>NC_138344.1:80293428-81528768 GCF_046562875.1 Panthera onca
TTTTTTACCCTCTCTGTATCCCGTGTTGTATTAAATCACATTATGTCTGATCCGGAATCATTTTTGGTGTCTCAGTTATCTCTGCATCGCCATGTGGTAGGTTTGACTATTTGACAGTTATTTATTACCAAGATGGTTGAATGATAGGTAAACTGGTACCACTGTGTTATACAGTTATCTTCTTTGCTCTTGAAAGATATTGTTGTTATAAAAGCAACCTAGAAACATGAGAAAGAAATGCAAATAGAATGAAAAACCCACTCTGATGTCACCATGCAGAATTAACTATAGTGTTTCATTGTATCTTACTATAAACTCTTTACCTTTCCTTGCCTTTTAAACTTTATTAATGTTACTAAAAATTAAAGAACACCTAAAAGTAACAAAAAAATCATATAATAACAATTTGAAGATACATAGTCCCATGGTCACGTCCCCATGTGTATGTTCTTACAAAAGAAGAAAGTGGAAAAGTCTTATGTCCCTAATCTGTTATCAAATATTAAATGGGTTTTCCACCAAGGTAAATTGGATAAGAGGTAAATCTTTATGAGAGGTTGGTTTTAATCACATTTTTTAAATATACATAGCAGATAATCAACTATTATCATATTCTCCCCAAGACATCCTTTAATTATTGATACTTTTTAAAGGAAAACAACATATCTCTTAATACCAAAGGAAAACTAAAACATAATCCTAATACAATTTCCTTTGTTACACTTACTGACAGATCCAGCAAATTACAGTTTCATTTTAACTTGAAGTTTTTAAGAACTTGACACAAGGCATGTCTTTGTCTTGAATTGTTAAATTATCAAAAGTAATTAAAGGATTAATAAAAGTTTGAATACCTAATATAAACTTCAAATTTTCCATATAGCTTTTATTCTAAATGTGATGATAAATTGGATATTTCTCAACCCTACCTAGATTTTATGAAATTAAAAACCAGTATAAACCAAAAAACCTAATTAAAGCTATTTTCTGGTCATTTGTAGTTTTAATTTCTCCTGAAGTGGTAATTAAAACTGATGAAATTTCACACAGTTTTTGGGTAGGGTAGGGTTTGTATGGAAGCAATATGCTTGGTTGGCGATAACTAGAAACAGTATTTCAGTTCCTCATTTCACTATGTTATGTGTAGACAGGGACTTAGGGATAAGGTATGATGTAAATAATAATTTAGGATATTCACATTTTAAAGTGAAGCATACTTATTGCAAAGCATCTTCTGGGTTTAAGGATGTTCCATTAATTTGATATTTAGGTTAATCTGTATAGTTAAGGCATAGTAGAGAATCCTATATTTATTTTCTGCAGTGTTACTATGTCAAATGGTTAATATTGTGATTGTTCTTTTTCTTTTTTCTATTCATTGTTATAGCCAGTGCACAACTCTTACTGACATTGAATTTCTAAAGTCATTATGCTATGAAACCTTATCAATGTGTATTTGTATTTCCTAACTGTTTGAGTTGTTAAAATGCCATATATTTCAAGTTTGTTTTCCATTGGTCTCAATATTGAAGAAAACCATAAAGTCACCTATTACACATCTGCTAATGGTCTTTGGTTAGTTTTAAATTCTTTGTTTTTAGACATCTTTTAAGCCTTTTGTTATGGGAACTTCGTCTGAAGACCTTTTATACAATTCTTTGTATTCTTGTACTTAGTCACTTTAGTGTTTTAGTATTTAAGGTTAAAGTTTCTTTAAAATACTTCATCAAACTGGGTTATGATTTTATACTTTGTAATATTTAATTTCCATATTATGAATAAGCCATTGTTTGGGTCAAGTAAAAAGCTTTCATTTGATTACTAACCAGAGAATTCACTTTGGCTTCTACTTTATGCTAAAACTTTCAGTAATTTTTTCCCTAAATTTATGTAATCTATTGTTACTTTTATACTCAATACTGAATGCTAAGTAAAGGAGATTATAATAGGTAAGTTTTCTCCATGACTTTGCCTTTAGTATTTAGTCATTATAAGAAAATGATTAGAACAAGATTCTATTTATGATAATGTAATTCTTTTTTATATAGGGATTATCACATGCTTCATTGTTAGTTTTAGAATAAGCTATTAAACTACTGTTCATGCTGTAAGTAATGCAATACAAAGTTTTATGCTTTAAGTAATGCAATACAGAGTATAAGAACACATTGAATAATGGATTACTTGAATGTGTATGTAGTTTAGAAAATTTTGGATTGTTTTGAAAAGACCCAATTTTCAAGTTCTCATTTTGACTCTTATCTTTTCCAGTTGCCCAACATATGCCAGGTATTATACTAGGTGATAGTTGATGTGTCAGCCTATTTTTCCATTTTTTTTTTTTTAAGACTTCAGATGTAACCAGAAAACATGATAATTACAATGAAGTTTGTTAAATAAATATGTTCATGCTACTAAATGTGAAGTGCTTATATGAGCTAAATTAAATAATTTGTTAGGATTTATTGAGGTTAAGATTCTGACAATACTAGATCCAAGATCCTTTTCACATTTGAGAGATCCTGAATCCTCTGACTGACACCTGAGAACCTCTTCAGTAAGCCATTCTGTGACATTCTGTGTTAAACTTAAAACTATTCCCTAATGTAAGATAATAGTTTTTTTGTCAGGATAAATTATTTAAGCCAAAAATCTGGATAGGTAGAGCCAGGCTACAGTAAATAAGGGGTTAACACTCTGAAGCCATAGTTTGATTCTTTCTGATTTTAAAAATGGGTAACAAATTCCTTTCTCAATCTCAGCCTCACAGGGTCTATTTTATATTTGTCTACTGTAATCATTCTTCTGTGGAGTATAATATTTTATACGTTTTTGCCACCCTAAGTGCATTCCTTAGTCAGGACACTATATTATTCCATATGTATATATTGTATAGAACTGTTAAACATTGTTTTAATGTTTTATATTACTGTGACTCAGAGTCCTGGGAAGAAGTCTGTGACAGAACTGAAATGGTTAACAGGTTTGCGTTTGAAAGTAAAAGTACACAAATGAAGATTGGGCTTTCAGGTACTGGAAGATGGGAAAGTCTATATATTCTACATTTCATGAAGACAAACAATGAAGTACAACTTTCCCCTAGGGTAGGGATTGTTATTTCTGTTTAATTACAGTACATCTAGATCACTGGCAATTCCTTCAAAATAACACTGAATAAAATAGTAAATGTTCCAGTTAAGTTTTTAGTGAATATGCCAGTTAGCTGTGAAAACTAGAGGATGCAGTTCTTAAAGGTAAAGAATGTAGGTTCATAACCTTTGATCAACCTCTTCCTATTTTCCCCAGTCACTTGTCCCTGGTAACCACTCTTTGTTTCCCATGAATTTGACTTTTTTTTTTTTTTTTAAGATTATACATGTAGGTCATTTGATGCAGTAACAACTTTTCAGCTAGAAGATGAATAAGGTCTGAGACCTAATATATAACATGGTGACTACAGTTGATTATTGTATAATTGAAATTTACTGAGTAGATTTTAAATCTCACCAAAACAAAGATAAATATGTGAAGCAATGGAGGTGATAACTAGATGGGGGGAACCCTTCACAATATATAACTATATCAGATCATCACAGTGTAAACTTTATCTTTTGAATTTGTCAATTACACCTTGATAAAGACAAAAAATTACACAATAACCAAAATTAGTTATCAATATCGGATATGTTTTGTCATCACGCAGTTTCAAGTGTATATTAAAAACCAGCTGTCCATTAACCAAGCAACCCTCCCCCACATGTGATTTTTGCAGTTACTAAAATCAAAGGAGGAGGATATTCAGTTTGCTATTTTGAATCTTCCTAGCTCCTGTGTTCATGTACGCAAAACACCATAAAACTAGACCATTTTGCCTAAAAGATAAGATTGAGAAATCTGCCAAATTAGAGCAATGCTCCAAAGCTGCCTGTTTCCTTGGGAAAGGGGCAAAGGGGAGACCTCTCCTGCTGCACTGGGAAGGAGAATGGAGGCAGCTTTTAAAAGCCTACTTTGTTCCTGGAGCTTCACTTACTTTAGTCCAGTGATCGTTAGATCCCCTAGAGCCTTCTCACCACTTAAGAGATCTGTAAACGACCAATTTAGTATTTAATTAGGTTCTTAGCATTACACCACGCTCCTACCCTAACAACTCTATTCAACGCAGCTACCATCTGAGAAGCTGTGGCTTGATTAGATAGGATAAAAATTTCTACTATTACGCAGCTGGAAAGTAAGCACTACCAGGTGTTCAGGTACTAACTAAGCTCACTGCGTCTCCAAGCTCTGAAGAGAGCTGAAGGAGGCGGGATCCGGCCACCAGGAACCTCCCTTGACCCCGCCCCTCTGGGCTTTGCTTCCGGGGCAGTCCGGGCAGCCACGTAATCCTCGGGTTCTTCACTAACCGGGCAGTGGATGGTGGGAGTCAAGATGGCGACGGCTGCAGCAGCCAGTATTCGAGAGAGACAAACAGGTACGTCTTACTCCCTTCTCCCTGCGGTTTTGTGCCTGTGGTGGGTATTTCTTCTTCTCCTGCTTGTCGCCCTCCCTCGGTCGTGGTGTGTGCAGCTCTGAGATGGACCTCCTGAAGCTCAATCCAGTTCCCAGAGCATCGAGAGCCCCTCCCCTTTTGAGTTTTTAGGCAAGAGATGTAATAGCTCGAGAACGCGGCCTCATTTGTGGTTCAGGAAAAGAGGCTTAAGGGTTGCTATGGCCCTGCTCTTGTCCCTTTTCTGCTGGGCCTCAAAAGGCCATCACAAGAATATCTGGCAGCTGGCAGATAACAACATAGATATTCCCCTGTGTTGCCACCTATGAAGTCTCCGGGTTTGTTTCTGTGCCTGGTCCAGGTCTTCCCTAGATTTTAATGTTGAAAGAGTTTAGTTTGGGGGCATTTCCTCCACAATTACAAAATTTAAGTATTCTTTCAGAGCAGCTTACCTTCTGCCATTTCTCTTCTTTGGACCAGTCTTTTGGGGGTACCTGAAGAGAAATGCCCAGTGATAAAGATTTCTTTCTTTAGCTTACTGGAATGGAATTCAAGAATGGCAAAAAACAAATGAATTAGTAGCTTTGTCATTTTAACCGTTTGACAAATTAGTATTGTAAAAGTATTAGTTTCATCCTCGATAGAGCAGTCATACAGCTTCTGTTTGTACCGTTAAATGTGTTTTTTTTAAAGTACATACTTCTTCCCTTTAGCTTTCATATTTTTACATGTTAGATATTTTGTATTTACTTATTTTTTGTAAACTTCTGATGACAACAGAGTTTATACCTGTTAGCTACAGACTAATGGTTTGTTCCTGTTAGCGAATTGTCCTGAAAGTTGGCAGGCTGTGAATTCTGAGGAGCTGATAGAAACAAACCATCAAGACTATGCACAATTGGAAATTCTTTCCCTTGTAATTAAGTTCTTTTGCATGTTAATTCGAACTGGAAAATAAATGGTTAAAATTAATATGGCTTACCAGAAGGGATTTCAGCTGTGCTTGATTCCTTAGGAATTCAAAGAAAAAATGATTAGACTATCTTGTGATAACACAGTGCATATGGAATTGTGTTCTGCTTTTTCCATTAGATAAATTTAGTATAAGCTATCAGGTGAAGTTAGGCATAATTTAAGTAAGTAAGGTTTGGGGAATACCTGCCATACGTTTTACCAGTAAGCAAATAGAAGCCCCACTTGTCTTTGCAGTATGGTTCTGACAGCTTAATGAAGCTCAATGAATTAGGTCATGTTACATATTAAAATAAAATAACATATCAAGGAAGACTTAGAAAGCAGCGTTTTGCTTAGAAACCAATAGAAAGCAGCGTTTTGAAAAATAAAATTTTTATGGTAGTAATTTTTATATGCAGAAACTTTGTAGAATGTTGAATCCTAATATAATTTCAATTTCTGTGGAAATACACTTCATTGTAGTAAGATTTCACATTACAACTAGATAGGTTATGCCATAATAATCATTTATCAGATTAGTACTCTAGTTGAGTTCTGTCTTATTTTCGGACAAAGGTAAACCCCTATATGTGTGCTAGAGTACCAGAAGTAAACCTTTCCCTCATGACTATTGAGAATGTTTTTGGAAGTAACTCAGAATCAGTTCTCAAATATTCTAGATGAAGACACCATGGTACACAGGAATTTGCGATCTATTTGGGTAGATAATAGCTGATACTGAATAGTATTCCTAAGCATTGTTTTAAGTGATTTTATGTGTATTGTCTCCATTTTATAGATGAGAAAACTAAGGTATAGAGAGGATAACTGACTAGCATGGTTATTTTTTGTTTTCCTGCTTGAAGAATATTTATCTTTTAAAGGTCATCTTAAAAGTCATCTGATTTGTGAAAGTTTCTTGGATCACTCACCCTCTTTATTCTTACCTTTAGTGCAACAGACAACATCCTGTGTTACCTATCGTTGCCCTTCATGCATGCCTCTCTGTTGAAGGTTCTTGCTCAACACTCCCGCTTCTCAACCTTGGCAAGCCGCAGATCCACTGCTTTCTTTCTTGCAGTGACCTAATGTAGCCTCTTGGCTTTAGATATCATCTATATGTTAATGATCCCCAAGTTTATATCTCAGGCCTGGACCTTTTCCTCTGAATTCCATTTACCCCATTTCAATTAATAGCAACTCCACCCTTGTAGTTAGTTGCACAGGTCAGAAACCTTTAAGGTTTCTTGACTTCTGTTTTTCATATCCCACATCAGATCTGTGAGTAAATGTTACTAGCTCTACTCTGAAAATACATTCACAATTTGACTGTTGGCATTGCTTTCACGCAGGTCCAGAACGCCAAGAATTTCTGCAGTAACCTCTTATTTAGTTGTTTTGCTGTTATATTCCTGTTCCCCTTCATTTTTTTTCCCCACAAAGTAACAAGTGATCTTGTCACATATTTGCGCAGAACTCTCCAACAGCTTTCCATTTCAATCCTGGTAAAAACCAAAATAATAATATAGTGGTCTACAAGGCCTTATGTGATATATTTCCTGCTTAACTTTCTGACCTGACTCCCTATTGCTCTCCCCTTTGCTTGAACACGTTGGAATGCTCCCACTTGAAAGCCTTTTTATTTGTTACCCCTTTCTGGATATTCTTTCAGAGACATCTGCATGGCTCACTCTCTCATCTTTACTCAAATGTTACCCTCTCAGGAGGCCTTTCTTGTCTACTGTATTTAAAATTACACTGCAAGGGGACACCTGGGTGGCTCAGTCAGTTAAGCATCTGACTTCGGCTCAGGTCATGATCTCGCAGTTTGTGAGTTCAAGCCCCACGTCAGGCTCTGTGCTGATAGCTCAGGGCCTGGAGCCTGCTTTGGATTCTGTGTCTCCTCCTTTCTCTGCCCCTCCCATGCTCATGCTCTGTCTCTCAATAATAAATAAACGTTAAAAAAATTTTTTTTAATTACACTGCAGGGGCTCCTGGATGGGTCAGTTGGTTAAGCATCTGACTCTTGATCTTGGCTCAGGTCATGATCTCACGGTTATAAGTTTGAGCCCCACATCAGGCTCTGCGCTGACAGCATGGAGCCTCCTTGGGATTCTCGCTCTGTCCCCCCCCCCCCCTCTCTCTCTCTCTCTCTCACTCTCTCAAAATTAATAAACACTAAAAAAATTTTTTTAATAAAAATAAGTAAAACTAAAATTACACTGCAGCTCTCCCCCCTTCCCTTTGTTTTACTCCATAGCACTTAATATAATCTTATATGCCATATGTTTAACTTAATCTGTTGTGTTTTTACCCCAACTAAAATGAAAGTTCCTTGAGGATAGGTAATTTTTATTCAGTCTGTTGTGTTTAGTGCCATCGGCTGGAGCAGTGCCCAGCATATGGTAAACAATAACTAAACATTTGTTGAATGAATAGTAAATGTGGTTGAATATATAGCAGATGAGTAAAGAAAATATTTCAGGTTAGGGTGAAACTATATTAACCAAGTCTAGAAATGATATGTTTAGGGCCAATAAAGAAAACTAGTTTGCCATTTCATTTAAAAGCAATGATTTAAGCCTATAGGAGAGTTACTCTGATGAAACTAAAAATACATTCTTACATATTCTTTGAACACAGGCCCTGTACTTTATTAACGAATCCACTGTGTCAAAATCTGTTAACAAGTTAGCCAAGGATCACAGTTGAAGAAACTCACCTAGATGGGACTAGGAAGGCAGATGTGGGAATATCTGCTGATACTGGCCTTTTTCAGTAAAGTAAGGCCTAGCTCTAGAGAAACTATACACCTGGGACTCTGATGCAGCCTGGGCTGTGGTTTTTCCTAGTTGTCCCAAGAATGTGAACAGTTCCTAGAAACAAGATTTTCTTTTTGTTGGGCCATGGGTGCCAGGGTGATGATGGCTATATTGCCTGGAAGTGGAAGAACTTGCTAAAAGCTCAGTGGGAGAGTTCATTCTGCAGCACCTTGTATGCCTCCTATGTTACTTCAGTTTTAAGTACCAAAGTGTTTTTTTGCTTGTTTATGTATTTTTTTGTATAATATCATAGTATCTGTAAGCTTAGCATTTAATAGAGGTTTTTCTAGTGTGTGAATCAATATACCAAAAATTAATACACTGGTGATTTGAATATTATATGGTCAATTATATATACTATATATATAATATATAGTATAACGTATTAAGTAGGGAAGAGTATGACCTGTAGATTATTTTGTATTAATAAAGTCTAATCCAAATGCTTTTATTTTTTATTTTTTAATTTTTTTAAATGTTTGTTTATTTTTGTGAGAGAGACAGAGCATGAGCAGGGGAGTAGCAGAGAAAGAGGGAGATACAGAATTCGAAGCAGGTTCCAGGCCCTGAGCCATCAGCACAGAACCCGATGTGGACCTTGAACACAGGAACCATGAGATCATGACCTGAGCCAAAGTTGGAAGCTTAACCAACTGAGCCACCCAGGAACCCCCAAATGCTTTTAAAGATCAACCAAATAGATTTCAGGGTTGCCAGTCTTAAAAATTAAATTACCCAACTAATACCCTTCCTTGAATATTTGGCCTTTCCTTTTTTTTTTTTTTAATTATTATTTTTTTATGTTTATTTATTTTTGAGACAGAGAGAGACAGAGCATGAATGGGGGAGGGTCAGAGAAAGAGGGAGACACAGAATCTGAAGCAGGCTTCAGGCTCTAGGCTCTGAGCTGTTGGCACAGAGCCCGATGCGGGGCTGGAACTCATGAACCGTGAGATCATGACCTGTGCAGAAGTCGACGCTTAACCGACTGAGCCATCCAGGCACCCCAAGGACTTTTCAACTTCACACAGAAGTATAGAGAGATTTTAATTTTCCTTAGAAAATATTTCTGAATCTGCAATACACATGAACAGATGAGCACTAAAAATCTCAAAATTCAATAACACATAGAGCATAACTGCTTTGATTTTAGAAATTGTATATTTTCTTATCATGAGTTATCTACCATATCTTTGGGAAAGTCTCACTTTTTCCATGGAGCATATAATATTGAACAGTATAACTTTTCATTGAATCTGATGAGACAAATTGGTCATAAAATGTATTACAAGATAACTAAAACATAGACCTACTGTATGAAGGTTTTGTATATGAACCCCTTAAATATATCCTATGTAGTTTTTGTTTTTCAAAAGAGTGATGCTGATCTGTGCTTTCAGCCAGACAGTAGTAAATAGACAACAACACCAGTTATCTATTGAGACCACTGCAAATTTGTAGTTGATAAAATTTCTTTTTGCATCTGTATAAAACGTATGAGGAAATGTCTATTGATGTCTTCTGCCCATTTTTAATTGGATTATTTGTTTTTTGGTTGTTAAGTTGTATAAGTTCTTTATATATTTTAGGTGCTACCCCTTTATCATTTGCAACAACGTGGATGGAGCTAGACAGTATAATGCTAAGTGAAATAAATCGGAGAAAGACAAATAACATATGATTTTACTCATGTGGAATTTAAGAAATAAGCAAAGGAGAAAGAAAAAGAATAAACCAAGAACAGACTCCTAACTATAAAGAACAAATTGATGGTTATCAGAGGGGAGGTGGGTGGGGAGATGAGTAAAATAGGTGATGGGGATTAAAGAGTACACATCATGATGAGCACTGAGTAATGTACAGAATTATTGAATTACTCTATCATATATCTACAACTAGTATAACACTGTATGTTAACTATACTGGAATTAAAATATTTTTAAACTAAAAAAGAGTAGTGTGGGGCTTGTCAGGAGGAATGGAAAAGGCTTCTTTCAGAACATTTTCCACATTGTCATCTGGGGACAGAAAATCTCCCCAAACACTTACCCAATTAGCTGTTGATGGAATGGTCTTACACAGTCTGACCTGCTTTTACATATCCATTCATTTGATTTATCAGTTTTACTAGAGTGATTTGTGCATTTTGTTTTGAGGTGGTAAGTAATAGATGAGGGGGGTGGGGAATGAAATCATGAAAAACAATAATTTTTTTTAAATTCTTTTAATGTTTTTTATTTATTTTTGAGAGAGACACAGAGTGTGAGCAGGGAGCAGGCAGAGAGAGAGAGGGAGACACAGAATCTGAAGCAGGCTTCAGGCTCTGAGTTGTCAGCACAGAGCCTGACATGGGGCTCGAACTCACAAATCGTGAGAATGTGACCTGAGCTGAAGTCGGTTGCTTAACTGACTGAGCCACCCAGGCGTTCCACAATGATAATATTTAAAAAAATTTTTTATAATGTTTTTTATTTATTTTTGAGACAGAGACAGAGCATGAGCAGGGGAGGGGCAGAGAGAGAGGGAGACACAGAACCTGAAGCAGGCCCCAGGCTCTGAGCTGTCACACAGAGCCCGACACGGGGCTCGAACTCACGGACTGTGAGATCGTGACCTGAGCTGAAGTTGGATGCTTAACCAACTGAGCCACCCACGCGCCCCCCACAATGATAATATTTAATAAGACTGTTTTCATTTCCAGTGGCTTTGAAGCGTATGCTGAATTTCAATGTGCCTCATGTTAAAAACAGCACTGGAGAACCAGTATGGAAGGTAAGAGACTTTATTTTAATTTTATTTTAACTTTATTTAACTAATATTTTAACTTTAATTTATTTTAATTATTTTTGCTTGGTCTTTATTGGTGGTGATTGGAGGGAATTTCTTGTTAATGCTGAACAGTAGCACATTTTAGTTATGCATGGAGAGTTTATTTTTATTTAACGTGGTTTCTTAATGTGAATCTTTTTAATAAACATTTTATGGTGGGAGACAGGCAAGGATAATAATATGCATCTAGGGAATCCAGCTGATCTCTTGAATGGCCCCTCACTAGTAGGTCTTTCATCTGGTTGATGTTTTGTTCCTTAGCTTTGCAGGTCCAGAATTTGGATCTCGCAGGCTTGTTCAAGGTTAGTCAGACTTGGGTAGAGAGTGATCTGTAAACCAGAATGCCAGTTTTAACCGACTCATGAGACAGTGATTTGTAAACCATAATGCTGGTTAATTTATGATATATAAAACTGTCAGTAAAATTGTTAATTGGACCCGAAAGCAATCTATAATATTTCTCCCTTGAGAAATGATGAAGTACCTTTAAAAATTCCTGTTCTTTAAGCTTGTTCATTTTAAACTTTATACTTTCTTTCTTCAGACAAACTAGAATTCAGCTGCTTAGGTTTACACTTGTTAGTTTATAGTCACTTTATATTTCTTTTTTGCTAATGATTGAGAACAACTCAACCTGGTAACTATTGGGGTGTTTTGAAAACTCTGATGATCCTTATAAGTCCTTTGGTTAACTCTAAAGATGGTTAAGGTCATCTATATGAATTCCTAGGTTAAGCTTCAAAATATCCCCTAATTTTTGCCTTCTTTCATGTTTATTTGTGGGCATCCTGTTATTGCTCCTTGAATAAACAATGCTCGATTATTGTTTCTAAAGCCTTTATTAAGCTTTTGAATTAAATAGCTCGAGAATTTCTTGGGTACAATCTGATTTGTGTCAAATTCTTTCCCTATCCATTACTTATGTATCACAAGATTAATAATACCCAGCCTCTTAGAACTAGAGCAGAAGAGTTTTAGCTTTTATTTTTTAATTTTTTTTATGTTTTTATTTTATTTTTGAGAGAGACAGAGCGTGAGTGGGGAAGGGGCAGAAAGAGAGGGAGACACAGAATCAGAAACAGGCTTGAGGCTCTGAGCCATCGGCACAGAGCCCGATGCAGGGTTCATGGATGGTAAGATCATGACCTGAGCCGAAGCCGGACACTTAACTGACTGAGCTACCCAGGCACCCAAGAGTTTTAGCTTTTCTAAAGGAAATGCTGTCATATAGGAAACACATTTTTTTATGACAGCACGTTTCATCCCTCATTAGCAATTTCTTACTCTGTAAAGAATTACTGATGTAGTTTTAAAGAAACACTAGTTGAAATTTCTCTTTTATTAGCCTTAACTCTAAAACTAATTTTAAGTTAGAAGATTCAGAGTTCTTTCTACCCCTCAAAGATGTCAGTTATAATATTTTAGAATGTGAAGAAATGTATGTGACAGAATAAGGCTAGCATGTACTCTTTAGGGACTTAATTTTTTAAAATTGTTTATTTATGTTTATTCATTTCCTGAGAGAGAGAGTCACACGGGGGAGGAGCAGAGAGAGAGGAAGACACAGAATCTGAAGCCTGCTTCAGAGCTCTGAGCTGTCAGCACAGAGCCCAATTCAGGGCTTGAACCCAAGAACCACAAGATCATGACATGAACCGAAGTCAGATGCTTAACTGGCTGAGTCACCCAGCCAACCCAGTCACTCACTCATTTTTTAAGTGAGCATCTTATTAACCTGAGATGCTTAAATTACCAAATTTTCTTTACAGTCTTAGAACTTGTTACCCATTAGTTTTGAGAGGGACTATTTTTACTTCTCTCTTTTTAGAAAGGATTGATGTAAACTTGGTGGGGGAAGTGTATGTGAGTTTGCTGAATATTAAAGATCCTTTATTATAGCTTAAGATAAGTATTTTGTAGTATGTTGCTAGTATGTTTATCCTAGCAAAAATATTCTATGAGAATAAATTTATGTAATATTAATTTAGCCTAAGTGATCATGCTTTAAAAACTAGATTATGACATACGTGAACGTTTTGGGCAATGACAGAAAATATTAAATTGAGGTAAGTATAAGAATTCAGCATACATGATTTATTAAAATAGAATATACTTCAACATTGTCTTAATATGAGCTCTCTATCAACTGTTTACTGATAGTTTCAAAAACACGTTTTTTTTAAACCAGGTGCTCATTTATGACAGATTTGGCCAAGATATCATCTCTCCACTGCTATCAGTAAAAGAGCTGAGAGACATGGGAATCACTCTGCATCTGTGAGTTTTAACATGTTTCTAATAATGACATTTGTTTTCAGATATATTGCTAAAGGATATCTTTGGCCACCTTGAAATCCAGTTATTAAAGGACATCATTAATACATAAAATGTTAGGTTACAGTACTTGTATAAAACAACATTTAACTATTTACTTTGAAGTTAGAAATAATTCTCAGTCTGAAGTTTCATAATTTCAGAATTTAAATTTTCTCTCTCATGTCTTTTCGTAAAGACTAATTTACCCTCTTATATGAAAGAACAGAACTGGTTGTCTTAAGTTCTCTTCCATCTCTGAAAATTTTTTATTCCTTCAGTTTGAATATGCTTTTTATTTATTTTTTTTAATTTTTTTTTTTTTTTACATTTATTTATTTTTGATAGAGACAGCACAAGTCAGGGAGGGGCAGAGAGAGAGGGAGACACAGAATCTGAAGCAGGCTCCAGGCTCCGAGCTGTCAGCACAGAGCCCAACGTGGGGCCCGAACTCACCAACTGTGAGATCATGACCTGAGCTGAAATTGGACGCTCAACTGACTGAGCCACCCAGGCACCCCTGAATATACTTTTTAAAGAATGTCTAAATTAGTTTATCGTTAATATGAAAAATTTAAGTATCTATGGGATAATGATTGTTAACCACTATAGGAGCTATCTATGTTGTCTTCTTAATTACTGAATGTATTTTATTATATTATTTCTGGTATGTTTGATAAATATAACAAATCTGTCTCCCTCTGTCTCTGCCCCTCCCCTGCTCTCTTTCTCTCTCAAAAATAAACATTAAAGTGTGTGTGTGTGTGTGTGTGTGTGTGTATACACATAGATACATATATATGTGTATATATATATATTTGATTTTACTTATGGTTAAATTTTTTCATTGTTTTTAAAGACTCCTCCAGCTTCCTGTTTTCCCTCTCTTGGAGAACTGAATTTTTCCTCTGCTCACCCTCCCCCAAACATATTTCTATGAAAAATGGGAATAAAATTGCTATTGAATGTGCTTTAGTTCTTATTCAGGAGGAATATTGGTATTAGAAATAAAGGTGATTGTAATAGAAGAGATGAAGACTGACATTAGGATCTTACTAACAAATAACGTTAGCACTGATAAAAGGAGAAGCCTGGGTTAAACGATTAATTGCAGCAAGAGCTTTTAGTGTACTGGTCATTGTCTGTAAAATGATTCATCCTTGGTTTGAGAAGTACTGTTTTAAACGATCTTTTTAGATAAATGACTAAGAAAAAGATGAATTTTATGTTTTTTAGGCTTTTACACTCTGATCGAGATCCTATTCCAGATGTTCCTGCAGTGTACTTTGTAATGCCAACTGAAGAAAATATTGACAGAATGTGCCAGGTAATATGAGTTCTTATATGTAGGGACAGGTTTTTTTATTTTTTATTTATATTGTTAATCAAAAAATTTTTTTTCAGGAATAGAATTTAGTGATTCATCACTTACATTTAATAGCCAGTGCTCGTCCCAACCATTATCCTCCTTAATGCCCCTCTCCCCTTTAGCCCTTGCCCCCATCCGACACCCCTCCAGCAACCCTCCATTTGTTCTCTAGTTTTAAGAGTGTCTTATGGGTTGTCTCCCTTCCTATTTTTATATTATTTTTGCTTCCCTTCCCTTATATTCTCCTGTTTGGTATCTTAAATCCCACGTATGAGTGAAGTCATGTATTTGTCTCTGACTGAACTAATTTCACTTAGCATAATACATTCTAGTTCGATCCATAGAGTTGTAAATGGCAAGATTTCATTCTTTTTGGTTGCCAAGTAACATTTCATTGAATATATATACCACATCTTCTTTATCCATTCAGCAGTTGGTGGACATTTGGGCCCTTTCCAAACTTTGGCTATTGTCAGTAGCCAAACGTTGGGGTACATGTGTCTCTTAGAATCAGCATTGTTATATCTGTATTTAACTCTAGCAATTTTCTTCCTTATCTCTGTAGACATATATAATATCCAAAACAGTTTCATTTCAGAAATACAAGATTTATCCTAGTTCTTTTTCCCTTTACAAATTTGTAACTCCTTTTTCTGACAGTCACAAACATGACCCCCAATATCCTCAACATACTTATTTTCTCAGTCCTCATAATTATTAGTCCTTTATCCTTTAACCAATGTCCCAACCTTTGTTAAACCACTGCCCTGCTTGCTACCTTCTTCACACAGCCTCCAAATCCTCAGTTTTTCACACTTAAACATCTCCAATACCAGATGCATCTTAAAATTGATGGTGTGTTATAGAATTTTATTGGCAGCATTAATTCTTTCTTGGTGTTACATAACATAATGGTGCCTCTTTCAATTGACATTTTCTTAGATTAAAAGAAATGCAGGCATACCTTGTTTTATTAGGTTTCACAGATAATTCACTTTTTTAGAAAGAGAAGGTTTGTCACAACCCTGCATCAAGCAGGTCTGTTGATGCCATTTTTGCAATAACATTAACTCACTTTCTGCCTGTCACGTTTCGGTAATAATCAGACTATTTCAAACTTTTTTATTATTATATTTGCTATAGTGATCTGTGATCAGTGATAATTCGCTGAAAGCTTAAATTTTTTAGCAATGAAGTATTTTTTTTTTTAACGTTTATTTTTGAGACAGAGAGAGACAAAGCATGAACGGGGGAGGGTCAGAGAGAGGGAGACACAGAATCTGAAACAGGCTTCAGGCTCTGAGCAGTCAGCACAGAGCCCGACGCGGGGCTCGAACTCACGGACTGCGAGATCATGACCTGAGCCGAAGTCGGACGCCTAACTGACTGAGCCACCCAGTCGCCCCTGAAGTATTTTTTAATCAAGGTATATACTCTTTTTTTAGACATAAGACTCTTGCACACATAATAGACCACAGTATAGTGTGAACATAATTTTCATAGACACTGGGAAACCAGAAAATTATTTTGACTCATTTTATTACAATGTTCACTTTATTGTGGTGGTCTGGAACTGAACCTGCAATATATCCAAGGTATGCCTGTATGGTTATTTAGATATCTGTTTTTCCTAGAGGTTAAGAAGATAAGTAAATTTGATTTAAGAATTTGCCTGACTTAAATTATGGTACTTTTGGATGATTAAGAAGTAATACTTCTGGAATTGGTCATTGGAATTATGTCTGAACAGTGAAGGAAGTGTGTTGTTTTATTAAATGACCAGAGCAATAGAAGGTATTAGCTGCAAAATATAATAAGCATTTTACTTTACAAGAGAGCCATTTCTGGAGATTTTTAAGAAAAAGGCAAATAAACTATTTCAGAGCAGTTTTGTGTGATACTATAATTAGTAGAATTTTATTGATAATAGAATTATAACTTTAATTATTAATATATAGGTCCATTATATCTGGCAACCAAGTAACTAGTACTTCTACATAACTTTCTTCTCTTGGGTTTTTTTAATTGTCACTTAAATCTGTGTATTATCCTCCAAAATCTTACTCTTACAGTATCTAAATGATTTCTGTCTGTGGTCCTCTTTTATATGTGCGCATAGGAATGAAGTATTCATTGTATTTATAGGATCTGCGAAATCAACTCTATGAATCATATTACTTAAATTTTATTTCTGCTATTTCAAGAAGTAAACTGGAAGATATTGCAAATGCAGCATTAGCTGCTAGTGCAGTAACACAAGTAGCCAAGGTAAGAGATTTTGATTAGCTGATGACATTTTGTTAATGTAAAATTTAGTGTATTTTAAAACCTGTTAATTGACTTAAGTTTCTCATTTACAAAAGACGAGGTCAACCTAAGAAATATTTAGACTCAGTACTTTTTTTGATAATGTAAATTACCTATAATTTGAACTAGGCAGAATACACCAACCTAATGGTACCTGTTATTTGATGAATTTGAAAGATAAAAATAAAATGCTTAATCAGTCTTTTAGTCTAGGATTTGTATCATCTTTTTAGCTCAACTTAGAAATGGTTTGACAGTTGGGTTGTTACAAATTATACTAAAAATATGTTGACATTATTTTATTTATAGTCACGGTATTATCTTCAGGTCTTACTTAGGAGAGAAGATCCAACGAAGTTACATTACATATTATAAGAGGGAAGGAATTTACAACAGGCCAGCAGTTCTACATCATAGTTACCATTTAGATAGGTTCAGCTTAGTTATAAATAAATCTGTCAAATCTTTTCTTGGTTACAGCAGTACTGTGCCTTGTGCTTTTTGACATTGGACAAGACATGAAATTCTAGGGAATCATATAGGGCAAATAAAAGACAAAACAACCATACATTTGCTTCCCATTTTTTCCCACTGAGTTTTCATTCTAAGATTTAGATAGTCTACTACTACTTCTGATTAGTTTTTGAGGCTTATGTTTTAATGTTCTTTCTTTTCAAAGTTTATTATTTTACATAAAATAATAGGAATGGTTTTCAATTTGCTTAACTAAATTCAGTGTACTTCTAAGAATTTTCTTAATTTTTCTCCTGATTTGCCCTTCTAAAGAACTAGTATAACTTTTTTCCCACTTATAAGTGTTCATGGTGGAAAAATTGTTACTATGACTTACTTAGGAAAGTGTGATTAAAGTGAACATAAAAATTAAATTGCAATTTTTTTCTTCAAAACTGATATACATTCCCATCCCAAGCACAGTTTTTGAAAAAATCTTTTTATCTTCATAAATGTTGTTATCTGAAGATAGTACTTTCCTCCTTGATAATTTATTGACCAAAGTCTTGTTTATATTCCTTTTTAATATCAACTCCTCATTCTTACCCAATGAGGCAATCTGCCACATGGTATAATTTTTGGTTATTAAATATAATGGTAATTTTTTCCATTATTTTCCATTGGTTGATTAAGTCAAGCTAAATGTGCTTTCAGTATTGCAAAATTGGGGTTCCTGGCTGGCTCAGTCAGGGTAGCATGCAACCCTTGGTCTCACAGTTAGTGAGTTTGAGGCCCACATTTGGCTCTCTCCTGTCAGCTGGAGCCTGCTTTGAATCCTCTGTCCCCACCCCGCTCATTCTTTCTCTTTCAAAATAAATAAAATTTTCAAAAATACTGTAAAATTGATATATAAACCTTTTCTTTTATTTCCAGGTTTTTGATCAGTATCTCAATTTTATTACTTTGGAAGATGATATGTTTGTATTATGTAATCAAAATAAGGAGCTTGTTTCATATCGTGGTATGTAAAAACAGGAATATTGTAATTCGTTAAAATGAGTGATGTACTGTAAAAAAAAATAGCACATTTAGTACTCTCAAAAACCAGCTTTGTTTACAGTAGTACAACTGTAAAAGATTTTTTAAAGCACACAAAGAAAACAAGTCTTAGACTGAATTTTGTCACATATAACAACATGTACTAGACGTGTTTTGCAAGCCCAATGAAGCACCAAACCTCTGACTTTTTAGGTACCTACCCCACAGCAGCTTACATGAATGGTTTATTCATGACAAGTAAGACAGTATTTTAGTAGTAGGATTCAATGAGTCTTCTACTGCTTTGACTCTTGGACAAGAACAAGTTACTCTGCTTCTCTGTGCTTTAGTTTTCCTCATCTGTAAAGTGGGAATAATAATACTATCTACCTCACAGAGTTTTTGTGGGAATTAAATGGATTAGTGTGTGTAAAATGCCTAGAAAAGTTTCTGGCACATAATAAGTATTCACAAAAGGTTGGCTAAGGCGTCAACAGCTACTATAGCACTATTAAGGAATGAAGTATAGGTGCCATTTTCAAATACAGGTTGTTAGACTCCCTTGATTTTTATACCTTGTTTATTCACCAGTAGATTGAATATTTGTATTTGATCAAATGCTATCTAACCATCTCTGGAGTTTGCATTCCCACTTTTGGTAAACAGACCATTCCTGGATGTAGATTAAAACTAACAGGCCACACATGCATAGAAACACACAACCACACAACACCCATACCACATTTTATTGTCTGTGTTGCTTTTTCTGTGTGTGGAACACTTAACATGAGTTCTACTTCTTTAACCTTTTTAAGTATACAATACAGTATTGTTTACTATAGATAGTGTTGTATAGCAGATCTCTAAAACTTACTCATCTTGCCTACCTAAAACTTATATTTCCATTGATTATTTACATGGAATATTTTAAAGGAAACTCAGACTATAGGAGATAATGATTAGCCAGTTTATTGAAATAACCAATAATTTTGCTCCTTTAGGATTGAGATGTTTGTGGCTAAAATTTCAGCGGTTCTTAAGTGGAGAGTATGTCCATCTAACAGGACATTTGGAAACATATAAGGGTGTTTTTGATTGTCACATTTAGCTGGACTCTACTAGCGTTCATTGAGCAGGGACTAAGGATGCTAGATGTTCTGCAGTGTGTAAATGATGCTCATAACTGAAAACTATCTGCTCAAAATGTCAGTGGTACCCTATTATGAAATACTGGACCAGATGTTAAGTTCCCTGAGAGAAGAGAACATCAATTTTTTATTTTTACTGAGCTCTGTAGCATGCTTTCTTGGTGAAATTAAACAACATCCCTGAAAGGTATAAGTGTTTGGTGAATTACCCACGTCATAGATTTTTGACAGTAGTTGTTACTTATATAAATCTATTTACAATTAACTGAGTTGTAAATTAATTAGCTGTTTAAGAGGCACCAGGGTGGCTCAGTTGGTTAAGTGACCGACTTCATCTCAGGTCATGATCTCACGGTTGGTGAATTTGAGCCCTGCGTCGGGCTCTGTGCTGACAGCTCAGAGCCTGGAGCCTGCTTCAGATTCTGTGTCTCCCCTGTCTCTACCCCTCCCCTGCTCACACTCTGTGTCTCTCTGTCTTTCATGTTGAAAGCCCAGTTTTCTTTCAGCTAACTTTAAACTAAACTTACCAATTGTTAGATTATTTGTAAATCTGGTTATATAAAAACAAAGCACCTTGTGCTTACTTCAGCAACACATAGACTAACATTAGAACCATACAGAGATTGATGTGGCCCCTGTGCAAGGATAATATGCACATTCATGAAGTGTTCCATTAAAACAAAGCAAAACAAACAAAAAAACTAACCAAGCACCTTAACTTTTTTGATCAGTTAACTCAGATTAAACAGACTAGATTCTAATCAGTCCCAATGAACAAGCTTAGTCCGCATACTTGGTTTGCTGAATTCCCTTAAACAGTTTAAATTGCATTTATAAATTTAGTATTTTCTTTAAATACTTTAAAAATGAGACCAGGCAAATTTATAAATCTAATATTTAAAGAATTTGTAAAAATAATTAAATTTATAGTGAGCCTAAATTCATTACACCTTCACATACTTATAAATGTAATTAATTTTTTTTATATCTTAAAGAATCATAAGTCTGAAATTATTAAGAATTAACTTAAGAATTAAATTTAAAGTACAAGTTTAATTTTAAAGCATAATTACATGGTTAATTGTCTAGATTCTCCATAGTATATTTATAATATTAATAGATAGTTCTATAAGCACTTTACAGTACAGGTTCATTTACTTCTCAGAGTAACTTTGTGAAGTAGGTATTATTCCCATTTTCTGAATGAAGTAACCAAGGCACTGATATTCAGTAACTTGATAAGAAAATGGCAGAACCAGGTTACTAAACCGAGGCACTCAATCCAGAGACAGTGCTCTTAACCATTTGGTAATTATGTGCCAAATCCTCTCAGACATTGCAAGTGCTTTAAGTGATCATGTTAAACAGATTATCCCAAACATAAATATGTTGATATCATGGCTTTTATTAATATCATCTACTTTTCATGAATTGGGAATTTATCCAATAAAGGAAGCAGATTTATCTTCTCAAAGTCAGCTACTATCTCAAACCAGGTTGTTACCATGAATGAGTTGAGGTCATTGATGGGCATTTTTTTTTGACTCTTCGAGTCAGTTCTCATTTAGAGGTGTGAGACCAGGTCATAGGACCTAAGGGCTGAAGGCTTCCATTTGGATTTTACCTGTACCAGTGATTGACAGAATGAGTTGAGTATTTCTCCGGATTGGTGTAGCTTGAATTTACATAATTTACATTGTATCTTTTGTCCATTTCTGTCATATGATTGAATGAATGAATGGCAGTCTGCAACATTAGCACATTCCCTCATCCAGATTCTGTATTGCCTGGTTGAATTCTTTATTATTTTTATGTTCTCTGCATGGTTCATATTTTCTTTAAATATTTCAGTATATCCAGTTGGATTCTGCTTTCCTCTCATGATAATCATAAGTTGTATTGAGTTTTATATTTGTTTTCACATTTGGGATGTTGGGAAATTAAAAATATTTTATAGATAATATTTTTAGTCCAGTCTCTCTCTTAAAAATATTTACTGAGCATCTACTTGTCAGATAATGGGCGAAGGTATTGTGTGAGATGGAAGATGAATAAGGTAAGGTCTTTGTCTAGCATAGTCTTCACAGCAGTGTGGTTTTTTTTGTTTTGTTTTTTTAATGTAGCCCTAAGAATCTTCTGAGGTGCTTGTCAAAATTGGAGATTTTGGGTGCTTGGGTGGCTCAGTTGGTTAAGCATCTGACTTCAGCTCAGGTCATGATCTCACAGGGTTCATGAGTTTGATTCCATGTCAGGCTCTCTGCTCTCAGCACAGAGCCTGCTTCAGATCCTCTGTCCCCCTCTCTCTCTGTGCCTCCCTGTCCCTCCCACTGTCCCCACCCCCATCTCTCTCTCTCTCAAAAATAAGTAAACATTAAAAAAAAATGGCAGATTTCTTAGAATTATCAGAATCTATTGAATTGAATCCCTGAGGAAAAGGGCTGAGAAACTTGAATTTTTAATAGCTTCCAGAGAAACTTTCTCTTCTTTCATATTTCTAGAGTGATTCTTAAACCCACTGAAGTTAAGAAACCACTTAGGTACAGTGTAATGTGTCAGAAAAGAAATTCATGTAACTTAATATAATACAAAGAAAATTATACACTGGTCTTGCAATAATTGATTTGCATTGTCCTTTTCTGGCAGTAGTTGGGTAATGAGATCAATAGTTTCTGGAAGCCATCTAATGTTTGTGAATAAAATTATGGAATATGATTTTTTTTATTTTCTGGCAAAAATTTTGTATACTTTATGTGGTAGATTTTTTTCTTAATACTACTCTGATATTGAGGTATTGTGTTTTTTTTGAGATAGTATAATTTTTAATGGATACTCATTCACTTAAAAGTTTAACACATAAAAAGTTTTACTTGTTTAAGTATTACCAATGTTATCAAGGCATAAATTTTGGTACTTTTTTCCCCATTTGTTACTTTAGCCATTAATAGGCCAGATATCACAGACACAGAAATGGAAACTGTTATGGACACTATTGTTGACAGCCTCTTCTGCTTTTTTGTTACACTGGGTAAGTTTTCAAATCTTTCTGGTTATTTCTTCAAAATAAATTACTTGACAACTCATTTTCATCTGTTACAAGATCCTCTTGTCTGGATCTCTGTAGGCTCTCTCTCCAGAATTGGGATAAAACATACATACTGTACTATACAGAACCATAATTTTTCTAATAATTTGATGTACTCAATTCCTCTTGAGTTAGCATTTCATAGCTCTATTGGGTTGTTTCCTTAGATGTCTTTGGTAATTATAATTTTCTACATTTGAATGGTTTGATGGTGACTTAAACTATGTGCCTGCTAATTTTCTTTTAATATTCCATTAGGAAAAATTTCAGATATACTTTTAAGTAGAAAGATAAGTGTAACTATTAAGGTACACTCAGAAGGTTCCAGAAAACACTAAATTTACATATAATATTAATCTATACTCTCAGAATTTTAAACATTTCTTTGGTATGTCTAAATTTACTTAACAGCTATTTTGCATTCAGTACCTAATGTGTCATTTTATGCTTTAATATTACTAATAGATGTGTTTAGAAACCTTCAAATTGTGGGGCACCTGGCTCAGTCGGTTGAATGACCAACTCGGTTTCAGCTCAGGTCATGATCCCAGGGTTGTGGGATCCAGCCCCATGTTGGGCTCCATGCTGAGTGTGGAGCCTGCTTAAGATTCATTTCCTCTCTCTCTCTCTCTCTCTCTCTCTCTCTCTCTCTCTCTTCCCCCCCCCTTCGCCTCCTTCCTTCCTCCTCTCCTCCTTCCTTCCTCCTCTCCCTCCCCCCCTGCTCCTCTCCCCTGCTCGAATTCTCTCCCTCTAAAAATAAAGTTTTTTTTAAAAATAAATAAGTATCTAAAAAAAGAAACCTTCTAATTGCAATTTTAATTTTGTAGATGCTGAAAACCTTAACAGTTAAAATGATCACACTGGAAAGTTTCTCCATTTCACAAATGAGAAAATTAAGCAAAAAACAGATACTGTGAATAGTTAAAGATATAGACAAGTTTGAGGAGAATTTGCATGCAAATTTTGGGGTCCCTCCTTTTAGGGATTTTCTCCTATAATTTCCAGCCCTGAACTCCAGTCTTTGATTCCTTAGCTCATTAAGTCTTCTGTTTTCTGCCGAGCTCTTTCTCTTCTGTGCCTTGCAAACTGGAAAGTAACTTCAGAAGGAAAGCTGGTTAACAGCGTATCTCATTTTTCAAATCTAGCTGTTCTTTCAAGAGTTTTACATTCCTCCACTTTCTGCCTGCTTTTGAGTACCTTCAGTACCTTCAAGTGGAGTTGTTACTGTTGTAAACAAAGCACATGTATATATAACTTTCAGTCATTAAACAGACATAATTAACCTTCCTATTTGCCATCCTACACATTGTCCATAATTGTGCTGAATGCTAAGGTTTTCGTGGATGTAAGATTGTTTTACCTTGATGATCGTTGTATTTTCATGATAAAGGTAGATTGAAAAAGAGCAGTATAAAGACCACTGAGGTATTAGAGCTACCTTTATTATATACAGTGTTAGAAAGTGATTTTTGCAAAAGAGAAATTGAAATTCCTGCCAGTCTGATATAGGAGGATGTCAATAAGAAGCTGTTAAATGAAAAAAAGCAAATTTAAGAACAGGATGTATAATACCTATTTTTGTTTTTTGTACTCTTCATAAATGCACTTAATAAGACTATATGGGGCACCTGGGTGACTTAGTCGGTTAAGCGTCCGACTTCAGCTCAGGTCACGATCTCGCTGTCCATGAGTTCGAGCCCCGCGTCGGGCTCTGGGCTGATGGCTTAGAGCCTGGAGCCTGCTTCGATTCTGTGTCTCCCTCTCTCTCTGCCCCTTCCCCGTTCATGCTCTGTCTCTCTCTGTCTCAAAAATAAATAAACGTTAAAAAAAAAAAAATTAAAAATAAAAGACTATATGTAGAAAATAACCTGAAGACATCCATGTCTAATTCTTAGTGGGGATTCTTTATGGTGCTGGAGTGAAGAGGGTTAACTTTATATATTTCTAATATTATTTGAATTTTTTATAACAGGCATATATAATTTGCCCTTAGAAGAAAAGAGCTTTAAAAATTTTGCTAATATTCTACATTTTTACTTTTCCAGTTGACTGAACGTGCTTTGTATAGAATCTAAAATGCAGCAATTTCAGCATATAAAGATTACGGTGTTCTCAGTTTTCTGAGATTTTCAGTGCAATTGGATTATTTTTTTATTTTTTTTATAACTTTAGGATTTCAACCTTTGATAAAACTTGGAGTAATAAAGAGAGAAGTTAAGAGGTCTAATAGAGTTGATTCAATAATGAACTGAGGCCTTTGAGGAGCTTTTCACGTTACGTGAAGAATATGTTATCTTTAATTTTTTTTTTTTAGACTGTAATACTTCATTGTTAAATTGTAAAATAAAGAATAATAATAACAAACCACTAAATTAACTAAGCTCTTTTCACTATTTTCCTTTAAGTCAAATTAAAGTGAATCCTGTGAACAAACTCTTTGAACCTGTCTGTAGGAAGTCATATATTGATTTAGTTAATTCATTGAAAAAAATCTCTGATTGCACCGATTGGCCAATGCTATATAAAAAAAATAGTCTTTTTTTTTGACTCCCTGATGTTTCTTTTTTTTTAAACCTTGCTTTTACTCTTGAGATAATAAATCTTCTTATGTTTGTAGCCTGAAATTGTATATACTTCTATTTTTGATGCTTACGTGTTTTATAAGTATCCATTTTAATTATTAAGAGCTGAAATCATTGCTAACTGTTGTTACAATAGGTGCTGTTCCTATAATCAGATGTTCAAGAGGAACAGCAGCGGAAATGGTAGCAGTGGTGAGTTCATGCAGATATCCATTGGCAATAAATAATAATGTATCAGTTGTTTTCCATAAGTACCTCAAGTGTTTTTGTTAATATTATATGATTACTATGGGTTATATACTAAATGCCAAAAGCAAGTATTTTTATTTTTTAACATTGGAATTCCACAAAAAATGAAAAGTAATCATTGTGTACTTGACATGGATAAAAATGATTTTCTCTGATGTGCTGTTCCAGCTTTTTCTTGTTTACTAAAACGTATATTCGTCTTTCCACTTTGTGTCTACAAGTAGTATTTTACACAAATTTGATCCCCCAAATCATTTTATATTTAACTTCATTTAGCAAATGTATATTGACATAACCATTTTTAAAATGAAGTTCATTTTGCTATTTTACTATATTGTAGTAAATTGAGCATTCAAAAATTTGCTTTAAAAATTAAAAAATAAGATTTAGAGAAGTTACAAAACGAATGAAAAGGAAACAAGGTAAGTGGTATTGAAAGATGGAAGATACACTAACCTTTTTTAGTTTTCTTAGCCAAAGTGAATCATTGATTGATGGAGGGCTGCTTTCTTTCACATATCCCGTCTCTATTCTGGAACCTCTTGTGGCATCACTCTGTGGACACATTCCTTATACAAAGAGTCATGACTGGGGAAAGACGGTGGCTCATTGCAAATTGTTGCTGTACCTAAAGTAAAAATAGTGAATGAATAGTGATTGGAAGTCAAATCAGGCCTGAGTCACAGTAGAAAAGGCATTGTTCTTTTTAAGTTCAAGTTATGATAATATTGAATAAAGAAGCTAAAATATTTAGATTTTAGAATTGCTGTTTTGTAAAGAAATTCCAAGTTTCTTAATTATGAAACTAAGAACATATTATGATTTTCCTGAACAAAATTCTGTGAAATTGTTTTTTAAAAGTTATTATCAAATTTGATTTTTCAGAAACTAGATAAGAAACTTCGAGAAAATCTCAGAGATGCAAGAAACAGTCTTTTTACAGGTGACACACTTGGAGCTGGCCAATTCAGGTATTATGTTAGTTAATATAGGACTTGAAAAGAAATTTATAGATTTATAGCATTTTTTGGGTTGTTTTCTTATGTTATAAAATACCCTTATACTTGTAATTGAAATTTGTTTCTTTTTAATGAGGTAATCACTGTCACGGTTTTGACTCAGATTGTTCTTGTAATACAAGTGGAATATTTTATTCAGTTTATGTTCTATTGTTAGCATTTTGTCTTTTGCATTTTTGTCATCTGTAGGGGAAATTTTTCTGTTTATATGGCTTTGAAGGTCAGAAGCCATTTTATACCGATTATCATTAAGCCTGTTGGTAATAACATTAAAAATAAGTGAAAAACTTGTGATGCTTTTGTATGTTTTGAGCTATCAACTGGTTTCTGTTTTTACCTTGAAATATTTGTTTATTAAAATCAATGGGCAATATTGGTGTAAAGAAGTAGATAAACCCACACAGATGGCTGAGAATTATTTCAAGGGGAATAGACAATATTTTGGAAAATTAATTCCTACCCCCACTTTTAGGTGAATTAATAAATAAAGCCTGTGAAAATAAACTGATACTTAGAGAGTATAATACCTTCTAGGAATGATAATTCTATGGTAAATTTCCATAGACTTCAAGTTAATTTGGATGGATCCTACGGTCTTATGTACTATTTCTATAATTTGCAGTTTATACTAGCATTGTGTTTCAATTGTTTGTTCAGCTGTCTTGGCTCCTACGTTATTTTAAAATCTTCTGTGATTTCATTGTTGGGTTTAAATATTCTTCAAAATGTTTCTCATTAAAGAGAGCAGAAATGTGAAATTCTCAGCTAATTTTTTTTTTCAACAGAAGGAACTACTATAGCATATTTTACTTAACAGTTCCCTTCTTACAGTGCTCTCATAAAAGCCTTAGAAACCAATATAAAGGCACTTTTTTATTTGGATAATTGCTAAAAACTTATTTATAATAATATTAATAATAAATAATTTATAACATAGTGGTCATTTTTAATTTGTTGGATGCATTTCTAAATTATTTTAATTAGGAGTCAGTAGCCTTACTGACTGTTGTTAAATACATTTGAATCCAGTTGTAGGTTAATGATTCTCCATAAGAATTTGGCAATGTCTGGAGACCTGTTTGGCTTTGACACCTGGGTAAATGCTACTGGAATCTAGTGGGCTACATTATAGGATGCCGCTGAACATCCTACAGTGCACAGAATAAGCCCCAAATCTCACTAGTGCTGAATTAAGAAACTGCCACAGGCAGTCCTTCCTTGCCTTTCACCTAGCTCTGGAGTAATAAATGATAGTAGGTGGTAACTTTGCCACTCCTACTTATTTATTGCAGAGTTTTATGATCAGTGCAGTACATTTATAATCAGTACAGTGTAATGAGTTACTCAAATGGTCAAAGGTCTCTAGCAGAAAAAAACGTGCATAATTAATATAATCAGATAACAGTATCTTGTAAAATTGATGTATACTCTTGATACAGTAGTGCCAAATTGGCAACCAGATGACTTTGTGCCTCACTTTGCTTTAAGTCTGCTTCACATCAATAATATATGAAGTATCTGGTAGGTGAATATAATATAATTAGGTACCATTGTGGCTTAATGCTTTTAGTTTTATATCTTATAATGGGATAGGGTTTCATAAGGTTCTTCTCTAGAGTCTGCTGTTTTGAATTTGTGTTTACAGAAAAAAAGTTGTAATTTGTTATTTGAAACTGTCGAACATTAGTGTACATTTATAAGATCCTACTCTGTCTTCTAATTTTCCCAGAAACTGACAATAGCTTTTCCTTTTTTCCAGAAATGTGAAATATAAATCTGAGTAGAAGCAACTTATTCTTACTTTGATAACTATACAGTTATTCTGTAAAAGTACTTGTATAGTTTTTATCCTTTAAGACAATTCCCTGAGACTTAATAATCTAGCATTATACACAGGCTCTAAGTAGTCCAAAGCATAGAGCAAACTATTATGGAATGCTAGTATTAGCATACTTACTGTTCATATCAGAATGGTATATACTGAAAGGTATTAGAAAAATGGAGATGTATATACTGTTACCAGGAGTTATATAATTTTTTAAATATATTTACAGCTTCCAAAGGCCTTTATTAGTCCTTGTTGACAGAAACATAGATTTGGCAACTCCTTTACACCATACTTGGACATATCAAGCCTTGGTGCATGATGTACTGGTAAGAGGCTAAATATACTACTTTTTACTAAAATGTAGTAACATTCATTGGTCCTTTTAATTTAAAATTAACGTCATGGCTACCAAAACACAGATGAGAAGGATGGAGGTGAGAAATATGAAAGAAAAAGTGATGGGATTTGGTATCACTGGATGTGGATGATGGAGAATAGTGAAGCATTGAATTTATGATCTTTAAAGTGTAAGATTAATCATTTATATTGTTGCCAGTGATGGAAAGAAAAGGAATGGAGAAAATGAGTGACTTTTAAAAAAGTTTTCATACAAGTTTTTTCATTTGTTTTTCCCATACTGAGAAAGTAAATAAATAATATGTTTCTCTCTGGGGAGGAAAGCCATAATTTCTCCCTTTTTCCTGGGAATCAGGTAGCCTCATTTTATGGTAAAAAGAAATAGTAATTTTTATATTACACCACATGTTTTCTGAAGTAATTCCATATATTTAAAATCATGTTTGAAACAAAAATCTGTATTTATATGCATACATATATTCATGTATTAAATAGTGTGTATGGCATGTAACATACACAGATAAATAAAAGAGCCCCAGCCTTCAAAGGCACTGGGCAGAAAATATGTACACAAATAATTTCTGTACAAGGCATAATGTAATAAAGCCAGAATAGTCCCCATTTGATAGAAAAATTTAGACCCAAAGTTAAAGAATTTGAACCTAAATCATTTGCTCTGCAAAGACTAGCACTCTAATTTACTAATTTCTGGCCCAGGCCTCTAGGGATTATAGTATATAATAATATCGTTATTGCAAAGAGTTCCTGAAATGTCATATAGAAAAGAAATGAAAAACATGACAATAGATGGTTTTTTGTTTGGTTTGTTTCTTTAAAACCCATATTCTAGCTATAAGGTTTATTTAAATAAAGTTTTTATTTATTTTGAGGGAGAGAAGGAGAGGGAATCCCAAGCAGGCTCCGCACTATCAGTGCAGAGCCCTACACAGAGCT
The DNA here is from genome assembly GCF_046562875.1 of Panthera onca. Lineage (NCBI taxonomy): Eukaryota > Metazoa > Chordata > Mammalia > Carnivora > Felidae > Panthera > Panthera onca. The sequence goes on from NC_138344.1 coordinate 80,323,216, forward strand.
TGATCTCTAGGACCATGAGATCATGACCTGAGCTGAGATCAAGAGTCAGACACTTAACCAACTGAGCAACCCAGGTGCCCCTCCTGGGGTCTTGTGTTGTTTTAGACTCTAGGATGAGTGTTGATGTAATAGTAGGCAACTCTGATTCAGTATAGAGGGCAAGAAGAATCAAAGGGACTACTGAATTAAACCCTGAGTAAGGGAACATGGAAGCTAGTTTTAGGAGGTCATGTAAGAGGCTGAAGAAGAATTCAACCACTACTGGAGGGCCTACTCTCTGACAAAATATTTGGGAAAAGATCTAAAGGAGGTAAGGTAGTGAATTAATATCTATATGGGAGAATAGCATTCTAGGCAGAATGATGCCTAGCATGTTTAAAAGATAACAAGGGGGGCGCCTGGGTGGCTCAGTCGGTTGGGCGTCCGACTTCGGCTCAGGTCACGATCTCGCAGTCTGTGAGTTCGAGCCCCGCGTTGGGCTCTGTGCTGACAGCTCAGAGCCTGGAGCCTGTTTCAGATTCTATGTCTCCCTCTTCCTATGACCCTCCCCTGTTCATGCTCTCTCTCTCTCTGTCTCAAAAATAAATAAATGTTAAAAAAAAAAAATTTTAAAAGATAACAAGGTAGCCAAGATGACCAGAGCAAAGTAAGGCAGGGGGAAAATAGCAAGAGATGAAGTTAAATAGGATATGGGAAACCATGTAGCATAGGACATTATAGGCTATTGTAGGGATACTGACTTTCAATTTGAGGGAAATGGGGAGCCACATGCAGTTTTGAGTAAAGGGTGACATCTGATAAACATTTTAAGAGTATCACTCTAGCTGCTGTGTTGAAAACACTTTCTTTGGGGGGCATACGAAGAGTCAAGAGACCAGTAGGAAGCTATTGTAGTTATCTTAGCAAGAGATAATGATGGCCTACAACAGGACGGAAATGGTAAGGGTTATGACAATCTTTGGAATGTAGAGCATAGGATTTGCTGATGAATTGGATGTGGGATCTAAGAGAAAGAAGTCAAAGGTAAGTCCAGAGTATTGCTTTTGCAAATGGACAGATGTTATTTATTGAGATAGGAGAGACATGGCAGGAGAAATTTTGGGGCGAAGATCAGATGTTGAGTTTTAGACATGTTAAATGTGAGATGCCTGTTAAAGTATTCAAGCATAGATATCAAATAAATGTATGAGTGTGGAGTTCAAGAAGAACATCTGGTCTAGAGAAATAAATTTTGGAATAGTCCATATATAGATTTAAAGCCAAGAGATAAAAGGAGATAACTAAGGGGGTGAATATAGATAGAAGAATCCAAGAACTGAACTCTGAAGTGTTTTTCAACATTTAGAGGTCAAGGTGAAGAATAGGAACTAACAGTATAATGTAGCAAGAACCAACCAGAAGTGAGAGATGAGAACTAGATTTGTGGTGTTTTGGAAGGCAGTGAATTCACTGTTTTCAGAGAGGAGGCAGGAATCAACTTAGACAAATGCTCAGGACTAAGAAGTCACCAATGTGTGTGGTAACATCAAGGTTATTACTAACTGTGGTAAAAGCAGCTTCCATAGTGTAGGGGCAGAACACTGAAGTAGGTTTAAGAGAGATTGAAAGAAGAGACAGAATGAATAGAGACAAACTGAAAGAGTTTTTGCTGTTTAGGAGAATTGAGAAAAGTGGTGGTTGCTGCAAGGGTGAGGTAAAAAACAATTTTTAAATGAGAAAAATTATAATTTTTTAAAATTATATTAAATATTATACATTAAAATTTATAAAATTATAAATTAAAATTTTTTAATGAGAAAAATGCCTCTGTAGGTGGCATTAATGGTCAGCATGAGTATAGACCAGGATTTTTCAACCTTGGCATTGACATTTTGGACCCAATAATTTTTTGTTGTGGAGGGCTGCCCTGTGCATTGTGGGATGTTGAGCAGCATCCTTGGCCTTTACTGTCTAGATGTCAGTAGCACTTTCTCAGTTGTGACAACCAAAATGTCTACACACAGTGCCATACCCAGACTATGAAGAGGTGCAAAACTGCCTCTGAGTGAGAACTGCTGTTATAGACTAATAGCAGGAATTTCAGAGGTGGAGTTGTTTTAGGGAAGAGAACAAGTGAAGAATCTGGGAGTAGCAAGGAAGACCACTGTCTCAGTCCTGGGTCCAACCAGTTGGAGTTCAGTGAGAGCAAGAAAGTACAGTGGAAGTTTCGAGTAGATGTTCAGAAAAGGAGATTTGGCTGTTGAATGAGTAGGAGTTCCAGAGGGTATGAGAGAATGGTTTCAGGAATTGGTTAAAAGTGAGAGATGGGATCTGAGGGAGGTAGTATAGGGAGCCATACAGAGATGGGCATGATGAGATAGTTTTGATTATCTTAGATTTGGTTGGTGGGTTCCTGGCTTTTGGGTGGGAGCTAAGGGTGGTACAGGTTAGGAGTCATGTCTTCATTCTTGCTGGTTGTATGTGGAGGCTGTATAGAACATTAAGATACTGCTATTTTTTCTAATGAAAGTAATTGATGCTTTGAGCACAGGAGTTAAGGTATATATACAAGTAATTGCACTGTGAAGAAATATGCTTTTATTCCCCTTTGTTGGAAGAGAAAGTTGGGAAACATAACTTAGAGCAGAGCTTTCCTCAAGCCAGATAATGCTTATACTGGTCTTTGAGGTTTTCAGTGTTGTTGAGTGAAATGAGAATAGAAAGGGCAGTTAACATACAGTGTTAGGGTTTCAGGTGTATAAAGTGATTCAGCAATTCTGTATATAACTCACTGCTTGTTAAGATAAGTGTACCCTTAATCCCCTTCACTTATTTAACCCATCCCCCCTCACCTACCTCTGTTCTGGTTACCGTCTCTTTGTTCGCTATAGTCCAGAGTCTCTTTGGTTTGTCTCTTTTATTTCCTTAGTTCATTTGTTTTGTTTCTTAAATTCCACAGATGAGTGAAATCATATGAAATCATATGTGTTTGAATGCATTCTATCTCTGACATATTTCACTTAGCATTATGCTCCCTAGATCCATCCATATTGTTGGAGATGCAAGATTTCATTGTTTTTTTATGTTTGTATAATGCTCCATTGTGTGTATATACCATATCTTCTTTATCTGTTCATCTTTTGGCAGACAGCAGGTTCTTTCCATAACTTGACTATTGTAAATAATGCTGCAGTAAACATAGCATTGCATATATCCTTTCGAATTAGTGTTTTCATATTCTTTGGTTAAGTACCCATTTGTCCAATTACTGGATCATATGGTAGTTCCTGTTCATTAATTTTAATGCAGTTTCTAAATGTGAAAAAACTATAACTGTGATATCATAAATTATGTCATTTTTTTTTTAGTTAAAACTACTGCTTTTGAGGTGTCCTTGAAATTTTTAACATTCTTAATAATTATTCCCTTTACCTCCACAAGATGGAGTAAAAGTTCTAGATAGGAAGGGTAACCTAAAATTGGAGCTTGCTTTTTATATTAAAAATCTTTGCCTGAAAATCTGGAACACTGATAGTATTTATATATCTAGACCTTGGAAACAACTGAAAAATTCACACAGCTTCCTTGTGTGCCAGAAAGAGTGTGGTCATTTACCATGGGAAATACACTCTTCTAGTGAAAACCTTACAGTGCCCCTTTCCTTTTACTGGGATATAAGAAGTACAATTAATAATTAGTCATGATTCCTTTTTATTATACCCTGGTTGTGGGAAGGGTAGATTTGATTATTCATCTGCAATGAATAGTTACCATTGGGCAAAGGGGGATGGGCATTATTTCATCTTAGTATCTTGTTCTTTACTTGGGCTTTGTTTTTTCATATCTCAGGTGCCCTTTTTGTGTCTTTGGCCCTCTGCTACTGACTTTTATTATTTGAAACATTAAACCACAATTTATGCTAATATGTAAAGGGTTTTTTTTCCAATTGAAGAAAGGAAGTGGTTTCTAAATAAGTACTTTTAAAAGATTATTAGAAAAGCATTTTAGAAGCACTCCTTTTTTATTTTTATTTTTTTTATTATTTTTTACTGTATTTTTATTTTTTATTTTTTTAATGTGAAATTTATTGTCAAATTGGTTTCCACACAACACCCAGTGCTGATCCCAACAGGTGCCCTCCTTAATGCCCATCACCCACTTTCCCCTCCCTCCCACCCCCCATCAACCCTCAGTTGATTCTCAGTTTTTAAGAGTCTCTTATGGTTTGCCTCCTTCCCTTTCTGTAACTTTTTTTTTTTTTCCTTTCCCCTCCGCCATGGTCTTCTGTTAAGTTTCTCAGGATCCATATAAGAGTGAAAACATATGATATCTGTCTTTCTCTGTATGACTTATTTCACTTTGCATAACACTCTCCAGTTCCATCCATGTTGCTACAAAAGGCCATATTTCATTCTTTCTCATTGCCAAGTAGTATTCCATTGCATATATAAACCACATCTTCTTTGTATTCGTCAGTTGATGGACATTTAGGCTCTTTCCATAATTTGGCTCTTGTTGAAAGTGCTGCTATAAACATTGGGGTACAAGGGCCCCTATGCATCAGCACTCCTGTATCCCTTGGGTAAATTCCTAGCAGTGCTATTGCTGGGTCATCAGGTAGATCTATTTTTAATTTTTTGAGGAACCTCCACACTGTTTTCCAGAGCGGCTACACCAGTGTGCATTCCCACCAACAGTGCAAGAGGGTTCCCATTTCTTGACACCCTCGCCAGCATCTATAGTCTCCTGATTTGTTCATTTTAGCCACTCTGACTGGCATGAGGTGATATCTGAGTGTGGTTTTGATTTGTATTTCCCTGATGACGTTGAACATCTTTTCATGTGCCTGTTGGCCCTCTGAGTGCCTTCTTTAGAAAAGTGTCTATTCATGTCTTCTGCCCATTTCTTCACTGGATTATTTGTTTTTTGGGTGTGGAGTTTGGTGAGTTCTTTATAGATTTTGGATACTAGCCCTTTGTCCAGTATGTCATTTGCAAATATCTTTTCCCATTCCGTTGGTTGCCTTTAGTTCTGTTGATTGTTTCCTTTACAGTACAGAAGCTTTTTACCTTCCTGAGGTCCCAATAGTTCATTTTTGCTTTTAAGTCCCTTGCCTTTGGAGATGTGTCAAATTGCTGCGGCTGAGGTCAGAGAGGTTTTTTTCCTGCTTTCTTCTGTAGGTTTTGATGCTTTCCTGTGTCACATTCAGGTCCTTCATCCATTTTGAGTTTATTTTTGTGAATGGTGTAAGAAAGTGGTCTAGTTTAATTTTTCTGCATGTTGCTGCCCATTCTCCCAGCACCATTTGTTAAAGTGATTGTCTTTTTTTCCATTGGATACTCTTTCCTGCTTTGTCAAAGGTTAGTTGGCCCTACATTTGTGGCTCCAATTCTGGAGTCTCTATTCCATTGGTCTATGTGTCTGTTTCTGTGCCAATACCATGCTGTCTTGATGAATACAGCTTTGTAGTAGAGGCTAAAGTCTGGGATTGTGATGCCTCCCACTTCGGTCTTCTTCAATATTACTTTGGCTATTCTGAGTCTTCTATGATTCCATACAAATTTTAGGATTGCTTGTTCTAGCTTCGAGAAGAATGCTGGTGCAATTTTGATTGGGATTGCATTGAATGTGTAGATTGCTTTGGGTAGTACTGACATTTTAACAATATTTATTCTTCCAATCCACGAGCACGGAATGTTTTTTCATTTCTTTGTATCTTCTTCAATTTCCTTCATAAGCTTTCTATAGTTTTCAGCATACAGATCTTTTACATCTTTTGGTTAGGTTTATTCCTAGGTGTTTTATGCGTCTTGGTGCAGTTGTGAATGGGATCAGTTTCTTTATTTGTCTTTCTTTTGCTTCATTGTTAGCGTATAAGAATGCAACTGATTTCTGTACATTAATTTTGTATCCTGCGATTTTGCTGAATTCATGTATCAGTTCTAGCAGATTTTTGGTGGTCTGTCGGGTTTTCCATGTGTAGTATCATGTCATCTCCAAAAAGTGAAAGCTTGACTTCATCTTTGCCAATTTTAATGCCTTTCATTTCCTTTTGTTGTCTGATTGCTGATGCTAGAACTTCCAATACTGTGTTAAACAACAGCGGTGAGAGTGGACATCCCTGTCGTGTTCCTGATCTCAGGGGGAAAGCTCTCAGGTTTTCCCCATTGAGGATGATATTAGCTGTGGGCTTTTCATAAATGGATTTATGGTGTTTAAGTATGTTCTTTCTATCCCAACTTTCTTGAAGGTTTTTATTTCAGCTCTGGGAAATGAAAAAGTGGGGAACACATCCTTCTACCCAACATTCTAATTTAGCTGACATTAGTTTCAAAAAGGTAAAGCAAATATGTATGTGTATCTATGTAAATATTTTTGTGCCCACATACATATTTGCTCAGATTTTAGTCTCATCATTGTTTATATGTTTAGTCTATTTTTGGTTTTTTTTATAAACACCGCTAAAAATCATTAAATGCATCCCAGTACTTCCAATTCTGCCTCTTCGTCAGTCATTTAATATTGTTTGAATTGAATTCAGTTTGTGTTTTAATGACTTTTGTGATTAGTCAAACTGTACATTACATTAGAAGATGTAAGGGAAAAACTTGGTTTAGGTTATATTCTATGTATCACAGTTACCCTTTACATGATTTTTTCATCATTATTTTCAACTTCACACATCTTGTAGTTCTCTATGCAAACTATTTCAGCTTCTAGTACTGTACATATCTATGTCTTCTGGATGGGACTGCCCATGATCCATGAGCTTGGGGTCAGGCATAAACTGTGTAGCACCTGAGGTAGATTCTGATTTTGTCTTTGTTTCAAAGATGAGTTCTGTTGGCAAAGGCACTGAAAGTTTCAGGTTGTGAGTTTTTGCGGATATTTCTATTTCACCAGAGTTTTCTTAGTTTTTTCTTTAGGTTTAGGGAGTGATTCTTTTTTGTTGTTTTTTGTCCACAATGATTTAACTGCTTCATAAATTTGCTGGTTTGTAGTGTATGCCTTTTTCCCAGTTACCTTGGCAGTTATTACTGACTGAACTGGGTAGCAAACAGTTGCTACAGTGGCCAGTCCCAGAGGATAAGCAATTTTCTTAAACCTAGAACCTTTTCTTCCTGAAAACAAGCCTACTAATCCTGAAACTGTAATCACTCCAGTTTTTGGAAGAAAATCTCTAGGTGGATTCTTCAAATAGACATAAGCATCTTTTCCAAATTGTACTGTATCCATTATCCCATTTTTCACAAAGACATAAACACCCTTGCACCAGCCAATATAATGACCAGTTGTTTTGCAGATGGATGCAAAGCCTATTTGTAAATGACAAGGCTGCTCTTTGACATATTTAGACTGCAGAGGTGGGGTGGTATATATGGAGAGCTGCTCTGGTTTTACTAGCTGCTTTTTCAATTCTTCTTCTTTGGCTGCATGTACACTTACAGATGCACATATCAGACCTGCAGGTATGGTTGTCAGTTTTCCCATCGTAACAGCCGCCATATCTGTGACCTTCTCCATGTAAGTTTTCATATGGTGGGCAGAGAGGGACCAAACAGTTCGACTGTCTCTCGAGGGTTTTTATTAAGAAAAGATGCTGAATTTTGTCAAATGCTTTTCTGCATCAGTTGACAGGATTATATGGTTCTTATCTTTTCTTTTATTAATGTGATGTATCACATTGATTGATTTACAAATATTGAACCAGCCCTGCAGCCCAGGAATGAATCCCACTTGATCATGGTGATTAATTCATTTTATATGCTGTTGAATTAGATTTGTTAGTATCTTGTTGAGAATTTTTGCATCCATATTCATCATGGATATTGGCCTGTAGTTCCCTTTTTTTGCTGGGTCTCTGTCTGGGTTGGGAATCAAAGGAATGCTGGCTTCATAGAATGAGTCTGGAAGTTTTCCTTCCCTTTCTATTTTTTGGAACAGCTTAAGAAGGAAAGATTTTATCTCTGCTTTAAATGTCTGGTAGAATTCCCCAGGGAAGCCATCTGGTCCTAGACTCTTATTTGTTGGGAGATTTTTGATAACTGATTGAATTTCTTCGCTGGTTATGGGTCTGTTCAAGTTTTCTATTTCTCCCGGTTTGAGTTTTGGAAGTGTGTGGGTGCTTCTTCCAGGTTGTCCAGTTTGTTGGCGTATAAGTTTTTATAGTATTCCCTGATAATTGCTTGTATTTCTGAGGGATTGGTTGCAATAATTCCATTTTTATTCATGATTTTATCTATTTGGGTTCTCTCCCTTTTCTTTTTTGAGAAGCCTGGCTACAGGTTTATCCATTTTGTTTATTTTTTCAAAATTAACTCTTGGTTTCATTGATCTGCTGTACTATTTTTTTAGATTCTATATTATTTATTTCTGCTCTGATCTTTATTATTTCTCTTCTTCTCCTGGGTTTGGAGTGTCTTTGCTGTTCTGCTTCTGTTTCCTTTAGGTGTGCTATTAGATTTTGTATTTGGTATTTTTATTGTTTCTTGAGATAGGCCTGGATTGCAATGTATTTTCCTCTCAGGACTGCCTTTGCTGCATCCCAAAGCGTTTGGATTGTTGTATTTTCATTTTCATTTGTTTCCATGTATTTTTTAATTCTCTAATTGCCTGGTTGACCCATTCATTCTTTAGTAGGGTGTTCTTTAACCTCCATGCTTTTGGAGGTTTTCCAGACTTTTTCCTGTGGTTGATTTCAAGTTTCATAGCATTGTGGTCTGAAAGTGTGCATGGTATGATCTCAATTCCTTTATACTTATGAAGGGCTGTTTTGTGACCCAGTATGTGATCTATCTTGGAGAATGTTCCATGTGCACTCGAGAAGAACGTATATTCTGTTGCTTTGGGATGCAGAGTTCTAATATATCTGTCAAGTCCATCTGATCCAATATATCATTCAGGGTTCTTGTTTCTTTATTGATCCTGTGTCTAGATGATCTATGCATTGTTGTAAGTAGAGTATTAAAGTCCCCTGCAATTACCACATTCTTATCAGTAAGGTTGCTTATGTTTGTGATTGTTTTATATATTTGGTGGCTCCCATATTTGGTGCATAGACATTTATAATTGTTAGTTCTTCCTGATGGATAGACCCTGTAATTATTATATAATACCCTTCTTCATCTCTTGTTACAGCCTTTAATTTAAAGTCTAGTTTGTCTGATATAAGTATGGCTACTTCAGTTTTCTTTTGAGTTCCAGTAACATGATAGATAGTTCTCCATCCCCTCACGTTCAATCTGAAGGTGTCCTCAGGTCGAAAATGAGTCTCTTGTAGACAGCAAATAGATGGGTCTTGTTTTTTTATCCATTCTGATACCCTGTGTCTTTTGGTTGGAGCATTTAGTCCATTTACAAAAATAGGTTTTAGAGTCATTGGGATATCTGTAAGCTTTTATACTTGTAGTAGTGTCTCTGGTACTTTGTGGTCCTTGCAGCATTTCACTCACAAAGTCCCCCTTAGCATCTCTTATAGGGCTGATTTAGTGGTGATGAATTCCTTCAGTTTTTGCTTGTTTGGGAAGACCTTTATCTCTCCTTCTATTCTAAATGACAGACTTGCTGGATAAAGGATTCTCAGCTGCATATTTTTTCTGTTCATCACATTGAAGATTTCTGCCATTCCTTTCTGGCCTGCCAAGTTTCAGTAGATAGGTCTATGGCTACTGTTATGGGTCTACCTGCTATGGCTGCCTCCATTTTATTTTGCACCTTATAGCATTTTTTAATTCATCATGACTATTTTTTAGTCCCTTGATCTCTGTAGCAATAGATTCTCTGCTGTCCTCTATGCTTTTTTCAAGCCCAGCAATTAATTTTATGACTATTATTCTAAATCCTTGTTCTGTTATATTGCTTAAATTGGTTTTGATCAATTCATTAGCTGTCACTACTTCCTGGAGTTTCTTTTGAGGAGAATTCTTCCGTTTCGTCATTTTGGCTAGTTTTCTGTCTCTTACGTGTTTTAAAAGCTTGTGTGCTCTGCTCCTGTGAGCACCGCTATATTAAAGGAGGGTCATATGCTGTCCAGGGCCTGGCCCTTCAGGATGTGTTTTTTGGGGGATTGTTACTTGCTCTCTGTTTTTGTGACTTTGGTTATTTTATTATCCTACTCGTAGTAATATTTTGTACCCTCCACAAGGTGTGGTTTGATTTGTTCCTTGGAGTAGCCCTGTAAAGGAAAACAGGTAGACAAACAGGAGACAAAAACACACAAACACACAAATTACACAAACAAATAAACAAAAACCTAAAGACTAAAAACAAAAAACCCAAAAACAACAACTACAAGAAGAGGGTGGAGGCGGTGCTGATGGAAGAGCATACACAAAGAAAGAAATGACAGGAGTGGGGGGAAGGGGGGGTAGGGGGCGGGGAGAAAAAATAAACATTGATTAGGCAGAGAGACTAAAAGGCTTAATCCAGAGAGAGAAAGGAAAATAAAGAAGGAGGTGGGGAAAACGAAATGAAAATCAAATTACCCAGAGAAACTATATGACTTGATTATTCCAGAGAGAGAGAGAGAGGAGTGTAAAGAAGGAGGTGTAGAACATGAATCAAGACAATGGATTAAATATGCCTGTTGAGACAGACCAATAACCAGAGTAACCAGCCTAGGGGAGGGAAGAGATAAGAAGGAGAAATGGGGGGTGGGGGGTGGAGAATATATTTATATATCCAGAACTGACCTAGAGTTAATCTGGGTCAGTGCTGCAGTGCTTGTAGGTAGTAGCTGTCCACAGGGTCTGTGCCACTCTGGTGGATGTAAAGTTACCCAGTACCAGGGGGCGTGGTTTGGCGTTTTCTGGACCCACCTCCATTATGGGCCAAGGGAGTGATCCCTGAGGCCCTGCCTTGGAGTAGTGGTGGGTGGGAATGGTGATCTCCCAGTGTCTTCTCCACGGAGCCAGACCTGGTGGACTCCGTTGGAGTCGTCCGCACTGTGCTGCGGGTGCAGACGGCGGCGGTCCTTCTGGCTCCACCAACTCCCATGACCCTGCACTTGGCTGGGATTCAGAGTCCTGCTCCATGAGCTCTGGCGTTGGGGAAGCGCATCTCAATGTGGCGTTACGTGGTCCGGCTGGCTTTGTCTGTGCTGCCACACTACAGGGAGGACCGACTTCTCTTATTGAGGATTGAGAGCCGATGGCCTGATGCTCACAGGCCCTGTGAGCCCCTGGGTGGCGGACGCAGGCAGGCCTTGTCTTTTCCCACAGCACTCCAGGGAAACGGCCACCTTATTCTCCTGCAGACTGCACCCTCGGCCCTGCCACCATGCCTGGGGGTAGTGGACGCAGGCAGGTTCTGTGCTATCACGCAGCCTTCCAGGGAGGGAACCACTTTCGCCAGCTGTGGACTGAGCCTCTGACCTACAACCGCACCTAGGCCTGGCTCCCTCCTCCCCAGGGAGGAGCACAAACAGGGAGCCGGCCCCAGTCTGAAGAAAGCCCTGCAGTTAGAGATCAGATCCCTCTCAGTCTCAGTGCAAGGTCTTTCTCCTGTCCAGCTCTGGTCCTGCACTTCCAGAGCCACTCTTTCTCTTCCCTTTGTCTTTCCACAGAAGAGGGTTCCTCCCCTCCGTGTCCACGCGGCCTTTTTTTATCTCCCCCAGTTCGAAATTACCCACCTATCTTTTTTCCAGCTTTCCCATTTTCTTCCTAGTAGATTCAGTCTCTTTTCCTCCCAGGCTCTGGTGTTCAAGGTCCTTTGGCTTCTACACTTGTTTGTTTGAGAGACACAGGACGTATGGATCCCCCTACTTGGCCATGTTGGCCCCCTCAATTCAAAGCACTCCTGTTTTTTTAAAGATGTGTGATTACAGTATATTGGATCCTAAGTGTAGTTCAAAGTTTTATGCTTTGAAGATTGATGCTCTGTTGATCCTGTAGTCTTTATTAACACAAAACCCCTTGGACAACACTGTATTGGACTAGTTTGAGGCGTTTGCCCAGAAGTCAAGTATGATGTAAACTTCTACTCCCTTAATCTAAGCTGTTCATAGGAAGCTCCTAATAAAAGTGTGTAGACTACATAAAAGCCAAGAAAACATCCTTGACTTCATTTTTTAAAATGGTATTGTTTCATTGTATTTCCATATTCATTGCTATTTCTGAGCTTGAATTAAAATTTTATTTAAGGGAGGGGCTCCTGGGTGGCTCAGTTGGTTAAGCGTCTCATTCTTTTTTTAGTGCTCTGACTTTATTTATTTATTTTGAAAGAGAGAAAGCGCATGTGCTAGCAGGGGAGGGGCAGAGACAGAGGGAGAGAGAGAATCCCAAGCAGCCTCCATGCTGTCAGTGCAGAACTCAACATGGGGCTTGATCTCACAAACAATGAGATCATGACCTGAGCCAAAGCCAAGAGTTAGATGCTTAACTGACTGAGTCACCCAGATGCACCCCAAACATCTAAGTCTTGATTTCAGCTCAGGTTATGATCTCACAGTTGGTGAATTCAGGTCCCACATTGAGCTCCGTGCCATCATTGTGGAGCCTGCTTAGGATTCTTTCTCTAGCCCTCCCTCTCTGCCCCTTCCATGCTCTCTCTTCTCTCTCAAAATAAATAAATAAACTTAAAAAATGTTTATTTAAGGGAAAGAAGAGTATATGTTACTTGCCATATACTAATCTAGCATTAGGTTGCTACCATTTTTTCCCCCTTATATCCCACTTGCTTAGTATGTAGGATTTTGAGATTTTTATCTATGTTTATGATGCAGCATTGTATAGAGATTTTCTTTTTAAATTAAATGATTCTTAGAAGTATTCCAAGTTAGATTTTTCCTTCCTTTTTTCTTAATGTCTTCACATATTTTTCTTTTCTCTTCCTCCTTTTATCATTGACCAAAGTTCAGGGTTTCTAAAACAGTGCTTTCTCAAAGAAATAAAGTGTGCACTACAGATGTAATTTTAGATTTTCCCATAGCCACATTAAAAACATAAAAAGGAACAGATGAAATTTAATATATTTTATATAACTCTATAAATCAAATTATTAGCATTTTAACACATCACTTTAAAACTAATTCTTTTATATTCTCTTTATATATTAAGTCTTAAAAATTTGGTGTATGTTGTACTTACATCACATCTCAATTCTGACTAGTCACTTTCCAGATAATCAGTGGCCACATGTGACCAGTATCAACTGTATTGGACATCCTGTTTCTAAATCATTATGTCTCAAGTTCTTTGCTAGTTTAGAGAATGAATAAATTGGAAATGTTTGCATATAGTCAGCAGTGTATCTGTAGGGGCTTTTTTAGCCCATGATTCCTAGAGTAATAAGGAATTTTGCTTTAATAAGAATGAACTAGCTTATCAGAGTGTCACTGACATTGCTGAATCTGTACAGAATACCTTGGCATCTGAATTAGGATATGTTAGGTAGTGCTGTTCAATATAAAAGAACCCTTGAACCTCCATGTATTAAAATAACATATCTATATTCACAGTATTCTTTGTTTCTTGTCCAGTGTGGATGGGCAAGGAGGAGCTCTTGTTTTTCATAATCACTCCCAAATTAAGGGTGATGAGGCCCCATCTCAACACGTATTCTCACAATCACTGTGGCAAGGGGCAAAAAATTGCAGGTTGTATTCATCGTTACAGATAAAATGTTAAGATTTTTTTTTTAGGCAATATTTCATATAAAAAGACAAAGTTACAGAGTGCTGTAATGAACCTCCATTTGCATCACTCAGTTTCCCAGGCAATATGCATCTTATCTCAGGCATTATATAATCTATGCATAAATACTACAGCATTTATCTTTAAAGAAGGACCATAATTTTATTATCATACCTAACAAAATTAACAATTATTCTTTGGTAGTATCTCATATTATCTCTGTATTCAGCATTTCCTAATTGTTTCAAAGACGCATCTTTACAATTGGTTTGTTCAAACAGGGATCCAAACAGTATCTGTACATTGCATTGGTTGATATATCTTTAAGTTTCTCAATTTATAGTAATTCCTCTGTTTCCATTCCTTTTTTATTGCTGTTTTTTGGTTGAAGGAATAGGAATTGTTTTCTAAAGAATTTCCTACATTTCTGTGTTTGGTTGATTGTATTCTTGTGGGACACAATTTGACATGGTTCTCTATCCCCAGTATTTTCTGTAAAATGATCTAGACACTTGATTAGATTTGTCTCAATTCTTTGACAAAATGAAAGTTACTTTTATTTTACTTTGCTGTTTTCTCATGTGAATATAAATCTTAGCTCTGCATAAATGGGTGTCACCTATTTCATCAAAATGTAATTTTGTTAACATTAGCTCTTTTTGGGTCTACTGGTCTACTTTAACTTGTAAAAGGAAACCAATACTGCTGAAGACTTACCCATGTTTTTAGCACCTCTCAATGTTATTTTTTTATAACCCATGATTGGGGACACCATTGTCCAGTCTTCTAAGTCAAGAAAGTATGAATATCAGAGGGAACAGTTTCTACTCTGCCTGTTAAAACTAATTCTGTTGTCTTGTATTTGTGTATAAATATTCAGTTTCTTTAATATGACTAAGTACAGCACTGAATGTTCTAATTTCCCAATTTTCAAGACCAAAATTTTTCTTATTTGCCTGGCTGTTAATGCAAACAATGGAAGTGTTCTTGCCGTTATTATGTTATTTCTCAAAACACAGTTGCAGGGTATGGTCTAATGTACTAGACTCTGTATTGTTGACCTACTTTTATCAAGAGGAAATTAAGTTAGAGTGACTAAAATTAACAACTCAGGAAGCAACAGATGTTGGTGAAGATGAGGAGAAAGGGGGACCCTTTTGTACTGCTGGTGGGAATGCTAACTGTTGCAGCCACTCTAGAAAACAGTATGGAGATTCCCCTAAAAATTAAAAATAGAACCACCCTATGACCTGGCAGTTGCACTACTAGGTATTTATCCAAAGGATGCAAAAATGCTAATTCAAAGGGGCACATGCATCACGATGTTTATAGCAGCACTATTGACAACACCCAAATTATACACACATACACACACACAATGGAATATTTCTCAGCAGTCAAAAAGAATGAAATCTTGCCATTTGCAGCAACATGGATGGAACTAGAGTGTATTATGCTCAGTGAAAGAAGTCAGTCACAGAGAGACAAACATGATTTCACTCATACGTGGAATTTAAGATGCAAAACAGACGAACATAAGGGAAGGGAAACAAAAATAATACAAAAACAGAGGGAGACAAACCAGAAGAGACTCTTAAATACAGAGAACAATCTGAAGGTTTCTAGAGGGGTGTTCAGTGGGGGGATGGGCCAAATGGGTGATGGGCGTTAAGGAACTCACTTGGGATGAACACTGGGTGCTGTATGTAAGTGATGAATCACTAAATTCTACTCTTAAAATCATTATTACACTGTTACCTAACTTGGATTTAAATTTAGAAAAATAATAAAAGAGGAGATTAAGTTACAATCAGTATTTAATCTGCTAAGACCTAGAAGTTTAATTATTAATTAAAAACTTCTAGGGGTGCCTGGGTGGTTCAGCAGTTAAGCATCTGACTTGGGCTCAGGTCACGATATCACAGTTCCCAGGTTCAAGCCCCATGTCAGGCTCTGTGCTAACAGCCCAGAGCCTGGATCCTGCTTTGGATTCTGTATCTCTCTCTCTCTCTCTCTCTCTGCCCCTCCCCTGCTGGGCAGGGGTGCTCTGTCTCTGGGGGGCTCTGGTGTGCGCGCGCTCGCTCTCTCTCTCTCTCTCTCTCAAAAATAAATAAATATTAAAAAACCCTTCTATCTTAGAACTAAGATGATTAATGTAGTCATATTAGATAATTTCTCCATATAATTTCTTTTTTTGCTTGTCATTCATTTACTCATTTACTGATGGCCATATTTTGTCTTTGGCTCACTATTCAGAGTAGAGTTGAACCATAAAATACTGTTATTACACGAAGGAATTCCCTGGGTCTAAAGCAAGAAGGAAGAGAAAGGGTAGAAAAAATACTCACTTTCTAATAAAAGTTTAAAAATTATATTTAAGATTATGTTTGTTACTAGAAACAAGCATTAGGAGGCCTGTTTAAATAAATGGATTATGTCCAAATGTTGGACTCCTATACAACCATGATAAAGATGAGGTAGATGTAAATACAGAGGTAGAGAAAAAACTCTAAAATACATTATTGGGGTGCATGGGTGGCTCAGTTGGTTAAGCATCTGACACTTGATTTCGGCTCAGATTATTAACTCACAGCTCATGAGACTGAGTCCCATGTTGGGCTGTATATTGGCAGCACAAAGCCTGCTTGGGATTCTCTTTCTCCCCCTCTCTCTGCGCTTCCCCCATGTGTGCTTACACACGCTATCTCTTTCAAAGTAAATAAACTTAAAAAAAAGAATATGTTATTTAAAAAAAAAATAAAATACTTTGTTAAGTGAGAAAAGCAAGGTACAAAATATGCATAATGTAATCTAACTCTTTAAAATTAAAAGGATATGTCTGTGCTGCCATGTGCAAAAATATTTTTCTAGGAGGATACACAACCTTAACATGATTTTTATATATTTTTTAAGTTTTAATCATTTGCATCTACTATTTTAATTAAAATACATAAAGATTTGAAAGTACATCTTGTGTAACAAAACATTAGAAAGAGGTCTTTAAATTTCAGATGTGTATTTTGTCCTTATTAGAAATATTAGAAAAGACAGCAAGAATCTGTTGATTATGTTCCTCGTTGTAGGAAATGTTATGGTTCTTAAATGTTACTTAAAAAAAGATCACTTTTTCCTAGGATTTCCATTTAAACAGAGTTAATTTGGAAGAATCTTCAGGAGTAGAAAATTCTCCAGCTGGTGCTCGACCAAAGAGAAAAAACAAGAAGTCTTATGATTTAACTCCAGTTGATAAATTTTGGCAAAAACATAAAGGAAGGTAAGTAAGAAAAGTATCAGTAAGTGAAAGATTCACCCCTTAAAAAGAAATGAAGATGTCATATGACAATGAATTTGATTAAAAAAATCAAAAAGATCATGGTGGTTCATCTACACAAGAGGTAGCCATAACTAAATAGTCTGTAGAGATGTCTTTATTGCTTGATTTCTTCCTGATTCCTAGGTTGTTTTTGGTTGTTTTTTAGGGGCCACTTGCCTGTTGATTAAAACCATACTATATGATTTGGTAGATTTTATAGATAGTTTTTTTAAATTTTGTTGCTATCCATTGACCCTCTACAAGACCATTTCTGTCTTTCATTAAAATAGGTTTTTGTGACAGGAAAACATTGAAGTGCAATTTTCCCTCTTTGTTCCATATCTGCCTTCATACAAACACAGTTTTAGATAAATGTGGAGAGAGAATAGCTAAGCCTGAAAATCAGATTTGTTTAAAGCACATTAGAAATAATAATTTGCTTTGTGATTTATTGTAGGCAGATATATAGATTCCATGTGTTGCTATGTCCCTTTAAAGTTTAGGGTATTTAATGGCCTCATTAATTGTTATAAAAGTTATCTAGTGGTCCTTATGGCTAGGGAAGTCATTCTAAACAACAAACCAAAAATATCCTTTTTCTCTGAGAAAAAGAATGCTGCTCATCAACAATTACAGAATTATAATGTTATTTATTATTACTATTATTTTGAGTATTTCAAGCATTACTGTACCTATATATGTGTCCATGCTCGTGGTATGTCTATTCCTTTTGGCCTCATTTATGTTTAAAGAGAAGTAAAATAATAGGATTGATTCAATCAGCTGGATTTTTTGTGTGTTTTATCTGTTTATAACTTTTTTTTTTTTTTTTTTTTAACACTGGGAAGTCACATTGCTTATAACAAGGAATTTTATTTTCTCTGCAAAGAAAAGTCACTGTTTTCCTCTTTCTGCTGTGGCAGTTTAGGTACTATTATGATTGATTTTATTTATTTTTATTTTTTATTTTTTAATATAATTTATTGTCAAATGGCCTTCCTTCCATACAACATCCAGTGCTCATCCCAACAAGTGCCTTCCTCATTGCCCATCACCCACTTTCCCCGCTCCCCCAACCCTCTCAACCCTCAGTTTGTTCTGTGTATTTATGAGTCTCTTATGGTTTGCCTCCCTCCCTCTCTATTTGTAACTTTTTTTCCCTCTTCACCTCCCCCAGGGTCTCCTGTTAAGTGTCTTAAGATCCACATATGAGTGAAAACATATGGTATCTGTCTTTCTCTGACTTATTTCACTTAGCATAATACTATTATAATTGATTTTAAATGATTTTCTTCTCTTTAGAATTCCGTAGTCTGTATTTTTTTCCATAGTGGCAAAGAACAAGAAATTACATTTACGTTATTTATAGAGTATGCAGAGTATTTTAAAGTTAACTTGAAGATTCACATTTTTGGGGGGCGACTGGGTGGCTCAGTCAGTTGAGCATCTGACTCCTGATTTCTGCTCAGGTCATGATCTCACAGTTTGTGAGATAGAGCCCCGTGTCAGCTCTTTGCTGACAGCTTGGAGCCTGCTTGGGATTCTTTCTCTCCCTCTCTCTGCCCTTTCCACGCTGTATCTCACTCTCTCTCTCTCTCTAAATAAATAAATAAACTTTAAAAAAAAGATTCACATTTTCTAATAGAAAAAAAGCTTAAGAAAAAAATGTCTTCCTTCAAATATGGAAGATTTGACTATTTTCTTTAGACTATATATTTAGGAACAATCTAAGAAGTCAGTTGAATAGTAAGATATTTAATTCTTTGTAAGTAATTGTAGCCCTGAATAACTCTCACTCTAATGATTGTACTACAATATTAGAGAAATACAGTAATAATAATGTATGTGCAAAGATACTGGGAGATTGTATAGAATAAAAGAAGTAACTTAAATCTTTCTAGGCTTCATTTTCCTCATCAGTAAAATGTAGGGATGATAATTCTACCTATTGCCCTATTTCAGAGGGTTGTTATGAAGACAAAGTGAAAAATACAAAGAAGTAACTTGCCCAGAGTCATCTAGTTATCATTGGTAAAAACAAGAATAAAGGCCAGTCCTGGCAGATCCCAAAGGTCCTCGTCTTAATTATTAATAGTATGTACCTCACCAAGACCGTGGTTAGATTAGATGAGAAATTGAGACAGATTTTTAGCATTGTGTTTGGCATACAGTGAGCACTCTGTAAATGTAAGCAGTTATTGTTTGTTAGTCCTAAGACTAGAAGATACTGGAGATTTCAGGATTATCTAATTCAGCCAGCACATTTAAACGTGCTCAGTGCTATATTCTGCCAGCATAGTCTGCTGAAGCTGAGGTTTATGCCTACAGTTGTCATGTCAAACTGGACTGTTTTCCTCAAAACAGGGAGTTCTGCCATTTCTCAGTCTCCATTGGGTGAAATGTGCTGATTGTGAATGGAGTGTTACCAGGTGTCAGGGCAAAGTGCTTTTGTTTTATTGTCTTTTCTTTTTTGAAGGAAGCAAAGCTTCTGGCCTCTGCTAAAGCTGTAGATGAAAATTATTTACATTAGGGACTATTTCATGGTCAACCACACATTCGTTTAGAATTATTCAAGATTAGTGCCACGTGAAACTGT
Organism: Panthera onca; assembly: GCF_046562875.1. NCBI lineage: Eukaryota > Metazoa > Chordata > Mammalia > Carnivora > Felidae > Panthera > Panthera onca. The sequence continues at coordinate 80,342,735 of NC_138344.1, forward strand.
TCCAACCAAAGCTGCTCAATGATTGCAGATCACTTGTGTCCTAAGTCTACGGATATTACTGCTAAACCTCATTTGCCTGGAAGAAGACATCACACATTAGAACAGCAAAACTGTGGCCTGTATTCTGTTTTTACTAATAGTGTTCTAAGATATTAAGCTTACAGAATTAAAAGACCTTTTTTCACAATTACCTGCATGTAATATTTTTTAAATGCCGTGTTTGTAGTTATATGAACCCTTTGATAATCTGTGTTAATTTGGTTAGTAATATTTAATTGATGTTTGGTATACCATGTCTCCTCTTCTTTTTCAGTCACTTAAATATTTTACTTTTTTTCCTAACAGCATATAGGTGAAGAAAAATATGATATGGCTAATGAAAATAATAGGAAAAAATTTAAATGTCCTTAAATGCAGAAGTATTATGATATGCATTTTAAAGAAATAATATTTATAATATAGATACTAGAAGGATATATAGTTGGATTTATGCTAAGTGTTTTCTGCCTATGTTATATATAAAAAATACTCAAATCCAAATAGGTACATTTAAAATAAAAATAAATCCTCATGGTATATATTTCAGAATTTATACAAAAAGGACTATTTTAATGTCATATTCATAGTTCATCTTGTTCATTACTGTTTCAGTCCATTCCCAGAAGTTGCAGAATCAGTTCAGCAAGAACTAGAATCTTACCGAGCACAGGAAGATGAGGTTAAACGACTTAAAAGCATTATGGTAAGATTCTGTTTGCTGTCTTAGAATTATACAAAAGTAGAAGGACATCTGGAGGGAGGAAGAGGTTAACTTTTTTGTTCCTTATGAAAATTTGAGCCATTCATTGTTTTAATAACAAAAAAAAAGTATTGTCAATTTACATAAATTATCTCTTAAAAAAGAAATGTAAATACTGAGAAGAGCAAAATTTTTTCAAAGAATAATCTGAATTTATAATCTGAAAAAATATATAATGTGGCTTCATGTTAGAGGTCTGTGTTCCAGCGCTGCACACTCTAACTGTACTGTGATACACTCAGCATGTGGCCATACTGTTTATTACTGTGTGACCAGTGCCAAGCTTCTGCGCCTATTTCCTTATCTGAAAATACTAGGTGCTGCTCGGTGGTCATCCCACCATTTATATTAGACTGGTGGTACCTAGAACTCTAATGTAACTATTAGAGATGGGTGTTTGTTCCTTAGAGGAGAAGAATCGTCACTCTGGGTGACTCAGATCTTAGTGTTTATCCGTAATCTGAGGAATATATTGATTTTTATGTTTCTGGGATCTTTTTTTTTTTCCTTCTCAGGGACTAGAGGGGGAAGATGAAGGAGCCATAAGTATGCTTTCTGACAATACTGCTAAGCTAACATCAGCTGTTAGGTAAGTAGGCAATATACGCCCTTTAAGTCTGTCTGTTGATAAGATTTATCTTGAAGGCTAAAAGTTTGGCTAATATTTTTAATAATAGGAAACAGTAGGTAATGGCATAGACCTTTAAATTTAAAAAACTAAATTGTCTCTTTAAGCTGATTTAAGTTCCTTTTATATAGCAGATCATTTGCTTCTTTCACTAGTTAGAATTGTATAATGGGGATAATTTTACTAGGAAGATAGTATTGGTGATAAAATAATACAGCTTACTATTTTATCATTGCTGCTGTTATTATGTTAACTAAAGGTTAAGCATGTTCTTTCTGGTACTTGAAATACCATCAAGGAGAGAAGAAATGTGTTTTAAATGTATATGTAAAATCATATTTCCACTAATCTGATTTTACTCTAAACCTCCAGATTTTGGAATCAGAAAGTGAAATGGTGGAATAATGATGTTTGGGAGGGAGATTACTTTAAACTAAGAACTATTTCACTTGTATTAAAGTAGTGAATATTGTTATGTGTTAAAGCCTAGAGATTAACTTTGGTTGATATCAGTTTAATTTGTCATTTTATCACTACTTGTTTCCTCAGAGGAAACACCCAGGTGTGTATTTTATTAAGATCTATGTCATTTTCTTAGAAAATTGAATGGTTAATTTTTAATTTTTTGGTACTTGTAGTTCTTTGCCAGAACTCCTTGAAAAAAAAAGACTTATTGATCTCCATACAAATGTTGCCACTGCTGTTTTAGAACATATAAAGGTAAATTTAACCTACTCCCCAATATTTATGTGTTCCATTTATGTAGAGTTTTATACTTTTTAAGATGGTTTCGTATTCATTATCTCATTGAGGCCTCACTGTAATAATAGGAGATAAAATTATCAAAGGCAACATTAGTGCCTTCATTTTTTGCAAATGAGGAAGCTTAAGAATCCAGAAAGATTAGTGATTTGCCAAGGTCACACGTTTAGTAAATAAAAGTTACATCTGTGATATTTGTATTATGTTGTCTCAATATTGCTTCAGTACTACCTCTCCACTTACTCTGTTAACAGTAGATCTGTGTCTAACTGTCAGTAATAGAGATTTAGACACCCTTCTTACTATAGTACTATCTAAAATATCCATTAACTTTAGTCTTAGATGAGTATTTTAGTATTAAGGGTTCTTACTGTCTCCTGTTGTACTGTGATTTTGAGATAAATGGTTTGTATCTTCTATATGTTGTTATCATAGTTCTTTTATCTCATTACTTTGTTCATGATTACCCCATATCAGTCCTTCAGTATTCTGCTGTCCCTTATTCTCTGGACATGTAGCTGAATTTCAGTGACACATTGGCCATACACTAGGATGTGGTTATTACTGACCCTTGCTTTCCATCTGATATGATATATTTGAAAAAGCAGTGTAAAATAGCTAAATATGTTTATTGCTTTTCAAAGATAGTGATAACACCTTGAATTTATGGGAAAGGGACTTAAACATTTTTCTTTATTAATGATTTAAAAAGTCATAGAGATAGGAAGGAACTAATATAGATAGATAATGGACATTGTGCATCATGGAATTTAAGCCTGCATAATTTCTTTTGTTCCACATCTCAATATTGGTACTGGCGATTTTCATATACCTACAGGGATAGAAACATAATTGTTCAGTTTATAGATGACTCTACTGATATTTTCCCTTCCATATTTAGCATCTCTGTAAAATGGGTAAAGACTGCACAGATCTATTTGCCTGAGGTCATTGTCTCCTGTGGAGATAATATATATCATCAGGTGAAATACAACAGAGAGCTATATTGAGAATATCCTTCAGTAGGAGAGAAAAGACTTTGCTTACAAGGTGAAGACTGAATCTAATGTAAAAAGTTTATTGCATCAAAACAAAATATAAGTTCTGGTTTATATCTGTTAACCTGTAATTTTATAGTAAGGATCTTATGATCCATTAAACTAATATTTTTTGAGTACTTGCTTTGTGCCAAGCAGTGTTGCTAGGTGCTAAGCGCAAGTAAGCGGACAAGTAAAAATAAATTCTAAGAAGTTACAACAGTTGTTAGTAGTCCTGTGTGGTCTTTAAGATTTAAACTCTTCTGTGGATTTACTTTGACTTTAGTTTTTGTTTGTTTATTTTTTCATTAGTAAAGTTTATTGATTCTTACATTTTACTTTGTGACCTCAGTTCTCATAGCTGTAAAACCAATAAAATTACCAAACGGAGTTGTGTAACCCAAAGTAACTAATTATTATACTATGGAAAGCGTAGTTTTATCCTATTCATAAAACTTGACAAACATTATCCTGCTACAAATTTATATGAATTACTCCAGGTCAGAGACTAGAGCTTATGGTTTAAGAAAATTCTAGCTAACGTAATTGATTTATTCAGTCATGTTTATGGAGTAACTGTGTGTTGTGCTAGGCCTTGGAAATTCTGTGGTAAATAAGACGAGTTATGTATTCTCATGGAGCTTCTATTATAGTAACAATAAACAAAGTACCCAAATTAGAAAACAAGATAACTTCATTCATTTAGGTGATAAGAAAACAAAAACAGGGTGATATGAGGTGATAGAGAACATCAGAGAGGGCTACTGTAAGTGGTTAGGAGTAAGTGGTTAGGGAAATGACCTTTGATGAGGTGATGTTTGAGTTGAGACCTGAACCACAAGGAGCCGGTTAGTGAAAATTCCAGGGCCAGGCATTCCAGGCAGAAGGACTAAAAAAGTGCAAAGGCCTTAAGACAAGGAACGAAGTTAGTGTGTTTAAGGACACAAAGGAAGATTTCTGTTATTTTTTTTAATCTTTATTTTTGAGAGAGAGAGAAACAGAGCACGAGCAGGGGAGGGGCAGGGAGAGAGAGAGAGAAACAGGTTCCAAAGCAGGCTCCAGGTTCTGAGCTATCAGCACAGAGCCCGACTTGGGGGCTTGAACTCAGGAAAACGAGTTTATGACCTGAGCCGAAGTTGGACTCTTAACCGACTGAGCCACCCAGGCGCCCCAGGACATAAAGGAAGAATGTGCTTATAGTAAGGAGTGAAAAAGTGATAGACTGTGGGATCAAGAGAAATTGGAATTTAAGTGTGACGGGAAGTCATTGGAGATTAATGACATGATGTGATTTGTGTTTTAAATAGAAAAATGAGTCTGAGTGCTGGGTGAGTTCTGGAAATAAGTATGGAATTGGAAGACAGCTATTATAGCTGTCTAGGTGAAGAACTGTGTTTTTTTTAAGGCACAATTTACTATAAATTCTTTATGATGTTTATTTATAATTTTATACTCATGATTTTATATGAGTTTTTCAAAATCAATGTGTGCTAATAGAGGCCATCTGTCTCAGGTATTTTAACATGCCACTGTGCATAACCCACATAATTCTTCTTTAAGACCTGGCAATTTGGCTTTCTTTATAAAAGAAGTTGTTTTTTCCAGGGCTGCTGATTGGCAGAACATTTTATGCTAACTAATTTGTCATTCACTGTGTTGTTAAGTGATTTTATATAAAAGCTACACATTTTGGGATGATTGTTTTGATGTAACTCAAGGAAGACACCCTTTTGACAGGATCTGATTTAAAGAAACGGTGCTATACAGGACATTTCATTTGCAGAAGGAAAATAATGTCCCCTATAGGACACGCTGTTCCTTCTTGGGTCATTCTAAGAAACCCAGTCACTCAGAACATTTTTAAATATCATTGATAAAGGAGTATATTTATCTTAAATATTTATATGTAAATTATAGTTGTATTTAATAAGCTGCATACTCTAAGAAATATTTTGATGTAAAAAATTCTTTTAGTATAAAAAAATTAGAATGTTTTCTGTGAAGAGTCTTTGTAATATTGACAGTCTCTTTTATTCTTCCTTGTCAAAATTAGGAAGGTATTCTTCCTTGTCAAAATTAGCACATAAATTCTAGTCCCATTATTTCTCATTACTCCTAGTTATAAAATTTCTTCTTAAGGTTTTCCATAATTATTAAATTTCCAACTTTGTAATGTTTACTTTTAAATGGCATGTTTATTTGTACTTTTACTGAGCTACACCATCTACCTCTAGCTATAATGTTAATACAAACTTAATAAGTATTGTTCTCCATGATCTCTTGCTCTCATAACTAGAATTTATTGACGATTTGAGCTTCACTTACTTGCCAACTTTTACTCACCTAAGCAGTAGATATTTTTTATTACTATTGGCAAGAATATTATGACTTTTTATGCAGAGATCTCAGAACATTTCTTTTGCGATTTGTCTTCATTGCAGTTTTGCATATCTTTGGGGATGTTTAGATAATAGCTGCTTCTTACATTTCCTTAGATCATTTTCTGAAGCAGAATACTAGAAGAAAATAATTTGTTTAGAAGCTGTGGCAGTTATCTGGCAATCAGTGTTTTGGTGGAAAGCAGAAACAGCATACCAGTTTGCAACAACGTTGGCAATTATTATTACCTATGCTTATTGATACTCTAAGGATTTTAGTGGGTTGGGTGGTTAGCTTTGGTCTAATAGATGAAAGAGTAAATTGTTGAATTCTCATTTGTTTTGAGTAATCCATACCTTTTAAATCTCTTTTTTTAGCATTTCTTTCATTTCTAATACAATTTCATTTCTAACACAAAACCACTTGCTGGTTGTTGGGGAATGGCTCCTGGGATTACTTAAATTTTTTAAGTAATTTATGGACAAATTTTAGTTTATTTCAATTTTTGTCCCACGTGCATAGTCAAACTTAATTAAGTACTCTTTAGCAAGTCCCTAATAAAAGGAAAAGACACCTATGTGTAAGTCATAGTAGATGAGAAATAGAAATGGCATTATGTGCTCTTTCCCCCAATGCCCCCACCTGAAGGAAGAGCTCTAACATCTGAACACTCCATCCCGATACAGTTGACAAAAAACAGCTGTTAAGAAGCTATTATGCATTGAGGCGTCATTGGTGCTGAATTCTCATTTTTGTTTTCCTGCTTCTTGTAGAGAAAGTTAAGAGGTACTGAATTAGATCTGCAGACTTAATCTGGTCAAGCAAACATGTACTACCTTAGGTTTATACTCTGAAAAGACTTAGCCCTTGCTAGCAATGCTAGCTTTTAACTACAGGGGGAAGGAGGCTCCTCCCTTTCTTGGGCTCAATTTCTTTATCTTTTCTAGGGGAAGATAAGCTTTAAAAATAAAGTAGGAGCTCCCTTAATTGATCTCTACTAGTCAACACACCAAATTAACTGATGGCCTTTATTCCTATAAAACATAGTGCCTGCCGGCCACATTATGACATGCTGACAACTGGCCACTAGTATGCTTCACAAGTTGCATTTTTTGCTTACCTAAGAGTTACTTGTATTTGATTCCAATCTACGTATGTCAGTTGTTTAAGAAGAGGTTGTTTCTTTAAAACTAAGTTGTATACCTTAGAAAAACTTACTGAAGGTAGTGATTTAACTGTTTAAATTAGTAGTAAAAAGGGGTGCCTGGGTGGCTCAGTCACTTGAGCATCTGACTTCAGTTCAGGTTATGACATCATGACTCATGAGTTCGAGCCCGGCATCAGACTGTCTGCTGTCAACACAGAGACCACTTCATTTCCTCTGTCCCCCTCTGTCTTGGCCCCTCTCCCACTCTCTTGCTCACTCTGTCTCTCAAAAATAAAATAAACATTAAAATAAAATTAGTAAAAAAAAAAAAAAACAAAACATTAAAAGATTAGAAAATTTTGAAAAATACTAAACTCGCTTTGCAAGTATCTGTAAGGTTTTTGGTTCCACTGCAAAGAAACTGAAACTGGACATTATACGTGATCGTTATAGTTGTGCTTTATGCAAGAAAGAAAAAAATTCAGTGAAACCACTGTACTTAAAGAAACCACTGTACTAAAAGAAAACCACTGTACTAAGTACAGTCACAACAAGACTGACAGACAGTTGTGTGTTTTAGGTCTTAAGTTAGAAGGCGGTGTTTAAAATGTATATTTATACACAACACAGATTTTTTTGTTGTTGTTATTCTTTACATTAATGGACTTTGATTAACTCATCACTACTCCCCTGATCACAGTAGGAAAGAAATTTTACTATACTAGAAATCAGAACATTTCTTTAGCTATTTTAACTGATCGCTTTAGAGTGATGTCTTGCTCAGTATACATACCAAATGAATGTTCATGTGACCTTGGTGTCTTTTCAAGGCACAGGGGGCAATATATTCTGTAGGAGGAAGTCCCCAAATGACACTTCATTGTCTTCTACCTCTTCTTACCCAGATGAGATTAGTTACTTTCAGAACTTGACATTTTTTTCAATTACAACCAAAGGTAGCTCTCAAATGAGAGCTTCTCACTTCTCACTCACTGTAAATTTTGGGAGACTACTTCCACATCTCCAAAAAAAAAGGTGAAAATACCTTTCTCTAGCTCTTTGCTCTCACTTCTCTGCCATCTGCTTTTGTGAAGCTGAAGCCTTGTCATTGAGACCCAATTATAAAGGTTAAGTGAGAAGAAATAAAGACTTCTCAGAAGTCTTTAATATGACTTCAATAATAAGAACATAAGAACATAAACACCCTAATTTAAAAATGGTCAAAAGATTTAAATTTTTTTTTTTTTAATGTTTATTTTTGACAGAGAGAGAGACAGAGCATGAGCAGGGGAGGGGTAGAGAGAGAGGGAGACACAGAATCGAAAGCAGGCTCCAGGCTCTGAGCTGCCAGCACAGAGCCCGATGCAGAGCTCGAACTCACAGACCGCGAGATCATGACCTGAGCTGAAGTCGGACGCTCAACCGACTGAGCCAACCAGGTGCCCTGGTCAAAAGATTTAAACAGAGATTTGGCCATAAAAGATACACAGATGACAAGTAAGTTCAACATAAATAATCACTAGAAAAATGGAAACAAAAACCACCATGAGACCTCACTACACATCTGTTTAAAACATCTAAAATTAAAAAAGATCATGCCAACCTTTAGCAAAGATACAGAGAAACTAAAACTTTCATACACTTCTGGTAGAAATGCAAAATGGTATATCCACTTTGGGAGATAGTTTATTAGTTTCTTAAAATGTTAAACAGAAACCTGTCACATGGTCCAGCCATTCCACTCATAGGTATTTACCCAAAACAAATGAAAGCCTGTGTTTAATGTACACAGCAGCTTCATTGTAATACCAAAAACCAGAAACACCCCAATGTCCACCAACAGCTGAATTGGATAAATAAATTATAGTATATCCATACAATGGAATACTATTCAGAAATAGAAAGGAAAGTACTATTGTCACATATAGCAATATGGATGAATCTCAAATACACTGAGTGAAGCCACATTAAAGAAGAGTACATAGGGGCGCCCGGGTGGCTCGGTTCCGACTTTGGCTCAGGTCATGATCTCACGGCTTGTGGGTTCAGGCCTGGTGTTGGGCTGTGTGCTGACAGCTCAGAGCCTGGAGCCTGCTTCGGATTCTGTGTCTTTCTCTCTCTCTGCCCCTCCTGCATTCACGCCCTGCCTCTCTCTCTCTCTCTCTCTCTCTCTCTCTCTCTCTCTCTCTCAAAAATAAATATAAAAAAAAATTTTTTTAAAAAAGAGTATATAATCTGTGATTGCATTTACATGAAATTTGTAAAAATGCAAGCTAATATGTAGTGATAAAATGCATATCACTGCTTGCCTAGGCACCTGGAAAGGAGTGGGAGGGCCAGAAGGGAGGCATTACAATAGGGAAACTTCTGGGCAATGAATGGTAGGTTGATTATGTGGATAGTGTTCATGATTTCATGGGCATATGCATATGTTAAAACTTAACAAATTTTGTATTATATGTCAGTTATATTTCAATAGAAGTGAAAAATTTGAACAAAGCTTAGTGTTCATTTATTTCAAATCTTTTAAAAAAAAAAACAAACAACTTTTTTGGTGTGTGTAGTCCTGTTAGTTTAATTTTGCTTTTGTTTCCCTTACCTGAAGAGACATATAAAAATAAAAATCTTTTGCGCCACAAAGGAAACCATCAACAAAACAACAAGGCAACCTATTGAATGGGAGAAGATACTTGCAAATGACGTATCTAGTAAAGGGTTAGTATCCAAAATATATAAAGACCTTACACAACTCAACACCAAAATACCCAAATAATCTGATTTAAAAATGGGCAGGAGACCTGAACAGACATTTTTCCTAAGAAGATATACAAATGGCCAATAGACTCATGAAAAGATACTCAGCATCACTCATTATCAGGGAAATGCATTGAGAGAGCATCTGTCAGAATGACTAAAATCAAAACCACAAGAAACAGCTAGTGTTGATGAAAATGTAGAGAAAAGGGAACCGTTTTGTGCACTGTTGGTGGGAATACAAATTTGTGTAGCCACTGAGGAAAACAGTATGGAGGTTCCTCAAAAAATTAAAAATAGAATTACACTATGATCCAGTAATTCCACTGCTGGGTATTTACCCAAAGAAAACAAAAACACTAATTTGGAAAGATAATTTCATCCCAACATCTATTGCAGCATTATTTACAATTGTGAAGATACAGAAACAACCCAACTGTCCATCAGTAGATGAATAGATAAGATACTAGGTACACACACACACACACACACGCACACGCACACACACGCGCAATGGAATATTACTCTACCAAAAAAAAAAAAAAAAAAAGAAATCTTGCCATTTGCAACAATACGGGTGAACCTAGAGGGTATAATGCTAGTTGAAACAAGTCCGTCAAAGAAAGACAAATACCATAATTTCCACTCATGTAGATTTTAAGAAACACAAAAAAGAGACAAAACAAACTGTTCAATACAGAGAATAAACTGGTCGTTGCCAGAGGAGAAGTTTGTGGGGGGATGGGTGAAATAAATAAAGGGTAGTAAATGTACACTTAACCAAGATGAGCACTGAGTAATGTGTAGAATTGTTGAATCATCATATTGTATACCTGAAAATAATATAACACTGTATGTTAATTATACTTTGATAAAATAAAAAATAGCAAAACAAAAACCTGTGTAAATCATAGAGAAAGCCAATGACTAATTTTGGTAATGCGTATTTTTTGGCTTTAGATTTAAAGTGACCTAGAAAAGCAAGAAATAGGATATGCTACATAATATGTGGCTAGAAAGCCTAGTAGATCTTTACAGATTTTTTTCCCCTTATGGAAGTATGCAGCAGAATAAATACAGAGAGAAGTGAATTGACATGAGGAGTAAAATGTTTAAAAGGACATGCATTCCTTATTTTTTCTCATAAATTTCTCATATTTATTTATACCTCAACTCGTTCCACAGAATTTGAGGTAGCTTACAATAAAAGCACATAGAATAGTCAAAGAGAGAATAATTAATCAAAGTCAAAATCAAACATAGCCCTTAAAATTTTTTTCTGGCCCCTGTCTTCCGTAGTCCTTCATGAGGCTTCTATGGAACATGAAATAAACTAGAAGGAACATTGGGACAGAGTTATACATAGATTCCACAAATTAATGGTGAGGTTTCTTCCTTGGTCACATTAAGTTAGAAATAAAATTTACTGTATCCTCTGGTCTTTTATTTCCATGAATGCTTAAATAGGAAATGGAAATTTAATGGTCAACTTCTAAGTTAGTTGTTTCTTAAAACAAATACACTTTTTAAAGCAATGGATTTTTTTAAAGGTCAGTTATGTTGAAGTACTGATAAGTACCTCAAGAATCAAATTCCATGCTCGAGTTACGTACTGACTGTGATAGTAAATGTTAATACACACGTGCAATTTTATTAGGTACTCTTTGTATTCACTACAAAAGTAAGTATATCTTTTTTTTATTTTATTTTAAATTTATATCCAAATTAGTTAGCATATAGTGCAACAATGATTTCATTAGATTCCTTAATGCCCCTTACCCATTTAGCCCATCCACCCTCCCACAACCCCTCCAGTAACCCTCTGTTTGTTCTCCATATTTAAGAGTCTCTTATGTTTTGTCCCCCTCCCTGTTTTTATATTATTTTTGTTTCCCTTCCCTTATGTTCATCTGTGTTGTCTCTTAAAGTCTTCATATGAGTGAAGTGATACGATACTTCTTTCTCTGACTAATTTCACTTAGCATAATACCCTCCAGTTCCATTCACGTAGTTGCAAATGGCAAGATTTCATTCTTTTTGATTGCCGAGTAATACTCCATTGTATATATATACCACATCTTCTTTATCCATTCATCCATCGATGGACATTTGGGCTCTTTCCATACTTTGGCTATTGTTGATAGTGCTGCTATAAACAATGGGGTGCATGTATCCCTTCGAAACAGCACACCTGTATCCCTTGGATAAATACCTAGTAGTGCAATTGCTGGGTCGTAGGGTAGTTTTATTTTTAGTTTTTTGAGGAACTTCCATACTGTTTTCCAGAGTGGCTACACCAGTTTGCATTCCCACAAGCAGTGCAAAAGAGATCCTCTTTCTCCACATCCTCACCAACATCTGTTGTTGCCTGAGTTGATAATGTTAGCCATCCTGACAGGTGTGAGGTGGTATCTCATTTGTGGTTTTGATTTGTATTTCCCTGATGATGAGTGATGTTTAGCATCTTTTCATGTGTTGGTTGGCCATCTGGATGTTTTCTTGCAGAAGTGTCCATTCATGTCTTTTGCCCATTTATTCACTGGATTATTTGTTTTTTGGGTGTTGAGTTTGATAAGTTCTTTATAGATTTTGGAAGTATATCTTTGTTTTACATGTAAAATCCTTTATATTCTTTTGAGTCATTTTATTTAACACCTATGAAAAAGTAAAAGTGAAAGGTGTTATTATTCAAAGCTACACAAATTTTCCCAAATTTTGTAACACTGTTAAATGTGACCCTTATGTTCATTTGTTTACCACTGTATGCATGTGTTTTGGATTTTATTTTTTAACTAATAGACTGTTTTTTGGAGTAGTTTTACATCTGTAGAAAAAAATGAGTGAAAAGTACAGAGAATTTCCATATTCCTCTTTATCACCTACCCCCCCAGTTTTCCCTATTATTAACATTTTGCATTAGTGTGTGGTACATTTGAAACAATTCATAAGTGAATATTAATACGTTGTTATTAACTAAAGCCCATAGTTTTCATTAGGGTTCACTCTTGTACATTCTCTGGGTTTTGACAGATGTATAATGACATGTATCCATATTACAGGATCATGCAGAAATAGTTTCACTGCCCTAAAAATCATCTGTGCTCTGCCTACTCATCCCTATTTCCCTTCCCCTGAGTTCCTGTCACCCATGTCTTTCTACTGTCTTCACAGTATTGTCTTTTTCAGAATGCCTCGTAGTTAGAATCATGAAGTATTTCAGTGTCTTAGTGATGTGAGTCTAAGACTTCTCCATGTCTTTTCATCACTAACACTTCATTGTCTGGATGTACCAGTTTGTTTATCCAATCAGTCATTGAAGGACATCTTGATTGCTTTCAACTTGTGGCATTTGTAAATAAAGTTGCTGTAAATGTCCCTGTGAAGATTTTTGGGTGGATGTGTTTAACCCACGAGGTTGGTTGCTGGATCATATGGTAAGAGTATGTTTAGATTGGTAACAAAACTACCCACTGCCAAACTGCCTTCCAAAGTGGCTCTGCTCTCCACCAGCAGTGAATGAGAGTTCATGTTGCTTCACATCCTTACCAGCATTTGGTGTTGTCCATGTTGGATTTCAGCCATTCAAATATATGTGTAGTGGTGTCGCATTGCTTTAATTTGCAATTCCCTAATAACATACAATGTGGATCATCTTTTCATATGCTTACTTGCCATCTGGGTCTTTGGTGTGGTGTCTGTTTGGGCTGTTTATTTTCTCATTGTTTAGTCTTAAGCATTCTTGGTATTATTTGAGGAAAAAGTCCTTTAAAAGATGTATCTTTTGCAAATATTTTCTCTGGTTGTGTGGCTTGTCTTCTCATTCTCTTGGCAGTGTCTTTCACAGAATAGAAGCTTTTAATTTTAATTAAGTACAGCTTACTGGTTTTTTTCTTTCATGGATCATGCTTTTGTGTTGTACCTAAAGAGTCTTCACTATATCCAAGATCATCTAAATTTTCTTCTATGTTTCTCCTATCTTCTAGGAGTTTTATAGTTTTGCATATTACATTTAAGTCTATGATTCATTTTTATTTAATTTTTGTGAAAGGTAAGGTCTGTGTCTAGATTGTTTTCTTTTACATTAGATGTCTGATTGTTCCATCACCATTTGTTGAAAAGACTATCCTTTGTCCATTCAGTTACTTTTGTTTTTCTGTCAAAGATGGGTTGACTATATTTGTGTAAGGTCTACTTCTGTACTCTCTTTTCTGTTCCATTGATATATTTGTCCTGCTTTTCGGCTAGTAGCACATGGCTAAGTATTGTAGCTTTATTTTAAGTCATAAAATCAGGTATTGTCAGTCCTCCATCTTTTTTCTTCTTCTTCAGTATTGTGTTGGCTATTCTGGATCTTTCTTGTCTCCATATAAACCTTAAAATCACTTTGTTGATATCTACAAAATAACTTGCTGGTAGTTTAATGGAGATTGTGTTGAATCTATAGGTCACATTGAGAAGAGCATGGAATATCTCTCCATTTATTTAGTTGTTCCTTGATTTCTTTAATCAGATTAAAGATTCCTCATACAGATCTTGTATGTAGTTTGTTAGATTTATAGATATTTCATTTCCTTATTTTTAGTACTAATGAAAATAGTATTTTTGCTTTAATTTCAGATTTCAATTGTTCATTGCTAGTTTATCAGAAAGCATTTAGCTTTTGTGTATTAACCTTGTATCCTGCAACCTTTGTATAATCACTTACTAGTTTCTAGAGTTTTTGTTGTTTTTTCTTTGGATTTTCTACATAGATAAGCATGTTATCTGTAAACAAAGATGGACTTATTTTTTTCCTTCCCAGTCTTTAAATTCCTTCTCTTTCTTTTCTTTTTTAATTGTATTAGCTAGACCTCCATTATGATGTTGAAAGAGTGCAAGAGGGGACATCCTTACCTTTTTCCTACTATAGCCATTGACTTTTGTGTACTAACCTTGTATCCTGCAACTGTGCTATAGTTGCTTATTAGTTCCAGAAATTTTTTATTGTTTTTTGAAATTTTCTACATTGACAATTGTATCATCTGCAAATGAAGAGTTTTTTTTTTTCTTTATTCCAATCTGTGTACCTTTGATTTCCTTCTCTTATTTATTACATTAGCTAGGGTTTCCAGTACAGTGTTAAATGGAAAGTTGAGAGGGAGTATCCTTGCCTTGTTCCTGATTTTAGCTGGAAAGCATCTAGTTTCTCATTATTTGCATTGTTTTTTTTTTTGAGAGAGAGAGAGAGAGAGAGAGGTAGACAGAGTGTGAGCCGGGGAGGGGCAGAGAGAGAGGGAGAAAGAATCCGGACCAGGCTCCGGGCTCTGAGCTGTCAGCACAGAGCCTGATCCAGGGCTCGAACCCACAAACCACAAGATCATGACCTGAGCCGAAGTTGGACACTCAACAAACTGAGCCACCCAGGCACCCCAATTGCATTCTGTTTTCTGAAAGAGATTGTAGAAAATTGTTTTAATTTCTGACTTAAATAGTTGATGGAATTCATTAGTGAACCTACCTAGATATTATGCTTTCTGTTTGGGAAGATTACTCATTATTGATAAAATTCTGTAATCAATTCTATTGATCTTTTTGAAGAGCCAGCTTTTGGTTCCAGTGATTGTCTCAATTGATTTCTTGTTTATAATTTCATTGATTTCTGCTCTAATTTTTATTATTTCTTTTCTTCTGTTTGCTTAAATTTGTTTTTTCTTTTTCTGGGTATATATTTTAAGAGTTCAACACACTGTTGGTATAAATTAAAACTAAATGCTTCTGAGAGTCATAGTAAAATAAGACTTAATATAGTTTACAAGTGCCCTGTAAATATTTTTTCTAGAAATATTAATCAATTTTTAGATTTCATTATGTTGCTAATATTTTTGTTTTTAATACTTCTCATATAAACATGTAAACATCACTTCATGTACATTTAAAATTTTTTATTACATAGATCACTTTAGTCAGAATTTATTTTTAGGAGTCAGTATACAATATAATTTGTAGATTAAAGTTGCATGTATATTCTAAAACAGATTTAAAGTAGCTTTCACAAATAGCACATAGAACAAAAATAATGAAATAAAAACTCGGTAGTTATAATGATAATTCTCAAATTTGGCTTTGAATTTTCAGGCAGCCAAGATAAAAAAAAAAGAGAGAGAGGTGTAATTAAGTTAAAAAAACAACAACAACAAAAACCTTCTTACCAGAAAGGAGAATTTGTTTTTTATTCTTTTTTCCTTTTAATTTTTATTTATTTATGTATTTTAAATACACTTGACTCCCAGTGTGGGGCTTAAACCCAGAAATCAAGAGACACATGCTCTACTGACTGAGCCAGCCAGGCACCCTTTTTTATTCTAAACGAAGTGTTGCTTAGCATCATATTACAAAATACATTGTTCATGTTGGGCATTATCTGGAAAAAATTGAGTGATACAATGATATTTTTACACTCACATTTTCTATAGCAACTTTAATGAAAGTCAAAGGTGTAATACTAATATATAATTCAGTGAGGGTGTTTTGTGAGTTTCCAATGTAGTAATGTCTAAGTTTATAGGGTCTAGAGTGGAAAGATTGCATACTCTTTAAATATTATGTTACTACTTTATTTAGTTGGTCTTTTGGTAGGAATTAGAGAAGTTGAAGTTACGTATTCCGATTTGGGCCTAAAATGCTAGAAATTCATTGTGCTTGGTTGAGAGAAAAATGCATCTATTTAGAAATAAGATAATCAAGTATTAAAATTGATAGGCTGTTGTAAAAAATTGAAGATCCTAACCAGATTCCTCACCCTGACAGTGCAGTGTCCATCACTGCATAGAAATGAGGTAGAGGTATAAGGATGAATTTTATTCAAGATTTCTAATTCACTCTATCATATGAACAAGTACTCTAGAGTAAATATATTCATCTACCTTTGTTGTAGAACACCTTCAAATACAATTTAATGTATCATCTGGTTTTTGCACCACATCATTTCTTAACATGGCAGACCCATTCAAACCCACCAGTATAAAATGCAACAGAATACACACCTAGATAATGGAAAATACATTAACTTGCTATTTTGTTGTATTATAAAAAGCACTTGAGATTTGGAGAATTCCAGTTATCTTGCAGGGAGGGCACAAGGCACACAATAATAAGTAAATAGTAACAAGGAGTTCGTATTCTAGTAACCTACACCAACTGCAGACTATTATAATACAGTGTTCAAGTGCTGCCACCTGGAGGATGGGATATGTAAATACAGCACTAAAAAAATGATGCGGATTAAACATGGGAAAAAAGAACAGGAAAGGAAAGGCTAGGGTGTAGATGATCTTCAACTTAGGTATAGGTTATATCCTAAAAATATGGTTCTAAGTTTATTTTAGCTTAGGCTATGCTTTACTATAAGTAAAATGTGATGCACAGACCCCTGTCCTACAAACCATATTTAATTCATTATGTAAAATGTTGCTAATACTGTCTTTCAACAGAGAAGAGTTTATCATCCCATCTGTCTCCTGTGAGAAGTAGCAGAGGAATATTGAGATTCTTAATAGTAAAAGGAAGTATAACTCTAATCCCTTTTTGCCTTTACTTTCACTGCTGACTTGTGCTAGGTTATAGAATTAGGGCTTGGAAAAGAGGGAAGGTCAAGAAATACCACTCTATGTCATCAACCAGTCATAGACTGAGGTGAGAAATGAGAATTGTAACTAGCAGTGAGTAGGGAGTACCAGAATGGTGGTGTTTGTAGCTGGAATGTAAAGAATGGTTAAGAGAAGGAAAAATCCCCTGCAGTTGTAGGAAAGAAAAAGAAATTCATTTCATGCCCTGTATAGGTCATCTGACAAATGTGCTTCGGTAATAGATTTTCAAAAGAGAAAGTAAGAATACCACTTGTTCATCCCAGATGACTCTTAAGAGTTCTCCATTATTGTGAGTGAAGGAACAAGCTAGTTTTTTAAAGGATTCCCTTCTGTCCTTTTCAAACCTGGTGGGCTTTTGCAGTCAAAAAAGTTGTGTGTGGGGGTTATGTTAATTTACTATAAATGTTGAGGTAGTGTACTGAAACATGAAAAACATCAGCCTGATTTTCCAATGGTAACTCTGAAATTGGGAGAAAAACACTAGAATTTTTTAAAAATCACATTCCTCCCTTAGCCCTTTTAAAGAGATTTTTAAGAAATTCATGGCTTTCAGAGTGTATATTCACTGGATATAAGTTGTATTCCATGCATAGTCCTCTGGGTCTCTATAATAATCCTTTTACTGTTTATTCTTGATATTTATTGAAGTTCCAAAAATCTGTTTATTATCTTGACCTTGTTATTTTGTTTTATATTTTTAATTTGTTTATTTTTTATGTGACTATTGTTATCCAAATTGTATTCTTCTTTGAACTCATATTGTATAAGAATAATTAATCTTTGGGATTACAGAAGTTGTTTCTCTTAGTATTTCCTTTACTTCAAGAAATTGAGAAAGAACTTCTATATATTATCTATCCGGCCAAAATAACCTTTTGCCACATATAAATTACGTGTATTACCAAAAAAAAAACCCCAAATATGTACTAATTGACAAATATACTTTCTTTCATAAAGCATAAACAAAAGAAGCAATAAATTGTACTTGAGGAAAATATAATTTTCCCTACTCTTTATCTGTGGTGTACATTGGAGTCTGACCTGGATTTGAATCTCAACTCTCTACTACTTCTACTCTGGTAACCTTGAATAAATATATGTTTCTGTGTGTCTGTTTCTTCATCTTTAAAATGGGACTAATAATTCTTAGTTCATAGTGTTACTTGGAGAATTAAATGAGATTAAGTTAGTAGTTTTCAAACACTGTTCTCTGGTACCCTAGATCACTATAGAGACATTTAATGGGTCGCTTGTATCTATTTTATGTTTAGGGTTCTGCAGAAGATTTGATTTGAGAAAGAGGGTCCTGAGTTCTCTGTTTAAAAACATTTGAAAGCCATAGCTGTAAGTAAAGTGCCTTGCACAAATAGATCCTGAACATATACTAGTTCTCATATTCAGGCTAGAAAATCTCCACTCCACTCTTCTCTCCTTCATGGGAATCACTATATTGAAATGCTAAGTTAATTTTCTTTAATGCTTTATCGAGGTATAGTTCACATAGCATACAGTTAGTTAACTTATCTAAAGTGTACAGTTCAATGGTTTTTATAGTATTGTCACAGAGTTGTGCATTCACAACCAAAATGTACTTTTATAACATTTTCATCACCTCCAAAAGAAACTCCCTACCCACTAGCAATTAAACTAACTTACTTTTAGATTCTATTTGCATTGCTTGTTAGAAATTTCAGTGTAAGTTAATACATGAAGACTTAGCAAAATAAATCTAATGTCTGTAGCTACAAAAATCAGTGAACCATGTTTCTTTTCTTCATTCGTTTGCAGGTACAGACATTATACTCCATTATGGCATTGAACCTACTTAATTTTACATATTAAATCACTAAACACTTGGTTCTTTACATTTTTCACTCCTAGAAGTTCATCCGTCTACTTTTGTGTCTTCTAAAGATGACTACTTGATCTGTGTATGTCCTGCTTTTAGTTGAGGAATTCAACAAAGACCTTGTCAAGTACTTGTTATGAGCCAGGTGCTATGTTAAATTCCCAGGGTTAAACGATTAATTAAACACAGTCTAGGGAATTTACCATTTTAGAAGGGTAGCATGTAAACAAAGGAGAGTAATATAGTATGAAGATTGTTATTATGGAGAGGTATGTAAAATGCTGATGGTACACACTTAAGGGGGTAATAAATTCCTCCAAGCAAAAAGGAGATTGATGGAGAGGCAACAAAGGGGAACGAATAGAGATTGAAGAGAGTTGCAAAGAAGCTGGTCCCTGAAGAATGAGTAGAATTCACTGCACAGGTAATAGAAGAGGAATGTATTCTTAAAAACTAAGAGAATAACCCAAGCCTATGCCTAGAGGACTACAGGTGTACACAATGTTTAATCAGAAGTCATTGAGGTATTTGATGTGACTAAGTGAAAAGTGGTGGGTGAAACAGAAAAGGTTGGCTAGAGCAGATCATGAGGGCCTGAAAGTCAGCTTAACACCTTATTTTATATGCTTCCCCCCACCCCCTTTCCAGTCTTCACTCTAGAGATAATTAGCCTTTACCAGTCTCATACTCAGTTCACATTAACATAGTTCCTACTACCATCATTTTAGTTCCCCTTGGAGTTATCTTTGACTTTTTTCACTACTTTGATTCCCATATCCATTCACATGTTAATTATTAAATGTGTCTCTTCCTTTCCGTTCCCACAGCCACTACCATGGTCTCTTTCCTAGGATCTCTTTTCCATTTCTTTTGTCCTTTTTCAAAATTAAAATTTTCCATTCCTAAGACTTCACCTCTTAATCTGTAGTATTCAAAGTAACATTATACAGTAGTGAAAATAGTTCCTATTTCAGGGAGTCTGAAGAATATGAAGGACCCAAGGGTTTATAAAAAGGAAGACCCTTATAGGGTTTATTATACTCTTCCAAGAGTTGACTGGCAAGAGAATTCTCTGTGTACTGATGTAGAATATATTGTTGAGTTAAAGCAAGGAACAGAAGAGTATAGTATATTCCTTTTGTGTCAGAAAGCTGACAGGTATTAGGATATAGACCCTGTTTGCTTACATTTTGCATAAAGGAACTGGACAACTGTAGAAGAAATAGTTGTAGTAAATATCCATAGGAGTAGGGGTAGAAGAGAACAAGGGTGAGGACTGGTCTCAAAATACCTTTTTATGTTGTATTGATTTTTAAACTGAGTATTTCAACTATTTAAAACTGGCCTTGTGTGCCACTGTGGGAGAGTGGGATTGAGGGACTCTGATTTTCTGTTGCTTTATATATGAAACTCCTTATAATGAAACTATCATTCAGACTTCTCCACTCTGACTATGCCATGGTGCAGTTTGTTTCACTGAAATGAACTCTATTCCTGTCCCCAGTCACTTTGAAATCTCAAGTCAAAATTCATCACTTTCTTCTCTACAATGGGTTAACTGTTTATTTCGTTCTATCATCTTAGCTCAGTATATTTATGTTCTGTGTTTATATTTTGGTTCTTCATTGGTATCTCTGAGTATTCTAATTTATTTCATGAATGGTTTCTACTCATTTAAATTGTTAACACTTTCAATAGAAATCATATTCTTTTCTCTTTTGTATTATTGAAGCATAATTTAGTAGATACTTGATAATGATAATTTGTATTTACTTTGGAGAATCCTAATATTTTAACTTCATTTGGATAGTTTTAATAAACAAATTTTAAATTGGAAAAGGGATCATATAGGAGAGCTAAGTTTGACTACTTTTCCATTACCTAAAACTTCAAAATATTAAGTAGGAAAATTAATGAGGAAGTTAGCTTTGTTTAAAAACCACTAAAAATAATTAGGGTAATTTTCTGTCCAGTTTAAGTTGAAAATGTGTGGATTTGTGCACTAAAAAAGTAAACATAACATGACCACCTGACATTAATTTGCATGGAATACAATTATTTATTTATATGCTAATTACTAATAAATACAGTAATTGAGATTGGTGTGATTTTTATCTTTGCTAATATATGACATGCAGAATTAATTCTGAGTTTATAAGTCAGATATGGTAAAATAGTCAATCTGTAATTTTTTAAACTAAGTGTATGATCAAAAGTAAGAAACTTGAAAGTAAATTCTATTAGTAAATGAACACTTATTTTTAAAAATTGATCATAGAAAATAGAAACTTGTAAGCTGAGAGGCCCTTAGTATGTCTTTATTACTTCATATAGTCTAATCTAATATTTATTTTGAAACAGGCAAGAAAACTAGATGTATATTTTGAATATGAAGAAAAAATAATGAGCAAAACTACTCTGGATAAATCTCTTCTAGATATAATATCAGACCCTGATGGTATGTACCATAAATTTGAGGTTAATGTTAAGTTTCAGAGCTGTTGAATCCAGCATGTTCAGTATAAGTAAAATCTGAATAGAATTATTATTTTTCCAATCCATGCCAATAATGAGATAATTAAATGAGCTAGTTTCTGTTGAGAAGTTCGTAGCATAGCAATTCCTGAAGTGGAAAAATGATTTGCATTTTATTTCACTGAACTTCTCTTTGATGGTATTGAAGAACTTGTTGCATTCATTTATTTAAAGTGATATATCTGGGGAAAAAAAATAAAGTGATATATCTGAAGTTCAAATTCTGCTGGTTTTAGGAAGACTTGGAAGTATAACATTCAAAGCAGGTGTCTCTAAATGATACACTTCTAATTACTTTAGTTTAACCCTAAAGCATTTCCCAAAAGGATATATCTAAAACTGAATTCTGTTTTAAATATTTAGGGACTTTACTTTTAAAGAAACTCCTTAATCAGTCCCTTTCATATTTACGTTTAACTAAATATTTGTATGTTAGATTTTCTTAAAACAAGATATGACTCTTTGTACTTAGAAAATGTTATAATTTTTACTTTCAGTTATAATGATCATGGGGATCCACATAGGTTTTAGCCTCCAAAACTATCCAAACTTTAGAGACTTGTTGATCATTTCAGAATAGTTTTCAATTCAAATCTCAGTAAACTGCTTTTCCAAAATGAATAAAAAGTATATAAGCTATTCAGCTTATATTTTGCATACAAGTCACTTAGCTGAATGATGATGGTTTTTGAGTTAGACTTTGGTATGACTTTTAGACTTTATTCCAAACTGAAAAGTAATAAATTCCAAATTGTTTGTAATTAAAGATTCTTTTCGCAGAAACTTCTCTAAGAAGCTTTAGGTTATTGCTCACACTTTTAAGAAGCTGGATTTGTAGTGAGAACATACTATTTTGGAGTTATTTGCACTTTACAATGAAAAAATGCAAAATATATAAGCCCATCATTTCAGAGCTATTCCTTATTATTTATAATAAGTTTTGACTAAAGTTGAAGCAAATGAATGTGTTAATAAAAAACTATCAGAACCTTTCTCTATTCTTTCCCCTTACTTTCTCAGTTTAGTTTTAAAGACATTAACTACAAGAGAACAAGGTAGGCATTCATGCAAAGTGGAAGTCTGGTGCCCTTTTAGCCCAAAACAAGATGTTGCAACCTAAGCAGGATGAGAAAGGCATCCACATGTGGGACAGAGGGTGACTGTACACAGTAGCAACCCAGCGTCAGTCCAAGTGGGGTGAGAAGTGTGGCCAGGCATGTGAGCAAGTGTATTGCAGAGAATCAGAGCCCACATGGAGTGAGAAGACGTCCATACAGGCAAGGGGATGGCTGCAGAGATGGGATATTTGTTATATACAGTGGACTGGTTAAAGAAGTGTATATGTCAGGTGCTACAAATGGTGCCAGGTTTCCTCTTGTCAGAGAAGGAAGAGAAAACAAGTAGGGAAAGGGAGAAAACTATACAAGTAGAGAAGGGGAGAAAACTATAATGAGCTCTATAATGTTGGATTGGAATTGGAAGTATTATAGTCTTGGTGTTTTCACTATATATTTGTCAGACAGAAATAAATATAGATAACATGTGCGTGCACATATATATATATATATATATATATATATATATATATATATATGTATGTGTATATGTATATGTATATGTATTCAGTCAACTGAGCAGGGCTGGGAGCAACAATGCCCTAGTGTAAAGATTGTAGCTTATAAATACATTTTCTACTAGGACTCGTTGGAGAAGTAGTTGATGCTGAGGATATTAAAAACAGTAACAGGCATCTACAGGCCCCTAAAACTCAGAGAGAGGGGAGCCTTTCTCTCCTGCTTTAGGAATGGTGGTCCCAAGAGCATACAGCAAGCCTGGTTGCTTTTTTCTCTTTGTCCTTTAGCTGCTTAGTCATAGTTGCAGGAAATGCACAATAGAACAGGGTAACTAAAGCCAAAGCTTTCTGACCGAAGCACCAGAAAGGGAAAGCCAAGGGAATTGGAAAGTACCAGGGAGATTGCAGAGAGGAAGGAGCTCAGGAAAGCAAGCTCATAAAGTTGTTTATGAATTCCTGGGCTCACTCCTGAGCTGCACATACGTGAATCTGATCCTAAATAGCATTCCTAAGACTAAGAGTTGAAGGGCTATATGATTTCCCAGTTCCCACAGTGGCCACTAGATGGTTGGACAGATCCCAGTAGCACTGCAGAAGGTTTTGAAAATAGAAATGAATGATGGAACCACAACCCACAGATAGCTGGTGGGAACTTTGGCCTGAACCCAGCCAGGCTAATTCCCTGCTAAAGCAAAAATAGCAGCTTTCTCCTGGGATTTAAACAAGACCCTGAATTTCATAACATAATATTCAGTGTCCAAGATACAATATTTATCTGTAAACATCAGAACTTTGGAGAACCCATCATTGATCTTTATTACCATTCTTTGCCATATTTAGGGAGTAAGGATAATTTGAGAATGGTTATCTGGATTCTAAACCATATAAAAAACTGATGGTTCATTAGTCACGTTTTAAAAAAATTTTCCTAGTTTTTATTCTATAAGAAAGTATAACACTGCCAAGTTCTTGAGTATTAGGACTTTGAAGTGAGAGTACATATTGTTATTGGTTGGTGGTAAAACTGAGTTACCAGTGACCAGTGCTTCATCACTTTGTACCAAAGTACACCCAGTAACAGGGTGAAGAATAAATGAATTTCTCTGTAGTTTGGGGCTCTGGGTAGTAAGAGTAGCAGATCAAACTCAATGTGAGCAAGAAATTTCGATATCTTATGTTTTGTCTTAGAATTTCTAGCAAATATATTTTGCATAATACAACAGTGTTTATTTTAATATATAAATGTATTCTTTTCTCAAATCTTATATAGTGGTAGAATACCCTCAAGAAAGAGGAGACCTGTATATTTTGTGACCCCACTTTTGAGAAGTATTTCATACTTAGGTTTCATAACCTAACACCTAGAAGGACCATACAGCTGTTTTCCCAGGATAGTCTGATTTTTATATTTATTGTCTTTACATAATTAGTACTGACATCCTTTTTCCATCTCAGAAGTATACTGTTTTAGATGTGTGTGATTATCCTACCTATTCCGTTCTTTCTGAGTTTCAATCTAAAAGGTTCATCTCTTGGGGCACCTGGGTGGCTCAGTCAGTTAAGCATCCAACTTCAGCTCAGGTCATGATCTCTCGGTTCACAAGTTCTAGCCCCACGTCAGGCTCTGTGCTGACAGCTCAGAGCCTGGATCCTGCCTCAGATTCTGTGTCTCCCTCTCTCTCTGACGCTCCCATTCATGCTCGCTCTCGCTCTCTCTCTCTCTCTGAAAAAAAAAAATAAACATTAAAAAAATTTTTTAAAAAAGGTACATCTCTTATAGACACTTAGGAAGAGAGAATGAAGATACTCCCATATCCCATTCCTTTACTCCCACAACATTTAATCATTTTCCATATCTGTGTGTTACATAGTCATAATTAGAGTGCCTATAACCTTAAATCACTTGAAAGAACCACATTTTATCTTGTCATATTTATATATGCCTTAAATTTTTATATACTTGTGTTGACTATAACACTTAACCAGAATTCTGAAAGTTTTTTTCCCCCCTATGTAGCAGGAACTCCAGAAGATAAAATGAGGCTGTTTCTTATTTATTATATAAGTGCGCAGCAAGCACCCTCTGAGGTATGTCCTCTTTGTTTAGTTATTGGATAGAAGGGGAGATATTTGTTTGTTTCAAAAATAGAAGACATATCACTGTGACCAAATAACTACCTCATTCCTTTCTTTAAAAAAAAAAAACAATTTGTTAAGGCTGGTTCTATTTACTGCTGAGTTTTATAGCAGTATTTATTGTCACCAAGAGAACTGTCCACTCATGAAATGTCTGATCACTTTTAAGTTGTTGGAATATGAATTGAATTCAAGTGCCCAAATTCTTATTTCTGGGAAAATAGCTATTATAAATGAAGTTAACCAAGTTTGCTATGCTTTTTGTAAGTTTGGCCTTATTTCTCATTGTGTAATGATCTTAAAAGCTCCATTTCATTAAGCTGTAGCCACTAATGCTTTCCACTGAATTTATCTTTAACCTAAAGTAAAAATGTAATATTTTAAGGTTATTTAAAAACTAATGTCAATTATAGAACATAAGGAGTCAATTGGAAGAAAATACCCAAACTTCCAAATTGCTATGTAAATATCGCAGTTCAATTAGATTACACTTCAGATTTATATATGTCGTATGATTCATATAAAAAAATGAAATTGAGATTTTTTTAATATTGCAATCAAATAACTTTTATATCAATAAATGCCTCACAGTTATTGGGAAATGACATATTTCCCTTTCTAGATTTTTTTTTTCCCCTGGAAAAGAGGATTATGGATAATTTTGTTGTTTTCTTTTTCTGTGACGGGCCATCACTTGCTTTAGAAGAAAGAAAAGTTTATAGGTAATTAATTGACTTTGAAGGCAAATGGTAATTTTGGTGTCAGTGTTGTTGCCAGGTTAGAGACCTGCTAACTCTCCTGTTAACTCAGTAAAATTTTACTGGTGAGCAGCAAGTGTTAGAACTTTGGAGATGACACCTAGGATGATACAGTAGCTATAAACGTCTTTCCTTTGCCAATACCATGTATTTTTATACGTCTGATAGATCATAACGCATTTTTTTGGTCAAAAATCTTGGTGTTAAATCAGTAAGCTAAACCCAATATTTGCTTTAGGCCAGTTCTGCTTTGTTCTGGGAATACGTCTTTTATTTTAATTTAGTAAGAAAGTGTAGTTTTCTTTTTAGAAGCATCTCATACCTATATCTTAGAGGATTTTTATAGGTATATATATACATATATATATATATATATATATATGTATATATATATTTGGCTTATATATAAAAAGGCTTATAGCCTATTTATAATATTTTCTTCAGAATTTTTTATTTTGAAACTTAATTCAGAATTCCCTTAATTTGACCACATTATTTTCATTTATTTTTGGTAAGGACTATCTTTTCATAAGTTTTAAGTGATCATTAAGAGGCTTAAAGCAAATTATGATTACTGATGTCAGCTGATAGCCCCAAAAATGCAAAATAGTGAACATCTCTGGTTGAAGGTGAGCTTTAAATTTCTGACTTGTAAGGAGCACCTGGGTGGCTCAGTCAGTTAAGCATCCGACTTCGGCTCGGGTCATGATCTCATGGCTCCTGAGTTCAAGCCCCGTGTCAGGCTTGGTGGTGACAGCTCAGAGCCTGGAGCCTATTGCAGATTTTGTGTCTCCCTGTCTCTCTGCCCCTCCCCTGCTCATGTTCTGTCTCTCTCCTTCAAAAAAAAGTAAACATTAAAAAAAATTAAATTTGTCTTCTAAAATTTTTATAATGGAATCACTATGATGATAGGCTCCTATAAATTACAGGAATTCAACTGGACTTACTCATCAGGAAACAAAAAGAACAAGAAAGAGAAAACAACAGTTTAAAAAGTGTAAGACACCTGATACTCCATTAATGCATTTGGACCACTAGAGTGTATATGACAGGGGAAAACCTGAATCTGCATTTCCCCTCAGTCAGTGTCATGCCCCTTGTGTTTCTGGTTCTGAAATATTCTTGGTCAAGCCAGTTGGTTCATATAGTGATTATCCTGAGGAAAGGCAAGTTCAAAAGTGGAGGAAAAATTGACTGACTCACTGAGGGATGACAAAGTACTGGATAGGTGATTTGGAGTCTGTCAAAGGTAATTTTCATTAGATGTGATTTTTGTCTCGGGTGCTCACTCATATACTCAAAATATGACTCCGTTCTACTTGGGTGCCTGGAATTTAAACTCATGCCTTTGGTCTGACTTTTTAATGAATAAAATAATAACAAAATGGTCTTCTCTTTCATGAAAGTAAAAATTTTTATATCGTTCTTTGCTTATTTCAGGCTGATTTGGAGCAATACAAAAAAGCATTAACTGATGCAGGATGCAACCTTAATCCCTTACAATATATCAAACAGTGGAAGTAAGTTTTATTTTCTTCTTATATAAAAGAGTACAGTGGAAGTCCCAAGAAGATAAGAATGTTACTAAGAAAATTGAACAGTGCCTTAGTATTTTTTTTGTTAATTTGGTGACATAAATATTTCCCTATCTGGCCCTCTCTATCCACAGCTTAAAATTACAAAAAATGGTCATGCCTTTCTTTCCTAGAGAAGTTGATGTTTTCTTCGCTGATTAGATACGAGTGACAAAGACTGAAATGTTTTGGGTCAGCCATCTCAAAAACATCAGAAGAAAATTTTAATTTCACTAGTAGAGAAATGCAGATTAACATAGCACACAGATACAGTAAAGTGCTGTGCTAAGGATACAGAAAATTAATTGGTGCATTTATATTCTGCTATTAAAAAATATAAATTGTCACCATTTTGCCAGATGGTATAAAAATTTTTTTTTAAAAATCTTTGTGGGATGCCTAGGTGACTCAGTCAGTTGAGTGCCGACTTTGGCTCAGGTCATCCATCATCTCACAGTTCATGAGTTCGAGTGCCATGTCGGGCTCTGTGCTGATAGCTCAGAGCCTGGAGCCTGCTTCGGATCCTGTATCTCCCTCTCTCACTGCCCCTCCCCCACTCATGCTGTGTCTCTCTCTCTCCCAAAAATAAAATAAAAACATTAAAAAAAATTTTTTTTAAATCTTTGCATACTTCTAAGGTTTCATTCCAAAGAAGTAATTGGAATTGTAAAATCTTAGAAGCAACCAATCTCAATGTTCAACAGTAAGCATTTCCATAAGATAGAATACAATTGAAAATTAAAATTCATGTCGTATAAGACTGACACTGGAAAATGTGTATAGGATAGTGAAAAAATAGTTTACAACAAGTGACTTCTCTCTTTGTGTCTAGAGACTCTTCTAGACTTTGGAAATATAATAGTGACCATGTGGAAGGCTCCTTCAGTCATTGAATTTACATTTGAGTGGAGGGAAGATGAATCAACAAATAAGCAAACAAATGAACAGAATACTGTTAAATGATACTAAGTGATATAAAGAAAATAACACAGAGTGATAAGATCTTAACTTGGGGGTAAAAGTTAAATTTGTTGAGAAGATCAGGGAACGTGTCTGAGTAGGGATATTTCAGCCAAAACTTAGATGACAGTTTTTACATTATGATCTCTATTATCCATCCATCTATTTCTGTGTGTATTTGTATATATGAACATAAATCTATATACATACAATTGCATACCTTGACATATATTAAAATGTTAACAGTGGATAACTCCAGGTGGTAGAATTTCTTCCCTTTCATGTGCTTATCTTTATCTTCCAAATTTTTTACAACAAACCTTACTGTCAAAATATTTTTCTTTTTTTTTTTTTTAACGTTTATTTATTTTTGAGACAGAGAGAGACAGAGCATGAACAGGGGAGGGGCAGAGAGAGAGGGAGACACAGAATCGGAAACAGGCTCCAGGCTCTGAGCTGTCAGCACAGAGCCCGACGCGGGGCTCGAACTCACGGACCGTGAGATCATGACCTGAGCCAAAGTCGGACGCTTAACTGACCAAGCCACCCAGGCGCCCCTCAAAATATTTCTTAAAATGGGGTGCCTGGGTGGCTCAGTTGATTAAGCATCCAAATATTGATTTCGACTCTGGTCATGATCTCACAGTTTCGAGTTAAAGCCCCATGTTAGGCTCTGTGCTGATAGCATAAAGCCTCCTTGGGGTTCTCTCTCTCTCTCTCTCTCTCTCTCTCTCTCTGTCTCTGTCTCTCATCTCTCCCACAGTTAATAAATACACTTAAAAATATTTCTTTTTTTTTAATATTTCTTAAAATGATTGTTTTAAGACTATAAGATTGAATATGCTTTCCAAGCTCAACAGTATGCCAAGTTGTTAACAGTGGTTATCTCTGAGTTTTTGAGTTTGAGTGCTTTTTCAAATTTTTTTTTTATGATTTCATTTATTTTTTTAATTATTTATTATGAGTAAACGAGTGGGGGAGGCAGAGAGGGGGGAGAGAGAAGCCCAAGCAGGCTCCATGCTGTTAGCACACAGAGCCTGATGCAGGGCTTAATCCCACGAACAGTGAGATCATGACCTGAGCTGAAATCAGGAGTCAGGCACTTAACCAACTGAGCCACTGAGGCACCCCTAATATTTTATTTTTAAGTAATCTTCTACACCCAACATGAAGTTCAAACTTACAACCCAGAAATCAAGAGCCATGCACACCGACAGAGCTAGTCAGGAGCCTCATTTTTTTTTTTTTTTTTTAAGTCATCTCTACCCTCAACATGGGTCTCGAACTCATTACTCCAAAGTCAAGAGTTATATGCTCTACTGACTGAGCCAGCCAGGTGCCCCTGCTTTTTCAAATTTCTTTTTATTTCACTATGTTCTTGTAATAAGAAGAAAATATACAATAGACCTCTGTTTAAAAAGAGAAACTGAAAACTGCTTTTTCCAATTTTTATAATATATGCCTTTACACATTGGCTTTGTGGCATATGTCATTGTTCTTTACATTATGATTTGTGGAGAACTCCTTAATCAAACATTTATTGTTGGAAGAGGAAAGCCAGTCTTGGACATCATTTTATATGGTTATAAAATACGTAATTCCTAGCATTTTTCTTTATAAGAGTAATACAAGTTTTTTGAAGAAAATTGTATAAAACTCTGTTAGAAAGGAGGTAAAAATTTACCTGTAATATCATCATCCAAAGTCTACAGCTAAACACTGTATATCTTTTTATATGTACATTACATGTATTTTTTAAAATTTGGAAATTATTAGTATAGATACAGTTTTGTATTCTAGTTTTCCATTAACTCATTTTAGCAGTCCATTTTCTTAAATAATTATAGTGTTTCTTGGAGCACCTGGGTGGCTCATTCGGTTGAATGTCCAGCTTTGGCTCAGGTCATGATCTCACGGCTGGTGAGCTCGAGCCACAGGCCGGGCTTTGCACTGGTGGAGCCTGCTTGGGATTCTCTGTCTTCCTTTGTCTCTGCTCCAACCCCACTTTCCCACCCTCCCTCCCCGCCCCTCAAAAAGAAACATTTTTAAAAAGTTTTTTTTAATAGTGTTTCTTAAATTTTCTTCAGTGGTACTATTTAGTGTGTGAATATTGTTTAGCCATAAAAATGTGCCATGATTTATTGAATCCTTCCATATTGTTTAGATATAGTTCATTCTAGTGAAAAATAAGTATTTGTTGAAGGCAGAAATTCTAGTCTACTTCTGAAAACATTTGATTCACATCCTCCTTCCTGAACAAGGTTGTGATTTTTGTGTTTGGGATTTCTCTAATGGTATTTTCAGTGAGTTCTGTCCCAGTTGAAATAGAGTGTTTTTAACATTTCAATTATCACATCTTAGTGATTTCCATTCCATTTTTTACTCTCATATGATTTTCTCGTATTTATGTAAACTTTTTTTTCTTTTACAAAAACAATTGAAATAGTTAGGAATCATTATAAAAGAGTATTGAGTCACATAAAGTGTTTATGGTATGCTATTAAAATGTTACAAAACAGTTTTACAGTATATTAATTTTGTTTTTAAAGTATATATGTTATATATATGTGTGTCCAGGGATTAGAGGAATATACACAAAAATCATGATTGTGAGCCTCAAAGTGTTAGGGTTCTTTTGGGAGCATTTTGTGTCCTCAATTCTCTATGGTAAACATACTCCCAGAAGGAAAATATTTTTAAAAGCACATCTAAGTGCCATCTTTTTGCCAGACTTCAGAAATTGTATAGTTTAGTTAAAGAGAATTCTGGACACTTAAAAGATTTGAAAATAAATGACTACATGCAATTAGGTATAAAAGTGTGTGTTGTAGAAAATAACTCTTAAAAGGAAAAATCATTGGGTGATAGAATAGTTTAATGAAAAAATTGGTTTTGGGGCACCTGGGTGGCTCAGTTGGTTAACCGTCCGACTTCGGCTTAGGTCATGATCTCACAGTTTGTGGGTTCAAGCCCTGCATCATACTCTGTGCTGACAGCTCAGAGCTTGGAGCCTACTTCGGATTCTGTGTCTCCCTCTGTCTCTCTGCCCCTTCCTGGCTTGTGCTCTCTGTTTCTCTTTCAAAAATAAATAATCATTAAAAAAAATTTTTTAATAAAAGAAAAAAGTAGTTTTGAGCAGAGTCTTAAAAGGAAATGCACAATTTCTGTTGGAGAAGAAGGCAGTCCATTTATCCCCCTCAAAGGACAGCATGAACAAAGGCATATGTCTGGGAATGAGGGAGTATGGAATGTGGGGACTGATAAAGAGACTAAACTTAGTTCATGATTGTTCGTTCAAGGCAGCAAGTCTGTTTCATGTTAATG
The DNA here is from genome assembly GCF_046562875.1 of Panthera onca. NCBI lineage: Eukaryota > Metazoa > Chordata > Mammalia > Carnivora > Felidae > Panthera > Panthera onca. The sequence continues at coordinate 80,374,575 of NC_138344.1, forward strand.
ACCAGATATAATAAAAGGAAAAAGTCTTGATGTTTGGGAAATGAATGCATTTGTATTTTTTAAAGAATTTCAAGGGCGCCTGGGTGGCTCATTCAGTTGAACATCCAACTTCAGCTTGGGTCATGATTTTGCAGTTCGTGGGTTTGAGCCCTGCATTGGGCTCTGTGTTGGTAGACCAGAGCCTGCTTGGGATTCCCTCCCTCTCTCTCCCTCTCTTCCTCTCTCTCCCCCTCTCCCCCTCTTCCCTCTCCACCCTGCTTGTGCTTTCTCTCTCTCAAAATACATAAACTGCAAAACAAAACAAAACAAAATCTCAGTGTTTCAGTACTAATTGTACTGTACTTGGACAACATTTTACATGATTACCAATCATATAGTCAACATTTATATAGTTGTTTCAGTGCTCATTATACTGAAACATTGTATTATATTCGTTGAAAGATGATTCTCTTTTCAGAAATGTCTGCATAGTAAGAGTCAGTGGAGTTTTTAATACTGTGATGCTGAATGTTTGCTCTGATAATCAGTTTTTCAATATAGCTTTTTTTATTTCATAGGGCTTTTGCCAAGATGGCCTCAGCTCCTGCCAGCTATGGTAACACTACTACTAAGCCAATGGGGTAAGTATTTTTAATAATTCTGATGGAATAAGTCTGGTACTCCAGACCATAATTAGACTCTCAAGCCCTAAAAGCACACTGACACTTTGGGGCACCTGAGTGGCTCATTCGGTAAGCACCCAAGTCCTGGTTTCAGCTCACGTCATGATCTCACAGTTTGGGAGTTTGAACCCTACATCGGGCTCTGCACTGATAGCATGGAGCATGCTTGGGATTTCTCTCTCCCTCTTTTTCTGCCCTTCCTCAGCCTTGCTCTCTCTCTCTCTCAAAAAATATAAAAAAAAAAAATAATTAAAAACATAATGTTTTTCAAAATAAACATTTTTTAAAATAAAATGTAAGTTAATATATTTTACATGGTATGAGCTATTGGCTTCTTTTGCTTCCTTGTTCTTAAAACATTACATTTTTTTTATTTTCAGAAGTTATATGAAGGTTAAAGCTACTTTTATATCACTGTTGATAAGTAATACAGATTTGGAGCTAGGCACTCAAGACTTAGCTTCAAGAGAGATGTAGGCATACTATTAAATGACAGGGAGGAAATCATTTAATAGTAGGAGGAGGTCTAGGTCTAGGTCTGACTCCTGACTCCACAGAATCCTATAGTGTGCATGATTTTCAAAGTAACTGAACAAGGTAATTCTAACTACTCTTTTTCATACCATACTTGTTTCAAATTCTTTAAGTTTTAGGATAAAAGTGTACAATCCAGAGGAAAGCAGTTTTATTCTAGCTTTACCTCAAGCTTCCAGTTTTAATGGAACAGTTTGCAAAAAGCGAAAACACTCAGCTAGGCAAGTGTTTTAAATGCTTGACAGAATGAATCCAGCTAGCCTCACCTTCATACAGTGCTGTGTAGGTTAGCAGTGCCTCAAGTTGCCTGGTACCAGGGAATTGCCTCTGAACTCTTCATTCCAACAAAGATTACTTTCTCTTGTTTCTGTTAAAGCATTTCCACCTTGTCCATCCTTTGATTTCACAGAGGAGTAAAGGCAAGATAGGGAAAAGGAAATTTATTTGGAAATTACTCTCATGTATTTAGTAGACTTTCCAGTTCCATATCTTAAAATATTAACTGAATATTAAAAGCCTAAAGATTTCTTGTGGATTTCGTAGTTGAGGATTTTAATAAAATGTGTTGTAAGAAAATCTTGATGATTTGAAGGCTATCCCTAGCCTTCTGATATCATAATACAGGAATACCATTCTGTCCCACAAAACATCCCTTGATCCCAAATGAGAGATTGACTGAGCCACAAATATATGCCCAATATGGCAGGTCATTTGTTGATGTTACTTTTGTTGTTAAATACTCAAACATTTCTTCAGAATTGAGGTAAAATTCACCAGGTATGTTATGCTTCACATTTTTATGTGATAGAGGTTATGTATTGTGGGGAGATTGTATAAACACAGGACTGGATCTAGCTGCTGTGATGTAGAGAATATAGTAACTTTTTGACTTACTTGTAATACTTACACCCATATATATTTTCAATATGTTGATGTGTTTTGAATTCCTAAAACAAGTTATCCTGATTTACTATCATTAATTTTATTGTTTTAATAGTAAGGCAATCAGGAAAGCAGGGAGTTCTCTCCAAATTGTAATTTGCCTAAAACCTATAGACATAGCTCAAAGGTATTGGGGGTTCAGTTCCAGACCACTGCAATAAAGCAAATAATACAATAAAACAACTCCAAATTAATTTTTTGGTTTCCTGTGCATGTTAGTTACATTTGTACTGTGCTATAGTCTATTAAGGGTATAATAGCATTTTGTCTTTAAAAAATGTACATATCTTGGGGCGCCTGGGTGGCTCAGTCGGTTGAGCGTCCGACTTCGGCTCAGGTCACGATCTCGCGGTCTGTGAGTTCAAGCCCCGCGTCAGGCTCTGGGCTGATGGCTCAGAGCCTGGAGCCTGCTTCCGATTCTGTGTCTCCCTCTCTCTCTGCCCCTCTCCCGTTCATGCTCTGTCTCTCTCTGTCTCAAAAATAAATAAATGTTAAAAAAAAAATGTACATATCTTAATTTAAAAATAGTTATTGCTGGGGTGCCTGGGTCACTCAGTCGATTGAGCATCCAGCTCTCTTGATTTGGGCTCAGGTAATGGTATCACCTGATCATGGGTTCATGGGATCAAACCCTGCTTCAGGCTCAATGCTGATAGTGTGGAGCCTGCTTGGGATTCTCTCTCCTGTCTTTCTGCCCTCACCCACCCTCTCTCCTCCCCGTGTGCATGCGCCCTCTCCCTAAATAAATAAATAAACATTTTTTTAAATGAGGCTTTTTAATAGTTTGTTGCTAAAAAATGATAACCATCATCTGAACTTTCAGTAATCTTTTTGTTGGTCAAGAGTCTTGCCATGATATTGATGGTTGCTGACTGCTCAGGATGGTGGTTTGTGAAGGTTGGGGTGGCTGCATCCTGTTAAAATAAGACAATGGTGAGGTTTATTGCATCAATGGACTGTTCCTTTACAAACGATTTCTCTGTAACCACGCATGCAGCTTGATCGCATTTACTTGCAGTAGAACTTCTTTCAAAATTGGAGTCAGTCCCTCAAACCCTGCAACTGTTTTGTCAACAAAATTTATGGAATATTCTAAATCCTTTGTTGTCATTTCAGCAGTCTTCACCGGGAGTAGATTCATTCCCAAGAAACTACTTTCTTTGCCCTTCTACAAGCAACAACTCCTCATTCACTAAAGTTGTATCATGAGATTACAGCAATTCAGTCCTATCCTCAGGCTCTTCTAATTCTAGTTCTCTGTATCCACCACATCTGCAGTTACTTCTTCCCTTGAAGTCCTGAACCCCTTAAAGTCATCTATGAGGGTTTTAGTCAACTTACTCCAAACTTTTTTTCATGATGATAGTTTGACCTCTTACCATGAATTGTGAATGTTCTTACTGGCATCTAGAATGGTAAATCCTTTGTAGAAGATTTTCAGTTTAGTTTGCCCAGATCCATCAGAGCAATCACTATCTGTAACAGTTACATAGCCTTACAAAATGTATTTCTTTAATCAGAAGGCTTGAAAGTCAGGATTATTCCTTGATCCATGGGCTGCAGAATGGATAAGTTTTTAGCAGGCATGAAAACAACATTAACTTCAGCGTACATCTCCATCAGAGCTCTTGAGTGTACATCTCCATCAGAGCGTACATCTCCATCAGAGCAACCAGGTGTGTTGGCAGTGGGCAGTAATATTTGAAAAGGTGTCTTTTTTTCTGAGCAGTAGGTTTCAACACTGGGCTTAAAATATTCAGTAAATCATGCAAACAGATGTGCTGTCATCCAGGCTTTGTTCTATTTCTAGAACACAGCAAAGGAGATGTAACATAATTCTTAAGGGATAATTCTTAGGGATTTTCAGAATGGTAAATTAGCATTGGCTTCAATTTAAAGTCCTCAGCTGCAATAGCCCTTAATAAGAGTCCTTGGAGTTTTGAAGCCAATTGAAGCCAAGTCTTGACTTCTTCTAGCTATGTAAGTGCTGGATGGCATCTTCTTCCAGTAGAAGTTTCTTTGTCTGTATTGAAAAACTTTTTAGTGTAGCCGCCTTCATTCATTACCTTAGCTATATCTGGATAACTTGCTGCAACTCCTCCATCAGCTCTTGTGTCACCCTGCACTTACCTTACAGAGATGGCTTCCTTCCTTTTTTTTTTTTTTATTTTTTTATTTTTTTTAAATATGAAATTTATTGTCAGATTGGTTTCCATACAACACCCAGTGCTCCTCCCAACAGGTGCCCTCCTCAATGCCCATCCCCCATCCTCCCCTCCCCCCCCCCCCCCCCCCCCATCAACCCTCAGTTTGTTCTCAGTTTTTAACAGTCTCTTATGTTTTGGCTCCCTCCCTCTCTAACCTTTTTTTTTTTTTCCTTCCCCTCCCCCATGGCCTTCTGTTAAGTTTCTCAGTGGCTTCCTTCCTTAAATCTTATGAGCCAACCTCTGCCAGCTTCAAATTTTTCTTTTTTCTCTCTCAGCCTTCGTAAAATTGGAGAGAGTTAGGGCCTTGCTCTGGATTAGGCTTTAGCTGAAGGGAATTTTGTGGCTGGCTTGATCTATCCATAGTACTCTAACTTTTTCCTTATCAGCATTTCACTTTCTTATTTGTGAGCTCACTAGAGTAGCACTTTTAATTTCCTTCAAGAACTTTTTCTTTGCATTCACAACTTGGCTAACTGGCACAAGAGGCTTAGCTTTCAGCCTGTCTCAGCTTTTGACATGCCTTCTTCCTCACTAAACTTAATTATTTCTAACTTTTGATTTAAAGTAAGAGACATGTGCTCTTTTTCATGCGCCTCAGAGGTGGTAGGTAGACTGCTTTAGGATGAAGTTGAACATCTCTTTCTCAGCTGCTGGCTTCCAGAAACTCATTGACGTGGACAGCAGACAGAATTTTTACCTTTTATGGAGGCATATGGCCACAGAAATTGCTGCTGATGCTCTGGGTGAAGAAGGATTATGTAGTCTGAATCAGTGGTGGCAATGACAAACAAGGATTCCCAGTGAAGCAGAGTGTTTTGACCCATGGCTGTGTCTGCCTTCTGAGTAAAGGTCATTTCCGCTACAGACCAAGGATGCAAATCTGTTCAAGGTTGCATTGTGGGTGTCAGTCTTATTGTTCTCAACTTGTTCTCATTGTGAAAAAAAAAAAGGAGGGGAAGGATATTCCTGGACTCATTGATAATACTGTGCCTCATCACCTGGGACCCAAAAGAGCTAGCAGAATCCACAGACTTCTCACTCTCTCTAAAGAAGATGATATCCACAAGTATGCTGTGAGAAAGTCCCTGAACAGAGAAGGTAAGAAACCAGGACCCAAAGCGCTCAGTATTCAGCAATCTTGTTATTCCACGTGTCCTCCAACACAGATGTCGGCATATTGCACTGAAGAAACAGCATACTAAGAAAAAAGAAGGAAGAGGCTGCAGAAAATGCTCAACTTTTGGCCAAGAGAATAAAGGAGGCCAAAAAAACTGCCAGGAACAGATTGCCAAGAGACAGAAGCTGTCCTCTGAGAACCTCTATCTCTTAGTCTGAGTCCAATCAAAAGGAGATTTTCTAAGAAGAACAAAGAAGATCAGACATCAAAAAATAAATAAATAAAAGTGAGAGACATGTAACTCTTCCTTTCGCCTGAACACATACAGGCCATTATAGGGCTATTAATTGGCCTAATTTCAATATTGTTGTATCTTAGGGAATAGGGAGGCACCAGGAGAGGGTGAGAGAGTGGGAAACAGGCAGTTGATGGAGCATTCAAAACACACCACTATATTTATCAGTTAAGTTTGCTAGCTTACATGAGCAAGGATTGTGGCACCCCGAAATAATTACAATAAGAACAGCAAGGATCACTGATCACAGGTCACCAAAGCCAATACGCTAATAATGAAAAGGTTTGGAATACCGTGACACAGGGACATGAAGTAAGCAAATGCTAATGGAAAAATGTTTAATTTGAGGGGCACCTCGGTGGGTCAGTTGGTCCAACTTTTGATTTTGGCTCAGGTCATGATCTCACAGTTCATAAGACGGAGCCCTGTGTTGTGCTCTGTACTAACAGTACAGAGCCTGCTTGGGATTCTCGCTCTCCATCTCTCCATCCTTCTACACCTGCCCCCCACTCATGTTCATTCTCTCTCTGTCTCTCAAAATAAATAAATAAACTTTAAAAAATAAAATAAGATGCTTAATTTGAGGGCAGCTTTTATTTTTACATTTTATTAATAATTATTGATAGACAATTTTATCACTGTTTTATTGTTAGATAAAATTGCAGCCAGGATATCTGGAAGCAAAACTTCTCGGGTCACTGTTTAGTGAGAATACAAGTGGTAGGTACAGTGAGCCTCAGCAGGTCAAGTGTAATAGGCAAATGATTTATCTGTAACAAATTGGAAAGATAATTTATACTTAGGGTAATCCTCTTCTTTTGTCCCTAGTCTCTTATCACGAGTCATGAATACTGGGTCACAGTTTGTGATGGAAGGAGTGAAGAACCTGGTATTGAAACAGCAAGTGAGTATACTTGTTAGAAAACATTCTGGTAATTTTTGAACATAAATGTTGACAGGTTGATTGCTTAGCTAGAATACCTTCTAAATATATTCAAGTTATAAATATTTGGAATAAAGTAAAATCAAGGGGCCTCTTTCTGGCATATTTAAAAATATGATATTTTCACACGTGTAGTTCAGGGCTCTGTTATTTTAGGCTTTTTTTTTTTTTTTTTAATTCATTTGGACTTTATTGACACTTTGATTTTCCTTTACTGTCAGGTTTGTAAAAGTACATTGATTGGAAAAATGAACTTACCCTACTTAGAATAATAAACTGTTACCTAATGCATATAAGTTTTAACATATATTAAGAGAATAAGCAAATGAACTTAAAGGTCTAAAGGTCTGTGTAAGAATAAAATATTTTAAGTAGAATGTATGTTTTGGGGTAATGAAACTATCCCAAAAGTAGTATAGCCTGATTTTACACTTCATTTTGGAATAATAGTTTTGTACAGAAAACATTTTTTAGTGACTTTTGTTTTTCTTTTTTTCTGCTATCTAATATATCAGTATTCTGCTTCAGAAAGTCATCATTAATTTTGTTTGTTTTCAAATAGGATTTGTTTTTTACTTTATGGAAATTTTCAAATAAACATTAGTATAGGAATCTTCCCTGAACTCTTCACCAAGCTTCAGTACAGAACATCCTGTCATTCTTGTTTCATTATTCCTATTATATTTTTTTATTTTACTTATTTTTACTGAGATAGTTGAAGGAAAGGCTAAAACATAATATTTCACACATAAATATTTCAATTTATAATGAGAAAGATTTTAAAGCCCAAATTTTTAAGAGAGTTGATTATCAGTTATTCAGATGTGAATAGTCAGTGTTTACTTGTTTTCAGAAAAAGGTTGATCTTTTCTTTCTCTGGGCTTTCTTCATACTTTCATCTTCCTTACAGTATTTACATGGAGTATTTTGTATTGATGTTATTTTTTACTCTGCCCCCCCCCCAGTTTTATTGAGATATAATTGACATAGAATGTTTTACTTCTTGATAAGGATCTTGATAAGATCCTTGAGAGCAAGGAATTTTTTTTACCAATCTTTGAATTTTCCATAGCACTTTATATATAGTAAGTATTCAGTTCTTTATTTGAGTGATGTTTTATTATAAAAAACATGTAGTATAAGTAAAGAACAGTGAAAAAAACTAATATACTTTATTTAATTAAAGGGCTCTTGACTTTCCAAACTTAGGATACATTCCAGATTGCATTATTTCCTAATTATTTGGGAACACTTTTTAGCTTCATTATCCCTCTTAGGAATTCTTTTCATTCCCTCACAGTCTACCTCTCTCCTGGTAAAGAGCCACTAGTAAGTACTTAATCCACTCTTTTACTGGTTTACATTACTTCCCTGAGTCTGTTCATCTTTCTTCTGCAGAAGGTGAAAAGGTGGAAAGGGGCGCCTGGGTGGCTCAGTCAGTTAAGCGTCCAGCTTCAGCTCAGGTCATGATCTCACAGTTCGTGGGTTCGGGCTCCACGTCAGGCTCTGTGCTGACAGCTCAGAGCCTGGAGCCTGCTTCAGATTCTGTGTCTCCCTCTATCTCCGCCCCTGCTATGCTCATACTCTGTCTCTGTCTCTCAATAATAAATAAAAGTTAAAAAAAAAAAATACAAAATAGGAAGTTGGGCACATTAGACATTAATGTATTGTACTTTACAGTTTAACCTAGCACTTGTTAAAGAGAAAATTACTCATGACACTTGGGAAAGAATAGGAAGACAGACATTCGGGGGGGGTCACTGTGAAAGGAATTGGGACCACCACAGTAAGGTTTTGTACCTGGGGGGAAAGATTGGGCTCAATTCCAAATACATCAAGGGGAAGTGGGAATTTATAGCCAAGGACCAGGGTAGGAATCAGTGGATGTAAAATTACTAAAAGGAAACATCAGGGATGGAAGAGGATTCTGGCTAAACCACCCTAACAGGATTCTTGCTGAAGGCAGGCCAATGAGATCAGACATCACCTGGGAGATGAGAGGATGAGGAACCTGACCAGATAAGAAGGGTAATCAGGTATAGAAAATGAGAGATTCTTGCTAAACTAACTTAGCAGGATGCTTTTTAAAGTGGGCTGTGCAAATATGGACACAGAAGTTCAGAAGTCAAGTCCTCATTGAAAGAGAGGTCAGAGGAGCCTGAGTAAAGTTTTGTCAAGAGAGAATCTCTGTCACACCACCAATAATGATAGTTATTTAGCATTAACTATGGACAAGATGATTTTGTTATGTGAGACAAAAAGGGAACCACCAGTTCCTAAGATAATGTCTGCCTTTCGGTAGATAGAGTGGGTGTTGTGTAGCCACATGTAGTTAAATTTATGTTTAAGGAGAATTACATATTTTTCTTAATGGGTTACTCTTACAAGGAAATCGCAATAGTGGAATAGCTCATAGTATGGACAAATTACAGACTTTAATTTTTGGAATGTTCTTACTTTCTGAGCTTATTATTCACATAAATGTCCACTAGTGATATTTGTAATAGGTGTCTAAACTGATCTAGTTAAATATTTTATTGTACTAACACAAAAGTTTGTTTAAAGTTCATAAAGTATAAAAACTATCATCTGTAACCTCAAATCCCTTTGCTTTTCTTAACATTGCAAGTAACAAACTGCTTTGAAATAGGCAGTTTCTCACTTACAGAAGTAAATTTTGGAATGATTGGTAGTTATCTCTATCTGTAGGATATTTCTGCCGCTACTACTAGAAGAGCCATGCATTTTTTTAAAAGTGTAAGTTAATGAGACATTTAGGCTCAACATAGAGGAAATAAATGTGATTTTTTTGTTGTGGGAGGATGGTTCATTTTATATTTTGAAGTAAAAAGAAAAGTCATACTAAAAAATATTTAGGGGTGTCTGGGTGGCTCATTTGGTTAAGTGTCCAACTCTTGGTCTAAGCTCCGGTCTTGATCTCAAAAGTTGTGAGCCTAAGCCCCACGATGGGCTCCACACTAGGTGTGGAACCTACTTTAAAAAAAAAAAAAATGGCACTTGCATGGCTCAGTTGGTTAAGTGCACATTACTCTTGATTTCAGCTCAGGTCATGATCTCACAGTTCATGAGTTCGAGTCCCACGCTGGGCTCTGTGCTGACAGTGCAGAGCTTGCTTGGGATTTTCTCTCTCCCTCTCTCTGCACTTCCCCTGTTCTCTCTCGCTCACTTTCTCTCTCAAAATAAATAAACATTTTTGAAAATAAGAAAAAAACAGTCTAATACAATCATTTGTTATTGTTTCAAAAAAAAAAAAAAAAAAGAGTATTCTGATGGATATATACCTAATATTTAAATGTTAGTTTTTTTCTGGGTATTTGTCTCTGATTACTTCTATCTGATAAATTCCTATAGTTGAATTATAGAATCAAAAGGGTGAACATTTCTAATTGTTCTTAGTAAATAATACCAAGTGGCCCTCCAGAAAAGGTACACCGACTAGCATTGACTTACAGTGCTAGTTTCTCTACATCCTTCCCAGACCTTGGTGCATACATGTATGTGTGTATATGTGTGCAGTCTTTTTCAGTTGAATAATTAAAAAAGAGTCTATTGTTCTAGAAATGTTTAAACTAATAGAAATCCATTTTAAAAGTTACATTGCCCTAATGTTCTAAAATTTAGCAGTACTGCAATGGGAGATCTGGGGCAGTTTGGGAACTAAGAGGAAAGAGATGACCAGAGAAGAGACTGCTAGAGATGAATTCTGCCACTTTGATACTTGCAAAGTTTTGAGTACTTTATGACTCTTAAAATCTCTATTATTTTACATTTTTTAATCTGAGTAAATGTTTTAAGTTATAAATAAAAAGAATACGATGTCTCATGTGCAGTTTTCTATGTTGCCTTTAAGAGCTTTTTATGCTTCGTTTCTTGGGCAACATAAGTTTTCTGCATCAAATGGTTTTATACCATTTGAATGATATTCACAGATTTGGAATTTATTTGTGCGAGGATAATTGTACAAGAATGTGATGAATAATATAGCACAAAGTTGCATAATTTAGAAGTTTTCTATTTCACTTTGGATTGTTTGCTAAAATAATCACTCTTTTCAAATGAGTTAACAAATAAATTGCAAGCAGTGGAAACCAGTAGGTTAAAAAAAGTTAAAAGGTGTATCATCTAACTCCAGTGTGTGGCCCTTAAGTTTGTGATTTGAATGAGAAAACTCAACAATAAATGTTTGAAATAGGGAAATTTTAACATTAACTGGATATTACTGTATTAAGAAATTATTATTTTAGTTGTGCTAGTAGTGTTATAGTTTTTTATGAGTTGTTATATTTTGAAAATATATACTGAAATATTGATGACTGAAATGATTTTTTATTGAGGACTTATTTTAAAACAACCTAGGAAAGTGGGGAATAGGTGAGAGTAGACAGGATTTGCCATGAGTTGATCATTGTTGAAACTGAGTGATAGAGGACTGGATGTGTTTTATTGGGTCCATGTGATCTTATTTTCTTGATTTCATTGCCATTAGCATACTGTGATTATGGAAAAAACACCCCTTTATATTTTATTATTTCCTCATCTGTAAGATGTGGATGTTGGATTCATCCATAGATCCCTTTCTGGTATATAATTTTAAAATTTTGGAAATAGATGATCCATCTTATACCCCCTCCCTTTTCCTATCTTTACTTCACTGACAACTTTCCATCCCTATATCGTTGATAATTCCTCATTTCCAATGTGTTTCTGGTATCCACACATTTCATCTTATTAGTTACTTGGCTAACATAGTCTTCAAGATAAGCATTCTTGGGGCACCTGGGTGGCTTAGTCAGTTAGGTGTTATGACTCTTGATCTCACCTTAGGTCTTGATCCCAGGGTCATGATTTCAAGCCCTGTGTTGGGCTCGTGTTGGGTGTGAAGCTTACTTGGGGGGGGAAAAAAAAAGCATGCAAGGAAGTCCACAAACTGGTTTTCATTCACCAGGGTTTTGATAATCAAGACAGGAGCAATTCTTGTCACAATCTCAATGCTGACTTCAGCATCAGATTATCATCCCAAGCCCAAGGCTGTAAAGGGCAAATTAGAAATAGTCACTATAGACCAGCTGGCAGTATAGAGTAAGTGGCTAATTCTAGGAGAACTAAAGGGAAAAAAAATTTTTTATAGCTGTTTTAGGTGTAAAGCTGTATTACTTTGCTTAGATTGTTTTTTAACTTCTGTGCACATTCTGTTTCAGTTTGTTTTTAAGCAATTACATCATCAGAGATAAGATTAACATTGTTTTTATTCAGCCTTTTCCAGTGACTAAAATCATAGAACATAACTATGGTCATAAAACCAGTAAGGGTTTTTAGAATCCTTTTTTTTTAATTTATTTTTTATTTTTTTCTCCAAATAAAATTTCTAGTTCATGTATCTAAATTTGAGGATTTTAGAAATAGTGATACTTAATGTAGGATATTCATGTTTATGAGACTTTTATCTCTCAAATCTATGTCTATAGTAAGGCTTGCTGCTAATAAAGATTTAATGCTAACCCACACGATAATGTTTTACATTTTATTTCTAAAACAGTTCCCAAAAACACTGAAAAATGTTTGGGAATATTTTGTTTGCTTTTGTTTGTTTTTAATGTTTATTTTGAGACAAAGAGAGCATGAGCGGGGAAGGGGCAGAGAGCGAGGGAGACACAGAATCCGAAGCAGGCTCCAGGCTCTGAGCTGTCAGCACAGAGCCTGATGTGGGGCTCGAACTCAGGAGCTGTGAGATCATGACCTGAGCTGAAGTCGGACGCTTAACTGACTAAGCCACACAGGCTCCCCTATGCTTGGGAATTTTTTAAACAGTTAATGAGTTTTTTATTTGATTATATTTCATTTATATCTTTTATTGAGCTACAGAAAATTTTTGTGTTTCTAAAGATGAGTAAGGTAACATTTGTTGAACAAAGAAAATTGTATGGTTTCCTTCTGATGTTTATTCTTTGCTGTAAGCTGCCACAGGTCAGTTTGTTTTCAGTCAGTAAAAGTTGGTTAGTCTTGTATATAAATTATTAGTAATATAAAATTGATTTTTTAAATGATTAACTCAATTCAAGCCTTCACTTAGGCAAAGAACAAAACCTGGATATCTCATAGTTGGTGACAAAGAACTCAGAAGTTTTACTGTTTCTTATGCCTTTCCTTTATCATTCTCTACGCTTGAAGTTTTCCTTAATCACTGACAGTATGTGAATATCCTATGGTGCAGCAGTGGTAAATGATTCTTTGGGTGTTATGTGGTTGTAAAGACCAGACAAAAACAACTGTCCCTGGGCTCATGAACTTCTAAAGTATTCTGCTAGAAAGAAATTTTTCTTACGTTATTTAATGACCTGTTGACTGGCAGGTTTGTAGGTATTGCAGAGCTATAAAATACAAACCAAAATTTAGTTGTACCTTTTAGAAAAATCTCATTTTTATACTGCAGGAGGATTTATCATGAGATACTGATAGAAATACTCAAAAATTTCCAAGTATTTTCAAAAATATAGTAGTATGACTCTTATGACTTTAGTCATTACATAACATCTTTCCTGAATTTGTCTCCATTGTACAGATCTAGTAATGCAATTCAGGGAGCTCAGTGGAGAGTTGTATGCAAGTTAAGAAGTTGGTATAAAATTAATTTAGTAAAATCTTATAATTTTAATGTATTCTTGCTCCAGGTGTTTTTAAAAAATTATTCCCTCCTGTTATTTTGCAAAGCACTTCATCATCTTTTGTTATTGTTAACTGTAGTTAAATATATAAGGGTAGTTTTTTCTTTTGGATAAAGCGTTTTTATAGATTTAAATCTGCTCCCAGTCATTCTTCAGAGATTGTCATGGCTTAGACTTATTCCTGCATGAATAAGCTCAATTGTATTTGAAACAAAACTTAAAAGGTAAAATTTTGAGCTGCCTTGTTTTTTTTTTAATTCTAAATTATAGAATTCAGGAAGTACATTTAGTTAGATTGAACCTTTGGTGTTTTGTTTATATTAAAAAGTTTCTGGCCAACACAAATAGGGAATAATGAAATAGCTTTAATTTTACTTGGTAAAATCATCTTAAAAGGTTTTTACTTGCTAATATAGAGAAAGAAAAAAGAAATGCAAATTTTCTGTCTGGGCAAAGCAGCATTTTCCATAGTGATAATCCATTTTAGCAACAAAATATTTTATGTCCTAAAGAAAGCAAAACTTTTGTAAAATAGTAATGTGTTTGTTATCTACATTTAAATAATCAGATTTAATGTTGCCTTTGTTGTATGAAGTCTCTAAGATACAAAATATTCTTTACAGAACATCCTGTACAGTTCACAAAGGAAATCGGTTCAAAGTGGGCAGAATATCATCCCAGTGGGAATGCAGTTTGAACAGACATAATAGTCACTTAGTAAATTTTCTGTATTCCATGTGTTGTTATGTTAAAATAATGATAAAAATCATCAGATTGAAATGGAACAATACTATTTCGTATCCCAAGGCATGTAAGCATGTCAAGAGGCAATCTTCTGCCAATATCAGTGTTAAACATTCATGTTCAACGTGAAATTTACTCTGTAAGAAGACAATGAAGTATGTCATTGGAAATTTGGAGTTTATCCTAGGCAAAACAAAAATGGTCAATAAAATTTGTGTGTATCCATTTCCCCATTTTTGGAAGAGCACAAGTATTTTTTTGGCTTAGAAGAATATAAATTTTTTTCTAATGTTTATTTTTGTGAGAGAGTGAGTATGAATCAGGGAGGGGCAGAGAGAGGGAGACACAGAATCTGAAGCAGGCTCCAGGCTCTGAGCTGTCAGCACAGAGTGTGACGTGGGGCTCGAACTCGTGAACCACAAGATCATGACCTGAGCCGGAGTCGGATGCTCATCCAACTGGGCCACCCAGGCTCCCCACTGGCTTAAAAGAATATACATTAGAAATGAGAGACTCTGAGTTTCTTCAAACTTTAAGTTACTCTTCTTATTCTTTTTTTTTTTTTTTTAATGTTTATTTTGAGAAAAAGAGAGCGTGAGTGGGGGAAGGGGCAGAGAGAGAGGGAGACGGAGGATCCAAAGTGGGCTCTGTGCTGACAACAGAGAGCTAGATGTGGGGCTCAAACTCATGTACCAAGAGATCATGACCTGAGCCAAAGTAAACCGCTCAACCAGTTGAGCCACCCAGATGCTCCTAAGTTACTCTGTTGAAAGAAACTCTTACTTACTATCTGCAGAAAAGAAATGGGGGGGAAAATGGGATTCTTACTTTATCAGAAGATTGCAATTACTAGTATTAAAAAACAAACATCCAACAAAGTGAAAAGCCCAAACGTGTTTATACTGAAACCTGGTTACACTTTCACATTAAAAGGACCTTTTGATTTAGAATTACATATTTTTTTTCCTAGAAACTTCAGTAGTGCCAAGGATATTTACATCTATGACACCATTCACTGAATTCTTAATTTTAGAATATGTTTAATCAAAAAGTAAGCATAGTTAAATGTGAAATGGTTTGGTTGTTTTGTTAATAGAGAACAATTTTGATTATTTTTCTAATATTTAACAAAATATTTATGTTTTCTACAGAATCTACCTGTTACTCGTATTTTAGACAATCTCATGGAGATGAAGTCAAATCCTGTGAGTAGCGTATAATATTGTACTTGTAAATTCGTGAATGTATCAAACTCAGTTTATGAAAGATAATAAAATCTGAGTTCATTGTGCACTTAATCACAGCAGACTACATGAGGGAAAAAAAGAGTCCATGTTCTCCAAGAGCCTGTTTTTAGTCATTATCACAGGTAATGAGAATTGGTTTTCTCAGCTGCTGTAACTATTCTGGCCAGCTCTCATCCAAATTAAATGTAGATTATATTCTTCATGTATAATTAAATGTAGATAAAATATATCCTAAGGAGCAAGTTTCTGTAAATGACAACTAGTGAGCATCAATTGATGTAGTATAAAGAGTACCCGAGCAATTTAACTTTATAAAATTAAATTAGGAGAGAAGTGAAATTTTTAAGTGCATGTGTTCAGATAGCACTAAATTCTTTTGGGCTGAAAAGTAAATTGAGAGAGATAAATTGTTGGATAGATAGACCGATAAATATTCTTAGCATTTACTGGGTTTCCAAGCTAAAAGAATGTGAAAATCATCACAATCTGTTTCATAAAACAGCCCATCCTGTTTCTATGGCAGCTAGAATGCAGTTGTCACAAGAGTCTAGAATCAAGAAAGGCAGCATCAAAACCCTAGTTTGGATTGATCTGGATCTCTGTATAGACTTGGCAGCAAGGCTTAGGATCCCGTGCTAAGAATGAGCAGAATCTTCAGATCAATGTGTCACTTTTTGTAATTGTTAAAACATGGTTATAATATCAAAGGGAATTAACAAAAACTTACTTAAAAATCTGCCCATGTGGAAACAAAGAGTGTAATAAAAACATCCCCCAAAGGGGTAACTACAATTATGAAAGTAATGAGAGAATAATTGTCTATAATGTTAAGATATAAGGGATTGGATTCTTCCATCTAGGAGTTGATACAGAGAAAATGGTATACAATGTAGTAACAATAGACTTTGTTAAAACATCCTAGAATATATGAAGTAATAACAATTCTTGAAAAGCCTGAAAGCCTGAAAGAAGTATATACTTAAAACTAGTTATCTTAGAGAACAGTAAGTCATAATAAGCTATAAATATGTGAGAGATATTATCCCAAACACTAAAGATTAAAAATACGAATAAATGCAGAATTTTAGGCAGATGCCAAATCTATAAGGGGTTAAGGAAGTTAAGTTTAAGATACTTTGTTGCATGACCCTAATCTTGAAGTTGAGATGATAAATAATGATGATAATAAAGATAATAGCTAATATTGCACCCTTTTATGTGCCAGGAACCATTCAAAACATTTTTCACATTTCATTGAATTCTTAATAGAACCTTCTAAGAAAATACTATTATTTTCATTTTATAGATGAAACTGGCACAATAAAATTAATTAACTTGCCCAAGGACACAAAGTTAATAAATGGCAGAGCTAAGCAGGCCACATTTTTCACCACTATGATATATTGATTAGGGCAAAGAAACATGCCTTTTATGGAATCACAGAGGTTTAGAGTTTAAGGAAACATTAGAAGTAATTTGAACAATTAGAAGTAATTAGTAATTTGAACAATTAAAGGAGAGGAAACCTTTAGAGATGTTAAGTGACTTATCCCAAGTCACACCATTTTTAATAGCAGAATTGGAACCAAAAGCCCGCTATTCCTGTATTTCTGCCTGCTACTCATTCTCATATACACATGCTTTCCACAATATTCTGTCATAGATACACGGATAGCTAAATTTGGGGTCTTATTCTAATGTTCCTCTACGTTGCATAAGTTCCTTTATTAGTTCTTTTGACTTTCACTGTATAACTGAAGGCACATTACTACAGACACATTTTTTAATTAGAAAAAGTAGATTTTTTTCTGTTTTGAACGCATCTGTTCATCCATCTGCTAGATGAGACAGCTGCCTGTACTTTCTCTTCTCCTTTTCCTGTTCCCAGATAGACAACTTGATTTGGAGCATTGAAGATAGTTTAGCAAAATACCAAAGAGATTAGCAAAGTGTACTGTGTTAGACTTAGCTAGTAGTAATCTTGAATGTATCTTATCTCAAAGGCTTGAAAATGCTATAACCTAATTCTAGATGAATTCTTTTTTTTTCTTCAAGTTTTTATTTAAATTCAAGTTAGTTAATACAGTGTAGTATTGGTTTCAGGAGTAGAATTTAGTGATTCATCACTTACATATAACATCCAGTGCTCATCACAAGTGCCCTTCTTTTTTTTTACTTAAAAAAAATTTTTTTTTAATGTTTATTTCTTTTTGAGAGACAGAGACAGTGTGAGCAGGGGAGGGGCAGAGAGAGGGAGGCACAGAATCTGAAGAAGGCTCCAGGCTCTGAGCTGTTAGCACAGAGCCTGAGGCAGGGCCTGAACTCTCGAACCATGAGATCATGACCTGAGCCAAAGTCAGACACTTAACTGAGCCACTCAGGAACTCCCACAAGTGCCCTTCTTAATGCCCATCACCCATTCAGCCTATCCCCCGCTCACCTCCCCCCCCACCATCAACCCTCAGTTTGTTCTCCATAGTTAAGAGTCTCTTATGGTTTGCCTCCCTCTCTGGTTTTATATTATTTAATTTTTCCTTCCCTTCCCCTGTGTTCATCTGTTTTGTTTCTTACATTCCACATATAAGTAGAGTCATATGGTAGATGCATTCTAATCCCTTACTAAGTGTTCTCCTTTGATTGTTTTGACTGGATAAATTGAAAGAAGGGATTAAGACAGTATCACATAGTTTTCATCTTGTAAATCTGGCTGGCAGTGGCTTTCTGGAGCTAAGTGTTAAAGAATTCTGATGCAGTTTTTGAGTTCACTGGAAGTTCTGTAATTGGTTAAACCCTGTCCACCACTGAGTACAGGAATAGGTGGTGGCAATACATGCAGAGCTTATCACTGATCAGGTTGGGGTAGGGCCATCCACACTCCAGAAAAGAACAAATTCCTCTGGCTGACTGTGCTATGGAAGGAGAGAGAGGCAGAGATTAGGAAGTGATTACAGTGGCATCTGGGTAGCTCAGTCATTTGAGCATTCCACCCCTGCTTTCAGCTCAGATCATCATCCTGGGGTCGTGGGATCAAGCACCACACTGGGCTCAGCACTGAGTATGCAGCCTTCTTACTATTCTCTCTCTCTCTCTCTCCCTCCCTCTCTCTCTCTCTCTCTCTCTCTCTCCCTCTCCCTCTCCCTCTCCCTCTCCCTCTCCCTCTCCCTCTCCCCCCCTCCTTCTCTCTCCCCCTCCCTCCCCCTCCCTCCCCCTCCCTCCCCCTCCCTCCCTCTGCTCCTTTCCCAGGCTCTCTCACTCTGTCTCTAAAATAAAATTTGAAAAAAGGAAATGATAGTTACAAGCAGTAAAACAATACTTCTCAGCTCCTTTAATATCAAGAAGCTAGTTTCTCCACAGTCCTTTATCTACAACTTCTGAAATCTACAAAGTTCTGAAAATTGGAAAGATGTTGTATAACTCACTTGGTGGCAAAACCGAATTTTAATTCAAGTTGAGGCTTGAATTTATCCTACTTTATGTTAATATTCATATACTTAGCTATAGAATATCAATGTGGTAGATGATGGGGTGGTACCCGCTGGGAATGTTACATACACAGTTTATGCATTATATTAGCTATCTAAAACTTTTTAAATTCAAAATTCCAGAATACATCTAACTTTAAATGTTTCAAATAAGATTATGAACCTGTTTTGGCTCATCTGTATATTCAGTAAAATCAGGGCTAAATAATAAAACTCTAAAATAGAAAACAAGACAAAATAATTACTTGGTTTATAAAATGGTAAATTTTCAAGAAATAGTATAGTAGTATAGTATAGTAGTTAGAAGCTTGGGAATTGAAGCTAGACTTCCTGGGTTCAGAGTCTGGAGTTCCCTTACTTACTAGTCGTATGATCTTAGGAAAGTTCTATAATTTCTCTGTACCCCATGTTGCCCATCTGAAAAAAAAGAGGTAAGAGTAACTACCTCACAGATGTTGTGGGGTTTAAGTGAGTAATTTCATCTAAAGCACTTAGAATAATGTTGGGGCACCTGGGTGGCTCAGTTGGTTAAGCGTCCGACTTTGGCTCAGGTCATGATCTCATGGCTCACAGATTCGAGCCTCACATTGGGCTTTGTGCTGACAGCTTGGAGCCTGGAGCCTACTTTGGATTCTATGTCTCCCTCTCTCTCTCTCTGCCCCTCCAACCCCCCCTCAAAAATAAAAATAAACATTTAAAAAATAATAAAGCATTTAGGATAATGTTTAACATGTAGTAAGTGTTCAGTTGGTGGTGGTGGCACACATTTAATTAATCTACCATATTAAAAGCTTAATGAAATAAAATACTCAAAGCCAAACCGTAACTCTAAAGAGAAATCAAGTTCTGTTTGCTTTTTTTAATAGGAAACTGATGACTATAGATATTTTGATCCCAAAATGCTACGGGGCAATGACAGGTAAGCAGCTCTTGACTTGTGTAATTTGTTTATAGGTTTCCCCACCCCACCGAGAATGGAAAAATTGATTTTTCGTTACAAATCAATAATTGCTTATTAAATATTCAAACTATATAGAAAACTGGTAAGTGAACAGTATGTATAATCTCATTACCTAGAGATAATCATTGCTAATTGTACTTAACATTTTGGTTCTTTTCCTTTCAAGTATATACACTCACACACCAAAAACATACATTATATTTTAGTTGTTTTGGTTTTTCTTAATGACGAGATGGCAGTATTACAAAGTGTGTGGGAAGGGGAATATGAATAGTATGTTTTTAAATGAATATTCTTACTGAACCGAAGCAAAGGTGGGAACTTTATGTTGAATACCCAGTTGTTGGATTTTTTTGTTTTGTTTTTTATATGGTCCATAAAATCCAGGCCCTATGGATTGTTATAAATATTTTATGGCAATGAAATACTCCACAAGTAATTTCTCTTATTTTGTAACAAACTTGGTATGGAAAGTACTTGTTTACTTCATTATGGATATTATTTTTCAAGGTTTAATTCATGGTAGTTTGAAAAATAGCCTACAAGACATAGAGAAAGAATAGAATTAGGAGAAGAAAAAACCTTCTTAGGATGATCTTTAACACCAAAATTTGGGTGAAACTGGTTTCTTGCCTACATCTTATGTTTGGGATCTTTAGAACTATGTTTCTGCTTTATCCCAAGCTTTTGCATCTTTGTAAGATAGAATTGATAATCTAATCACTAGATAGATGATGATTAGATTGTTTTGGTAACTTAAAAGGTTCTTTCCAGAAATATTACCAGAGTTGCAAAAGCAGCAGCTAATAACACTGGCAAAAGAATTTAAGAAAATAAATTACCAGAGAGAGAGAGAATGAGAAGTGACAGCTAATAGGTATGGGGCTTCTTTTGGAGGTGATAAAAATGTTCTGAAATTAGACAATGGCGAAGATTGTACAATTCTGTAAATAGACTAAAAACCACTGATTTGTACACTTTGAAATGGTAGATTTACAACTCTTTTCCTATCTTGATACTCTCCAGTTCACAGCTTACATTTTAGTCTTCCTTGTATTTGCATATGGCTAACAGGTAGATATGTTTTGCTTCTTAAAAAACTACTGAGAAATACCTTAATTCTCCCTGTAGTTTATGCATAATAATGAGTATTAGCATTGATAAGACAGAGGAATTCAGTTTCATTTTTAATAGATTCAGCCTTTGGAGCTATTCTGTCACAATTAATCTTGGTTATTAATAACTAGTAATACTGTGCTATTTAGGTCTCACCTCCTTATTCCATCCATGTCTACTCTCAGAGGAACTTAAAACACTCCAGAAGGAAGTTAAACACTGATGAGGTGTTTCAATCAGGTGGACTTCTGGCCCTTTTTATGGAATATTCAGACAGGCCATAGAAATGAGGAAAAGATGATAGAGCTGTGGAATCAGCCTTTAAATAATTAAGGAAGGGATAATAGCTCTCTCCTCTTGGTTGACATTTTCAAAAATCTAAGCTCTTTTTATAGCCTGTTTTAGCACTGAAAACATATATCTGACTCACAAAAGCTTTGAAAAATACCTTTATTATAAGATATCTTAGCACCAAATAAGTTTTTTTAAAACATAAATACAGAAATAGTGCTTAATATATATAATGATACATAGTGGTATACATAAATACAAAGAAATGAGCTACAGCAAAATGGAAATACCTCCTCCCATATCCCCTCTAAATTGTTATCCTTCCCCCACATGTGTTGACATAGTTTTTTCACAAATGTAGATACTGACAAACTATGAAATTATGTTGAGTATCGTAAAATTTTATGTAATTTACCACTAAAATAGGTACTTTATCAACTTACCTTATACCCAGATTTTATTCCTTATGAGAGCTGCTGCTCAGTGTTGACTTCTCCCTTTCAGTTTTCTCCTAGAATTTTTTTTTTATTTATTTTGAGATGGACAGAGAGAATCCCAAGTGGGCTGTGCACTGACAGTGGGAATCCCAATGTGAGGCTCAAACTGACGAACCATGAGATCATGACCTGAACCAAAACCAAGAGTCGGTCACTTTACCGACTGAGGCTCCCAGGTGCCCCTAGAATTTTATTTTAAAGCTAACAGATTGCCCTACTCCCTTTTAGATACTGACACATACACTTCTTCTAGCATATTCTTCTGCATTCATTTTAAAGTTAACAGATTGCCCTACCCCCTTTTAGATACTGACACATAGACTTCCAGCATATTCTTCCTCATTCACTATTTGGATACACAAAACTAAGGACAAGCCTCAAAGAAAGCGAAGGAGGAAGGATTGTAAATACATTTTTATATTTAGTGTGTGTGTACATGCATGTATTTCCATATGTCTTTCATCTGTAATGAAAGCCTCAGGTGAAATTTTCAGTATCATTTTTCTTTGTTACAGCTCAGTTCCAAGGAACAAAAATCCATTCCAAGAGGTAAGTTCTATATAAAAATTCTCTGCCTCTAAAAAGGAAGGAAGATGACCAGTTTGAACCATTATCTTCATCTTAAACATGGCTTTATTACAGTTACTTTCCAGTAATCTTGATACATCCAATTCTGTGTACCCAAGATTCTTTTTAAAAAATTATTAGTAACTATGTTTTTCTGATGCATGAAACTACTTAAAAGAGTTTAAGCTTAGTAATAACTGACACAGTCAGTGGACATTTGGGCTGTTTCCCATAGTTTGGCTATTGTAGATAATGCTGCTGTAAACATTGGGGTTCATGTATCCCTCTGAATTAGTGTTTTTGTATTCTGTGGGTAAACTCTTAGTGGTGTAATTGCTCAGGGATCATAAGGTAGTTATTTTTTTAACTTTTTGAAGAACCTTTTCCAGACTGGCTGTACCAGTTTGCATTCCCACCATGTATGAGGGTTCCCTTTTCTCCACATCCTCACCAATACTTGTTGTTTGTGTCGTTGATTTTAGCCACTCTGACAGGTGTAAAGTGATAGCTCATTGTAGTTTTGATTTGTATTTCCCTGATGATGAGTGATGTGGAACATCTTTCATGTAAGTGTCCATTGACTGATGATAAAAAAGATGTGAGATAAAGATACATGTGTACACACACACACACACACACACACACACACTGAAATATTAGCCATTAAAAAGAATGAGATCTTGCCATTTGCAATGACATGGATGGAGCTAGAGATTATTATGCGAGGTGAAATAAGTCAGTCTGAAAAAGACAAATATGATCTGATTTCACTCATATGTGGAATTTAACAAACAAAACAGATGAACACAGGGAAAAGAGGCACAGAGAGGCAAACCAAGCAACAGACTCTAACTATAAAGAACAAACAGATGATTACCAGAGGGGAGGAAGGTGGGGGGATCGGTGAAATAGGTGATGGGGATTAAGGAGAGCACTTGCTGTGATGACCACTGGGTGATGTTTGGAAGTGTTGAATCTCTGTATTGTACACCTGAACTTAATATTACACTGTATGTTAACTGGAATTTAAATAAAAAGTAAAAAAGCTGATACAAAATTAACAATTCACAGAAAAAGGAGTCTAAGACTGTGGTAAAAGTTTTATATGCATAGAACTTGCTTCTAAAATTGGATTCCAAATTTGTGAAGATACTGTGACTGTGCTTTCATTTGAAATACAATAAGCTTCTCAATAAAAATACAGTGAAGAACATATATTGGAGATTATGTAAATGCTAATTTTGTTTTTCCTACCTACAGTAAATAACCTCAAATTCTAAAAAGCCTTCTAGAGAAAGCCCTTTAGATTTATTTGCTATTACTTAATTGTATGAAGAATGAAGTCAGTTTTTTTCTATACTTTTTGGAAACACATTTTTTTTTTAATTGAAGTAGCATCAGGTACTTAGGATGTGACCTTTTGCTAGCTTCTATTTTTTTTACCTAAGTTGTGGAATATGCTCCAAACTAAAAGCCATGTTGCTTGAAAGTTAAAATACTGATTTTTTCAACTTACCTGTTTCTTTTTCTGTTTGCATTTTAGGCAATTGTTTTTGTGGTGGGAGGAGGCAACTACATTGAATATCAAAATCTTGTTGACTATATAAAGGTACGTGTTGGCCTTTTAATTCCTTAAGCATTTGGTATTTCACAGTTCCGTGTCTTTAAAATGCTAGCATTGTCTGGTGGCTCTTTTGATTCTCAACCCTTTTTCTAGAGGTAGTTTAAAAGTCCTTATATATATGGAAAAATGCCCATATGCTCATTGTTTTCCTATTCCTATCATGTTTCTGGCCTAAAATTATACTTGATCTGGAAAATAATGTATCTTACTGATGTACTTGGCAGCTCTCTATCCTAATTTGACTTTACATGTTTAGAGACTTTAAGTAAGCTCCTCTCCCAAAAAGTCTACCTTAGTGAAATGATTTAGCAAACCCACTTCCCCGAATAGTAAGCACTTTGCCCCCATCCTGTTGACTTAAATCAGCTACACACTTGGAATGTCTGCTTTTTCAGCAAACAGGAGGTAGCAAATTAGCAGTAGAGTGCTAGTCAAAGCCGACAGGAGCAGCAGGGACTAACAGACAACTAAGCAAAAGGATATGAAGAGCAAAAATGCCATTTAAAATGTAGGGGCAATAGAATTATCAGTTGTTGGAATGACATTTTGTAATCTTCATTTATTTGCTTAACATTAAGTAATGATCATTCCTTATGTTCTATGTTATGTAAGACTTTAAAAAGGTGGAGATTTTGGTACAAGAGGAAAAAAAAGTCACAGATCTTTAAAACTATCAGGCACAATTCCTGGGATCCTATTTCAGTTGCAGAGTACATACTTCAGAGTGTGAACCACCAAGATCTACGTAAGATGCTGTGGTCTCGGGGGAACATCCATCTTGTACAAGGAGAGGTCTTTGATACCCTCCTCTGGTCATATAGTCAAAACCAGGCTGCATGAGCAGGCTCAAAAGCAGTAAACCAAGGAAACATAACAGGAACCAGGTGCAGACCATTAATCTGTACTATTTCTATAAACAGTGCTGACAAACTAGTTCAAGTTGTCCCCTAATCTATCTGTGACCCTTGCAAGGGACTATATTAATCACTAGTTGATCTATTTCATTTAGGTTTGGCAAAGGGTTAGCAATATGAGTGTTCCAGGTGTTCCCAGGGATAAACAAAGGGCTGCAACAGACCAGCTGAAATTAGTCCGTACTTCTATATTCCACACACCCCAGTCCTGGTTAAGCTTTCTTAATTAGACTTGTCAGCATTCTTCTTTCTGCATCTTTTTTTTAACATTTATAGAACAGAAAAACAAGAAGGATAAACATCAAAATATTAATCATTAGTGGAGTAGAGTGGCAGAAATGCAGGTATAACTTTAAAGAAACATTACAGTCTGCCAAATACCGCAGACTTGTTTTTATTCATGTATAAGCTTCACAACTTACCTCTTTCTACTATAGAAATTTTAATTTTGTGAATTGTATTAATAAGTTGATGCTGTGTAACAGTTATCAACTAAGTGTAGTTTTTTGATCAGTTGCTTTCATCAGAAGAACATCAGACTGTCAATGATAGGTATGTAAGCCCTTTATCTTTTACTTGGTCTCAGTTTCCTAAGTATTTTTCCTTGATTATTATTCCGCACCCACAAAAACGTGGTGTGGAGGCAGTAGGACACAGGCTACTATGACTAGTCAGGCATGCAGAAGACATTTTAAGTTCCTGTATCCAAGCACTTTTCTTAACAGATCATCACTTAGGTTAATAGTTATACACTGGTCTTTGGCTCTGCTGTTGAACGAATTATTCTGTATGCATTTTAGTGGAAATAGTATCCTAATTTTGCCTCCCCAGAGGGATCTTCTAGAATATACAGAACCTGTAAAAGAAAAAGGATTAGAATTATTCAGAGGATTTATCCCCTAGATGTTATTGGCGTCATCACGACATGAGTACCTGCAGATTAAATCATTCTTTAAACTCCTGGAAACCATCTTGGACCTTCAGCTTCAAATGAAGGAGGCAATTTCTGCAGGCCTTGTGGGCATGTGTAAATATAGCTCAGAGTGTTATTCTCTTGCTCTTGGCCTCTTACAAGGTACAGAGATAATGTTAGCTTTCTTCTTTTGTATTATTCATTTATTGGCTCCTTTTTTTACCCAGAATTTGGCCCCTGATTTAGAAGACTGTCAGATTTAGCAAAGATGACTGATCACTAGTGCTGGCAGCAGTATGAGACTGGCCAGTGCTCTCCCCTTTGTCCATTCCCAGAGATGTCCATTCCCAGTGAAGTAGGGGTGGATAAGTGCACGCTTATAGGACTCTCTGGTCCTCCCACTAATCCCAGTTTAGACAGGTGGAAATAGAAACAGCCCTTTACATCACTCCTCAAATTAGAGGTATTGTTTTGGTGTCATGTTTGCAATTGATCCATGTCCCTGAACTACAGGATCAGGTAGAGAAAAAAATTTTTTAGAAATGCAGAATAAATTTTTGTCAGTTCCTGTGTTATTACCTCTCTTCATCTCTCCCTTACTTCCCCTGCAGTATCTCAACAATCTATCCACTGTTGATTTCCCCCTTTAATTACATTCCTGTCATATTTTAACACACATTCCATCATACAAGCCACAGAAAGAGATGTGCCCAATTTAGAAAATAAGTTTTTCCAAATGTTCCAATTTTCAGTCCATCTACTTTGTGTTTGGTAAAGTACATAAGTCAGTCTATTGTATATGAGGCTTCTTAGCACACTTGTTGAACTGCACCTGCAGCAACATGGGTTTCTTTATCAAATGATATATAAAAAGGGACTCTAAATTGAAACAGTTTCTGCTGAGGACTCTAATAGAGTGTTAAAGGTGTTTGCTTCAGTAACCAGATGTATAGATCCAAAATCAGTGTCTATTCTGGATGAAACCTGCTACTGTCCACCTGGAACCATAGGTCATAGTCCAGTGTTATTCTGTGTAAATAGTATGTTTTCATTTCATATCTTAGGTATATACCTAGGAGTGGAATATCATGGGTCATCATAACTTTAATGATTAACTATTTAAGGAATTGCTAGACTGTTTACCAAACTGATTGGACCATCCTGCATTCGCACCATTGGTATATGAGGGTTCTGATATCTCCGCATTATCGCCAGCACTTGTTATCTGACTTTTTGATTCTGACTATGCTAGTGGAGTGGGATAGTAACTCATTGTGGTTTTGATTTGCATTTCTCTGATGACTTAAGACATCAAGTTTATTTTCATGTGCTCATTGGCCATTTGTGTATCTTTGGAGAAAGATACATTCAAATCCTTTGCTCTCATTTTTAAAATTTGAGTTATTTTGCCTTTGTATTATTGAGGGGTTTGGGTTTTGTTTTTCTTTTTAGGAAGAGAGAGAGTACAAGCAGTGAAGAGGGAGAGAGACCGAAGAGAATCTCAGGCAGGCTTCATGCTCATTGCAGAGCCCTAAATGGGGCTTGATCCCATGACCCTGGGATCATGACCTGAGCTGAAATCAAGAGTCAGACACTTAACCATCTGAGCCACCCCAGTGCCCCATATTACTGAGTGTTAAGAGTACTTTATATAATGGTCTGTGATCAATTCTGAGTTAATTTTGCATATATTATGAAGTAAGGCCCAGCTTTCTTCTTTTGTATGTGGCAGTCCAGGTTGTCCCAGCACCATTTATTGAAAAGACTTTTTTGTTTTTCCCTATTGAATAGACTTGGCAGCCTTGTTGAAAATAAGCTGACCATACATGTATGGGTTGATTTCTGGACTTTCAGTTCTGTTTCATTGATCCATAGATCTATCCTTGAGCCGGTACTATGCTCTGTAGATTACCATTGCACTGTAGTAAATTTCATACTCCAGACATGTGAGTCTTTCTACTTTATCCTTCTTTTTCAAGATTGTTTTTGATTTCCTGGATGCCTTACACTTTGTAGGAATTTTAGAATCAACTTGTCAGTGTTAGTCAGGATTCTGACAGGAATTGCATTGAATCTGTACATCAGTTTGCAAAGTCTTTTCATCTTAACAGTGTTAATTAAGTCTTCTGATCCATGACATGGGATTTTGTTCTCTTTGTGTGGATCTTCTTTATTTTTATAATTTTTTGTTTGTTTTTGTTGGTTTCAGAACATAAGCTTTTCAGTTTTCATTAAATTTATTTCTATGTATTTTTATGCTATTATGAACAGATTTTTTTTTTTTTAAGTTTATTTATTTTGGGAGTGAGCGAGTGAGCACACACTGAGTAGGGGATGGGGAGAGAGAGAATCCCAAGCAGGCTTCTTACTGTCAGCACAGAGCCCAACATGGGCCCCAAACCCAATGAACCTTGAGATCATGACCTGCGCCTAAATCAAGAGTCAGATGCTTAATCAACTGAGCCATCCAGGCGCTCCTGAAGTTTTTTTCTTAATTTCATTTTTGGATTACTCATTGCAATCCAATAAAAATGAGTTTTTGTGAATTGATCTTGTGTCCTACAACCCCAGTAAACTCATTTCTTAACTGTTACGGGTTTTTTTTTTTTAGTATTTTTAGAACTTTCTGTGTAGGAGATCATGTTATCTGTGAATAGAATTAGTTGAACTTCTTCCTTAGCCTATCTGGAATGGTTTTTCCTTTTTCTTGCCTAACCACTCTGTCTAGAATCTCCAATACAATGTTGAATTGAATAGATAAGTAGCAGACCTCCTTATCTTCTTCCTGATCTTAGGGTCAAAGCATCTAGTCTTTCACCATTAAGGATAATGTTAACTATGAGGTTTTCATGGCTTCCCTTTAAAGCCATTACATTTTAGTAGCTACTAAGCCACCCAGTGTAATTATTCTCAAAGTTCTTTTTTTTTTTTTTTTTTTAATCTTATTTAGTGTTAATGTTTCCTTTGTTGTGAATTCAGGAAGAACTGGGCTAGGTCTAGGTCTTTGACATTAGAAACCCATATCAGTACAACTGTGTAGTATGAAACAAAACTTATGGCTATGGCTACAAGAGTGGAGAATTATCTGACTTGGCCTTTGAGTCATACCGGTTCACACTGGGCCAGTTTTGTTGGGAAGGCAAAGAAAATACTACAGTAATTCAAACTGATCAAGTTAGCAATGATGTTAATCTAGCTCATAATGTAACTGCTATTTGGTATAACAGTGATGTATTTGATAAAATTAATTTTAAAACACTCAGTAATATTAATGAGGATGCCTGATCATGACAGTTTTATTCAAAATAGTATTAGAAGTTCTAGCCATAACAATTAGGCAAGAATAAGAAAAGGCATCCAAATTAGAAAACTATTTGCAGATGACCTATAGAGAAAACTCTAAAGATTATCAAAAACTGTCAGAACTAATAAATTCAGTCAAGTTTCAGGACACAAAAATAATACCCAAAAATCTGTTGTGTTTCTATACACTAATAAACTAACAGAGAAGTAAAAAAAAAAAAAAAAAAAAATCATTTACAATCACGTTAAAAAAATAAAACCTGGGAGTAAGTTTAATGAAGAAGCTGAAAGACCTGTGCAGCGAAAACTACAAGCCATTGGTGAAAGAAATTGAAGACACAAATAGGTGTTCTGTGTTTCATGGATTGAAAGAGTCAATATTGTTGAAATACCCATATTCCTCATAGCAATCTACAGGTTCATTACAATCCCTGTCAAAATTCCAAGGGCATTTTCACAGAAATAGAACAAACAATCTTGAACTTGTATAGAGCCACAAAAGACCCTTAATAGCCAAAACAATCTTGAGAAAGAACAAAGCTGGAGGAATTACACTGCCTAATTTCAAACTATAGTACAAAGCTACGGTAATTAAAACAGTGGAAGAGAATTGACAGAACAGAAATAAACCCATGCGGTATATGGTTCATTAACTTAAAACAAAGATGTCAAGAATATACAATGGGGAAAGGACAGTCTCTTCATTAAATGGTGCTGGGCAAACTAGACAGCCATATGCAAAAGAATAAAATTCAACCACTATTTTACACTAGATACAAAAGTTAACGCAAAATGGATTAAAGAATTAAACCTAAGACCCCAAATCTTAAAACTCCTAGAAGAAAACAAGCCATAAACTCCTTGACTGACATAGGTATGGGCAGCGATTTTTTTTTTTAATCTCACACCAAAAGCCAAAGCAACAAAAACAAAAATAAATGAGACTACATCATAGTAAAAGCTTCTGCACAGCAACAGGAACCATCAACAAAATGAAAAGGCAATATACTGAGTGGGAAATATATTTGTAAATAATGTATCTGGCAGGGGGTTAATATCCAAAATATACAAAGAACTTACACAATTCAACACCAAAAAAATTAATAATAATCCAATTTAAAAATAGGCAGAGGACCTAGACATTTTCCCCAAAGAGACACAGATGGCCAACAGACACGTGAAAAGATGCTCATCATCATTAATCATCAGGGAAATGCAAATCAAAACCACAGTAAGACTCACCTCACACCTGCTAGAATGGCCATTAGCAAAAAGAACAAGAAATAACAAGTGTTGGCAATGATGTGGAGAAAAGGGAATACTCATGCACTGTTGGTGGTAATGTAAATTGGTGCAGCTACTGTGGAAAAGAGTATGCAGATTCCTCAAAGAAGTAAAAATAGAATTACCATATAATCCAGCAATTCCACTTCTAAGTATTTTTGTGAAGAAAAAAAACACTAACTGGAAAAGATATCTGCACCCTCAGTCATTGCAGCATTGTTTACAATAGCCAAGATATAGAAGCAACCTAAGTATCCACTGACAGATGAATGGTAAAGAAATTATGCACACAGGCATGCATGCACACTGAAGTATTCAGCCATAGAAAAGAATGAAGTCTTGGTATCTGTGACAAACATGGATGGACCGTGAGGGCATTATTCTAAGTGAAATAAGAGAAAGACAAATCCTGTATGGTTTCTCTTTTATGTGGACTCATTTAAAAAAAAAAAAAAAACCCTCTCAGATACAAAGAACAGACTGGTGGTTGCCAAGAAGTAAGTGGGAGAAATGGATGAAGGGGATGAAAAGGTTAAGAAAAAAAAAAAAAAAAAAATGAAATGTACTCTTAAGCAAAGACTACACTTTGAAAAATACAAGAAAATTGAGGCACCTCGGTGGCTCAGTCAGTTAAGTGTCCCAACTCTTCAGCTCAGGTCATGATCTCACGGTTCATGAGATTGTCAGTGACAGCACAGAGCCTGCTGAGGATTCTCTCTCTACCTGTCTCTCACATTAAATAAATAAACTTAAAAAAAAATGAAAATCGTTTGTGATTGAAATATAGAACATACTGGCTATACCACAACAGTGTGTATCTAAAAGATGCAATAGATAAATGACACTCTAGTGGTCTGCCAAGAATGAACGTGTTTGACAAAGGCTTTTACATCTCTCAAGAGAAGATGTACTAGGAAAAAACTCCATAGACAATTGGCCTTTTGAACGTACTAGTAGAGCCAGCTGCAAAATGAAACCAGTAGCCAGTCCTTTGTCATAGAAATAACTATCTTCTTAATTTCTTTACTTTTGAGAGCAGACATTTATGTGTGGAAACATATTTATTAAAGCATAAGTATAGTTTAGAAATTTATAATATCTGGAGTGCCTGGGTGGCTCAGTCAGTTAAGCATCTGATTCTGCATTTTGGCTCTGGTCACGATCTCACAGGTTCTTGAGTTCAAGCCCCCATCAGACCCTGCACTGTCTGTGTGGAGCCTGCTTAGGATCCTCTCTCATTCTGTCTCTGCTCCTGCCCTGCTCATGCTCTATCTCAAAATATATAATAAGCTTAAAAAGAAATTTATAATACCCAATTGTGCAATAACCTCTTATCAGATATTTTGAAGTTAAAAGGTACATCTCCAAAAGAAATCAAAGTTCAAACTCGAAGGTATCTGGGAACTCAGTCATTTGCATAGGTTTTCTGGAACAAATATATAAAGCACACAAAAGACTTTGAATATGTGTTCCAGTAGAGAAACCTTTTGCTTCTCTTTATAGTTACAGAAATAATATGCACTAATATTCAAAGGCAATTTGCTAATAAAACTGTTGACCCTAAAAATTTGGTAATAAGTAACCTAATGTATAGGTAATTTAACTTTAAGCCACCATAAGTTCTTTTGATGGAAGGTGATTGGCTAGAGAATGAAATAGATTTAGTTAATAATTGTTACATTGGATCCAGGTATTGGTACATTTCATAAAGTTCAGTTTTTAATGGAAGGAGGAAGTATCAGGTTTATGCATAATTAAGAATAAGTTTGCACTGAAATATTGGCTGCAGTGTTTAACCCTATTCCTCATTGGATGATACAGAAAATTAGTGTTTTGGTGTTAATGTTAATCTGTAAATGCTGTAGAAGATACAAAAAGAAAAATTATGATGAGTGATTATTAAAGCTTGATGAAGGGTGTGGATGGGATGGTGTAGGGAGTGTGGAGTAAGTACACGATTAATCTCCTTTGCTAGTTTATTTCTCTGTGAACCTTGGAAGCCATGGTGCTAACATTTCGCCAACCACGAATGAAATGTCCTAACTAGTGATTAATGTATTCCGATGCTAGGGTCCAAGATAGACTGGGGGCAACTAACACTAGCTTGTCAGCACTGCTTAATAGAAAACATAAATATGAAAGAAATGAGGTGCAAATCACCAATGTTTTCTTGCTTCCGTTCTTTGAGCCTGGTCATGGATATGTGATCAGAGGGGTATGAAGACCCCTCCTTGGACAAGACCGAGCTTCCCTGCAACCAGAGTATCTGTACTGTAACTTGAGATTCACAAATGAAAATAAAATGTGTTCTGTGCTACTGAGATGGGATCCTAGGGCCTGTGCCTAGAATATTTGGACTCTTCTAATGTTTCCCTTTGCTTTTTTTATCCTACTATGCTGTGACCTCTACTTTTATTAATGTCTTAAGTAGATCCTGACATTATATGACCCAGTTATATGACCAATCCTGTGTAATTGTTATATGTAACAGTGAGGTATGACTTTTTGTTGTTGTTCTCAGAGATGGCCATCTAGAACATTTATTCAGCCAACCGTGTTTATTCAGCTGATACATCACAGAGAACTTTCTCTTGTATTACAAAAACATAATTATGTTTCTTGATGAATTATCATATTTGCTTTGTTATGGAATAAACTTTTCAAATTACAGAAATGAATTTTCTTTCAAGTACACAATACATATAATAATTACAGCATCAAGGACTTACAGAATTCAGTAGAAGTTTTGACTGCTGTAATTGGGTTACAGTATTCTGCCAAAATTATTAATGAATTTATTGTAAATCCTATATTGCACAAATGAGACTGCAGTGACCATTCATGCCATAGTTGTACCATATACTACTGTCAGCATAACAAAACTAGCAATGTTTTCTTCAGGTAGTACAGATCTTATGTTGGAAGAATGTTGACCTAAGATTTTATAGATAATCGTTTGTGTGAAACGTGGCAGTCACTTTATTCCATGCGATTTTAGAATAGATATGTGTATACTAAAATTCAACAACCTCTTCCCTCGCCCCCCAAAAAGATTTTGAGGGGTAACAAAAAGTCTTAATTAGGCTTAATCATTCTTCTTGGTAATATTGAAAGTATAACTTGTTACCTGTATCTGAGTTCTCTTATTTTTACAGGGGAAACAAGGCAAACACATTTTATATGGCTGCAGTGAACTTTTTAATGCTACACAGTTCATAAAACAGGTAAAGTGTACGTTGGTAGTTTGTTTCTTGTAACATACCATAACTTGGTGATGATATTTTTCAAAAGAGCAAGAGAATCATCATACTCATTTGAACCAACTGAAGCCAAAAACCATAGGAGCTATAAAAATGTAAGGTTTTAACATGGACTACTATAAAGAAAATTCTGATAAATAATTATTTCAATTGTCCCAAATCTTTGAGCGGATAAATTCAGAAAATTTAAAATTTACAACAGTGAAGTATATACCTCCTAGGTGTACATTCCTGGGTTGTGAGATGTGTTCACCTGAATAACCCAGATTCCTGTTCAAGATACAGAACCATCATACCACAAAGTTCCCCAGTCAATCCTTGCCCTTATTCAATCCCCAAGCAGGTCTTGATATTTTTCCACCATAGATTATGTAATGTATTACAATAGGCAAAACTAAATGGATTGTTTTTTCCTTGGGTGAACTAGAGGATTCTCAATTTAGTTAATTTTTTTAATGAAGCAGATGTTTATGCTGATTTTTGTTTTGATTACTTTGGGATATTAAATTCTTTAGTTTTTCTTTTTTAAAATAAGCATTTAAAGCCATAAAATTAAAAACTCTTGCCAAACACTGCTTTAGCTGCATTTCACAAATGTTAATATATTTTCATCACCATGTTTTATATATATATTGGGGGGGGGGGGTTGGTTGTATATTTTTAATATACTTGGTGGGTTTTTTTTAATCTCGTGTGATTTAGAGATGTTGTTTTCAAGTGTTTAGGGGTTTCCTAAATATCTTATTGATTTCTAATTGAATTCCCTGTGGTTAAAGAACATTCTGCATATGATTTCATTGTTTCAAAATTTATTTAAATATCTTTTATGGTTTCTCTTACTGAGCACTTCGTGTGCACTTCAAAAAGAACCTGCATTATGCAGAAGTGGTAAGAAGGTTCTGTAAATTTCATTTTGGTCATGGTAGTTGACAGCATTACTTAAATCCTCTGTGTCTTTATTGATGTGTGGTTTTGTGGGGTTTTTTTGGTCTAGTTCTGTCAGGTATTGAAAGACCAGTATTAAAATCTCCAGTTATGTTTGTGGAACTGTTTCTCCCTTCAGTTCTGTCACTCTCCTTTTAGTTGTAGGTCAACTTATTGTTAAGCTCTGTTATTAGGTACATACAGATTGAGGATTGCTGTGTCTTCGTGATGAATGCACCCTTTCATTATGCAGTGTCCCTCTACATATCTGGTAATACTCTTTATCTTGAAGTCTACTTTATCTGACATTAATATAGCCACTCTAGTCTTAAGGTTTGCAGGTTATAACTTTTCCATCTGGTTGCTTCAGCTTGCCTATGAATTCATATTTAAGGTGTTTATCTTGCAGATGGGATATAGTTGGAACCTGTTTTTTTTTTCAAAACCATTCTGACCATCTCTGCCTTTTAATTGGTGTCTGTTGGTCGGTTAACATCGAAGGTAATTATTGATATGATTGGGTTTAGGTTTACCATTGTACTGTTTGTATTCTACTAGTCTTCTGTTAGGCCTTCCTCCTTTCCTACCTTCCTTTGTATTACTTGAATGCTTTTTTATTTTAGCTGTATCTCTATATTATTAATTTAGCATTTGCTGTAGAGATCACAATATATACATCTTTAACTTCTCATAGAGTTAATATTGTACCACTTGCATTCAATATAGCATATAGACCCATTCCCTCAGCCTTTATTCTGTGATTGTCACATATTTTACATCTGCATATATATCATTAACCTCACAAGACAGTACACAGTGTTACCATTTGTATCACTTCACTCATCTGTATCATAAAGAAGCCTTTCCCTTTACACAGATACGATTTTTAGTGTTCTTCATCCCTACCTTTAGTAGATTTTGATTTCCATCTGTTGACTGCAAAACTTCTTTTAACATTTACTGTAGCTCAGGTATGCTACCAGTGAATTCACTTAATTTTCTTTTATATGAAAATGTATTTCACCTTTATTCTTAAATATTTCTGCTGAATATAGAATTCTGGATTGACAGTTTTTCAGAATTTTAAAGATACTATTCCACAGTCTTCATTGTTTCTGATAGGAAGTCAATAGTATTCAGATCAATACAATTTTATATGTAATAGGTTATTTTTCTCTGGTTGCTTTCAAGATTTCCTTGTCATCTTTGGTTTTCAGCAGTTATGATGTATTTATGTATAACTTCTTGTGTATTTATCTTGGGGATCACTGAGCTTCTTGAATCTGTATGTTTTATATCTTCACCAGATTTAGAGAATTTTCTGCGCTTTTTGTCAAATATTCTGTGTTCAATTTTGTCCTCTCTTTTTGGGACTCCATTCACCTGTATGTACAACATTTTATATTCTGCCACAGCTCTCTGAGGATTTGGGGTGGGGGGGTTGTTTTGTTTTTAATTAATTTTTTTAGTAGTCTCTACACCTAATGTTGGGCTTAAATATAATTTTAAGTTGTACTATCTCCAGATTCACTCTTTGCTTTCTTATCTCTTTTCTACCATTTGAATAATGTTGTATTTACACCATCTCAAATTTTCATTTGGGTTTTTTTTTAATATAGTTTGTGTTTTTCTGGTTGGATTTTATGTCATTTCATTGTGAGCATATTTTCTATTGTTTCATTGAGGATAGTTGTTATAGCTTCTTTTAAACCCTTGTCTATTAATTACAATACATGGATTATCTATCTCAGTCTCTCCCCTTTCCCCCTAGAGAATGGGTCCAATTTTTCTGTTCTTTCATGTATTAGTTTTAGATTGTATCCTTAACATTGCTGTTTTGGAAACTGAATTCCATTTCCCTAAAGAGTGTTGATTTGGGCCTTTAGCCGGCAATTAACTTGGTAAAATTCACATGTCAAACTCTGTCTCTTCGGCAGCAGCTCACATCTTGCTTGTTAGTCCCTCTCATTTGTGCCTGGTTCAAGGTTTTTCACCATAGATATCAGAAAAGTTCATGTGCAAAATTTAGGGCTCCCACACTCTGGACCTCTCCTTTCCTGGATTTCCTCCTCACCTTCAGCGGCTTTAGTTGTCCCCATACTCTGGGTCGTTCTTGAGGTTAAGAGCCACAGAACTCAGCCAGTGCGGGTCTTTCCTTCCAAGTGTCACCTCTGTTCCCGAACCTGCCAGCTTGCAGTTGTTCTCCACTGCCTTCAGGTAGTTGGTTTTTGCATGTTGTTTAAAGTTTTAATTGCTATCCCTGGGAGAATTAGTCCAGTAGGAGTTTACCCAGCCTTCCAGAATTTGAATGCCTTTTTTCTTTTTAATGATGTTTTAGAAATATCAAATTAATTAAAATATGTGGAGAAGTAAACTGTCAGCAGTGAAGTTGTACATGAAAGTTTTATTTACATTTTCATACTGAGTTAATATTGATTTTATTCTCAGTGTTTTTGTTTTCCATTAGTTGAATTTGTACCTATAATGTTGATCCATTTTTTTTTTATTGTGACAGCATTTATTATTACTGTTCAGTTTTAAATGAATTTCAGTTGGTGGTGAATCTTGAGGAAAACTTATTCTAGATACAAATGCAATGAATGAAATAATGGAGCTTAGATGTTACCATGATTAAAGAGTACATTTTTAAGGTGTATTTCTTTTGTGACTAAAGTAAAGCTATTTTTATGTTTTGTTTTAGCTGTCACAACTTGGACAGAAATAACATAAAAGAACCTTAATATGAGAAACGACTTGGATAAATGTAAAGACAAAAGTCAAAAGAGCCAGATGTTTTCTTCTTCGTATCAGTGTCCTAACATTGAAACTTAGAGTTAATTTTTAAGGAAATTCTATACTTAATATAATGTATACTAATTAAAAGAATAAAGCATTTCAGAAATAAATTTTTAACATTGTACATTTTCTTTCCTGTTACGTTTGACAAAAGAGAAAGTACTTAGGAAAAGTTCTGCCTGAATATTAAAATATTATTATAATGGGTTTGTTATGACTGAAACCAGTGAAAATTTAAGAATTATGCAAATATTATTAAAAAAATAAAAAGAGTGCCTGGGTGGCTCAGGTGCTTAAGCATCTGACGTTAGCTCAGGTGGTGATTTCACGGTTCATGAGTTTGTGTCCTGCCTCAAGTGATCACAAGACCTGCTTCTCTCTCTCTGCCCTTCATTCACTTGCATCCTCTCTCAAAAAAAAAAAAAAAAAAAAAAATGCAAAGGTTACTTGACTGGTTAATGAATCTCCTACTGGTATTTTTTTTTTTTTCTTGTATGCACTTTAATAGTAAAATTACCTCCCCGTGGTTTTCTGGTCTGCCATGTTGCCTCTAGACTTTACAGTACTTACTTAAAGTCTCTTCTTCCTCTAGCACACCCAAATACATCTTATCACATAAAATCCCTTCATTATATAATGACAACAACTAACATCTAGAATGGACAAATACAAAACATTTGTCCCATGAAGATCTAAAAAATATGGAAAATTAAGTGTTAAATTTGGTTCAAACCTTCCTGGTATGCAGCACCAAGAAGGAATGTTGATCAATCATGAAACTCAGCTCTAAGAAAAAAGCAAACCAGTTGCTCCAGAGGAAAACCTCTTACTCCTCTCAAGGCCAGGGAGTTTTGCTCCTAATGAGCCTCATCAAGAGGAATCTCTAATGTTACAGATAAACATCCAGATAATAGATAAAACAGCCAGATTCACGAGACCGACTTTCTCTATTCCTACCCCTCAGGAGTCAGTGCCATCATACAAAGCACAGGTCAAGAAAAAGAGGTCTCTTTGGGTAGTGACCTGCTAACCTGACTTGGTCCTGGGCTATAACTTAAAATCTGTTTGGGCTGCTGTAACAAACAACCACAGACCAGTGGCTTGAACAGATTTCACATAACTTGGGAGGTTAGGAAATCCAAGATGAAGGTGCCAAAAGCTCAGTGTCTGGTGAGGACCCTCTTTCTGGTTTGCAGACAGACATCTTTTTTTTTTTTTTTTTTTTTTTTTTTTTTTTTTTTAATTTTTTTTTTCAACGTTTTTAATTTATTTTTGGGACAGAGAGAGACAGAGCATGAACGGGGGAGGGGCAGAGAGAGAGGGAGACACAGAATCGGAAACAGGCTCCAGGCTCCGAGCCATCAGCCCAGAGCCTGACGCGGGGCTCGAACTCACGGACCGCGAGATCGTGACCTGGCTGAAGTCGGACGCTTAACCGACTGCGCCACCCAGGCGCCCCTGCAGACAGACATCTTGATTTATCTTCATATAGTAGAGAGTCCTAGTCCCTTTGTCCCCTGTAAGAGCACTAATCATATCACGGGGGCTCCACCCCTGTGACCTCATGAAAACCTAATTACCCCTCAAAGGCACCACCTCCTAATACTATTATATTGGGAGTTAGAACTTCAACCAAAGAGTCTGTAGGTAACACATTCAGTCCGTAGCACCACATCATCTGCCAAAGTGATCAAAGTGGTTCATGTTTGGGGCTTGAGACAACAATGTTCATCAAGGTGATAAGCTCCAGAGAAGATAAAGCAATGTCCCAGTTTCCTTAGTAACAGAGAAGTTAGACTTTAACCTATGTTCAGAAAATATTTTTTAGGTTAAAACTTCACGAAAGACACAGGAGGTGGTCTCTTTTCATGTTGTGTTTGCAGCCAAATATAAGTTAGAAATAGTGTGCTCAATGAACAATTTTTTTCAAGTTTGCCTCAACTCACTTAAAAGAAGACCATTGCAAAGTTTCCGAGAAACGTTTCTATGGGGCCTGTAAAGATTTGGGGCCCTTAAAAAAAAAATCTCTGGGGAAACCTTGGCTTTTCTCAAACTGTCCACAGCCTAGCCCCATCTGTCCTGGTGTGAGTTCCCCAGCAGGCCATCCACAATACGGCCAGGGTCACTGTTGATGCTGTCTTGGGCTGGCAGCTCAGCAGGTCCATCCCCTCAAGCCCCCAGCGTGGCTGATTCAGAAACCAATTTTATCTGCCCCCAAAAATGATTGTTAGAAGAATTGATTACTGCCATGGTAAAGCACAGATCAAGGGTAGAGGTCAATGGGAAAGGGAAATGCTGTGCCTGATGATTTACAAAAGTTACAGCAGTTAATCCTCACAACAGCACTAACAGGTAGGTGGTACAAATTTTATAGATGGAAACAATGCTCAGAAAGTTAAATATCCTGCTCAAAGTCATAGCTGGTACATGGTGGAGCCAAAGATGGAGTACACATCCCTGTGCTCCAAACCCATTCCCTGTGCACTGCTTGAAATCGCCTAGCTGAGGAAGCAGAAGGCTTGAAGTCTTGCCAAGCCACTCCAAACTGATCAACCTGACTCCGCCACTTCACCTCTCTCTTCTCCGGTGTGGAATGAGGTATACAGAGTAGGGGCATCTTATGGCAGAGCCTTCATAGTAATGCAGCTCACCTGGGCCAGCCAGCTCAGGGTGTTCAACCAAACAACCATCTTACTACTGAGCTCACACACATGAACTGGCAGGAATAGCCACCTGACCAATAGAATTTGAGTAGTTTGGCATAAACATGGGAAATATCGATTCACTTGGCATAGATGGGGCTCTAAACTAAAAGGAAAAGGCAAAATAAAAAAAGGATTGAAAGGAAATTCAAGTCAAAACAAAATCTGCCTTGGAAGCTTCCGGAAGCTTCCCTTTCATCTCCATCAGGTAACATTGTACTGTAATGAATTATAAGACAAACTCACATCCAAGTAGGCTCACAATCATGACCGTAAAACTTACAGTTTTTAGGTAATAGTCAAAAGAATTTGAAGCTAGGTGTGAAGATTTAAATTTAGTTAAATATATCCAGGTCAGGTGGTGGACATTTGTAGAAATTTTTAATTGTGTTAAAATTGCAAGGCACAGAGCAACCTGGCTCTACAGGCTGATGAGACTGTACTGATGTGACATGGGACTAAAGAAAGCAGTAACCTGAATTTATCATTTGTTGTAGTGACCACATCGAAACAGACTAAGCAGAACTAGGAACTATTCAACTTCACTTTGTTCTATTACTCTGGGTTCCACACAATCCTGGAATTTCAAAAATTGATATCCAAAGGGATCCCTGAATGTTGATGAGTATGTACCAGACTTTAAGTATTTATAGCTGCTTTTACAAGAGAAATCTCGATGGTTCTAAATTATCAAGCATCAGCCCCATCAACATGGCTCAGTTTCAGTAGGAATAACTGTGCTGAAAAAGCAAGCTCTGTGTACCAAGATGACGTGGTATCCTAAGAATCCAGAGACAGCCACAGGAATTCTAAGATCTCCTGAAGGATTATGGCTAAGTGACTAAAATGTTGATATGCATATCGGCATCATTTTCCCTGATTTTTGTCACCCCAATCTTATTTCATTCATATTTCTCAGGTGGAGCTATTCCTGACAACAAAAATTGATAAAGGGATAGGTGAGTAGTTAAACCCAGCCAATGAGAAGCTATTAGTTTCCTGCTGAGGTCACTATTTGAAAGGCTCAAGAGAGCCACTGTCTGCCAGACTTAAACTGGAGGGCCTTAAAATGAGGCTATAGATATGGCCACAAGACACCTGAGAATGAAGACAGTGCAGAGCTTAGAGGTGACATCATTTGAACCCCTGGGTCTTACACTAGTGTAACTTGAGTGTTGCAGCCAGCAGCAAAGCCTTGAAAGAGATACAAAATCTAATGGATGATTTAAACATCCTAGAAGAGCCAGAGAAATGCCAACCAAAATATAAGAAACAATGATTCTCAGACATTGAACATCAGAAAGCACAGCATAGTGATTCCTAAGAGAAGGGAAGCAATCAAGATGCATCCTACAACTGCCCCATTTTCCTGGCGAGATTTTTTTTTGTTCAGGTTGCAGCACAGGCTCCTTGAGTTGCTCAGACAGAGCTAGGCATGTGGGTAA
Source organism: Panthera onca (assembly GCF_046562875.1). Lineage (NCBI taxonomy): Eukaryota > Metazoa > Chordata > Mammalia > Carnivora > Felidae > Panthera > Panthera onca. The sequence continues at coordinate 80,416,028 of NC_138344.1, forward strand.
GTCAAGGCAGCTAGCAGTCACAAGGCAGGATAATAGGGAGTGGAGAGCTCTAGAGATCTGCAAAGGGTCTGATGAATGCCTGTGAGTGCAGGTGAGGAGGAAACCACCTGAGGCCAGGGAAGGAACCACCTACAAGGATCACAGGGAGGAGGAACAATCTTTGCCCAAGCGGGACCAGGAATAGTGTCTGTTCCCATCAACCAATTACCCCATAATTCATAGAGGATTAGCAAAAGTACTTAACAGGCTTTTGCCTCAGAGCTGGGGAATATAAGCCCTAGACTAAATGCTGTTTTGGTCCCACCTAACCTTAAAAGCAAAACCCCAAAAGATCAAACTGTTACAATTAACCATGTACAAAAAAGTCTAAGAACAGAGAAATAAAAAAATATCTAAACACTCAACAAAGTAAGTTTAGTGTCTGCAATCCAACTGAACCTTACCAGATAAGACACAGGCAATACAGCTCATCATGAGAACCTTTCAATAGAAACAGACCCAGAAATGCCAGAGATGATAGAATAGACAAAGACATTAAAACAATTATTAGAACTATATTCCATATATTCAAGAAGATAGAACATTTTTTAATAGAGAAAATATTTTTAAAGGCCCAAAATGGACTTCTAGAAATGAACAACTTAAAGATCTGAGAGGAAAAATCTATTAGATCTATCTGTAGAATAATAACATTTATAAATTGAATTTAAAACTTAAGAAGAACTAAGTTTTTCAGATTAAGTTTAATGAACCATCAACTTTTTAAACAAAAATAGCTCCTTCAGTATTTCTTTGTGACCATAAACTTACACTGACAGAATCAAGACATACCTGAAGCTCTTTTTTTTTTTTTCTTTCCAATCACCTGTTTCAGTAAGTTCACTTTTTGGCTTAAGACAGTTTGAGAGAACTTCCTGCCATTTTCCAGGAAAAAAAAAAAAAAAAAGATATCAAATAGTTGACAAATTCTGAACAATATACCAGTCTAACTGGCTTTGAGGAAGCACATTCTATTTCACAGAACTGCTGAAACTGATGCTGAAGTAGAAATGGATTCAAAATTGAGATGTGCCCAGAGAATACAAACCACAGTTCAAGAACTCTCTTGTCCGTGAGAGACCAGAATTTTCATTGATTTTTATTATATTTGACAGTTACTTACACTAAGTCTACAACTATACATCTTTGTGAAAATACAACTGATTGTTTTTGGACTACTTTTTGTGCTAAAATATGCTTTGAACTGTTAATTCTGTGAGTAAGTTATGCAGTTCACACATAAGTGAGTGCTCGGGTATCCTCTATTTTTAAAAAACTGTGATCATGTAATCTTCAAGTATGCTACCATCATTAATATTCCAAGATTACAACCAAAGTCACAGAAGACTGATTTTTTTTTTAATTATAATTTTTTTTAAGGTTTAATTATTTTTGAGAGAGACAGAGACAGAATGCGAGTGGGTTGGGGCAGAGAGAGGGAGACACAGAATCTGAAGCAGGCTCCAGCCTCCAGGCTCCGAGCTGTCAGCACAGAGCCTGAAGCGGGGCTTGAACTCATGAGCTGTGAGATCATGACCTGAGCCGGAGTCGGACGCTCAACCGACTGAGCCACCCAGGCACCCCTGATTTTTAAACCTCTATTCCAATTTACAACTTAATATATACCAAGAATCAGGGGCTCCTGGGTGGTTCAGTCGGTTAAGCATCTGACTTTGGCTCAGGTCATGATCTCGCGGTTTGTGGGTTTAAACCCTGTGTCAGGTTCTGCACTGACAGTTCAGAGCCTAGAGCCTGCTTTGGATTCTGTCTCCCTCTCTCTGCCCCTTCCCCACTCATGCTGTCTCTCTCAAAATAAATAAATATTAAAAAAGAAAAAACAGCCACACATTAAGCCTGAGTGATACTTCCTATTCGCATATGCAATTCTCCAATCCATTCCTAATAAACTAGGAGGAGTCTTAATCCTAGTACTCCTAAAATCCTTAATCCTCCTAAATCCTTAATCCTCTCCATCCTAATTCTAGCAATCATTCCCCTACTCCACACTTCAAAACAACGAGGAATGACACTCCAACCACTTAGCCAATGCCTATTCTGATTCTTAGTAGCGGATCTACTCACCCTAAGATGAATTGGAGGACAGCCAGTAGAACACCCTTTCATCACCATTGGTCAACTAGCCTCCATCCTATACTTCTCAACTCTCCTAATCTTCATACCTATTTCTGGCATCATCAAAAATCTTTTAAAATGAATAGTCTTTGTAGTATATAAAATACCTTGGTCTTACAAACCAAAAAAAGAGAATATCTCCCTAAGACTTCATTGAAGAAGCAGCACTTTGTTAGGTGCTCTAGATGTTAGCCTATGTAATCCTAATTATAAAGAAGTTAAGAAAATAGGTAATGCAATTCCTGCTTTACAGATACAGAAATCCAAGGTAAGAGGTTACCTGCTACCCAAGGTTATTCAGTTAGTAAGTAGTGGAATGTGAACCGACCAGATCGGAATCTAGAACCTTTTCCATTTGACATGAAGAATTACAGAATGATAGAAGGACTAGGATATTCAGAATTAAAGGATAGAAAACTGAGAGATACTTAGATACTCTGGGGATGCTAGAGTTACACAAACAGAGATTTATAATTTCCTCATCCCCAAAAGACTGGAGACAGTAGCTTAGCTGTTTCTAGCCAGTGTATATGCCATTTCCAGAAATGAAGTTTCTAAATCCTAACTCAGGGTGGGAGTTTTTAAGAAAGCCCCTCAGAAGTATGCTAGCTCTTGCTGGGTTCAATGAGACCTAGTACTGATAACCCTCGGCACACAAATGGTCCTCTGCTCTATCTACTTGCTCCAGATAGCACCTTTCTGTCCTTGAAAGAAAAAGCCATTTCCATTATCTTTCCTAAATGTTGGCGCTTTTTTTTTTGAGGTGGGGGGGGGGGGGTGGTCAGCTGAAAATATGCCTCCATTATACAAATTTGAATACATCCATACCATAGAACCCCATGCAGCTGCAAAAAGTCATGAAGAAACTCTTGCTATACACTATTATGGAATGGTCTACAAGACTACAGATATATTGTTAAATTAACAACAAAAAGGTACAGAACACTGCATATAGTATGATGCTCTGTAAAAAGAAAAAAAAAATTCTATACACTTATTTATCGTGTGTGTATATAGAATATCCCAGGAAGGATACACAATAAACCAGCAACATTTGCTTCCTAAAAAGGGACCTGGGTGCCTGGGGTACATGAATGGGAAGGAGATGGAGAGGCTTTTCACTGTAAACCTCTTCTATGCTTAGAGTTGAGTACCATTTGTATATTATCTACTTGATTAAAAGTGTGAGAGAAAAAATACCTCTTTTGCTGTAGAAGGAGACAATAGGGAGTTTTAGCTCACAAAATCTAATCCACAAGTCTGATGGAGTCTTCTAATATCCTACTTTACTTTCTCCCTCTGTAGCACTAAATACTGTTATCTACTCCATTCCTGAGATTTTCCTTTGGCCTCCTTGACTTAAAGCACCAAATTAGAGTCATTTGATTTGCAGTATGTTCCTGTCATTCCTAAGATTCAGACATCCTGGATAAGAATCAAGGTAAGGAAGTGTCACTGGATTTGTCATAGAATACTTTGTACAGGTACAGCTCATGTCACTCCATCTTGACAGGAGTGAAAAAGGAAGAATGGCTTCCTTCTACAAAGGTCATTGCTAATGTCCGCATTAAAAAATATTCAACCCCAACTGAGCATCGGGAACCAGACTGGCTGAATTCAACCCCAGCCTCACCTCTCATTAACTGTGTGGCCCCAGGCAGGCTATCTCATGTCTGTAAACCTCCATTTCCTCATCTCTAAAAAGGGGGAAAGAAGTGTCCAACTTCATAGAGTTGCTGTGCAGATTGACATAATCCACGAAAGTGCCTGTCGCCGGGTCTGAAGCTACAAGTAGGTACTGCACTGTAAGTTCAAAGGTCAGGGGCTGCTACTTCGTCCAGAGACCTTTACAGCCTCCAGGTAATGTGGGTGGTTTTGGAGTGGCTCTCACGGACAAGAATCCAGGAGCAGCCCCTCGCTCAGCACTGCAGTCTTGGGGCTCTTTGGGGCTACATCAGAGATGTGCCAAGACCTTCCTCAAGACAGGTGCCACTGTTGTTCAAAAGGCTGCTATGGCCATAACACAAGCTCTAGGACCTAAGATTCTGTAGACAGCAAGGCAAGATTCTGTACTCCAGGGGCACCTGGGTGGCTCAGTCAGTTGAGCGTCTGACTTTGGCTCAGGTCATAATCCTGCAGTTCGTGAGTTCGAGCCCCATATCGGGCTCACTGCTGTCAGCCTGTCAGCGCAGGGCCTGCTTCGGATCCTCTGTCCCCCCTCTTTGCCCCTCCCCCCCACTTGTGCTGTCCCCAAAATAAATACTAAAAACAAAAAAAATTCTGTACCCCACTCCGCAACCCTCCCAACTGCTGAAATGTGGGGTCTAAGGTGCAGCCTTCCTATGTTTACACAATTATAGTTCTGTGAGGAAGGCAAGTCTCCCTCACTAGCCTCTGTGGAGGCAGCAGTTCAAATATCTCCTCTTGGAATACCACAGAATGTCCCAAGTTGTCCCCAGGCTGTAGTAACAGGAAGGGAAGGAAATAAGTTAAGCAATTTTCTCATTCCTCAGGTGCCATCTGTGATTTGCTCTGCCTCCCTCCTGGCGCAGAGTCGGCTGTGATCATCCTCGTGTGGTCTGCCTGTGGGTAGCGCATGCCAGCTGTCACCTCTCCCTCGACTGCCCATGCGGACAAATCTGCCAGCATCTGCGCCCGTGTATCTGCCTTGGCATGGACTCTGAATCCTGACAAGACATCAAGACCCAGCTCCAGTGTAGCCCTGACAGGCTCCCTGAATTCAGAGAAATGTTTGATGGCCAACCTCCCTAATGCTGATGTCAGAGCAGATCCAGCCCCAGAGACAATCCTTGGGCTCCAGAGCACGTGAAGCTCAGGTTTCTAATAAATTGCTTGTGTTTGGGAGGAAAGCCATCCAAAGGTGTGAGTGAAAGAGACCACTTTGAATCTGAAACCAGTCAAAATAAAGATAGTAGTTTTTAAAGATTAGAAATCAGTTCCTGCATGTAAGGGACATTTATTCTCTGTCCTCTTTAGGCAACAACTTATCACCTGGTGTTTTCCTTCCCTCCTCTACCTCCTCACACATCCCAGCTTTCATATCACAATATATAGATATCCTAAATATATACAGAAAATAGATGCCCAGGAATAAGCAAAATTAAATTTTGTCCCCACTGGTTTTAAATATTGTAAATATTTACTGGGACACCTGGGTGGCTCAGTCAGTTCAGCATCTGACTCTTGATTTTGGCTCAGGTCATGGTCTCATAGTTCGTGAGATCATGCCCTGTGTTGGGCTCCATGCTCAGCACAGAGCCTGCTTGGTATTCTCTCTCCCTCTCTCTCTCTCTCTGCCCTGCTCTGTTCTCACTAGCGTGCTCTCCCTCTCTCGAAAAAAAAAGAAATAAATGAACATTTTAAAAACTTGTTAAAGGGGCACCTGCGTGGCTCAGTCGGTTAAGCATCCGATTTTGGCTCAGGTTATGATCTCACAGCTCATTGGTTCGAGTCTCACATCGGGCTCTGTGCTGACAGCACTGACCCTGGCGCCTGCTTCTGATTCTGTGTCTCCCTCTCTCTCTGCTCCCTCCCCTCCCCCGCTCATACTCTCTCTCTCCCTCCCTCAAAAATAAACAAACATTAAAAAACAATTTTAAAAATTTGTTAAATATTCCGGTTTGTCTTCTCTCAGGGTGTCCTCATGCACTATCATTAAGGAGTAATGGCACCTGATCATTTGACTTCGGGCTATGTCTCCAGACTAATGTCCTGTTTTCAAATTTTAGAATGTAATTATTTCATTTCAAAGGAAAGAAAAAGAGAGGATGGTAATAAGTGAATAGAGTACATCAGGGTTTGGGAGCAATTGCTTTATTATTCTCTTAGATTAAAGGTTCTGAAACTATAGAATTAGAGCTACTCAGAATTGAAGGGGACCCCAGGGACCCAGCCTAGCTGCTCAAGGCCTATCACCCCTCCACCAACCTAGCCCCCACCCAGGCCAGCAGTCCTTCAGGGTTGGGGCTGTGCTTTCTTCCCAAGGCAACCAGAGCCATCCTCACAGAGCAGAACCAACCTGCAAGGAAGCTCAGGAATGCCACCTTCATATACGCACAACCACGTCAAACTTCTGACACCTGACCATACACATAATGATTCGGCTTGAAGAAAAAACTTATCAATCAGCCATCAAAGAGCAGCTAATTCTAAAACTTCAAATGTGTCTAGAAGAGAAGGCCTCTTGCAGAGAGGATCCTCACAAATTCTCCAAAAGTCATCATGTTCACATACCAACTATGAACCGTAACACAGGATTTATCAGTTCTACTTACTGAAAATTGTCTACTTTGTGGAGTAGCATGGGTATTTGTGAAGAAAAGAATCCATAACCACACTTATAATAAATAGGTCTGCCGGCACATAGCACCATGAGCAGAAAACACTAGGAAAGCTTTGTCATCATGAGAAAACCCAGGCATCAGATTGCAGCCAACCTACAATCTGCTTATCTCCTATTGCTTATCTCCTGTTTTCTCTGGTGCTCCAGGTACTTAAATAAGCAGGCCTTGTTGTCATCAGTACGCAAAAGCCACAGTGGGGCTCAGCATTTCACTCACATTAAGTCTCAGTGGAGATGTTCACTTGTGTACCAAGGAGAACAGAAATAGCAAATTCCAAATGCCCTGAAAAAGTTCTGCCTATTTTTTTTTAATTTACTTATTCTTGAGAGAAAGAGAGAGAGAGAGCACGAGCACGGGTGTGCACGTGCATAAGCAGGGGAGGGGCAGAGGGAGCGAGGGAGAGAATCCCAAGCAGGTTGGCCCTTTGTCTCCCTGCCTGCCTTCTTGTGCTGGGACGTTGGTCTTCTCCTGGCCTTGGACGGAGACCTACACCATCAGCCTTCAGACCCAGGCTAGAATTACGCAACCAACTAGCTTGCAGAGAGCAAACTGTAGAACTTCTCAGCTCAGACAATCATGTGAGCCCATTCCTCATAATAAATCTCCCATTATACATGTGTGTATATATGTGTATATATGCACATTGCACATGCATATGCACATGATATATATGTAATATATCACATATAGATATACATATAAGGAGATATATATATTCCTACTGATTCTGTTTCCTGTTTCTCCGGACAACTCTAGGACAGATAGACTAGATAAATTGGATGAATGGATGGATAGATAGGATTAGATTAGGTAAGGTTAGATTAGATAGACAGAACCAGAGAACAATAATTTTAAAGTAGGCCTGGGCAGCAATGAAAATAATGATTGTAACATTATTTTACTATTTACTATAACATTGACTGAGTCTCTTCCTGTGCTGGGAGCTGGCCAAGTTTACAGATGTGTGCTGGGGCTGCAGCTGTGCAGGGGAGAGGATTCAAAGGCTCTGGCTGTGGAATTAAAGCATCACCATCCTTCAAGAACTCTGCTGGGTACACAGCACAGTCAGAACAGCTGTGTTCTGTACAAACACCTTGGTTTTGTCTGAGCTTCATGACAGAGAACTGAATCCCTGTCCATTACTTGGATTTACACGTGGGTAATGGACAAGGCTGAGAGCCAAGAGAAGCCACTTGAGGAAGATCGTTACCATTAAATGAGGAAGAAATATAATGAAGCCAGCCCTCTGGGGATGATCTAGAGGTATAGGGAAGACAGGAATCTGGGGTAAAAATAAACTGCACAACTAAAGCCAACCCAATGCTGCTGGAAATACCCTGTTCCCAAGAAGTGAGGTGGGCAATGAAAGCTGCTACCACTTTGATTCTGTTGGTCTCCAAATGAGAAGTGGACATCAGAGGGAAAGAGAAAGAGTTGAAGAGAAAGAGAAAGAGTTCAGTAGGAAGAGGGCCAGGTGGCTGGAAGAAATAACTTGTGTCAAAAGAACATTTTCACACAATTCGCCAAGACAAGGTGGATAACCAGGCCCTTCTAAGGGACCCCAAAATGGCCACAAGAACAGGGAGGCCTCAAAGCCCATCCAGGTGACATCAGAGGCATTAAACATCAGAATGTGTATTTTATACTGTGTTGATAAAGCCTAGATAGGTACTCATAGACCATTTTATAGGTAAGACAAACAGACATAGAAAGAGGTTTTCTGGGGGCACCTAGCTGGCTCAGTTTATGATCTCATGGTTCATAGGTTCGAGCCCCACATCGGGCTCTGCGGGCACAGCTCAGAGTCTGGAGCCTTCTTTGGATTCTATGTCTCCCTCTCTTTGCCCCTCCCCTGCTCACACTGTCTCTCTCTCTCTCAAAAATAACTAATAATAAACATTAAAAAAAATTTTATTTAAAGAAAAAGAAGAAGCCAGGACTGCAGTTCCGAAGACTATGCTCTCACCTGACTCTACCACACCACCTGCTTAGCAGAATTTGGATTATCTGGACAAAGCCCCAGATATGTGTAGGGAAACAAGTGATGTGTTTACATGAATTTTGTCACAGTTTATTTATAAACCTCAGGATAGGGTCCGACATCATGGCCATCCTTGATCTCTTGTATGCAATATACTTCATCCCACCCAAGCCATCAGTTGCCTTCTAGTTACAAAAAAAAAAAAAAAACTGCTCCAGAGGTGCCTGGGTGGTGCAGTAGGCTAAGCTTCCAACTTCTGCCCAGGTCACAATCTCATGGTTCGTGAGTTCAAGCCCCACATCAGGCTCTGTGCTGACAGCTCAGAACCTGGACCCTGCTTCAGATTCTATGTCTCCCTCTCTCTCTGCCCCTCCCATGCTCTCTCTCTCTCTCTCTCTCTCTCTCTCTCTCTCTCAGAAGAATAAATAAACATTAAACAAGTAAAAAATAAGACTGCTTCAGCAAAAGCCTTGCAAGAGCCTTGAGTATCTACCTCGTTTGGCCCTTTCTGAGGGAGACAGCCTTATGTCCTGACCCTGCTACCCTAAATTCATTCTATAGCACACGACCTACCATCTGAGTCATTGGTGACTGGATTAGCACCTCAACCTATACACTGGCATAAGGCAATCTTAGCCCAAGAGGGGAATCCCATATGTAGTGGTGGCTAAACCCAAAGATTTTCTCTCTTAGGGCATTTTTAGGAAGAAGGAGCAGCTAGGAGCAGGTTCAAAGGCAGAATGATGTTCAGAGACAGTCAGAGCAAAGGGAACTCAGCTTGGCTAAGGTGGGCCATGGTAGAGAACTAGGGTTGGTTTCATGAAGTCCTGATACTAAGGGGAAAAGACTATGCCATTGAGTCACAACGCATCCTCATGGACATTTTGGGGACTAAACTCTTTCCCAGACTCATGAAGCCTGGCCACAGGTGTTCCTGGCTTCCCATGTGCCAGGTAACAGGACTGTCATCTGGGTCTGTGTGAGTCCTCACAGTGAAGCCACCCAGTCGTTGAGTTAGGCTGAATAAGTCTCTGATCATGTAGCTAGTAGCCATCAAAAGAATTATACTGTTAAACTACCAACCAACCAAGATCAGTTTCTTTTTTAATTTTTTTTTTAAGTTTATTTATTTATTTTTAGAGAGACAGAGATAGTGTGAGCAGGGGAGGGGTGGAGAGGGGAGAGAGAAAAAATCCCAGGCAGGCTCCACACTGCCAGCACAGCGCCCAACATGGGACTCAAACCCACAAAACCATGAGATCATGATCTGAGCTGAAACCAAGAGTCAGATGCTTAACCAACTGAGCCACCCAGGTGCCCCCCAAGTCAGTTTCTATTTCGAAGAAATTATTTGGGGAATGATTACTTCTTTCAATACAACCCCAAGACTTAGCAATGGCAGAGTGGGAAAGAGACAATGCTGCAGACTGTGTGCTTTCTGGGGCACAGGTCTGACTTTGCTTTTCCATACTGTTATTGCCTTGTTATTATTCCTGGTCTTCATCCCAAATCTCATGAACACTTCTCTTTAGCCTCAGTAACTCCACCAACTTATCCACACTCATGATCTTACTTCCTTTCTGACAATGAGATTCTAACATTCCTGGAGTTGAGAGGCAAAAATCAAGAAAGCAAGCAAGAAAAAACTATTACATCGACTGGATTGACTGGAGCCTTCCACTGCCATCTCTTTCTTGCAAACATTACCACGTCTTCGTTGGCTTTTGTCTACTTCCGTCAGCCAATCTATGACCAAAGAAAACCAACAGTGGTCTGGTGTCCTTTCCAGGCACTGCAGAACATCCAATGCTAGCCAAGGTTTGCCACTGGAGTTTTCACTCTCTTCTGAATGTTAACAAATGTGACTGCTCTCCCACCTCCAAAGAACACTGCTGGCCTTAATCAAAAACCATTTTGTGTTTTTCTCATGGTTGGGACTTTGGATGGCTATGGGGCTAGGAAAATCTCAGTGACCCCTTAGCTTGGACTCTGATTTGTTACTCTTATTAGGAAGGCCTGAAAGTATTTAAAACTTTATTTTGAAGAAAATAACATTTCTAACATTTCTTCGGGTGTGAAAAATGTTTTTTGTTAGCTCAGGTGTGTTAACATAATATACGTAAGAGTCTCTCTCCACCATACCAGATCTTAGCAATGCCTGTTTCAGAACCCAAGTGATCAAGGTTTACAATATACAGACTTATTACTCACCAGGCCATAAGGCGTTCCCAGGCACTGTGTCAGAGTTTTATTCATCCCAGTCTGCACCTCCCTATAAGACCTGATGCTTGAAAAAGGCTCAGAAATCATGGAGGGATGGAGAATGAGAAGGGGTGAGAGGGAAGCATGAATGAATAAATTTTAGGACCATTCATCAAAATTGTACATTTGACATTATAAACTCTCCGAACACACCCATAACCAAGTGAAAAGGAGAGAAGGCACAAACTGTCCTCTCTTTTCTTGACCACAGCAGTGTTTTCCCAGGTCAAATTATCCTTTGAACATCTACACTCTGTCACATAAAAAAAATAGACAAAGCCTCCACGTAGGACTAGAAGTGACCTGTTTGCGTCTTTAACAATGTGGCTATTCTCTTCATGTTTTTAAGGAAATGTGTGGAGGTGTCACTGGGTGGTGTAGTCTTACTGGATGTCCTCTTAGATGCTCCCCAACTGAGCATTATTCTAGAACAGAGCTACTCTGGCTATAATAAGCACATGAATTACTTTTCAGCTAAAATTTAAATGTTAAATTATGTAGCTAAAACTTCTATTTAAAAAAGTGACTCTTACTAGCCAAACAAGGTCTATTTTAAGAATTGGCAACATCATTATCTGTGTTTTCCAATGTGGTTGAAATTGTACATGCTGCGCTTTCAACGATTTCGCTGAAGTTCAAAATCAACGTGCAAAATAAAAACTAATTTTTACTGAGAAGATTTCCACAGAAATCAGAGATCTATGAACTGGGTCTCCAGCAGGAATGACCTTGGTTGAGCAATGATAATTTTATCCCTGATGGTTAATAGCAGGATGGCATGATATATAGGTAAAGTCATCTCTAAGTTGGCAGAGGTCAACACACACACACACACATGCACACACACAGGTCTCAGTTTATAATGAGAAGGATTCTAATTTCTCACGAGTGAAGGACAAGTAGATCACCCTCATAGAGTTTATACTCAAGAAAGAAGACATAAACTAAATAATAAATTTGATAAATGACCTATTATGTTAAAAGATTATAATTTCTACTGGAAAAGAAAAAGCACTACAAGGTCAGGGATAGGGAATGGGCTTGGGAAGAATAGTGTTAAGTAGTCCAGGGCTAGCTTTGTTGAAAAGGTCAGAGTTGAGCAAGGACTTGAATGAGATGAAGCTTTGACGAAATGTTCTGATTTCTTCATTAAAGAGTCTTGCCACCATGACCTCAGCACACAGGATCCAGTGGCCTTGGTTCCAGTAAACACATGGGGGCTAATGACAAGGAGGTGAACAATCCTAGCATTTGTCTGCTCTTCATCAGGGTGGGATGCTGGTGCTGTTTCCACATCAACTATTTAGCAACATTCCCAACCATGCACACCAGTGTTAGTGAGCTGGGATGAAAGCATGTGTTCCAATGACAAAGTCCCTTCTCTTTTCACTGCCCCAGCCTGCCTATCTAGTATTTTGGGTTCCTTAGCATCATTCTCCTTGGACAGTTGTAAGGAAAGCTTTATACTAGGGTCATTCTTATGGATATAGAAATTGATATATTTGAGATATGGTAATGGTGATAAAAACTGGAGTCAGGATCTATTTCCATATTCACAAAGCTGAACTTTGATCTGAGAATTCTACCACTGAACAGACTTAAACCACACCCACAAATGATAAGTAGATTGAGTGATCACCCAACACTATATACCTTCGTCAACTTAGGGTGCTGTAACATATTATCACAGGCTGGGTAGATTAAACAACAAACACTTATTTCTCACCCTTCTAAAGACTGAGAAGTCTGATATCAAAGATCCAGTGTCTGATGAGGGCCCACTTCCTTGTCTGCAAATGACCATCTACTTGTAGGATCCACATGTGTTGGAGAGCAAGGGAGAAACAAGCTCTCCCTAGTCTCTTCTAATGGCACAAATCCCATTCATGAGGGCCCCACCCTCATGACCTAATTACCTCCCAAAGACCCTACTACCTAATACAATTACATAGGGGCTTAGGATTTCAACATATGAATTTGGGGTGGGAGGAATACACACATTCAACCTGTAACACTATTTAAAAAAAGATTTTTAACACTATTGTAAATTTAGATTAACTGCAAGTCTATAAATGTTTATACACTTCAAATTTCATATATTACACATCATTCAGATGTTGCTTGTACTTTCAAAGTTTAAAAACCATCTGTAAAGTTCTCATTTCTCTTTGAGTATCCATTAGGGCTGCCAAAGATCTGGTTAACCTTAATGCAAACACCAGTGCCATGGGCTAAAAGAGTCAAAGACCTTCCACGTTTCTCTTGGTGCAGTTTCAGTACACACCCTCTGATTCCACATCCCCCTGGCTGCCCTTTCTCTCCAAACCATGTTCATTCAGAGCCCAGCCCCTACGCTGTGTGCATAACAAAATACATGACATAAAATTTATTATTTTGAAGTGTACCATTGAGTGGCACTAAGCATTTTCACAATGTTGTACAACTATCATCACTATCTGGTTCCAGTTTTCATCATCCCCAACAGAAACTTCATCACCATTAAGCAGTGCCTCTGCATTACACACTAGTAACTACTAACCTGCTTTCTGTCCCTATGGATTTGCCTATTCTGGATATTTCATATAAGTGGAATGATACAATATGTGGCCTTTCACTTAGCATCGTGTTTCCATTGTTCATCCATGTTGTAGCATGTAACAGTACTTCATTCCTTTCAATGGCTGAGTGATACTCCACTGTATGGATGTACCACGTTTTATTTGTCCATTCATACACTGATGGACATTTAGGTTATTTCCACCTTTTGGCTACTGTATACTGTGTATATTGCTGCAATGATCCTTCATGTACAAGTTTTTTGTTTGAACACCTGCTTTCAATTCTTTCTTATATTAATTTTTATTTCTTTTTTAAAGTCACTCATTGCAAGCATGACAGGAAGCTGGTAGGTTTACTAATGATGTGGGAGATGGTGAAGCAGAGTCAAGAGGAGTCACATTACAAAGTGAGCTGCCTTCCCTCATCTCTCCGTCTCCAGATCCTTGGTCTCCTGCAGGCGCCAGAGACAAACCTCCCATCTTTTCACTCATATTTATCCTCTTCCCAGTGAGGTCCCTTGAGGTCTCATGTTTTTTTACCCCAAGAAAATTTGTCAAGGAAATTCTTCTAAAGAAAACAGCCTTCTTGCTGAAAGGAATTCTGCTAAATATAATTTTCTTCATCTTCTTGCATAAGGACCTACGCATGGGGAAGCTGATTAACCCTAGAAACCAGAAAGCACACATCAACGTGGGTTTCCTATGATGAGGGAAAAGACACTGACAGCACAGTGTAATTTCTGGTAAGTTCTGCCTCACAGGTAACCCATTAGTTAACTGTGTACTAGTACGCAATGAAATTGGGACCTAAAGCAAGAAAAGGATCTTTGGGGAATTAAACATAAATAGAAAGTAACAGAGTATGAAGCTCTCAAACAAATCAAAGCAGTTGATTGAGCTTTCAGTCCCTCGGTCCATGGTCCAAAGCATATGTACCACCCTTGTTTTTCCCTACAGAACACAAAGAGATAAGACAAGATCACCAGAAAATCTAGGATCTGGCTAGAACCAAAATGGAAGAGCTGCTCAGCCTGACAAGCTACTAGAATGGAAATGTTCCAACAATTGTACATTCAGCTATTGACAATCTGAGTAGGGGCTATACTAATAAGAAAGAGAATAGGGCAACTTTCCTGTTGAGTTACAATCAATTCGCTGATGCCTACTATATGCCAGACACTGTAGGAAGCTAGGGATACACTAATGAGTCACACTTGGCCCATCCCTCAAAGGATTCCCATAGAGTAGAAAGAGAAAAACATCTAAACAGTTTTAAGTTTACATGATACTAGTCTGAAAACACAAACTAATGGAAAAGGCAGAGAAGCACAGGAATGATAGAAGAACAGGCACATGACACCACACAAGGGAACTGTTGATTATACATAAACCTTTTTTAGTCCATCTTCTCCATTTGTTGAAGTCCTATTTTGAGCCCTCGTGACTCTCATCTGATTTTCTGAATTTATCTGTGAACTGTTTTTCACGACTCTTAGGCTCACCTCCCTATAGGCTGCCCTCCACTCTCACCATCCTGACTCACACAAAATTCAAACCCGATAATAATGACCACACATGGAGCATTTTCTGTGGGCCAGGAATTGTTAAGGACTTTACACTACTTCATTCAATCCTTACCTTACAAATAAGGAAACTGAATGACAGAGCTAAATAGTTTGCTCACGATCACCTAACTAGTAAAATTGATAAGCGAGGTGGTAGAGCTGGGATTCAAAACCAGTTTTGTCTGAACTCTTTTGTTTGTCCTTAACTACTGTCATATACTGCCTCCTTCAGCAGCCAAAATTCTTAGTATGTAAAACTGATTTAAACAGAGAAGGGGTTTATTTTTAAAATGTTAAGTCTAGTTCTACTTCCACAAGATGTAGAAAACCACAAGATACCCTAACAATATGAAAACTTAATAATTTAGTACATAAAATTTTATTTATTTAAAATTTTGTTGAGATGATCAGATCAACGGGGTCTTCTGAAACCTGCAGGTAGAGAAGATACATTGAAAAAAAGCCTCCAGCATCTGGGGCCACCTACTAAGCATAAGGGAATAGCAACCCACTACCAGAATTTTAAGTCTGTGGTGCCGTGCAAGTAACCATACAGACAACAAAACTCAAGCCCATCTCAAGTGCTGACTAGATTAACTTAGCTCTCTCACTCCACAGTAATGGACTGAGAGAATAAAAAATGTGCCTATTTCTGATTTATCTCATTCTCAACTGTTCTAGGCACAGTGTCCAGCATCCAGGGAAAAATTACAAATACAGGCTTTATCTCAGATACGGCAGGTTCAGTTCCAGACCACTGCAATAAAGTGAATATTCCAATAAAATTAGCCAAATAAATTTTTTTGTTTCCCAGTGCATATAAAAGTTATGGTTATACTCTATTATAGTTTGTCAAGTGTGCAATAGCATTATGTCTAAAAAAAATAGGTACCTTCATTTAAAAAACACATTCTTGCTAAAAAATGCTAACCATCGGGGCAACTGGGTGGCTCAGTCAGTTAAGTGTCAGACTTCAGGTTAGGTCATCATCTCGTGGTTTGTGGGTTCAAGCCCCATGTCAGGCTCTGCTGAGAGCTCAAAGCCTGGAGCCTGCCTCAGATTCTCTGTGTGTATGTGTTTCTCTCTCTGCCCCTCCCCCACTGGCGTTCTTGCTCTCTCTCTCTCTCTCTCTCTCTCTCAAAATAAAAGCATTAAAAATTTTTTGTTTTTAAATGCAAACTATCATCTGAGCTTTCAGCAAGTTGTAATCTTTTTCTGGTGAAGGGTCTTGCCTCAGTGTTGATAGTTGCTGATAGATCAGAGTGGTGAAGGCAGAAGGTTGGGGAGGCTGAAGCAATTTCTTAAAATAAATCAACAATGAAGTTTGCTGCATCAATGGACTCTTCCTTTCACAAATTGTATCTCTAACGTATGTGATGCTGTTTAATAGCATTTTACCCACAGTAGAACTTCTTTCAAAATTGGAGTCAATCCCCTCAAACTCTGCCACTGCTTTATCAACCAACTTTCGGAAATACTCCAAAACTTTTGTTGTCATTTCAACAATCTTCACAACGTCTTCACCATGAGTAGATCCCATCTCAAGAAACTACTTTCTTTCTTCATCTTTAAGAAGCAGCTCCTTGTGTGTTCACGTTTTATCATGACATTGCAGCAATTCATTCACATCTTCAGGCTCCACTTCTAATTCTAGTTCCCTTTGCTATTTCCCCATATATACACTTACTTCCTCCACTCAAGTCTTAAACCCCTCAAAGTCATCCAGGAGGGTTGATAACAACTTCTTCTAAATTCCTGTTAATAATGCTACTCTGACCTCTTCCCATAAATCACGAATGTTCTTTTTGGCATCTAGAATCCTTTCTTTCTTTTTTTTTTTTTTTAATTTTTTTTTCAACGTTTTTTACTTATTTTTGGGACAGAGAGAGACAGAGCATGAACGGGGGAGGGGCAGAGAGAGAGGGAGACACAGAATCGGAAACAGGCTCCAGCCATCAGCCCAGAGCCTGACGCGGGGCTCGAACTCACGGACCGCGAGATCGTGACCTGGCTGAAGTCGGACGCTTAACCGACTGCGCCACCCAGGCGCCCCTAGAATCCTTTCTAAAAGGATTACTACTTAGGGGCGCCTGGGTGGCATGGTCAGTTAAGCACCTGACTTTGGCTCAGGTCATGTCTCGTGGTTCATGGGTTCAAGCCCCCCATCAGGCTCTGTACTGACAGCTTTGAGCTTAGAGCCTGCTTCAGGTTCTGTGTCTCCCTTGCTGCCCCTCCCCTGCTTATGCTCTATCTCTGTCTCTCTCTCTCAAAAATAAATAAACATTAAAAAAAAAAGGATTGCAATTTAGTTTTCCCAGATCCATCAGATGAATCACTGTCTATGGCAGCTATTACCTTAAAAAATGTATTTCTTCAGTAATAAGACCTGAAAAGTCACAATTACTCCTTGCTCCATGGGCTACATAATACATGCTGTGTTAGCAGGTATGAAAACATTAATCTTATCGTACATCTCCATCAGAGTTGTTGGGTGACAAGGTGCATTGTCAATAAGAAGTTTGGAAAGGGATTTTTTTTTTGAGCATTTGTCTTAACAGTGGGCTTGGGATATGCAGTAAACCATGTTGTAAACAAATGTGTTACCATCCAGGCTTTGTTGTTCCATTTATAGAGCTCAGGTAATATAGACTTAGCATAATTCTTAACGGACTGAGGATTTTTGGAATGATAAGTGAACACTGGCTTCAATTTAAAGTCACTAGCTGCATTAGCCCCTAACAAGAGAGTCAGCCTATTCTTTAAAGTTTATTTGAATAAATAATAGCTAAAAATTTCTGTAAGCTGGGGACAACCAGGTTCAGCAATCACAGAGAGTTCCAAACAAGATGAACCCAAGGAGGCCCACATATGACACATAATAATTAAAATGTCAAAAATTAAAGATAAAAATAGAAGTTTTAAAGCAGCAAAATGAAGCAATTAGTTATATACAAGGGAAACCCCATAAGGCTATCAGCTGATTTTTCAGCAATAACGTTGAATATTATCATACTACTCCCTTCTGGCCTGCAAAGGGCTAAAAGGTAAAAATCTACAACCAAGAATACTCTAACCAGCAAGGTTACAATTCAGAATGGAAGGAGAGAAAACCAGTATCCCAGACAAACATACGTTAAAAGAGGTTATCACCACTAAACTGGCCTTACAAGAAATGTTAAAGAAACTTCTTTAAGTGTAAAATAAAAGGTAAAAATTAGAAGTAAGAATATTATGAAAGGACAGAAGACTCACAAAACAAAGAGATGTAAAATATACAACATTACACATTAAACATGGAGGCAAGGAGTAAAAATGAAATTCTTTTAGAATGTGTTAAACTTAATGTGTCAACTTAATATAGACTGCTATATACTTAGGATGTTATATATGAACCTCATAGTAATAACAAATGAAAAACCTAAAATAGATACCCAAAAAATAATGAGAAAGCTGAGTGTAATACTAAAAAAGTCATCAGTTACAAGGAAAGAGAGCAAGAAAAGAGGAAAGGAACAGAGAAGAACTACAAAAGCCACCAGAAAATAATTAACAAAATGGCAATACCCACTAATAATTACTCTAAATGTAAATGGTCTAAATGCTCCTATTAAAAGACATAGGGTGACAGAATGAGTACAAACAAAACAAATAAACAAAAAAATCCCACAAGACCCATATCAATATGCTGCCTACAAGAAAACAATTTCAGACCCAAAGACATACACAGATTGCAAGTGAAAGGATGAAAAAGGATATTCCATGCAAATGAAAGTGAAAATTAAAAAAAACAAAAACACGGTATCAAAATACTTGTATCAGACAAAATAAACTTGAAAACAAGACTAACAAGAGGTGCTTGGATGGCTCAGTTGGTTTAACGTCCAACTTTGGCACAGGTCATGATCTCACGGTTTGTGGGTTCGAGCCCCATGTCAGGCTCTGTGCTGACAACTCGGAGCCTGGAGCCTGCTCTGGATTCTCTGTCGCCTTCTCTCTCTGCCCCTCCCCTGTTTGTACTCTGTCTGTCTCTCATTCTCTCTCTCTCTCTCTCTCTCGTCTCACAAAAATAAACATTTAAAAAAAAAAAAGAAACAAAACAAGACTAACAAGAGACAAAGCATACTACATAATAATAAAGGGATCAATCGAACAACCAAATATAACATCTGTAAATATTTATGCACCCTACATTGGAGCACCTAAATACATAAAGCAAATCTTAACTGACATAAAAGGAGAAATTGACAATAATACAGTAATAGTAGGGGACTTTAACACCCCATGTACATCAATGGATAGATCATCCAGACAGACAATCAATAAGGAAACAATGTCTTTGAATGACACATTAGACCAGGTGGACTTAACAGATATATACAGAATATTCCATCCAACAACAACAGGACACACATTCTTTTAAAGTGCACATGGAACATTCTCAAGGATAGATTACATGTTAGGCCACAAAACAAGTCTCACTAAATTTAAGAAGATGAAAATCATATCAAGCATCCTTTCCAACCACAATGGAATGAAACAAGAAATCCATTACAAAAAAAAAAAAAATAGCTGGAAAAACACAAACACATGGAGCTAAGCAACATGCTACTAAACAACCAATAGGTCAATGGAAAAAATCAAAGGACATCAAAAAATACTTCAAGACATATGAAAATGAAAACACGACGGTCAAAATCTTTAAGATGCAACAAAAAACATGCTAAGAGATTATTATAGCACACAGACCTACCTCAAGAAATGAGAAAAAACTAAACAATCCAATCTTACACCTAAGGGATCTAGAGAAAGAAGAACAAAGCCCAAGGTTAGTAAAAGAAAGGAAATAATAAAGATGAGATGGGAAATAAATGAAATAGAGACTAAAATAAAATTTAAAAAGATCAATAAAACCAAGAGCTGGTACTTTGAAAAAATAAACAAAATTGATAAACCCTTAGCCAGACTCATCAAGAAACTAATAGAGAGGACTCAAGTAAATAAAATCAGAAATGAAGAAGTAACAAGCAATACCACAGAAATATAAAGGATTATAATAAAATACTACCAAAAAATATATGCCAATTAATTGGACAACCTAGAAGAAATGGATCAATTCCTAGAAACATAATCCTCCAGAACTGAATCAGGAAGAAATGGAAAATCTGAACAGACCAATTAGTAGTAATGAAATTCAATCAGTAATGAAAAAACTCCCAGGGGTGCCTGGCTGGTTCAGTAGGAAGAGCATGTGACTCTTGATCCTGGGGCCATGAGGTCAAGCTCCATGTTGGGTTAGAGATTACTTACTTACATACATACATATGTACATACATACATACATTTTAAAAAAACTTAAAAAAAATACTCTGGAGCACCTGGGTGCTGGCTCAGGTCATGATCTCACAGTTCATGGGATCAAGCCCTACATCGAGCTCTGTACTGACAGCATGGAGCCTGCCTGGGATTCTCGTCTCCCTCTCTCTCTGCTCCTCTCCTGCTCATGCTCTCTCTTTCTCAGTAAACTTTAAAAACATAACAACAACAACAACAACAACAACAACAACAACAACAACAACAACAAAAACCCACTCCCAAACAAAAGTCCAGGACCAGGTAGATTCACAGGTGAATTCTACCAAATATTCCTTTTTTTTTTTTAAGTTGATTAATTTATTTTGAGAGGGAGAGGCAAGTGCAGGAGGCACAGAGAGAAAGGGAGAGAGAATCCCAAGCCGGCTCTGCAATGTCAGTGTAAGGAGCCTGATGTGGGGTTTGAACTCACAAACCTGTGAGATCATGACCTGAGCCGAAATCAAGAGTCCAATGCTTTATCAACTAAGCCAACTAGGCACCACATACCAAATATTCAAAAAAGAGTCAACACGTGTTCTCCTCAAACTACTCCAAAAAACAGAAAAAGAAGGAAAACTTCCAAATTCATGCTATGAAGTCAGCTTTACTCTGATACCAAAATCAGATAAAGACTCCACTAAAAAAAGGCCAACATCCCTGAGGCTATGGATGTAAACATTCTCAATAACATACTAGCAAACTGCATCCAGTACATTAAAAAAAAAAAAAAAAATCATTCACCATGATCAAGTGGGATTTATTCCAGAAATGTAAGAATTGTTCAATATCCCCAAATCAACATGATACACGTTAACAAAATGAAGGATAAATAAAAATCATATGATCATCTCAATAGATGCAGAAAAGCATTTGACAAAACCCAACATCTGTTTATGATAAAAACTCTCTATAATGTGAGAGACATAAGGGCCGTATATAAAAATTCCATAGCTAACATCATGATAAGTAGTGAAAAACTGAGCACTTTTCCTCCAAAATCAGGAAGAGAAGGATGTCTACCCTCACTTTTTAAAAAATGTTTATTTATTTTTGAAAGAGAGCGAGAGAGCACATGAGTGTGAGTGGGGGAGGGGGAGAGAGAGGCAGAGAATCCCAAGCAAGCTTGCACTATCAGAGCGGAGCCCAACACGGGGCTCCAACGCATGAACCATGGACTTATGACCGAGCCGAAATCAAGAGGTAGACACTTAACTGACTGAGCCACCCAGGCACTCCTCAGTCTTGCCACTTTTATTCAACATAGTACTGACAGTCCTAGCCACAGCAATCAGACAAGAAATAAAAGGCATTCAAGTTAGTAAATAAGTAAAATTGTCACTATTTGCAGATGACATGATACTATACAAAGAAAATCTTAAAGACTCTACCAAAAAGCTTTAGAAAGCTTTTAAATAAATTCAGTAGTTTGGGGATACAAAATTAATATATAGAACTCTGTTGTGTTTCTATGTACTAATAATGAAGTAGCAGAAACATTAAGAAAACAATTCCATTTACAATTGCACCAAAAAGAGGGTTGCCGGGGTGGCTCAGTTGGTTAAGCATCCGACTTCAGCTCAGCTCATGATGTTATGGTTGGTGAGTTCAAGCCCCGCACTGGGCTCTCTGCTGACCACATTGAGCCTGCTTCAAATCCTCTGTCCCTCTCTTTCTGCCTCTCCCCTGCCTGTACTCTGCCTCTCTCAAAAATAAATAAATTAATTAATTAAAAAGAATGAAATACCTAGGAATAAACTTAACCAAGGAGGTGAAAGACCTGTACTCTGAAAGCTATAAAACACTGATAAAAGAAAATGAAGATGACACAAACACATGAAAAGATACTTCATGCTCATGGATTGGAAGAATTAATATGGTTAAAATGCCCATACTGTCCAAGGGTGCCTGGCTGGCTCAGTCAGTTAAGCAACCAAATCTTTTTTTTTTTTTTTTAATTAATTTTTTTTAATGTTTATTTATTTTTGAGAGAAAGACTGAGGAAGAGTGTGAGCGGGGGAGGGGCAAATAGAGAGAGAGAGAGAGAGAGAGAGAGAGAGAGAGAGAGAGACAGAATTTGAAGCAGGCTCCAGGCTCCGAGCTGTCAGCATAAAGCCCAACACAGGGCTTGAAATCACAGTGAGATCATGACCTGAGTCAAAGTCAGACGCTTAATCGACAGAGCCACCCAGGTGCCCCATCAAATTCACCTGTAATAGGGGCGCCTGGGTGGCTCAGTCGGTTAAGCAGCCGACTTCGGCTCAGGTCATGATCTCGCGGTCCGTGAGTTCAAGCTCCGCGTTGGGCTCTGTGCTGACAGCTCAGAGCCTGGAGCCTGTTTCAGGTTCTGTGTCTCCCTCTCTCTCTAACCCTCCCCCGTTCATGCTCTGTCTCTCTCTGTCTCAAAAATAAATAAACGTTAAAAAAAAATTTTTATAAAAAATAAAATAAAATAAATTCACCTGTAATAAAAGCCCTAGTTTGGGATTCATCCCATTGTTACAGTTCACGACAGATCACAAGTTCTGATATTTATTCTGGAAACATGGTCATATAAGCCATAACCATAACAATTGTACGAATTAAAGAACACAGAATTACATATGACTTGTTAAAGAAAAGACACATTTGCCATAACCTCAAATGATGAGTATGATATTGACGTTGAGAGAAAGACATTATAAACAGAAGAAACCACAGTAGCAAACACAGAGAGGTAGGAGAGTATGGGCACACTTAAGGAATTACAGGTAACCTGTTTTGGTTGAAGGGTCGTATGTAGCTGAGATTTTGTTTATATTTTGGGAAATATTGAAAGGGAAGGCAGGAAACTTTAATTTGGGAGCAGATTATGGGAAATCCCCAAATCGTGACGTAAGTTATTTGTGTTTAAATCCACATGTATAGTGAAACTATTGAAACTTTTTGCACAGGCACATGGCATGATCAGGGTGGGCTGCCAAAATGAGTAATTTATGACAATGTAAACTTGAATTGGAGAATGTGAAAACTGGACTCAAAAAAGATGAGTTAGGGAGGAGAAGCATATATTGGATTGATTATAGTTTATACCTGATTTCCTTATATAATCATTAATAGCATGTTATTTCAGTCTCAAAAATATTTTGGCCTGGATGATAAATTAATACATTTCCCAGTTAGGATACATTTTTTAAATATAATTTATTGTCAGATTGGTTTCCATACAACACCCAGTGCTCATCCAAACAGGTGCCCTCCTCAATGCCCATCACCCACTTTACCCTCTCACCCGCCTCCCATTAACACTCTGTTTGTTCTCAGTATCCAAGAGTCTCTTATGGTTTGCCTCCCTCCCTCTCTGTAACTTTTTTTTCCCCTTCCCCTCCCCCATGGTCTTCTGTTAAGTTTCTCAAGTTTCACATATGACTGAAAACATATGGTATCTGTCTTTCTCTACCTGACTTATTTCACTTAGCGTAATACCCTCCAATTCCATCCACGTTGCTGCAAATGGCCAGATTTCATTCTTTCTCATTGCCAAGTAGTATTCCATTGTATATATAAACCACATCTTCTTTATCCATTCATCAGTTGATGGACATTTAGGCTCTTTCCATAATTTGGCTATTGTTGAGAGTGCTGCTATAAACATTGGGGTACAAGTGCCCCTATGCATCAGCACTCTGCTATCCCTTGGGTAAATTCCTAGCAGTGCTATTGCTGGGTCATAAGGTAGATCTACTTTTAATTTTTTGAGGAACCTCCACACTTTTTTCCAGAGTGGTTGCACCAGTTTGCATTCCCACCAACAGAGCAAGAGGGTTCCCATTTCTCCACATCCTCACCAGCATCTATAGTCTCCTGATTTGTTCATTTTAGCCACTCTGACTGGCATGAGGTGGTATCTCCATGTGGTTTTGACTTGTATTTCCCTGATGAGGAGTGACGTTGAGCATCTTTTCATGTGTCTGTTGCCCATCTGGATGTCTTCTTTAGAAAAGTGTCTATTCATATCTTCTGCCCTTTTCTTCACTGGATTATTTGTTTTTTGGGTGTGGAGTGTGGTGAGTTCTATATAGGTTTTAGATACTAGCCCATTATCCGATATGTCATTTGCAAATATCTTTTCCCATTTCGTTGGTTGCCTTTTAGTTTTGTTGATTATTTCCTTTGCAGTGCAGAAGCTTTTTATCTTGATGAGGTCCCAATAGTTCATTTTTGCTTCTAATTCCCTTGCCTTTGGAGATGTGTCAAGTAAGAAATTGCTGTGGGTGAGGTCAAAGAAGTTTTTTCCTGCTTTCTCCTCTATGGTTTTGATGGTTTCCTGTCTCACAGGAAATGGCCCTTTATCCATTTTGACTTTATTTTTGTGTATGGTGTAAGAAAGTTTCATTCTTCTGCCTGTTGCTGTCCAGTTCTCCCAGCACCATTTGTTAAAGAGACTGTCTTTTTTCCATTGGATACTCTTTCCTGCTTTGTCAAAGATTAGTTGGCCATACATTTGTGGGTCCAATTCTGGAGTCTCTATTCTATTCCATTGGTCTGTGTGTCTGTTTTTGTTCCAGTAGCATACTGTCTTGATGATTACAGCTGAAGTAGAGGCTAAAGTAGTAGTAGTAAAGGCTAAAGTCTGGGATTGTGATGCCTCTTGCTTTGGTTTTCTTCTTTAATTTTACTTTGGCTATTCGGGGTCTTTTGTGGTTCCAAACAAATTTAGGATTGTTTGTTCTAGCTTTGAGAACAATGTCGGTGCAATTTTGATTGGGATTGCACTGAATGTGTAGGTTGCTTTGGGTAGTATTGACATTTTAACAATATTTATTTTTCCTATCCATGAGCATGGAATGTTTTTCCATTTCTTTGTGTCTTCTTCAATTTCCTTCATAAATTTTCTATAGTTTTTAGCATACAGATCTTTTACATCTTTGGTTAGGTTTATTCCTAGGTATTTTATGCTTCTTGGTCCAATTGTGAATGGGATCAGTTTCTTTATTTCCCTTTCTTTTGCTTCATTATTGGTGTATAAAAACGCAACTGATTTCTGTTGTATTCATGTATCAGTTCTAGAAGACTTTTGGTGGAGTCTGTCAGGTTTTCCATCATGTCGTCTGCAAAAAGTCAAAGTTTGACTTCATCTTTGCCAATTTTGATGACTTTGATTTCCTTTTATTGTCTGATTGCTGATGCCAGAACTTCCAACACTATGATTAAAACACAGTGGTGAGAGTGGACATCCTTGTCATGTTCCTGATCTCAGGGGGAAAGCTCTCAGTTTTTCCCCATTGAGGATGTTATTAGTTGTTGGTTTTTCATAAATGGCTTTTATGATGTTTAAGTATGTTCCTTCTATCCTGACTTTCTTGAGGGTTTTTATTAAGAAAGGATTAAGCATTCAAATCTTGATTTCAACAATACAGAGATTCCTCAAAAAGTTAAAAATAGAAATGCCACATGATCTACTTGTTTCACTACTGCGTATTTACCCAAAGAAAATGAAAACTATTAAAAAAGAACAGATGGAGAATAATTTCAGCAGATAGATGAAAATTTTAAGTGAAATGGAAATTCTATACCTAAAAACATGATATGAGAGATGACATATTCCTTTAGTGGGTTTATCAACACACTAAACACAGCATAGAAAAGATTTAGTGAACCTGAAAATAGATAAAGAGAAATTATCCAGACTGAAGCACCAAGAGAAAAAGATTGAGGGGGGGAAAAGAACACGTTGAAGATATTGTGAAATAGTATCAAATAGAAGTAATCGAAGATGCAAAAGGAGAAAAGATAATGAGAAAAATTATATTTTTTCCAGAATTCATGAATCACAGAACCAAGAAGCTCAGAGAACCCCAAACAGAACACACACACACACACACACACACACACACACACACACAGAGCCAAACTGCTGGAAATCAACATTAAAGAGAAAAGCTAGACAACAACCAGAGAAATAAGAAACATAACATAATAAGGAAGAAAGCAAACTTTTTCTCAGAAAAAAAAAAAATGAAAACCAAGAGATAATAGATGTGACATTGTCTTACAGTACATAAACAAAACAAAAAAAGGTTAGTTCAGAATTTTATGCCCAACAAAAAAAAAAATCTTTAAAAAATAATAATTAAATAAAAACTGTTTTAGACAAACAAAGAGAATGCACTATCAGATCTGGTGCACTATGAATATTAAAGGATGTTCTTCACGCAGAAAGATTGAAACTAGATTGAAATTTGGATTCATACAAAGGATTGAAGAGTCCTGAAGGTGGTAAAAAGTGGAGATAGATTGTTTAAAGTTTTTCTTTAAATTTTTAAAAAAGATTATTAATTGTCTAAAGCATAATAACTATGTATTTTAAGGTTAATAACATATATAGACGCAAAAAGTAAATCAACAGCACAAAAGATGGAACAGAGGAAATTAAACTATATGGTTATATATTATTTGAAGGTTAAGATGAAAAGTTAAGATGTATATTGTGAACCCAAGAGCAAAAACTTAAAGAAAAATACATGTAACTAATAAGCCAATAATAAAGACAAATGGAATTATTTAAAATACCCAATAAATTTGAAAGAACAAAGGGAAAGAGAATAAAAGCAAAGAAGAGATGGGATAAGTGGAAAACTAGTAAGATGGTAGATGTAAATCCAACCACAGCAATGATTACATGAAACATAAATAATCTAATACAATTAAAAGGTAGAGATTGTCAGATTGAAAGAAAAGGCCATCCACAAGGATGTAACTTTAAATATACAGACATAGATATATTAAAATTGAAGAATGAGAAAACATAGGCTTTACTATGTGAATACTACTCAAAAGGAAGCTAGAGACATTACAGAAATATCAAAGTTAACTTCAGAGTATTTCCAAAGGTCAAGAGAAGCCTTATCTATGGATAAACAGTTCACCAGTGTTCCTTTTTCTCCACATACTTAGTAACACTTGTTATTTACCTTTTCAATACTAGCCATTCTGACAGGTGTGAGGTGATAGCTCATAGTAGTGTTTATTTGCTTCTCCCTAATCATCAGGGAAATGCAACTTTTCATGCATCTGTTTGCCATCTGTATGTTTTTGGGAAAATGTCTATAAAGATCCTCTGCCCATTCATCAAGAAGACCTAATAATCCTAAATATCTTTGTGCCTAATAGCAGTGGCTTCAAGTTATGTAAAGGACAACTGATGGAACTAAAAGGAAAAATATACAAATACACAACCACACCTGGGAGAGGATATTTGCAAATGACATATCCAATAAAGGATTAGTATCCAAAATATATAAAGAACTTATACCAGGGAGCCTGGCTGGCTCAGTCAGTTAAGCATCCGACTTCTTCTCAGGTCATGATCTTGTGGTTTGTGGGTTTGAGCCCCGTGTCGAGTTCTGTGCTGACAGCTCAGAGCCTAGACCCTGCTTCAGATTCTGTTTTTCCCTCTCTCTCTCTCTGCCTCTCCCCCAGTTGTGCTCTGTCTCTGTCTCTCTGTCTCTCAATCTCTCAAAAAGAAATGAACATTAAAAAAAAAAAGAACTTACACCACTCAACACCCAAAAACCAAATAATCCAGTTAAAAAATGGGCAGAAGACATGAACAGACATTTCTACCAAGATGACATACAGATGGTCAACATATACATGAAAATATGCTCATCATCATTTATCAGGAAAATGCCCATCAAAACTACAATGAGATATTACTTCACACCTGTCAGAATAGCTAAGATCAACGCCACAAGAAATAACAGGTGTTGGTGAGGATGTACAGAAATGTGAAACCTCATGCACTGTTGGTGGCAATGCAAACTGTTGCAGCCACTTTGGAAAACTATATGGAGGTTCCTCAAAAAGTTAAAAATACAGCTACCCTATGATTCACTATTATACTAATGGGTATTTACCAAAAACTACAACAACACTAATTCAGAAGTATACAAGCACCCCTATGTTTATTGCCACATTATTTACAATAGCAAGACTATCAAGTCTTGCCATTTGCAACAGCATAGATGGAGCTATATAGTATAATGCTAAGCAAAAAATGTCAGAGAAAGACAAATACCTTATGATTTCAGTCATGTGGAATTTAAGAAAGAAACAAAAAGTGAACAAGGAAGAAAAAAAAGAGACCAATCAAGATACAGACTTAACTATGGAGAGCCAAAGGAAAGGTGGGAGGGATGGGTGAAATAGGTGATGGGGATTCAAGAGTACATTTCTGATGAGCACTGAATAATGTATAGAATTGTTTAATCACTATATTGTACACCTAAAACTAATATATCACTGTATGTTAACTATACTGGGATTAAAATTAAAAACTTAGTAAAAATAACTTAAAATTTAAATTAGGGGTGCCTGGGTGGCTCAGTTGGTTGGGCATCCAACTTTGGCTCAGGTCATGATCTCACGGTTCATGGGTTTGAGCCCCACATCAGGATCTGTGCTGACAGCTCAGAGCCTGGAGCCTGCTTTGGATTCTGTGTCTCCCTCTCTCTCTGGGCCTTCCCTCTCAAGCTCTGTCTCTCTCTCTCTCTCTCTCTCTCTCTCTCAAAAAGTAAATAAACATTAAAAAAAAATTTTTTTTAATTTAAATTAAAAAAAAAAATGGAGTCAGGGGGCCAGAAAGGGGAGTTTTCATGTCTTACCATTCCATGGCCTTAACTGCAAGAAGGCAGATTTTCTCCTTGCCTAGCAACAAGTTTAGCCAATTAAAAAATACCACAACTTAGCCAATGAGAAACTGTCCCCACTCTGAACTCCCACTTTCCTCCAATGGACTTTCATTCAAAGAGCCCCTCCCCACTTCCTCCTTTTCTTTATAAGATATCATTCGCTCTCCAGATTTACCTGTGGTTTGCAGGGGCTTGCATGTCCTAAATTCCAATTCCTCTGCTATTCCAGACTAAACCCATTTTACTGGTAAAATAACTGACCTTTTTACTTTTAAGTCAACACTAACCATGAGCTATTGGAAACTGAAATTTTAAAACAGTTTAAAGCACATTATAAAACATGAGAAATTACAAGTACCATAAGATACAACTACAGCCCTGTGATGAACTCCATGCTGACAACACCAAGCCTGCTTGGGATTCTCTCTCTTCCTCTTTCTCTGCCCCTCCCCCACTCTTGGTCTCTCACTCTCTCTCAAAATAAATAAACTTAAGAAAAAAAAAGATACTACTACAGAATTACTAAAATGACTATCATTAATATGACTGACAATACAAAGTGCTGTTGAGGATGCAAAGCAACTGGAACTTTCATACTTTGATTCTAACATTGTACGTTTCCATAAGCACTTTGGAAAACAGTTTACTGGTTTCTTATGAAGTTTAACATATATTTACCATATGACCCAATCAACTCATTCCCAGGTATTTACCTAAGAAAACTTTATGTCCATAGAAGAACTTGTACATACATGTTGATAACAGATTTATGCACAATAGTAAAAAAAAAACAAAACAAAAAAACTGGAAAGGAACCAAATGTCCATCAACTGGTAAATGGCTAAACAATTTGTAATGTAACCAAATATTAGAATATTACTCAACAATAAAAAGTAATGAATTGGTATCCTCTACAACAAGGATTAACCTCAAAAGCATTATGCTAAGTGGGAAAAAAAAAGACACAAAAGCCTCATATTGTATGATCCATTTATATCAGTGTTTGGGAAAGGCACAACTCCAAAGACAAAAAGTCAGATCAGATCAAGGCTGGAGACAGGGAGAGGCAATTGACAAAGGGGCACAAGGGAACCTTTGGGGGAAACAGTCTATATCTGGTGGTATTGGTTAAACACCTGAATACACTTGTCAAAATATCACTCAACTATAAACTTTAAAAGAGTGCACCTGGGGGCGCCTGGGTGGCTCAGTCGGTTGGGCATCCGACTTCAGCTCAGGTCACCATCTCGCGGTCCGTGAGTTTGAGCCCCGAGTCAGACTCTGAGCTGATGGCTCAGAGCCTGGAGCCTGCTTCTGATTCTGTGTCTCCCTCTCTCTCTGCCCCTCCCCCATTCATGCTCTGTCTCTCTCTGTCTCAAAAATAAATAATAAACGTTAAAAAAAAATTAAAAAAAAAAAAAAAGAGTGCACCTGATTGTAAATCATACCTCAGGAGATGACGGAGGAAGGAAACTGGACAGCTCATTGCATCTCTTGGAGAACAAAGTTTGGAGGCTACACAGCCAGCATAATGGTAAACATAATGAGAGGGAGAGAGAGAGGAGAGAGAGAGGTGCTGAGAGAGAAGCGGAGGTGGGGGAGAGACAAAGAGACAGCCAATACTGAACTGGACAGCTCACAGCATCTCTTGGAGAGTTGGAGAACCAGGTTTAGAGGCTATACAGCCAGCAGCAAAGCCCAAAATCATGCTGGGGAGACAGCAAAGTAAAATCATTACCTCTGCTGGTCAGGGACACCACAGTCTCCACCACCACCCTGAACCAATACTCTTGGCCTTGACCCTTGGGTGCTTGCCCCTGCTGCCTCTAGAAACCGATGGCTCCATCTCCAGAAATGGATTGCTTGAGGTCCCAGCTTCTTCATTTTACTCTTTAAAGTCTGGAGTGATGACAACTGATTGGCAGAGCCCAGGTCATATTCCTATTCTTTAATTGCAAGGCAGAAAGAAAGTACGTATCACTTTCAGCTTCTACAGTGGGGATATATTCTGCATCATAAGGTAGGGAACTCCTCTAACAGGGGAAGCAGGTTCCCTACCATCTCTCCAACATCATTATTTGCTGAGTAGCCAAGAAGAGTGAAAAATGTCCACTACACCTCCGACATCATGACTCTGATTAGGAACTCTAAGTGCTTATAGGATAAAATCTTAACTCTTGTATACACAGCCTGACCCTTACCTCAGTGACCTTTGGCCCAGTATCCTTAAGATACTGTGTCCTGAAGATTCTCTCTGAACAAATGAGTCAAGTTAAGACCTATCTGAAAATCCTCACTAAGCCAAAAAACACAGAAATGAGAGACCCTCAGATCCCAAAGGGTCACAAGATCAGGTCCATCCAGTCTAAGCCTGGAGTTAAGACGATAATGTGGCATGTAGTTGAAATTTGTTGTGAAATGCTTCTTACTGATAACTTGCAAAGTCAACAACGAGATTGGAGAGTCTAAATTACTCTTCCTGCAAACAAATGAAATGTAGCTAACAGATACAACTGACCTGAAATAACTGCCTTAATTTTATTTCTGTCCCCTCTGACTGAGCCAGGCAACTACATGAGCCATGAAAAGCGGGCATCGCTGGGCAGAGAACCTGGAGATAGTGGCCCTGGAAACCCCAAATCCCTCTATGGAGGACAGATCCCAGAGTCTCCTGCACTTCCCTCAGGCTGGGTCACTGATACTTCCGCCAGGTACAAATTCACCGCCGGACTGATTCCATTTCACCTGGTCCTCCAGCCAGCCTTGTATTTATCTGTGTTTAGACATTCTTCCTTCGGCAAAGCGTCTTCACAGTAAGTTATTCTGCCTTCCTTGTTTAAGATGGCAGTGTGCCCTTTGCTCTCTTTCATCTTTGCTTTTTCCCTCTACAGTAGCCTTCTGAGAACATAAGGTTTTTGAATCCATTTGTGGATTTTTAAAATTTTGATCCCATTTTTAAGGCTTCTTGAAATCTGTAACAAAGGCCCTCACTCCCCCAACACATATTGTGTGGCGCCCTCTTTCCAGGTGGGCTTCAGTAATGCAGATCTCAACTAACCCACAGGCTACTGAGAGTGGAAGCTGATGGCCAAGAGGCAGTACGAAAACTGAACTCGTAAAGACAAAGTGGCCCAGGATAAAGGAGTCACGGTGGGCATCCAGAGATGCCCAGGGCACCAGATCGGGAGCTGGAGGGCTGCTCTAAGCACTCACTGCGCCCCATCCCATCTTCAACACTGGGGTGCTGGGGGCTGCCTCACCAGTTCACCCGTCTGTGGGCCTCCTAGGGCCTGACAACAGCTCTTGGGGCAAGAGAGAGGATCCAGCACACCCAGCTCCCAACATACGTTCCTAAGAGCTTTCCGAGCAGAATGTTAAAAATTTTTTTTTTCTTTTTCCACAAGAGAGAAAGGCTGAAGTCATTAGCAAAGGAAAATCCCAAGAGACATCACTGCTTTCCCAAACAACCTCTCTAGGCTTGGGAACACGTACCGTTCCCGTTTTGTACCCAGGGAGAAAAACTTTTTATAACCTTACAAAAAAGTTACATAAACAACACTATCCCCTTTGTTGGTTTCTTTTTTTAAAAGGGATTGTTTTGAAAATAGATAATTTTACTGATCCGGGAGCCAAGAATTGTTGCTCTGTCTTGAGGAGCAGTTGGACGCCCCTTCTGGAAGGATTGTTTGTTTGCCTAAGATTATGCATGCTGGCCAGGGGCAGCCAGAGGAGCTGCTTCAAGTGCTCCCTCAGGACGGGGCAGAGTGGCACCTGCAGGGCTTGTGGGCCCTGCTCTCAAGGAGCACCAGCCAGCTCACTCACCCCCTCACTCGGGATTTCCTCAAATCAAAGCTCTCCCTCACTGAGGATACAAAGGCAGATGGGAGTGGAGAGCCGAGAATGTCTTTACAGGCAAGCGAGCAAGGAGATAGATGACACACAGAAAAGGAACATTCTCTTTGACAGTGTCGAGAAGCAAGCAGGCAAGGGCAAGGAGTGGAGAAGAGAAAAGGCCAACGGCCAGGTAAAACTTATCAGGCTAGAACTAATTGTTTGAAGCTGTTATTTCCAGTGAAAGGAGTTAACAAACAAAAAGATAAAGAGAGCTCCAAGGGAACAGCCGCTTAAAACAAGTATACTCCTCTGAGCGCCTGGTTGGCTTAGTCGGATAAGCGTCCAACTTCAGCTCAACTCATGGTCTCACAGTTCTTGAGTCTGAGCCCCGCATCGGATTCTGTGTCTCTGTCTCTCTCTGCCCCTCCCTTGCTTGTGCTCTCTCTCTCAAAAATAAACAAACATTAAAAAAAAAACAAAAAAAACAAAAAACAGGTATACTCCTCCACAGGAAGTTCGTTAGGTCTATTTCTACATTCCCTACTCAGTCTCAAGCAGAGGGGTCAGACTCACTGGAGGAAATGGTTCCAGAATCCATGCTGCTCTGATGTACGGTTACTAGTATGCAAAGTAATAGGATACAACGTGGTGAGAGGGGAACTTGAACCATTCAGAAAGCTCATGCATGTGTATATAAATTTGCCTAAAACAGAAGTCAAGAAGCTATAAATGGATGCTCCTCCATCCAAAAACATGGAACAATTAGTTCTGATAGAGGACCCAAGCTGAATTTCCTTCAAGCAAGAATGCCTCCCACACATGTGCTTTGTGACGCAACTCTCTGAGAAACAGCTCTCCTACTACAACCCAAGCCGCTGGGGTTTGAGATTCTCCTCTTTAATTGTGGCCACTCCAGAAGAGCAGTTTTGATATTGATGTTATTCTTTAATAGAAATGTGAAAAGCCAATCTTTGAAGAGTCATACATTGCTTATAATACCACACAACATTTTTGTTTCATGTTGAATTTTTTTTTACACAATACCACTTCAACAATAGTCAAGACCTTCCCTTCAATACTGAAGCTTCGCAGAGTCAAGACTTGTTCACTACCCTGCTCCCAGTACCTCATGGAGGTGCTCAATAAATATTAGATGAATTATCAATAAAGTGAACAAACATACACCAAGCTAGACTATTTCCACTTTCTGGATAATGCCCTCTCAGCAGACACGATCAGCAGAGTCATGCTCTGAACAGAGGGGAATGCTTTCATACTGGCACAGCAACATTTAAAGAAGGAGCTGAGGGTTTCTATTTGTTGATTTACGAAAACACATCGATTTTATTCATTTTGAGCTGAGAATCAGCCTGGGAACATGAGAGGAGGCAGAAATGTGGGCATGTTGATTTCCTGAGAGATGGTACCAGTCAGCAACTCCCGTACCCCAACACAAGTGCATTCTTTGCTATTTTTCTTGGAACACCATGAGAGTATGTAGAGAGTCTGTCTTATCAGCTTCCAGGTGTAGGCAGTCCACGAAGCCACTTCAAAGAGGAAAACGGGGAGGGAGAGGAAGACCCGAAGTAATGGAACCCAGGATATGCCTGCTGGGGTAAGAACCTTTTCAGATACAATCCCGCCCCCCGCAACTCTCCCATTATTTCCATGTCACCTAGGCTTCCCACTGTTCCCTTGGATTTTTTTTTTAACGTTTATTTTTGAGACTGAGAGAGACAGAGCATGAATGGGGGGAGGGTCAGAGAGAGAGGGAGACACAGAATCTGAAACAGGCTCCAGGCTCTGAGCTGTCAGCACAGAGCCCAACGCGGGGCTCGAACTCACAGACTGTGAGATCATGACCTGAGCCAAAGTCAGATGCTTAACTGACTGAGCCACCCAGGCGCCCCTGTTTCCTTGGATTTTTAAAAGACCCTTAGTAACCCACATAAGGAAGGGTTTTGCTTACCCTCGTAGAGGAAACAACTGGAAACTAATAGGCTGCACTACTTTTTCTCACTCCATCAAATCTATGTTAACTCTTTGTGATCAAAACAAGAAAAGAAAAACAAAAGTTTTCCAATATAAAGCAGATGTGCCTTTTAGGAGGATTTTATATTTACACGGTGTTTAAAAGGCCATTTTATGCTGATCTGAACTTCCAGTTCTAAGTCAGGGAGATATAAAGTACAGCATACAGAATATAGTCCATAATGTTGTAGTGACTTTGCATGGTGATATATGGTGATTGCACTAATTGTGAGCATTGCATAATGGATATAAATGTCAAATCACAATTCTGTACACCTGAAACTAATACAACACTGCATGCCAACTAGACTTCAGTTAAAAGTAAATTTTTTACAAAAGAGAGGAGGGGTTCCTGGGTGGCTCAGTCAGTTGAGCACCCAACTTTGGCTCAGGGACTGATCTCATGGTTCATGAGTTCAAGCCCCGGGATTGGGCTGTCTGCTGTTAGCACAGATGGGCTGTCTGCTGTTAGCACAGAGCTCGCTTCAGATTCTCTGCCCCTTGTTCTCTCTCAAAATAAGTAAATAAAAACTTTAAAAAATATATAAAAAAAGAGAGGAACCTTTTTTCTCTTCCACATACAGTGAATCAGCTGGGGAATGAAGGCACGTTTCTCTTTCCTGTCCTGTCATATTTGTTTTGATCCTTATTTCTTCTACCATTGCCACTGATGCACTGGGTTCTCCCTGGGGTCTGCACTTCTGAACATATTATTTTTCAAACACTCTTTAAGTGGCTGTGCTCTTTCACATGGAGAGAAAACGACTTTTGCAGCCTTCTCCCCAACTGCTTCAAAATCTACAACAACCGTCTGAAAACAGCATTTTCCTTGCTACGTCAACAGAATCCAGTCTAGCAGCAATTCACATGTGGTACTGAATCTTGAGCTGATGATTCCCACGTGTAAGGTATTGCTGAAATCTACTCTCTTGAGTTCTCAGACCTACTTTGCTATTTTCTGCAGGGTTGAGAGGAGTACCTCATGCAATCTCGCTTAAATTCTCAGAAGGCACTAGAAGTCATGCCCTTTTCCTCTCTAAAATCCCAGGAAAAGGTCTCCTGGATTAGTTTCTCACTGTTTGTGGTTGAGAAACATTCTGTAGCTTCTGACAACAACTTAGCTGGGGTGATAGGATCTTTGCTATGTAACAGGTAAAGGAAAATAGCAAGGAGCAATATCAAGGCTTTATGGAAATTTTTAACACCATTTGCAGAACTCGACTTTGAGATCTACTAATTAAATTTGTTCATTTGTTCACACATCCATTCACACATATTTTGAGTGCATATTCATTGTCATACACTGTTTGGGGGGCTGGGAACAGCTTCTATGATTCATTTGGCAGCGTAAAAATATTCCCCAGCACCATCTGATTGCATGTGTGAAATTTAGAGTGCTCTAACTTCATCAATACAACAACAGTGTGGCGTAAGAGATTTTATTTAATAAACACTATGCCATCTCCCTCGGGAGTACAAATTTGCACACTCCACACACTGGGAAAACAGCCTTCTCCTTAACCTACCAAGATCATCAGAATACTCCAAAACTGTCCTGTTTTGTTGACTGCATACTAACTAAAACACAAACAACGGATCCAGGCCCATTTGGTGTATCAGCTTGGTAACAAGGACTGAAGCCTAAGGCCGGCTATAGCCACAAAGCACACAGCTCAAGAAAGGACTCGGCCAGCGATGCTTTCTGGTAATGCAGAGCTAAATGGCGCCGCAAAACTTTGCCACACAGGCAATATACTGTCCAAAACACATGGGTCATCCAAGAAATATGAAGCCAAATTAAAAAGGCCAGAATTCCCTTTGAAAGGCCAGCAGACAGCATGGCGCCAGCCTGGCATCAAGCTCCAGACCAACATCAACTTCTATAAATCAGGGGTAGCATCGAACCTCTTCTGGTGCATGATAAAACCTGGACCTTCCACAGATGCCAACAACTGACTTGTTCAGCAGTTCAAGTAGTGTCACCTGAATATTAAATACCAGGACAGATCCAAAGTCACGGAGGTCCTGCAGTGTGATTGGTCTGCCAAGGTTGAAGCTATATCTATCATAGTGCAAGTCCACAGACCCGATAGCCATGACACCAAATTGTACCAGCAGTGGCCTTTGGGGGGTTATTGGCCAGGAGAGGACACGAGGCAGACTTCGGAGTGGTGGTTACAGAAGACACACACACACACACACACACACACGTACAATTTCTAACTGGCAGAGCACCAATTTCACATGAATTGCTTCTTAGAGAACTAGAAAGTTTGGGTTGGGTTTCTTGGTAAAATTTTTTGGAGGGTGGACAAATCTTAATTTCTTACTCTACTAATACCATTATTCTACTAAATAGCTCCCCATCCTCCTCTACACCTCGCTGAAACAGTGGATGAGTGAAAGCAAACACTGAGACAAACCAACAACAGTATTATCAACTCATGTGGACAAGTACTTAAACCCATATCTCTGCTTTATGATATTTTTCCCTTAAGGAAACTGAAAAATAGTCATGCACTTACTGTAACAAAGAATTCCTTTCCAAGTTTCCATGTCTTCACCCAAAGGCTCTTCTGCTAGATAAGGGCAAAGGAAAGAGATTTAAAACTAAGCCAGGCTGAACTACTTTACTGATGAGGCATTCCCAGTAAAGCCTGCAACTTATAATATTTAATTGTAAGTTACAAACTAGGAAATTAAAGACTTTCAGCTAGCTCAGTGTTTCTGGGGAGAAAAGAAAGCACACTAATTAAAGACATAAAGCCTGATTGTATTCAGGTGCCTTACTGAGGAATCGCAATCCTTAATCAAAAAGTGAGGGGAGGGGGGTGTATTTTTTAAAAAATCATTCCAAAAGAAAAATGTTAAGTACAGAAAAGAGATGGGGAAAATGGAAAAACAAGTTCACAAGTTTGGTGCTTTCAACTTGTATTGAATTCTTAATTCTGAAAAACAAAAGCATGATATTTTGTTACATAAACCCCCCAAATGATAGCAATGATAATCTGTAAGTTCACAGCAAAATTAATGGTTATCAAAGGTAACTGTGAGCTATAAATTCCATCGGAGCTCATCCACCCCCGCTTTATAGATGAAAAAAACAAAAGTTAAATCAATGGATTAGAACAAACCACGGGTGACGCCATGCTGTTGTCAAGCAAACAGAGCAACCCTAACAAGGCACAGAACTGGAGGATCTTTGAGATAGCCTCCCCACTATACTGGCTTTGCCTTCCTTCCAAAACTACATCTGGTTTGTGGAAGGCTTGAAGATGGTCCAGGGAAGAGAACAAAGTTCCTGCAAGAATGGAAAGAGGGGCCACAAAGAAAGATGAGAAACAAATGGAAGTAAATACACTGAGGTTGCTGGGAAATGGTTTCTCCGGGGTCCACCTAGGGTAAAGATATACCTCTTGATGCGCGTAAGGAATTTTTTCACCATCCTAACTATCTTTAAGGGGATACTCCAGAAGCATCAAGCACACTCACATTGTGGAGCTACCGTCTCTACCGCCCATCCACAGAACTCTTTTCATCTGGCAAAACTGAAACTCTGTATCCATGAAACACTAACTCCCCATTGCTCCCTCCCTCCTGGCGGTGGCAACCAACATTCTACTTTGCATCCTACGAGTTTGACTACTCTGGGTACCTCGCATAAGTGGAATCATACAGTATTTATCCTTTGGGGACTGGCTTATTTCACTTAGCATCACGTCCTCAAGCTAAAGAATTATTTTTAAGAAGATATTTAATAAGTATTAGCTGAGGATGCTGACCAGCTGTTTTCCATCTACCATAAGCACAAAGAAAACAGGAGAAAATGAGTTTAAACGGCAAGGGTAGAAAAAGCTGTCAGGTGCTGGAATAGAAACTCTTAAAGGAAAAACTATGCTTTTCCTTTAACCCTTATGGAGGTGCTATAAACAATATGTTAACATATATTAAGTTGGTGTTCCCTTATGATAAAATCTCTTAAAATTATGAAATCAACTCAACAAGCCCTAACTGAACCTCTGATTATAATGGCGTGGGAACTACCAAACAGAATATATTGTCCTTTCCCTTGAAATAATACAATTTACCCCAAGCAACAATGTACCTTTCTTCAAATTCTTTTTTTTTTTTTCAACGTTTTTTATTTATTTTTGGGACAGAGAGAGACAGAGCATGAACAGGGGAGGGGCAGAGAGAGAGGGAGACACAGAATCGGAAACAGGCTCCAGGCTCCGAGCCATCAGCCCAGAGCCTGACGCGGGGCTCGAACTCGCGGACCGCGAGATCGTGACCTGGCTGAAGTCGGACGCTTAACCGACTGCGCCACCGAGGCGCCCCAAATTCTTAAGGTATTTAACATTTTTACCATAAACCAGGGATGACCGCTATTAACTCAAGCATCAATTTTTATCAACTGTTAGAGACTGCCTAAAGCCTGTGATGAATTCTGAGCCCAAGACAGGGCACACACACACACACACACACACACACACACAAAACATCATGATTAGTTATTGTTGTTTGTCATGGGTCAGGAAGAGACAAACAAGGGTAAGAGTGTCATATTCTGGCCATTCCTGTCAAAACTCTTGTACTTTGTTATGCCTTATTGATTGCTTACCACTAATCACTATTTGTTTCTGTTTGTCTCTCCAGCTACAATGTGCTTCACAGTAGTCATCAGTACTGTATCTTCTACTTACTTACTTAGCATCCCCACAAAATAGCATAATATTAAGAACTGTATAAACACAGGCACCTGGGTGGCTCAGTTGGTTGTGCATGTGACTCTTGACTTCGGTTCAGGTCATGATCTCACAGTCCTGGGATGGAGCCCTTCCTCAGGCTCTGTGCTGAGGGTGGAGTCTGCTTAAGATATTCATTCTCTCCTCTCTCTCTCTCTCTCTCTCTCTCTCTCCCTCTCTCAAAAAGAGAGAGAAAGAGGGAGAGAGAGAACCATATACATAATAATGAGACAAACAGTTAAGGAGAAGGTTTCTGGAAAAATGGCAGAGTAGGAAGCACCAGGAATGTTTCTCCTCACCTGGACAACAATTGCACTGACAGAATCTGTCTGATGTAACCATTTTGGAACTTTGGAGTCTATAGAAGGCTGCTACTTCCAGGGGAAGACTTAAATGGTAAATAGTAGTTAATTTCAGAGTATTTCAGCTCTTATCACAGTAGCAACCATCCCCCACCCTCAGCCACGTGGCAGGCAACTGTGCACATGTTCCTGAACCAGCTTGCACACAGCTTGTGGGAGTTAGATCAGGCAAAAGGACCCTGTGTTCCAAATATTGGGGCGGGGGGGGGGGCGGTGTGCTCCTGGATGGCTCAGTCAGATAAGTGGCCGACTTCAGCTTGGGTCATGATCTCACCGTCAGTGAGTTTGAGCCCCACATCGGGCTCTGTGCACACAGCTCAGAGCATGGAGCCTGCTTCGGATTCTGTGTCTCCATCTTTCTCTGCCCCTTCCCTACTCATGCTCTGTCTCTCTCTTTCTCTCTCTCTCTCTCAAAAATAAACCTTAAATTTTTTTTTCAAATATCAGGGATCTGTGCATTAATCACTCACTTCTGATTGCTGCAATTCTGATCACAGAGGTACAAAGAGGGGGGCAGCCCTTGTTCTTGCACCTCCCCCATTACTGGAAGGCCTCCTTCCCTGCATCTGGAGTGATTCCCAGGGGATTTAAAAGGCTAGTGTCCTTCCCCCAACTTCCATCATTTTTCTTTTTTATCCCTTTTGAGAACCAGACATTACAAACTAGGATATTCAAAATCAACTGTATATATGGGGATGATTAGAAAGTGACTACACGTGTTCAGGGAAAGCTTCAGAAAAACCTCAGAAGACGTTGAGACAGAAAGTGGCTGAGAGAATATTTAAAGAAATAATGGCTGAAAACCTCCCAAACTTGATGAAAAACATGAGTATAAACCTCCAAGAAGTTCAGCGAACTCCACATAAAATGAACTTGAAAAGATTCATACCAAGACACATTATAATCAAACTGCGGGAAGACAAAGACAAAGACAGAATCTTGAAAGCAACAAGAGAGAAGCACTCCTCACATTCAAGGGATTCTCAGTAAGATTATAAGTAGATTTCTCATTAAAAACTTTGGAGGCCAAAAGACAGCGGGCCGATATATTCCAAGTACTGAAAGAAAAAAGAACTCAACCAAAGAATCTTCTATCTTACAAAACTGTCCTTCTATAGTGAAGGAGAAATTAAGATATTACCAGAAAAACAAAAACTGAAGGCATTTATTACCACCGGACTTGCCCTGAAAGACCTGCTTGAGGGAGTCCTGCAGGGTGAAACGAAAGGACGCTAGCCAGAAACTCCAAGTTGTATGAAGAAATGAAGATCTCAATAAAGATAGATACATGGGCAGTGATGAAATCTAGTATTATTGTAACAACTTTTCTGACTCCACTTTCTCTTTTCTACATGATTTAAGAAAATAATACATTTTAAAAATGTTGTCTAAAAGACAGTATTATTGCAACTTTGGTTTGTAGCTCTACATTTTGTGTTCTACATATTTTTTATAAGTATTTTTTTAATGTTTACTTTTTGACAGAGAGCATGAGCGGGGGAGGGGCAGAGAAAGAGGGAGACAGAATCCAAAGCAGGCTCTGGGCTCCAAGCTGTCAGCACAGAGCCCCACGCGGGGCTCGAACTCACAAACCACGAGATCATGACCTGAACAGAAGATGGATGCTTAACCAACTGGGCCACCCCGGCACCCCTGTGTTCTACATATTTTAATGGTCTTACAAGAATTTTTAGGTTTTGTTTTGGGGAACACAATGTGGAAAAATGTAACTTTGTGATATTGACAACTGAAAGGGATAGGAATAGAACTTACAAGAGCAGAGTTTTTGTATAGTATTCAAGTGAAGCTGGTATAAATTCAAGTTAGAGTGTTATAACTTTAGGATGCTCAATGTAAGCCCCATAATAACACAAAGAAAATAGCCATGGAAAATACACACAACTAAATGAGAAATTTAGACACTTCATTAAAAAAAAAAAGCAACTAACACAAAAGGAGAGAGTAATGCAGGAAATGAGGGATAAAAAAACTCTAAGCATATACAAAACAAATATCAAAATGACAAAAGTTAGTCCCTTCTTATCAGGAAATACTTTATTTTACTTTATTTTACTTTATTTTATTTTATTTTATTTTATTTAATTTTATTTTAATTTTATTTTATTTTTATTTTATTTTTGAGAAAGAGACAGAGAGAGAGAGAGAGAGAGAGAGCCAGGGAGGGATAGAGGGAGAGAGAGGGAGAAGCTCAAGCAGGCTTCATGCCCAGAGTGGAGATGATGCAGGGCTCTATCTCATGACCCTGAGATCATGATCTGGACCAAATCAAGAGTCAGACACATAACCAACTGAGAGGCCCAGGCACCCCAAAAAGTACTTAAAGTTTTTTTTAATATTTATTTATTTTGGGGAGAGTGCAAGCAGGGAGGGGCAGAGAGAGGGGGACAGAGGATCTGAAGTGGGCTCTGCATTGACAGTCTGACAGCAGCGAGCCCAGTGTGGGGCTCCAACTCACGAATCGCAAGATCATGGCCTGAGCCAAAGTCAGATGCTCAACCAGCTGAGCCACCCAGATGCCCAAAGAATTACTTTAAATCTAAGTGGGTTAAACTCTCCAAAGACAGATATTGTCAGACTAGATAAAAAAAAAAAAACACATGATCTAACTATATGCTATCTACAAGAGACTCACTTGAAGTCCATAGACACAAATAGATTAAAAGTGAAAAAATGAAAAAAAGGTATTTCATGCAAATAAGTGACCAAGAGAGAGGAGAGGGAGCTATATCAATACCAGACAAAACAGACTTTAAATCTAAAAAGTTAATGAGACAAAGGAGAACATTATATATTAATAAAAGGTTCAATATAGCAAGAAGATATAACAATTATAAACATTTATGCACCTAATGATAGAAAAAGTAGGATTTATTCAAGGGATATAAGAATGGTTCAACACATAAAAATTGATCAATGTATGGGATGCCTGGGCTCATTGGTTGAGCATCTTGACTCTTGATTTCAGTTCAGGTCATGATCTCACAGTTCTTGAGTTTAAGCCCTGTGTCGGGCTCTGTGCTGACAGTGCAGAGCCTACTTGAAATTCTCTCTCTGCCCCTCCCCTACTTGCATGCACCCGTGCACACCCACTCTTTCTCTCTCTCAAAAATGAATAAATAGGGGTGCCTGGGTGGTCCAGTCAGTTGAGCATCTGACTCTAGATTTCAACTTCAGACATGATCCCAGGGTCATGGGATTGAACCCCATGTCAGGCTCCATGCTCAGCTTGAGATTCTGCTTGAGATTCTCTTTGTCTCCCCCTC
Organism: Panthera onca; assembly: GCF_046562875.1. Taxonomy (NCBI): domain Eukaryota; kingdom Metazoa; phylum Chordata; class Mammalia; order Carnivora; family Felidae; genus Panthera; species Panthera onca. The sequence goes on from NC_138344.1 coordinate 80,459,207, forward strand.
TCCCCTGCTCACTCTTTCTCTCTCTAAAATAAAAAATAATTAATAATAAATAAATAAACATTAAAAAATTGATCAATGTAAAACACCACATTAATAGAATGAAGAAAACTCACATAATCATCTCAATCGATGCAGAAAAAGTTTTTGAGGAACTCTCAAGCACTATTGATGGGAATGTAAATTGGTACAGCCACTGTAGAAAACAGTATGGAGGTTCCTCAAAAACTAAAAATAGAAATACCATATTTACCCAAAGAAAATGAAAACTCTACTTTGAAAAGACATATGTACTCCTATGTTTATTGCATCTTATTTACAATAGCCAGGATTTGAAAACAACCCAAGTGCCCATCAATTGGCAAATGGATAAGAAAAATGTAAGACATTATGTATTATTATAGATAGTATATATAGTATAGATAATGGAATATTATACAGTCATAAAAAAGGGTGAAATTGTGCCATTTGAGATAACATCGTTGGACCTAAGGGGTATTATGTTAAGCGATATAAGTCAGACTAAGAAAGATAAATACCATATGATTCCACTCATAACTGGAATTAAAAAAATGAATAAACAAAAAGCAGAATCAGACCTATAAATACAGAGAACAAACTGATGGTTCCCAGAGGGGAGGAATGTGGGGGGGTTAGACAAAATGGATAAAGGGGAGAGGGAGATACAGGCTTCCAGTTATAGAATGAATAAGTCATGGGAATAAAAGTCACAGCATAAAGAACACAGTCAATGATATTGTAGTAGCAATGTAATGGAACAGATGGTAGCTATACTGTGGTGAACATAGCATAATGTATAAACTTACCAAGTCACTAAGTTGTACACCTAAAACCAACATAATATTGTGTGTCAACTACACTCAAATTTTAAAAATAAATGCTTAAAAATTTTTTAAAAGGTTTGACAAAATTCAACATCCTTTCATGATAAAAACACTCAACAAACAAGGAATAGAAGGAAACTACCTCAATATAATAAAAGCCATATGTGAAAAATCCACAACAAACATTATTCTCATTGGTAAAAGACTAAAAGATTTTCCTCTAAGATCAGGAACAAGATAAAGATGCCTACTTTCACCACTTCGATTTAAGATAGTACTGGAAGTTCTAGCCAGGCCAACTAGGCAAGAAAAATAGGTAGAAGGCATCTAGATTGGAAAGAATGAAGTAAAATTATCTCTATTTACAGGATAATATGATCTTATATATAGAAAACCCTGAAGATTACACACACACACACACACACACACACACACACACACACAGCTAATAAATAAATTCAGCCAAGTAGGATACAAAGTCAACACACAAAACCCAGTTAGATTTCTATACACTAACATCAACAATCTGAAAAGAAAGTTAAAAAAATAATTCCATTTATAATAACATTGAAAAAAATAGAATAACCAAAGAGGTTAAATGCTTATACACTGAAAACTATAAATTATTGCTAAAAGAAATTTGAGAAGACATAATAGATTTTCCATGTTCACAGACTGGAAGACTTAATATTGTTAAGACATCAATACTATCCAACACAATCTACACACTCAATGAAGTCCCTGTCAAAATTAATAGTATAATATATAGATAATAGCATATAATAATAGAAACCCATCCTAAAACTCACATGGAATCTCCAGGGACCCTGAATAACCATAATAATCTTGAAAAAGAAAAACAAAGCTGGAGGATTCACACTTCCTGATTTCAAAACTTAGAAAAGCTATAGTAATCAAAAGAGTGTGGTACTAGCATAAAGACAGACATATAGACCAATGAAATAGAATAGGGAGTCCAGAAATAAACCCTCATGTATATGGTCAATGATTTTTTATATTAAATATAATTTATTGTCAAATTGGTTTCCATACAACACCCAGTGCTCATCCCAACAGGTGCCCTCCTCAATGCTCATCACCCACTTTCCCCTCACCCCAACCCCCATCAACCCTTAATTTGTTCTCAGTATTTAAGAGTCTCTTATGGTTTGCCTCCCTCCCTCTCTGTAACTTTTTTTTCCCCTTCCCCTCCCCCATGGTCTTCTGTTAAGTTTCTCAAGTTTCAGATATGAGTGAAAACGTGATATCTGTCTTTCTTTACCTGACTTATTTCATTTAGCATAATACCTTTCAGTTCCATCCATGTTCCTGCAAATTGCCAGATTTCGTTGTTTCTCATTGCCAAGTAGTATTCCATTGTATATATAAACCACATCTTCTTTATCCATTCGTCAGTTGATGGACATTTAGGCTCTTTCCATAATTTGGCTATTGTTGAGAGTGCTGCTATAAACATTGGGGTACAAGTGCCCCTATGCATCAGCATTCCTGTATCCCTTGGGTAAATTCCTAGCAGTGCTATTTCTGGTCATTTTTAATTTTTTGAGGAACCTCCACACCATTTTCCAGAGCAGCTGCACCAGTTTGCATTCCCACCAACAGAGCAAGAGGGTTCCCATTTCTCCACATCCTCACCAGCATCTATAGTCTCCTGATTTGTTCATTTTAGCCACTCTGACCAGAGTGAGGTGGTATCTCAGTGTGGTTTTTATTTATATTTCCCTGATGAGGAGTGACGTTGAGCATCTTTTAATGTGTCTGTTGGCCATCTGGATGTCTTCTTTAGAAAAGTGCCTATTCATGTCTCCTGCCCATTTCTTCACTGGATTCTTTGTTTTTGGGGTGTTAAGTTTGTTTTTGACAAGAGTAACAGATCCATTCCATGGGGAAAGGGCATTCTTTTCAATAAATGGTGCTGGGAAAACTGGGTATCCACATGCAAAAGAATGCAGTTACATTTTTTACCTAACACCATATACAAAAATTAACTCAAAACGGATCAAAGACCTATATGCAAGATCTAAAATTTTTTTTTAATTTTTTTTAACGTTTATTTATTTTTGAGACAGAGAGAGACAGAGCATGAACGGAGGAGGGTCAGAGAGAGGGAGACACAGAATCTGAAACAGGCTCCAGGCTCTGAGCTGTCAGCACAGAGCCCGACGCGGGGCTCGAACCCACGGACCGCGAGATCATGACCCGAGCCGAAGTCGGCCGCTCAACCGACTGAGCCACCCAGGCGCCCCTGCAAGATCTAAAATTTAAAAATGCTTACATGAAAGCATAGGACAAAACTTAATGACATTGGATTTGGTGATGATTTCTTAGATGCAACACAAAAAGCATAGACAACAAAAGAAAAAATGGACATATTGAATTTCATGAAAATTTTCAAGTGTTGTGCACCAAAAGACACAAACAACAGAATAAAAAGGCAACCCACAGATTGAGAAAAAATATTTGCAAATCATAATGGATTTGCAATGATAAAGGATTAATATTAAGAATAGTAAAACTAAAATTCAACCACAACAAAACCTAATTCAAAAATGGGCAGAAGACGAATAAACATTTCTCCAAAGAATATATTTAAATGGCCAATAAACACATGAAAAAATTCTTAGTATCATTAATCATTAAGGAAATGTAAATCAAAACTACATTGAGATACCTCCTAACACCCATTAGAATGGCCACTAGCACAACAACAAAATAACAAACGTCGGCAAGGACGTGGAGAAATCCGAACTCTTTTGCATTGTTGGTGGGAATGTAAAATGATACAGCCACTGTGGAAAATAGTATGACAGTTCCTCAAAATATTAAAAATAAAATTACCATATGAACCAGCAATTCTATTTCTGGTTATACCCAAAAGAATTGAGAACCAGGTCTCAAAGAGTTTTTGGACACCTATGTCCATAGCAGCATTATCTGCAGTAGCTAAAATGTGGAAGTATCCACTCAAGTATCCATTTCACACAGTGAAATATTATTCAGCCTTAAAAAGGAACAAAATTCTGACATATGCTACAACATGGATGGACCTTGAGGATGTTCCACTAAATGAACTAAGCCAATTGCAAAAAGACAAGTTCTATAAGGATTCCACTTATATCAGATACTTAGAGTAGTCAGAATCAGAAAGTAGAATGGTGGTTGCCAGGAACTGGGAAGAGCGAAGAAAGTGGAGTTATTATTTAATAGAGTTTTGTTTCACAAGATGAAAAGAGGAAGATGGGTGGTGGTGATGTTGTACAACATTATGAATGTATTTAATGCCACTAAACTGTACTCTTTTTTTTTTTTTTTTTTACTGTGCTTTTATTTTTTTTTCTTCTTTTTTTTTTTTTTATTTTTTAATATATGAAATTTACTGTCAAATTGGTTTCCATACAACACCCAGTGCTCATCCCAAAAGGTGCCCTCCTCAATACCCATCACCCACCCTGCCCTCCCTTCCACCCTGCCCTCCCTCCCACCCCCCATCAACCCTCAATTTGTTCTCAGTTTTTAACAGTCTCTTATGCTTTGGCTCTCTCCCACTCTAACCTCTTTTTTTTTTTTTTTTCCTTCCCCTCCCCCATGGGTTTCTGTTATGTTTCTCAGGATCCACATAAGAGTGAAACCATATGGTATCTGTCTTTCTCTGTATGGCTTATTTCACTTAGCATCACACTCTCCAGTTCCATCCATGTTGCTACAAAAGGCCATATTTCATTTTTTCTCATTGCCACGTAGTATTCCATTGTGTACCCCAATGTTTATAGCGGCACTCTCAACAATAGCCAAATTATGGAAAGAGCCTAAACTGTACTCTTAAACATGATTATGATGGGGGGCACCTGGCTGATTCAGTCAGTGTGGCATGTTGAGTCTAATCTCAGGGTTGTGAGTTCAAGCCCCACACTGGTTGTAGAGATCACCTTAAAAAATAAAATCTTTAGGGGTGCCTGGGTAGCTCAGTTGGTTAAGCATCTGGCTTCGGCTCAGGTCATGATCTCCCAGTTCATGGGTTCGAGCCCCACCTTGCGCTCTGTGCTGACAGCTCGGAGCCTAGAGCCTGTTTCAGATTCTGTGTCTCCCTCTCTCTCTCTGCCCCTCCCCTGTTCATGCTCTATCTCTGTCTCAAAAATAAAAAATAAATAGTAAAAAAAATTTTTTTAATTAAAAAATAAAATCTTTAAAAAAATGATTATGATGGTACATTTTATGGTATGCGTATTTTACCACAATACATTTTTTTTTTTAAAAAAAGAAATAGATACCAAGGCAATTACCTCATCCACTACTCATCCATTTACCTGTTCTCAGGATCCCATCCTCCACTCCCCCATTTCAGTCCTTGCTTCATAAATATTCCTTCTCTTTCCTTTACCTTCATCCTTTCCATCTTCAATTACCCCTTCTCCATAGCACATGAGCATGTGTGCTCCTACCTTCCAGGCTCTTTTTTCTCTTGTCCTCCACAGTGAAACAAAGAAAAGAGTGGTCTAAAATGACCACCTTCAAGTCCTCATCTTCCAGTCCTCTTCCGAGCTATGCAGTCTGGGCCTTTGCTTCATGTAGCCTCCTGAAACTATTTTTTTGCACTGATCACCAGCTATCTATTAGTGGCCAAATTCAATGTACTCTTTTCAGTTCTTATAAAGCCTACCCTCTTTAGAATATCAGACATCCTTAACTTCTGCATCCTTCTTTAAATTATTTCATCCCTTGATTTTGGGTATTACCTCCCCTTGGTTATTTCTCTTCTTTCTCTGGCTGTTCCTTCTGACTACAATTGATATAGGTATGTCCCTAGGGGTCACTACCTCTTCTTTTCTAACCATACAAACTTTGAGAACTCCCTTCAACAACCATGATTTATATCTGATCATCCTACTGCCTCCCACATAATCCAACTGAAGTGAAAATGCCATGCACTCTGTCTCACCATATCTAAGATTAAATGCATCACCTTTCTGCCCATTGGCCTCCCTCCCACATCCATCCCTTCACACACATATACCATACTTTCTATCTTTATGATTAGCACCTTCATCCATACAGCTGCCCAAGCCAGAAACCACGGGGTCATCTAGATTTTTCCCTGTTCTCTTATTCTCCACATCTTTATCACTCCTAATTCTTCCTCCTTGACATCTTTCATATATTTCCTCTTCTCTCCATTCCCACTGTCCATGTCCTGGATCAGGCCTTTATCATCTCTTACCCAAACAACTGCAACTCAGTTACCCAGTGTTCTTGCCTCCATTTTGGTCCCTTTATGTCACCATTAGAACAAGTGTTCTGGCCCATGAATCTGCTCCTATTGCTTCCTTGCTGGAAATTCTTTAAGGGTTCCTCATCACCTACAGGATTAAACTTAAACACTTATTTTATTATTTTTTAATTTAATTATTTTTAATTTTTTAATTAAAATGCATGAGCAGGGGAGGGGCACAGAGAGAGGAAGACACAGAATCCAAAGCAGGCTCCAGGCTTGAGCTGTCAGCACACAGCCCAACACGGGGCTTGAACCCACAAGCTGCAAGATCACGACCTGAGCAGAAGTTGGGCGCTCAACCAACTGAGCCACCCATGCACCCCTAAACTTAAACACTTAGAAGGGCATATAAAACCCTCCATGATTTGGTCTGCCTATCCAGCCTCATCTCCTACCTCTATCCCTTCCTACATTAGTCTCCAGCAATAACAAAGTCCCTGCTATTCCCAGAACACACAATTTTCCCATCTGCTTCCATGCTCTGTACTTAAAACCTGCTCTTTCCTCCACCTGCTCTCTCCCTTTTCTACCTAGTATACAGACATCATCTTTGGAATCTCAATGCCAATATGAAGTCCTCTGTATTAGGTAGGACTCTTTAAGCCACAAGTGATAGAAATGTATCTCTACTGGCTTGAGCCTTAGTGGAATCTACTGTGTTATGTAGCTAGGAAGAGTCCTAGGAACAATTACAGATGCAGTTCAGCATTTCCTCAAACACATGCCCCAGCCTAGCCTCTCAACCCAGAAGGTTATTCACTTTATGCTTCTATTTTACTCTAAATTTTGATTCAGTTAAGCTGCTTAAAGTGTATTTTTAAAGACAACAGCTGTAGTAATCTAGACATAGAAATGAGATAGAACAGTTTTTCCCCGGTTGGCTGTCCTACCATGTCTATCAATAACTAGTATCATTGTATAGGCTTTTTGAGTGTAATAGAAAGGAGATACACTTGAAAAAGTTTAAACTGATCAAAAATAACTGATGAAATTAATGGAATAATTAAATAAATATTTCTGTGGTCTAAGACTTTAAAAAAGAAAAAAACAGAACCAGTCAAAAATGAGAGTAAGTTGTTCTAAAGGTGACTCTGAAGTTCTCTCTCATCTAGTTTTAAATGCCTCAAAGATACTGTCTTAGGAATAAAAAAAAAAATAAAATAAAATTTAAAAAGGAAAGAGACAAATAACCTCTGCAAAATCCATCAGTTGACCCACCCAGGGTAGCAAGAAGCCAAGTCCAGTTGTAAAACATCTGTGTAGGAAAAACAAAAAAGCATCCTCTCTTGTTCATTTTCAAAGTTACTATAGAAACAGATCTTCCCAAGAATCTCTGCTTTCTTCTACAGCAGAGATCTGCAAAATAGAGCCTATGGGCCAAATTCTGCCCAACGCCTGTCTTTGTAAATAAAGTTCTATTAGAATGCAACCACACCCATTTGTTTATGTATGGTCTATGGCTGCTTTCACACTACAGTTGCAGTTTCTGAAACAGAAACTCTATAATTCACAAAGCTAAAACTATTTGCTATCCAGCTATTTACACAAATGGTTTCCTGACCCCTGTCTACACAAAGAGAAGAAAGATTTTCTTTATTTACTGGTAACCATGAAGAGAAGCTTGTGATCTATGATTCAAGATTTCTGCAACAATACAAGACTGCACCTATTTTTTTCAAATCAAGTCATGAATTTCTATGCAGTCTTTTACTGAGGTACCAAACTCCCTTTTTCGCCTTTTCATTTTCATAATTTGGGTCAGTGTGTGAGCAATGTAATATGTAGTGACATGTGACCGCTGTGTGTATTAGATCAGAAGTGATGACCTAGCCTCCAGAACACGTCTTAATAAAACTTGTGTGAACCAAATAGCAAATCCTTGTAAAAGTGGCCAGAGACATAAACTCAAAAAGAGACAAAACTAAACTACATGTATATTGGTAAAGGATGCATACACAGAGAGGATAACTTTTTAAAAAGCAAGGAACTATTGTTTGTAAAATTAAGATATCTGTTATCTCTAGATAGATGATGGGAGAAGTGCCAGCAATGTTCAATTTCTTTATCTGAAGGGTGGTACCCGAGGGGCTGCCTTATGATTTTTCATGAAGCTGTATATACATGTTGTGTGTACTTTTCTGCATGTATTTTATTTTATTTTACTTTCTTAAAGTTTATTTATTTAAAAAGAGTTTATTTATTTTGAGAGAGAAAGCATGTACGAACAAAGGAGCGGCAGAGAGAGAGGGAGAGACAGAATCTCAAGCAGGCTTCACTCTGTCAGCATAGAGCCTGACTCGGGGCTCAATCCCACAAACAGTGAGATCATGACCTGAGCCGAAATCAAGAGTCGGATGCTTAAACGACTATGCCACCCAGGTGCCCCTGTATATATTTTATATTGCACAGTAAAAGAAGAATAATTAAGTAGTGCGTTTGTAAATATGTTTTATAAGTACTGTTGTTGGTTTTTTCCTTAGAGATTGTTTGATGAAAAAGAGTACCTTCTGAGAAAACGTTTTTCATGTTGGTGGTTTCATTAGCATCATCACAGTGTTATTTTGACCTGTAGAAGCTTTTTTCCCAGAACTTAGAAATATCCACTTCTTGGAGGTCACATTAATGAAGAAGAAATTTGACCAAAGACGGTATTTTCAAACTTAAGAGAACAGTTGGTGAAAAAAACGACTATCAAATATAGTAGCAGAACCAAAAGAAACATAAACTACAGATAAAGGATAATGTTTTGTGGTGAGCGGGTAGGCAATTTTTATCTCTGTTGTCATTGAAATCTGTTCATTTCAGTGTCTGCCTAAGAGCTATTTATTTTTGAAAATCAAAACAGATTTTAATGCATAATACATTTTTGTTGTTGTTATTTGTGCCTGCATAATTAGTCTCTCATTCTTTCTTTCTCAAACCAGCAGAGAACTGTTTTGTATAATAAAACTTCAGGTTCCACACATAAACATCCCATGTGAGCCTGTGTTGTGGTAGATCATAGCACTGTTAGTGCCTTTTAATTTTATTTCTGAATCTGGTCTGGCTCCAACCTAGCCCCAGTCCTTAAGGGCTGCCCATTCTGAATTTGTCCAGTTCGTATGATTTTGGCAACGAAGTCAAGCTTCCGATATACTGTTTTAGTTGCAGCAGGCTGACAGAAGGTAGAAAATTACAGTATTTCAGGAGCTACTTCACAGAATTAGGGTGATCTTTACATTGCAACAAGAATAATTGGATCTGGAGAATTATCAGACTCCTGGATTTCTCTTAGAAATTAAATATACCTTGAAATGTCAAAGGATAAATAAGCCACAGTTTTCTTCTGGCCATGTATGAAAATTCAACTAAAATTTTATGGGACAAACTATTACTACTTGTACAATCTCCTCAACTTGGAATGCTGCTCTCATCAGGAAGAATATCCCCTGAATATCCCCACTACTTGGTTAATTTTATCTGCCTCTATTATGTGTATAGGGATCTACTAAGCCTCCCCAACCCTCCTCTTTGGTGTTCTGGAGAAAGATATAAACAAAAATTGGTTTCTTAAAAAGTTGGTTTTAGAAACAATAACACGCCAGACTTACTGGGGATGTGAGTGAGAGATAACACATTGTTTATATTGTATCATATTGTTCCAGTGGTTCCCAAAAGCAAGTTCTCCTCCAGTCAGGGATTAACTTTGCACCAGCCCACATCACAAATGCTACCCTTAGCACAAACCGTCTTTCACCCTATAATTACGGCCTTCTTAATTTATGTCAAAAGAGTTTTTCCTCTTTTACGAAAATGAGGTAGATAAGAGATTATAGTGTTTTAGATGGTCTTATTTAGTTCCTTTAAATACTTTTTGAAATATTAGTGGTCTGTGAAATCGAAAAGTGTGGGAAGCACACTAACTAGAAGATCTCTTCCTCGTCATATGGCCTTTTCACTGAATCACAGAAGATTCCGACCATCCGGTGCCAGCTGTCATGTCATCCGCTTTAACCAACACTGTTGTATCTGACATATTCAACCATCCACTTCTTCCTAAAACCCCTTCAATGAACAGACTTCAGTGACACAAACACACAAATCAACCAAAGAGCAGTTTTTCTCTGGTTGCTCTTCTATTGCTTTTCCTGTTTGCATATCTATTTCACCAAGGGAATAGTTGTAAGTGTGGGCATTCCTACAAACATTCCTGTCTCTCTCCACCTCCATCTTTGTGTCTGTCTGTCTCTCTCTCTCTCTCTCTCACTGAATGGTAGTAAGAACACTTAACATGAGATCCACTCCCTTAACACGTTTTTAGGAGCATAATGTCTGCTTCTCTTTTTATTTCTACTCATTCCTTCTGGGAACTGTTGTCTTCAGGCTTTAATTACCACTTCTGTGCTGATGACTTTCAACACTTTAGATCTGAGAGCTTAAACCACCAGAATTCCATCAGTCTGCAGGCCATCTGCACTGGGATGGCCCACCATGAACTCCAACTTTCCATCTTCACAACGAACTCATTTTGTCTCCATCAAACTAGCTTACCCTCACAAATTTCCAGTTTCCATCAAACCCTTTACTGGCAACCAAAACCTCCTTATTCTTTTATCCCTTCTTTCTCTTTCATCTTCTAAATTCAATCACCCCTCAAGTCATTGCAACCCATTTTTCAAAATATCGACACAAACCTTGGAATAAAAAGACCTACGTATGGTTGCAGGCTTTGGTACTTAATAGCTATGGAAATGTTTGATAAATCCTTACTGTTATGACTGAAAGTTTGTGTCCCCCACAATCCTGATGTTGAAGGCCTGACCCCTAATGTGATGGCATTTGGGGACGGGGCCTCTGGGAGGTAATTATGGTTAGACGAGCTCATCAGGGTAAAGCCGTCATATGACTGGTGCCCTTATAAGAGGAGACACTGGAGGGCTCGCTTGCTGTCTCTCTCTGAGTGCACTTAAAAAGGAGGTCATGTGAGTACACAATGAGATGGCAGTTGCCTATCAGCCACCTACAAGCCAAGGGAAGAAACCTCAGAGTTAAACCTACCTTGTTGGCGCCTGATCTTAGACTTTCCAGTCCCCAGACCTATGAGAAATAATTTTATGTTGCTTAAGCCACCCAGTCTATAGTATTTTGTTTTCATAGCCCAGGCCAACTAAGACATTTAGCCACTCTGTGCCTTTGTAAAATATGACCAGTAATACCCTGCCTTTCTCGGAAATATTAGCTCTTTCTTTTCTCCATCCCCATTTCCATCAACACACCCAAGGCCTCCATCTACCAACAGACTGTTGAAATAACCACCTAGCTGAGTTCCCTATTTCTAGTCTGCTTGCCTCATTCCACTCTACCCTGCACTCCACAATCAGATGAATATTCACTGAAATCAAATCAACCACATCACCCCAATTCTCAGAGCTGTCAGTGGTCTCCCACTTAATCATTGGATAGTGTTTAAATTCCTAGACCTGGCATTCAACTATCTCAGGGTATCTTTAATACTATCTATTCAATTTTCTCTCCAAAAAAAAAACCTTCTTCATTTCTACAAGATAGTTTTACTACTAGTGCCTTTTAAACCTAGGCATATGATGCTTCTCCAGGCTGGAAGGTACTGAACTTCCCTTCTGTCTGCCCAGATGCACTCTTCAACTTACCCCTCCTCCAGCTGCTCCAGGGACTCTAATTTCCAGGCTGCTCTAATTACTCTTCATTTTGATACATAATTACATGCCAACTTCCATGTCTTAACTGCTTCATCTAAGTACGTACCTTATGGCTTCAGATAAAAAATCAAGCTTCTGGGGAGCAAGACCCATGTCTTTAAGAGCTCTCTATAATCCTCTACACCTACCCCTATGACATACACATAGTTGATCCTCAAGAAATACTACTGGATTAATGTGGCAAGCCATCACCTGATATAGATAGAGCTCACATAAAATGTTTCAGATACATAGCAAACTCTAGAGAATAACAACACCCTGATTTTTAAATTGTATGTTGGCTTCCAAAATCTTAAGGAAGTAAAATGTTTTAGATGTTGTTGAAGTCTTTTGTACCTCGCCCTGGTCCCATTCCCATATTCCTGCCCTAGAAGTATCCACTTAGATATGTATCCTTACCATCAATGCGTTAATACATTAATTACTTGTATAAGTGGCCATATGTGCTACTTGTTGTGTTTTTAAATTTTACATAAATGTTTATGCCATATTTATTCATCTACAAATTGCTCTTTTCAACTCATTATTAGATTTTGAGATCTATTTACACTGACAAATCAAGATTTAGTTTAGTCATTTTACTGTTCCACAATGTTCCATTATATGACTATACCATGATGTATTTGCCAAATCTCATACTGATGAACATTTAAGTTGTTGTCAATTGTTTACTGTCATAGGCAATATTAATTACAATGAACATTCTTGAGAATGTGTTTTTGATGGAGGTATTATTAGCTAATGCCATGGTGGTAATCATTTTGCAATATGTAAGTGTATTGAATCAACACATTGTATACCTTAAATTTATAGAATGTTATATGTCAATTACATCTCAATAAACCTGGAAAAATTAATAAATGTAAAAATGAATTATCTTTTTAAAAAAGACTGTGGGTAATGTGTGTTCTTTTCTATTGTTTACTGTCATAGGCAATATCACAATGAACATTCTTGAGAATGCAGCCCACTTCCATAACAACCCACAAATAAAGCCTGTAATTCCTCAACAATGGTTCACATGTGTTCTCTAATTTTTAAGCTTTCAAATATTCTAATCAGATCTTAGGCTGGCTCATAGTATTCCACAGCTGATTAGCGTAAAGATCAGGACCCAGGCTACCCATCTCCCAGTCTCAGGACAAATGCTTTATCCTGAAGTCCACCAATTTCTAAATATCAGTACATGCCACATCCCTCACTATCAATACACCATAGCTAACATCCACTAACTATGTAAAAATGAGTACACTGTGTCTAGGTAAACATTTTTCTTCCCAACTTAAAGTTTTTAATATCTTGTCAGCCATCACTGAATAAATATTTGTGGAACTCAGCACTGTTAGGCACGGTTCTAGGCACTGAGAATCAGATGGTGAAGCAGACCTTCTCTCACAGAGCTTACATTCTGATAAGAACAGATAGGCAAAAAATAAATAAGTGAACACAAAATATATCAGAAAGGAAAGAGGTTATGATAAAAATTTTAATGGAGATATGACAGAATATAACTACAAAAGGGATCTTAAATGTTCTCACCACAAAAAGAAAAAAAAAAAAGAGGTGATTACGTGATGTGATGGAGGTATTAGCAAATGCCTTGGTGGTAATCATTTTGCAATATGCAAGAGTATTGAATCAGTACATCGTACACCTTAAACTTACACAATGCTATATGTCAGTTACATCTCAATAAAGCTGGAAAAATTAATAAATAATAAATATTGTAGAAATAAATTTTTTTAAAAAAAGAGTGTGGCTAATCCCGACCACTGGTGTGCAACAGAACTTTCTGCAATGGTGGAAGAGTTCTATACTGCACCATCCAATATGGTAGCCATTAGCCATAGTTGAAATGGGATTAGTCCCACTGAGTAACAAAATTTTTAATTGTATTGAATAGTAATTAATATAAACTTAAATGTAAATAGCTACATGTAGCTAATGGCTACTGTACTAGACAGGATAGCTTGCCCAGAAACACAATACTAGTAAGTGGCAGAGATGAAATTTGAACCCCAGGAGTCTGGCACCAGAATTTACATCAACAACTACTACATCATACTGCCCTACTGGCATAGTCACTGAAAGGAGATTTCCTAAGTGGTTTTGCTTATTTGTTAGTTTGTGAGATAATGCCTGTTTTTGTGCTGATGGAAATTAGTCAGTGGAAAGTGAAAAATCGATGATGTAGAAGAGAGAGAGAATGCAAAAGGAAGACATCTTGAAAAGATGAGTGGGGATGAGACCCAGAACACAAGTGAAGGAATCAACCTTGGGTGGGAACAGTGAGCTTCATTCTTAGTAACAACAGGGAAAGCATACACTGAGACTGATGTGGTAGGTAGATTTGGAGACAAGACAGTAAGGGAGTTTCTGCTCATTGCTCTGTCTCAATGAAGTATGAGGTAAGATTTCAGCAGAGAGTGAAAAAAGGAGGGAAAAGAACAGGAGTTTTTGAGAACAGTGGGAAAGTTTTGGAGAATGGTAAGTGTAGTAGAATGTTAGACAGTGTTGAGTGCCTATTTGAGATTCATAGCCATGAATTTTAAATGAAACCACTAGTATAGTTATTTGTTTTTCTCCAGCAATTTTAGATGATTGGCTACAGACACAGAGTAAGCAATTATATGATCTAAGTACAAAGATGGGAGACAGAGACAAGGGAGTAAGGGGATTTTTAAAGAAGGGATTACACATGGAATCCAAGCTGGGCGAGGAAGGAAATGAAGACATGCGAGTGACAGCAAAAATGTAGGAAAGTCTGTCATTCCAATCAAAGTATGAATGAGGGATTGTTTTGTTTTGTTTCATTTTTATGGAACCTGACAAGCTGATTTTAAAATTTGTATGAAATCATAAAGGGTTGGGGTGCCTGGTTGGCTCAGCCACTAGAGCATCTGATTCTTGATCTCGGGATCTTGAGTTCAAGCCCCTTATTGGGCATGGAGCCTACTTTAAAAAAAAAAAAAAAGGTTGAGAAGATCCAGGGCAGTCTGAATAACCAGGCTGGGAAACTTGCCATCGCAGATGTCAGGACTTATTTAAAGATATAGTAAATAGGGGCGCCTGGGTGGCTCAGTTAAGCGTCTGACTTCGGCTCAGGTCATGATCTCATGGTTCGTGAGTTTGGGCCTTGTGTCTGGCTCTGTGTTGACAGCTCAGAGCCTGGAGCCTGCTTCAGACTCTGTGTTTCCTTCTCTCTCTGTCCTTCCCCCACTCAAGCTATCTCTCAAAAATAAAATTAACATTAAAAAGTTAAAGATATAGTAATTAAAGTAGTACAATACAATATTGATCTCAGAAACCAATGTAATATTGGTCACAGATAGCTAACAGAATAGAGAGCACAGAAAGAGACCATGAATATATAGAAACCTGGTTTAAGGCAGAGCTGACATTGCGCATAGCACTGATGGGACATACAATACATGAGGCTGGTAAAATAGGTTCTCCATATTAAATAAATGAAAATTAATCCTTAACTCACACCATATTTATAGATTAATGGCTTCAATATAAAAGCCAAAATTATAAACCTTTTGAAAAAATAAAGAATATATATATGATCTCAAAGAAGAATTTCTTTAAAAAGAAGGCACAAGCACAAGCCTAAAAGAAGGAACTGATAAATTTGAATACTTTAAAATTAATAACTTCTCTTCAAACAACATGGTAAAGAAAGCAAAAACATAAGCCACAAGCTAGAAATAGCTCTTTTCAATACATATCGCTTAGAAAGGATTATAACCCAGAATATATAAAGAACCCCTACAGATCTACTGGAATCCATCCAATAAAGGAAAGTAAGCAAAGGACATAAATAGGCATTTCACATAACAAGAAATATGAGACACCCAGAAACATAATTCAAATTCATTACTATTTGTGATAATCAGAAAAATACAAATTAAACCCACAGTGAAATATCATATTGTACCCTTAGATTAGCAACATTTTATTTATTTTAATTAATTAACTAATTAATTAAAAATTTACATCCAACTTAGCATATGGTGCAACAATGATTTCAGGAGTAGGTTCCTTAATGCCCCTTACCCATTTAGCCCATTCCCCCTCCCACAACCCCTCCAGTAACCCTCTGTTTGTTCTCTATATTTAAGAGTCTCTTATGTTTCGTCCCCCTCCCTGTTTTTATATTATTTTTGCTTCCCTTCCCTTATGTTCATCTGTTTTTTATCCTAAATTCCTCATATGAGTGAAGTCATATGATAGTTGTCTTTCTCTGACTGAAGATTAGCAACATTTTAAAAGTTTAACCATATATGGGGCACCTGGGTGGCTCAGTCAGTTAAGCGTCTGACTTTAGCTCAGGCCATGATCAGGCGGTTCATGAGTTTGAGCCCTATGTTGAGCTCTGTGCTGACAGCTCAGAGCCTGGAGCCTGCTTTGCAGATTCTGTGCCTCTCTCTCTCTCTCTGTGCCTCTCCCCTGCTCATACTCTGTCTCTCTCTCTCTCTCTCTCAAAAATAAATAAAACATTTAAAAAATTATAAAATTTTAACCATATAAAGGACTTTATGAAGTTTAAACCATATATAAGGATATGGGGCATGAACTCTCATACATTGGCGGTGGAATAGTAAAAGAAAGAAGTCACAGAATCTGTATGCCATATAATTCCATTTATACTACATATAAATAAAAAAAAAGTGTTTTGACCCCCAAATTTCTATGAGGATCAGGCTAAGGAAACTACTCAGTTGCAAACATGAGCCATTTCTGGTATAAAAGGAAGGACGACTTAATTCAGAGCCAAGAACTATGGTGAAACATGCCAGGAAGCAGGATTGGGCCCATGTAAAGGAACAAACAGGTGACATGTGCTTCAGTTGGATTTCAGAATTAGACCAGTGACTACTACATGTCAACCCATCCCTTTGTATCTTTGTTTGTTTGTTTTAGAGAGAGAGTACCATGAATGTGGGAAAAGGGCAGAGAGAGAGAGAGACAGAGAGAGAGAGAGAGAGAGAGAGAGATCTTAAGCAGGCGATCTTAAGCTCAGCGAGGAGCCTGATGCAAGGCTCAAACCCACGACCCTGGGATCATGACCTGAGCCTAAACCAAGAGTCGGATGCTCAATTGATTGAGCCACTCAGGCGACCCAATCCACCCCCTTTTGTACAGGAATACTAATTGCTGTTATCCTATCCCTGTATCACCAGTGTCTTGGGTGTGCAGAGGGCAGGTACACGTGTTTCTTTAGCTCAAGATATTCACTGTAACAGAAACTATACTCAAGTTGTGGTATCCAAAGAATTGTACCTGTACCTGGAATCGGACCCACTGCTGAAAATAAAAGCAGGCTTTGGGGACCTTTGGAAAGGATGAATGTAATTTGCATGTAGGAAGGATATGAAGTGTGGCAAGAGGGCAGACAGTGGAAGAAAGTCAAAGACGGCACTATCAACTCCTTCCCCACTTATACATGCATATTGTTCCTCAAGTCAAAATTGCAGTCTAATTCCCTTCCCTCTAAATCTGGGCTGGATTTTTTTTTTAATGTTTATTTTTTGAGAGAGAAGGAGAGTGCAAGCAGGAGAGGGGCAGAGAGAGAGGGAGACAAAAGATCCAAAGCAGGCTCTGTGCTGACAACAGAGCCCAATGTGGGGCTCAAACCTAAAAACCATGAGGTTATGACCTGAGCTGAAGCCAGATGTTTAACCAACTGTGCCACCCAGGTGTCCCTGAAACTGGGCTGGCTTTAATGATTTGCCTTGACCAAGAGAACACAGTGGAAACAAAGTTCGAGGACATCCATGGATTGGTTATTAAAGGCTTTAGAGTTTCTACAATAGCACACATGCTCTTGGCACATTCCTCTTAGAACATTGAGCCAACATGTAAAAAGTCCAGGCTACTCTTCTGAAAAAGAGGTGTGTGGAGAAGCAATGAGGTACCAGACACTGAGTGAATATCCAGCCCAGTCAAGCCTTCGGGTGACTCCGGTCCCAGCCACTATCTGTCACAACAGCATGAGAGATCCCCTAGACAGAACAGCCCAGCTGAGCAAAGACAACTCTCAGAACCATGGAGAAAATAAATTGATGTTTTAAGGCATTACATTTTAGGATGTATGTTACACAGAATAGATACCCCCGGGAAATACCTAATGCTCTAATCACAAGTTTAGACACCTCCAGTGTCAAAGCCTAGCTACCTGCTAATACCTTAGTCTCACAAGGTTTGAGGAAAATCAGAGAGGGTCAAACAGCAATTTGTGTTTAAGAACAGAGGAGCAAACATGTCCTAACATGTCAAGGACTGGGAGTTTGGTCATACAATGGTAAAGTACAAATTCAAATGTGCACTTGAGAAAGAAGGGTGGCTGCCTAAAACTGCTGATCCAAGAAAAAGGAAGGGTGCCTGTGTGGCCCAGGTTAAGCATCCCACTCTTGATTTCAGCTCAGGTAATGATCTCATGGTTTGTGGGATTGAACCCTGCATCAGCATGGAGCCTCCTTATGATTCTCTTTCTCTCTCTCTCTCTCTCTCTCTCTCTCTCTGCCCCTCCTCCATGTGCATGAGTTCTCTCTCTCTCAAAATAAATAAATAAACTTAGAAAAAAGGAATTAGACTCTGAAACAAAACAGGAAAGGCAGAATGGGGCAAGCATATTTCTCAGTATAATAATAGGTGTCTAGACATGATGATAGATTTAGAAATTCAAATGAAAAGTGAATAAAAGAGTAAAAAAAAAAACCAAAAAAACAAAAAAGCTGGCATTAAGGCTAGGAATTTCCCTGCATGTCTGGAACTTCCTTCCTGTTAATACACAGACCCTGGTGATCTTTTCCCTTACATCTCTTATTACTTTCTAAAGATAAACAATTTCAAACAGTTTGGCTCTGTGAGTAGTAAGATGAATAAATGTGCTTTTCAGCTTTAAGAAAGGTATAGAGACTGTGGGAAGTGAATCTCCAGTTTAAAGAATGAAGATAACCCCATATGTATATGTGCTCTAGAAGGGGTGCTCTGTAACCCTCGAATGACTGCATTTGTTGTAGGTGTTAGTGTGACTTTTATGAAAGAAGGTGTATCATATCATAGGATGGCTCACCTTTGCCTAATTCTGGCTCCCCCATTCCTCATCTGCCCTTTCTATAAAGGATGGTGTAGGTCAGATAATCTCTTTCCAACTCTCCCTTGCAGCAACTGTGTGTGTGTGTGTGTGTGTGTGTGTGTGTGTGTGTGCGCGCGTGCGCGCGCATGAGCACATGCACACGCGTTCACGTGTGCACACACTTTGTAAACTAAGAACTGGAACCCTCCTTGGTATTTACATTGCTGGACAAAGCCAAACAGAAATAATATATTCCTATTGTTTACTCTGTAACACATTCAACAAGCAGTCATTACACTCTTTGTAAATCATTGCTACATGCCAGATACTATGGTAGACAGTGGGGCTAGAATAATGAGCAAGACCAACTCCCAGCCCCAAGACACTCATAGCTTATTCTGAAAACTGGAGTTGTGAATGTCAGGGTAAAGGTAGTAAAAGAGGTGAATTACAGGGTTCTGTGCTCGGAAGGAGGAAGGAAAGCTTCACAAGGATGGTGACAGTTAAGCTGACTCTTAAGAAAGGAATGACAGCTCACCAGGGGGACATTAGAGAGTATGGCTTTTGGAAACACCACGGTCAAGTCAAATCTTCTCAAGGAGTGAAATAACTGGGGCACTTGGGTGGCTCAGTCGGTTAAGCAGCCAACTCTTGGTTTTGGCTCAGGTCATGGTCTCACTCTTCGTGGGTTCAATCCCTGCATGGGGCTCTGAGTTTACAATGCAGAGCTGCTTGGGATTCTCTCTCTCTCCCTCTCTTTGCCCCTTCCTGTGGGGAATAAGCTTAGGAATCCCCCAGTCTTACACCAATGGGTTAACAAGGCATAAGGAAATACAAAGCTGTAGAATGCTCACACCCAAGTTTGGGTGAACCAAATTGGCACCCCAAGAATAGGGGGTGCAAATGCACCCCAAAATAGAAAGGGGTGCAGAGCCCCCAGAATAGAGAGGGAGGGGCAAAGGTCCGGGATAGGAACGGGCACAAAGTTGCCCAATACCTAGGTATATGAAATAAACAAGATTAGATATTCAGGGTGGAAGCACCCCCAATTTAGTACTATGGCAGAAAGGCTGCTTTCACAGGAGGATAGGGCCAAGTTAGGTAAATTGGTGAGTTGAACTATGGACCCCTGCGTGGCAGGCAAAGCAGCCCAGAGTGAAGATGGTTAACAAAAGAAAAGGTGCCTTGTTAACCCTAAGGTTATTTCCCCTATCTTTCTTATCCCCTAGGCTAGCTAAGATAAACAGACACAACGCCTCCTGTCTGCCATTAACAACCATCTACTCATCTGCCCAGCGCCAGGATTTTGTTTTATATTGACCCAAACCCCAAACACTGTATATCTTCAAAACCCCCCTTTTCTCTCACGTCCATAAGTTAATGTTCACAGATTCATTGTCCCTTTGTGCACGTCCATCACTATGTTTGTAAGCCTTCTGATCCTAATGAAAACGGAGCAAGGACACTTATTCGGGGCTAGTGTCTTTTCTCTGACATTAGCCATCTCTCGCTTCAATCCTGCGTATGCTCTTTTGCTGGCCAAAAGAGAACTTTAGACTTAGAGTCTATGACACCTTCCCTGCTCTCTCTCTATCTCAAAATAAATAAGTAAACATCAAAAAAAAGGAATGAAATAATTTTCAGTTCTTGATACTTACTGATTTTTCACAGACCAGACTAATACATCCCAGTAGCTCATCACCACAGCATTGAGTTCGTGCATTACTGCAGCAGTTACTCTTACCCAAAGAAACATGTATTTGTCTGTCTTGCTGAAGACAATTGCTGTGGTTTAGCCTTCATATATCCCAACCTTTGGGATGGTTGTCATTGACCTCAGGTTTCTTTGCCTAGGCATGGTATAAGTCACTGACAGAAAAATCATTGACTAATGAAAAAGAAATATAGAAATGTTCTATCATTCCTTTTTTATTCCTTTGGCTCTGAAAAATTCTATAACCAGCCAGGAGCTATGTTTAGACAGCCATAATACATCCTACACGGAATAGTTAGAATCTCAATTGATCAAAATGACATTTTCCTATAAAGGAAAGAAAACACAAGCAGGTTAAGTACCCAACAATTTGGCTTAGTAAGTTATGGTGTATCAACATGACAGAAAATTATTCAGCCTCTAAAAATGATAATTAAGATGATTATGTATGGTACATGGGGGAAAAATTCAAAATAATTTATACACATGGATTGCGGTAAAATGTATCCGCTATGAAATATTACTTGGAAATAACATGAAAAAAAACTTGCATCAGTAGTTGCAATGGGGAAATGTCTAGCATACTTTCTTTCCAGATTTTTATTTATTGTTAGGTCATCTTTTAATTTTTAAAAGTTTGGTGTTTCTAAATAGTGCTCCGATGTGGTAGCCAGTTGCTAAATTCAGTAAGTCTACCATCTTCCTCATAATTTGTACACTGTTACAACTAACACAGCCCAAGACCACAAGAGCTATTGTGTGTTGCTCTCATGGAGTTCAGTGACAACAACAAAAATATCTTATACTTTGTGATCTAAGAAAATTGTAATATAGAACCTTTCCTTTAACTCCATTATATTTTTCTTGGCTAGAATAGGGCCATGGCTCCTATCTGTTGGCATATTTTTGGCGACAAAAGGAAGAATAACAGAAAAAATAAGAGCATGGCCAGTCTTTTCTTTCTAGGTTGCATTATCTTGGGGTCTCTGTATTGTACTTTACTGTCATTAAATGAGATGATAATAATTGTGATAGTATTCACAATTAAGTACCAAATCATAATTATGATAATAATTCATGGGGTTTTCATAAAGACCAAGTGACATGATCCATGCAAAGTTTGGCCAATGTGGTGAATCCGTAGTAGCTATTTGTTATCTCCTGACTCAGCAAGTACAAATCTTCCTTACACCATTTATGCACTTCTGTGCCACTCCCTAACCATTTCTCTTGGCATATGCCCTTCTTTTCCTTTTTTATTCTTACCCCTTTAAAATCTGAATTTATCAGAGCACTTTCTAGAAATACTACCTTCCCCTTTTCCTTCTTTTTTTAACTGGATCATTTGTGACTCAAAAGTCACATGTTATGACTTTACATGTTGTGTAAAGAGTCCTATCCTGTTTAAACCACATTTTCCTTGAAGAGACTCATGTCACAGAATCATGCTCACCTATTTTATGAACTTTTCCAAATCTGTATTCCTACATGCCAAGGTTCCTATGGAATTCTTCCTCTCTGGCTATCCTTAGCCAAAGTGAAACTGTATCTTTTTTTTTCTTCTAAATTAAAAAAGAGAGAGAGACACACATCATATACTAAAGAATATTAAAATAAGAAGTAAGTCACCCCCTCTTCTTCCAAAGGCAAACATTATTATGTGTTTTGTGTATCCTTTGGAAATACTCTATGCATTTTCAAGCACATTTATATTTGCGTACATGAGTGTATATCACATTTTAACCCAAATTAGATCAGATCATATACACTGTAATACAAGTTGCTTTTTACTTAGCAACATACCTTGGAAATTGTTTCATTTCAGCACAAATAACATCTCGGTTTTTTTGTTCACAGATGTATAATTTGTATACTTCTCCATTGTATGGATGAATCCTAATTTTTTTTACCAGCCCCATATTGATGTTCATGTGAGATATTTATTTATTATTTTTATTTACTTATGTATTTGAAGTAAGTTTCACACCCAGTGCAAAGCCCAACACAGGGTTTGAACTTACGACCCTGAGATCAAGACCCGAGGGCAAGGGTGCCTGGGTGGCTCAGTTGGTTAAGCATCTGACTTTTGGTTTCAGCTCAGGTCCTGATCTCACAGTTCAAGAGTTCGAGCCCCATGCTGGGCTCTGTACTAATGGCACAGAGCCTATTTGGGATCCTCTCTCTCACTCCCTCTAAACCTCCCCAGCTCACGCTCTTGCTATCTCTCTCTCTCTCTCTCTCTCAAAATAAATAAATAAACTTAAGAAAGAAAGAAAGAAAGAAAGAAAGAAAGAAAGAAAGACCTGAGCTGAGATCAAGAATTGGATGCTTAAGCAACAAAGCCACCAAGGTGCCCCTATTTATATTACTTTCCTACAAACGTGCTGCAATAAATATCCTAAATCTCATATATATGTATTTCATATAAATACATAGCACATAAATAATTTTATATTCTCTCTTTTATACGTATACATTTTGAAAGTCTCAGGGAATTATATTCAGTTCTTCTATTATAGATAAAGCAAACAAATATCATCCTTAATAATTCAGATGTCATAAGAAAATGTCATTTTGATTAATTATGATTTTAACCTTTGTAGGCATAGGATATATTAGAACTTTCTAAGCAAAGCTTCTGACAGATTACAGAATTCTGGAGTCATTGATATAAGAAAAAATTGACATAAACATTTCTTCTTAACTATTTGTCAGTGACAAATCAATCCTATATTTACAGTTATCAAGAAAGAAACTTAAGGCCAACATCTCTGTTATAGCAAATGTGCAAGTAATATCTGTTAAATTCCTACAAATGGAAAAGCTGACTCAAAGAATACATACATTAATTGACAAATACAGTTAAATTATGCTCCAAACACGTTGTATGGTACCTGTCTTCCTCAAGTTTCTCATTACTTGTCCATTACCAACAAATTTTATCTTATGGTCAAAATTTGATCTAGAGCATCTGTTTTTCTATTTGATTCCTTAACATTCTGAAAGGTAAAGTCAAACATTGCTCTCTGCACTGTTTTAATCCAAATAGGTCTTTGGGAAAAGTGGTTTCATCAGTATCCTTTTCACCAATATTCTCTAAGAATTGATGGTCAGGGGGCGCCTGGGTGGCTCAGTTGGTTAAGCATCTGACTCTGGCTCAGGTAATGATCTCACAGTTCCTGAATTTGAGTCACTCATCAGGGTTCTGTGCTGTCAGTTCAGAGCTTGCTTCAGATCCTGTCTCCCTCTCTCTGCCCCTCCCCAACTTGTGTGTGGACACACACACTCTCTCTCAAAAATAAATAAACATTAAAAAAAAGAAAGAATTGATGGTCAGATCCTGGATGGACACCAGTGGACAACTGGAAGACCTAGGAATTTAAAATAAGGACAGGGGCACCTGGGTGGCTCAGTCGGTTGGGCGTCCGACTTCGGCTCAGGTCATGATCTTGCAGTCCGTGAGTTCGAGCCCCGCGTCGGGCTCTGTGCTGACAGCTCAGAGCCTGGAGCCTGTTTCAGATTCTGTGTCTCCCTCTCTCTCTGACCCTCCCCCGTTCATGCTCTGTCTCCCCCTGTCTCAAAAATAAGTAAACGTTAAAAAAATTTTTTTTTAAATTAAAAAAAAATAAAATACGGACAGCCCTGACTGAGCAGTGTCATTAGTTCATTCCTCTAATGATAGATCATCTTAACCATTTAGATCTGATTTGTTTAGTATCTCTAGGCTCTAATGCTAATTAATAAATATAACAATGGACTTCCAGATGTGCCACCAGCTTAGCTAACCTTCTAGGGCAGAAAAGCAAAGGCTTCTTTGGCTCTTTCTGGACTATAGATGTTACATTCTGCTGCTGCCAATAGCACTCCTCTCGCTTATTCCTATTTAAATATGGTGTCACTGCATTTAATCAAAGACAGGTCCAGGTGTGTTCTGCATTGGATCCATCCCTTATGCAGAGTCCAGTATGAGAGACTCCACTATTCATTTATTAAGCCAACAAAAACGTGTAAGTACACACCCTGTTCTGAAATAGCAGTGTGAACGAAACAGACAAACATTACACCCTCCTGGAGCATTCGTTCTAATGAAGTAGAATAAGACAATAAACAGAATAAGTAAAATAGAAAACATATTGGATGGTAAGAAATGCCATAGAAGATGGGGCGCCTGGGTGGTCCAGTCGGTTGAGCATCCAACTTCAGCTCAGGTCATGATCTCACAGTTCATGAGTTCGAGCCCCGCGTCGGGCTCTGTGCTGACAGCTCAGAGCCTGGAGCCTGCTTCTGCTTCTGTGTCTCCCTCTCTCTCTGCCCCTCCCCTGTTCATGCTCTGTCTCTCTCTGCCTCAAAAATAAATAAACGTATTTATTTATACGTTTATAAATAAATACGTTATAAATACGTTATAACGTACTTTATAAATAAATACGTTATAAATAAATACGTTATAAATAAAAAAAAATAAAAAGAGAAGTGACATCACCACAGATTCTACAGATATCAAAAGAATTATAAAGGAGTATTATGAACCACTTTATGCCTATAAATTTGACAACTCAGATGAAATGAAATTTCCTTGAAAAAAAAAAACAAACTACCAATGCCCACTCAAGAAGAAATAGATAACCTGAATAGCTATCTTTCTATTAAAGTAATTAAAAACATTCCCTCAAAGAAAACTGCAGATCCAGATGGTTTCGCTGGTGAATTCCACCAAAACCTTAAGTTAAAAATAAAGCCAATTACGGGGCGCCTGGGTGGCTCAGTCAGTTAAGAATCTGACTTCAGCTCAGGTCATGATCTCATGGTCTGTGAGTCTGAGCCCTGTATAGGGCTCTGTGCTGACAGCTCAGAGCCTGGAGCCTGCTTCTGCTTCTGTGTCTCCCTCTCTCTCTGCCCCTCCCCTGCTCATGCTCTGTCTTCTCTGTCTCAAAAATAAAAAATAAAAAATTAAAAAAAAAAAAAAAAGAAATGCCACAGAAGAAATAAATTATACTTCAAAAATTGAAATGGAAAAGGCAAACAAGATCAGTAAGATTGTATCAATGTCAATATTGATGTTGTGCTGGTTGTATATTATAGTTATGCAAAATGTTACTTTTGGGAAAAACTGGGAAGGAAAGGTCTATGGGATCTCATTGCTTTACTTCATACAATCGCATGTGAATATATACTTATCTCAGAAAAGATCTCCATTAAAAATTTTTAAATGAAAAGTCTACTTTTAAATAGGGCAATCAGATAAGGGATTACTGAAAAGGTAACACAGAGTAAAGACCTGAAGTTGGTGCAAATTGGTAAGAGTGCTCCAGAAAGAGGAACCAAAGGGAAACAGATAGCTGGCCTGCAGGGTTCAAGAGACTACTAGCAACAAAATGAGTGGCCATAAAGCAGTGAATGGAAAGAACAGAATGAGAGGGCAGGTCACTGTATACTTTGGCTTTTACTCTGAATGAGAGGGAAAGCAAGTGTTCTGGGCAGAGGAACAGGACAATCTTGCTTACATTTTATTACTGTCATTCTGGCTGCTGTGTTGATATTAGACAGTAGCAACCAATAGATGAGCTGCAATCTTCAAATATGGATGGCATTCTGCTAAAATTACTCAGACGCCAAAGTGAAATGCCTCTGTCCCTGTCATTGACTCATGCCAGATTCTGAATGGAACCCACTGATTCAAGGAATTTTCTCAGATTCATAAGAAACATTTTGATAGAATTTTCCTCACCCCAGAAAACTACAAAATGAGTTAAAGTATCTGCCCTTTTTGGATAAACTCCTCCCAGGAAGCTTTGCTTACATTTTCTAAACAATCAGTATTTAATCTATACACAGAGAATAGCTCCAAGAAGTTATAATGAGAAAATACTCCCTTGGAAAACTATGTTTCTTCTATTCTCAGAAGCCATTTTTTAATTTTTTTCATGTTTATTATTTATTTTTGAGAGAGAGAGAGACAGAGACAGCACGAGCGGGGGAGGGGCAGAGAGAGAGGGAGGCACAGAATCTGAAGCAGGCTTCAGGCTCTGAACTGTCAGCACAGAGTTTCACACAGGGTTCGAACCCATGAACCATGAGATCATGACCTAAGCTAAAGTTGGATGGTTAACCGTCTAAGCCACCCAGGCGCCCCTCTCAGAAGCATTTAAAAAAAATTTTTTTAAATGTTTATTCATTTTTTGAGAGACAGACTGTGAGTGGGGGAGGGGCAGAGAGAGAGGGAGACAAGGAATCCAAAGCAGGCTCCAGGCTCTGAGCTGTCAGCACAGAGCCTGACCAGAGGCTCAAACCGCGAACTGTGAGATCATGACCTGAGCCAAAGTAGGACGCACAACAGACTGAGCCACCCAGGGGCCCCTCAGAAGCATTTTTTAAAACAATAATTTTGCTTTTCATGTTGTATTGGGGCCTCCTGAATTTGACAGCTTGAGAATCATAAATGAGCTTTAAACATTTGATGGCATAGTAGAAAATAAAGAAATAAAGAGAAAAGATAGTCTTTTCCTCTGAGACTCACACCTTAAGTTTTAAAAAGAAAGTGATAATTGATAGTTTAGATGAAGACCCTACAAGAGGTTGATTTTCACCAGTAGTTATTCTTCAAGATTGATGGGCATCTTTAAACTATTAAAAATAGGGAACATAAAAAGCAGCTTAACCAAGATTCTGGCAACTAGAAATTTCTACCACCTGCTACCTCTATAAATTCAAAGTACAATGATAATTCATGTTCATAATGGTTCATGTGAGGAACTACAATCCAGAAACACCTTCTGAGTCACCTAAGAAAAAATGTGTTCAATATAGCATTGTGAATATGTTATAAATTTTGAAGACTTGAGATTTTCCATTTGTGTGTGGCATGTTTGATAATAAGCTATTAACCAGAATATTTCATTACTCAGAACTGCCTATTCTTCCCCATCTGTGTTGGTTAGCTGTGTAAAATTTCAAAAATAGAATTTCTAGACTTAAGATGTAAATCTGGTCTTTGAATATTTGTCATGAAACCTCAAAACTGATCATTCCAGACGCAATCACTGAATTTCTGTAAAGAACTTTAGTGATTATCCAATCTAATTCAACAACCATATTACATTTGAGAAAATTGGTACCAAAAAATGTTAATACATGTGATCAGTGGTAAATGCCCAGAGAAGTTTTGACAAACTGAGAAAAGAGATGGTAGAATTCAAAGTCACTGAGTCTCCTGAAACCCACGTGGCAGGGTCTCAGAGAAAGAATGGCTGAATAGAGAAGCTGAGAAACTTAAATAGGATCCCTCGAGTTCCGGGCCACATAACAAGTTCTTCATGCTCAGGATGAGACTTCCTGAGGCTAGACTGAAACACCAATGGAGGAGCAATGACTGGGAAAAGAACAGTCACTGGGAGCTGAGAGCTGAACAAATGCTGGAGCTCGCATGGGTGGGCTGGGAGACCGTCTAGTGCGGATGGCCAGAGATGAGCTCCCATAATGGGATTTGTGCCTTACGAGAAGAGGAAGACACCAGAGCTGCCTGTCTCTGCCATGTGCACATATAGCAAGAAAGTGGCCATCTGCAAGTCAGGAAGAGGCCCTCACCAGGAATCGAATCCACTGGCACCTTGATCTTGGACTCCCCAGCCTCCAGGACTGTGAGAAGTAAACGTCTGTCATTTAAACTACCAAGTCTGTGGCATTTTGTTATGGTGGCCTGAGTTGACTAACACTTCTGGGCCCACTTTTTCTGCCTTCCCTAGAGCCTTAGCCTCCTTGACAGTGAATTTAAATGTAGACCTCCTCACATTTCAGTCCTAAACCACTGCTGCCCCTCACTATCTCAGCTCCAGTCACAGTGGCCCAAGTCCTGTCCCCATATTCACGAGGCCTCCTTCTGTCCAACTCAGCGCCTTTATATGTCTTGTTCTTCCCATTAGGGAAATTCCTTCCTCTTTCTCACCAGCCTAAATACATAAACTTCTTTCATATCTTAGTTTACCCATCACTTCTGCAGGAATGTCTTCTCTTACTTAACTGACTAGGTCAAATTCCCCTATTATATGCCTTCATAATACGATGATATTCTTATGAGTGCTAAACATTGTAGCAATTTATGTCATAAACCTTTAAAACTTAGTATCTGTTGGGGCACCTGGGTGGCTCAGCTGGTTAAGCATCTGACTTTGGCTCAGGTCACAATCTCATGGCTCTTGAGTTCAAGCCCTGCATCAGGCTCTGTGCTGACAGCTCAGAGCTTGGAGCCTGCTTCAGATTCTGTGTCTCCCTCTCTCTTCTCTGCCCCTCCTCCAGTCATGCTCTGTCTCTCTCTCTCATAAAAATTAATAAAGGTTAAAAAAAATAAAAACAAAAGTCAACCTCTCTCTCTCCCTCAAAAATAAATAAAACATTAAATAAATGAATAATAAAAACAAAATTTAGTATCTTTTAATTTTTTTAATGTTTATTTATTTTTGAGAAAGAGAGAGAGACAGAGTGTGAGCAGGGGAGGGGCAGAGAGAGGGAGACACAGAATCAGAAGCAGGCTCCAGGCTCAGAGTTATCAGCACAGACAACAGGACTTGAACCCATGAACCGCGAGATCATGACCCAAGCCCAAGTTGGACGTTTAGCCAACTAAGCCACCCAGGTGCCTCAGTATCTGTCTTTTATACTATACTGTGAGTCCCTGGAGGACACATTGAAAATCCTAAGTAAATATTTATAAAATGAATAAATGAATGAATGAATGAATGAATGCCTTCCCAGAATAATGATTTCATAAGTAGTTTGCAACAAATTTTCCTAGTGGTCAATAAGTATTTGTTGAAAGAATTAATGACTCTCCCTATGCTCTACCACTTTACCTATAAAATAGGTACTTACCCTGATTACCACATAGGGGCTTTAAATATATTTTTAAAATTACAGTGGTTGAGATTAAAATATAAAATGGCATCTGTGTTAGTTTGGGTAGGCTAAGTAAACTACTGAATCAGATGCAAACACATAGTGGACTGAATACAACAGAAGTTTATTTCTTGTTTATATAATTGTTCAAAACAGGTGTTCAGGTCAGCGGGCAGCTTTTCTCTATGCACTGATTCAGGAATCAAGTTCCTTCCCTTCTGCGGCTTCCCTGTGGTCTTGTTTCATCTGCATTCAGTGAGTAGAAAAGAGAATAGAGGAAGAATTGCTATTCTTCAAAAAAGCTACAGTCCAGAAGTGGCAATCACTTCTATTCATCAGATAGCTGTCTATAATGTCATATGGAATAAGGAAAGAATGAATTTGGGAGGTAACCAATGCTCTCGTTACTACCATTCAAATTTAAGGTCCCTTACTGTTTTAGCTTTCCTGTGCTTTTTGAACATGTGGCAATTACAAGTAGTAAAAATACTTGGGGCTGAAATTTGCTCTGATTTAATAACAATAAAAACCCTCTATTTCCTATTACTGAGAGGCAGTGGTACCCCAAGTTTGTACCACAATAATCAGGTTGTGGAAGCTAGGTCTTTTCTCATTCTCTGTTCTCCAAAGTATGAAAAGAAAAAGGAACACCATCTGGGTGGCTCAATCAGGTGAGTGTCCAACTCTTAATTTCTGCTCAGGTCATGATCCCAGGGTCATGTGATCAAGCCCCAGGTCAGGCTCTGTGCTAGATGTGGAGCCTGCTTGAGATTCTCTCTCTCTCCCTATGCCCCCTCCCCCCTTGGGCGCGTGCGCGCGCGCACACACACACACACACACACACACACACACATTCTCTCTCTCTCTCTCTCTCTCTCTCTCTCTCTCAAATAAAAATGAAAATAGAAAAAGAAAAAAGAAACATTGAGGAAAACATACTCTCTTCCAGTGACAGTTTAAAAGTTATTAGGAAAAAAAGTTGCTTGGGGCACCTGAGTGGCTCAGTCAGTTAAGCGTTGGACTTTGCCTTAGGTCATGATCTCACAGTTCATGAGTTTGAGCCCCGCGTCAGGCTCTGGGGTGATGGCTCAGAGCCTGGAGCCTGCTTCCGATTCTGTGTCTCCCTCTCTCTCTGTCCCTACCTCACTCACATTCTGTCTCTCTCTCTCTCTCAAAACTAAATAGACATTTTTTTTAAAAGCTGGTTTACTCTTCCAACATAATCAGTTCTTAATTATTTATATGGTGGATATCATCTGCTTGCCCCTCCAGCTCTATACACTCCACACTTTTCTGTGCCTCAACAGGCTGACTGTCCACACAGTTAACTGGCTCCCTAACCCTCTGGTTTCCTATTGGGTTTAGACAAAGAAAAGCATCAGCAGGGGATCAAAGCAAAGAAGGTGTCACAATGGACTGGCTACTTTTGCAGCTCATCCAGAGGCCACAGCTCCTATCGGGAGGTCCTTCCTACTATGGCTCTCCCTCTACAAATGCTGCAAATTGCTTCCTCCCCTGCTCCAGTAGAATCAGTGGTGGTATCCCCCTGTTGGCCAGCCCCAGGGTAGCACAATAAATCATGTTATTTCTCTAAACTCTACCTACACTTTGTAAATCATTTCTTTATTAAAATCTCCTCAAACTACTTCTCTGTTTTCTGCTGGAACCATGATTTCTCAAAGTGGCTCCACAGAATCCTAATGCTAATGTTAAAACATACACTATGAAAAAAATAATTTAGTTCACCTATCAAAAAAAAAACCATTTCCCAGATGCTTTTGATCATAGAACTTTCCCCTTATTTAATTTTTTTAACTTTTATTTATTTATTTTGAGAGAGAGAGAGACAACTTGTGTAGAAGCAGAAGTTTAAAAGGGGAGAAAAAAGATCATGAGCTAGATTCCTTTACAAGATAAGATCTTCTGAAAATAAGTTCACAGCCATTCAAAACTATAAAATATATGAAATAATCTGTTGTAAAAAAAAAGATACTATAGACATACAAAAAAGAGGTGGGAGTTCACACTTGAATAAGAGAAAACTAAGCAATCTGAAATCAATCACCAGAGGAGGCACAGAGAGAGAATGAGACAGAATCCAAAGCAGGCTCTGTGCTGTCAGCACAGAGCCCGATATGGGGCTCAAACCCATGAAGAGTGAGATCATAACCTGAGCCGAAGTCGGACACTCAACCAGTTGAGTCACCCAGGTGCTCCTAACTTTCTGCTTTTTTTAAGAGCATCTAGGGAAACTGGCATTCCACAGGATACACTTAAGAAAACTCTGGTTTATGCCAACAGAAATAAGAGAAGAAAGACACATATAACTCTGCACAACTTCTAAGAATGCTCAAATTGTTTCTATTTTGGCTTTAAATCATGTCCTATCACTTGCTTGATGATGACATAGCACACACACTGTTGTCCTCCCACAGACATGCACATACCCTTGGCACCAGGCCTGAGTCCACAGCTAAGACCCCAGGACCCACCTTCCTAACTTCAAAGTCAACATGAAGGTCACTAGAGATAACCCACCAAGGACGTTTGTCATTAGAGAGATGCAGACTTAAGACAGTATTTTTGCTTTTCATTTAAAAAGTTTTCTATTTCGGGGCACCTGGGTGGCTCAGTCGGTTGAGCATCCACCTTCAGCTTAAGTCATGATCTTATGGTTTGTGAATTCAAGCCCTGCTTTGGGCTCTGTGCTGATGGTATTCTCTCTCTCTCTCCCTCTCTCTCTCTCCGCCCCTCCCGTGCTCTTGCTCTCTCTCTCTCTCTCTCTCAAAATAAATAAGCTTTATAAAAAAGATTTTATTTGGAAGCAACTTAAAATTTTTAACAATTATAAAAAGAAAATAGTACAAAGAATACCCATTTGCAATCCCTATCAAAATAACACCAGCATTCTTCACAGAGCTAGAACAAACAATCCTCAAACCTGTATGGAACCACAAAAGACCCCAAATAGCCAAAGAAATCCTGAAAAACAAAACCAAAGCTGAAGGTATCACAACCCCAGACTTCAAGATGTATTACAAAGCTGTAATCATCAAAACAGTATGGTACTCACACAAAAACAGGCACTCAGATTAATGGAACAGAATAGACACCCAGAAATGGACCATCAGTGTATGGTCAACTAATCTTTGACAAAGCAGGAAAGAATATCCAATGGAATAAAGACAGTCTCTTCAGCAAATGATACTGGGAAAACTGAACAACGACATGCAGAAAAATGAACCTGGACCACTTTCTTACACCATACACAAAAATAAACTCAAAATGGATGAAAGACCTAAATGTAAGACAGGAAGCCATCAAAATTCTCAAGGAGAAAGCAGGCAAAAACCTCTCTGACCTCAGCCACAGCAACTTTTTACTCAACAAGTCTCCAGAGCAAGAGAAACAAAAGCAAAAATGAATTACTGGGACCTCATCAAAATAAATAGCTTCTGCAGAGTCAGCAAAACAATCAGCAAAACTAAAAGGCACCCAACGGAATGGGAGAAGATATTTGCAAATGACATATCAGATTAAGGATTAGTATCCAAAATGTATAAATAACTTATCAAACCCAACACCCAAAAAAACAAATAATCCAGTGAAGAAATGGGCAAAAGACATGAATAGACACTTCTCCAAAGAATATATCCAGATGGTCAACAGACACATGAAAAAATGCTCAACATCACTCATCATCCAGGAAATACAAATCAAAACCACACTGAGATATCACCTCACACCTGTCAGAATGGCTAACATTAACAACTCAGGCAACAACAGATGTTGGCAAGGATGCGGATAAAGAGGATCTCTTTTGCATGGCTGGTGGGAATGCAAACTTGTGCAGCCACTCTGGAAAATAGTAGGGAGGTTCCTCAAAAAATTAAAAATAAAACTACCCTACGACCCACTACCAGTAGTAATTGCACTACTAGGTATTTATCCAAGGGATACAGGTGCGCTGTTTCTAAGGGGCACATGCACCCCAATGTTTATAGTAGCACTATCAACAATTGACAAAGTATGGAAAGAGCCCAAATGTCCATCGATGGATAAATGGATAAAGAAGATGGGGTATATACATACAATGGAGTATTACTCTGCAATCAAAAAGAATGAAATCTTGCCATTTGCAACTATGTAGATGGAACTAGAGGTATTATGCTAAGCAAAATAGTCAGAGAAAGATAAATATCATATGACTTCACTCATATGAGGACTTTAAGATACAAAACAGATGAACCTAAGAGAAGGGAAGCAAAAATAATATAAAAACAGGGAGGGGGACAAAACAGAAGAGACTCTTAAATACAGACAACAAACAGGTGTTGTGGGAGGGGGATGGGCTAAATTGGTAAGGGGCATTAAGTAATCTACTCCTGAAATCATTGTTGCATTATATGCTAACTAACTTGGATGTAATTTAAAAATAAATAAAATTAAAATAAATAAAAATAAACTAGAACATTTATAACAAAAAAAAAAGAATACCCATTTACCTTTTATCCAGATTTACCTATTTTTGACCTTTTCCCTCATTTCTTTTGTTATTTGTGCATGTTCTCTCTCCCCATATATCCATAATTTTTCTGAGGCATTTGAGAGTAAGTTATATACATCATGATACTTTATCCATAAGTACTTTGGGATGTATTAGCTAGGAACAGGAATATTCTCTTCTGTAACCACAATATAATGATCAACATCATAAATTTACATTGATGCAATGTACCATCCATAATTCAGTTTTGTTAGCTGACCTAATAACCCTTTATAGCGACTTTTCTCCTTCCAGTCAAGGTTTTCTCTAGTATGGGACCCAGTCTGGGGTCAGTGGTTGCACTTAGTTACCATGTCCCTCAGTTTCTTTTCTTTTTTTTCCTCAATTTCTTTTAATGTAGAACGTTTCTACAGTATGTGCTAAATCAACATTTTTTAACAAAGGAAAAATATTGACTGAATGAAGAATTGTTCCTTTGGCAACCTATTTCACTACCAATCCTGTCATGGAGTTTTTTAATATCAACTTCAATACCATCTTCTGTATAGAAAAATCCCTAAAACATACTAGAGGCTACCAACTCTGGGCAGAAGCACATTTAAAAACTAAAGTTTCCTTGGCTTTTCTTCATTGCATTTCTGTTTAGTTTTCAGAGAAGAAAATTGTATAATCAATGTATAGCAATTTCACAGACCTTCATAGTTAGAAAGATTCCTCCCCGGAGGCACAGGGCAAACGTCTCCATGGGCTCGGCAAGTCGAGTAAAAGTGAAGCATGGTGTTTTGGTGTAACTCCCAATATTATGAGCTGCCTTGCCAGAAAGCTGCTGATATCAGGAGGGCCTCACATGGCTGAACCACAGCTCCCTCCTCACTGTTACCATGAATAAGGTCCCCTAGCCAAACAACCCTCCTTATCACAGTGACCAGGTTACACTTCCTGCTTATCCCCGAGGAAAAAATTTCCTGCCAGCATGTAAAATGATTCAAACAAGACAGCCACATCTTTATGTGAGAACCAGGGGTCACCTCATCCTTTTGGTACTATAAAGCCTGCCGCCTAAAGCCTTGCTTGTTCACCCTGCTCCTGAGTGTAACACTCATGTCGCCCTGGGCTATGAGTA
Organism: Panthera onca; assembly: GCF_046562875.1. NCBI lineage: Eukaryota > Metazoa > Chordata > Mammalia > Carnivora > Felidae > Panthera > Panthera onca. The sequence continues at coordinate 80,494,373 of NC_138344.1, forward strand.
CATGTGATTAATAAACTGTTATTCGTCTCAGCTGTCCACTGTCAGGTGTTCAGCTATCCCTATAGCTCTAGGATACGAATCCTTCCTCACTAATAAGGTGAGCAGAGGGCAATTCAAACAGGTATGGACCTGGTACAGAAACATAGCTACCGCAGCAAAAAGTGTATCAACACCTAGCTTAGTCCTTCCTGCTAGGAACTGCTGGGGACTCAGAGGACCAGACACGACTTGCCCCAACTTAAGTAGGCAGCTGCTATTTGGCACCAGTTTCTTGTTGACGGGCAGAAATGAGGACATAAAATCACCAAATTTTCCAGTTTTCGCAAGACACTGGAAACCTGGATTTTATGTGCAAATCTCCCACTTCTTAAAGGTCTTTCTTTCATTCTTTCAGGTCAAACAAAACCCATCTGGAGTGGTTTTGTGAGGTGCCAGTTTGTAACTTCTGTCCTGGAACTTAGTACTCTGATCCCAATACTTACATAACATTCTGCCCTTATGCCTTTTAATATCATTCATTTTCCTGCTAACACATCCTACTAACATTGCTTAATCAAAGAAGGTTTACCATACCTTTAAAATTAAAAATTGTAAAGTTAAAAATTCAAAATTCAAAATTGTAGCCATATTTGTTTATAATTCCCTACTGTATATATTAAGGCATTCTGTTATTTCCCAGCAATGATTAACCACACTGAATTTTATTCTGGCCACATTTCACTCCCCTTTAATTTCTAGGTCCATGCTGGATTCTAATAATATCCTTTCAGGTACTTCCTAACCACATTCAGCTTGCAGTGTTCTCTCCTTACATCATTCCAAACATTAATAAAAATAGCAAAGGTCATAGCTTAAAAATAAGACCTTTAAAACACCTGTTGTTATGTTCCTCCCAGATTGACATGACACAAATAATAACATTCTTAATTACTTCCAGGAAATATAATAGAGCATTTTTCCCCCAGGATGTCACTTTTCAAATACTGGTAAACAGTAGTTTCAGAAGAGGTAATAGTATTACTATGGGGACAAACAACACTACTCTTTAACCATGCCACAACATTTCAATAGTCTTGATGAGTTTAAAAGTGTATTTAAAAGCAAGACTTTTAGGGGTACTCAAGTGACTCAGTTGGTTAAGCCTCTGACTTGATTTCAGCTCAGGTCATGATCTCACAGTTTCATGAGATCAAGCCCTGCATCAGGCTCTGACCACTTGGAGACCTGCTGCAAATATTCCCTCTCTCTCTGCCCTTCCACCACTCGCACTCTCTCTGTCTCTCTCAAAATAAATAAACTTTAAACGAAACACTTCTGGGGTGCCTAGGTGGCTCAGTTTGCTGAGCATCCAACTCTTGATTTAGGCTCAGGTCATGATCTCACAGTTTTGAGGGTTTCAGCCCTGCATTGGGCTCTGCGCACTGACTGCATGGAGCCTGCTTAGGATTCTCCCTCTCTCCCTCTGTCTCTTCCCCTTTCCTGCTCATGTTCTCCCTGTCTCTCTCAAAGTCAATAAATTTAAAAACTTAAAAAATAACACGTTTAGGGGCGCCTGGGTGGCGCAGTCGGTTAAGCGTCCGACTTCAGCCAGGTCACGATCTCGCGGTCCGTGAGTTCGAGCCCCGCGTCAGGCTCTGGGCTGATGGCTCGGAGCCTGGAGCCTGTTTCCGATTCTGTGTCTCCCTCTCTCTCTCTGCCCCTCCCCCGTTCATGCTCTGTCTCTCTCTGTCCCAAAAATAAATAAAAAACGTTGAAAAAAAAAAATTAAAAAAAAAAAAATAACACGTTTAAAGTGTATTCATTCATGTATGTATTCATTAAACAAACTTTATTGAGCACCTATGATGTGCTGCTCACTATTTGAGACACTAGGAATACATTAGTGAAGAAAATGGAATAAAATTCCCACTCTCATTAAGTTCATATTCCATAATATTAGGCAGAACATAAAAGCAACTATATCTGTTGATTATAGCTAGGTAAAAATAGGTAAACTGATGGACAAAATCAGAAGAGACTATGTAAAAATTAAAATAGGTGCTTATGTTAGGGAAGTTACAGACTGCTTCTTTTCTATTCAATGTAAAACCCATGAGCTCGTAATGAACAAAAATAAATATAAAACATAAACAACTCCTTGCAAAATTTGCTAATCTACCAATTCATTAATCTGGAAATTCATAAATAAATAGAATGATCATTGTCATAGGCCATTCAACATACCATGTAACAAAATACCATAGACTGGATAGCTATAAACAGAATACTTTATTTCTCATACTTCTGGAGGCTAGAAGACCAATGAGGGATACAAACCATCAACAAAATGAAAAAGTAATCCACTGAATGAGAGAAGATATTTGCAAATCATATCTCCAATAAGCAGTTAATATCCAAAATATATAAAGAACTTATACAACTTGACACACAAAAAAAAAAAAATCCATAAATAATCCAATTAAAAAATGAGCAGAGGACCTGAAAAGACCTTTTTTTTCCAAAGAAGACATACAGATGGCCAACAGACACATGAAAAGATGCTCAACATCACTAATTATCAGGGAAATGCAAATCTAAACCACTATAAGATATCACCTTACACCCATCCGAATGGCTAAAACCAAAAATACAAGAAATAATAAGTGTTGGTGAAGATGTAGAGAAAAAAGAACCCTCATGCACTCTTGGTGAGAATGTAAATTGGTAGAGCCACTGTGGAAAACAGTATGAAGGCTTCTCAAAAAATTAAAAATACAAATAGCATTCAATTGAGTACTTCCACCTGTTGAGTATTTACCCAAAGAAAACAAAAACACTAATTCAAAAGATATATGCACCCCTATTTTATTGCAGCATTATTTACAATAGCCACGATAGGGAAGCAACCCAAGTGTCCATCAACAGGTGAATGGATAAAGAAGAAGTGGTATATATATACAATGAAATGTTACTCAGACATAAAAGAGAATGAGATCTTGCCAATTTGTGACAGCATGGGTGGGCCTAGAAGGTATAATGCTAAGTGAAATAAGTCAGACAGAGAAAGAAAAATACTTATGATTTCACTTATATGTGGAATCTAAAAAATAAAACAAACAAACAAAAAGCAAAAACAGACCCATAAATACAGAGAACAAACTGATGGTTGCCAGAGGGGAGAGGAGTGGGAGAATGAGCAAAATAAGTGAAGGGGAGGGAGAGATAGGGTCTCCAGTTATGGAGTGAATAAGACATGGGGTTAAAAGGTACAGCACAGGGAATATAGTCAATGGTATTGTAATAGGCTGTGTGGTGACAGATGGTAGCTGCACTTGTGGTGAGCAGAGCATAACATGTCAACTTATTGAATCATTATGTTGTACACCTGAAATTAATGTAACATTGTGTGTTAACTATGTTTCAATTTTAAAAAAGTAACAGGTAGGAGTCAAAGGACATCATTTAAGATTGACAAACCAGCCAGTAAAAAGTAAGAAAAAGATAAGTGCACTCTTACTTTTTTTGATATGAAATTTATTGTCAAATTGGTTTCCACACAACACCCAGTGCTCATCCCAAAGGGTGCCCTCCTCAATACCCATCACCCACCCTCCCCTCCCTCCCACCCCCCATCAACCCTCAGTTTGTTCTCAGTTTTTAAGAGTCTCTTATGTTTGACTCTCTCCCTCTCTAACCTCTTTTTTTTTCTTCCCCTCCCCCATGGACTTCTGTTAAGTTTCTCAGGATCCACATAAGAGTGAAAACATATGGTATCTGTCTTTCTCTGTGTGACTTATTTCACCTAGCATAACACTTTCCAGTTCCATCCACGTTGCTACAAAAGGCCATATTTCATTCTTTCTCATTGCCACGTAGTATTCCATTGTGTATATAAACCACAATTTCTTTATCCATTCATCAGTTGATGGACATTTAGGCTCTTTCCATAATTTCCTCAAAAAATCAAAAATAGATCTACCCTATGACCCAGCAATAGCACTGCTAGGAATTTACCCAAGGGATGCAGGAGTGCTGATGCATAGGGGCACCTGTACCCCAATGTTTATAGCAGCACTTTCAACGATAAGTGCATTCAAAGACACAAATACAAAGATAACCACAAGAAAAACAATACAAATCTTCCTAAGTACCAACATTTTAAAATTTTAAAGCAAAGAAGACACACTACACAGAGAAACATAGTAAGTATAATTACATCCAGTAATTATAAGATAATGTGACAAAGTTGAGATGAAAGATATAGATTATGAGATACAGATAGCAATAATAATATATCATAGATAGATAGCAGTATCAATAAATCCTATCAGTAAGTGTTAATGGACTTAGCTTTCCCATGAAAAGAAAAAGAATTGGCTCAGAAATCTAATCAGCTCTATACCATATACAAAAGATAATTCTAAAACATGGTCATTTTTAAAAGGCTAAATAAAATAAAGGAATAGTCAAAAGTATATTAGGCAAATGGAAACCATAATAAAGCAAAGTTGCCATCTTGGTATCAGTCAGAGTAACATTCAGACTAAAAGGCATTAAATAAGACAAAGGATGATACTTTATGATGTTAAAAGCCACAACTCATAAGGAAGATATAACTTGTACCAAATAAGTCAGTGACCACCTACATGAAGTAGACGCTACAAGAGGTAGAGTAAGAAATAGATAGACCCTCAATAGGACACTTTAATGCCCCACTCTCAGTACAGCCAGGTCTAGCCAATGAAAAATAAGTAAGGACATAGAACATCTAAACAACATAATCCATGAAGTCAACCATATGTATATTTCTTGGAATACTATACCCTAATAATAGAGAATATACTTCCTCCTTCAATATAGGTGGAACATCCACAAATATTAATTATGTTTTAGGTCACAAAGAAAATATTGAGTGCCATAAAACAGAAATACTACAGACAACACTGTTGCATCACAATGCAATAAAACTAGAAATTTTAAAATGTAATCATAAAGTAGAAAGCCACTTCTGGAAACTAAAAAGTCTTCTATTATACAAATCTTGGGTAAAATAAGAAATGGATATAAGTTACACAATCTCTGAAAACGTATGATGATGAAAACACTGCAGAACAAAGTATATGGGTATGTTTAAAGCAATGATCAAGGAGAATTCATAGCCTTTGTTGGAGGCTGAAAATAATGGTTATATAAGTTATATTTACCTCCTAATCCCTAGAACCTAATACTGCCTATACGGCAAAAGAGGAAATTTAATTATGGATCTTGAGAGAAGGAGTTTATCCTGGATTACCCAAAGGGGTCCAAATAACATCACATGTATGCTTATGAGAGAGCAGCATAAAGAGACAGACAGACACAGAAAAGATGATGTGAAGACAGGCAGAGATTGGAGTATGTAACCAACCACAAGCCAAGGAGTGTCAGCAGTCACTGGAAACTGGAAGAGGTGAGGAATGGATTCTCCCCTAGAGCCTCATGGCGGGGTACAGCTTTGCCTACATCTTGATTTGGGGCTTCTGGCATTTAAAACTGTGACAGAGTAAATTTCTTTTTTTTTTTTTTTTTAACATTTATTTACTTTTGAGACAGACAGAGACAGAGCATGAACAGGGGAGGGTCAGAGAGAGAGAGAGCGAGACACAGAATCTGAAACAGGCTCCAGGCTCTGAGCTGTCAGCACAGAGCCCAATGCGGGGCTCGAACTCAGGAGCTGTGAGATCATGACCTGAGCCGAAGTCGGACGCTTAACTGACTGAGCCACCCAGGCGCCCCTGACAGAGTAAATTTCTGTTTGAACTACTAACACTGTTGGTAATTTATTACAACAGCCCTAGGAAGTTAATACAGCCTTAAAGACCATTATTAGTAAAAATTTTTAAGTAAAAATAAATGAATTAATTCCCAATTCAAAAAGCTAGAAGAAGACTAATAAAGCACATCCAAAATAAAGGAAATAGTGGAAATAAAAGCAGAAATCAGCGAGATGGCAAACAGAAAAATAATAGATCAAATTGTTGCCAAAGATCCTGGTTCTTTTTTTTTTTTTTTTTAAAGCAACAAACCAGACAAACCACTAGGTAGTTCAAACAAGACAAAAAGGAAGAGAGAAAAAATATATAAAATAACGTGTAACAAGGAATAATAACTATTAACAAAGAGGAAATTTTAAAATCATGAAAGACAATTTCGCACACCTCTAAATAAATAAACTTTATAACCTAGATGACATGGAAGATGTCTTAGGACAGTAGCGTTTAACAAAATTTACCCCAGTAAAGATTAGGAGCTTAAATAGATCAATTTACATAAAGGAAAAACATCCTGAAAAACTTACCAAAAGAACCATGTCCAGATGGTTTAAGAGAAGAATGCTCCCAAACATTTAGAGACCAGATAGTACCATTGCTACCTAAATTTTTTCAGATAATAAAAACTAAAGAAAAACTACTCCCAACAAACAAATTCCAGGACCAGACGGCTTCACAGACAAATTCTACCAAACATTTTAAGAAGAGTTAAAACCTATTCTTCTTAAACTGTTCCAAAAAAATGGTAGAAGGAAAATTTCCAAATTCATTCTATGAGGCCAGTATCACCCTGATACCAACACCAGATAAAGACACTACAAAAAAAGAGAACTACAGACCAGTATCTCTGATGAACAGAGATGCAAAAATCCTCAACAAAATACTAGCAAACTGATCCAACAATACATTAAAAATTTTTTAATGTTTATTTTGAGACATAGAAAGAGAGAAAGTGCTAGTAGGGGAGCGGCAGAGAGACTGGGAGAGAGAGAAAGAATCCCAAGCAGGCTCCACACTGCCAGCACAGAGCCAGATGCAAGGCTCTAACCCACAAACCAATTGGATAATGACCTGAGCCAAAATCAAGAGTCAGACATTTAACCGACTGAGCCACCCAAGCACCCCCTGATCCAACAATACATTTAAAAATCATTCACCATGATCAAGTGGGATTTATTCCTCGGTTGCAAAGGTGGTTCAATATTCACAAACCAATCAATGTGATATATCACATCATTAAGAGAAAGGATAAAAACCATATGATCATTTCAATAGATGCAGAAAAAGCATTTGATCAAGTACAACATTCATTCATGATAAAAGCTTTCAACAAAGTAGGTTTTGAGGGAACATATCTCAACATAATAAAGGCCATATATGAGAAACCACAGCAAACATCATACTCAAGGGGGGGGGGGGTTGAATTGAGAGCTTTACCCCTAAAGTCAGGAATAAGACAACTTTTATTCAACCATTTTTATTCAACATAGTACCAGAAGTCCTCGCTACAACAATCAGAGAAAAACAGAAATAAAAGGCAACCAAATCAGTAAGGAAGAAGTAAAACTTTCACTCTTTGTAGATGACATGATACTATATACAGAAAGTCTGAAAGACTCCACTATTTGCAATGACATGGATGGAGCTAGAGAATATAATGTTAAGTGAAATAAGTCAAAGAAAGACAAATACCACTATTCCCCAAATATTTGGAATTTTAGAAACAAAACAAACAAGCAAGGAAAAGAGAGAGAGAGACAAACCAAGAAACAGAGCGATGTTGAAACAGGTGATGGGGATTAAGGAGGGCACTTGTGATGAGCACCAGGTGATGTATGGAAGTGCTGAATCACTATTTTTAACACCTGAAACTAATATAACACTGAATGCTAACTATATTGGAAGTAAAATAAAAATAAATAAAATCACTTAGAGTAGCAAAAAAAAAAAACCAATAAAGGAAAACTTTCTAATTAAATTTATGAAGCAAATTTAACATTAATATCTAATATTACTTATAAATATACATGTCAAATTTCCTTAATAAAATATTATTATACAGACTGTAATATCACATTAAGAAAATAACACACCAGGGGCACCTGGGTGGCTCAGTCGGTTGGGCATCTGACTTCGGCTCAGATCATGATCTCACAGTTCGTGAGTTCAAGCCCCACATCAGGCTCTGTGCTGACAGCTTGGAGCCTGCTTCCGATTCTGTGTCTCCCTCTCTCTCTGCCCCTCCCCTGCTCACGCTCTTTCTCTCTCTCTCTCAAAAATAAGTAAACGTTAAAAAAAAAAAAAAGAAAATAACACACCACAGTCAAGAGAATTTGCACCAGAATTAATTGCAAGGATATTTCAATATTAGGAAATCTATTAATATTGTTCACTATTATAATAGCTCTATGGAGAAAAATCATATGATTTTCCATTATAAATGCTGAAAAGAATTTCAAGAAAAATTAACACCCATTCTAAATCAAAACTCTGATGAAAATAGTATTAGAAGTACAGTTCCTTAGCATGTTATATACCTTAATGCTAAAGCCAGCATCTTCTTAATGAAGAAACAAGGCAAAAATGCCCAGCATCTCGACTACTATTTAACATTGTGCTGGAGATGTTAGTCACAGCAATTAAAACTCTTCCTCACCCTGAAAAAAAAAAAAAAGAGAGAGAGGTTAAGAATTGGAAAATAAGGAAAAAAACTATTATTATTTGCAGATGACATGCTAATATAAGTGGAAAACCTTAAAGAACCATTGATAAAAATAACTTAAAATATTCCAACAAGATAGCCTTATATAAAATTAGTATGCAAAATCAATGGCTTTCATATACACAAATTCTCAATGAAATTGATATAATGAAAGATATAATGGAAGAAAAAAAATCTTATTTAGAATAACAACCCAAAAAACTACTTAAAAATATACCTAATATGAAGTATTTGCAACCTAAGGGAGGAAAATTAAAAGTACTCTTAAAAAGCACAAATGTAGGGCCGCCTGGGTGGCTCAGTTGTTCAAGCGTCTAACTCTTGATTTCAGCTCAGGTCATGATCTCACGGTTCATCAGATCCCAGAGCTTGGGATTCTCTCTCTCTCTCTTTCTCCCTATCTGTGCTCTCTCCTCCACTCACGTTCTCTCTCAAAAATAAATAAATAAACATTAAAAAGAAAGAAAGAAAAACAAACAAAGTTATACACATGGAAAGACATTTCATGTTCTTGGTTAGAATATCTCAACATCATTAAGATGTCACCTCTCCCTACATAATATATGAATTTAATGGGATCCTTATTTTAAAAATGTAAAAAACACCAACAAGCCTTTCTTTTCTGGAACTAGACAAGTTGACACTAAAATTCACATGGAAAGATAAACTCGCAAAAAGTAAAATACTGAAAAAGGCAAGATTATGAGAGAAGATTCACTTGTATATTAAAATAGATTAATGGACTAGGATAGAAAGTCCAGAAATAGATTTAATGACACATAGAAATCTAGTATATAATAAAAGTCACATATTAAATCACTGGGGCAAAGATGGACTTTTCAGTAAATACTGTTGGTACGACTGAATAACCACTGGGAAAAAGATAAAATTAGTTCCACTCCTCACACCATACACAAGAATAAGTTCCTAATGAACCAGAGATACAATACAAAACAATAAACTATACTAAAGGTACTAAATAAAATACAGGTGAATTCCTCCAAAGCTGAGTGTAGAAAAACGCTTTCTAACCATACTCAAAATCTGAGGGCAGTAAAAGAAAACAATTTTTGACCAAGGAAAAGTTTAAAACTAGTGCATGACAGGGGTGCCTGGGTGGCTCAGTCGGTTAAACGTCCAACTTCTGCCCAGGTCATGATCTCATGGTCCTGGAGTTCGAGCCCTGTGTCGGGCTCTGTGCTGATAGCCCTGAGCCTAGAGCTTGCTTCAGATTCTGTGTCTCCCTCTCTCTCTGCCCCTCCCCTGCTTGTGCTCTGTCTCTATCTCTTAAGTAAATGTTAAACAAAATTAAAAAAAAAAAAACTATTGCATGACAAAAACATAAGTCACAAGACAAATAATTAATAGGGAAAATTTTTTGCAATATATATTTTATATAAAGGGTTAATATAGGAGGAACTTTAAAAAATTTTAATGTTTTTTTTAATTTTTTTTAACATTTATTTATTTTTGACAGAGAGAGACAGAACATGAACGGGGGAGGGTCAGAGAGAGAGGGAGACACAGAATCCGAAACAGGCTCCAGGCTCTGAGCAGTCAGCACAGAGCCCGATGCGGGGCTCAAACTCACGGACAGTGAGATCGTGACCTGAGCCAAAGTCAGACGCTTAACCGCTTAACCGACTGAGCCACCCAGGCGCCCCTTAATGTTTTATTATTATGTATTTTTGAGACAGTGTGAGCAGGGGAGGGGCAGAGAGAGAGAGGGAGACACAGAATCCAAAGCCGGCTCCAGGCTCTGAGCTGTCAGCACAGAGCCCGATGCGGGGCTCAAACTCACCAGCCATGAGATCATGACCTGAGGCAAAGTCTGATGCTTAACTGACTGAGCCACCTAGGCGCCCCGATACAGGAGGAACTTTTAAAACCAAGAAAAATAAAAATTTTTATAGAAAATGGGCAAAAGAAACGAACCGATCATTTATAAAGTAAAAGATACCTACCAGTGAGGCTAAACTTCAGAAGAAGGTACACTGACTTCAAGTGAAGGACAAGGTAAGAATCTCAATACTGTGGAGTCTAATTACTCTTCAACTAGACAAAGAACATCTGTCTTTTTCCACAGGGTAGTTAAGCTTACCCTTCTTTTTGTTTGTTTCGGGTTCTGTATTTGATTAATTTCATGGGCACAAGTGACATATTTGCAAAAAATTATAGTGGATATTTGAACTCAGCAAGCTCTCTTTAATTTTCTGCAGTTCTTATGAAATGTTCAAGAAGAAAACAATAATTAGACTGGCACTTCTGTGAATGCTCAATAAAACGAAAACTAAAAGATTTGCTCAAGCGCGACCCATAAGGCAAACAAATTCATCCAGCTGGTACCAAGTGATAGGCTGCAGGATTCAGTCCTGAGAGTCAGTCAGAGCTGAGCCACAGAACCCGTCCCGGTTCCATGTCAGAATCACAAATCAGGAATTCAGGGATCCTTTACCAATACCATTTCTCAGTTTGCTGGCAGTACCAAGACTCTAATAAATTAGTTTAAAAGTTCATCAAGTTCTTCAGCTAATATACCCAAATGGTTCCTTCCCACAGCAGCTAACAATTGCTGAACATGCAAAACATCCTAAGTCTATTAAGCAAATATTTTCCCTATATATACGTATATGTGTACTTACACATAAACATGTCATGGATAATGGTTTAGGACGGTTATGCTTTCATTGACAATATGACTTCACATGGATAATAAACAGTCGATCTAGACGCCTTACCCACCTCTCTGGGTTACCCGTCCTCCCCACTGAAGCAAACCTCAACAAACATAAAAAAGCTGTCAGTCATTGTCTCTGCACACTTCCTTTCAGTCACTTTTACAATAGGAAGAGGTATTTCCACTGTGACACTTCCTCTCATAAGCCGCCCATGTTCAGCCTTGATCAGTGTGAACCAGGGCCTTGAGTCTCATAGAAGAGAGTAGATGTCAAAAACCAGTGATGATATGTGTGTATTTTAGAAAAGTCTTCCAAGGCATTCTGATACCTTGGGGTCGCAATCACAAGTTCAGAGTCATTAAACAAGGAATGTTAGAAGAGTTTAGAGACCTTCCTTCACCTATTTTCTGTAATACTGTATTTATCTTTTTTTAAATTTTCAACATATTTTTAAGTTTATTTATTTATTTTGAGAGAGATAGAGCATGAACTGGGGAGGGGCAGAGAGAGAGAGAGAGAGAGAGAGAGAGAGAGAGAGAGGAGAGAGAGAGGGAATCCCAAGCAAGCTCTGTAGTCAGTTCAAAGCCTGCGTGGGTTTTGAACTCACAAAACTGTGAGATCATGACCTGAGCTGAAATCAACCTGAGCCTAACCGACCGAGCCACCCAGGGGCCCCTGTATTTATCTTCTAATGAGGCGCATGGGTGTTGGCTCATTTGCTGCAATTTCTGTCACTTGGGTCCACTTTCATGTGCCAGAAATTCCCAAAAGCCCCTGGCTTATGTTTAGCCTTATTTCTTCGTTTCAGAGCCAACGCAAAATTGTGTTCAATTTACTTCTCTTTGGCCATTTGATTCCATTATAAGCTTATTTTTATGCCATCACTTTTCTTTTTTTTAATTTTATTTTTTAATGTTTATTTATCTTTAAGAGAGAGAGAGAGACAGAGCATCAGCAGGGGAGGGGAAGAGAGGGAGGGAGACACAGAATCCAAAGCAAGCTTCAGGCTATAAGCTGCCAGCACAGAGCCCAATGTGGGACCAGGAACCACAAGATCATGACCTGAGCCGAAGTCAGACGCTCACCCTACTGAACCACCCAGGCGTCCCATATGCCATCACTTTTCCATGGAAGAAAACTACATATATACATACACAAGTATGTGCACAGATATATATATATATACATATATACACATATTTATACATTTATATATCTATACATAATTCTTGATTCCAAAAGAATATATATAACTTATGTAAATTTTAAGCAAAATAAGATAAAGAATACCCCTATTCTTTATCTAAAATCTAAAAACGAGAAAAGTGCCCAGAACTCCTATCTACTTTTGTGTGTTTGCCTTATGGTGGAGTGTGCCCTCTTCTTATAAGCAGAAACTCACAGGATATACCTGGCAGTGATTCCTGATTTCAATGCAGGTAAATTCTGCTCCCTGTTTTCACTTGTGTTAGCCATTTCCCCCTTCAGCTTTGGACTCGGGTCCTTTGGGTGCTCATTATTGACTGATGGATTCAATCTGTACCTATGTTAAAAGATTGACCTTTAATTTCCCTTTTCATATCAACATTGCCTGGATTTGGTAGCAAGGAGTGGCCTCCTAGAATGAGTTTTCTGTTCTCTGAAAGACTTTGTATAAGTTTGATGTTTGAAAATTTGGCAAGACTTGCCTATAAAATAATCTAGGCCTGGAGTATTCTTTGTTGTAAATATTAACTGCAAGTTGCATCCTTTAATAGTTTTAAAACTATTTGGGCTCTTCATTCTTTTTTTTTTTTAATTTTTTTAATGTTTTTATTTATCTTTGAGGCAGAGAGAGACAAAGCATGAGCGGGGAAGGGGCAAAGAGAGAGGGAGACACACAATCCGAAGCAGGCTCCAGGCTCTGAGCTGTCAGCACAGAGCCTGACGCGGGGCTCGAACTCACAGACTGTGAGATCATGACCGGAGCTGAAGTCGGACACTTAACAAACTGAGCCACCCAGGCACCCCAGGGCTTTTTATTCTTGTTGAAACAGTTTGTATCTAAGATCTGTGGAAGAGGTTGACTCTGGAAAACTTAAAGCCCCTATCTCTTGAAATATTGCCCACAGCACTCACTTTGTCTCACTTTTCCTAGTCTTTTCCTCCTCTGCTGTGGTGGTTATGGCTGTATCAAATCTGCTGTAAAGCCCACTCACTGACTTTTTAAATTTTGAACTATTTTATTTTCCACTTAAAGGGAATAAATTCCCTTTTATTTTCAAATCTACCTAGTCATTCTTTTTTTTTTTTTTTTTCTTACGGCTGTGCTTTCCTTTCTCAGGTTATTTTATTTTATTTTATTTTGTCCCCCTATTTTTATTTATTTTTTACGTTTTTAAAGTTTTTTTTTTATTTTAGAACACCTGAATGGCTCAGTCTGTTGAGCATTCAATTTTGGCTCAGGTCATGATCTCACGGCTTGTGAGTTTGAGCCCAGTGTTGAACTGAGCTGTCCGTTCAGGAAGAGCCTGAAGCCTGCTTCCAATTCTGTGTCTCCCTCTCTCTCTGCCCCTTCCCTGTTCACGCTCTGTCTCTCTCTTAAAAATAAATAAAAATATTTAAAAATTTTTAACTTTTAATTTTTATTTTAATTACAGTTAGTTAACATACACTGCTATATTAGTTTCAGGTGTACAATATAGTGATTTAATGCTTACTTACATCACCTGGTGTTCATCATAGCAAGTGCCATATTTTTTTTTTACATTTTTTAAAGCTTTATTTATTTTAATTTTGAGTCAATAATGAGCACCCAAAGGACTGAGTCCAAATTTGAATGGGGAAATGACTAAACACAAATGATAACAGGGAACAGAATTTACCTGCATTGAAATCAGGAATCACTGCCAGGTATAGTCTGTGAATTTCTGCTTATAAGAAAATGGCACACTCTACCATAAGGCAAGAGCACGTAAGTAGACAGAAGTGTTGGGCAATTTTCATAATGTCTCCTCTCTTCAGACTGAATGCTAATACGGCTTTTTTATTTTGCTTAATTAATCATTAAAAAAAAAAAAAAAAAAAGCCCAGGAAGTCTATAGGAAGCTTTCATGCAACCAAAAAAACTTTGCTGTGCCCCTGCTATATGCTAGGCACTGTTCCAATCTTGGAGGACATTAAAAAAAAATTCCTTTCAAGAAAAAAAATATGTAAGAGTCACAATGTTATGAGGTAAATTAATTGACAGAACTCTGCACAGACCCAGGAGGGTTTTTCAGAGAAGACTTTCAAATGAAGTAATCCTGGAATGGAGTCTTCAAATAATGGAGTCTCTCAAACTTGAAAAATGTAGAGCTTCTTTTTTAAAGAGTTTAATCTGTTTGTAAGCTGTGTATTGACAATTCTTCACCACTTTTCTCTATCCTCACTCAAAATATCCTGTTGCTGTAGCAGTCTGTGCTATATTTAGTTTGCAAGCAGTGATTTAGTTTTATCAAAACAATACCATTTGTCGTATAAAACTCAGGTTGTTTAGAAAAAAAAAAGTTGTTAATTTAGAATTAACTGGTTTGGGGATGCCTGGGTGGCTCTGTTGGTTAAGCATCCGACTTCCACTCAGGTCACGATCTCGTGATTCACGGGTTCGAGCCCCGCATTGGGCTTTGTGCTGACAGCTCAGAGCCTGGAGCCTGCTTGCGATTCTGTGTCTCCCTCTTTCTCTGCCCCTCCCCAACTCATGCTCTGTCTCTGTCTCTCTCTCAAAGATAAATAAACATTTAAAAAAATTTAGTTGGGTAAGCATCCGACTTCAGCTCAGGGCATGATCTCACAGTTTGTGAGTTTGAGCCCCACATCGGGCTGTCTGCTGTCAGCGCAGAGCCCGCTTCAGATTCTCTGCCCCCCTTTCTCTGCCCCTCCCCTGCACATGCTCTCTCTCTCAAAAATAAATAAAACATCTTTTAATAATTTAGAATTAACTGGTTTTATAGTTCTTTATATTTAATTTGTAAATATCTTTTAGTTTTAAAAGGCTAATAAAAATTTTATGCCTAATTTTTTATATATACATATCAAAGTAACATCATCATATAATTAATTCAAGTCAGCATCCTATGCTGTAAAAAAATTTTTTTTTTTCCTTTAGGGGAAATCTCCACATTGCTCAGGCTTGAGAAACATGAGGAGTCACTCTCACTGCTTTCCCTCACCATCCTAAGGTGCCTCAAGAGACAAACTGTCACTAAACTCATGCTGACTTAACATGCTGAACATTTCTTCACCTCTTCATCTTTGCTATCCCTACCTGATCTGATGTACCTTTAATGGTCTGTCATCACAGGATCTACAGGATCAGATGCGAGCTCCTTATAAGGGATCTCTGTGCTCTGTTCTGATCTTCACTTAGCACAACTGTTCTTTTCTCATATACACATGACAGTTTATTACAAATGCATGACCCCAACACAACCATCATAAACACAAATGCATACATGGGCAATGAAATATGATGATAGAACTAAGGTATATAAGGTAACCAGCCTGATGATCTAGAATATGTTTACACTTATTGAAATTATCATCAACATAAAAAACACAAAAAGATAACTCATAAACAGTCCCTTCTCCCTTGATGCATAAAGCCCAAGTAAATGCATGACGCAGTAGCTCTCAGCTCAGGCTACATCCATGAATAATGGATTCTCAGTTAAAAATTAAAAAGTTTTAGTGGCCAATAAAACTGCCTATCACAGCAATTATTAAGGATGCTTCAACCCCAAAATAAGACAATTGATCCAAGAAATTGTATAGGTTTCTTGAAGAGATAGTATTACAGGTAAAGAAGAGATATTATTAAGACAGGATGAGATGTGGGGTACCTGGGTGGTTCAGTCACGTAAGTGTCCGACTCTTGGGTTCGGCTCAGGTCATGATCTCACGGTTTCATGGGCTCCAGCCCAGCATCAGGCACAGAGCCTGCTTGGGATTCTCTCTCTCCCTCTCTCTCTGCTCCTCCCCCACTCATGCTGTCTCTGTCCCTCTCAAAAATAAAAAAATAAAACTTTTAAAAATACAGGATGAGTTTATTAATTTTACAGTCTTGACACTAACTATAAGGAGTTCTAATAACTCAGACAAAGCATTCAAATAGTCTGCCTTTCCCCACTCTCTTCCGGAGTTCCTCAACCTGTCAGCCTAAACATCTGCTTTAGAAATACCATTGTTGTTCCCACTTGCTGCTGATAGAAACTAGTCCTGCAGAACAATGACATTTAGGAGACCTGCTGAAGTAAAATGCTAAATCTATTGGTGGTTTGATCATTGTAGAATGAGATACCTTGCTGAACAAGATAGATTCATTCATTCACTCATTTGTTAAATATCAAGCAACAATAACATGCCAGAAAACATTTGGCACGGGGGACCCAGTAGTGAACAAGACAAAGCCCCTGCCTTCAGAGTGTGTACATTCAATGGTGACAGATGGTTTAATAAATAAGTAAATGGTGTAAATTCCAAAATGGTAAGTATTGTAGAAAAAAATTAGCCAGGATAAGGAAAGAGAGCAACTGGAGGTGGCTATTTTTTGTAGTCATCCCCAGATATTTTCAGATAAGTAGGGAGGTTTTCTTCTCTGTATCCAGAAGTCTATACTAAAAATTTCTGACTCCCTTTCCTAATAGTGATTTAGTACTCCTAATTTCCATACAGATGTTAAGAGTTTGAGGCTCAGGCTTGGTATCTGACCTATTTGTTCCCCTTTAGACTACATGGAAATGGTTAACAAATATTTCCAAGGGGTTACTAAAAACAAAGTAACAATTCCAATCACTGTTATTTAAACAGAAGAAAATTCAAAGACTCTTTTGTTTTATTAATTACTTAAAAGCTTCTCATTACAATAGGTCTAAGCTGATCATATAAAATATGGTCTCAAGTATTATTCAGCCATAAAATAGAAGAAAATCCTGCCATTTGCGACAACATTGAAGGCCCTTGAGGGCATTATGCTAAATAAGACAAGTCAGACAGAGGAAGACAAATACTGTATGATCTCACTTGTATGTGGAATCTAAAAAATAAACAAACAAAAAATAGAACTCATAAATACAGAGAACAGACTGGTGGATGCCACAGGCAGGGTGAGGAAGGGGTGATGAAATAGGTAAAGAGGGTCAAAAGGTATAAACTTCCAGCTATGAAATCAATTAAGTCCTAGGAATATAATTTACAACATGGTGACTACAGTTAATAATACTGTATTGTATAATCAAAAGTTACTAAGAGAGTAGATCTTCAAGATTATCACAAGAGGGGCACCTGGATGGCTCAGTTGGTTAAGTGTCCAACTTCAGCTCAGGTCATGATCTTGTAGTTTTTGAGTTCCAGCCCTGCGTCACGCTCTGTTCTGACAGCTCAGAGTCTGGAGCCTACTTCGGATTCTGTGTCTTCCCTCTCTCTCTGTCCCTTCCCCACTCATGCTCTCTCTCTAAAAAAACAAAATAAACATTAAAACAATTTTTTAATAAAAAATAAAAAAAAGATTATCACAAGAAAAAGAATTTGTAACTGTGTAGTGATGGATGTTAACTAGACTGTGGTGATTACTTTGCAATATATACATATATAGAATTATTATATGTGTCAATTACTTCACAGTAAAAAATAAATAAAATAAAATAAAATGAAACAAGGTCCTATCAGATCCCATCTTGTCAAGTTCAATAATGGTTGAGATTTGGGGATTCAGGTTGCAGGATTAGTCAAAAAAATGTGTGAGCATGATGAAATATTCTGATCTAACATCTCTGACCCTGGCAACTCCAGGTCTTTGCAGGACACTGACAAACTTCCATGGTAGATTAGATACCACATGGTCAACATAAATTCCTAAAATTCTTCCAGCAAATGTTCCTAGGTTCTGGCAGTTCATAAACTGTTAAGATCTCCTCTAACTTACAGTACTGTACTTCCTGGAAACGCTTATTAAGAATAAGGGCTGGGGCACCTAGGTAACTCAGTTGGTTAAGCGTCTGACTTCGGCTCAGGTCATGATCTCATGGTTTGTGAGTTCGAGCCCTGCATCGGTCTCTGTGTTGACAGCTCAGAGCCTGGAGCCTGCTTTGGATTCTGTCTCCTCTCTCTGCCCCTCCCCACATGTGCTCTGTTTCTCTGTCTCTCAAAAATAAATAAATGTAAAAAAATTTTTTTAAATAAAATAATAATAAGGGCTTAGAGGCCCCTGGGTGGCTCAGCCAGTTGAGCATCAGACTTTTGCTCAGGTCATGATCTCACAGATCGTGAGTTTGAGCCCCATGTCAGGCTCTGTACTGACAGCTTAGACTCTGGAGCCTGCTTCGGATTCTGTGTCTCCCTCTCTTTCTACCCCTCCCCCACTCGCTCTCTCTCTCTCTCTCAAAAATAAATTAAAACATTTTAAGAAGTCTTAAAAAAAAAAAGAATAGGGGCTCAGTTGGTAGAGCATGCAACTCTTGATCTCAGGATCCTGAGTTTGAGCTCCACACTGGGCATAGAGTTTATTTTAAAAAAAGAAGGGTAGGGGCTAATCTCAGCAGCTAATCAAGAAATCCAGTAAGAATACTGGGACTAATATCTAAGAAACTTATATCTGCAACAGAGTTTCTCAAAGTGTGATCCCCAAGCCAGCAGCATTAGCATAATCTGAGAATTTGTTAAAGATGCAAATTATAGGGCCCTGTACCCCCACACACATTGAATCAGAAATTATGGGGGTGAGGCCCAGCATCTGTATTTAACAAGACTTCCGGATAATTCTGATGCATTATTAAAATCTAAGAACCACTGAAGAAAGGCATCATAAAAATATATTGTCAATATTACGAAGAAGTAGCATAGGAGTAAACAATCTGGTAGACAACACACCTAAAAATTCCAAGAATATGGCAAAACTGATGGAAAAAAGTAAATCATTAGACTCTTCGTTGTTTGTTTGTTTGTTTCTTTTCTAAGAATTGGGTGCCAGTAACATATGGAAACATTTAAGTCCTCTGGTCCAAGTAGCTGGCCAGAATCTGGATCCAGATCTGGACAGAGGGCATGGGTGTTTGCAGAGGCCAGAGAAACAATCATACACACACACAAAAGTTCCAGAACACCAGCAGATTTTAATATTTTATAATAGAATTGGTCATTCTCATGCTCCACCCCATACCACACCACATTGAAAACATATCCATCTGCATTAAGCACAATCGCACCCTGCCTGTAAGTTTTTTTTTGCCCCCCAAATATGGCACACATTTACAAAGACGTCACTGCAGTTTATGGGTCTGTGTTTTTTGCAAATGCAAGGGCCATTAATTGCGTCCACAGCTGTGGCCTTCTCCATACTAGAATATGTTAGGCTTCCAGTAATGCATTCTCTGTTGAGAGCCAAAGAAAATAGCCTCCTTTTGTCTGTCTTTATGTAGGGACTTCCAGAAGTTCTCAGATTCTAGCAGCACATGTAATCTGGTTCTTTAGTATTTTGTTAATAAAAATAAGAAACAAAAGGGGTACCTGGCTGGCTCAGTCAGTGGAGCCTACAACTCTTGATTTTGGGGTCATGAGTTGGAGCCCCACACTGGGCACAGAAACTACTTTAAATAAATAAACAAACAAACAAACAAACAAATAGATTTTAAAAGTAGGAAACAAAAACTAAACAAAAAGCAAGAAATTATATCCTCCAAGATAAGCATCATTACTAACTAAAAGAGAATGGATGTTGCACTTGGGAGAGAAATACAGAACTTACAGCCATGGCCCAGTTTCAGAACCCTGGACTTAGCTCCAAGAAAATCCCTTTCTAAGCTAATTTCAAAGATTAATGAAGGATTGGATTCTACAGCCTTAGGCATCTGTGAATTCAAATGGCAAGCAAAATGGTAAAGACAGTGAAATGTACCTTTAGTGGCCCACGCCCTGCCTCCCCCTGTCTTTCTGTAACCCTCTGTCACCTCCAGGTAAACCATCTTCAACACCCACATCCAATCAGTCAAACTACTCCCCCTTTGCAATGTCACACCCATCACCTTGACCCAAATATCTAAGGCTGTATAAAAACAGCATTGTCAGATTTCATAAATGTGCAATGATGACTCACACTGAAAAGAGACATTTTGTCACAAGGGAAACAGAGCTTGTCAAAGAAATTCATATTAAAATCGGATAGCTCTCGAATTATAGGTCAGAGAGCTTTATTTTTAGAGATAAGTTTTAGGTTTTGTACTATTTCTCAAAAAACTAAATTTAAATAAGTGATACTTCATTTTAAAAACCATGACTCATACTTTACTATTATGAATCCATTGAAATTTATATTTGTCAATAATTAAGACAATTTCTGTTTTCAAAGAATTTTAATTTTTAGACTCTATTCTGTTTATACTTGGAATTGAATAGCAGTTAATTTTTTTGCCCCATAAAACACTTCATTCTTTTGGATGTCTGAAATAAACCAATTTATATGTCTTGTACATTCAAATACCAGTCACTTAACAGTTGGCAAAACTGAGTGCAATGTTTCATGCTGCCTTCAGTGAAGTCTACATCCTTCCCATCACTCTCAACATTGTTTAAATGTATGTTTTTAAATAGGCTGCTTCTAAGAGTCAGGTTCCCCAGTTTTCTTCGAACTTTCCTCTTCCTTCATCTCTACTTTTTTTTTCTCTTTCTGTTTCTCCCTGACAACAAAAGGTCTAAGGAAAATAAGGCAAGGGTGAAAATATTTACAGGGTGTGATTCAGAGAGTTTCCACCTGGGACTCCTACTTGAAGGAAAGTGTGAGATTGGGGACTTTCATTTACTAGCGTTCTCCCCTTTGCCAGGTGTGGGAGGTCCTGTTGTTCTCTTCTTCATCACCTTGCCTGTGTCCTGTCACACTGCTCTGTGTGGTAACCTCTGGGCCACCCCAGCAGGAAAAGAATGATCGGATTATGAGGACAGGCAGGAACAACATGCCCCCACAGGCCTGCCAGGAAAAGCAGGCAACAAAGAGCAGAACTGGCCTTGGCTCTCCCCCTTTCCCTCCCAATTACACCATCAGATAATGTTTACAGGGACCAGTAAAGCCCCTTAGAACACAGTTGATATGCCCTGTCCTACAAGGGGAAACACTTCTACCATGACCTAATGAGAGGAAGGCCCCCCAGCAGCGGGGCACCCCAGCCGAGAGTGGGGTGTGTAGGGTACAGCCAGTGTCCCGCATTTCAAGTAACTGGTAGTTTTCCATCGGACAACATGGGCCCTCCCCAAAGCGCCCAGGGTTCAACCCAGTATGCTTGGCAAAGTAACAAATTACAATTCAGCGGTTAAAAGGGACATCAGCATAACTTTCTGGGAAGGGAAGACTCCTTTAGAAAAAAAAAGAGGAAGCTACAAAGACAAAAAGAAAGAAAAAGGACCTAAAAGGAAAAGTTCAGCAGACTTGGCAGGGAAACTATAAAACTTAGAACTCTAAAAGAACAGAAAACTATATACAAGATACGGGATAACTATGACTTCTTAGAAGAGAAGAAAAAGTGAATCACAATTTTCAGTCCTGGAGAGCCATTTTACAATTCACTCAAAAAGGAAGAAGGCCAGGGTAAAAAATGAAAGGTTTAGAGGGTTATACAAGGAAAAGAACCCACTGACAGCACAGATTGATGTACAACAAAATGAGTTATAGAGTAGTTGCAGGACTGAACTATTTAGAGAAACATAAAAAGTGAATTTAAAAAATCTTCATCAAATTGCACCTACTACTCTAACACTTTATAGTTACTTTCCTACTTTGTGGAGCTGTTACAATGATCAAATGAGATAATACACCTGGGTCAGACTGGGAACGAGCTCTTCTGGTTCTTTCCATTCAAGCAGATTTGCTGAATGAAGCCTCCCCATTCTCAACTATTTTAAAAATGGCATCTAGTAGGGGCTCCTGGGTGGCTTAGTTGGTTAAGTGTCTGAGTTCAGCTCAGGTCACATCCTTGCAGTTCATGAGTTTGAGTCCTGAGTCAGGCTCTGTGCTCACAGCTCAGATTCTGTGTCTCCTTCTCTCTCTGCCCCGCCCCTTCTTGCACATTCTCTCTCTCTCTCTCTCTCTCTCTTCTCTCTCTCTCAAAGATAAATAAACATTGAAAAAGAAATTTTTAAAAAATGGTATCTAGTCTAACCCCAGGACAAGCCTGTAAGGTTGGTAGGAAACATAATGGTGTTCGATTTTACGCGAAGGTCCATGGAAGCCAGAGGTGCAGGGTTCTAGGTCACAGAGTTAGCCAGTTAGATGGTGTGAAACATAAACTCCCTGTAAAAGCATTTTTGAAAGATATTAGTGCTAGTTCCCACATCAGGAAATTCATTCACAATATGCCTTATCATAATAAGGGTGGGGAAAGAAAGAAACAGAAGAACTCTCTGATCTAGTTCATTTACTTGGGAAAATGAGTATATCCTGTGACATCTTCCTAGCATTTGAGAATCTGGGGCACTCATTCTATTCGGGAATATTTGCTCAATTGTTTTCATATAACCACTCTCAAAAAACAGAGCTAATAAACCAAAACACACTGTGTCGCATTCATTGCACTGAAACAAAAGGCTGCCTTTTCAACATGACAGATAACTGCAATGAAATGTTTTCTGAATAAATATTTTTGGTTTGCTAAGTCACACAGCCAGCTTTCATATTATGCATCAAAACAATCTTTCCCAAGTTAAAAAAAAATAAATAACCACAGCTTTTTCGTAAATAAAACGTTAAGCCAACATGAACCTGAGTTTCTCTCGAGGGTAGACTTAAGAGCAAGGGTAGAGTTTGACAACTGATTCTACATGCATCTGTTATAATTAATAAAGGTAATGTCAATGATGAAATTTTTTTTTAATATTTATTTATTTTTGAGACAGAGAGAGACAGAGCATGAACGGGGGAGGGTCAGAGAGAGAGGGAGACACAGAATCGGAAGCAGGCTCCAGGCTCCGAGCTGTCAGCACAGAGCCCGATGCGGGGCTCGAACTCAGGGATGGTGAGATCATGACCTGAGCCGAAGTCGGACGCTTAACCAACTGAGCCACCCAGGCGCCCCAATGATGAAATTTCTTAAATAATAACTAACTCTAGATCATTAGGTGTTTGAGTATTCAGATTACAAGATAACAGGAAAGGCCAAGAAAACCAATGGTAAATAACTACCCAAGTGCATCAATACCTCTGAATAAAAATGCAGGAGGACAAAAGGAAGCAGATGATGGAGAGAAGGAACTGGCAGGGCTATGGACCAGTCATTAAGATTCACTTACTCTGTGATAGTTTGCAGGGTAAATAGTTTCAATGCAATGGAAACTGATTCACAAAGAAATTAAGTGACCTGTCCAAGATCATAAATAAAAGTAGAAGACAAGATTTGAATTCAGATATCTCAAGATTCCAAAGCTCAAATGAGCTTTGAGTGCATAGGTCTGCACCTATCCACCTCTCCCTGCTTATCTTCCTCTCTCCGGGCTCACGTCCTCCAGCTTCAGTTACTCCAACAGGACAAATTCTTTCCTTCACCACCACAACTAACCTGCCTTTACTTTAGCTTAGGAAACTCTTGTGCCCACTCTACCTTGCTGGCACTTCCTCATCTTTCAGTTCTCAGCATAAAGAATCATTTCCTCGGGTGGGGCTCCTGGGTGGTGCAATCAGTTAAGCGTCTGACTCCTGATCTCAGCTCAGGTCATGATCTCGTGGTTTGTGGGTTCGGCGCCCATGTCCAGCTCTTTGCTGGTGGTGGGGCGCCTGCTTGGGATTCTGTCTCTCCTTCTCTATGCTCCTCCCCCACTGTGCTCGCTCTCTCGCTCTCTCAAAATAAATAAACTTAAAAAAATTTTTTTTTAAAGAACCACTTCCTCAGAAAGTGGCACCCCAATCCCAAAAGTGATCCTCTGGTATATGTCTTCATAGCACTCAAGTCTTTTCAAGTTCATCCATCATGTTTTATAATCACACACGTGATGCTACCTTCCCCAATAACCTGCAAGCTTCAGCAGTGCAGAGACCACAGCTGTTTTCTCTTTATGCTCTACCCAGGAACTAGCACACTGCCCAACACACAACATGCAGTCAATAAATATTTCTGAGTGAAAGTGAGACACGGGAACTCTCTCAAATTATCCATTATCTAAGATGACCCCAATCCTAATCTTTCCAATATGGGTTAAGTTAGCCAAGAGCATTTAGAATTTATGGTGGTAGGAGACTTCTACAGGCCATTACTGGTGCACCACAATGGGATATTAACAATGAGAAAAGAGGCTATTACCCACTTTATCAAAAACGCACCTACCAAAATACACAGCAGAAAGCTACGGAAACCTAATGGTCCTGAAGCCCATCACCATGCTGAGAAATCAGCACTGTCCTGGGGATTGACAATCACTCCCTTGACCAAGAAGCCAGGCTTTTCCACATTATTGTCACAGGCGGGGTCATAGCGTGTCTGTTCTCGGTTACCACCAGACAGTCTGATTAAACTGTGTGTCAAGTCTCATTACCAGCTCTTCAACATTAATTACTACCAACACATCCAGGCTTAACTCTTTTTGGGTTTTATACTTAAAGGCACAGCCTGACCCTCTAATGATGTTCCTAATTTTTATCCTGGGCTTCACTTACAACATAATTGGCTTAGGTAACTTCCTGTGAGTGAAAAGGTAATGCATCCTAGTTAAACGAGGATTGAAAAGCCAGTCGAAATACCTCAGTTTTCATTCAGTTCTGTTACCAGTTCTGTAATGCACTTGGAGGCCACATAATTTTGACCTCCGCCAACTTAATTATCTTAACTTACCCATCTGTAAAATTATAATCATCACTCTGACAGACTTATAGTTAGTCAGGGCTTCTAAGATTCTCAGAGACATCAGGGTGATGGACCCTTGCTCTAATTCTGCAGCTCTAAGGCCAGAAAGGTCTCAAACCGGACTGTGCTAGCCTAGGGAGAAGAGGGTATGGTGCTCCCTTAAGCAGCACATATACTAAAACTGGAATAATTCAGAGATTAGCACGGCCCCTATGCAAGGATGACATGCAAATTTGCAAAAATGTTCCATATTTTTAAAACTAGAAAGAAAAAAGAAGACGGTATGTTGATGGTTATTTTATACCAGTCTCTATGGTCAATTTTTGTAACACTGAGATTGATGATCTGATCATAAAGATCCAGCTGGGTTTGGGTGGGTGAGGGTATTGGTTCTGCCTATTCCCCCCAGTGACACTTCCTACACGTCCCAATGTGCACCTCAGTCATTCAGCCTTAATTATAGGCAATGATAATGAAGCCCTCTCTGGAAGAGCCAGAGGCTTACACAGTATGTCTATGATGGAGAACAGTGTTGATCTTTTCACTGTGTACCACTTTCTTCTATCTGCATTAGTTAGATAAAGACACCTTGACTTATTTCCTAGGAAGTATCTTTGTCTGGTCTCCATATCAGTCAGCACCTACTGTTGATACTTGTCAAATGGTGGTAACATAGAGTCAAATATGCTTTGGAAATATTTAAAGTATTTCACAAATAGGAGTGATTTCTGCCACCCTCTACAAAGCTGAATTTTATCTTTAATTTCTTCCCTATAATGAATAGATACAATATGGTATGTGCAATAGGCTCAAATTCAGACTTTCCTGTTGCTTATAGGTTTTGTACCTTTAGAGAAGTCACACTCTCTCAGCACCCAAGTATCTTCATCTGAAAAGTGGAAATTGAATAATAGTATTATCTATCTCATAAGGTTGTCCTGAAGGCAAAATATATATGGGAAATAGGTAGTGCTGTTAGTCCCTTTAAGGTGCTAATATTTGATATTTGATAATGTTTACATATTTTAAGAGACAGAGACAGAGTGTGAGTGGGGGAGGGGCAGAGAGAGGGAGACACAGAATCTGAAGTGGGCTCCAGGCTCCCAGTGATCAGCACAGAGCCTGATGCGGGGTTCGAACCCACGAACCACGAGATCATGACCTGAGCCAAAGTTGGACATTTAATCGACTGAGCCACCCAGGTGCCCCTGAGGGTGCTAATATTTGAATGTGAAATCAGTAACCCAAAGTTTGAGAGAAGTAAAGGAATTTAAAAGCTCTGTATCTATCAGAATATTTTATGCTGAAAATAACACAGAATTGAATTCAAACTGGCTTAAATAATAATGGGAATTCATTGGCACCTGTAACAAAAAGTCCATAGGAAAAGTAAGCCTCAGGCATTGTTCACATAAGATCTGGCTAGACTTCTCTGCAGCTTTCCTGGCTCTGCCTTACTCCCTATGTTGCCTCTTCTTCTGGCTGGCTTCTCCCACTGTTGAAAGATGCTTGCAAGCAGCTACCAGGGCAACACAATTTCTCTTTAACATCCAGGGAAGAGACAATATGACATCTCACAATGAACAAGAGTCCCAGCTTTGGAGATCCTCAAACTAGCCATTGTAGACAGGTGAATGTCATGCACTGATGT
The DNA here is from genome assembly GCF_046562875.1 of Panthera onca. NCBI lineage: Eukaryota > Metazoa > Chordata > Mammalia > Carnivora > Felidae > Panthera > Panthera onca. The sequence goes on from NC_138344.1 coordinate 80,521,042, forward strand.
GTAAAACTGGGGAGACTCATTAGGGAGGTGTTATACATGGGGAAAGGTGATAGGAACATCACACAGACAACCACAATGTCCATTATAGTAACACAATAAATCCTTAGTGAGTGGCAATGCATTGCAAAATTGTTGTTGTTGTTGTTAAGGAAATAAAATACCTATGAAGAAATGTTGAATTCTGAGGTTTCTAGGATCCCAGATGGCAGGGAGTAGGAGTGAGGAAGGAGCTAACAAGGACTCTGCACAACAGAAATCTCAAAGTGTGAGCCTGCTCAGGAGGAAGTCTACTATCCCTTAGGGGCAACCAGAGAGGAGCACCACTGGCTTCAAGGCTGCTCTGAAGCTCCCAGAAGTGAGAATCATGGCACAGTCCTTCCCTCCAACTCCTACAGATCTGAAATCAACTGGAGAAGCACTGAAAGTTCCACTTCTTACTTCTCCACAGGAAATCCACAGACACTCCATCTACCACTGGAAAGGTGAAAACATCAACATAAACTCCATCTCTGTTTAGAAAAACAGTAAAAGCCCCAGGACAAATCTCTTAAGATGATTTCCTTTTGCCTAAATAAAGCATTTGATTGCATCTTGGGACTCATTTGATTGTAAGGAATTGAAATCCACTCAAATACTTAAGAAAAAGGGAATTCATAGAATGAATACCACATATCTCCCAGCCAGGAAGTACAACTGGCCTCAAAAGGGAATAGGGGCATGTGGCTGGCCCAGTGGGTGGAGCATGCGACTCTTGACCTCAGGTCTGTGGGTCTGAGCCCCACATTGGGTGTAGAGATTACTTTAAAATAAAAATTTTTTAAAAAGGGAATGATCACTTGACCAGAAGTAAAAGCCCATTTAATTTATTCTTCTCTTTGTCATGACCAACTTTCCTGGCTTAACTTGTCTATGGGTCAACCTTGACTTCATATATTCCTTATTCAAGAGCCACTGCTACAATGCTAAATGGTTTCTATAAGCCAGTTTCAAATTTCTTGGAGAAAGAGCCCACTGTTAATCTAGGCTCAGATGTCAGTCCTTGGTCAATTAGCGGAGTCATCTGGGAAGGTCTGCTGCCCATGTAGGAAGGGTTTTATCAGTGGGCTTTGAGAAGGGGAGTGAGAAAGAAGGTCAAAATGACCAATATGCATATACTGGACATGTCAGTCCTCTCCTCTTCTATCAAAGTACAGTCAGTGTTACATGATTTCATAAAAACATCAGAAACCAGTAGAGGAACACAGAATACGTCTAGATAACCAGTCTCTCAGTTTGGCCCCATTCTATCTTTGTATGTATTTTTTACACAGCGTAATTTCTTAGTGCTGCGTTTTTTCACCTGCCAAATAAATATAATGATACTTGTCCTTATAACTCATAGGATTATAGAAAGGATAAATAAATAATAGGTATGATATTACTTTAAAACATAACAATGATGTTATTTATACTCTGAACACTATAAAGCGTGTCTTTTAATTTCAACTCAAATCACACTGTTTCTAAGGAAATACAAGTTCAAGGATTGTTTTGTCAAATCAGCCATTTGGGGTTAATCCCCCTAGGTAGTAGATACACATCTTATGTCTTCCAATTAACTGCATAATGGAGTGTGTTATAGTTACACTGTTACACAGCATACATGCTTAGCAGATACACGGGAGGAGAGGAGATGAAAGACAGAAAAGTAGAAACAAACAAAAACAAAAAATAACAACAAAGTAAAAACAATAAAGAAAGCTCACCCCTAAAAACCAAAAATAGATACAGAATAACAGTCTGCAGTGATATTGTTCCTTGTCCACTAAAAACAAAAACAAGAAATAGGGGGGCACCTGGGTGGTTCAGTTGGCTATGATGCCAAATCTTGATTTCAGCTCAGGTCTTGAGTTCAGGCCCCACATCAGGCCCTACGCTCACAGCAAGGAACCTGCTTTGGATCCTCTGTCTCCTTTTCTCTGCCCCTCCCCCACCCACGCTCACTCTCTCTCTCTCAAAAATAAATAAACAAACAAACAAATAAAAAGACAAAATAGGCTGCAAATGAGGAATTTAGATTCAATATGAGAGGAATTCCCAGGAATGAGGACTTACTCCCTCCTATGCAGCGGATGATGTATCCTTTGACTGCAGAATTTTGTTGCATTCATCTTTGTTTCCCTAGCAGCCACGGCACCTGCCACTGTACGCACTCAGTCCATATTTTTGATGACATGACAGTTCAGAGATTGAGAAGGGCAGCAACAGACACCCAGCCATTCTTGTCTCTTGTCTCTGTGATCTTGATTCAGCAAACAATCCATTTATAGACACAATTAATAAGACAACTGAAGCAAAGTACACCCTAAGTGGCTATGATATTAAGGAATTAATAATTTTTTTAGGTATGACAATACTAATGTGGTTGTATTTAAAAAGCGAGTCCTTATCTTGGAGAAAGATCTTTAGAAATTACATATTATAATATTTAGGGTTCCTTCAAAATAATCAGAGGTAATGGCATGAAAGAAACCAAAATGGCCATGAATTGATCATTGTGCAAGTTGGGCAATAGATGAAGTGTTCACTATAATATTGTGTGTACTTTTTGCACATGTTTGAAAATTTTGGTAACAATGATCTTTTAAAAAGGGAAAGAAATATAAAACACCAAACACAACTCATGGGCTTAATGCATAATCTGAATTAGCTTTGGTCATGTAACAGCTTTTATTATAATTATAATACTGTTGATCTTAAACAGCTCAATCTAAAAACAGCTAAAATGTGTGCTTTTCTTCTGCCATCCATAAAAATGATTTTCAGTACCAATTAAATTTCAAATAATTGTGGCTTTTCAGGGTAATATAAAGCTTAGCAAATCTCACTGCTACATTTGTCATAGTTGGCACAGCATTCCTATTAAAGATGTTCTTTAGTGTGAAATGTTGGTCAAGCAATTTAAATAATTTTATTTCAAAATTTCTAAAGATATTGGCCAAATCTTCACTCATGCTTTCTGCTTTCAAAGGTTAAAGAAATTGTCAAATGAAAGCATTTCTATATATTCTTTAAAACTGTTGTTGAAGACAATGGCCTTTACATTGCTTACAGCTCTTTATATATGTTCCAAATTAGCATTCTTTTTATAACTCAGTTCTATAAAAAAAAAAAAAAAGTTCATGTTTTGAGGAGGCAAAATCCTTTTAATCATTTGATAAATAGTATAGTGTGTGTGTGTGTGTGTGTGTGTGTGTGTGTGTGTATTTATACATATATTCTGTCTAGCCTTCCAGGAAATTCAAAGCTAAATTCAAGTATTCTCTGTTTTTTTTAATGTGTCCCCTTTTCCTTTGACACGGTTTAAACATTTTTTTGTATTTATGAGTCACTTATTGTAAACTCATATCATATCATTTAGAATTAGTAATAACATGTCATTGATGCACATTTTATCCACATTTTAACACCTTTCAAATTAGTATGCATCTTACAATCAATATAGTTCTCCTAGAAGCATTTTTTTCTTATATAAAATTACATGAATAATAATGAGTCTTATATTTTATTGCAGCCCAGATTTGCAAAATATTAAAATGTCTTCAACAATTATTCTGTAACATGAAAATACCACCATAGCAGAGCAGTAAAAACTAAGGCTGGAAGTAAGTCTTATTAAATACTTCAACTCATATATGCCATATTTCAAAGAGCTGTATCTTTGTGTAATGTGGGAGAGGAAGATGGCAGCAGAGTAAAAGGACCTAGGTTCACCTCATTCCACAGATACATTTAGATAACTATCAAATAATCCTGAATACCCCAGAAAGTGACCTGAAGACTGGCAGAATAAACTCCACAACTAAAGGTAGAGAAGAGGCCACATCAAAGAAGGTAGGAAGTGTGGAGACATGGTTTGGGAGAGAAGCAGATCCTGGCCACTGCTGTGGGGAGGGAGCTGTAGTTGCAGAGAAGGATGAGAAACTAGCACACAGGGGTGTACATGGGGAAGGCAACTCCACATAACAACTGGTTTGGATAGCAAGAGAGGCTGAATTTTGTGAGATCTTGCAACCAGCGAGGCTTCAGCCTGGAGTTCTAAAGGTCAATGGATTTGGCTCTGGGAGAGCCTAGAGGTGCTGGGGAAGCTCCTGAAGAGAAGACAAGGCAAACAACCTGTGGACATACAGCCTAGAAACAGCAATCTGAAGAGTGCCTGGTGCACACAGTGGGGAGGTTATTTGCTCTTCTTGGAGCTGCCACAGACAGGCAATGTTCATGAAGAGAGTTTTCTGGGAACAAAGGAACTGGCCAGTGCTATTTCCCTCTCCCGCCCATCAGCATAACCACAGGGCCACCTGCGGGGACAAGAGCAGCACTGGACACTTGCTACTAACTTGCTCAACCACATCTCCCAATGGGGAATTTTACAGAGTCTCAGTTCTCGTCCTGTTGGCAACAGGTTTCATTTCACATGCAGACCGAAGCACACCTAGTTAAAATATGCCACATTCAGGCTAGGGACAAAACACTATCCACAACGGGCAGAGAGAGCCTCTGCAGATGGCTGGCCTGAAGGATAAAGCAGTCAGCAAACAACAGCAGAGTGCATGCAGCACAGATTGGAGACACTCACAGAAGTGCCAGGCCCTGAGGAACAGGGGACACCATACTGCAGGACACTACAGGGCCTCTTCTTCATTAAGCCATTACCTCAATAACAGGATATATAGTTTACTTTCCTAAAACAGAAACAGGCACAGAGACTTAAACAAAATGAGAAGACAGAGAAATTTGTCCCAAATGAAAGACAAGAACAAGGCCACAGCCAAAGATCTAAGCAAAAGAGATGTAAGTAACATGGCTGATGGAGAATTTAAAGCAATAATCATAAGGATACTCACTGGACTTGAGAAAAGAGTGGAGGACATCAGTGAGACTTTTAACACAGAAGTAAAGAATAACATAGCAGGGATAAAGGGCTCAATAAACAAAATGAGAAACACTCCTGATAGAATGAAAAGCATACTGGAAAAAGCAGAGGAATGAATTAAGGAGTAGAGTACAGAAGATAGAGTAATGGAAAGTAATCATGCTGACCAAAAGAGAGAAAAAAAGAACTATGCTACATGAGAATAGACTTACAGAATTCAGTGTTTCCATCAAATATAATAACATTCATATGATAGGAGTCCCAGAAGAAGAGAGAGAAAAGGGGGCAGAGAATTTATTTGAAGAAATAATAGCTGAATACTTCTCTAATCTGGGGGAGGAAACACATACCCAGATCCAGGAGGCACAGAAAACTCCCATCAAAATCAACAAAAGCTGAGCCACACCAAGACATTTTATAATTAAAATGTCAAAATTACAGTGACAAAGAAAAAATAATAAAAGTAGCAAGACAAAATAAGACAGTTACATACAAAGGAAACCCCATAAGGCTATCAGCAGATTTATCAGTAGAAACTTTCCAAGCTAGAGAGGAGTGCCATGATATACTCAAAAGTGCTGAATGAGAAAAACCTGTGGCCAAGAAGCCAAGAATACTCTATCCAGCAAAGCTATCATTCAGAATAGAAGCAGAGATAAAGGGTTTCCCAGATAAACAAACACGAAAAGAGTTCATAACCACTAAACCAGTCCTGCATGAAATATTATAGAGGATGCTTTTGGGGCATCTGAGTGGCTCAGTTGGTTAAGTGTCTGACTCTTGATTTCGGCTCAGGTCATTATTTCATGGTCATGAGATGGAGCCCTACACTGGGCTCCACATTAAGTGTGGAACCTGCTTAAGATTCTTTCTCTCCCTCTCCCTCTGCCCCTCCACTCACTGCCTCCTCTCAAAAAAACAAAAAAAGGGAGAGAGAGAGAGACTCTTTGAGTGGAAAAGAAAGGCCAAAAATGACATTATGAATATGGGAAACAAAAAAGTAATAAAAATGAATATTTCTGTAAAAAATCAGTCAAGGAACTCACAAAATAAAAGGATTTAAATATGACACCATACCCCTAAAACATGAAGAGGAGTAAACAGTGGGTTCAAACTTAAATGACCATCAACTTAATATAGACTGCTATATGCAAAAGATGTTAGATACAGACCTAATGGTAACAATAGGTGTCATACTGACATGAAAGAATAAACAGAAATAAATCCAAATATATCACTAAAGAAAACCAGAAAATCATGAAAGAAAAAAAGACACGAAAGGATCAGAGAAGAATCACAAAAATAATCACAAAACAAGTAACAAAATGGGAATAAATACATATCTATCAGTAATTACAATGAATGTAAATGGACTAAACACTCCAAATCAAAAGACACAGGGTAATAGAATGGATTAATGAACAAACAAACAAATAAGACCCAACAATATGCTGCCTATAAGAAACTCTTATCAGACCTAAAGACATCTGCAGATTGAAAGTGAGGGGATGAAGAAACATTTATCATGAAAATGGATGTCAAAAGAAAGCTGAAGTAGCAATATATTGGACAAACTAGACTTTAAAACAAAGACTGTAACAAGAGACAAAAAAAGGCACTATATCATAATAAAGGGGAAAATTCAAGAAGAAGATATAACAATTATAAATATTTGTGCACCTACTATGGGAGCACCCAGCTAAATAAAATAGTTAATAACAATCAAAAAGGAATTAATCTATAATAATACAATAATTGTAGGGTATTTTAATACCCCACACACACTTATAAACTTGTGTCAATGGACATCTTAGCAGAAAATCAGCAAGGCAACAATGGCTTTGAACGACAAACTGGACCAAAGGAATTTAATGGACATATTAGAACATTCCATGCTAAAACAACAGAATACGCATTCTTTTCAAGTGCATATGGAACATTCTCCAGACTAAATCATCTATTATATCACAAAACAAGTCTCAAAAATTTTAAAAATATTGAAATCATACCACACACCTTTTCTGACCACAATACTATGAAACTAGAAGTCAACCACAACAAAAATCTGGAAAGACCACAAATATGTGAAGGTTAAATAACATGCTACTAAACAACGAATGGGCCAGCCAGGATGTCATTGAAGAAATAAAGAAGTATATTGAAAAAAATGAAAATGAAAACACAAGTATTCAAAACCTTTGGGACTCAGTAAAAGCAGTTCTAAGAGGGAAGTTTAAAGCAATACAAGTGTACCTCAAAAAGCAAGAAAAATCTCAAAGAAATAACCTAACCATACATCTAAAGGAGCTAGAAAAATAACAACAAATGAAGACTAAAGACAGCAGAAGGAAGGTAATAATCAAGATGATAGCATAAATAAATGATACAGAAATTTAAAAAAAACAATAGAACAGATCAATGAAACCAGGAACTGGTTCTTTGAGAAAAATCAATAAAATTGATTAGTCTCCAGTCAGACTCATCAACAAAAAAAGAGAAAGGACCTAAATTTTTAAAATCATGAATGAGATAGGAGAAATAACAGCCAGTGCCACAGATATACAATCATAAGAGAATATTATGGAAAATATATGCCAACAAATTAGACAATCTGGAAGAAATGGATAAACTCCTAGAAACATATAAACCACCAAAACTGAAACAGGAAGAAATAGAAAACTTGAACAGACTGATAACTAGTCTCTTTTAGCAAAGAAACTGAATTAGTAATCAAAAATTCTCCCAACAACCAAAAGTCCAGGGCCAGATGGTTTCACAAGTGAATTCTACCAAACATTTAAAGAAGAGTTAATACCTGTTTTTCTCAAATTATTTCAAAAAATAGAAATGGAAGGAAAACTTCCAAACTCATTCTATGAGACCAGTATTACCCTGATTCCAAAAGCATAAAAGTCTTCACTAAAAAAGAGAATTACAGGCCAATATCCCCGATGAACATGGATGCAAAAATTCTCAACAAGATACTAGCATATTGAATCCAAAAGTAAATTAAAAGAATCATTCACCATGCTCAAATGGGATTTATTCCTGGGCTGCAAGAGTGGTTCAATATTCGCAAATCAGTCAACATGATACACCACATTAATGAAAGAAAGGAATAAGAACCATATGATCCTCTAAATAGATGCAGCAAAAGCACTTAACAAAGTACAATAGCTTTCATGATAAAAACCCTCAACAAAGTAGAAACAGAGGGAACATACCTCAAGATAAAAAAGATGATAGAGCTAAGATCATCCTCGGGAAAAACTTAGAGATTTTCCTCTATGGTCAGGAACAAGACAGGGATATCCACTGTCAACAATGTTATTCAACATAGTACTGAAAGTCCTAGTCTCAGAAATCAGACAATAAAAAAAAAAAATGTATCCAAATTGGTAAGGAACAAGTCAAACTTTCACTATTTGCAGATGTCATGACTCTATATAGAAAACCCAAAAGACTCCACCAAAAAATTGCTAGAACAAATATATGATTTCAATAAAGTCACAGAATATAAAACCAACATACAGAAATATGTGACATTTCTATACACCAATAATGAAGCAGCAGAAAGAAATCAAGGAATCAATCCCATTTACAATTGCACCAAAAATCATAAGATACCTAGGAATAAACCTAACCAAAGAAGTAAAAGATCTATACTCCTAACACTATAGAAACACTAAAGAAAGAAATTGAAGAGGACACAAAGAAATGGAAAAACATTCCATGCTCATGGGTTGGTAGAATAAATACCATGGAAATATCTATATTACCCAAAGCAATCTACACATTTCATGCAATCTCTATAAAAATATCAACAGTATTCACAGAACTAGAACCAACAATCCTAAAATTTGTATGGAACCAGAAAAGACCCTGAATAGCCAAAACAATTTTGAAAAAGGAAAACTGGAGGCATCACAGTTCCGGACTTCAAATTATATAACAAAGCTGTATGGATCAAAACAGTATGGTACTGGGGTGCCTGGGTGGCTCAGTCGGTTAAGCATCCGACTTCAGCTCAGGTCACAATCTCGCGGTCCGTGAGTTTGAGCCCCGCATCGGGCTCTGGGCTGATGGCTCAGAGCCTGGAGCCTGCTTCCGATTCTGTGTCTCCCTCTCTCTCTGCCCCTCCCCCGTTCATGCTGTGTCTCTCTCTGTCTCAAAAATAAATAAATGTTAAAAAAAAAAACAAAAACAAAAAAAAAACAGTATGGTACTGGCACAAAAATAGATACATAGATCCATGGAACAGAATAGAAAACCCAAAAATAAACCTACAACTGTATAGTCAACTAATCTTTGACAAAGCAGGAAAGAGTATCTAATGGTACAAAGACAGTGTCTTCTACAAACGGTGTTAGAAAAACTAAACAGCAATATGCAAAAGAATAAAACTGGACTGCCTTCTTTTACCATACACAAAAATAAATTCAAAATGGATGAAAGGCCTAAATGTGAGACCTGAAACCATAAAAATTCTAGACAAGAACATAGGCAGTAACTTCTTTGACACTGCCCATAGCAACTTTTCTAGATAGGTCCCCTGAGGCCTATAGCAAGGGAAACAAAAGCAAAAATAAACTAATGGAACTATATGAAAATAAAAAGCTTCTGCACAGCAAAGGAAACAGTCAACAAAATTAAAAGGCAATCAATAGAATGGGAGAAGATATTTGCAAATGACATATCCAATAAAGGGTTAGCATTCAAAATATTAAAAACTCAGACAATTCAACACACACACACACACACACACACACACACACACACACACACACAAATAATCCAATTAAAAAATGGACAGAAGACATGAACAGACATTTCTCCAAAGAAGACATACAGATGGCCAACAGACACATGAAAAGGTGCTCAACATCACTCATCATCAGGGAAATACAAATCAAAACCATGATACCACTTCACAACTGTCAGAATGGCTAAAATTGACAACACAAGAAACGAGTGTTGGCAAGGATGTAGAGAAAGGGGAATCCTCTCAGACTGTTGGTGGGAATGCAAACTGCCGCAACCACTGTGGAAAACAGTATGGAGGTTCCTCAAAAATTTAAAAAAATAGTGGGGTTCCTGGGTGGCTCAGTCAGTTAAGCATCCACCTTTGGCTCAGGTCATGATCTCACGGTTCACAGGTTCAAGCCCCATGTCAGGCTCTGTGCTGTAGCTCAGAGCCTGAAGCCTGCTTCAGATTCTGTGTCTCCCTCTGTCTCTGCCCACTCCCACTCATGCTCTGTCTGCCACAAATCAATAAAAACGTTTAAAATTTTTTTAAAAATTTAAAAATAGAACTACACGGTGATTTAGCAATTGCACTACTAGGTATTTACCCAAAGGATACAAAAACACTAATTCGAAGGGATACATGACCCCTGATGTTTATAGTATCATTGTTTACGGTAGCCAAATTATGGAAAAGAGCTCAAATGTCCATCTACTGATGAATGGATAAAGAAGAGGTGATATCTATATACAATGGAATATTACTTGGCCATCAAAAAGAATGGAATCTTGCCATTTGCAATGACGTGGATGCAGCTAGAAAGTATAATGCTAAGTGAAATAAGTCAGTGAAATAAGTGAAATAAGTGAAATAAGTGAAATAAGTGAAATAAGTGAAATAAGACAAATACCATATGATTTCACTCATATGTGGAATTTAAGAAACAAAACAAAGGGGCAAAGGGACGAGAGAGAGAGAGAGAGAGAGAGAGAGGCAAACCAAGACCAGACTCCTAAGTAAAGAGAACAAACTGATGGTTACCAGAGGGGAGGAGGGTAGGGGGATGGATGAAATAGGTGATGGGGATTAAGGAGCACACTTGTGATAAGCACCAGTTGATTAAAATAAAAACTTTAAAAAAAAAAGTATATAATCCTAAAAAAAAAAGTATATAATCCTGCCAATAAATAAATACCATGTTAAAAATAAAATAAAAATTGATGTATAATGAAAAAATTGGCTTTTGCTACACACAATTATTTGGAAACATTTTGTTTCCAGCTTACACTCTTTGTTCCAGTAGAAAATGTTATGTGAGCTTCACATTTTAGCAACAGTGTCAATTTATAATTCCCCAGAACCACATGTAGAGATATTTTATTTCAGATCTAATGGCTTAAAAAAGCCATTGGACCAATGATTTCAAATAACCATTACTGTCACTATCATCTGACCACCCCACTGCAAATCAACCACATTTCCTGGGGGAGAATAGAATGAATAGCCCCACTATATATATACTGTAAAATGGACCTTTGGAGGAAAGGTTTTGGGATCATCACTAATGCCCATCTACCTCAAAAATTAACTGAATCACATTAGGCTTTTGCTCCATATAGATATATTTTAGAAATTATTGGTTGACCTGAATGTTAAGAATATGAGTGGGGCGCCTGGGTGGCTCAATCGGTTCAGCGTGTGACTTCGGCTCAGGTCATTATCTCACAGTTCGAGGGTTGGAGCCCCATATCAGGCTCTGTGCTAACAACTCGGAGCCTGGAGCCTGCTTTAGATTCTGTGTCTCCCTCTCTCTCTGCCCCTCCCCCACTTGTACTCTGACTCTCTCTCTCTCTCTCTCTCAAAAATAAACAAACACTAAAAAAAAGGAATATGAGGAAAACCTGCCGTATTTGTACTTGGAATACATAATAATATTTTATAATTATCTTGTTATGCTAACCTACGGATTATGTGCTTCTCTTGAGAATGTACAAATTTCATAGCAGATCTCAGAGGCCACACACCAGTCACCCCCACTCAGGGATTTATTTCTTCTTTTTGCATATTCTTCTATCTCTTGTCACTTCCTTCACCTCCTTGTGGCTTTATTTGGCTATCATGAGGGAAAACACAGTATAACCTGGTGGTTAAGGGTGTGTGGGCTTTAGAGAGCTAGATTTGAATTCTGGCTCTGCTTTCTAGCTGTGTGCTTTGCGACACATCTTCTAATCAATGTAGACATAAACTTCTTCATTTTTAAAATGAGGATGATAACCACCTTGCAGGTATATTGCAAAGATTCTATAGGAACAGGTATAAAGAGCTGTACACAGTGTCAGAATTACTATTATAATTAGCATTTTTATTACACCTTTGCCAAGAGCCAAATGGGCAATTTTCTGGCCCAAATCTTGCAGTGAAAAAGAAGAGTAAGTCATCATCAGAAAGCTGTCAGGACTGGAAGCTATGAACCATCCTTTATACCAGTGACTGAGCATCTACCTCTACTCCAAAGCACTGTGCAAGTCGCTGGGATATAGAAGAGCATATGGAATAGTCTCTGCCTTCAAGATGCTTATAGCCTTTTGGAGAAGAATTACCACATATAAAAAAAAAAAAAACAAGTAGAAAATAAATAAATAGAGGGAAGGAGACAAACATCCCTTGCAGAAGAATTTCCAGTAATTTATATAGCTACTCTGCCCTCAAGGAAGTTGAACCTAACTCCTCACTCCTTTTTTTTTTTTTTAATGTTTATTTATTTTTGAGAGAGAGAGACAGAGTGTGAGTGGGGGAGGGGCAGAGAGAGAGGGACTCACAGAATCTGAGCAGGCTCCAGGCTCAGAGCTGTCAGCACAGAGCCTGACGTGGGGCTCAAACTCACTAAATGTGAGATCATGACCTGAGCCAAAGTACAAAAGTGTAACTTTACAGCAGAGAAACCTGACAAACACCACTCCAGCCCCAAGACCAAGGTCAATGTCAACAGTATTAAGTCATGTTGATAGGATATACGCAACCTTGATATGATGTGAGGAGAGTGTTACTTCACCTCTGTGGCCATCCTCCAAAAACCCATAATCCGACCTAATGGTGAGAAAAACATCAGACAAATCCCTACTGAGGGACCAGTACTCTTCAAAATTGTCAAGGTCATTGAAATAAGGAAAATCTGAGAAAGCTTCACCAAGAAGAGTCTAAGGAAATACATGCTGACTAAAAGTAATGCGGTATCCTGGATGGGATCCTGCAACAGAAAATGGATATTAGGTAAAAACTAAGGAAATCTGAATAAAGTTGGGCTTTAGTTAATCATAATGTATCAGTATTGGTTCATTGACACTGGCATCTATACCATACTAATAAAAGATGTTAATAATAGGGAATCTGGGCGCAGCATTAACAGTAGCTCTCCGTGTCATTGATTTTTCGGTAAACCTACTGCCAGCATGGCTTAGTTGGTTAAGCATCTGACTTTGGCTCAGGTCATGACCTCCTGGTTCATGAGTTTGAGCCCCACATTGGGTTCTGCACTCTCCCTCTCTCTATCTCTCTGCCCCTTCCCCACTTGCACTCTCTCTCTCAAAATAAATAAATAGAGCTTTAAAAAATAAAACTGTTCTAAAGTACTTTCTAAAAATTAGTACAAGGGGGTGCTCCTGGCTGGCTTGGTCTGTACAGCATATGACTTTTGCTCTCAGGGTCTTAAGTTCAACCACATTGGGCACAGAGCTTACTTTAAAGTAATAATAATAATAAAATTAAAATTAACAGATAAATAGTACAAGGGAACAAATGATAAGATAGAATGGGATTGATTCATTCATTCAACAAATACTTATTGAATAACCATTATGTGCTAGACACTGCATTGGGAACTACGGGTACAGCAATGATCAAAGAGGGAAAGAAACTTGTTCTTGAGGAGCTTACACGGGATGTAGGCTGGGCCTTTTAGAATGAATTCATGTTCCCTGCCACAGCTTTCCTCACTCAGGAGGGAAGTTTTGGTGGCACTCCAGTGGCCAATGTGACCTCTATTACTTGATGTTAAATAGGGGCAAAGATAATCCAGTCCATAGTTTAGCAGTGAGAGGTGAAAAGAAAGGGAACTTGCATAAGAAATGATGGCTTCTGGGACAAGTGAGAGCCAGCTGGCACAGCCAGTGTTTCCTAAGGCCTTCCAAACCCCAGAAAAATGGCATAGCCCTTGAAGCCACTATATGCCCAGGAAGCATTTGCCCAATCACAGAAAGTGGCCAGGGGGAGGTCTCTTCCAATCACTTGGTCTAATCCATTTCACCCTATAGGAAAGGAAACTGAGTTCCAGAAAAAGAGAGTGATTTCTAGTGGTCACAGGACTATCTCTGAATCAACTTTTTTTTTTCCCTCCACGTTTTTATTTAAATTACAGTTAGTTAACATACAGTGTAATCTTAGTTTCAGGTGTAGAATTGAGTGTGAATCAACTTTTTGATTTTCACTCCTCAGAAGCTGTAGACATTTATTCTGTTGCTAGAAATCATCAAAAACTGAAAGGCCAGATGTACATACTTGCTTAGTAGTAGATGTGAACAAAAAACAATCAGGCAAACTAGATCTAGAAAAAACATCAATGTGGTAAGATAACATAGGTGATGGGAGTTTTCAAACTGATTATGGTCCATAACCTATGGGATACTGCAGGATAAACATACACTTCCCTAAAGGGAACAAATTCACTTTAAGTTCACTGTGACTGAAATAAAACCAAGTTACTACGTATTGCATTAGCTAAGTAAGTTTACAGGGGAGCTAAGGATAGGGGGTGGGACAGGAATGATACTCTTTTTAAAGATAAAAATTAAAATTAAAAGGGGTACCTGGGTGGCTCAGTGGGTTAAGCGTCCAACTTCAGCTCAAGTCATGATCTTCCGGTTTGTGAGTTTGAGCCCAGCATCAAACTCTGTGCTGACAGCTCAGAGTCAGGAGCCTGCTTTGGATTCTGTGTCTCCCTCTCTCTCTGCCTCTCCCCCGCTCATGCTCGGTCTCTCTCTGTTTCTCAAAAATGAATAAACATTAAAGAAAATTAAAAAATAAAAGATCAACAACAAGAACATTAAAACTTCCAGGTAACACCAGCTTCATACTTAGGTAAAGACAAAACAGAGAAGGGACCTGTAAACTAAGAGCTTATCTGTGGAGGTAATGAACCAAATCTAATCAGAGAACCACACTATTCTTGAGGAACTCGTTTGAGCTGCCAGCAGCATCCTGAAGCCTAAAAATCCCACCTAGGGTAATAGTTTTACAGGTAGCTCACTCCCTTAACAAGGCCAGCCCATTCTGTGACCTGACAGCACACTTGGGGATAATTACTTTTGAAACTGAGTTTTCAACTCTTCTGTTAGGGATTATTTTTAAAGTTTCATTTATTTATATTTTTAGTAATCACTGCACCCAATGTGGGACTCAAACTCATGACCCCATGATCAAGAGTTGCAAGCTCTTCTGACAGAGCCAGCCAGGCGCCCATTAATGATTGTTTTTAAACAAACATCAGGCCAGAAGATGCTTCCATATTTTATCTGGGAAACACAGTAGGCATATTTTTGATGGAATTTTAATGAAAAGATAATGAAAGAAGAGAGGAAAATTAGAATTATTAGCTTAACCTCTAATATTGAGCTAAGTATTACGCATCCTGGGCAGCCCATTAGAATCACCTGGGAGCTTTAAAAAATTCTAACACACTGGCCCCATCCCAGACTAATTACATAAAATCTCAAGGGTGGGACTCAGGCTTTGGTACTTTTTAAAGCTCCCCCAGGTGATTCCATTGTGCAGCCCAGTTAGGAATCCACTGCTCTACAAGGAGTTAGTCTAAATTTTGGATATCAAATAGTCTTAATTAAAGCAGGGTAAACTACCCAGGCATCTCAGGAGTACAATAACCCGAAATGTCACCCAACTGAATGCAAAACTATAATTTTAACAATTTGTCTTTTTAAGTAAAACATACCCAGATTCCTTTGGCTTTCCCTCTATTCTGTAGATATTCCCACAGCAGAGACAACTACCTCTCAAGTTAGTTTTTCCTTAATATACTTATGGTGAACATGAGGTACAAACTGAGAATGAAAAATCTCATCCCCACTCCCCCACCCTTCTCAGTTGGCCTTTCAAACCAGAAAAACAAAGGAAGAAAAACTTCTCTTAAATGTTTCAAAACAAAATAATTAAAATTGTATCTTTGGGTAAACAACTGTGAAACTCAATGAGGTATTTCCTTTATTTTTTAAGAGCCATAGACTCAGAGTCAATCATGGAAACAGCTGCATAGTTTTCATTCTGCCAAATGGTTCAATGAAATTACATCACAGGAGGGCTGTGCCCCATGGGAGTTCTGAAGAGCATGCACCCCTCTGGCCATTTGGGCACCTGTCTGCAGAGCTGTGGAGTGGGAGCTGTTTTCCAAGGATCTGAACTCTCCCTCATTATGTAGCATCATGACAATCTGCCCAGCCTAATTGGAAGAGATTATCCAACACTGATTGAGGATACTCAATAAACAATCATGGAAAAGACAGCTTTAATAGTCCTGAAGGCTTGAAATTTCTACCAAGAAAAATATCAGGGGTGGTGGCTAGAATACTGGGTTTCGAAGAAAAGGGCAATTGTCTCTACCATGGAAGGGTTTAAATCTTTAAAGCAGCCATGAAAATAAGAATAAAAAACTTCCCAGCCAACAAATGTTATTTAATTAGTCTTTCTCTCCAGAAGACATTCAAATAGTAAATAGTAAAGGGAATGAAATCAGCACCACCCCCCTCCCCCCCACAGTTGCCTGATTCAAACACTGACTCATTCCAGATGGAGAGGATAGTTGTAAAACCACTACAGTGTTTGGCTTCCAGGTTGGGGTGCTATGTATCTTTCCTAATACCAAATGTATGGGAATACTACTGAGCAATAAAAAACAAGTACATACGGGCACCAGGGTGGCTCAGTCGGTTAAGCATCCAACTTTATTTCAGGTCATGATCTCAGCATTGGGAGTTCGAGCCTTGCCACCGGCTCCGTACTGACAGCTCAGAGCCTGGAACCTGCTTCAGATTCTTGTCACCCTCTCTCTCTGCCCCTCCCTCACTTACACTCTGTCCCTCTCTCGCTCTCAAAAATTAATAAGCATTTAAAAATCTTTTAAAAAGCAAGTACACATACATGCCACAACATGGATAAACCTCAAAGACATTATGTTCAGTAACAGAAGTTGTATTATTCCATTTATATAAAATGTCAATAAAGGCAAATGTATAGAGACAGGAAGCAAATCAGTATGGCCTAGGGCTGAGGGTGGGGAACAATTGACTCAATGAGGAGAAGGGGTCCTTTTGGGGGTAAGGCAAAGGTTCTAAAATTGGATTGTGGTGATGGCTGTACAACTCTGTAAATTCACTAAAAATCATGGATTTTATACATAAAAGGGATGGGTTTTATGGCATACAAATTATTGCTTATACTTTGGACTAAATAAAACTATTTGAAAAAACGATACCCTGCCACCTCTCCTGGGTCTGGAGATGGTTCCTAGGCTGCTGTGGAGGTCACTGCCACGGAGGTCACACTGCCTGTCAATTCTGCTTTTTCCCACTTCCACCTGTTAAAAATTACCAGGATGAGAGAGGACACATTACCAAATCTGAGGTTCTGTGCAATCACTACAGACACCAGGTCTGGGAACTGGGAGAGGCAATCAAGCATAATTCCTTCCTGACCCAGAAAGGAAGAAAAGGCAAATACAATGAGGGGCCCGGGCCACCTCCGAAGCGTGGCCTTGCGCATTACAGTGAATGGAGCCCGCTGGGGAAAATCCGATTCCAGCA
Source organism: Panthera onca (assembly GCF_046562875.1). Taxonomy (NCBI): domain Eukaryota; kingdom Metazoa; phylum Chordata; class Mammalia; order Carnivora; family Felidae; genus Panthera; species Panthera onca. The sequence goes on from NC_138344.1 coordinate 80,538,563, forward strand.
GAAACCAAGTCGGAAGGCTGCTGGATCCCTATGGTCGAAAGAATAACCAATCAGTTGACAGGGTTTCTAAAAATACGAGGGACGCGTTTGCCAAACCTAGGTTGCGTTTGCTTTAGAAGTAGGAATTCCGTTTCCACGCGAGCACGAAGTTGGAAAGTTTGGTTCCGAGGCCGCGTGGACCTGGTAGCTCTCTGGGGGCGCAAGGCCTGGGCGGGCGGCGGCCCTGGGTCACCTCAGCCGCCTGGGCCAAAGCAGAGCCGGGGTTCACCGCGAGGGCCGCAGCTCCGCTGTCGGGAACCGCGAGTGGGGGACCGTCCCTCCCCAGCCCGGGTGAGGCCGGCCCCGCACGTCGGGCAGCTTCCCTGCCCGGAGCGCAGTCCAGCCGGGGCGGCCGGCGCCGGGGACCCCGGGCTCACCGCGCGTGTCCCCAGGCGCGGGTCCCACCCCTGTCCTACACGCGTTCCCACACCCCTAACGCCGGGTCCCGCGGGGTCTCCGGGACTCTGCCGCGGGCCTTCGCGCCTCCCCTAGGGACGGACGCGGCGTCCGGGTGGCCAAGGTCCGCGCCGCGGGGGGAGGCGCCTGGGCGCGGGCCTCCCCCGGGTACCGGCAGGGGGTGAGGGCGGAGCTGGCCGGCCGCCGCCCGGCCCCGGGGCACCGGCTCCCAGCCCCCTCCCCACGCGCCCCCCGCACAGTGCTCATGCGCGCGGCCCGCCCTTTATAGCGGCGGCGGGAGCCGCGCTTTCCGCACTCAGGCGCAGCCGGGCGGATCCGACTCAGGTGCGGAGCCCCAGGCGTCCGGCGGCGGGCGTGCGGGTCCCTGCCACCTGCTTGTCTGAGTCTCTCCTTTGTCGCGCCCAGCTTCTTTCTGTCTTGATATCGCACCGCCTCCTCCGGGCCGAGGTTGCACATCGATGCTGGGTTTGGCTCGATTTGCAGCCAGAACATCGCCTGCAGATAGAGCGCTAGCTCGGGGGCAGCGGCCTCTTAGGTCTCCTCCCTCCCCTCCGCCACCCCTGGGTTTCCGAGGGGTGCGGGATCTCTAACGGGAGGCCCGGCCCAGTGTGGTGGGGACGTAAGGGTCTCCCTTCCCGAGAGCCTCCCTTGCATTTTCCCTCTCTCCCAGGACCGAGCAGCCCCCTCGACCACCATGTCTGCAGCCTGGATCCCCGTTCTCTGCCTCGGTGGGTACGCGCTCCTCCCCGGCCCCTTCCCCTCGCACCAAGCGGGGTGGAGGCTGGGGTGAGCCCTCGCGCTGTGTTCTCTTCGCAGGTGTCTGTCTGCTGCTGCTGCCGGAACCTGCGGGCAGCGAGGGAGCCGGTGAGTTACGTGTTCACGGGTCAGGGAAGCAGGGCTCGGTCCAGGCGGTGGGAGGGGCTGGGGGCCGGCGGGTAGAAGCGCGCCCAGACCGAGTCCCTGGACTGTGGCCCTAGGGAAGGTTCACGGCGCCAAGGTTGGAGCGGCTGTCTGGCGCACCCGTTCCCACAGCCATTCCCACAGCCTGTCTACGCGGGCTTACTCATTTCTCCCGCGCGAGGGGGCCCCTGGTATCCGATGGGGACGTTCTTCCCCAAGGCGCGGAGAACGAAGCCTCCCGGAATCCACTCGCCACATCGCGGGAGGCACCTGGCGACGCGATCCTCGGCATCAAAGGTCAAGGCGGGGGAGTATTCGTTGAGTCCCACCAAGGGGCACACTAGTCCCGGGTTGTCCACGGCGTTTGAGGCCAGGGATAAACCTCCCAGACCCGACTAAAGACTGCGAGAGCTGACAGGGACAGAGAAATGCTATGTCCCACCTTGCTTGAACCCCTGGTTTCTAGGAATAACCTCTATTTATAGACCCATTTCATATTGGAGAGAGTCTAAAAAACAGTTTGTTCCACATGTGTAAGTCCGAGTACGGGTGTGTGTGTTTTCTACAATATAAAAGGCAAACTCTTTTTACAAAATCTATCCTTTGTTTTCCTGAAAGGAGGAATCAGGGTCAGACACACTCACTCACTCACTCACTCACTCACTCCCTCCCTTACTCAAGTCAGCATTGGCAGCTAAAGGCACAGCCTCTGATGACACCAAAAGTGGTAGGAAGGATTCAGGCTGTTTGATAACAGGTAGGGGGCGCATAGGTTTGAGGCTATTGTTTTTGGTAAGGATTTTAACTTGCACCGCGATCTTTAGTGTTGCACAGCTAAGGAGTCAGGATTGTACCTGGCATCCTGCCTTCCCTTCCATGGACATGTATAGTCCAGGGTGCAGCTCAGCACAGAGAGCTTTGGGAAGAGGGTCATTGTTAGAGGCAGGCTACTCAAAGGGGCAGTATGACCAGATAGTATTACTGTCTTGGGGAAAAGGTGCATTTTTGGTTTTTTATTAACATCTGTTTCAAAAAGGTTTGGGTAATCACAATATTCTTGTGTTTGGAAAGGAGTATTTAATAACATTATTCTCAACTTAAAATTTATAGTAAATTGATGAGTTAACATGTGGTATTATATTATCTTGTTACATGTTGCCAATAACTTGTGTCTACCTAACATCTTTTTTAGTACAAACTTCAGTTCCTTATTAGTTGGGTTGGCTGTGTAAAACTTGAGAGTATTGACACTGTTTTCTAAAAATGCATTCACTGTCTGATAGATCTCTCTGGGCAGATTTTGACCAGAAATAAGCAGGTTCAGTTCAGATAAAAATGCTTCATTCCAAAGGGACTAACTTCCCTGATTCCCTGATTCTGATTCCCTTCCCTGATTCTGCAGAAGTTGAGCTGTGTGACCTAGAGCAAATTAACCCCATGGCTTTAATTTCTGCATCTGTAAAATGAACGATTGAGCTAAATGACATTTTGTAAAGTGAAACATCTTTTTACTGGCCTACTTAAGAGATAATTTTAAGACACTGCAGTTGGAGGAAAACTAGTGTAAATGGACTTCCAAAGCAAAGGATGAGACTTGAAGAGGTTTGTGCATGTGTCTATGAAGATATTCCTCATAGGCTTGGCCCAGATATAATATTGTTAGCTCCGGCAACTGTGTCCACAGTTATCACTGTGAGGTTTTTACGTTTCTAGAATGAACTAATAAATGGTGACTGACTAATGTCATTTTCCAGTTCTGATATATTCCCAGTTATATATTCCCAAGCTCATAAGAACTGAGAAAATTCTCCCATTAGGCTTTGGAGTGGTTGAGGACTAGATTATATTGGAAAGCTGGGTTTTGGCTAGCTAAAATCTGGAATGGTGTGGTACATATGTTAATATTCTTAAGAAGTGTAGAATTTAGGGAGGTAAACCTTCAACCTCAGACCCTAGTTTCCACCTCCCCATCCCCCTCAAAGTCCCAAGAATGGTCACTACATTCCCTTCTTTCTCTTCAGTTCCCATTGCTATCACATGCTTTACCCGAGGCCTGGACATCAGGAAAGAGAAAGCAGATGTCCTCTGCCCAGGGGGCTGCTCTCTTGAGGAATTCTCCGTATTTGGGAACATAGTGTATGCATCTGTATCAAGCATATGTGGTGCAGCTATCCACAGGTAAGCTGAAACATGCCAAGGGGAGAGAAATCCAAGTGTGATGATTTCCTTTCCCTCTTTAGCCACATGGACCCACTATCTTCTTTCTTTTGGTGCCAATTTTGGCCATAGAAGATAGATACATTTTTTTTAAACTTTTTTTTTTTAACGTTTATTTATTTTTGAGACAGAGAGAGACAGAGCATGAACGGGGGAGGGTCAGAGAGAGGGAGACACAGAATCTAAAACAGGCTCCAGGCTCTGAGCTGTCAGCCCAGAGCCCGACGCGGGGCTCGAACTCACGGACCGCAAGATCATGACCTGGGCCGAAGTCGGCCGCTTAACCGACTGAGCCACCCAGGCGCCCTGATAGATACATTTTTAAGGTTTTCCCGGATATCCATGAAGCACCAGCTACACAAAGTAAGCTTTCTGACTAAAGACAAATTGTATTATTTCTTGGCAGCTAGATTCCTGTGATTTTAGAACATTCCTAATCATGTAATATATTAGTGAGTTTTTACTGTGTGCCAGACATAGTTTTAACTTCCATGAGAACTTGAGAATTGTATAGGGTGGGTACAATTTTATTCCATTTTATAGATGAAGAAACTACTCAGTTGCCAAGGATCTTGCCCACGGTCATCATTGTTAGGCAAGTGCCAGAGCTGGAAATGAAAGGCCAGGTCTGCTTCCAGATCCCGTATTCATCACCCATTCTGCTATCCTACAAGACTTTGTGTGTGTGTGTGTGTGTGTGTGTGTGTGTGTGTGTGTGTGTGTTGTCCAAAGACATGTAGTTAAAGTACCTTAGAAAACTAAGAAAATTATTTGGTGCTCTTAACCCTGAATCTCCGAGCTGCAGGGAATGGGATCTTATAGGTATGTTCCTATCAACATTTAAGAAGTTTGACAGCATAAAACCATTTTTTCCCAGGCAGATGTTGTACCTATGTTAGCACGTTTTTAAAAAGGCCAACAGCATCCTTAGATGTCTTCCCTGATAAACTATTTTCTTGATTATCAGAACAATAGATGTAACATGGCACTATAAGTCAGTCGGATACCCCTGGAAAAGTGTGGGTAGAATATCGGCTGTTTTTCTGTGTTGCAGGGGAGTAATCAGCAACTCAGGGGGACCTGTGCGAATATATAGCCTACCAGGTCGAGAAAACTATTCCTCAGTAGTTGCCAATGGCATTCAGTCTCAAACACTTTCCAGATGGTCTGCTTCTTTCACAGTGACAAGTAGGTACAATTACATTGATTTTACCTTTGTGTAAATATTGCCTGACCCTCAAAAAAGTTTTCTGCTGTTCTTAGCCCAACGTCTTTGACTTTGATAGAAAAGCCTGTGATTAAGACTTGAAAGAGTCAACTATGGGTTAGAATCAGTGACCTGGACAAGCAAAGCCCACTCAGGCCAAACTTGGCTGAATGGAGGAAGGATAATCTTTCTGTTAGAAGGTTGCAATAGAAACTTGTGATCAGAATGCCCTGACACTTACAAGCAACACTAAATCAAAAAACTAGTGAATGAAAATGAATGTGAATTCATTTTTGGTGATCCTTTTAAAATACAATTTAATAGATAAGAATTCATTTTGGTCTTTGAAACTCACATGAAGCAATTACTCATGCAGTTGGCATTACTTGATTACATTTATCATCCCATAGACACCTAAGTTAGATTCATTATATTTTGATGGTAAAGAAGGAAGAGGAAAAAATAGTCTTCTCTTTATTTTAACAGAAGGTAAAAGTGGTACCCAGGAGGCCACAGGACAAGCAGTGTCCACAGCACGTCCATCAACAGGTATGGAAGCTATCTCCTAGTAGCCTGGCACAACATTTAGAAGTTAAAAATAAATGTGTTGTTGATAGCTTTCCTTTAAAAAGTAATTGACGTTGGGGCACCTGCGTGGCTTAGTTAAGCATCCAGCTCTTGGTTTCAGCTCAAGTCATGATCTCACAGTTTGTGGGTTCGAGCCCTGCATGGGGCTCTGCACTGACAGTGTGGAGCCTTTTTGGAAGTCCTCTCTGTCCCTTTCTCTCTGCTCCTCCCCTGCTTGCTCTCTCTCTCTCAAAAATAAGTAAGTTAAAAATAAACAAATAAAAAATAAAAAGTGATGTTAAACACAAAACCAGGGCACCTAGGTAGCTCTGTTAGTTGAGCATCCGACTCTTGATTTCAGGTCAGGTCATGATCCTGGGGTTATAGGATCGAGCCTTGTGTCAAGCTCTGCACCAAGCATTGACCTTGCTTAAGATTCTGTCTCTCCCTCTGCCCCTCTCTCCTGCTCATGCCCTATCTCAAAAATTAAAAAAAAATAAGAAACACAAAACAAATATCTTAAGTTTACTAGTGCATTATATAAGGAAACATTTTATATTTCAAATTCCTATCCTTCTATTTTCAATTATAAACTCTGCTACCAAACATTCTCTTGAAGTCCTACTATTTCTTTCTGATATAATAAACCATGCCTAGAAACTGGACAAAGTGACTTCATAGCTCCATTTGTCATATGAATAAAAGGAATTCAATGTGTGTCCATTTTAACAAAGGCCAGGAATCTCCTTTCCTAAGATTGTGGCAGTTTTAAAGTCAAAGAAATTAAGAACATTAGAATCTAACTCTTGGCATTTCTGGTCCTGCCTCAATTGTGGGTTTGAGATATCAAGTCCTGAATTGGGGGCAAGGCTTACAATAGTCCTGACTTCTTTGTTGGGGCATTTCTTCCCCAGTCCAAAAAGCTGTGAACAAATTAATTTTTTTTACAAAACAAGTGTTTTTAAGAATGGCACTCCTTGTCACAAGCTTTTCCCCATGTGGGCTTCTTGCTATGAAACTGTCTTCCTATTAATGCCACTGCTTCCTTTGTTTCAGGTAAACGACTAAAGAAAACACCTGAAAAGAAAACTGGCAATAAAGGTAAGAGTCCACATATCCGTTTGGGAAAATAACATTCTCCCTCCCTTTGAAACTGCTAACGGAGAGACATGTTTGGGTTTTCACAGACTGTAAAGCAGACATTGCATTTCTGATTGATGGAAGTTTTAATATTGGGCAGCGCCGATTTAATCTACAGAAGAATTTTGTTGGCAAAGTGGCTCTAATGTTGGGAATTGGAACAGAAGGACCACACGTGGGCCTTGTTCAAGCCAGGTACCAACTTGTTAAAATGGAAAGAGACTTGATGATAAAAGATCAGCCGTTTTAGTGGATACATGTATTTCAGTACAGTATAAACACATAGAGTTGTGGATAGTCTGAATCCCTGAACTGTAAATATAGGATGTAAAACTGCCTAAGCAGACAGGGTAGGTCTAAGTGCTTCCTTTTTGGAATAAAAAGATTTAGAGAATTTGATGACCAGAAGGTAGACTAAAAAGGTTTTGTTGTTCATACAACAAAATTACCTCTGTACAAATTACCTCTGTACATATACTCTGCTCAATTCCTGGTTCTTCTTTGCTGAAGGAAGAAATTATAGGTCTGTTTCTCTTCCCTATTCTGTCATTATTCTTTTAAACATTTCCCGTAGTTCCATGAGTGCAGATCTGAAGCTCGATCTTTTTAATTTTATTCATTTAAAAATAATATTGATGGCTTTTAGGAAAATAATATGCTCACTATAGATAGCTTGAAAAACATATAAAGCACAAGAAAAACAAATTTCCCAAATATGCTCTCCCGAGATAATCACTATAAAATGTTTGATACCCTTTCAGTATTTTAAGAAAATACTTGCTTGTACATGTACATGTCTGTGTGTGTGTGTGTGTGTGTGTGTGTGTGTGTAATTGAAGTATGGTTGACACACAATGTTACATTAGTTTCAGGTGTACGACATAGTGATTCAACATTGTGGATTATGCCATGTTCCCTGCAAGTGTAGCTCCCATCTGTCACCATAAGATGCTGTTACAATGCCATTGACGATATTCCTTATGCTGTATCTTTTATTCTCTTGACTTACTCATTTCATAACTGGAAGCCTGTATCTCCCATTCCCCTTCCACCACTTTTTCCATCCTTCACCCCTTTCTGCATAATGTGTTTCTTTTTCAAAAGCTCAAACTATAAAAATGTTTTATGTCCTGTTTTTCATCCCTTTGTATTTTGAGCATTTTACACCACAAATGCTCTAAATCGATGATGTTTTAGAATGTTCCTTTGCATGACTGTTTAACTATTCTTCCATTTTTTTCACCATCGGACATTACATTGTGATTAACATCCTTATGTCACCCTTGTGCCATCTTTGATTAGTTCATTAGACTAGATTTCTAAAAGTGAGATTGGGTCAAAAGGTTCTGACATTTTTAAGGTTTCGGATACAAAGTTCAATTGCTTTCTAGAAAGTTGACCCAGTTTAAATTGCTGTCACCAGTACTACACCTACTAATTTCTATTTCATTTGTTCTTACGTTACGTTTTACAACTGGTTCTTAATTTAAATAGAATTTTTTTGGTATGAGAATTTGGTATGAGAATTTTTTGGTTTTCTACATAATTTATTTGTCCCATATCTTTAAAACAGATGAGTTTATTTCATTGATTTGTAATGCCAATTTTATATGCAAGTTAAGCAAGTCAGTTTCCTTGATCTATAAGCCAATTCTTACATCTTTTCTACAATGCTCTGATAATTGTAGCTTTATTGTACATTTTAACATCCTGGGGGGGCGGGGGACAAATTCCACTCAGTACTTTTCTTCTTACATTTTTTTCTTTGCTATTTGTATCCAATTCTTTTTCAAGATGAAAGCTACACTATCTCGTAGAATCAAATAAGACTAGCTTCTCTATAAACTTTGAGACTTATAGTTTACCGATTAAAAAAATTTTTTTTAACGTTTATTCATTTTTTGATAGAGACAGAGTGTGAGTGGGGGAGGGGCAGAGAGAGAGGGAGACACGGAATCCAAATCAAGCTCCAGGCTCTGAACTGACAGCACAGAGACCGACACAGGGTTCAAACTCACGGATTGTGAGATCATGACCTGAGCTGAAGATGGACGCTTAACTGACTGAGCCACCCAGGCACCCCTATAGTTTTCCTATTTTAGGAAGAGCCTCAGAATAAACTATATAAAGAGTTTATATTTAAGCAGAATAACAATGTAACATTAAGGATGCAAAATTAAGAATAAATCTCATAAATCACAATTGGGATAGTTCAAAGTGACCGTTAATGTGAAAAGGTTATCTACCCATAATATCTGATTTTGTGGCCCAACATTTCACCAGATATACAGAAAGATATGCAGAAGTACAGTCAGTGCTATACTTTTACCTCAAAAATCTTGACTTAATGGCAATTGATAATACTAAGATCTTAAAATTTTGCACTTATGAAATACTGACTTATCTAAAAACCAACACAAATGGTTGTGTAACTGTTTTACTCTACATGGTCTCTAATAAACGTAGAGATAAAAGTGAGTTGAAATCCTTTTACTATTAAATATGGAAAGTCCCAAATATTACAATATACATAATTTTAAGATCAGCGTATGTCAATATCATTTTTTATAACACAAATCCAAAATTATACTACTTGATACATTTTCTTGTTATCTTCTCATTTTTAAAACGTTGGCCTCGGTGTCCTTGAAATTGCCTCTTCTAACCAGAAGCCTGAGTTAATAGACCCACACTGTTGAGTGCTTCCATGGTCTCCCACTGGAGACCTCACACCCAGTCACCTTCCACTACTCTGGTGCCCTACTCTGCAGATTTCCATTAAGCCCAGTGCCTTCAGCTAAACCTGGTTTCAGGTGTTCTGGAGCCAGACAAACCTGAATTTAAAGTGCAGCAGTGTTTTGTTTGGCAACCTACCAAAATGCTGTGAGCCTCAGTTTCTTCACTTACATAGTAGGGATAGTAGTTTACACTGTGTAGAGTTAGGATGAAATGAGATGATACATGTAATACGTATTTAGCATATTACCCAGATAAACCCTCAAGGTAGCAATTGTTTTTGTTACATTTCTGCAAGATGCCTTGAAATTTAAGTAAGGATGCAATACTTTAGTTGACTGTACACTATGGGATTAAGAAACTTAGGCATTGGCCAATTTACTTTTTTTAAAGTTATATAATGTTGCTTGTTTTGCCTTTCCAGTTCTCTCTAGATAACATTTTTTTCCTATTTTTCCACTTAGTGAACATCCCAAAATAGAATTTTATTTGAAAAACTTTACATCAGCCAAAGATGTTTTGTTTGCCATAAAGGAAGTAGGTTTCAGAGGGGGTAATTCTAATACAGGTAAGTAGACTTTGGCACCTGGAATGTAACACAGGAGAGGGTTATGAAGCAGTCAGACATGTAAAACAGTATTAGGCTATTTTATTTAAGCAGATGTGAAACTCTTCCTCTTGACACTGAAATCTTGGCTAGGTTTGTACTTGATCATCTAAGATACTCAATTTATAATGAAAAATATGCCAAATGGTTAATTAATATTGCTTGTTTAAAACAAGCCAAAAAAGTATCGTGATTTATAATCCTTATATTGGATAGAACAGATGCCACTTTAGAGAAGTACATGTTCAGCAAGTTAAAAAGAAGCAAAGATCAACAGACTTGTTTAACAAATGCAGATGTGGCAGAAAGAACTAGCTTAGCACTATAGACCCTCTGAAGGGACATTTCTTGTTCTAAGTCTTTAGAGGTAATCAGTCACTAAGGGGCTAGATAGCAAAAGTACAGAGGTGGGAGTCAGTTGTGTTTCTGATGATTGATGTAAGGTAAGGAAAAATGAGGCTTCTGGGAGGTGATGGGGGAAGTAATGTGGGTTGTGAAGACAAAAAAAAAAAAATAGATCTGATGGATAATTAAACTTTTGCATCTGATGCGTCTATTATAGAACCAAGTTCTATGTAAGTTAAATTCTTAAACTTTTGGTGTCATCAAGTTGGTACAGGGAAATAGGAATGTCATTTGAGCAGCGGTGCTGCTCCAGCTTGCTTCTTCTTCAAATCTAGGAAAAGCCTTGAAGCATACCGCCCAGAAATTCTTCACAGCAGACGCTGGAGTAAGAAGAGGGATCCCCAAAGTGGTGGTGGTATTTATTGATGGCTGGCCTTCTGATGACATTGAGGAAGCAGGCATTGTGGCCAGAGAGTTTGGTGTGAATGTATTTATAGTTTCTGTGGCCAAGCCTATCCCTGAAGAACTGGGGATGGTTCAGGATGTTGCATTTGTTGACAAGGTAAGGAGGTGAGGGGTCTTTTCTGTTAGGGTAGTTACTCAGTTTTTGGACCTTCAGGCATAGTGCTGACTGGCCCTTATCTGGATTAACTCTGAACGTTCAAGATTTAATGTTTTTATCATTTTTAAGAAGACACACTTTTTGATTCCGTTTATGTCTCCCCCATTAGGCTGTCTGTCGGAACAATGGCTTCTTCTCTTACCACATGCCCAACTGGTTTGGCACCACGAAATATGTAAAGCCTCTGGTACAGAAGCTCTGCACTCATGAGCAAATGATGTGCAGCAAGACCTGCTATAACTCAGTGAACATTGCCTTTCTAATTGATGGTTCCAGCAGTGTTGGAGACAGTAATTTTCGCCTCATGCTTGAGTTTGTTTCCAACATAGCCAAGACTTTTGAAATCTCAGACATTGGTGCCAAGATTGCTGCTGTGCAGTTCACCTATGATCAGCGCACAGAATTCACTTTCACTGATTACAGCACCAAAGAGAATGTCCTAGCTGTTATCAGAAACATTCGCTACATGAGTGGTGGAACAGCTACAGGTGATGCCATTTCCTTCACTGTTAGAAACGTGTTTGGTCCTGTGAGGGATAGCCCCAACAAGAACTTCCTGGTAATTGTCACAGACGGGCAGTCCTATGACGATGTTCGAGGCCCTGCTGCTGCTGCACACGATGCAGGTAAGTTCTTGTCCTTTGTCTGGGTAGGGAACTGAGGAGGGGTTCAGTGAGTTTTGTAAATATAAATGTAAGCATTTATTTTATTGAACAAACACCTATGTAATGGCAATCATTGTTCTAAGAGCTTTACTCAATATTAACTGACTTAAGTGTCAAACCAGTCCTATGAATGTCATTCTACAGATAAGGCAACAAATTTCCTCAAGACCACATAGCTAGCAAGTGGTGAGGCCAGTATTCAAACCCAGGCATTCTGGCTGAGTCCACACTCCTCACCACTGTATTGTCAGGAGAAGTGCCATGAGAACCATGTCATGTGTCAAGGAAGCATGTTACAGGTGCTTATGTTGGGCCCAAACTTGGAATATATCCCCCCACCCAATCACAATTTATCATAATTTACCATGAACCTATTTGATAATTTATCCTTTTTTAAAAAGTAGTTTTGAGTCTGGCATGAGTTTTCTAAGATGTTAGAGTCTCCAGTAGACTTTAATTCTATTCCATCTAAACTTCCTTTTTAGATTCTTAGTCTTTTTTTTTTTAAGATAATAAAAACACACTCTGATGTTATAAAACAGTATAAAAAGGTCTTCTTTCTCCCTTACCCCAACCTTAATATTACTTTTGGCAAAGGCGACTCATTCCTGAAAACATTAGCATAATGTGTTGCTGAGATCAAATAGGGCAACAAAAAGCTGACGTTCCCTTTCCTGGGATAAAACTGAGTGATTGTGGTCCAATAATACTTAATAAAAAAAACAAAAACAAAAAAAACGCTAACTTGGGAGAGGGGAATTAGCGGCCTTGCATTTTTGTATACTTTTCCACACTTTTCCCTATTTAATTCCTCATGACTTAACTTTTTCCCTCTTACACATTTATTAGCCACTGTTATATACTTTTATATTGATGAAATGCTGTTTAGTAGGGTAGAGAACCCATCCGTGCAACTTAAGCTATATGTTGGCTTATTTATATACATCTAGCTTATTTTATCCATCAGTAGCTAACCTAAATCGAAGACCTGTTTGCTGTCATCCTTCTTAAAAACGTATCTTACTGAACTAATTTGTGGTTAACGGGGTTCAGGCTAAATTAACTGAACTAGATTAAATCAAATATATTTCCCCAATGTAATTAGCTGAGCTTCAGGAGGTTATGCCACACCATTTTCATGAAAATTATCCTTTAGAGATTGTGAAGTGCAAGTTAACAAAAGCCGGAATACAGGTAGGTTTTCAAGGCTAGGTCGTAACTTTTTTAATTGTTTAGCTCTGACCCAATATATAATTACAATCTGGGCTTCAGTCAGTCTACAAGTGAGGAAAACTGAGGGGGGAAACTTTTTACTTGTTTTCTTTTGCCAGGGGAGGAGATGGGAGTATTGAGTGGGGTAATAAATCAGAAATTGTTTCAAGGAGCTTTTACATAATCTAAACCTGCTTTATTTACATCTCAAGTATTTACAATTTTGAGCACTGAATACCATTAGAATGGGGATGAAGTCCTAGAAGTGACTTCAGAAGCTCTCCAAACATAGGAAATTTCACTCAAAACAAAGATGGTAGGATACACTAAGAATGTGCTAAACAACTACTGCAGTTGGATTGAGGTAAATCAAACTGGTGTAGTTATCACCTTAACCAAAATGTAGTTGGAATACAAGCTGTCTACTGGTGCAAAGGAATGTAGAGGTTATGCCTCAATGTGTAATTAGAAGAAATTATTCCAGCTGCACAGACCCTTTTCTCTTTGGCTGTTTTTTTCACCAGATTTTTGCTTTGGGGTTAGACACTGACCATTTCTTTTTTTACGTTTTCAGTATAGTTTTAGAGAGCGTGTGGGCACACGAGTGCACACCTGAGCAGGAGGTAGGAGGGAGGGAGGATATCCCAAAGCATCCAACGCTAACAGCGGAGCGGGGAAGGGGCAGAGGCATGGGGCGGGGGTCAATCCCACAACTGTGAGATCATGACCTGAGCCGAAACCAAGGGCTGGAAACTTAACCAACTGAGCCACCCAAGCGCCTAACACTGACAATTTCTGACTACTGGTCATTTTGCCAATGTAACATACACATCAAAATTGCAAAGTTCTCATTATTCAGAAGACTAGTCACCATTTCCAATGCATGAGCCTTAGAAAACTTCCATTTATGTATCCCAGATTTTGTGCCATTCTTTCGTGCTCTGTTATACTGGCTAGGCCTCCAGTCTTAATGATTACTGGAGTGATGATAGCAGGCAGACCATTCTCCTGCCAATCTCAGGCAGTTTTCACCATTTCACTAAGTATGTTATAGTTATTTATTTCTTTAAGAAGTTATCCATCAGGTCATCACATAACTTTTTGTCAGTGATCATGTGATTTATTTGCCAATGTGGTAAGTTATACTGATGACAAACTTTTGGTTTGGGCCCAACTGTTTAGCCATTCTCATGACTGTTTAAACCTAGCTAACCATTTGGTGAAGGAGATTTAATCCTTCAGACATTATAGAGCTTCCTGTCCAACTGTAAACTGAATCATGAAAAATAATTACACCTGGTTTTCTATATAAGCTGCAGCTTGGTTCTAATGCATGTAAAAATATTTTCATTGTAGGTATTACCATCTTTTCTGTTGGAGTGGCTTGGGCACCTTTGGATGACCTGAAAGACATGGCCTCTAAACCAAAGGAGTCACATGCTTTCTTCACAAGAGAGTTCACAGGATTAGAACCAATTGTTTCCGACGTCATCAGAGGCATTTGTAGAGATTTCTTGGAATCCCAGCAATAATGGTAACGTTTTGACAACTGAAAGAAAAAGTATAAGAGGATGTAATGTATAAGTCATTTTCTCCTAATACTGAAATACTATATAGCATACTAGGACCAGATACAAAACTATTATATTAAAAATGCCAACAGCTGTTTCAAGCAAATAAGCATTCATTTAAAGCTACTACCTTCTAATTACAATTTAGAATTATTAAACACTCTGCTGAGGCTTCATAATCATGACCCTTATAAACTCTGGAAACAGGAGATATTGTGGATCCAAATCTTAAGAATTCTAAAATGCGTATTAAATGTACAGAGACATAAATTCCATAGCTCAATAAAAGAATCTGATACTGAGAACAAAAGCAACATTCCTTCTCTCATCATTCTGTATTAAATATATAAAGAGAATGAAACTTAAATAGTTCTTTAACTCAGTTCATGTGTAAGTCATTTTTCCCATAATGGATGTTGTCTTAAAACCAGTAAGAGTTATTACTTAATAAAAAGTTTTAATTATGAATGAAATGGAAGGGAATGAAGTATCAAGCTTCTTTTGTAGTGCATTTTCACAATAACATAACTGAACTATCTCACTGAATAAGATAGAATTGTCTGATATTTTTCTATTTATATCCTTAATTTTATATGTGTATAGATATATTTGGCTTATACTCTAAAAGTCATCCATGTACTGAAAAAAATGTTGGTAAATTTTTACTTACCACTGTAAACATTTGGCTTTAAGGAAAATCACTTATTGAAAATGGAACTGCAGGCAAAATTATTGTAGTTTGACCAAGCAATAAAACTGTTAGTGACTATTATTCTAAGCTGCTTTACTTTTATTATTCCAAGTCCTCGCTCCCTGGGACATGGTAAAAAATCCTACATTCAGTACTTTATGTAGAAAGACCAACCTGAATATTTTCTTAAAATTTTTATATTTATTCATTCAATTGTTTATTGAATGGCTACTGTTTAGGCATTATACACAGCCACTACCAAGTTAAACAGCAGGAGATGCTCTTAGTTACTTGGTTCAACAAAAATGTTTTGTAATTAACATTTTTACTTAAACATACTTGTAAGGTTAAGTTCCTAAGAAAAATGATCACAATGCCCTTAATATAGAGCTCTCCCTTCAGATAGAGGTGTTGTCATCCCATCTCGCTTGTCTACAGACAGAACCTGTCCTCCCCCTCAGCCACCTGTACATCCTAGCTCCCTCCCCAAACACACTGATCCTATCTGAAACAACTTACAAGTTGACCTGAAATAGGTGTTAAATGGTCTAGAATTAATACTTATACTCCAGTAAATCTCTGGAGTCCAGGGATTTTATAGGTGTATAAAAGCAATGAAAGCAGCATGTATGGGCAAGGCAGAACTGAAATTGCCTTGGACAATTTTACATAAACATTTGACAAAGTATGGGAAGATAATAAACTGACCCTTTCCTATAAAATACCACATATATCCACATAACAAGAATTTTCATTTAATTAAACAGGGGCACCTGGGTGGCTCAGTCAGTTAAGCGGCCAACTTTGGCTCAGGTCATGACCTGCAGTCTGTGAGTTCAAGCTCCACATCAGGCTGTGCTGACAGCTCAAAGCCTGGAGCCTGCTTCAGATTCTGTGTCTCCCTCTCTCTTTGTTCCTTCCCTACTCATGCTGCCTCTCTCGCTCTCAAAAATAAAAAAATAAAATAAAATAAAATAAAATAAAATAGGTTTAAACTTTTACACCACAAATTCTTGGCTGAGAGTATCACTCCTTGAAAAATTAAATGAAAACCCAGCCTCCAATCGTCTTTTTTTTTTTTTTTTTTAAAGTTATGGCTTCCTGCCCAGTGCAGAGCCCAATGCAGGACTTGAACTCACGACCCTGATATCAAGACTTGAGCTGAGATCAAAAGTTGGATGTTTAACGGAGCCACCCAGGCACCCCTTCAGTACCCCTTTAAAACGCTTTTATTTTTATAAAGGACAAAGTTCTGAGTCATCCGAGGTAACCAGGGAAACTAACATTCTGACTTAAAGAGCATTAAGAGCAGAAATGACCCCTTTATTAAGTTACTATCAATTATTTTGTAAAAGCAGTAAAGTGTAAAGCACACTTTAGTAGGCATGCCTATTTTTCAAATATGCTATTTATAACATTTAATAAAGGTGTTAAGTGAGATGCTGGTCTTTAGTGGATAACTTACTTTGAAATGTGAGAAAAGTACACAAAAATAAAACATGAAAAAGGCAGAATATGATTAAATATTGATAAAGTCAACATACTAAAGTTTGTATATAAAAATATTAAGCTTTATAAAGCACCATTTAATAGTCAAATGAATAATTTCCCAGAAGTCACAAATGGAAACACACAAAATAAGACTTTCTTTTTGCATCCTTTAGTCTCTTCCAAATGTTTAATATCGTAGAGAAAAACACGACCAAAGTAGAGAAAAGTAAACATATGTTTTAATTTTTATTCATTTCCGTTTCAATACATACCCAGAGGTGAATGTTTATGCACTGCAACGATGATAATCACATTTCAGTTAAACAGTAATGCACTGGTTTGGAATTGCTGCCGGAAACCATATTAGCTTTGGAAAAATTATAATTTCCAAAAACGAGAAAAAATCCCCCTTAATTGGTTAAGTTGAATCTTCAGAAAATCAAAAACAAAACAAAAAAAACTTTAGGAATATTTCTGAAAATTTTTAGTGTTTCAGCAGTAATGACTAAAATGCACACTTGGATTATGGCAGACGACAAAAGTTCACAATATAAACACAATGTAATTTCTTTTACCGAGTAGGCATCCAAATAGAATTTTGCCACCCTAATTTTTGGATATAACTTAAGAAAAAAATTTTTTTAATTTTTTATTTTGAGAGCGAGACAGCAAGTGGGGGAGAGGCAGAAAGAGAGGGAGACAGAATCCCAAGCAGGCTCTGTGCTGTCAATGCAGACCCTGATGAGGGGTTTCAACTCACCAAGTGTGAGATCATGACCTGAGCTGAAGTCAAGAGTTGGACACTTAACCAGCTGAGCCATCCAAGTGCCCTTTAATGTTACCTTCTAACTGCATTTGCAATTTCCTTCCAAGAAAAAAGATATTACCTTGTTGAAGAAAGAAGTTTTGAGACAGTAACACTTAATATTATTCATAGGGACAACTTTTAATTAATGAGTAATGTAATGCAGTTATTTTCTGAACTTTTTTGTGGAAACAGGCTAGATAGGAATGACAATACTATTAACTGAAATCCAGATTCAATAAAGGCAGAGAATGTCTAAGGAAATGATTAAAAACCGTATCTCTGCTTTTCCTTTCGCTGTTGTGAACTATGTAACTTATACCAGTAGAAGATTTTTTTAAATTCCCAAATGGGGTGAAGTACTTAGAAAGTTATTAATACTGTTAAGTGTTCTAATCTTAGTAGAGTCTCAAGCAATACCATGTTTAAAAGAATAGCATAAAAATGAAGGACTCACTGAGAAATCATCTCCATTTCCTAGTTTAATGATGGAGAGTAAAGTATTGCACTTTATTATTCAACACAAAATAATGTAGCCAACAGTAACATACAGGTACACAATTTAATATTTATTATATGCATTTTATATACATTATTTTTCAACAGCTGTACGTTTGCTATGTGGTACAATCTTAAAAATTTGCTGATTCATAGTTTGTAAAACAAAAACCTTACAAAACTCATCAAAACTCGCAAACTGATCAGAAAAGTTTTTGGAAGACTAGAAAAAATACTTTATTGTCTTAATCATGCATTACACAAACAAAATCTTTAGTTACACCATAAAATTAAGCACATCTGAAAAAATAAAATGGGATAACTAGTCCAAACACAGATTTCTGTATCCTGATTCAACTATTTTTGTATCCTATTTGTAATGCAAATACAATTTTACCCCAAATATTTTTAAACAAGATAGTTTTGTTTGGAATCATGGTAAACCAAGATATGCATCTGGGGGAAATCACCTTGGTTTGTAACTTAAACTATAAAATATTCCATTTTTAGTCTATTTTAGACTATTCAAAGAGTTCCAAAATAGATATACAGGTTCCTTTAGCACATTAATAAAAGGATATAAAGACCAACAAAAAGTGAAATAAATAATAGGCTATTAGCAAGATGGATAATCCTTGATAAATAAACTTGTAAATACAGTAAGATGTACAAAATATCACATAGTGATAGGATGCCAAGATTAGTTCATTTTTTTTTTAAAGAGTTCATCTGGAGTACTAAACCCCACTGTTTCATTTTTAATACACTTAATAGTCCTTGGTTTATATGAAGACAATTATGTGATGATGAAGGTGATTTAGCATCTTTATGGAAGGACTTAGCTGAGCTGTATTAGGCAAAAGAAGGAAAAAGTGTGGTTACACGGCAGCGGGTCAGTGAGATCTCTGTGTTTTAGGGTTGTATAATGCAGAAAAACTTCAATACAATCTTGAGCACTGTTGTGACAGGCTAAATATATAAAAAGACTTATAAAAACTAGAATTTTATCCAAACATTTTGTGCAACTAATGCTAAAATATTTTAAGTTAAATTTTCTTTTTTTTTTTTTAAAGCAAAATAAGTTTAAAAGGGAATCTGTGGCATTCAACTGATAAACAGAAAATCACTAAGAGATGAAAAAAAGCTACTCTTGGAGCTCACTTTCCCCCAACAAGAGCACCACATTCCTAACCCTAAGGCAGCACACAGAGTCCAAAATAAAAGTCTTTTTAAGATCAGACTCCACATTGGCTTAAAGATACCTAAAAAACAGACATACGCTCAGTTCATATCCAGTACAGGCCACAAATAATGGAGTCCTTTTTATTTGTCCCACGAAATACAGTAATTACAATTAAATTAATGAGCCTGACATTAAGATGTGATTTCCACCAATTTATGCCCGCCTCGAATAGCCTTCTCCAGGCAGATCACATGTAGTGTCATATCAGTAACCTTGTTGATGGCAGTGATGCAGACCCTCTTTCTGTCCAAGCAAATCTGTTGTTGATGATGTGATTTTTGCTGATTCACACAAATACTTTGGCAAGGGCATCAGCCCCTGCACTGGCAATATATGCTTTTGATGGATGGAAAGCAACATCATAAATTGATTCATCTAATTTCTTCCTATGTGCTGTTATTTCTTGTACACATGTCTTGCTGTCCAAATTCCATAATCTAATAGAACAGTCATGGCCTGTAATAAAAGAATAAATAAAGTATGTTACTAGGTAATGATTCTTTTATAAAGCTTGTGGCAGTATAGTAAGTTCAGACTTACTTCCAGACATCAAATAGATTCCATTAGGATCTACTGCTAGACTTGTAACAGCATCCAAATGTGCTACCATAGAATGGATCATTTTACCTAAATAAAACATAACACAGAAGATAAAGTTTTCACAAATAGTTACCAACTTGAGAGATCAGAAACCATAACACAGCATCAACATAAAATAGACAATCACTATAGCAATATATTTTTATTGTGGTAAAATACACATAACATAAAATTTACCATTTTAACCATTTGGGAAGGTACCATTCAGTGGCTTTTAGAGCATTCGCAATGATATGCAACCATCACCATTATCCAGTTCAGAACATTTTCATCACTGCAAAAGGAAACCCGTACCCATTAAGTAGTCACTCCCTATTTCTCCCCTTCCCCCAAGTCCCTGGTTACCACTAATCTACCTTTTCTATGATTTAGCCTATTCTCGATGCTTCATACAAATGAAATCATACACGTAACATGTGGCTTTTTGTGTGTGCCTTCTGTCATTTAAAGGTTTTCAAGGTTCACCCAGTATACAGGCATACCTAGTTTTACTATGCTTCACAGATACTGCAGTGATTTTACAAAATGAAGATCTGTGACAACCCTGTATTGAACAAATCTACTGGCGCCATTTTCCAATAACATTGTTCACTTTGTGTCTCTGTGTCAGTTTGGGAATTCTTGCAATACTGCATGCAAACGTTTTCATTATTAATATATTTGTTACGGTCATCTATGATTGGTGCTTACAAGCTAGTGAAAGCTCAGCAATGGTTAACAATTTTTTTGCAATAAAGTTTTCTTTCATTAAGGCAGGTACATTGGTTTTTTAGATATAATACTATTGCACACTTAAGAGATAACAGTAAGGTATAAACATGACTTTTATATGCACTGGGAAATGAAAAAATTCATTTGACTCACTTTACTGCAAAATGGGCTTTAACGCAGTTGTGTGAACCCACAATATCTGTGAGGTATGCCTGTAATAATTTTTTGAAAGAATTTTAATTCCAAGGCAGAACTTTCCCAGTTACTCCTAAAAAAGGCATCTGTGTGACAATCTGACAGTATCTGGTAGACAGTGAAAAACATAATGACTGTATGGTTGCGTCCAAGGTTTAAGATCATGTAAACGGAATTAAACTAAAAACAGGAAGAATCTTTCTCATTAAGAAATGTAAAGAGTATTTCATTTATGGGGTTCCTGATAAATAAATCACTATGGGATATATTCCTAACTAAAGATTCTACTATTATCAAATTCATTTATCCTTTGAAATATTAATCATTTTGTACATTAGAAACAAGAAAGGGGAGAGAGGTGGGAGTATATCAGAGAAATTATTTGGATTTCCCCAGATAGTAACAAAAACACTGTTCTGGAAAACGGGATTTAATGAGTATCTTCAATGAAGATTTGGAAGAAAACGGGATTCAATGGCAAGTTAAAATTAAAAAAAAAAAAGTTACAAGTACAAAGTTGTGTTGCATAAATACTTTGGGGGCAGGGGAATTAGCCTCCACACTGGCAGTATATGCTTTTGGATAGACAGAAAGCAACATCATAAATTCATTTATCCAAGAAGAGAATAAAATAGCAAATACAGATACTTAAAAAAATTTCCTCCCCTTTCACTCAGCAATGAGTCTTTACTATTCAAATGCTTGAGCTGCTCCTAATGAGAGGCCTTCTCCAGAATTCTAGTTACAATCATTTGCCAGGTTTCTGGTCCTCTGATGACATTCCACACTGGAATATGAAATATATCTACTTTTGTTATTTGCTACAGCTACTGGCCTGAATATAAAACCACAACATAATCAAACGTGCAAAAAGTTACTCTGAAAAACATAAAAAGTCCTATCACTTTCTGGCAATACTAAGCATGTCACCAGTTAAGTACAAAATTAAGTCTCTCATCATTTCAAACGACATCTGTTGGTGTTTCACTAATACTAACAGAATAATTTTAGGGATTCTTCTCTACTACAGAAAAATCATTCAACATACTATCTTTAATTGCTTAGTCCAACACAATTCATCTATCAGTTCTAGAATCCATTCCTCTCAATATGCCTATAAAAAAACCAAGTATGAAATTGTTGGCTTCCAGGACAATACTCTCAAATCATTAGGGGTTAAGCAAGATTAGCTTCTCTGAAAAAGTAAAATCTATGATGGTCACTCTTAACTCACAGATCTAGTGCTAACTTCTTTCCTGAGAATGATCCTGTATCTCCTAAATTTAACATGTCTTAAATACAAAGAATTCTTTCATCCAAACAGCAGAAATACCCATTTCTTTAAGGGTACTATAATCTTCCCAGTTTATCTCCTGGTGCACTAAATTAACCCTCCTGGTGCACTAAATTAACCCTCACTATGAAAACCTGAGTCAGTTTAGAGTCAACCCTTCCTCTCCCCAAATACGTGGAATGCAAAACCAATTTGAATGCTGGCTTCCACTGGTAACCACAGAAGTCACAAAACTTGTGACACCTCCAAAGAATTAGGATTCCTCCTTTCTCAACATATACTTAAAGCTTCTCACATTTAACCAATTTTACTTTTGACTCATGCCTCTGCTACTACCTCTCTTCGCTGACCAAAATTAATTCTTTCCTTCTGTAACAGAGGCAAATAGAGGATACATGCAGTCACCTATTCTCCCCTCCCTGGCACCTTAAGCCCTTGGACTTGGATAATCAATATCATGGGCCGCTAAGAAATGGGGACAAAAATAGGTATTAAAAAAACGTGGACTGCGGAAGCAAACTGAATGAGTGTGAATCCCAACCCTTTAATTTCTCTCTGCTGTGTAACAATGAACAAATTATGTAACTTCTTTGAAGACTTTTATTTCAAACCTAAAATGGAGACAATAATAATGTATCTACTTTACAGTTAGTTATAAGAGGAACAAACATGTTAATATATGTAAATCTAATAGAACAATGTCTCACTTGCAGTAAGCAATATAACACTAGGGTATAAATTCTAAGAGGACCAGACATTTTGTTTTGTTCACCAAGCAATGAAAACTATGCCAAGGATATGGCAGACACTCAATAAATTGTGAATGAATGAGTCCACAACAAATTCAGTATCTTCTGTTTCCAACTCCTCCATATGACTCACGTATACACCTTCTCCTAGACTCACTATCACTAACTAAATCTCTCAGGAACAGTATATGCAACACAAATTTATATCTCTACCAAATTTTAAAAATCACGAGCCTTAATATTTCTCTAGAATAGTAGAAACTGAAATTATTTAAAATCAAAGATCTACCAGATAATGCAATTTAAATAATCTTTCTAAACCAATTTTATAAACCCCTACTCAAATATTTTAAGTGGTTTTCACAGTGCATAGTATAAACAAAAATCCATCATTCTTAGCCTGGCTCTGAAAAGTTCTCCTCCATTGATTGGGTTTCTCTTCTCCAAACTTACCTTTTTGGCATTACCTATAAGAAACTTCTGTTCTAGCCCAAGTTTCTACCACCATGCTGACTCTGCTCAAAATATGCCCTTATCTGGAATTTCTTACTACCTTCTTTCCTTAAAACAACAACAAAAAAACCTTACCATTTCTTTAAGGCAAAGACCAAACCCATACTATGAAAACTCCTTTATCTAGTACTATGAAAACTCCTTTATCTAGCATGGTTCATCTTACTGCATGTACGAGTGCACACGTGTGCGTGCATGTGTGCAAGCACACACATACATCCTATTTCCCCAAACAATGATAAGCTCCCAGAGAGCAGAAACCACACCTTACAGAACATATAGCTAGTATGTGTGGAATACAAAATGCTAAATATATTTTTGCTGTTAAAAATCTAAGAACTTATTGAATCCATTCATAGTATCAATTTCTATAATGTTTGAGATTAAAAAATCGATTAAATATATTAGTCATTTGCCAGAATAATATTCTATTAGAAACTTAACTAATTGGCAACATCAGAACAGTTATGGAAATATTCTAGTTTGTCACATTTACTTTTTTTTATTTTTTTAATGTTTTTATTTATTTTTAAGACAGAGAGAGAGCATGAGCAGGGGAGGGGCAGAGACCGAGGGAGACACAGAATCCGAAGCAGGCTCCAGGCTCTGAGCTGTCAGCACAGAGCCCGACGTGGGGCTCGAACTCACAGACTGTGAGATCATGACCTGAGCTGAAGTTGGACGCTTAACTGACTGAGCCACCCAGGCGCCCCACATTTATTTTTTATAAAGTTTTTTTAATGTTTTATTTATTTTTGAGAGAGAGAGAGCATAAACAGGGAAGGGGAAGAGAGAGAGGAGAACAGAGGATCTGAAGCAGGCTCCATGCTGACAGCAGAAAGCCCAATGTGGGGCTTGAAGCCACAAACCGCAAGATCATGACCTGAGCTGAAGTCGGATGCTTAATCGACTGAACCACCCAGGTGCCCTTAGTTTGTCACATTTAAATGAATTAACATTTTTCAGGGAAAAGTTTCTTTGGAAACAGTATATCTGAACACAATTTACAGTTTAACTCAATGTTGTTATGTATAGTGTTTACCTGTGTGTGAAGTGAGACAGGATTTAAAATTTTTTTTTCACATTTATTTATTTTTGAAAGAGAGCAAGACAGAGTGTGAATGGGGGAGGAGCAGAGAGAGGGGGGCATGGCGGGGGGACACAGAATCTGAAGCAGGCTCCAGGCTCTGAGCTGTCAGCATGGAGCCCGACACAGGGCTAGAACTCATGGACCATGAGATCATGACATGAGCTGAAAGTCGGACGCTTAACCGACTGAGCCACCCAGGTGTCCCTAAGTGAGACAGGATTTAGAAATAATTTTTTCATTGTTAAGAGCCTATCGCTTTGTCTTTACATTACAGATAAGGTAACCAGACTAGTTAACAGAAAGAATAAATTGGTAGAATTTGTGAATGATCTGAAAAACTATAGGCTCCTTGTTATTAAATAAAATTTTATTACTACGTTCTTGATTTCTGCCAATAAAATAGCTCTAGAGAATCACGTTTTGCTGTTAATACACTACTAAAATTCCTGAACCTCCCCTTACAAATATAAATCCTCAATAGGTAATTTACAAAAAATCTCTTTATAGGAGCACCTGGGTGGCTCAGTCTGTTAGGTGACTGACTTCGGCTCAGGTCATAATCTCACAGTTTGTGGGATTGAGCCCCATGTCAGGCTCTGTGCTGATAGCTCAGAGCCTGGAGCCTGCTTCAAATCCTGTGTATCTCTCTCTCTCTGCCCCTCCTCTACTCATGTTCTGTCTCCCTTTCTCAAAAATAAACATTAAAAAATTTTTTTTAACTTCTTATAAATACAGTAAAGGAAGTTATCTCTGTGCTTGCAGCAGAGGTAGATCTTGAGGCTTCATAAAAATGTTCAAAGAAATGATTTGAGAAGGTGTTAAACTGAAAACCTTCATATGAATATGAATCTTCTTTCCTGTGCAATATAGATTGTGAATATCCATTCTCTTCTCAACTTGTTCCACTGAGTTAAAAGGAACCTGTCCATTAGAGTGTTATTTTAACACAGGGATTTGTTGTTAGACTCTAAAGATTAATAATTATAACTATGTTCTCTTTTTTTTTTAATTTTTATTTTTATTTAAAAAATTTTTTTTAACGTTTATTTATTTTTGAGACAGATAGAGACCGAGCATGAACGGGGAAGGGTCAGAAAGAGGGAGACACAGAATCTGAAACAGGCTCCAGGCTCTGAGCTGTCAGCACAGAGCCCGACACGGGGCTCGAACTCACGGACCGTGAGATCATGACCTGAGCCGAAGTCGGCCGCTTAACCAACTGAGCCACCCAGGCGCCCCAACCATGTTCTCTATAAACTTCAAAGAGAATGTGTAGTTCTGATTTGCTGTCTTGCTTAATCTATTGCCCTGCAGTAGGGTTGCAATTAACATGTAAGTTTTTTTACTTGGAAATCCTTCAATACCCATTTTAACTTCTCAAAGAAGCTTCTCTAGCTGAGCACAAACAGTAACTTATGTGGTATTCTAATGACAGATGAAACAGGTCTATGGCAAAATTAAAATTTATTTTGACTTCTATATAATTGGTAAGTTTCCTTACAAGAAATGGAGGGAAAATGGCATAAACCATTTCCACTATTTTATCATTTCAGCTGAGAAATAATTCTAACAGCATATTTGAAATGTCAAACACCAGAAAGAGACCTCTTCTGCTATACTAATGCCCAACAGAATATGAAGAAAAAAATTCAAATGGATGAGTTTATATTTAACATGACATGAAAAAATCGTTAATAGATAGGCAAGGTATTATATATGCTTAAGAACAGAACTTGACATGTAAGTAAAACAAAAATCTTAGTTAAAATGGCTTAACTTAGCAATCTTGAAGGCAAAAAGTCCATGTCTTACATAAAAGAACAGCCTTTAAAAAAATACAACAAAAACAAAAAAACAAAAAAAAAAAAACCACTAGCCTTTGTGCTCAGTGCAGAGCCCAATGTGGGGCTTGATCTCACCACTCTGAGATCAAGACCTGAGCTGAGATCAAGAATCAGACACTTGATGGACTGAGCCACCCAGGCACCCCCACCAAAATAGCATTTTTGATCATGTCAAATTTACAGTATTATTAATAAGACTAAAAAGAAAAAAAGACAATCTACTTACCCGTTTTATTATCAAAAAATTTGATGTGTCTATCTTCATGAGCAGTTATTGTAACAGGAAGTGTGGGATGACTTACTACTCTGTTAATGTGATTATTGGATTGTAAACCTGAAAAATAAAGGAAGATAATGCAGTAAAATTCAAACCTTCAATTAAAAACTGGATGATGGTTTTTTTATTCTTACCAAAAAATAAGAATCATTTAGAAATTAAAGCATTTGTATAAAATAAAAATCTGAGAAAACCAGAGCCGTAGAGAGATAAAGTTTCTTTAAAAATACATGTTTAAGCTATCATGTCCTATAATATGGATAGTACTAACTCTGAGTTTAGGAAAAGTTAGAAGTAGTTTAATGCAGATTGTCAGTACAGATAATTTAGAATCTTTTATTTGTTTGAAAGAGAGAGAGCAAGTGGGGTACAAACACAGGAAATCCCAAGCAAGCACCACGCTGTCAGCAGGGAGCCTGATGCAGGGCTTGATCCCATGAACCATGAGATCATGACCTGAGCTGAAATCAAGAGTTGGATGCTCAACCGACTGAGCTACTCAGGCACCACTAAATGATTTAGAATCTTAAAAGACTCACAGTAATTAGTACTTTAAATAAACAGCCCATAAATGAATTATAAGCATTTAATGAAAAAATGTGTAGGTAATAATTAGATGTTTGCAAGGAACAATGCCCATCCTACCCACATTCACCAAAAACAAAAAAACAAAACAAAACAAAACAAAAAACAAAAAACACCACAAGAACAGGAATCAATGTTCTTAGGGATACCTTTCTTTGTAACCAAACTCTTAAAGGTTTTACTAAATTAGATAGAGAAGGATCAAAATTCAGAGGGGCGTGTGGGTGGTTCAGTTAGGTTAAACATTGGACTTGTGATTTTGACTCAGGTCATGATCTTACGGTTTGTGAGATCACGCCCCATGTTGAGCTCTGTGCTGACAGCATGGAGCCTACTTGGGATTCTCTCTCATAATAAATAAATGTTAAAATAAAAACTAATGGGAAAATATCAACATTATTAGATTTAAACTAAATCAGTCATTCCACATATATATATAAGAACTCTTAACTGAACTTAAGATACATTACCTAAGAGGGAGAAAGGGAATAGAGATGAAAAGACTTCTCTGAGCATAATGTGGAGATTTGACCATGAAACCATTTAAATGGTTTAAATAATAATAAAGTGATTATTTTTTAAAGCACTCACAAAAAACACAAGTTAACTTAAAAGAATGTAACTGTAGGGGCACCTGGGTGGCTCAGTCAGTTAAGTGTCCAACTTTGGCTTAGATCATGATCTCACGGTTTGTGGGTTCAAGCCCTGTATTGGGCTCTGTGCTGACAGCTTGGAGCCTGGAGCCTGCTTCAGATTCTGTACCTTCCTCTCTTTCCCCCTCCCCTGCTCGCACTCTCTCTCTCCCTCATAAATAAACATTAAAAAAAAAAAAAAAAAAGAATGTAACTGTATATCCAATTGGAATATGAACACACAAAAAAAGAACCATTTCAAGTAACTTTAAAGCACAGTAATTAGCCTGTCTGTCCCTAGTGGAATATACCATGAATACAAAACTACTATTGGTGGTGGTACTGGTTTTATTATTCTGAGATGACTGTATTTGTACTGTGGAATGAATCAAACGAGATTACAATGATTTTGCTGAGAACCAAGAGTTTAGCATGAATAAAATGAGGTAAGGGGCACCTGGGTGCCTTAGTTGGTTAGGTGTCCAAGTCTTGATTTCAGCTCAGATCATGATGTCATGGTTCATGAGACTGAGAGCAGCGTTGGGCTCTGTGCTATTAGTGCTTGGGATTCTCTCCCTCCCTCTCCCTCTGCCCCTCTCACTTGTATTCTCTCTCAAAACAAACTTTAAAAATAAATAAGTAAATAAATAAATAAAATGAGGTAAAAAGCAATGACATAAATCTAATCTTTTTTTAATGAAATATTAATTCATTTTTAAGAGTGTGTGGGAGCGGGGTAGGGGCAGAGAGAGGAGGACAGAGGATCTGAAGTGGGCTCTGGGCTGACAGCAGGGAGCCTGAAGTGGGGCTCGAACTCAGGAACTCTGAGATCATGACCTGAGCCGAAGTCGGCCGCTCAACCAAGTGAGCCACCCAGATGCCCCACAATGAGATAAATCTAAATTTGAACAGGAAGTATTTGAATAGGAAGCATTAGTATGAAGTCTATCAGTGTTTTTCTTTCTTAAAAGTGCATTTGTAGCTCTGTTCACTGAAAAAGCCTAAAACAATGAGCAACTCAAGAGCTACAAAAGCCATGAGAACCAATCCAATAGCCTTGCACCTATATTGTGGTCTCTAAATGCCATTTTCCAATAAAAGAAACTATGACTCCTTAGAGAAATGGGTAATTTCAGTCTGAGGCACAAAATGAACAAGATGGACCTAAACATCTTGCTACATCAGAAAGTGAGAAAGCTATAAATGACTAGCAGATTCAGGTCAAAATGACTCAAGAGCCAAAGTGAATAAGCTCCCACTGGCCAAAGATGAAATAATCTGAGGAGTGATAAAAATAACTTGCAGTAGATTAAAACACATCAGATAATTTATATCTGAGATCAGAGATTACGATGGTAATAAAAACAAACACCACCCCAAGAGACTCAATGGACACCTTTTTTTTTTTTTTTAAAGTTTATTTATTTTGAGGGAGAGAGAGAGCACAAGCAGAGGAAAGGCAGAGAGAATCCCAAGCAGATTCTGCACTGTCAGCACAGAGCCGTATGTGGGCTCGAATTTACGAACCACGAGATCATGACCTGGACCGAAATCAAGAGTTGGATGCTAAACCAACTGAGCCACCCAGGCATCCCTCAATGGTCACCTTTAGGTGATGCTAGGAAACCACTTCATTATTTTGAAAACTGATAAAGGTGGGGGGATCAACAACTGACCTTCCCCTTCACTTATAATCACTAACTCCAGGGTAACCAAATTACTGATAAGGGGTGTTCCCTTTTATAGACAGATTCTAGCTAATAAGTGGAAAAGAAATGAAAGTATTAGAAAATCATTTTTCAAGAGAATTATGGACCTATGCAATAATCAAGATTGAAAACGTAAGAAAAATATAAACAACCAGACAATATTTACTTCCAATAAAAGTTCACAAATTACTATGAAATAGTCTTGCCAAGAACCTTTAAAAACTTTAAAATGAAGACAAATCAAAACATTAAACCTGAGTTTGAATAAGCTTCTAGATGTATAAACTATTTACAGAAATGAAATGAAAAGAGAAAGCACCTTAAATGATACCACAAGGATGCAAACAGCAAAATTCACACTGTGGAGATTCTATAGGACAAACTATCCAATTTCTTCAATTAAAAAACCCAAAGGAAATAAAAGAGATGGACAGAGAACCTACAGATAGGAAGAAACCTGAGACTTATCAACCAATTACAATGCATAGGCCTTATCTGGATCCCTATTTAAATAAACTGAAAAACACATACCACTTTCTAAACAATGGCCATTCAGATGTAATTACTGGAGCTGGATAATGAATTCCTCAGGCTTATATTCTCTACTTTTATATGTATTTCCATTAAAAATTTTAGGGGCGCCTGGGTGGCTCAGTCGGTTAAGCGTCCGACTTCAGCTCAGGTCACGATCTCACGGTCCGTGAGTTCGAGCCCCGCGTCAGGCTCTGGGCTGATGGCTCAGAGCCTGGAGCCTGCTTCCAATTCTGTGTCTCCCTCTCTCTCTGCTCCTCCCCCGTTCATGCTCTGTCTCTGTCTCAAAAATAAATAAACGTTAAAAAAAAAAAAAATTAAAAAAAAATTTTTTTTAAAATTATTTCCCTCGGGGCGCCTGGGTGGCTCAGTCGGTTAAGCATCTAACTCTTGATTTCGACTCGGGTCACGATCTCACAGTTCATGAGCTTGAGCCCCACATCGGGCTCTATGATGATGGTGAGGAGTCTGCTTGGGATTCTCTCTGTATCCCCCTCTCTCTGTTCCTCCACTTGTGCTCTCTCTCTCAAAATAAATAAATAAACTTAAATAAAATAAAATAAGATAAACTTAATAAAATAAAATAAAATAAAATAAAACAAATAAACTCCCCTTTTGCATTTGTGTTGCTCTACTCTCTGTCCCCTATACTCTCTAAGCTTTTAAGCATAATTTGAGAAAACAGCAGAAAACAATGTAAATGAGTACAACTACAATGCATTAAAACTATTTTTTCATCATAAATTCAAACAGTCAAAATGTGAAAATTAAAAGATTATTGTTATTATTTAATAATCTTGTAAGGTTTCAAAGAAACTTATGAAAACTTACCAGAATCTATCTGTGAGGATAGCATCACCAATGATTGTGATGTTTCTAAATCATAAATTACTGTACTACCAGTGTTGAAAGAGGTCACCATATGAGCTGGATCACAGCCTATAAAGTCAACTGATGTAGGGATTCCATGCTCTGAAAAGGATCCCCAAAGAGACACAAAGTAAAAACAATTTAGAAATCCCTGCTTTTCTCAAGTATTTTTGAAATAATGTTAATAATGAAAACGAGAGTGATTTTATTAGGATAGTGAGATACAACAGGTAATTTTCCCTTAATTATTTTAAGTTGTTATAATTTTCTGTTTAACATCATAAGAAAAACAGAGGGCTCAAAAGTTAAGAGGAGATATGTGCAGAAGTTAATTCTCTTATGCATTTT
Source organism: Panthera onca (assembly GCF_046562875.1). Classification (NCBI taxonomy): domain Eukaryota; kingdom Metazoa; phylum Chordata; class Mammalia; order Carnivora; family Felidae; genus Panthera; species Panthera onca. The sequence continues at coordinate 80,569,484 of NC_138344.1, forward strand.
CTGCTAAGAAAGAAAAAAAATCCAAGGTGAGTCTGCTGGCCGACTTGCCAACATTATTTTTTACCGTAAAATGATAAATTAGCATTCTCACATCACTGTTGTGGGAGAATACACCTGTTTGAGACCTATAAGCCTCATCATGTAGCTCATACAGATTGAATTTTTGGATCTGTGAACATAAAGCTTAGAGTCTGGAATCTGCCAATGCGTTACTATCCTGCCATGTCCAGAGCAGCAATTTCTCTCTTTATTGAAGTCAATGGGCCAGATTAATGCACAATTAGGTGAAATCCAGAGTCAAGCAATTAATTACCCAGATGAAGTAAGAAACAAATATCTAAATCAATTTTTACCTCAAAAGCTTGGGTAATTGAAAAATTAGTAGAATCACTAATGTATTGAAGAGACTTAACAAAATTAAGCATATATGATTCATCTAAAATACAACATAGTTTTAAAGGTCTGATTTTTAAAAATAACTTTAAAGTGACTCAAATATGAGTAATGCTAATACATAAACATATGTACATAAATAAACGTTATCACAAAGCAAATTGCCTAAAGCTTTATTGACAGGAAAATATTTGAAACTGTACAAGTAACTAACTCAGTTTGTACTTCCCACTTAAGGTTACTATTTCAATGATTATTAGACTTCTCAACCAATGTGCTTTGGTATCAGCTATGCTTAAGACTGGGATCCCTTTAGTCTTTGTGGGCAGCCACCTGGAATTGGTGGAGGGTTTCAAGTTGTTCCTATAAGCGGCCTCATTTGTCTACTGCACTATTACAAAGAGTTTTATTTTTTAAATAGGATATGTCCTGAAAAGGTCAAAAGGCACCAAGCTATAGGATGTACTTGTAAAGCACCTTTCTTGTTTATAAGAAATGACTAGGAGTAAAAAGAGTATCACAAGCTTTATAAAATTCTTTCAATACATCTCTTGGAGTAGCAAAGAAATAGTAAATCAATTGCTTTGTTGTTTGTATCTTTCCAAATTATTAAAAAGATAACTTTTTTATAGGGCAAAATATACTCACCCTTGTCTCCATTGTAAGTGCAAATACATGGCAATTTTTCTTGTGGATTCCATAACCTAACAGTGCCATCTGCTGAACAAGACAGTAATTGATTTTTTATGCCACTATAAGCAAGACCCCAGACAGCATCTGTATGTGCAACTAAAGTGCCAGCTAGAACATTTGGCTCTGGGAAGAAACAACAAACAAACAAAAATTAGCTTAAAACAGTTGGAAAGAAATGTTTTGGATAAAGATAACTTACCATATAATTATGTATAAAAGACTACATATAATGGCCCTAAGAAGATAACCAAAGTGTACACAATGGTCATCACTAAGTTGTGGAATTATGGGTTATTTTTATCTCCCCCACAATACTCTCCTGTATTTTTGCAATTTTCTATGCTTTTATTTTGTCTTGAGTTTAATTTTATTTAATTTTAAGTTTTTATTTAAATTCTACTTAGTTAACATACAGTGTAATATTAGTTTCAGGAGCAGAACAAGGGCCCTCCTTAACGTCTACCTGCCCTCCATCAACCCTATTTGTTCTCTACAGTTAAGAGTCTATTTTCAGATTTGTTTTCTTTTCTTTCCCCGCCCCCCTCCCGCTATGTTCATCTGTTTTGTTTCTTAAATTCCACATGGTGAAATCATATGGTATTTATCTTTCTGACTTATTTCGCTTAGCATAATATACTCTAGCTTATGAAGAACATACACTTTTTAACAAACAGCTTTAATGAGATATAATTCCCATACCATATAATTCACCAATTTAAAGTGTACAATTCAGTGGTTTTTAGTATCTTCACAGAGTTATTCAATCATCAGCACCTCAATTTTAGGACACTTTCATCACTCATTAGCCACGCCTTCCCCATCCCAATTCTCCCTGCTTTTCCACAGCCCTATGTAACCACTAATCTACTTTGTTTCTAGAAGTTTGTTTATTATGGACATTTCATACAAACAGCCTTTTGTGACTGGCTTCTTACACTTAGCATAATGTTCCTAAGGTTCATTCATGCTGTAACATGTCAGTACTTTCTTCTTAATGCTGAGTAATATCCACGGTATGGACATAACTACATTTTATCATCATTTGATGGACATGGTAGCTGAAAATAACACTGTACACAATCTGTCCTACAATCCTGAATCTCTAGTAAACTTCCACTTTCCACGGCTATTTAAAAAAAATTTTTTTTAATGTTTATTTTGAGAGAGAGAGCGAGAGCACAAACAGGGGAGACATTTCCTATCTGCAGACAGAGGGCGAGAGAGAATCCTAAGCAGGCTGCGCACTGTCAGCACAGAGCTGGATGAGGGGCTCAAACCCATGAACCATGAGATCATGACCTGAGCCAAACCCAAAAGTCAGATGCTTAACTGACTGAGCCACTCAGGAACCCCTCCACAGCTATTTCTTATTATCTCCAGAATTCTCATAGTTCCCAACCTCCCTTCCTCATGAATGATTATCTACTTCACTGAGAAAATAGAACACTGAAGAACCTCTCCCCCATCTTTCCACCACCCAATCTACTAGTGTCTAAAGCCATCTTCTCCTTGCTTCCATATAGGAAGTAAGGAATTTTCCTTTTTTTAAAAAAAATGTTTGTTTATTTTTGAATGAGAAAGAGAGAAGGGAGGGGGAAGAGAGACAGGGTGACAGAGGATCCAAAGTGGGCTCTCTGCTGTCAGCGCACTCAGGAATTGTGAGATTATGACCTAAACTGAAGTTGGATTGAGCCACCCAGGCACCCCAGGAATTGTTCTCCTTCTTATCAAAGGCTAATTCTATCACGTATATTCTGGATTCCATTCAACTCACTAAGTTGCTTTCATGATGACAGTTTCCCTACTATACAATAATTCTCCTTCTCCTTGGGATCATTACCACAGCAAACAAATATGCTCCAGAATCTCCTGACTTAAAGAAAAACCTTAACCTTACATCACCATTCCAAGAGACCAACACGAAAGGCATATTAAATAATTATGCTTTTTATCTCTCATTCACTTTCTCAATCAGTCTAATCTGGTTTCTGATACCATCACTACACCAAAACAATCCTTGCTAAAATCACCAATGATGAATTCTCTTCTAGCAAGTTTAAAAAATTTTTCTTTCTTTGAAGATTTCTTTGTTACTCTCATCACACTGCTTTTCATTCAGAGTGTGCCCTGAAAAGTTGCCCAGAGGTCCCTTTACCTTTTGGTCTTAATCCCAGTATCCAACCTCCAGCCAGCTAAAACCTGGGTGACCTATTTGACACTTACAAAAAGGAACTTTTCTATCCTCTTATTATTATACTTCTCAGCAACATTTCAAAGTGCAGCATGCTTCCTTCTTCTCAAAATGGCTTTTTCTTTTGGTATGCTTCCAAGATCCCATTGTCCTGCACCTCTTCCTTCCTCAGTTTCCTTTGTTGGTTCTCTTGCTGTAGTCACTCTCCCAATGTCAGAGTTGCTCAGGACTTTGCCTTCTCTTCATGCCCTACACAACATGCTCTCCCTGTATTAATATCTTGATAATAATTACTTGATATGCCATTTCTTAACATGCCTAAAAACCGAACTCACCATCTTTAATCTTCTTACAACTGTTCCGCCCCCATTTCAATATGTTACCATTATATACTCAATTGCTCATGTCAAAAAATACAGAGTGGTGGTAAAAATGTTCTGAATTAGATAGTGGTAATGGCCGCATAACCCTGTGAATATAGTAAAAACCACTGAACTGTATACTTAACAAGGGTGAATTTTATCATATGTGAATGTCAATAAAGCTGTTTTAAAAAGTAACAAAATCAAGAATCACTTATCCATCAATTTCTCTACTCAATCCAATTTTTCAGTAGATTCTGCTTATTCTACCTTACCTCCCCAATATATCATAAATTCATTTTTCACCAACTGCTTTGCTACCAACTGGTTTATCGCCACTATGATCTTGGAAACATCATCTCTCACCTACTCTACTAGAGCATTACATTAGAACTTTACATTAGTATTCTTTTCTCCACTTCTCCCACCCCTAAGCTATTCTCCTTGGCTTAAATGTCACTATTTTGGACTACATCTCAAGATTCTGTCACTCTTTCATAGTACTGTATCTTCATACCACTTACCATAATTTTTAACCACAGACTCCACCCCCTTATTTATTTACTTAATGTCTGTCTTTTCCATTGGACTAATTCTTATTTCTTGATATAGTACTTAACACTCTACTTGGCAAATTAAGGCACCAAGTGTATGTTAAATAAAAAGACCAAGGAGCTCTTGAATTCTTTTTGAATGAACCAAACATTAAGTAGACCATTGTTTATTTAGCCATTCTCAAACTAATAAATATTCATTTAATTTTATTTTTTTTGTAATTGCAAACACTGCCCTTATAAATATATTTGAATACATATACAGGTATTTCTGTGGGACATATTCTAAAGTGACATTTATGAGTAAAAGGTTTTTTTTTAATTAAGAAATTTTTTGTCCTCTAAAAAATTGTCCTGATTTACACAACGAATGTGCCTATTAGTTTCTATTGTCTTCTGCCAATAGTTTTGAACTACATAAACTATTTTTTAATAGATTAAAATAGTTTAATATATTATTCTTTTTATTAAATTTTATTCTCTTCCTTTTTGTTAGCTAGTACTAAAACTGACGTTTTAAAAAACATAGTTTTTTATTTTCAGACACAATAAAGTACCAATTCACAGGCTTAAATATTCCGTGGCACAATATTTCTTAATTTTTCTCTTTAACAAAGCAAATTAAATGAAAGCTAAAAGAGGAGACCGATACATGTTTAAACAACCTTATAATAATATTTTGTCAGCTCCATTCACTTAAAAAATGTTTCAAGTCTTTTACTTACCATATGTATCATATGGATCCACGTTAGGGCTAGGCATATTCCACCACTGGATGGTTGCATCTATACCACCACTAAAACACTGTTCTCCATTAGAACTAATAGCTAGTGATAGAACAGGACCACTATTATAGGAAAAGAAGGAAAAAATTACTTATGAAGCCTAAGAAGAAACTCAAATCCATACTCCCCCAACCTCTAAATTTACATGATATCTAAAAACTGTTAAAAATAAACGTGTAAACTTGAATAGTACTGATTATATTCTCACTAATACAATTATTAATCAAAATATTACCCAACTAATATATTTTCTAATAAAAAGCAAACATTATGAGAAAATTACAAGGTTTGAAGATTGATAAAAAATAGTGAACAATAACTATGGCTGTTAATTTAAATACAAATTCAATAAAACTTACATGTGGGCCCTAAATGTGTAGATAGGCTCTACATCTAAAGAGGCACTCCTAAAAGAGGAGAACACAAGGGTGGGGGAGGAGAAGGTAATTAAATAACTTCAAATCACTGGCTGACATTCAGGAATCATTAGGTAAGATCAAATGAATGCATAAATAGGATGACAAAGAAGAATAATTGCTTATAATTACTAGCAAATTTGGAAGAAAAAAAAAAAAAAGACAGGCTAATATGAAAATACTTGCTTTTTGGCAGGAACTGTTTTTTGCAAGTTCCAAAGTTTCAGAGTATGGTCCTCAGAGGCAGTAACCAGCACAGGTTCTACAGGATGAAAAGCTAATGCCCGTACTCCATCGAAATGGCTACGTAGTGTATACTTGGGATTCCATGTCTTTCGAAAGGCATCTTTATTGGCAGGCAACTACAAAGAAAGAGTCCAATATTAAGTGGTAAAAGTAGTAAATTCATAGGCATGTGGAGTTTCGTGTGTTTTGGCGTGTTTAAAATATACATATTAAACTGCTTTGATAAAATGTCCAGTGGAAATTTAATGTACCTTAAAAACTTGATAACCAATCTTTATCATTTAACAAATGATACTAAGAAGAATAACTTCAATTAGCTTTCAAATACCTATATCAAATGAAGAGTTTCTTAATCTGTTTTACCTAATCATCAGGCTAAACCCAAAGGTCCTATTAAATGTGAGATGAGAACAAAAAAATTACCATGCTGCAATGTTTTACATGGAAACAATAAAAATTATATAAATTACTACCAAAAATCCAAGAGAACAGTATTAATAATACAGTTGTCATTTGGAAAATTAGCATGTGAAAATTTTAAAGGCAGCAGATTAAGATACTTTCCAAAAGTCTGAACTAAAGACACTTAAAGAATATTGTCATCTTATCTTTATTATCATTGTTGATATTGGTACGAGGTTAATCATTTTACCTTCATTTCTCCATCTGTAAAGATAGGCTGTGAAACCACTTCTAAAGTAGTCAAAAGTTTACTAGAATTTAGTTGCTTATATACTTTGAAAATATAAATGAGAATAATAATCCAGCCCACCAAGGCTGATGTCTCTAAAAGCATGCTAATATAGGTAAAACATAAGTATAACATGTAGAAAAAAGGAGTTTGTTATAAAAGGGAAAAATTTAATTTGCTGAAAAACTGCAAATTCATTCATACAAAATCTAAACAAGTATAGTTAACTCTCAATTGAGTGTTTATTGTCTATAAAAAATTTAGTTCAAGACTAGTTTCACCTCTAAACACTATCCTTCCCATCCAATCTCCATCCTTTCCCCATCCCTCAAATGAAGGACTAAGTAAGTGTTCAGGAAATGGCAAGCTAACTTTAACATTATCCTTAAAAAAATAAAAGTTTAAAAATAAAACATAATTTTTAAGAAGTATCCTGAAGGCAAGTGATTCAGGTTACCTATTTTTCTCTTGTTAACACCATAATATGGCTTAATTTGAGTAGATAATTGAGAGTTGACTACTCAAGATAGATACTTATCAACCAATATTATAAGGTAATCAATCACCCCAAACTTCTAGCTAATCCACCACAATACCTAAGAAAAATTTAAACACCACAAGGCAAGTAGTTACAAAAGAAAAACTACGTCACTTCAAATCAACATACTGACACACTTAAACTTATCTTTTCCATGCACCTTGACATTAATTCTGTTTTATAAGTGTTTCCAAAAAAAATAAGGAGCCTTCTATTAAATCATTAAAAAATTAAAAATAAAACTGCACTTACATCATAACTATAGTCTGCATCATTTGTTACCGTCAAGTCTGCAAGGTCTCCAAGGCCCAGTACACTTAACAAAACATCATCAGAACCCATAATAAATGACTTGCCTCCTCCAGATGGAAACGTTATTGGTTCAGCTATAAAGAACAAAACCGCTTCTTAAATGCTGAAAAATCATACAGTACAAGACAATATTGTGGGGGAAATGTAAGCACTTAACAGTTACAATATTAATATAATTAATTTTTATTTTCCCACTTCCCTCCTATTTCTTCCACTCAAAAAATCCTATTACTGAGTAGTAATAAACAAATGTTTATTTGCATATTTATAAACTGCAACATAATCTTCCACAAATCAAATATGCACTAGATATATTATTCCAGGACGGGACGTGGGGGCACAAAGGCTTTGTCTATTTAAATCACTTTTCACTTTTGTACAATTATAACTATACTATTTTTTAAATGTTACAGCTTGTTAAGTCCTTTTGCTTTGGATCATATTTGCTTAGAAGTGCTAGGTATTCTAGTCCCTGATAAAAATTAATGTAAGCATTCAAATGTAAATGGTTTCTAGTCTGCAATCGAGTTTGTAAGTTTATCGAAATGAAGCCTTACATTGCTCAGATTACTCCAGGAACAGCAATGTTCTAGGAAAAGGGCAGTTCTACAACCAACAATGTCAGCTTCCTTTCCATAAAAGGTTAATCCATGTGATGTTCAGAATGCCTTCCAGTTTTCAAGCTTTGACTATAATTTTTTATTTTAACTTTCCTTTTATTTACCATACTTCTAAAAACAACTACTCTATATTAACTATAGAACTTTAAATTTGTTACTTTGATCAATTAAAATCAAACTGCCATAATCAGAATAACTATACTATTTTATAAATATTTTGCTCCAACAGTTACAGTATAAGCAATAATTCTCATTATTTCATACATGCTTTGAAAGCAAAATTTTAATCTGAAAATGCAAGAGGAGGAAAAGTACATGTCATTGTAATACAAAACAACTCAACATATCAAAACACATTTAAAATTCATGATAAAATTCAAAAGAGAAACATCATATAAAAACTCAAGCTAATTATTAATTCTGAAAAGTTCCTATGAAAAATGATGATATCAACTTAATACACTACAAGCATCACAGGTGTAATGAAATTTGTCGGTCATCACCAATACTACAGAAAATAATTGTAAGATACAAGTCAACTTCTCCTAAATATACACTACTGCAAAAATAAAATTCATCTCTATTTAGAATGTCTTATTTTAGTATTTCTCAAATCAAGCTAAAATATCAAAGTAAACTATACAGTTTGACTCAAATAGGGTCCTAAATGATGACAATACTAAAATGAAGCTGTGAGTGAGCAACCAATCTAGAGTGAATCTGACAGAAAATATACACAGGTATGCTAGTAGTATTTAATCTTGCAATGATTATGCTTATTGATTATAGTACTGATCCTTCCTACCAATACCTAGTATGCAATTATTGGTAATATCAGAAGCTGCAATGAACTATAAAATAAATTATGTTTTCATTAGACAATATTTTCTCAAAGCATGTTTAGCCTGTTTAAGGGCATATTTTTCTTTTAATCTCATAATTTGTTTGTAAGACAAGTTAGAACAAAATGCCACAATTCCTCCCACTCACAATTACACACTCATTAACACAAATCTTGAATAAAAGCCCAGTAAATCATTTTTAACATAGTAACAAATTATTTTGCATTATTACATATAGTCTTTTTGCAGAGACATTGCTGATTAGCTTTTGACAAATTTAGGGGCATGTAAAAGGAAGTGCCTGGGCAGTATTAACTACTTTTAACCATTTCTAATTAAACACATTACTACATTTCTCCATCTCTCTCTATATACATATATTTACTTACATACAGCAAGCTATATTGTTCATTCAGCATTACATATGTATCTATCTAAAAGAAGTACTAAAAAAAATTTTTTTTAATGTTTATTTTTGAGAAAGACAGAGCGTGAGTGGGGAGGGACAAAGAGAGAGGGAGACACAAAATCTGAAGCAGGTTCCAGGCTCCAAGCTGTCAGCACAGAGCCCAATGCAGGGCTTGAACCCATGAACTGCGAGATCATGACCTGAGCTAAAGATGGACATTTAACCACCTGAGCTCCCCAGGTGCCCCTGAAAGAATTATTTTAAGCTGTATTACTACTTTCCATAACGACCCATCACTGGGGCATACAGTAATCACAGTAAATACTCAGATAACCTAAGAGATTTCATCAAGCAACTTAAGAATACTAGTATTATTTATTATTGCATTTCCTTTTTTTGAAATCTTAAGGTCTACACAATGGGATCTTACAACAAGGTTCTTTTCATACTTCTAGAACTAATTCTCCTTTGTATGGACACAACGGACCAAGGAAACCAGTAGCTCATATATCAAAAAAAACTCTTCCTTTCTTCAGTTTTATCAAACCTAAAGATCACAGCCCAATAATTGATCCCATTTACGTCAGTGGTGTCACTGTATATTTTAAATCTTTATTTAGAACGATCACTATTAAGTCATTCGGTTAAGCATCTGACTTCAGCTCAGGTCATGATCTCAGAGTTCGTCAGGTCTAGCTCCACATCAGGCTCTCTGCTGTCAGAGCAGAGCCCACTTCAGATTCTGTCCCCCTCTCTCTTTGCCCCTCCCCAAACTGCTTGCTCTCTAAAATAAAATAAGCATTTAAAAATAAAGGGGCAGGGCACCTGGTGGTTTAGTCAGTTAAGCGTCCAACTTCAACTCAGGTCATGATCTCCAAGTTCACAAGTTCGAGCCCCACACCAGGCTCTGTGCTGACAGCTCAGAGCCTGTAGCCTGCTTCTGATTCTATGTCTCCCTCTCTCTCTCTCTGCCCTTCTCCCGCTCATGCTGTCTCTGTCTCAAAAATAAATAAAAACGTTAAAAAATAAAAATAAAATAGAAATAAAAATAAAGGGGCGCCTGGGTGGCTTAGCTGGTTAGCATCCAAATCTCGATTTTGGCCAGGTCATGATCTCATGGTTTGTGGGACTGAGCCCTGCAGCAGGCTCTGTGCTGACAGTGAGGAGCCTGCTTGGGATTCTCTCTCTCCTCTCTCTCTCTGCCCCTACACTCGCTTGGGTGCCTACCCACCCACTCGCTCACGTTCTTTCTCTCAAAATAATAAATACACTTTAAAATACCAAAAAGCCTGAAAATCTACCAATGACTGGTTACGTTTTGTTTTTTTTTTTTTAATGGTCTGGCTGAAAACATTCTGTCTTTATAAATATTTGCAATATGACATGGAATTCAACAGGAAAGCATCAAGTTGGAGACTGCCACTGAAACAAGAGGTTATGAACTCTAATGGTCACGTCTTAGCTCTAAGTCCAAGGTGATTTGCAACTTTTTTAAATAACAAACTCTAAAAATTTACCCTTTAAAATGTGTAATTAGGTTTGTGCTTACTGGCCCCCTCCTCCTCCTACCAATAAGAAAGAGTCAGATTACTGACCTAAATTTTTCCTTTAAAAAGGACACATATACAGGGGTGCCTGGGTGGCTCAGTAGGTTGTGTCCGACTCTTGGTTCCAGCTCAGGTCCTATCTCATGGTTTCGTGAGTTCAAGCCCCGCATCAGGCTCTCTGCTGTCAGTGCAGAGCCACTTTGGATCCTCTGTCTCCCTCTCTCTCTCTGCCCCTACCCTGCTCTAGCACATGCTCTTTCTCTCAAAAATAAACAAACATAAAAAAAGAAAAGAAAACACCTCTTAAAGTAAAACAGGAAAATAGAGATCTGGAAAAATCTGGATCTGGAAAAATCAATACACTGCTATTTTTCATGCTTTAATGTATTTTGTTTTGGTTTTATTATTTTAGAGATTTTCTTTATTCTACCTTAAATTTTCTTACAGTTTATGATGAATGGTAAATATTACATGCAGAGATGACTATAAGGAAAAATGCAAAATTATTTAACTGTATGAAAAATGTGCTACTCGAGAAGTCTTAAAAAAAAAAAAAGAGGTATTCAAAAACATTTAACTGGGGCATCAAACTCCCTTATACAGCAAAAGCAGAAACAACAATGAAATGCAGTCTATAGGCCAAATTATCAGATACTGAATTATCCTATATCACAATAAACCTTTGGCAAGAATTCAGTCTCATTACTTAGAATTATAACTACCTAGACCTAGATTTCTAAGTGATTCAAATACATCTATAGATTTTCTGCTATAATCAATTTTGGTAAAAATGCCTTAAGCAGTACTTTCATTTCCTACACATTTCTAGCTTAGGCACATTTTAGAAAATTCATTACTAGGTAAGAATATCTTTGGTACCAAGTTAAACAATAATGCTGTTACCTTTTTCTAGAATAATTAAATTGGCCGTTTGTTCCATATATTTTTAGAAATTATATATATAAAGTTCCCAGTAAATGTTTGGCATTTAGTTGTCTCCTAAAAAAGCAGTAGTTACATTATCAGTAGCTAAATTCAAGCAAAATGACAAAATGACTAGTTTTTTTCCCAATATGTACTATTTAAACTCCTTTTTTATTTTCAATGTTTTTTTGTTTTTTTTTTTTTTTTTATTTATTTTTGGGACAGAGAGAGACAGAGCATGAACGGGGGAGGGGCAGAGAGAGAGGGAGACACAGAATCGGAAACAGGCTCCAGGCTCCGAGCCATCAGCCCAGAGCCCGACGCGGGGCTCGAACTCACGGACCGCGAGATCGTGACCTGGCTGAAGTCGGACGCTCAACCGACTGCGCCACCCAGGTGCCCCAAACTCCTTTTTTAAACTACTGTGTTCGTGCTATTAGATCTGTAAGCTAAAGTTAGATTTCAGGAAAGTACTCTGAATTGACCGGCAGAAACAACTCCATCTAACATTAAAAACAAAAATAAAATATGCAGACATAAAAGCCAAAAATTCCAAAATCCCTAAGACAATTATACCAAGAGCTTGCCCAACACCTTCTATGAAGATTATATAAGCTGATCTTCAGCATTTTAAAACAGCAGCAAATTTCACAATATTAAGTAGATGTGATTTTGGAATTAATGTCTTTTGTAATTTAAATAAACCTGGTAGCTAAATTTTGTACCTTCCTTTGCTCTTACAACTTCATGATCAGTCATTCTAATAGAGGCTGAACTAGACTGACTAATCATTCGTGAAGGGATAAGGGGCAGCTTATCTCCCAGATCAGCTATCTTGTGATAGAGTTTTGTCCTGCTGACCCTATAAATTAATGTCAGCAGTATAGGTTCATTTATTGGCTACTGCCTGACTTGCTAGCAGCCTTTAAAACTAATTTACTAACAAAACAGGCTTTTTGAAAGAAGTTCTAGTTATAAAAATCTCAAATAATTAAATGTCTTCAATTTTCCAAGCCATCCCTCCAGAAATATTAAAAAGATTTAAATACTTAATACATTCACAATTTCTGTAGAGAAACAGATATTCACTATGTTTTATATCTAAGTATAAAACTGAGTATTCGGTCACTCAACCAAAGTTCTGTAAGCTCAAAGACACAGAAGGTACTCTTAAAACAAAAGGAAATTTTGGTATTTAAGATTAAAGTTTAACAAATCACAGAATAAAACATGACTGTTTTCCAATTTAACTATCTTAAAAAGTTAACCAAGAAATAAGTACACATGATTTTTATAAGAGTGCTACAATTAACTTTCCCTGGTGTTTATGTGAATATTTTCCTACCATATTTACACAAATGTGTCATTAACAAATTAACCACAATTTTTCTCAAAAATTTGCTTCATTTTCCCAAATTTGCAAAGCCTAATTTATCCATGAGCTGAGATTCTCAGTATGAAAAGTCAACACTGTCATAGGCTGTAAATTTAAGAGGAGAATTTCAGCTGTAGCCTGGCAAATTCAGGCCAAAATATATAAAACTCAAAAGCATCTGCAGTACTGTGGGATCTTTTTAATTCTGAACTTCAGAAATGACAGAACTGTTTCTCATAATTTTGAAAGAAAATAGCTTCAAGAATGTCAGAAAAAAATAATTTGGAAAAACAAAAGAAAATATTATAAGTTAATATCAAGTAAAACAATTAAAACAGGCAAACCCAAGGTCACACATCATGACCCTGTATTTACATTAATGGACTGGACAGCTGTATAATTATTAAATTTCACTATGGGTATTAAAATACTAGTAACTCTAAGGGCACCTGGGCGGCTCAGTCAGTTAAGACTCTGACTTTGGCTCAGGTCATGATCTCATAGTTGCTAAGTTCGAGCCCCAAGTCAGGCTCTGTGCTGACAGCTCAGAGCCTGGAGCTTGCTTAAGATTCTGTGTCTCCCCCTCTCTCTGCCCCTGCCCTGCTCATTTTCTCTCTCATCTCTGTCACACTCTCTCTCAAAAATGAATAAACATTTAAAAAAATTTTTTAAAAAGAGTATCAGTAACTCTACAGGAATTATCATTCATCTGTGTATCCCTCCCTAACAGAATGCTACGCAGTGAGGTATTAACACTTAATGTAAATTGGTGAAATCTTACACATTTATTGGCTTAACAGTAATCCCTAACTTCTTAAAAAGTATCTCTACTCCTGGATGGAGGTATGCAATATGTCAAATAGTCTCAATTTTCTAAGATAATTACCATGGAGATTTAGATGAGGATTTTCTCTGTGACACTGAAGTGAGTGCAAATTCTCTAATAAATGAAAAACTGCCAACTGGATGTCTAACCATCAATTAAATTCAACATGAAAAAAAAAAAAATGTTATCCAGGGGCACCTGGGTGGCTCAGTCAGTTGAGCGTCTGACTCTTGATTTCGGCTAGGGTCCTGATCCCAGGGTTGTGGGATCAAGCCCCAGGGCTCCATGCCCAGGGCATGCATGGAGACTGCTTGGGATTGTCTCATTTTCCCTCTGCCCCTCCCCACACACTCTGTAATGTGAAAAACACAACAAACAAAAAAAGATTTAATAAAAAAAAGGTTTAATAATTAAAAAAAAAAGTTAGTTATCCTTACTCACAAAATAGCTCTCCTTTGTAACTTTCCCATTTATGAGTGTCGCCACCATTGGTCTGGTTTCTTTTCTAAACTTCTACACTACATTTTAACAATTCTTCTTCAACTTTTAAAATGGGGTGGGGGTGCTGTTTTTAAAAAGAATTCTCCTTTATTATTCTTCAGATTAATCTCCTCTTTCTGTTGACTTTATTCTAATAAAAGCTTTCACTCTTATCAATTACTGCCATAGATTTCCTAGTTTTCCTACCTCCCAGCTCCATTTATCTTTAATCAAATTTGCATACCATAGCCAAATGAATTTTCTAAAATTATCACAATTATCACCCTTTACTCAGAAACCACAAGTGGCACTTCAACATTCTTTGGATCAAAGCTAACTGAAATCTTGTCCTTCATCTTGCATGTGCTTCATGATCTGTTCCTATTTTTCCTATCCAATCTTATTTATCTTTTAATGCTCCATGACAACAATCTCCCTGATTTTCAAGTCAAAGCAGTTTCCCTATGTATCAATATTCACTAAAGTTTATTTCTTCCATATTTTGTCCTCAGCTATTCTTCAGGAAAGTGTAAACACTTCCTAGACACACACACACACACACACACACACACACAGTTCTATCCTCTAACATGCACTTCAACCTATCACAATTCTACCCATTCTTTCAAACCAGTTCCATCTCCTCTATGAAGCCTTTGCTGACCTTTCCCTGCTCATTCTTATTATACTTGTATGTACCATAACATTTGACTTTATTAGATATTACCTTACAGATAATTTCATGAAAGGTAACGTCAAAAACAATAAAGATGAGAAAGGATTTTATTACAGATGTGAAGTCATAATCTTCCTGAATACACAGACTGAAAAATGTGGAAGGAAAGGAAATTAGGAGATAACATGAAAGTTATTATTTAAACTGAAGAACCCAAATTACGTAATAACTTTCTTTTTTTTTTTTTTACTACAAACATTAGTCTTTTTGTGGCATAGTGCCAAGTTCAGGAGAAGATGTAAGAACACTGCTTTAATTCTAGTTTCTCAAAAATTGCTATAAGATCAAAGCAGATTTCATAACCAGATATAAGTCTTATTTAGTCCCTAGTTTATAGAATACACCTCAAATACAAATTTAATGTGTCTTCATTCTCTTTCTAAATCTATCCGAGATCCTAAATATAATAAATGCAACAAAATACAATTTCAAGTAAAAAATCTGAGTCTAATTAGCAGTATTGAGAACACTGTAAAGGTATTAGTATAACAATACTATACACATTATAAAAACATTCAAGGGCCTAATTGAAAACTCATTAAGCATTTATTAAATAAAATCTGATTCTTAATTACCATTGGACTCCACAGAAGGAAAAATAACTTTACAACATGGAAAACATATTTTTTTACTATGAATTATAAAACAACCCACCTACCTCCTAAACCATGGCCATCAAATCTATACAAATCACAATCCTCTAAACAGATTACAGGACAATGAAACACATACTAATCATGCCACATGTAAGCCAAACTATGGACTGATGACTGCTGTGTTAGTGTTTTTAAACCTATACATATTCTCAATCACACATATTCAGGACGTGTGAAATTTACCTTTCTATAGATTGTATTATTCTAAATAAAACAGTACTTTTTTTTTTTTTAACTGAATCTAACATTTTCCTTTTCTCAAAAGCACCCTGTGTTTATCAAAACTTATATTCTGAAGTGAAAGCAACCGTTAGTAGGCAATCTGGAAAAGTTAAGTTTATTTTAAAATAAGGATTTAGCTGGGGCACCTGGGTGGCTCAGTCAGTTAAGCATCTGACTTCGACTCAGGTCATGATCTCAAGGTTTGTGACTTCAAGCCCCAGGCTGGGCTCTGTGCTGACAGCTCAGGGCCTGGAGCCTGCTTCAGATTCTGTGTCTCCCTCTTTCTCTACCCCTCCCCCACTGACTCTCGCGTGCTCTCTCTCTTTAATAAATAAATAAAATTTTTAAATAAGGATTTATATCATGTTTACTAGATCTGTTTTACTTTCTATTATTCTAGCTAGAATAAAGTTTTCACATGATAAAATATCATCTTAAAAAAATAACATCACAATTATAAGGAAAATCAACTAGTTTAGCCACAAAGGGATTCTGTAGTTTTAAAAAGAGTACTGCTCTAAAGAGTATCAATCTGATACTTTCTGACCCTTGTCAAAATGAATTAGTTAAGGTATTTTCTCAGGGTTGGGGGGGGGGGGGACGACAAAAAACAAAGAAATCTGAGTTGATGAAGTGAATGGTTGGTTTTAAAGATGTGAAATTAAAGCAGGAAATATAAAACCAACCACACCCTTTTGCTATGAAACAACTGCTTTTTGTCTCTGATTTGATGCAAAAGAGAATACTGAACTGTTTTATGAGCTCTTCAAATTTATACTATACTTCTAGACAGAAGCAGCTTAAATATCAAAGATATTTCATAGTGTGTGCCAAGTTGTTTTGAAATACTTACAAAATGTTATTGTTGCAAATGAATAATTTCTCCTTAAATGATAAAATGTTCAAAATACAGATATTTGGACAAAATTCAGACTTGACAAAATTATTACATTTTCTGGTGATGGTTTGTCATCTTGGATCTGGAAGAACAAGTGACAAACACTCATAGGAAATGTAAAAAAAATGAAAATGAGAAAACAATCCAGGGACACTCACTTATAATTTATATTTTAAAAATACTGAAGGGGCGCCTGGGTGGCTCAGTCGGTTAAGCGGCCGACTTCGGCTCAGGTCACAATCTCGCGGTCTGTGAGTTCGAGCCCCGTGTCGGGCTCTGTGCTGACAGCTCAGAGCCTGGAGCCTGTTTCAGATTCTGTGTCTCCCTCTCTCTGACCCTCCCCCGTTCATGCTTTGTCTCTCTCCGTCTCAAAAATAAACGTTAAAAAAAAAAAATTTAAAAAAATAAATAAATAAAAATAAAAATACTGAAAAAAATAAAGACTTCCCTTTTCCAATGTACTGACAATCAAATCAAAAGATGTACAGAAATTCAATTAACACTAGGAAAGAAGGGGAATGAAAATCATATTCTATACACTGAAAAGACCGGAAAGTTGGAACAAATGACACTCATTAGGAAAACTAAGTTCATTCACTAAGAACCAGAACTGTAAACATATGTATTCTCAGAATGTGAATCTTTGAAATGGGAAAAGCCTATAAATCGCTTGAAGAAAAGATACGAAATAATCTAATTTTAATAAGCTTCAATTTTAAAGGTCTTAAATAGCACAGGAGTAACAAAAGGGCATAGAATAAAAGCATCTATCAAAAGAAAATACACCATAATCCACAATTTAAACTTTCCACGTTGAAAAAGACAAAAATCGAAGGAAATCTTAAAAGATTTTTAACTCCTCCCTCATATTGTAAATAAAAGTTTCAGATGTTTCACACTTTTTTTAATTTTTATTTTTTAGTGTTTATTCATTTTTAACTAGGTAATAAGCAGGGGAAGGGCAGAGAGAGAGAGAGAGAGAGAGAGAGAGAGAGAGAGAGAGAGAGAGAGAGATACAGAATCCAAAGCAGGCTTCAGGCTATGAGCTGTCAGCACAGAGCCTGATGCAGAGCTTGAACCCACTAACCGTGAGATCATGACCTGAGCTAAAGTCAGATGCTTAACGGACTGAGCCACCCAGGTGCCCCTCAGATGCTTCACACTTAATCTAGATGCTACACTCTGATTTTTGTTACTTACACATTCTTACTGAGGTATGAAATACAGTAAAATGGAGACCATCAAAAATTTTTCTAGAAAAATCATACCAGACCAAAATATTAACACAATTAATTTAGATCCTTCCCCTTGACTCCCTTTGCCAATTATAGAACACTTAAGAAATTATTAAAGAATAAAAGAAAACTGAGTTGTAGGGCAGATAACAGTACTACATCAATTAATTTCCTGATTTTCATCACTGCACTGTGGTCACTTAGGTAATGTTTCTGTGGTCAGGTAACATATGTTAAAGCATTTAAGGAACAGCACGGTTA
The DNA here is from genome assembly GCF_046562875.1 of Panthera onca. NCBI lineage: Eukaryota > Metazoa > Chordata > Mammalia > Carnivora > Felidae > Panthera > Panthera onca. Next base: position 80,587,696 of record NC_138344.1, read on the forward strand.
CAACCTGTTTTCTGAACTGTTCATAATAATAAATGCATGTATTTATAGAGAGGAAAGAATAAAGCAATGTGGTAAAATATTGACATGTGGGGAACCTGGGTGAAAATTACATGGAATTCTTTGCACTTTTCTTGCAATAGCACTTTCCCTTAAGTATTAAATTATGTCAAAATAAAAAGTTAAAAAGAAAAGGAAGCTTAACACTTAGGAAGTCAGAGAGCAAAATAACTGCATCAAGTCTCTTTAGTTTCATGATCTTTGCTTTTAGAAGTATTAACAGATAGGGGCGCCTGGGTGGCTCAGTCGGTTGAACATCCAACTTCAGCTCAGGTCATGATCACACTGTCCGTGAGTTCGAGCCCCCGTCAGGCTCTGTACTGACAGCTCAGAGCCTAGAGCCTGGAGCCTGTTTCAGATTCTTTGTCTCCCTCTCTGCCCCTCCCCATTCATGCTCTCTCTCTCTCTCAAAAATAAATAAACATTAAAAAAAATTTTTTTATTAAAAAAAAGTATTAACAGATAAAGTGTATCTCCTAAGTATATCTCACTTAGCATGACATGAAATTAATACTGAATTATATCTACAATCTAAGGCAAAACTGTCACTTTTAAGTCATTTTCTTTTGCCTCAGGTGGAAAGAAAAGGGTAGAGTGGAGTAGACAAGTTAGAAGACACGCATTCATTTCTTAGCTTTGGATTTTAGAATTCTTTCCAATTAAGAGTCAAATCATGGTTGAATCTTTTTACAAAGTTAAAAAGTTGATACGCTCACCTTTTTTTTTTTCATTAAAAAAAAATGCATTTAGGTTGGATTACATCTGCTGAATGTATGTGCTAAAATTAGCAAATAATTTTCTTCCCTCTAAAAATCTGTAGAAACGTAGTGCTATGGTCCAGTGGGTCTAATTCACTCACATTTTGGGATAAAGGAAATAAAGAAGTCAAAAGATTTCAGTTTATGAATTATTCTACCTTTTACAAAGCTATATCTGATAAAATAGCAGAATAAAATCCAACAAAGATAGCTAAAAAGAATAAGAAAATTCATGAATTATCCTTTGCACATAAAATTAATCTTTGTATTCATATGATGATCTACCTAGATTAAGACATTAGAAGTTATGATACATCAATTTAAAAAGTAGGGGAGCCTAGTTGGTTAAGTGTCTGACTTTGGCTCAGGTAATGATCTTACAGTTCCTGAGTTCGAGCCCCGCACTGGTCTCTGTGCTGACAACTCAGAGCCTGGAGTCTGCTTCAGATTCTGTGTCTCCCTCCCTCTCTTCCCCTACCCAGCTCACACTCTCTCTCTCTTTCAAAAATCAATAAACATTAAAAAAATAAATAAAAAGGAGGTTTTTTTTCCCCCATTAAGTTTTATCTTCATATCAGGGATTCAGAGCCAATATGCTCACATTGAACTCTACATTCAAGAACAAAAAGATTTAATTTAAATTCACAGAAAAGTGCAAAAACAAACACATTATCTCCTAATTCGTTACTAAGACATTTTGCTGGAAACCTCACCTTTATATCTTTCTCTTTATATAGGTAACTTGACATTTATAAAAACATTAAAAATGAGAAATAATCTGAAGGTCTAACTAATGGATGCCAGGTTAAATCTACAAAATACAATACTATGGAACCACTAAAATTGTATTTCATTCACAGGACTGTGAAGCATTAAGAAAAAATGACTTAAAAACAATTTAATGATATTCTTGTTGAAAAATGAAAAAAAAAGATACTTAGAAAAACATGGAAAGATAGATTGCTAAATATTAATCTCTAGGTAATAAGTCTGCGGGTGTTTTTCATTTTTTCTTTTTATTTCTATATATTATACTTCTTATACTGTCTGAATAACAATCATGTGTTATTTTTATGGTTATATAAACAAAGTTCCTTTTTTGAAAAAAACAACATAAAATCAAAATTAAAAGGACCTGGCTAAATAATACAGCACATATCTAGATAATGAAACAGTATTGAGACATGAGAGCCTCAGGCATGATGGCTCTGTGGGCCCCAGCTCCTGATTTAATCACAGCAACCCCCTTTTGTCTACTTCACATAGTTCTCCAATCTTATATTTGACAACAGGGTACTTTTTTTTGGTTAAAAAACAAATGAAAACATGTTATACAGCGGGAACATTTACTGACATGAAATGATGTCTTCTATGAAGTGTCAACTACATAGACAAATAACAAAACTGTTCATAATATATCCTAGTTTTAAAAGTTAATTAAATTAAGATTTTATGGGGGTTTTGAATTTTAGTTTCAGTTCATTTGTTTCTAATACTTCTTAAATAAGTAAACATATTTTAAAAACATAAAACCATTTTTTAGAAACAGTTAAAGCCTACAACTAAAAGAGACCTTAAATTAACTTCTATCTTCTTTCTAAACCTGAAAAAGGTATAGATCTAATGACAGCAGGGAAAAAAAGTGTATTTATTTTAAATTAAAGCAACATTATCTAACATTTTGGAAAGAAACCTTCAGCAGATGAGTCAGTTCATGAAAAACATACATTATAAATAAGTAATCTAATATTAAACTACTTCATTTCATTAAAAAAAAGACCTAAATCCCAAAATTCTAATGTCATGGTGTCTGTATTACAATAGTCGTCATGTGAAAAGTATTTCATACTACACATGCTTAAATTATATAGGCAAGTGATGTTAGAGCTGAACACAGCCCCTACCCAGCACTAAATTATTTAAATACAAAAAGCAGTTCACTGAATAATCTGAAACTTCTTATAGAACAGTTTTCATTCACATGGATAACAAATTAGCATAATGTTATAAAAGAAAATTGTGTAACAGATAAAGTCCCCCAAACACATTTATTAGCTTCCACAATAAATTAAACCATTTAAAAGAGTTTTACTGAAAAAAACTTATACCCATTTCCACTACACTCGCTATTTTATAAACTAATCTATCTGTTCCACAGAAAGGAATATGACAGAATGCCTATATGGTTTTAGTCTTTGCTATTCACTTTGTCCTTGACAGAGTCAAAAAAGTTTCCCCAAAATAAGTTTCAAGTGTCTTCATTTAATACTCAAAGGTCTGAAGATGTCGTTCATGTGGCTGTTCTTAAAGTTTGATTCACAAAATGGAAATGAATGATTTCTTTGAGAGGTGCTGTAGCTAAATTTATACTTTTATAGTACAGTGGTTGGACACAATACAGTGAAAAATACTATGAGGTACCAAATGTTCCTCACTCACTGACCAAACAAACCTTTCTTGTGGCCTTCTGCTACAGAAGTCAAGAAAATATTACCTGAGAGATTTTTCTGCTGCGTCCTGGTTTGCTGTTGGATTAAGGCCAGAAAGCAGTAACAATGGAAAGGTCTTTTGAATTTACTAAATTTAAGGATTCCCAAACTAAAAGATGTAACCTAGATACGAGCTGATTACAGCTGTAACATCCTACTTAAAAAAATAAGGAAATTTATACTTTCTCCCTTCTGAACAAATTTTTATTACTTTTAATTCCAAGGCCAATACTCCTTACAATTTGGTAAACTTTTTAAAGCTTAAAAAAACAAAAACAAAAAACCCTTCCTTGAAATCTTTCCTTCATCCTCAATAACATATTTGAAATGATTTTGCATTTAATAACACATCCTAAATTATATTCAAATAAATTTTAATTATACAACAAAATTTAAAGTTAGTTGCCCAGTACACAAAAACAAAAAAAACACAGAGTTGAAGAATTTTTTTTTCTCAAAGATTGGTATACAAAAATTATAATAGAATCTGCACTTACTCTTCACCCCTTTCTTCCCCTTTCGTTCCTTCTTGTACTGTTCCTTCAGTTTACTTATTAGCCCCTGGTCTACATCCCAAACCTCAGTAGGTGGGGAGAGGTCATCTTTATCTACATGCAGCATATTATTAAAAGAAAAAAAATCAGCAGTTGGCAATGCAAGCTGTTGGCAGTTAACTGTTATAGCTTTACATAATCATAATAAAAATGTACTAACAGCATATACCCAAAATACTTTAAAGGTGCAGTTTCAGTTTTGGTATTCACAGCTCAAACTCTAAAAGCCCATCTCACAAGTTTCTATACAGTTAATACTAACAGTTAAATGGTGCTTCATTTCTATGAATCACAAATTTGAAGGTTATTATTCTTTCAATGACTAATATTCAACGGACTTATATTAGAAAACTAACATTATACAAAATAGATCACTGCATCTTTATAAAAATGTTAATAAAAATTATTCAGCCAGCATCATAAAAGCAAATGAATGAATTACATGCGAACTATTCATAAGAGTGCAAGCTGGAAAGGTCAGTGCCATTTTATTGATGAAAATACTCATGCACCTTCTGTCACACTGATTCTGCATGCACGGGATAACTATACTAATGGAGAGGCATTCTAGTCCAATATAATACATACATATAGTTCCAAAATACAATGTCTCAAATAATACATACAAAGCATTCAGAGAAGCCCACCTTGGCCCCCACCCCACCCAAATAGTTCCATATCTCATTACCTTCTTCCATTGGTCTACAACTAAGATTAGCAAAAAAAAACAAAAAAACAAAACTCAAATTCCACTGAAGAATTTTTTTAGGGCTGATTTTTTTTTAGGGTAAGATAAAAGCAGTGACAAGCATGGAAAAGTGAAAACATACATTGCTGTACATCTGCTAAAGATGAAACTTCAGCTATTTTAGCTGAATCACAAATCTGTATTTATTTTAAGTAGATACTTGTGCCTGCAAAAATTTTACTCTATGGTAATCTAGAAGAAACAGCATTAAAAAGAAGCAGAATAAACGTAAGTCTATTAGAATTCCTTTTAAGTATTATGGGCTTTTCCTTCATGTGTTTAGTTCTAAAACAGCCTCGTTATTAGGAAGTTTAACACTCTGTAAAAGAGTAACAACCAGGAATTTATATAAGCATGTCACTAAATAAAAATTATACCAAAACATATAGGCTAAGTCAATCAAGACTGACAAAATAGTAAGATTTTAGGGAAAAAAACACTTGTTACATTTTTTGGTAACTCATTATTTTAGCTCACAAGTCTTATAAACTGCCTGGGCCTCACTGACTTAATCCAAATTCAGTGGACATTAAATAGCCTTTTTCCTCCCCTTTTATAGATTGCTATATCTAGTAAGTAAAAGAAACTCTATTTGAATGACACATACAAATTCAATTACTTACTGTACCTTGGGCCTTTCCTACTACAATTATTATCACTTTCTCCCTTATGGATATACCTATAATCTTAGGTAGTCAGTATATAAAAAGATTAATCCAAAACTTTAAGTTAATTTGCCAACTTGAATTACTTAAAAGTAGGTTGCTCGAGACTGAAATTTACACGTAAGATTATTTGTCAAATCTGCAAATTTTAATACTGTTTGTAATAATGTAGTAATACTGATTTAAACAGAAAATTCACTTTTCGTGTACTCTAATCATGAAGTTTACAGAAAACTGTGCTGTATGAGAAGTCCTTCTGTGCACTTACTGAAGACTCCAAAAAAAAAAAAAAGTGATATGAAGAATTAATCATTTGCACTCATCTTAATGAAGCAATTAATTACTTTTAAAAATGACCACTTAAAGTAAGCCAAATGGACACATTTTAAACCTACAGAAGCAAACAAAAAAAAAATCTTAAGTGGTAAGTAATTCCATAGGATCTAAAATTTTAGTAAGATAGCCAGGTTTTCAAAGACCTCTGTAGAAAAAATAAAGCTGTGAGTAACTGTAATTAAAGTAGCAAAGGGTACTGGAGTAAAAAAGCAAAAGAAAATAAACGGGTAAGCCTAAGGAAAAAAACAAGTATTACTTGCAAGATAACCTAAAGTCTAGAAAACAAAGGTTAACTCAAGGCAGTGCAACGAACAGGTTGGTGAACGCATATGTGCTCAGAAAACATCCTGAAACTTGCCTGGTAAGTAACAGCTGATTTGATATTGCTTTTAAGAAATAGTTAAGAGCAAAAAGGAAGAGGCAGCATAATCTTCTACATATTAATTCTGTTTTTTAAAAATCTAGGGGGGAAAAATACCAAGAAATGAGGTTGAATCAGTTACGGGAACTTTTTTGTTTAAATAAGGAAACACAAATATGCACACACAAAAAAATGACGCATAACAACTCAAAACCACAAAAACATAAAATTCTTCTATGGTAATGCTAACTATCAAAGTAGAGGAATTATATAAATCTACTTAATGTAACATAAAAATATAACCAACTTTATGCATATATTCAATACTTTAATTATCTATTATATTTAAATATAAACATTCAGATACTAATTATTTTTTTTTAGTCTATACATTTCCACAAATCACAGTTTCAAGTTGGAGGAAAAAAAAACCAAACATGCTCAAAATGCTGAGTCTCCATGAGAGAAACAGCAAATTTAGAAAGCCCACTAACATTTTTGATTAGCAGAAAAACTAAAAACTACCAAAATTAAACTCAGACTACAAATGTAGGTAAGAGAAAAAAACAGGATTTAAAAGCTCTCTTAAAAGCAGCAGTTTTACATGATAAAAGGTTTCAAAATTTGATATATCTGAGCAGATTTCTGACATACAAAGTAACATATTATCCACTGTGGGTATGTATTGGGTTATGTTTCATTAGGATACATTACTTATTAAAAACAAACCAAAAAAATACCAAAAAATTGCCTTTACCCAATAATTTAAATCTCAAAACCACCACCTTCCCATTTAAGTAAATTCAAATTTAAGCAAATGAGTTAAATAAACGTTATGTCTGTATATCCATCCTCTTTGTTTTAGAAAAACTGAATATAAAACCTGTTGAGTAGAAAAGATAAATTCAGAAACACTGCAAAGATCCTTTGACAGTTTTCATTTGTTAAGGAAAGAAACTGCCTAAACCATTTTGTTCTTTCCTTCTAAAGAACTTAAAATGTTTTAAAGATGTTTCAGTCTCATCTGTAAGGAAGAAACTTTCAGTTACTTCCATTTACACAGAGATTCAGGTCACTCAAATATTAATAGTAAAAGTAAATAACATTTTATAGTTATCATTCACTATTTAGGCCTGCTCCTCAAACTGCAAAAGTCTTTGGAAAGAAGGACCATCAACTGTAAACAATATGGTACTTCATTATTAAAGAAATAATGCCATTTTATACAAATTAAATTCCCCAAATTTTTGTATGTTTTTGACTAATAAACTTCCAGCAATTTTAGGTGAACAAAGCAGGAATGATGATGTGCCAAGATTTAGCTATACAGATCTTCGAAAACTGATTGTTATCTTTAATGAAAATAATCTAAATATTCCTCAGTAAAACCCCAATTAAATAATGGAACATATTGACAAAATATTATGAAGCTATTAAAACTGCTGTTGCAGAAGAACAATTTATTAAGTGAAAAGTGTGGGTTATAAATCAGCACTCAGCAAAATCCTTTGTTAAATAAAAATAAATATACATATATAAATGTTAACCATGATTCTCTCTACATAGTGGCATTATAGGTAATTTTTAATTTCTTCTTCATGTGTCTGTGGGTTCTAAACCTGAAATATACATGTTATAAAATAATTATATATATATAATATAAACGTATTTATATAATTATAAAATAACCTGCGAAAAAACCCCAGTACTTTAGAAACTACTAGAAAAAAAAAAAAAAATTGGTATCTCCAACACTTGAATGGGTTGCACAAAGAAGCTTAACAAAAACTTTAATACTTTTACCATGTCTCCTGAGCAAGGCTAATTCTTAAGAAAAGTAAACTAGAATATAGCTATTTTCAAGTAAGTACAGAAATGTATAATCAAAGACTATAAAGTAATTCTGAAGTTTTTTCTTATTTTCAACTAATGTGCCTCTTCTCTTCCCACTTAGAAGAAGAGGTAAGTGAAGGTCTGAAACAATGCTTGAGAATTATAAACAGTAAGAAAGCTGGCAACAAAATCCAGATTTTTAAGCGCTTGAAATTGTTATCTGGATAGTTAACAATTATCTTACCTATGAAATTTTATTTCTTCTATTAGCAATATTGGTTCAATATATAAATACAACATTTTTAATAACGTGTTTCCCATCACCAAAGTAGTTTTTAAGTATTTAGTGCTAATTCCTCCTGCAAATAGCTAAGCAACTTTGGTGTTTGACTGAAATATGCATTAACGTACACAGTAACCTTTTCCAATAAAGCTCTGTAAACACAATGTGTGTTCTACCTGCCAGATAACATGCTTGTATTAAAAGCTGATTAAATGAACAACATACTGGACCTCAGGTTATTATCTTAATATAATTTTTACACTTTTATTTTACTTTCTAATGAGGTTTTCAACCCTGTATAAATAGAAATCTTTTCTTTCAGTTATGGCTGAATTATTATTAGCATTACATATCATTCCCAAAGGCTAGGCCCTAATATATGCATACTAAATATTGTATGTAATAAAGTTTAATACCTTCACTAAACCTTGTTCAACACAAAGCTATAATTAAGGATTAGTAGCTTTATTACTTTCTAGTAATAAGTCAGATAATATTATATAGGCATAACAAAAAGAGTTAAGTCTTCTTTAAACCTAGATACATTGCCAAATTAAATAATGGGAATGTTTAAAAGTATATACATGCATGGTTTTTTTTAATCTGCTAAAAAGAAAGGAACTGAATTTATTTCACCTTTAAATCAATAAGCTTCAAAAATCAAAATCTAACAAAAAGTATATATTAAACATAATTTTGTCACCAAACCTAAATAAATTGGTGCAGAACACCCTGAAATTATTCACTACCACTTCTCCTTGCTCTTGCTTAACTGCTACCATACATTCAAATACTCACATTCCACATATAATATTTAATAGTAATATATCTTTAAGGGCTAGATATTATCCCACCCCCATATTTTTTTTTTATCAACTTACCCCATTCTGTGCCATCCCCTGAACTCCGTGCTTCTCCAGCTCCTTCACCATCTTCAGCAGTCACTAAAAAATCAAATTCTTTCAGTGCTTCCTCAGTATCAGGATCATCAGTTAGGTCAGCAGCTAAACCTTCATTACCTATCTGTAAATGGAACATAAGCCAAAAATTATTTTTATCCTAGATTTTAAAGGGGTCCTTTATATGTTTTTAACAGCATTAACTTTATTTTTTTAATATAATTTATTGTCAAATTGGCTAACATACAGTATGTACAGTGTGCTCTTGGTTTTGGGGGTAGATTCCCGTGATTCATCGCTTCCATACAACACCCAGTGCTCATTCCAACAAGTGCCCTCCTCAATGCCCATCACCCATTCCCCTCCCTACCCATCAACCCTCAGTTTGTTCTCTGTATTTAAGAGTCTCTTATGGTTTGCCTCCCTCCCTCTCTGTTTGTAACTACTTTTCTCCCTTACCTTCCCCCCCATGGTCTTGTTAAGTTTCTCAAATTCCACATATGAGTAACACCATTAACTTTATATTTATACTCCCATTTTTAAATTACTTAAATACACAAAATTTTAGTTTTTCCATGTAGTTCACCAATCATAGATTGTACCCTATATAAATGGTTAACAGCACCATGTGAAGATTACGGTTAAGATGCGATGCAAGTAATGTGGTAGTACAAAATCGTTAAAATACTAAGCAAGAATATTTAAATTCTTTAATTATAAGATTCACAATTACCCTATTTATAGACCCATGCAATCACTTATATTCTGATACACTGTGTTGAACTGATTTCACTCACTGAGAAGTGCCTACAGATTCTATTATTCACAGGGATATGGCATAGCTAAGAAGGATATTAACTGATCTTAGGTCAATAGCTGTGATAATAACAGTGCTATGCATCCCAGGGGGAAAAAAACAAACAAAACGAAAAAAGGGAAAGGATCAAAATCTCTATTCACCCGTGTTACACACATGAAATGTGACAGAAACACTGAGAACTGCAATTACAGTGTGGCAACTTTTTTTGAGGAAAGCTGGCATTTTCCCCACATTACTTAATATCCCAAGGAACCAAAACTTAACCTATCCACTTTTTTTTTTTTTAACATACTTGAAGTATTCTCAGGGTGACTGGGTGGCTCAGTCAATTAAGTGTCTGACTCTTGACTTAGGCTCAGGTCTCACAGTTCAGACAGAGCCCTGTGCTGGGCTCTCTAAGTGTGAAGCCTGCTTGGGATTCTCTCTCTCTCCCTCTGCCCCTTCCCTGCTCATGCTCTCTCCCTCTCTCAAAAATAAATAAGCATTAAAAAAATATATACTACTATGATAATTCAAAAATGGATCGTCTAATTTGCTTATATTTATAGTTAAATCACATCACTGATCAAATAGATAATCCAGTTTTCTAGGTTACAAGCAAAAGTAAATTTTTATTAATCTTTACCAAAAAACAAGAATGTGAACACACATATTTACAATCCACAGTTTACTCCCTCATCCAGAGTGGGAGTATCCCCACTGTAACTTGAGTTAATTTACCATGTGTTTTACTGCACATGAAGAGTCAGACTTCAGCAGTGACTATTAACTGTAGCAGCAGTGGAGAGAGGGTTCCTGGTTATTTTTTTTAAAGTTTCAAACCACCAACTAGCTCTATAAAAACAGACCCTTTATGGCTAGTTAGTGAATGATACACCAAATAATAATTTCTACTACATGTGGGTAATAGTAACAGCTGACTATATATAAAACTTGCATGTGATATGATAAAATAAAAAATGATCAATCACTCTAATGTAACTTAAGACATCTTGAAAATTTCTATTCCAAATAGAATAGATTTTTTTTTTTCAAGGGGAGCAACATGTTCTTTTATTGATGCAAGTACGTCCAGTCACACCAACAACTGACATCCTGTGTTATGGTACAGCTTTGTACTCAGAGTTCATCTCAAAATACCAAAACATCATAAGGTGTGTATCAAATTGGGAAAATAAAGTAGCAAACATAGACACTGTATCAGGTAGGTACTAGGACTGATGACCCAGTGGAGTGCACACTGACATGTAAAGCTCCTTAATGTTGTATTCCAAATATATATTCTCAAGTTTTTAGCCTTTCTGTATCTCAAATACGTAAACAAAGTAATATGTACTACCAAGATACAATATGTACTATCTAGAACATCTGAAAAGTGCAAAAACACTGTGACAGTACAGTGTAAATAATCTTGTTCCACCCAGGGCTGAGGGCGACGTCCATATCGGATTGGGGAGCCACCCCTTCTTGAGGCCCCACCTCCACATCTCCAGGCTCTCCTAGGAAGCTTTGGGAATTCGCAACTAACTGACCCATCCTCACTTGGGCATCTCAGCTGCAGGCTCCTGGGAAGCCAGGCATACGGAGAGAAACAAGGGTGAGTAGTTCTGAATCTGCTTGTGCAGAATGAAAGCCCTGCTGTGAGGGAGAGAGAGTGAGAGCAGATGGCCCACCTCTGGCTTTTGAGGGATCAGGACTTGACCTCCCACAGCCACAGTGTGTGTATTAGCTAATAAAAATTAAAAAATGAGTTCCTACTTTGTGTTTATTCATCCGATGTTTATCTTTTCCTTCTGGGATGCCTTCAATCATGTCATTTTCCTCTTCTTCATCACTGTCATCAGCATTTTCTAAAAAATTGAATGTCTCAAGAACATCACCAGAAGGCCTGTCAAAGGGGAAAAAGATGAATCCAGATATTCCAATGGTTAATTCTAACATTTCTTTCTGGTTCCTATTTTAAAACAGTACTTGAAAATAGTATAGAGGGGCCCCTGGGTGGCTCAGTCAGTTAAGTGTCCAACTTTGGCTCAGATCATGATCTTCAATTTGTGAGCTTGAGCCCTGGGTTGGGCTATGCACTGACAGCTTGGACCCTGGAGCCTGCTTCAGGTTCTGTGTCTCCCTCTCTCTCTCTCTCTGCCCCTCCCCTGCTTGTGCTCTTTCTCATAAATTTTAAAAAAATAAAAGGAAGGAAAGTAGTATAAAGATTCAAATGATAACCTACTTATAATGTAACGCCTAAGTACTCTACCCAAGAAAAGATTGTTTTCTGGCTCAAGTAAAAGTGATTAAGTTTTTCCAATGTTTACTGTCCAAAATATTTTTGAGTAATTACTGTATCAAAATAAAATCACATAGACACTAGGGGCGCCTGGGTGGCGCAGTCGGTTAAGCGTCCGACTTCAGCCAGGTCACGATCTCGCGGTCTGTGAGTTCGAGCCCCGCGTCAGGCTCTGGGCTGATGGCTCGGAGCCTGGAGCCTGTTTCAGATTCTGTGTCTCCCTCTCTCTCTGCCCCTCCCCCGTTCATGCTCTGTCTCTCTCTGTCCCAAAAATAAATAAAAAACGTTGAAAAAAAAAATTTAAAAAAAAAAAAAAATCACATAGACACTCAAATGTGCTATTATTTCTCAAAATAAAGCCATCACAAGCAAGCAACTTAAACTTAGCATTTTTTTCTTTTTCTTTTTTTAAGTAAGCTCCATGCCCAACATGGGGTTTGAACTCACAACCCTAAGAGTCACATGCTCTACTGACTGAGCCAGCCAGGTGCCCCTAAACTTAGCATTTCTTAAAGTTTTACAACCTCTTGTAGTTTGGCCCAAATATTTGAAGACTAAAACCTGCCCAGATTTAAAGTTATGGGGTAAATCAGACATAGATATTCCAATCCATTTCACAGATATTCTTACCTAGAAAACAGGATTTTTAATATACTAAAGAAATACTTTCAAGTCTTTCAGAACCATTTGTGTACTAGGTAATAGTGATAATTTATTTTTATCTACCTACAAACTCATTTTTTAAGCTATAATCTGAGTTCCTCTTCTATTTACAAAAGAAGTTTTTAAAAAGCTGTTTAAATGTCTAACAACACAGCAAGAGAATGGTGGAAATTTCAGCTCAACACAGCCTCTCACAATAAAAGTCTCTGTTCTTCCATTAACTACATGACTGAATTTGGCCAAGTCACTTAAACCTTTTAGCCTCAGTTTCTTTACCTGTAAACTGTTTGGGTTGAACTAGATGATCTTTGGGTACCAAAAAGAATAATCTAAAATTTGGAGTTTTTTTTTCCCCCTCCCTGATTGTTTCTAAGGATACAATATCATTCAGACTATTTTTTTTTTATTTTAAAAAAAATTTTTTTTTTAACGTTTATTTATTTTTGAGACAGAGAGAGACAGAGCATGAATGGGGGAGGGTCAGAGAGAGGGAGACACAGAATCTGAAACAGGCTCCAGGCTCCGAGCTGTCAGCACAGAGCCCGACGCGGGGCTCGAACTCACGGACCGTGAGATCATGACCTGAGCCGAAGTCGGCCGCTCAACCGACTGAGCCACCCAGGCGCCCCCAGACTATTTTTTAATAGCCCTTTAACATGGCATAGATTTTAACAGGTCTACTATATTCTGCCTGTTCCAGCACATTGTTTAAGGGCCTGCATAAAAACTGAATGTACTTAAGAGATGGTTTGTCCAAATACAAATTAGTAAAGACAAACAAAAAACTACCACAATAACAGAACATATACTTTTCAGCTCAACATTTACTGTAACTCTTAACATTTGGGGATTAAATGAAAGGCAAAATGATAGTTGACAAAATTGGTACATTAATAGCAGAAAAATAGAAAATAGTATATTGAAGACCTGAGAATTCTGTTTTGAACTTTGACAAACGAAGTAGTGTTGTCCCTTGGAGAGAAATTTCTGTCTCTAAAGTGAAACTCATGTTTTAGGTTTTTAGAATTGTTTTTGATCACAGCAATATATGTGCATGGCTTTATAAGACAAATAGAACACAATCCATAAAAGGAAAATGATGAATCCAACTTCCCCAAATTAAAAACTTTGTTCTTTGAAAGACACTGTTAAGAGAATTTAAAGAGAAGCCTATAGATTGAGAGAAAATATTTGCAAGTCACATATCTGATGAAGGACCTGTGTCCAGAACATATAAAGAACACTTAAAATGTTAACAGTAACAAATAAAACAATAAAAATGGGAAAATTACTCAAATAGACACTGTATCAAAAAGATACATGAATAGCATAAACTGATACTCAACATCATTAGTCTTTAGGAAAATGAAAATTACATCTACAAGGTCTGAGACTTTACTACTTGCATGCTAGTATGCTGTTTATTTTGAGATGTTTCTTTCTGGCATTCATGATGGTGGCCTTTGCTTTTTTGTTTTTCTTTGAGAGAGAGAGCGTGAGCAGGGGAGAGGGGCAGAGGAAGACAGGGACAGAGAGAAAGAGAAAGAGAGAGAGAATTGTAAGCAGGCTCCATGCTGAGCATAGGGCCTGACACAGGGCTCAATCCCACAACCCTCAGGTCAACAGGATCATGACCTGAGCCAAATCAAGAGTGAATCGCTCACCCAACTTTGTATGGATCTTTTTTAAAATTAATTTTATAGTGTAATTGGGAAGAATCCTTTCCAACTGGAAACACCCTTGGAAATACATGCTGTAACTATATTCCAGCTAATTTTCTTTTATTACTATTTTAATAATCTGTAAGATAATTTTACCTGTTCTTTCTGAAATTCCTAGTCAGATGTTGGCCCTGCTGGAGTGATCTATGAATTTTCCTACCTTTTCAGTTCCATTTCCTCTCTTCCCTTTTTTATTTTTGGGGGTGGGAGGTGATTCTTCCATCTTATCTTCCAAGTTTTACATAGAAATCATTTCTATGACACCTTTTAATTTCTATTAGCTTTAAGATGAACCTTTTAAAAACACATCCCACCAGGGTGCCTACGTGACTCAGTTGGTTAAGCGCCTGACTCTTGATTTCAGCTCAGATCATGATCTCACGGTTTGTGGGTTTGGGCCCTGCATTGGACCCCGTGTTGGCAGTGTAGAGCCTGCATGAGATTCTCTCCCCCTCTCTCTCTGTCCTTCACCCACCCTCATGTGCTCTCTTGCTCTCAAAATAAGTGAATAGAATAGAATAGAATAGAACAGAATAGAAGAACATCCTATTTGTTTTGTAGATGTATTATCTTCTCTCAGTCTTTTTAGAAAAGTAATTATGGTTTTGAAACTCTTCTACTCTCTGTTTTCTGAGTTTCTTTTTTTGTTTGTTTCCTTTGGTCTCTAATTACTGTATTAAAGTCTCTCCTAAATGCTCACATTTAAAAGTGAAGCACCAAAAGGCTAGCTGTATGAACTGTGTACATGGGCATGCCTTCCCAAGCAGCTGGCTTCACTTTTGCATGACAGAGGACAGAGGACAGAGGCTCACCATTTCATTGGCAGATCCCAATTGTCAGGATCATTAGGACTATTAATGTAATAAATTTCAACATCTCCCCGGGAAGGGATATCAGACCCGCTGCCAACATACCAGATGCTGAATACTTGAAGAAAACAGGGAATCTCACTGCTTAGCTGGAGACTGAGATAATCCTCCTGTTTCCAGTTCAGGAAAATCTACCCTAAGTTGCTTTATTTCTGAAGAAATCAGAAATCACTGGTTCAACTTCACTTGAAAATATACCACCATTGGTGGAAGTGTGTTCCGTGAGCTATAGAGGATAAAAGAGGGGCACACAGCCTAATGTGGGGCTCGACCTCATGAACCATGAGATCATGACCTGAGCCAAGATTAAGAGTCGGAGGCTCAAGTGACTGCACTACCCAGGCGCCCCAGTGAGATGATGAATTTTTTTAAACTAAGATTGTGGTGATGGCTGAGTGAGTCTGAATATCCTAAAAACAAACTATATACTTTAAATGGCAGAAATGTATAGTGTGTGAATTTTATCTTAGTAAAGACATTTAATTTTAAAAAGTGTAACTGGTGATTTTCTAAGCCCAAATATAATGCAAATCTTGTTTCTTTCACACTAGTGTGTATATAACCATTGCTATTCTAGTTACAGAGTACCAATATAATTTACTGAAAATACCCTAGCAAAATTTTAAAATCATGATGTTAAAATAGCTCAGAACTGCAAGAAATCACTCTCAAATTTAAATTTAGCACCTATTTCAGAACTATAGCCATACTCTCGGCATCAAAACTTAAAACAGGTCAATTTTAAAAAGCATCTAAGCTAAACTTTATTTGCCCCTATTACCATGTACAAGAAAAGTCTTTAAATGTGAATTCTACCTGCTTTAAAAATTGTTACCCTAGTAGTAACAAGAAGTTAAAGAGATTCATAATTCCCATTATATAAACAGTGTGAACCTACAGATCATACCTTTTGATTTCTTGTCCTTTTTGCTTAGGAGATTCACCTCCATTCAGGATCTGTTCTAAGTTCTTTGTTTCTACCGATCCATTTGGTTCTGAACTGGATAGTCCAAGTAATGACCTTACCCGCTGAGATCGGACATCTAATATTGTATCTGTGTAACCTACTTCCTGAAGATATCTGTTAAGAGACAATTTAAAATATTAGATCCCATATATTAACACCTACAAACCTGTTAACTCAAAAATCACATCAAGCAATGACTGATCAAGGAAAAAAACCCATAATCCTGTAAAATATGATCCTCCTTTACCTCAAAATTTTCTTCTCTATACACTAGTGAATAGAAGAATAAAGAGTCCGGGTCTGATTTATAGGGTATCTATCAGATAATCACGTAGTAGTGAAGAAAGTGACATTTATTAGGCACAATAATAAGAAAGGTCAAAGCTCAGAAGAGATTGGACTCAGCATCTAGATTTGGGAGTTATCAGTGTTTGATGGTATTTAAACCCATGGATTTAAATGAAGTTGCCCTGAGAAAAAACTCTAGAACAGATAGCCTGGGACACAGAAACCTAAAGGGCTAAAAGAATAAGAGAAACTCAAAAAAAATTAAAAGAAAGTACTTGAGAAATAAGGGGGGAAATGGTAGCATAGAGTTAAGAATTCAAAATACAATGGTTAATGCCTTATGTGTCCAAAAGATCAAATAGGAACAAAAAAGTTCTCTTAACTATGTCTGTGAGTAGCTTCAGTGGAGTATCACAATGGAAAACAGAGTACACAGTTGACAAATGAACATGCAAGATTACAGAGATAAACTACTCTCAGAGAAAGGAGGAGAGACAAAATATTAATCCAGGCAATAAGACTAGGCTTTTATAAGAGAAATATTGTACAACTGATTTCACTATAGCTATTGGACTCTTCTAAAAACCGCAATTCTCTTTTTGTGGGGGAACAACTGCGATCACACTCTAACCATGTGGTCTGAATGAGCAGACAAAATCTCACACAATCCAGGTAAAAGCACTTGACTCAGAGTCATTTATTTCATCAAGTTAAGCCAATTCTGATTAAAACAGACTAAAACAGTAAGATATGTCACACAATTACTTTTTTTAATGTTTTATTTATTTGTTTTGAGAGAGAAAGAGAGAAAGCACGAGCAGGGGATGGGCAGACAGAGAAGGAGAGAGAGAATCCTAAGCAATGCCAGCACACAGCCCAATGCGGGGCTCAGTCCCACAAGCCGTGAGATCATGACCTGAGCTAAGATCAAGAGTCAGATGCTCAATAGACTGAGCCACCCAGGTTCCCCGCCACAGAATTACTTCTAATAATACAGCAAAGAATTTAATTATCAAAAAGCTTCCTCAAAAATTCAAGTAAAAGTAGGATTTAGCAAGCCACTTATGAAAGGTTTCAGGTTACCAGCTAAATTCCTTCTATAAACCAGTCACAGTCCCAATTAAAACCAAGTACATGAATTCTGCAATAACAGGAATGGGAGTATCTACAAGTATGAACTCTGTATTGTTTTTCTTCTGGCCTTCCAGCCATCCAGCTTTTATGACATTCTACACGATAAATAGAAAACAACATCATCCTGAGCAGTGTCCAAAGGAACATTCATAGGATACCAACTTTAAAAAGATCCAATAGTCAAAAGAAACAAGAAAGCAATAAAAACTATACACACTGTCCTAGTATCATCAAATAATTTTTTACTTGCAAAGTTACTGAACATAAGCATTCGCATACCTAGATCCTTAAAGAAAGCTGAAAATGAACTATTACTTACTGTCTTAACAGTTGTCTGCCTTGCTTCCACGTTAACTGGCTATTCTGAGGTGCTGTGGGAGCTTCTGTGTCTTTGGTTTCTTCTAAAAATTAACACATACACAAAAGAGACAATTTCACACACAGCATTTCCACTCTTGAAAATATTGCCAAAGTTCTCTCAGGGATAAATTCCCATAAAAAAATAACTGAATGTTTTATAAATGATAGAAGTAAATTAACAACTATTGAGTATTTACAGTCATTTTAAATGTGTTTATCCCAATAAACAAAACACTCAGGTACAACCTGCCTTGTTTTAAAACTGGGAAACCTAAGAGTACATTAACTATTCTACAAGGGATTCAAAAACCAAAAACTCAGGCTATGAAATGATTTCATTTCAGTGATTTCAATATTTATCGAAAAAAAAAATTGTTTTAACTATCAGAATTCTGCTGGGTTGATGGGTTCAAAATTAAAAAGCTACATTTAATATTTACTTAAGCTATTCAAAATCAACACTGTTAAATCTAGTATATATAAAACTATTCAATGACTTAATTTTGAGTCTATCAGGAAACTTTAAATCTTACTCGTAACACTTTATATAATTAATTTCATTGTTAGAACTAAAACCAGAAAATAGTTTCTACTATATGTAAAAGACCATATTTTATTCTCAAATGAGTATATGTACTAAGAGTTTAATAAATACTGTAATCTGAGGTGAGTTAAGCTCTCAATAAGTATCCCTAGTGAGAAATTTACAAATACTTATCAGCACTAATGATACTAAAGAAATATTTTCCTAAAAATTCCCATTATGAAAATAAGATAATGCAGACAACAGAGGATCAAAGAAGATCAGCCCTCACAATGAATGCTGAGAACCTTTAGCATGGCTCACAGTTGTCAGGTTCTTAGACTCCTCAGAGTCATAAAAAGAAAAACTTACTGGTAGTTAATTCAAATATTCCCTGCCTTACTTCTCTAACTGTAACAATTCCATTATTTACACCTTCTCATTCCTCCCCTGAACAGAGAGAACGTCTAAGATTTCTAGAAATAATTATTTCATCTTAATAGCTCCTTTGTTTATATATTTCATCTATTTATACAATTTTGTTTGCTGTTAAATCATGTATAATACATAATCACTGGAGAAAAAAATACATTCTTTAAGTTTATTTATTTTGAGAGAGAGAGAGAGACAGAGCATAAGCGGGGAAGGGGCAGAGAAAGAAGGAGAGAGAGAATATCCCACAGGTCAGCAATGTCAACTAGAACTAGAGCCTGATGCGGACCTCGAACCCATCAACTGTGAGATCATGACCTGAGCAGAAACCAAGAGTCAGATCCTTAACTTACTGAGCTATCCAGGTGCTCCAAAAAAATACATTTGTAAAAAGAAATACAACGCCCCAAATCCTATCATTAAAATTGTTAGTGCTTGAGACTTTATCATTCCTATTTTTCATCTCAAAATACATACATAAACTTCTCCTTTCCTTAAAAATGGGGCGAGGCACCAATGTGTATACTGTCCTATAAAGCTGCTTTTGACACCTAACATATTTGAACATTCTCTTGATGTCAATGAACACAGATTAATATTACATAAAATGATCACACAGTATTCCACAGAAAGTATATGCCTATTTAATTTAACCAGTCCACTAATGTCGACATTAGTTTCTACCTTCCATTATGATAAATAATTTTTCTATAGATATCCTTGAAGTACACCAAAAGCATATATACAGCTCAAAGAATTTTTTAACACATCAATGTAATCAGTTCCTAGATGAATAAACAAAACATTATTAGTGTCCCAAAAGCTTTCCTTGTACCTTCCTGCAGTCACTAGACAGTTCTTTAAGAGTATCAATACTATCCTGATTTATAAAAATTAGATTAATTTTTAAATTTGATACACATGAGATCATTTATATCATTTTTCAGTGTTATGTTACCTGTCCATGTTGTCAGGTGTAGTTACAGCTTTTTCACTTTTGTTGCTAAATAGCATTCCATTATGCTAAAATCATACATTACATGTATCCATTCTAATACCGCAGGTCATTCAAGCTGTTTCCAGATTTTTACAAGACACTATAAGCATTCTTATACAAGCCTTATGATGAGCACACGTATGCATTTTAAGAAGTAGAGTATGTAGACTGGAATTACTGGGCTTCAGAGCATGCCGCTGCTATGTTCCCTTTAGTCTTATTGGCAAACTACTTTCAGAGCAGTTCTATCAATCTGCAATCCCAACACCAGTAGATTTGGTTGTTCTATATCCTCATTTAGACTTGACCTTTTTTTTGTCTTTTCCATTTTAATTTAGCCATTCTGATAGGTGTCTAATTGTATGTACTGCACTTTGGTTGTATTTCCTCAATAACAAATAACATTGAGCATCATTTCATACACTTATTGGTCACTTAGATATCTTCTCTTATGGGTTGCTTTTTCTTTTGCCTATTTTCCTACTGTTATAGATTTTTCCCCCCTAAATACACAAAAAAGCTCTTTACATATTTAGATACAACCCCTTTTATAGGGTTAGGTTTAGGCCATATATATACGTATTACTGAGACATAGGTATAAAAACGTGTATCATACTTCTGTCAAGACAATATTTTATATTTTGATTTAGTTTTGGGTATATAAAAGGCAACACTAATTTGTTTAATGGTTATCTCGATCTATACTTTGAAGTCATTTTAACCAATTTTGTTTATATGTTATATATTGTCCATCACTTCATTGCTCCCCACCCCCACACTAAACACTGTGAATAGTTTTTCTACATCAATAAAGAAAATCTACTCTACTAAATATTGCTTCCCATAAATAAAACACCTGAATGTCATTTTATTCCTCATTTTGAGGAAGTTTTAAAACTTAAAACTTAAGTTTATACAGATAAAAACAAGTCTGTTTTTAGCAGGCAGCAGACACTTATCTGCTAATGATTTGTTCTACACACACTATTGCACTGAAACCAGCTAGCCAATTCTGACTGGCTCCAGGAACAATGTGGCTGCAACTAGCCTCCTTCCTCACATTTACGCAGACCAAGTTAGGGGGACAGCCCTTGAGTCAGAAAGTGAATACTTATTTTCTCAATATTCTAGCCATATTAGAAAGAAAAAGATTCAAATAAAAGCTCCAGATTCATTAACTTCTATGAAGCCACCCCACTCCCTCTAACTGCAGTAAGACTACTGTAGTCAACACGGCCCAAAATATATAGACCTTCCATCTTTTTATTTTTTATTGTTGCTTTTCCAAGGATGAGGCCATAATATTATTCCCTACTGTCAAAGTGAACCTTCACCATCACTGAAAAGCTAGATCAAAGGAAACCCATGCTGCTGATATGTTGGTCTCTTTATTTTAAAATATAGATACCAACAACCTGAAGATATAATAAATGATAAAACCGGTAAATGTAAAAAATTAAATTGTGTATGAAGTGTTTCTGCCAAGTTCTAAGTACTTAAATATTAAGTATTTAATATTAACATTAAACTAAAAACCAATTAATTTTTTAAAATTTACTCTGCCACCTAACAAAAAAAACCAACCTCCATATCTAAGTTTTATCTTCCTTACCATATATGCTTTAACTTTATTAGATATGGTACAACTTTATTATGAAAGAAGAAAAACTGCATATCCAAATAAAGATACACTTTTTTCTTATCTTAGTAACCACCATCCAAGACCAGCATAGAATTCAATTTGAATGCACGATCAAAATGTATATGAGTTCTAAATATACCTGAGAAATAAGAAACTGATAACATTCCCAATATGCATAACATAAATCAAAGAATTCCTTATTCATTTCTAGATGTTTAGACTACCCACATTGTAATCATGTAGAACCCTAAAATTAACGTTAAACTGTTAGCTTTTTCCTATACCCAGCCATCTCTTCCAAGCATAATTGTTCATCAGATACTACTCTCACACTCATTATCTATTTAGTTTAGTGTAAAATGCAAGATTTGGTACAGAGCAAGATGAAATGGAGAAGATTCTTTTCCTTCTCTTATTTGGCTGCCTATGAGGTTTCCAAATTCAGTCAAATTTCCTATTTTCAGAATTAAACTATGGTAATCACAGCTTCTCCAGATAAAAAGAACTTTGTAATAATAAAAAAGTAAACTTTTATAGAACGGGACAAGAATTATCTACAAGGGTAGAATTATTTCATTACCTTTCACTTCTGATACCAAAATGCACTCACAATTTTACACACATTTCAACACAAGGAAAAAAGGATAAATAACCTCAGGATTTAGATATAGATACAACGATTTACTTTTATTCATTTATTATTTTCCCCAAAATATTAGGCATTATTACAGTGGTCCACCATCTAACTAACCAATGCTATCGAAGCAAAATGAGGGTGAAGAAAACATGTCTGTTACAGAAAAATGAGCTTAAACCAATTTTTTTCTTGAACTGGGTCAGGAGAAGGTTAACAGAAGAATCCACTTTACCTGATTCAAAGGTTGGCATTTTCAAATCACCTTGGTTCAGTTCTGTGCCATATTTTAATTTGTGATATTTTGCCCTGAAAATTTAACAACAAATTGTTGAAAGAAAAAAATTTTTTCCTTTTCTACACAGTTAAGTAAATACTAGTATATATTTCTCTGAGAACACGAAACATAATATGAATACCTGTTTTTTAAGCTTTACGGAAATTAGAGAAAAAAGTGTACTGCTATATAAGAAAAAAAATGTAAATGTAAAAAATGAAGACAAATTTTTTCCTTATCTTTAAAGAAAAATAAAATTCCAAAACTTAGAATCTATAACAAAAGACATAATTTCAATTATAAATTTTTTTTCTAATGTTTCTATATTTTTGAAGGAGAGTGAGACAGAGAGAGAGGGAGACACAGAATCTGAAGCAGGCTCCAGGCTCTGAGCTGTCAGCACAGAGCCTAATGTGGGGTTTGAACTCACAAACTGTGAAATCATGACCTGAGCTGAAGTAGGACACTTAACCGACTGAGCCACCCACTATTCAATTTTACAGATTTAAATCTTTTCTATTCCCTTATAAGAATCAAATCCAAGTATCATCTTGTATTTGGGTCAGGGTTTCATACTTTCAAAGTATTTTCAAATACAATGCACACTGGTATAAAAGAGAATACTGTTCTATTTTGTATTATAAGAAAACGAGGCACACATACCTTTCTTGTTTTAATGCATACTCTAACATCTTTATTCTTCTTACTAAATCCTTCTTCAAGTTTTCTTGTCCTTTTCTTTCTCCTTGCAAAAATGCTATCCGGGCCTAAAAATATAACAGGTTCATTTATTTTCATTTTTTTCCTAATGATACATTAAAAAAAAAAAAAAAACAATAAATAGTAACTTGTTCATGATGGCAAGTTTTAAAATTGATAGAGGCAGTCAACCAAACTTTGTTAGTAATACAATTACTTTAAAAATCAATGACTATAAATCAGCTATTTGCTTAATCTTAAGGTCTCTAATGTTAACACTTTTTACATAATCATAAAAGGAAATTTTATACATAAAAACTGAACCTACTTCCTAACATACAAGTCACAAAAAACTAAAAAATACTATTCTCTTCATGGACACGAGACACAAAAACTTCCATGCTGTTCTGCTATCTTGGCTCCTCCCCAAATTATTATTTTTTTAAGTAAATATTTTCCCCCAAATGAGATGTTTGTTTCAAAAGACAGTAACATTACTTCAAAACCATTTTGCGTTCACAAAATACTTAAAAAATGTGTAATCTTTTCTATTCTACCCACCTACTCCAAATTGTTTCAATTCTTGAAACAGTAATACTAGAGTACTGCAAGTAGTTTAAGTAAAGCCACTGTATGTTCAAAGAACTCATTACTTTCTGTTACCATTTTTCTACTACGAGAGGGATTATTTTCTTTTCAATTGCCTTATTTTCTGTGAGAGGCAGCTTTAAAGAGCCTGGCATCTGTATGGAGACATTTGCCATTATGTACATAATTACAATAAAACTAACTTCCACAAGGGGGAGAATGCCCTTGCTGAGATGACCCATAGGTGTATTTATTAAGAAAAAGTAAAGCTACTATTAGTAAGCTAAATTATAATTTATTTTTTAAAATTTCAGTGAACATGAAATCAGAACAAATGAATTCAGCTAGATGATTTAACCCAGTAAGTTGGATCTGTTTTTCTATGATAGAAATACACTGGCCAGCAGACCAGCTAAATCAAATTGATTAATAAGAACATGTAAGTATTTAAATGTCCACTGCTATCAAAACAAGCTCTTCTCTATTACCCTTAAAAAAAATAATAAAAAAATAAAAGAATCATCTGCAACTCCTTAACACTTGTGAAGTTAGACAGCTACATAACACTTCCAAATATAAATTTCAAAACAAAAATAAAACATCAGGAGGAATGGTAACTATTCAGAACCTAAGAGTCTAAGCTGCTAAAGAAAAAAGTAGCACTTAAGCAAATGTAAAAGGTCAGTTTCACCACACAGCTTCAAGAAACTCTGATTAAGTTTTTTGCCTTAACTCTCTTTTTTTCACAACAGTAAGGGCAGTCACCATCCAACGTCAACATACAACACCATTACAATATTACTGACTATATTCTCTATACTGGACTTTTCATTCCCCTAACTTATCAATTCTGTAACTGCAAATTGCACCTGTTAAACCACTTCACCTATTTTGCCCATCGCTCTAACCTCCTCCCCTGTGGTGACCACCACTTAATTCTCTGTATTTATGACTGTTCAATTTACTATGTTCTTTAGATTCCACATAAAAGTAAAGCATATCATATTTGTCTTTCCCTGGCTTATTTCACTTAGCATAAAACCTTCTAGATGCAAATCATGTTGTCACAAATGACAAGATCTCATTCTTTTTGTGGCTGAGTAATATTCCATTGTGTAATATGCCATCTTCTTTACTTGTTCAACTATCAATGGACACTTAGGTTGCTTCATATCTTGGCTATTGAAAATAATGCTGCAATAAACACAGGGGTGCACGTATCTTTTTCCAATTAGTGTTTCTATTTTCTGTGGATAAATACCCACTAATGGAATTACTGGATTATATGGTATTTCTATTCTTAATTTTTTTATTAAAGAAAATAATCTTTTTTGAGAAAGAGAGACAGAGTACAAGCAGGGGAAGAATAGAGAAAGAGACAAAGAATCTGAAGCTGGCTCCGGGCTCTGAGCTGTCAGCACAGGGCCTGACATGGGGCTCGAACTCAAAAACCACGAGTTCATGACCTGAGCCGAAGTCAGAAGCTTAACCAACTGAGCCACCCAGGCGCTCCTCTATTTTTCATTTTTTGAGGAATCTCCAGCTTGTTCCCCACAGTGGTTACAGCAATTTACACATTCCCACCCATGATGCACAAGGGTTCTCTTTTCTCTACATTCTCACCAATACCTGTTAATTTTTGTCTTTTTGATATTAGCCGTCCTGATAGGTCTAAGGCAACAGGTCTCTGTGGTTTTGTTATGTATTTCCCTGATGGTTAGGGATGTGAGCATTTTTTCATGTGTCTCTTGTCCATCCAAATATCTTCTTTGGAAAAATGTCTATTTAGGTCCTCTGCACATATGTAAACCAGATTGCTGTTATTTTTTAATATTTTGTCTTTTATTTTTTTGAGAGAGACAGAGAAAGAATGCAAGCTGGGTAAGGGCAAAGAGAGAAAAGGAAAGAGAATTACAAGCAGGCTCCACATTGTCAGTGCAGAGACCAATGTGGGGCTTGAACTCAATGAACTGTGAGATCATGACCTGAGCCAAAATCAAGGGTTGGAAGCTTAACCAACTGAGCCAACCAGGTACTCCCAGATTGCCATATATATTTTTTTTTTTTGGTGTTTAGTTATATAAATTTTTACATATTTTGGATATTAACCCTTTATCAAATATATCATTTGCAAATATCTCCTCCCATTCAGTAGGATAGAGAGTGAGTGAGCGAGTGAGCAAGTGAGCAGAGGAGGTGTGGAATAGAGGGGAGGATCTGAAGCAGCCTCTGTGCTGACAGTAGACAGCCTGATGCAGGGCTTGAACCCATGAACCATGAGATCATGACCTGAGCTGAAGTCAGACACTTAACTAAGCCACCCAGGCACCCCCAGATAGCTCTTCATTTTGTTGATGGTATCCTTCGCTGTGCAAAGCCTTATTTTGGTGTAGGCCCAATAGTTTATTTTTGCTTTTGTTTCCCTTGCCTGAGAGTACATATTTATTAGTAAACTGCTGCTAAGGGTGACGTCTACGACATTACTGCCTATGTTTTCTTCCATGAATTTTATGGTTTCAGGTCTCATGTTTAGGTCCTTAATCCATGTGAAATTTATTTTGTGGACTGTGTAAGAAATTGGTCTCCTTTCATTCTTTTGCATGTAGCTGTCTGGTTTTCCCAACACCATTTACTGAAGAGACTATCTTCCTCATTGTGTACTCTTGCCTCCTTTACCATAATTAACCATGTAAGTATGGGCTTATTTCTGGGTTCTCTATCCTGCTCCATTGATCCATGTGAATGTTTTTATGCCAGTACCAAACTGTTTTCATTACTATAGTTTTGTAGTGTATCTTGAATCTGGGATTGTGGTACCTCCAGCTTTGTTCTTTTTCATGGCTGCTTTGACCATTTGGGGTGCTTTGTGGGTCCATACAAATTTTAGGATTGTTTGTTCTAGTTCTGTTAAATACACTATTGGTATTTTCATAGGGGTTACACTGAATCTGTAGATTGGTCTGAGTAGTATGGATATTCTGACAATATTAGTTCTTCCAATCCATAAACATGATATACCTCCCATTTTTTTGTGTTGTCTTCAATTTCTCTCATCAATATTTTCTAGTGTTCAAAAGACAGGTCTATCACCACCTTGGTTAAATTTCTTCCTAGGTATTTCATTCCTTTTGGTGTAATTGTAAATGGGATTGTTTTCTTAATTTCTCCTTCTACCACTTCATTATTAGTTTATGTAAACTCAAGAGAATTCTGTAAATTAATTTTGTATCCTGTGACTTTACTGAATTTATTTATTAGTTATGATAGCTTTTGGGTAGAGTCTTCAGGATTTTCTATATATAGTACCATGTCACTGCAAATAGTGATGATTTTACTTCTTCCTTACCAGTTTGGATGCCTTCCCTCCCTCCTCCAACCTCTGGCCTGAATGCTATGCATAGGACTTTCAGTTCTATGTTCAATACAAGTGACAAGTGAATACCCTTGTCTTGTTCCTGAGGGATTAAAAAAAAAAAAACAAACAAAACTACACAGTGGTAATGCATCCTATTAGAATCTTACGTTGTTGTATATGTGCTACCAAAGCAGGCACTACAATCTAACACTATTGTGAGACTTCATTTTGACTTCTTGCCTTAGCATTCAACTTCATATTAGAAACAATCCATATATAGAGAATCTAGTAAATTAAACAAACAAGCACAAAGTACACACAAAAAAGCATGAATCTCACAGCAGCTTCTGAAGAGGAGTTGAAGAAGGATAATTCACAAACACAAAGAACCAAAAAAAAGGTGAGAATTCATTAAGACAATGCCTTTTAAAGGAGATATCTTAACCCAAACCACCTCGAGATGGGGGTAAAAGCAAAGACCAGATATGTCATGACTACTGGATATGACCTTATGACCTTGTATCACAAAGTATCTATATAGGTACTTTGAAAAGGTAAAAGTTATATCTGACAGTGATTAAAAAAAAAGACCAATTAAATAAGAGACAACATTTAATAAATTAATAACAATGAATTCTGAGCTATTTTTAAAGGACATAATTCATCACTAGTAGCATCATCTCAGCAAATAAATACTTTAAAAAGTAACTACAGGGGCACCTGGGTGGCTCAGTCAGTTAAACATTGGACTTTAGCTTAGGTCATGACCTGATAGTTTATGAGTTTGAGCCCCGCGTCCAGCTCTGTGCTGTTAGAGTGGAGCCTGGAGCCCGCTTCGAGTCCTGTGTCTCCCTCTCTCTGCCTCTCCGAGCCTCCCCCCACCCCCCCCCCACCCCCTGCCCTGGCTCTCTCTCAAAAATAAGCTTTAAAAATTAAAAAAAAAAAAAAAAAAAAAAAAAGTAACCACAAAAAGAAATAGCCACAACATATTACGATGGCATAAAAAAAAAAAAAAATCATCTGGGAATAAACAAAAATGTGCAAGATCTCTGCACAAAAAACTGCAATCTGTACAGAAAAAACAATCTAAATGGACTAGCAGAGTCATAAAAAACAATTATCACACAAACTATGAGTTACTGTAACTCCACACAAACTTTCAATGTGTGTGCGTGTGTGTGTGTGTGTGTGTGTGTGTGTGTGTGTGTGTGTAGAACTCGACAGGCTGATTCTAACATTTACCAAAAAATTCAAATTACCAAGAACAGGCAAGACAATCACCAAGGAAGAAGTGGTGGAACTTGCACTACCAGAAATTCAGATGGTTTCTGAAACTAGAGAAATTAAAACAGTGATTGGTACAGGGATAGACAGATTAAAAAACAAACAAAAAAACAGAACAGAAATTCCAGAAACAAACCAATATATATGAAGTCACATAATTTATCAAAGTAGAAGTTTACAACACCAAGGAAAAAATGGCAACATCAAAAATTATGCTTAGAGTGGTGCCTGGGTGGCTCAGTCGGTTGAGTGTCTGACTCTGGCGCAAGTCATGATCTTGCGGTTCATGGGTTCGAGCCCTGCGTCAGGCTCTGTGGTGACAACTCAGAGCCTGGAGCCTGCTTCAGATTCTGTCTGTCCTGTCTCTCTCACTCTCTCTCTGCCCCTTATGCTTAGTATACATGGTAAAGACATTGGGGAAGGGAGATAAAATAAAACTTCTGGCTGACACATCAGTTGTAGGATTATAGACCTAAATGTGAGGGCAGAACAATAATGCTTTTAGGATGTAATATATATCTTCAAAATCTCAGATTAAGGAAAGAATTCTTGAGCAAGACAAAAGCACTAACCGTAAAGAAAAGGATGAATAAATTCATTACCATTTTAAAAGTCTGTTCAAGATACAGCAGGGATTAGCAGCCTACCTCGGGCTTATTTTTGGACAGCCCCAGAGTGAAAAACGGCTTCATAAATGAAAGAATAGGTAACACAGACCAAAAACATGGCTCATGTAGCCTAACACACTTACTGTTAAAGTCTGTAAACCTTCTATACTATTATCAGGCAAAAATGATCTTATTTTTGTGTGAATTTATTTAATTTTTTAATGTTTATTTTTGAGAGTGAGACAGCGAGCCTAAGTAGGGGACGGGTGGGGGGTGGACAGAGGATCCAAAATAGGCTCTGCACTGACAGCAGTGAGCCTGATGCGGGGCTCAAACTCATGAACAAGATCATGACCTGAGCAGTTGGACACTCAAGTGACTAGTCACCCAAGCACCCCAGACAAAAAAGATTTTAAATCAAAACGGATTGCAAGAGACAAATGACAATATATACTACCAAAAAGTTCAATACAGCAAGAAGATAAAACAATTATAAATATTTATGTACTTAATAAGATGATCAAATATATGAAGCAAACATTGAAGGAAGAAATAATTTCACAGTAACAGGTGGAAACTTCAATATCCCACTCTCAATAACCAATCAAAGAATCAGAAAGCAGGTAAGGAAACATCTTCAATAACACAATAAACCAACTAGATCTAACAGATGTATTATACAGAACACTCTACCCAATAAAAGAATACACATTCTTCTCAGATACACGTGGGATATTCTCCAGGATGGGCCATATGTTCATGCAAATTAAGTCTCAACAGATTTAAAAAGATTAAAAAAATTTTTTCTCTGACCATAACAGAGAAAGAAATTAGTAACAAAGGAACTGGAAAACTCACAAATTAGTGGAAATTGAACAACACACTCTTAAATCATGAGGAAAATTAGAAAACACTCAGGAATAAAAATGAAAACACAACATACCAAAACCTATGAGATGCAGCAAAAGCAGTGTTGAGGGAAAAACTTATAGCTATAAATGCTTACATTAAAAAAGAAGAAAGAGGGGCACCTGGGCAGTTCAGTCAGTTAAGCATTCGACTCTTGATTTCGGCTTAGGTCATGATCTCACGGTTAGTGGGATCAAGCCCCACATCAGGCCCCATGCTGAGTGTGAAGCCTGCTAGGGATTGTCTCTTTCTCTCTCTCTCAAAATAAATAAACTTAAAAAAAAAAAAAAAGAAGAAGAAGAAAGCTGGAGCAGCTACATTAATTTCAAACAAAGCAGACTTTAGATTAAGCTAAACAGGGATAAAAAGACAGAATGCATAATGATAAAGGGGTCAAAGACATAATAATCCTTAATATGTATGCACTGACAAAAGTGTGTCAAAATCTGTGAGCAAAAACTGGTAAGACTACAAGGAGAAATAGACTAAATCACTACTATAGCCAGAGACTTCTACACTCCTGTATTAGCAACTGACAGATCTAACATACAGAAAATTAGAAAACTGACATCTATAGATTATTTTAACCAACAAGGCTATTCACATTCTTCTCAAGCCCATTCACCAAGACAGACCACATTCTGAACCTTAAAACACACCTTTAACAAATTTAAAAGATTAAAAATCATACAAATGTGCTCTCCACTCCAAGAGTGTCTATCTTTTAATTGGCTTTAAATTCACATTTAAAGTGATTATTAGAGTACACTTGTCATGATGAGCACTGAGTAATGTACAGAATTCTTGAATCATTATATGGTATACCTGAAACTAATATAATACTGTATGTTATTTATACTTCAACTTAAAAAAAGACAAAAATTTGTATGTGCTCTTAAGACTGCAACAAAATTAAAATGGAGATCAAAGGGGTCACTGGGTGGCTCAGTTGGTTAAGTGTCTGACTTCTGGTTTTGGCTCAGGTCATGCATGATCTCACAGTTCATGAGTTCGAGCCCCATGTCAGGCTCTGTGCTGATGGCCAGAGCCTGCTTGGGATTTTCTCTCTCTCCCTCTCTCTCTGCCACTCCTCCACTCATTCCTTCTCTCTCAAAATAAAATAAACATTAAAAAAAACCCTGCAGATCAATAAAAGATGGTGGGAAAATTTCAAAATACATGAAGATTAAATAACACAGGATATCTGACATGAGTCAAATATCAGGAGAAACTTTAAAGTATTTTTTTTACTAAATGAAACCAATATAAAACTTACTAAAATTTGGGGGATGTACAAAAAGCAATGTTTACAGGGAAATTTATAGCAGTCAAAGTACATATTTGAAAAGAAGCCCTAAAACCAACCATTTAGCTTCCATCTTAGGAAAGTAAAGAAAGAACAGCATTATAAACTTAAAGGAAGTGGAAAAGAAGTTAGAGCAGAAATCATTAAAATTGAAAACAGTAAACCAATAAAGGGTATCAATGAAACTGCCATGACGTGGATGGAGCTAGAGTGTATTACGATAAGGGAAATAAGTCAGGCAGAGAAAAATACCGTATGATTTCACTCCTATGTATAATTTAAGAAAAAAAACAGATGAACGTATGGGAAGGGGAAAAAAGAGATAAAGAGAGAAACCATAAGAGACTCTTTTTGATAGAGAACTTAAGGTTGATGGAGGGGGGTGATTGGGAGATGGGCTAAATGGGTGATGGGTACTAAGGAGGGCCCCTTGTCATGTTGAGCACCAGGTGCTATATATGTAAGTGATGAATCACTGAAAACAATATTACATTATATGTTACCTAACTGGAATTCAGATTTTAAAAAATTGAAAATAAGTATCAATGAAACTGATTCTTTGAAAAGGTCAATAAAATTGATTAAACTCTAGCTAAGCTAACCAAGAAAAAAAAAAGTGAAGTCAGAAATTAATATCAGAAATGAAGGAAATATCATCATTATTAATCCCATGAACAGTGAATGGAAAATATAGGAGTATTGTGAACTCTATGCCCACAAACTTGATAACTCAGATGAAACGGACCAATCCTTAAAACACAGTCTACCAAAATTCACATAGGAGAAACAGATCATCTGAATAGGTCTATATCTATTAAACAAATGTAATCAATAATTAATTATCTTCCAAATCAGAAGGCATCAGGCCCAGATGAATTCAGTGATGACTTCTACCAAATATTTAAGGAAGAAATGATACCAGTTCTCTATAACTGAAACCAGGATACAGAATCAGAAGGTACACTTGCTAATAACCCACTTGATGAAGCCAGCATACCAGACAGACCAAAACCAGACAGACATCACAAGAAAACTACTAATATCTCTTTCATGAACATCGATGCAAAATCCCTCAACAATGTATTAGCAAATTGAATCCACAAAGAACTATATAACAAGTGAAACTTATCTCAGGTATGCAAGCTGGTTCAACATTTGAACATCTATTACTGTATGTTATCATTAACTGGCCAAACAGGCCCAAGAAGAAAAACCATATGACCATATTAATATATGCACAAACAGCCTTTGACAAAATCAATTACCCATTCAAAATAAAAACTCTCAGGAAACTAGGGATAGAGGGGAACTCTTTTAACATGATAATAATCTACCAGAACCTACAGCTAAACATCCTATTTAATAGTAAGAAATTAGATGCTTTCCTTCCTAACATCAGGAACAATGAAAGGATGTCCCCTTTCACCACTCCTATTCAACACTGTAATCAAAGTCCTAATTATTGGAATAGGCAAATAAAAAAGAACATTTTAACTGGAACAACAGAGAAGATCAGCACTGCCCTTGTGCAAAGATAACACGCAAATTCAAAAAGCATTCCATAAAAAAGAAAAGACAAATTTTAAAGTGTACAGATCAAGAAGGAAGACGACTCTATATCTGTCTATGTAGAAAATTCTAAAATTCTAACCACCACCACAATAAACCCTTCTAGCTCTAATGAGCAATTATAGCAAGGCTGCAGGATAAAAGGTAAATATATGAAAATTAATTGCTTTCTCACATACCAGCAATGAAAAATAGGAATTTGAAACTGAGAACAATAAATACTATTTATATTAGCACCAAACAAGGAAAAATAGTGGCTATAAATCCAGAAAAAGATGCACAGGAATCTACATAAGGAAAACTACAAAAAATTCTGATAAAAGAAATAAAAAATCTGAATAAATGAAGAGATATTCCATGTATGTGGACAGAAAGACTCAATATTTTGAGATGTTAAATCTTCCCAACTACATCTGTAGATTCAATGGAATCCTACAAAAGTCCAAGGAAGCTATTTTGTGGATATTGACAAAATGATTCTAAACTTTATAGGGAGGGGTGCCTGGGTAGCTCAGTCAGCTAAGCTTCTGACTTCAGCTCAGGTCATGATCTCATGGTTCATGAGTTTGAGCCCCACACTGGGCTCTCTGGTGTCAGCGCAGAGCCTGCTTCAGATCATCTGTCTCCCTCTCTCTCTACACCTCCTATGTGCTGTCGCTCTCTCTCAAAAATAAATAAACATTAAAAATAAAAATAAATTTTATATGGAAAGGCAAAAGACCAAGAACAACAAACACAATTCAGAAGGACAAGCTGGAAGACAATACCAGACTTCAAGACCTA
Organism: Panthera onca; assembly: GCF_046562875.1. NCBI lineage: Eukaryota > Metazoa > Chordata > Mammalia > Carnivora > Felidae > Panthera > Panthera onca. The sequence continues at coordinate 80,621,392 of NC_138344.1, forward strand.
CTCTATTCATATATACATATACATATATACACTTATTATGTGTTTGTATACATATATATACAAACACAGATACATATTTACTATCTATATAAATATATAGTATATACTAAACATGTACTATAAAACTATAAAACTTTTAGGAAATAAAAGGAGAAAACCTAAGTTACTTTGTGTTTATGAGTTTTTAAATACAAAAACCAAAAGCATGATCAATGAAAAAAAAAAATCAGTCTTTATTAAAATTGGAAACATGTCTGTTCTGCAAAAGACCTTGTTAAGAGAACAAAAAGACATACCACAGACTGGGAGAAAATATTTGCAAAAACACCTATCTGATTAAGGACTGATACTCAATACCTACAAAGAATTCTTAAAGCAATTATTAACAGCCAACTCTGATCAGCAACCAGAATTTTTAAAAGGCAAAAGTTCTGAATGGTCATGTCATCAAAGAAGATACACAGATGGTAAATTTGAAGCATCTTAAAAGATGTTCCACATGATGGTCATCAGGAACATGCAAATTACAGTAAGAGTGAGAGCTACCACTGCACATCCATTAGAATGGCTGAAAATCAAAACATGGGCCAAGATGTGAATCAACACCAACTCTCAATCATTGCTGCTGAGAATGCCAATGAGAATGGCAACTTTAGAAAACTGTTTGGCAGTTTGTTATTACAAACTAAATGTACTCTTATCAAAGATCCATCAGTCATGCTCCTTTGGTACTTACCTAAATTAGCTGAAAATCTGTGTCCACACAGAAATCTATACGTGAATGTTTAATGCTGCTTTATTCTTAACTGCCCAAACTTGGAATCAAACAAGTATCCTTCAACAAGTAATGGATAAATTGTAGCACATCCATACAAGGGAATATTATTCATCAATAAAGAGATGAGCTACCAAGCCATGAAAAGACATGAAGGAACCTTAAGTGCATATTTCAAAAAGGAAAAGAAGTCAGTCTGAGGGGGCTACACATACTGCATGATTCCAACTATGACATATACAAAAGGCAAAAGTATCAAAGATCAGGGGTTACCAAGTGTTGAGGGGTATGGAGGAAGATGAACAGGAGAAGCACAGGGAAATTTTAAGGGTGGTGAAACTGCTCTGTAGGATACTGTAATGATGAATCCGTAACATTATGTTTTTGTTGAAACCCACTGACCAATACAACACAAAATGAACATTAAACTATGGACATGATTTAATAATAACAATGTATCAAAATTGGTTAATTGCAGCAAAGGTACCACTGTAATGCAAGATGTTAACAAGAGAGGAAAACTGTTTTGGAGGTTGGGAGCACACCACATATGGGAGCTCGATGCTAAATGATGTTTTTCTGTACAATTGTTCAAAATATTCATCAATAAGTGTTGGTGACGATGTGGAGAAACTCGGCAACTCTTGTGCACTGTTGGTGGGATTATGATATAACCATTACCTCCATGGATTACTGTGACAGTTCCTCAAAATATTAAAAATATAGCTATTAATATGATCCAGAAATTCCGCTTGAGTATATATATCCAAAAGATTAAAAGCCAGGTCTTGAAGACACATCTGCATGCCCATATTCATAGCAGCCCTATACGAAAAAACCAAGAGGTGGAAGAAACCCAACTGCCCATCAGATGATGAATGAATAAACAAAATTCATATACATACCAAGGAGTATTATTTGGCCTTAAAACAGAAATCCTGCCACATGGTACACAAATGAACTGTCAGGACACCATGTGAAATGAGGCAGTCATATTAAGACAAATATGTATGATTTCACATTTATGAGGTAAATGGAAGTAGTGAAATGGATAGTAACTGAAAGTAGAATGGTGGTTAAACAGGAAAAGGGGAGGAATTGTTGTTTAATGGGTTTAATGTTTCAGATTTGCAAGATGAAAAAGTTCTGAAGATATGTTTCACAACAATATGAATATACTTAACACTACTTAATTATACACTTTTATAAAATGTGCTAAAAAGCATAACACAGTATTTACCATCTTAACCATTTTTAAGTATTAAAAAAACTTTTTCAGGGGCACCTGGGTGGCTCAGTCAGTTAAGCATCCGACTTCAGTCAGATCATGATCTCACCATTCATGACTTCGGGCCCCACGTCAGGCTGTGTGCTGACAGCTCAGAGCCTGGAGCCTGTTTCAGATTCTGTGTCTCCCTCTCTCTCTGTCCCCCCCACCCCCACCCGGTCACACTCTCTCTCTCTCAAAACTAAGTAAACATTTTTTAAAAATTAAAAAAAAAAAAACAAAACACTTTTAAAAAAAAGGCAAACCAGGAGTGCCTGGGTAGCTCAGTTGGTTAAGTGTCTGACTCTTGGTTTCGGCTCAGGTCATGATCTCATAGTTCATCAGATAGAGGCCCCTCTCAAGCTCTGCAATGACAACATGGAGCCTGCTTGAGATTCATTCTCTCTCTCTCTCTCTGTCTCTCCCCCCCTTTCCTTGCCCCTATCCTGCTCACATTCTCTCTCTCAAAATAAATAAACTCAAAGAAAAATTTAATAAATAAATAAGGCAAACCAGAGACGCCTGCGTGGCTGAGTCAGTTAAGCATCTGACTCTTGATCTCAGGGTTGTGAGTTCAACCCTGCATTGGGCTCCATGACTGGTGTGGAGCCTACTTTAAAAAAAAAAAAAAAAAAGGCAAACCAGATGGAAGAAGGTATTTGCTAAACATATAACTGAGAATGGGATCATATACATAATAGAGAATTCATATGCACTCCCCAAAAAGACATACCATGTAATTAAAAAGAGAGTCTGATGGAAATATTGTAAAAAGACTTACACTATAACAGATCACAAGATATCAAAAAGGCCTATCAAGATATGAAAGAGTTCTCACCTCATCTGTATTCAAAGGAATATAAGTTAAAAATTCCAATAAAGTAACACAATACCAAATTGGTTAAACATTTTAAAATCTGACAACACAATTTTTGAGGAAGCGTGAACAGAAATTCCCATAAATGACTTAAGGGACCATAAACTGGTATAGCCTCTTTATAAAAGTTTTGCATTATACTGAAGATATAAACACATTATAAACCCAAAATTCCTAGATACAGACCCAAAAGAAATACATTTACATATGTATGTACTAGGAGGCATGTAAAACAATATTCCCAAAACTATTTTTTGTAACAGCCAAAGGTTGCAAACAATCTAAATATCCATCAATTAGAGAAGAATAAATTGTGGCATATTAGTACAATGAAACACTACAGAGCAAAGGAAATTAACAAACTACAGCCACACATAACATTTATGAACCAATACAAAGTTGAAGGAAAAAGCAAGACACAAAAAACATCCTATATGATTCCATTTATATAAAGTTCACTATCAGACATAACTAAACTAATACATTTGAACAATGAACACTTAGAAGCATATGAAGAAAAGCAATAAAATGACTGCACAAAACCAATAGTGGTTATCCCTATGAGAGAAGGAGGCAGTAATTTGAAAGGACCAGGTGGTTAAGGTCCTGGGGTACCAGCAGTGCTCTGTTGATTTCTTGACCTCTCCAAGAGTGATCTCATGGTTGTTCCTTTTATAACTGGCTAAACTGTACAATTATGTTTTATACACTTTTCTGCATATAAATTATTTTCATAACTTTTAAATGTTTTAAAAATCATTCTTAATGGTTAGCTTCAAGAAGTACGTTGTTACTGTAAAGATGAGGTCAATGACCTAGGCACTTTAGTTACAGAAAAAGGTTCCACCATGGAGTGTATGGTATTGTCAATAAAGGAAGGACTTTTAAAAACCACAAATTGTCATTTTTTTATTTGCCCAAGTCACCTAATTTTAATGTTTTTAATTATTTGACCTTAAGATTATAAAGGTGATGATTAACTTGAAAGTCATTACTATAAACATACTGTATAAGCAAAAATGAACCTTATAAATTTGTTTCTATATCTAATCTCAGTTAATTCGGAGCAACAAAAAATTTTTTTTTATGTTTTTGAGAGAGACAGAGTGTGAGCAGGGGAGGGGCAGGGAGAGAGGGAGATACAGAACCTGAAGCAGACTCCAGGCCCCAAGCTGTCAGCACAGAGCCTGACATGAGGCTCAAACTCATGAACTGCGAGATCATGAACTATGAGATCATGACCTGAGCCGAAACTGGACACTTAACTGAGGCAACGAGGTGCCCACAGAATAACAAATTCTACTGCTGTTGTTTGAGACAATTTTTCTTCCTCTAAACATGGGTAAAGGTACTTACTGGGACCATATTTTTTTCCATCACCTGAATTCAACAGGTTCAACAATCAGCATGTGATTATCACATGAGATCTAAAAAAAAAAATTACTTGATACTGACAGATCACTTTTAAACTGCAAGACCACTAGAGGTCACCAGTGCAAAACATTCAACATTGAGCTAATACCAGCCTCAAGTTATTTCACAATTACTATAGTTTCCAGGGTTTCCAAAATAAGAGTATCTTGCTTAAAACATATAAATTACTCAACAATATCTGTTTTACTGTAAGTTTTCTCTAAACAAAATTTAAACTAAATGCAAACACTAAAGACAAGTGAGTTTTAATGATTTTAAAACATTCTTTAGAACTTTTTGGAAAACTGATTATCCCAAGGAATTAACAAAGAAACTTTTAAATACTTTAGGTACAGAAGCAAATTAAAGACAAAATCGGGTTATAGCAACTATTAACAAATTAAAAATACCACTATTCTAAATAGTAGGCTCTCAACAAGTGTTAGCACCCTCTCCCCTAAGGGCCAACTAAAATTATACAAAATTATTCTGGGGTTAAGCAAGGTTCAGTCAGTTGTAAGTAATTTAGGATAAAGGTAAAAAGACTCAGCTATCCCAGTGATATTTTATATAAAATATTTAATACAGAGGTTTCAAAACCTAGCTAAATATCAGAATCACCAAGGAGCTTAGATATTAAAACAGACATACTTAGCCTCATAATTCAGTGTGTCAAGGTATTGCTCAGAAATCTTTGTATAATCATCTCGTGATACAAAAGCAGGTCACCATTTAACAACGTACACTCAAGTGGCATACTGAGTTTTTAAGAATGAACAAAAAGGCTGCTTGCAATAACTTTCCAACATATAGATAAGAATTCCAGAGAAAAGAGAAACACTAAAAATACTAAAATTTCCAGAGACAAATAAAATCTCTACTTTGTTTTGATCTCTTCTACCAGAGCTTAGAACAAAATTTAATAAAAATACCACTCCATCCTCTAAAATCCCAGTATCATTTTTTCTCGGCAATAGTTGGTTTAAAGCATAGGAGATTTTCAACTATCAACTCTGTATTCTAATAAGTTCTCATTTATCTGGTATTTGAAAGGATTTAAGCTCCAGGCAAGCCCATTCTCCATAAATACCCCCTTTTAAGTATAATACTGTAAGCCATTTTAATGGGCTCTCTAAAAACATTGTTTACTGATATTGTAACTATTTTCGAAATCTGTTATAAATACATCATATACAACTTCAGAAAAACTCTCAAATATTGCAAAAGAGTAACATGGTATTTTATAGCACTTACTTAGAATCAGCAGAATAAGACGGACACATCCTCTGAGCTGCGCAGAGCTACTTCTCCTATCAAAATAGTATACTTAAAACATTCTACCAACTTTAAAAAATTTTTTGTTTATTTTTGAGAGAGAGAGCCAGAGAGAGAGCAGGGAAGGGGCAGAGAGAGATAGGGGAAGACAGAATCTGAAGCAGGCTCTAGGCTCTGAGCTGTCAGCACAGAGCCTGATGTGGGGCTGGAACTCAAGAGACGTGAGATTATGACCTGAGCCGAAGTCAGAAGCTTAACCGACTGAGGCACCCAAGTGCCCCACATTCTACGAACTTTTAAAAAGATTTTTCCAACTCTTGGTCAAGTTTGTTATCTATACAACTGAAGTACTGGCAACAAGCCTCCCCGTTCTGTCAGCCATCCTATTTTGTGCTAAGTTAGGAATCCAAGTTATATTTAAGCTAAGAATAAATAACCTCCACTTCTAACATATTTTATTGCTATTTATGTACTTCTGAAAAGAAAACGAAATATTTCAAAAAAATATTAGTGACTTGGGGCGCCGGGGTGGCTCAGTGGGTTGGGCGACCGACTTCGGCTCAGGTCATGATCTTGCAGTCCGTGAGTTCGAGCCCCGCGTCGGGCTCTGTGCTGACAGCTTAGAGCCTGGAGCCTGCTTCAGATTCTGTGTCTCCCTCTCTCTCTGACCTTCCCCCATTCATGCTCTGTCTCTCTCTGTCTCTAAAATGAATAAGCGTTAAAAATATATATATATATTAGTGACTTTCAGCTTCTGTTTTGGTTTTTTTCTGCTGACAGGATTGATTTCTCAGGAGAGTCAATAACAGGAATGTTGACTAAATGAAAGATTACTGCACTGTGATAAAATAACAAAATAGCTTTCACAGCACTTTAAAATTAGAGGGGAAAAAAAACCATGATTCTTGTTATTGGAGGGCAAACTTATGTTCTCAAGACTGGTATGTTTCTTGAAACCATTTTTTAACTCTAAAGAGATATTCCAAATTTTAAGGTAAAAATAAAAAGATTACCAACAATCTTACAAGTAAGTTTTCAAGAATAATAGCTGAGGGGAATTTATTACTTTTTCTCTTAAAAGTCAAAGCACTTTTTTACTCATCAACTGAGGCAATTACTTATCAGGTAAGCTATTTAAAATCACTATGGGGCAGCTAGGTGGCTGACTCTCGATTTCAGCTCAGGTCATGATCCCAGGGCTGTGGAATGAAGCCCCACGTCGGGCTCCGTGCTGCGTGTGGAGCCTGCTTGGGACTGTTTCTCTCTCCCTCTGCCCCTCTTCCCGGCTCGTGCTGTCCCTAAAAAATTTTTTAAAAATCATTATAAATTTTGAGATATTAATGTGAAAAAAAGACACAGTTATGCAGTATGAGTTTCACTAGCATAGGTCTGCATTCCTTTATCAAAACCTTCAAGCCAGATGTGTTCTGGAATTTATTACTCAAGTGTATATACCACACATAGGTAACACTTCATCCAATGAAAGTTTTAACAAAATCAAACAAATACAACAAAGTACTTGTATATGACTTTCAATAAGTGGGATAAAGACTAAAAAGTTTTGTGTTACTCCAAATAAGGTTTCTGCCATCAAATGGTTAACAAAAACCTTTTGATTATCAGAACTTTGGGACTCTCAGAATTATAAATGAAAAGGAGGAGTAATAACTATCACAAATGCTGTATGTGCCAAACACAGTTTTAAGTACTTAAGTATATGAACTCATTTACTCCTCAATGATCCTGAGATGGTATTATTTTCACCACTTTACTAAACAAATGGGGTACAAAGTGGTAAGAAACTAGGTCATCATCCTAATAATAGCAGTGCACACCTGCAAGACTTGAATCCAAGCAGTCTCACTTCAGAGCAGCTTCTCCTGACCACCAAATGCTGCTCAACGGAGTGGGGAGAGAAAATCAGCTACATCGACAATGGCAGGGTTGAGGACAATCTGATGATGCTACCAGTTCCCCTCCCAAACCCAAAGCAGACATCAGTAACTTTGCCTTGGTGTTAGAATTCTTTACATAACTTAGGTTCCAGGCAGCCACGACAAACTATTTGAATCTGCAAGCAGGATGCAAAATATTTGCCAGCCCAATTTCATACTAAGAAAATCAAAATACTAAACAAAATCAAATGTCCTTGTTTTGCTACAAATTAGACAAACACCACTAAAATGTAAGCTCCAGAATATTAGGAATAGTTGTCTTATTCACTGATGTATTCCTATTACCCAGGACAGTATATGGCATAAGTAAAAACTCAGTAAATATTTGTTGCTGAATAAATGAAGTCAATTACATAGTTTCTCAGTTTTCTCAATTGTAAAATATGGGAATGACCCTATATGTACAACTTCTAGCTGAAACTCAAACCGCAAGTATTTAACTCATCTAGGATAGAAAATGACATTACTTCTAAAGAAGGTTGAGAGGTTTTTCACATGCTTAAAAGAAGAATTCACTTTGGTTAAATAAATGTGTTTGTGATTCTGGCAATTTTATCTAATCTATATTAATTCAGTATATTAATGATCAAAATTAAGAACACATAAGGGACATTTAAGCTGAGCATGAATAAGCTGAAAGAATTCTGAATTTAGGAGTCCTAGGTATCTATAGCCACATCTATTGCCAGAGGGCTAAAAATCAAACCAACGTACAGTTATTTAACCTCAATTTTTAAATTTCCAAGGGGACAAAAAATCTGAACACAATCCCGGGTATATATTTAAATAACCTTAAGAAAAATCAATGAAGAGAAGAATAATGCTTTTTGGAAATTCTCTTTATTAACAGCTTATGTAGACATTATTACTTCATAAAAGTTTCCCCAAAATAGGATGTCTCCAATTTGGCCCACTTGTGACCACAGTCTTTTGTATGGGGCAAGACAATCAGAACCTATGATTTACAGATGGTCATCAAAAGCATATGACAACCTGCATTTGCTATTAGCACATCAAGGGGCAGCAGGGGGGAATGTGTCCTATGGGACTGAGTCCTTAAGCCTACGGATGTGATGCTATCTCCAGTTAGATACTGTCAGAATTGAGTTAAACTGCAAGACACCCAGCTGTTGTCACAGAATTGCTTAATGTTTAGAAAACCCACACAATTGATATCTAAAGTGAAGTACAGTTAACCCATAAACCACAATGGTTTGAGATGAGTGGGTCCACTTATACACAGTTTTTGATAAATGTAATACTGTAAATCGCTTTATTTTCCTTATGATTTTGTTAATAACATCTTCTTTTCTCTAGCTTACTTTATTGTAAAAATATAGTACACATGTAATACATATAACAAAAAATATGTGTTAACCGTTTACATTATCCATAAGGCTTCCTTTCAACAGTAGTTATTAGTAGTTAAGTTTTGGGGGAGTCAAAACTTAAATGAGGATTTTCAACTGTGTGGGGGGTCAGTGTCCCTAACTGCGTAGTTCAAGGGTCAAATGTACTGATAAACTATTGATAGTAGAGGAGGCACACAGAAATGAGTTTGTCCTTATAGGGACAGCCTCAAGTTTTGCTTAGAAATGATGTGCATTTGGCCCAAACACCTTCAAGAACCCAAGCATTTATCAGGAATCTGAATATTGTAGTAGTAGCAATACAGGGTATATTTGCAAATGAGAGGAATACCTAATCTAAAAGGTAATAAATAAACCTTTTACTTAACATCATTATTCCTATATTTCTTTTACTTTCCATACTATGCAGAAAGTAAATTCTTTGAAAACATAGACCACATTGTTACATCCCTCCAATACCTTGCAAATTATATTTTCCATTCTGTATAAGACATGGTGCCAGCTAAATATGTGTTGAATAAATTAATGTTTCCCTGAGTCTAGGAAATAAACAGAAAAAAATACCACTCTGGTTCACACGTACTTTAACTGAGATATATAGCCTTGCTAGTAAATCAATGGTATCAATGATTTTTATTAGTAGTAAAGTAGTGAAGTTAACACAAATTCTCAAGTCAAAAGGGGGGGAAAATGCTGAATTTTAACACTGTCTCACACATTCTCTTTCTCTCATACACACACACACCCTACATATAGTTTACTCTGTGTGTTGTTTCTCAAACCCACATAGCCGCTCTAGACATTGATTTTTCTATGTTTACACCAATTCCTACCTTTAATGAGTTATGCATATTTTTGCTAGCACCACAACATGTTTTTAGTTCTTTACTCTTACTTTTACCAAATAAATTTACTAAACAAATATGTACAAGTACAAATTTGCTGAGCCATAGTACAACAAAATTAAAGCATTTAAATGAATGGTGATAAAACCACACAACTGGGACAGAATACAGATTTTCTCTTTTTAAATGTCTAGATGGTAGAGACTAAGAATTATTAATAAAGGAAATGAATTCTGTGCAAATTACAGACTTAACGATGACAATAATGATAAGATACACTAAGAAACAGAAATAAAGCTCAGGGGTGCCTGGGTGGCTCAGCTGGTTAAGCAACCAACTGTTCATTTTGGCTAGGTAATAATCTCACCGTTCGTGAATTAGAGTCCTGTGTCTGGCTCTGCACTGACAGCTCCAAGCATGCTTGGGATTCTCTCTCTCCCTCTCTCTCTGCCTCTCCCATGCTTACTTGTGCACACCCTCTCTCTCAAAATAAACAAACATTAAGGGGCTCCTGGGTAGCTTAGTCGGTTAAGCATCTGATTTTGGCTCAGGTCATGATCTCATAGCTCCTGAGTTCAAGCCCTGTGTCGGGCTCTGTGCTGACAGCTCAGAGCTTGGAGACTGCTTCAGATTCTGTGTCTCCCTCTCTCTCTGCCCCTTCCCCACTCACAGGCTGACTGTGTCTGTCTGTCTCTCTCTCTCTCTGAAAAATAAACATTAAAAATTAAAAAAAAAAAAAAAAAAAAGGAAGCCCAGATAATATATAGGATCTGTGTTATTCCAATTCAGAAATGTGGACCTAGGACAGGACAAGAGATTACAAATTTAGGAAAGAGACTCCAAACAGATTAAAAAAAAAAAAAAAATCCTGGCTCAACAATCCAAGGAGCTAAACAGAAGTAATGTGACAGCAAACCAGAATGTTAGGGTACTCTAGCAGAGTCTTCAGGGGTACTAAGACTCTTAAGAGATAACACAAAGGGAATCTGGGTGGGTGGGCACCTTCTTTAACTTGTAAGTATATAAGAAAAATGCCAGAAAAATATAGCCATAATTGTCTGCCTAAAACTGACAGTGCACAGAAAATTCCAACCTTGACAATACTAGAAAAGGAAGTAACTGGGATTAAGATAATTAAGACAATTATGACTTAGTTTACCTCAAATGATATAAGTAAAGAGAAGACACTAACCATAGTCTAATCAGCTGCTTTGGGGTTAAGTTAGCTGTATTCCTAGGCTCTAGTTTCATTAGCCTAAGCCCAGATATGATCATATCGGTCAGCCTTGTTAAATTAAACAAGAAAGCTATTAGAGTGAGGTGGCTTTAATGCCTTGGTAGCCTACATAGGCAAACCAAACCCTTAAGCCTATAATGCCTAAAGATTAAGAAATCATAACCTAGGGACAATGAATCACAAACAGCCAACGAGGCTTTCTCAAATTGTACCACCTCCTTATTAATTAAGTCTTTCCCCTGAATCCTGTCTGCAGTACCCTCCTAACAACTTCTGGTCTGCTGGTGCTCAATTTGAATTGATTTTTGTACAAATAAACTCATAAAAAACTTAACAGCCTGCAGTTATATTGAACGTAAGGTGACGTAGGGCAAAGAGGAAACCTCCTTTCCCTCCACTAGATTTGAAGCTGTCTACATGTATTAGAAATGTGTTTAAATACTGGTACTGGTCTTCATTCTTCCAACAATACTTACTGAATGATTCCTATGGCTCTAGGAATACAATGATGCACAAAAGGCCAATACAATCCCATTCTCATTGAGCTTATAGCCTACTATAGGAAAGACAGTAAACAGATCAAACATGTGCAATGAAGCTTAATAAATTTCATGATGAAGGAAGTTCACTACATAGAGGACCTAAATTACACTTGCAGGCTCAAAAATGGTTTCAGAGGAAATGACAGCTAAACTTTAAATTGAAGAGAAGAAAGTTCAAACAGGAGAGGAAGTGCTCCACGTAAAGAGCATGTATGAAGGCCTAAGAGAAAGGAGAATACACTAACTTTACCAGAATTTAAAGAAACAAAATATGACTGGAACTTTATATGTCTAGGGGGAGAAGGGTAGAACAGAGGAAGAAGACATACAAGGGAGATAAAGCTGGAAGGCTGGAGGCTGCAGAAGCCATATTGTGAAAAGGCTTATTAGAAAATATCACAAAAAATCATACGTTTTTGAATGTATCAGTACAGGTGACATACAGTGCAATGTATATAATATAAAAAACGTTATGAAGACCTCTTTTAAATATTCTCCAACACAACAGCAGAAATAATAGTATAGAAAAAACTCAACAACAAAAAATAACCTGGTTTAAAAACGGGCAAGTGAGGGGTGCTTGGGTGGCTCAGTAGGTTGAGCGTCCGACTTCGACTCAGGTCATGATCTCATAGTTTATGGGTTTGAGCCCCACGCCAGGCTTTGTGTTGACAGCTCAGAGCCTGGAGCCTGCTTAGGATTCTGTGTCTCCCTCTCTCTCTGTTCCCCCAACCCACTCACACTCTGTCTCTCTCTCAAATAAATAAACATTAAGAAATATTTTTTTAAAAAATGGGCAAGTGGGAGCGCCTGGGTGGCTCAGTTGGTTAAGCATCTGATTGGCTCAGATCATGATCTCATGTTCTTGAGTTCCAGCCCTACACTGGGCCCTGCAATGACAGTGTGGAGCTTGCTTAGGATTCTCTCTCTCTCTCTCTCTCTCTCTCTCTCTCTTCCTCTCTCTGTGTCCCTCCCTTGCTCTCAGTCTCACTCTCAAAAGAAATAAACTTTAAAAAACAAATAAATAAAACAAATAAAAATGGGCAAATGAATTTGAATAGACATTTCTCCCAAGATGACTTACAAATGGCCAACAAGTATATGAAAAGATGGTTAACACCACTAATCATTAGGGAAATGCAAATCAAAACCACAATGAGATAATCACACAACTATTAGGATGACTACTATAAAGCGGGGGGGGGGCAAAGAAAGAAAAAAGAAAACAAGTGTTGACAAAGATAGAAAGAAATGGAAACTTTTGTACACTCTTGGTGGGAATGTAACATGGTACAGGCACTATGGAAAAACAGACTGGGAATTCCTCAAAAAAAAACCCTAAAAACTGAATTATCATGATCTAGCAATTAGCAGGTCTCAAAGAGATATATGCATACCAATATTCAAAACAGCACTATTCACAAAAGCCAAGAAGTGAAAGCAACCCAATCATGTATCAGAGATGAAGAAATAAATCAAATTGTGGTATATACATACAATGGAGTATTATTTAGCCTTAAAAAGGAAGGAAATTCTGACATATGCTACACTATCGATACACCTTGAATATAGTATACTAAGTGAAATAAGTCCATAATAAAAAAAAGACGAATATCATATGATTCTACTTATATGAGGTAGCTATAGTCATATTCATAGAAACACAAAGAAGAATAGTGATTGCCAGGGGCCAAGGGAAAGGGTATATGGAATGCTGCTATTTAACAGGTAAAAACAGTTTCAGTTTTACAAGGTGAAAAAGTTTCTGCACGCTGGCTGCACAGCAATGTGAATACACTTAACACCACTGAATGATACTTAGAAAGATGGTAAATTTTACATTATGTTTTCACATACACACACGTTCCTCTTATCTATCACCTAGCTTCCAAAGAGTATCAAATTTGATGATTTTCTTTCATCTCATCTCCTCCCTATCCTTTTCCCTTCTCCCTCCCCAATTAATATATTTTAAATCAATTTCCAAATACTTTATTTTTGTACTTTGGTAACAAATATTTTTGCACTTTGGTAACAAATGAGGATATCTCATTTACATGAAAAAAGGCCATTACCACACCTAATAAAATTAACAATATTATAGCAGCACTATCAACAATAGCCAAAGTATGGAAAGAGCCCAAATGTCCATTGATGGATGAATGGATAAAGATGTGGTATATATATACACAATGGAGAATTACTCAGCAATCAAAAAGAATGAAATCTTGCCATTTGCGACTACATGGATGGAACTGGAGGGTATTATGCTAAGCAAAATTAGAGAAAGACATATACCATGACTTCACTCATATGACGACTTTAAGAGACAAAACAGATGAACATAAGGGAAGGGAAACAAAAATAATATAAAAACAGGGAGGGGGACAAAACATAAGAGACTCTTAAATATGGAGAACAAACAGAGGGCTACTGGAGGAGTTGTGGGAGGGGGGATGGGCTAAATGGGTAAGGGACATGAAGGAATCTACTCCTGAAATCATTGTTGCACTATAGGCTAATTTAGATGTAAATTAAAAAAAACAATAAAGTTAAAAAAATAAATAAAAAATAAAATAATTGGCCCCAAGTACAAAAAAATTAACAATAATTCTTTTTTATTATCTGATAGCCAATCCATACTCATATTTCCCCAAGTGTCTCATCAACATATTTTTTACAGATTTTTAAAAAAATCAAATCAGGTGGTCAGGATGCCTGGGTGGCTCAGTTGGTTAAGCATCCAACTTCAGCTCAGGTCATGATCTTACAGTTTGTGAGTCCTAGCCCCACATAGGGCTCTGTGCTAACAGCTGAGAGCCTGAAGCCTGCTTCAGATTCTGTCTCCCTCTCTCTCTCTTCCCCATCCCTGCTCGAGCTCTGTCTCTCTCTCTCAAAACATTAAAAAGAAAGAGAGGAAGAAATAAAAGAAGAAAGAATTCAAATCAGTTGGTTATGTCTCTTAAGGGTGAAGAATCTTAAGGGTGCTTGGGTGGCTCAGTCCATTAAGCATCCAACTCTTGATTTTGGCTCAGGTCATGACCTCATGGTTCAGGGGATTGAACCCCATGTTAGGCTCTGCACTGTTAACACAGAACCTGCTTGGGATTCTCTCTCTCTGCCCCTCCCCTGCTGTCACACTTGCTCTCCCTTTCCAAATAAATAAATAAACAAGCTTTCTAAAAAAGAGGTGAAGAATGTTAATAGCATGGAGAATTTTAAGTAAAAAAAAGAACACAGTAATAGAAAATGTAATGCTAAGTAAAAATATGAAATAAAAAAAAAAATCTAGATACCAAAGAGTATTTACTGTAAAACTGTAATGTTAAAATGTAAAACAGGCAATGGGGTGCCTGGGTGACTCAGTTGGTTAAACATCCAACTCTTAATTTCAGCTCAGGTCATGATCTCACGGTTCATGAGTTCAAGCCCTAAACTGGGATCTGCACTGACAGTGTAGAGCCTGCTTGGGATTCTCTTTCTCCTCCTGCCCCTCCCCCACTTGCACTCTCTCAAAAATAAACACTTAAAAAATGTAGAACAAGCAAAAGTAATCTGTGATAATGAAAGAATAGTAGTTACTTCTGGTTGGGAGTATTGACAAAGTAAAAACAAAATAGACATACCTTGGGCACAGTAATATTCTCCTATCTCGATCTGTGTGATAATTACATTGGTGTATAAATTTGTAAAAAACAATGTGTATTTAAAATTATTAAGTGGATTGTTATACTTCAAGTTCAGGGAAAACATACTAAAAATACCATTCATCTTTTAAAAATATCGTTCATATATATATGTAAATATGTCTATTTGCATAGTTACATAAAAAAATCACTTAGCACACACATATCCTAACACCAAAATATTAATAAGATTATCTCTGGATGGCGAGATAAGTGATCTTCATTTTCTTTTCTAGGCTTTTCTACAATCTCCCCACAATTAAAACATTTAAAAACATTCCCTCTAAGCATTCATTCATCCTCTCTCTTCTCACATTGATAAAAATATAATTTTTTTCTCCCACACAATTTGTCTTCCTACTCTATAGCTCTGTCACTAGTCAAAACAAATGAGTATTAAAATCCAACTTTTGGTCCCTGGCTTACAATGGCCAACAAAGCCTAAACAGTCTGATCCTTTTTTACATTTCAGATCTCCCTTCCTACCACTCTCCCCTACATTTCACTCCACTTCTACGACATTGGTCACCTTACTAGTTTCTGAGCACATCTAGCACCTACTTGCCTTGGGCCTTTGTATTACCTGTTTGCAATGCCAGTGAGTTCTTCCACCACAAATCTACATAACTCCATTACCAAATCTTTGTTCAAATGTCATCTTCTCAATGAGACCTATCCTAAGTCCTTTCAAAAACTACAAACTGTTCAACATTTATATATGCCTCCTAACCTTTAGTCTCCCTCTTTTTCTTCTTACCACAACACTTAACACTTTCTAACAATATGTATTCATATAATTTCTTAATAACTTATTTGCATGTAATTGTTTGACTCCTCCCACCTTCAGACCCAAGAGAATCTAAGTTCTATGAATGGAGGAATATTTGTTTCGTTCTAGGTTATATCCCAAGCATTTTGTAAGAGTTTTTTTGTTTCCTTAAGTAATCGCCTACACCCAATGTGGAGCTCGAATTCACAACCCCAAGATCAAGAGTCACATGCCCTTCTGAATGAGCCAGCCAGGCATCCCTATCCCAAGCATTTAGAACAGTGTCTGGCAAATAGCAAGTGAGTAAGGAAGGAGTAAAAAAGAAGAAGAAACAAAAAGACCTGTGGAAGGTCTAATGACATACCCAGGTGGATAATAGAAAGAAAATTACATTGACAAATAATTCTTAGTAAAATTATAAATTAAAATTAGTGAAATATCTTCAAGGGTTAAGGACTCACTCAGGAAAACTTCTATTGGTACTCAGCACAATTCATCATATTTAGTTTTATACACATTTATATTATTCCCCATTAGAAAGTGTGTAAACTGTAAGTAGTACCTGACACAAAACAGGCATTCAGTAATTACTGGTTTTATCACATGGATCTTACTAGGTAGAACATGACATCACAAATACCTACACTCAACTAAACAGCAGTCTGAGCACCTGGGTGGCTCAGTTGGTTGAGCATCCAACTCTTGATCTTGGCTCAGGTCATGATCTCAGTTTGTGAGTTTGAGCCCCACAATGGGCTTTGGGCCGCAGGTACAGAGCCTGCTTGGGATTCTCTTCTCCCTCTCCCCATCTCTCTCTCTCAAAATAAATAAATAAACTAAAAAAAAAAAAATGGTTAAAATGGTCATTAAAAATAAATAACTAAATAAATAAGTAAATATAAATAAACAAAAATAAATTAATTAAAATAGGTTTTGGGGCACCTGGGTGACTACACTGGAAGACTCTACTGTAGCAAAGCTGTCTTTATTTGACCAGACTCAGCTCATCCAGTCTAGATAGCCTTTTCTCTGGGTGCCTTTGGTCAAAAACAATCAGAGGCAACTGTCAACCTGTGGTCCTTAACTTTACACTTCGTACAAGCAGAAAAAGAAAGCTAGCACAGAGGTGTAAACTGCCTGGCTGAGTCCCAAGGCATGTCCCAGTATACACACAGAGCCCCTTAGCAAAGACTGAAAGACTTACAGGTTCCAGGCATCCAAGGAAATTTCTGCCTACTCATTAGCTTATTGATAAGAGACTTCAGTAACCATATACAACAAAAAAATACAGACTTTATGGCATTAGCTCCAAAAGTCACTCAACAAAAAAGAGTAGCAGTAAATTATCCAGAGGGGTGGGGTGAAGAGGGAGCAGTCAATATAAATTATCCCTAAGGAAGAGCAGACACTGAACTTACTAGCCTAAGATTTTAAATCAACTATTTTATTTTATTTAAAATTTTTTTAATGTTGATTTATTTTTGAGAAAGAGAGAGAGCGCTAGCAGGGGAGGAGCAGAGAGACAAGGGGACATAGGATCTGAAGTAGGCTCCAGGCTCTGAGCTGGCAGCACAGCTGACATGGGTTGAACCCATGAACAGCAACACCATGACCTGAACCAAAGATGGACACTTAACCGAATGAACCACCCAGGCTCCCCTTAAATCAACTTTTTTAAATTTTAAAACTAAAGGAAACCATATCTAAAGAACTAAAGGAGAATATGAAAATGATGTTTCACCAAATTGAGAATATTAACAGACAAAAATTATTAAAAAAAAAAACCAAAAAACAGAGGGGCAAATGGGAGGTTCAGCTGGTTAAGCATCTGACTCTTGATTTTGGCTCGGGTCATGATCTCACAGTTTGTGGGTTCGAGCCCCACATCAGGCTCTGCACTGAGTGCAGAACCTGCTTAGGATTCTCTCTCTCTCTCTCTCTCTCTCTCTCCCCCCCCTTCTCTCTCTCTCTGCCCCCGCCAAAATAAATAAACAAATAAACAAACATTAAAAAAAAAAACAAATTACAGATTTGAGAAATAGAGTAAAATGAAAAATTCAATAGAGGGGCTCAACAGTATATTATATAAGCAGGCAGAAGAATCAGCAAACTTCAGGCAGTTCAACTGAGATTAGCCAGTCTGAAAAAAAATGAACAGAGCCTTAGAAACATGTGGGATGCCATTAAACATATCAATGTATGCGTAATAGGGAGATGAGAGAAAAAAGAACAGAATACTTAAATAACAACCCCAAACTTCCCAATGTGATTCTTAAAAAACCATGAATATACACATCCAAGAAGCTCAATGAATTTCAAGTAGCATAAACTCAAAGAGATCCATACGAACACAACATCATAATGAAATTGTCAATAGCCATGAGAAAGGGATTATCTTGAAAACATCAAGAAAGAAGCAACTCATCAACAAAGGATCCTCCCAAGATTAACAGTTGATTACTCAGAGAAACCATGCAGGCAGTGGGACAATATATTTCAAGTGGTGAAAGAAAGTGACAGTCAAGAATTCTACATCCAATTATTTAAAAACGAAGGAGGAATTATGACATTCCTGATTAAAAAACAAAACAAAACAAAAAAACTAAGAAAGCTTGTTGTTAGTAGACATGCCCTAAAAATACATACTAAAAGGAGCCCCTCAGGCTTAGATGAGAAGACAGTAACTGGTAATTGAAATCCATATGGAAAATACAGAGCATCAGTACAGGTAACTTTTCAGGTAACTGTAAGAGACCTTATATTTTTGTTTGTAACTTTTTTTCCTCATATCTGATTTACAAGATGACCACATTTGGCAAATAATTAGAAACGTGTTGGTAGTATACAATAGAAAATGATGTAATTTGTATGATAATAGTAACACAAGGGAGGCGGAAAGGAATGGAGCTTCATAGGAGCAAAGCTTTTGTCTGTTACTGTAAATTAAATCAGCATTAATCCAAACCTGATAAAATGTGAACTGTAATCCTCAGTCGAACCACTCACAAAGTAACTCAAAAAACCACGTAAAAGAACAAATTAAAATGGTACAAAAATAAATAAATATGGTACACCAAAAAATACCTTACAGAAAAGTAGACAATACTAAAAGAAGAGAGGAACAAAAGATATCTAAGGTTCAGCAGTGAGGTTTTTCCCTGTTTAAGTAGTAATCTCTTACACACAAATCCATTCCTTAATAAGTAAATCACACTTCTCTGCTTTATGTCCCTCTACAGCACTTACCACCACATGACAACCTTTACTTTCTCTACGCAACAGAATCAAAGCTTCAAGAGGACAAAAACTTTATATTTTATTATTTTTATTTTTAATTTTTATTTTGTTTTGTTTATAGCTTTAAACCCAGACACACACCTATTGAGTAGGTGCTTAGTAAATAGTCAATGACTGAATAAACAAATGAACAATCGGTAGAGATCAGCCTTTTAAGAAATGTCTCCCATTTTAAGAGCAGCCTAAGCGCACATCTACAATTTGTAGATTTGGTAGCAGGAATATAAACAACTCCCCATCTGATGGGTTTCTATTTTCTCTGTTAAGTAGGAGATAAAGACATCTGCTGAGTTAGAGGGGAAGGTGGAACAACTGAAAATTTACAGACAGTAACTAGCTGCCTGGCATGCTTCTGCTGAAAATTTCTATATCAGATTCAAATTCTGATAGGTTTGATTTAGGCACTGTTGTCTAAATCAGCAGTCACATGATTTCATGTAAATCTGCCAGTCTTACAACTTAAAAAAAAATGTTCGAACTTTTAAAAAAATCAATAAAAATACGTAAATGCCTTGAATTCAGATTTTGAAAAGAACATTAGATGGAAAAAAGTATTACCTGTAAGTATTGAATTTATCAATTTTATTATCAAGTAAGAGTCAATTATACCAAAAGAAGTGAAAGCTGAGTCTTGAAGACATATTTGTACACTCATGTTTTAGCAGCATCATTCATAATAGCTAAAAGGTATAAGCAACCCAAGTATCCATCAACAGATAAATGGATAAGCAAACTGTATATGTATACAATGGAATATATTATTCAGCCTTAAAAAAGAAGGTAATTTTGACATATGTTACATGGGTGAACCTTGAGGACATAATGATAAGTAAAATAAAGCAGTCATGAAAGAGACAATAATGAATTATTCCAGTTACATGAGGTACCTAGGGTAGTCAAATTCCTTGAGATAGTATAAAGGTAGTTACCAAGGACTGCAGGGAATGGGTAGTTATCATTTAACGTGTATAGGGTTTCAGTTTTGCAAGATGAAAAGAGTTCTGGACATGGATTGTGGTAATGGTTGCCCAATATTGAAGTGTATACTTAAAAATGGTTAAGATGGCAAGTTCTGTATATGTATCTTACAATTTTATAAACAGAGGGGAAAATCAATTATAGTATATTATGTATTAAAGGACAATAAAAATGACATAGTTACTTTTAAAGAAAACAACCACTTTCTTTAGAAACTGAATTTAAATCATCTGTACTACATGCCATGTTTGTTTATACCAGATAGCACAACAGAAGCTAAAGGTTTGAGGTATTCACTGCCTTTGAGAAGGGAACTTTAAAAATGAAATTGAACTTGGTTTGCAAAAACTAGGATTTAAGGACACCAGAAACTGTGAAAACAGTGTAGAACACAAAGACCCTACTAACCAGAAAGATGGGAGTATATGGCTAAAGAATAACTAAAGGACAGTCAAGGACTTAAGTTTACATAAGACTGGTAAAGTGGAAATAATAAAAACCCAGGGAGAAAGTGACCATCTACTAATGGAAGATATAGGATATAAAAAAAAACATAATTCCAGAAAGAACTAATAGAAGACTTGAAGAAAAACAGACTCTAAAAAAGTACAACAGAGACAGAATATTATCCTGCAAGTAGGCTCAAAACAAAATGTAGCACAAGAATGATAAATTCTACTTCCATATAGTTAAAATTTCAAAATCACAATGATGGACATTTGAGACCATTAGAAGTCTGCAAAGAAGTTATCTGGAAAAGTCAGAGAATTATACGCTCAGAGAACCAATTATAAGTAACTAAAGATTTAAGAAAACAAACCTATCATAAGGCTAAAGCAAATTAAAAGTCACTGTCGTTGAGTTTTAAAAACAAATATTAGGGAGGCCTTTCTGAAGAATGGAAATAAAAATAAGTTTTAAGAAAAGGGACAAAAAAAAAAAAAATCTCATAGTTACCATCTAGCCTTATAGTATCTCACTCTTAAGCATGAATAGACAGTCAATGGTCACCAATATTTGAGGAAAGCATGATGTACTGAAGATGGGGAGGCAAAATAAAAACGAAATTTGAAGGAAACCATCAATAATAGGTAAAGAAAGCTTCAAAACAGAAAATCCACTATGCCAGAAAAAAAATCCGTTAAAAAAAACCAGAATACCATTCTTGTAAAAGTTCAAACAAGAAAATGTTTTTTATTTTTTTGTTAATATAATATAATATAATATAATATAATATAATATAAGTATAATATATAGAGAGAGTGAGTGAGAGAAAAAGCACATACATGCATGTGTGGGGGAGAGGCAGAGAGAGAATCTCAAGCAGGCTCCACGGTGTCAGGGCAGAGCCCAATGCTGGGCTCCATCTCAGGAACCAGGAGATAATGACATGAGCTGAAATCAAGAGTTCGATGTTTAAGGGACTGAGCCACCCAGGTGCTCCAAGAAAATGCTTTATAAAAATTTAAGACACTAGACTGAAAAATAGAGTTGGAAGAATATATCTCAGAAAACAGACCAAAAGGAAAAAAAAAAACAACAAAACAAAACACGAGACAGAAGAAAAATTTTAAGTCAAACATGTCCATAATCGACAAAACATGTGCCCTAATGACTTGGGATTAAATTAACACTTCTCAAAAAAGATTAGTACTGCTGCCCTATAGGGGGGTGTTTGAAATGTCAGGGGACATTTCTAGTTGTCCCAATAACTACTGGGTTATACTAGTATTTATTTAGTGTCTCGGAGGCAGGGTGCTCAAATCCCTACAAGCATAATATAGTCTAACTCAAAAGTAGTAACTACAAAAATGCCTACAGTGCCCTCTATTGAAAAAGACTTCGAATATGTTCAGTGCCTGACACAATATGCACTTTCATGAAATTTATTAACACCAGGATAAAACAAAGATACCTAGAGAAAAATTCAAGCCATGCATTAAAAAAGATCCAGAATAAGATCCACCAAATTCTGTAAAAGCAATACTGAAAGTTCAAAGAAAATATACTCCAAATGTTGATGGAAATTTACTTTGAGCCAAATTACCAATCAAGTGTAAGACTAGAATAGACATTTTAAAAAGTTACAAGTCGCTAAAATGTACCTCCTATGTAACTTTATTCAAGAATCAATCAGGTAACAATTTCAGCAAAATGAAGAACTCAGCCAGGAAAAAAGCTGGAATGGGATCCAGTAAAAAAAAAGGGGGGGGGGGGGTGGTGGCGGTTGGGATTCCCAACTGCTGAAGAGTGGACACAAGTTTCAGAATAGCAACTCTGAAACAAACAGAACATCCCACAGAAGTTTCAGAATACCCACTCTGTATCAAATTTTAATAACAAGTCTAAATCAGGGGAACCTGGGGGGCTCAGGCCCTTAAGCTTCTCACTCTTGACTTTTTTTTAATTACAAAATGTCTTTTAATGTTTATATTTGAGAGAGAAAGAGTGTGAGTGCAAGCTGGAGAGGGACAGAGAGAGAGAGACGGAGATAGAACCCAAAGCAGGCTCCAGGCTGTCAGCACAAAGCCTGACTTGGGGCTCAAACTCACGAGCCATGAGATTGTGACCTAAGCAGTAGTTGGACACTTAACTGACTAAGCCACCCAGTTGCCCCTTATTTTTTTTTTTTTTTTAATGTTTTACTTATTTTTCAGAGAGAGAGACATCAAGGGGGGGGGGGCAGGGAGCAGACAGAGAGGGAAACAGAATCTGAAGCAGGCTCAGCACATATGGACTCTTGATTTCAGCTCAGGTCATGATCTCACAGCTCGGTGAGATCCAGCCCCCAGGAACCCATCTGCACTGACAGTAAGGAGCCTGCTTGGAATTCTCTCTCTCCTTCTCTCTCTCAGCCCCTCCCCCCATGCTCTCTTGCTCTCTCTCTCAAAATAAATAAATATTTAAAAAAAAAAAAAAAAAGAGAGAGAAAGAAAAAGTCTATGGGGCACTTGGGTGGCTCAGTCAGTTAGGTGTCAGACTTTAGTTCAGATCATGATCTCAGCATTCATGAGTTTGAGCCCCACATCAGGCTCTGTGCTGACAGCTCAGAGTCTGAAGCATGCTTCAGGTTCTGTCTGTCTGTCTGTCTGTCTCTCTCTCTGCTCCTCTCCCTCTTGCACTCTGTATCTCTCTCTCAAAAATGAATAAACATTAAAAAAAAAGTCTAGATCAGAGCAATGGGATAGACCGTTCTCTCCACTCCTCTCCCTCCATACAAGCAGCAAAACTGATAGATAGTATGATGCACTCTTAACCAAGAATTTGAAAACCCTTACAGCTTTCTAAGATCTTTTGGAAAAACAGCAACAAATACACAGAAAACTAAATAAAAAGAGGCACATAACTCTGAGAAAAACAAAAAATTTACAAAAAAGGGAAAGTATTCACAGTATTCACTTGATTCACTATTATTTACAGGGTAATAATGTAAAATCTAATGATTTAACTAATTTTATTATCTATATTGAATAATGAAAGAAGACAAAAGGGGTGTGATAAATCTTCTTCTACAAGAGGTTAGAAGATAATGTAAGATATTGTCAGAGACAGTAGTTTCAGATTTCTACTATGTAAGAATAAGTAAATATCAGTTGACAGTGATTGTTTCTGGAAAGCTCGACTAGAGGACAGGATGGGGAGAGGACAAACTATTTTGGCCATAAGCATTCTAGTATTTCATGTGTTTCTAAGCAAAATTGAGAAATGACAGTGTTTATATTCATACATTTTGTACTATTAAAAATTAGGGAGATTTATGCACATTGAGGTGGTACAATATTTATGATAAATTATAGTCTGAGGGTTTTTTTAACTAATATACTCACTCAACAATACCACTACCAGGCATTTTTCTAAGCACTGGAGATGAATGGAGATGATCTATATAATCACACATATACAGTTACCTGTACATCAGTTTCTTCTAATTTCAGCATTATTGACATATGGACAACATAATTTTTTTTTTTATTTGGGGGGATAGAGGACTGTCCTGTGCATGTTTAACAACATCCCTAACCTGTATCCACTAGATGTCAGTAACACCCCCTCTCTGGTTGTGATAACCAAAAATGTCTCCAGACACTGCGAAACATACCATGGGAGCAAAATTGCGCCCCCCCCCCCCCCAGTTAAGAATCACTGTTGTGTATGTATAGAAAAAGTTCTGGGGGAGATGCCTGGCAGGCTCAGTAAGTAAAACATGTGATTCTTGTTCTCAGGGTTAAGTTTAAGCCCCATGTTGGGTGTAGAGATTACTTAAAAATCTTTAAAAAAAAAGAAAAGAAAAGAAAAAAGTTCTGAAATGATACACACCCAAAAAGACACCAGTGTTGTTACTAGAAAAGTAAAATTAGCAAAAAAGTCACTATCTTTGACATTCCGGTAGTTTGATTTTCATATAAATTTATTAGTTCAACAATAAATATTAAAAACACAAAAAATTACAAAATAAATTAAAAGCAACTAAATGCAGCCACAAAACAAAAATTTTAATCGTAAAATAAAATCTTAAGAAGAAATAGAGGGTATCTATCAGTTTTTAAAGAAATCAGTAAAAAAAAGGAATAGGGAAAAGATAAACTAGAATATAAATTCATTAAAAATACTAGTAAGTTCAGGGGCACCTGGTTGGCTCAGTGGGTAGAACATGGGATTCTTGATCTTGGGGTTGCGAGTTCAAGCCCAACATTGGGCATACAGCTTACTTTAAGGGAAAAAAAAAATAAACTAGTAAGTTCAGCTTGCTGTTTTATGATTAAGTATTTTTCAACAATAACCATATAGATATAAAGAAACAATCCATTTCTGGGGCACCTGGGTGGTTCGGTTGGTAAAGTGTCTGACTCTTGGTTTCAGCTTGGTTACTGGGCTCGAGCCCCACACAGGGCTCTGCACTGACAGTGCGGAGGCCTGCTTGGGATTCTCTTTATCTCCACCCCTCCCACATCTCTTTCAAAATAAATAAATAAACTTAAAAAAAAAATCCATACGTGAAATACCAATCTTAATAGAAGAAAATATCTACTCTGCAATATTTGCTGTGTCTTTTTTTTAAATAAGGAAAACAGAAAAGTTGCCAATAATCCCATCACCCCAAAATCATAAAGGTTTCTTAAATACTTGTACTACATTTTTCAACATATTCTTTATAAAGCTGATTTAGCACATAATATGGAACTCTTATTTTTAGTTTATTAGAAGCATTGAGTAGTCATTAAACATTCTTCATAAAAATCATTATCATTTTATAAGGAAAAAGTAATTTGACCCCACCTCCACCCTCACATTAATCCCAGAGATTAATTTTAATTATGTTGTGATTTCTTTTATACTCCATTTCCCAGGAGGGGAAGAAGGGAATAAATAATTTTGAATACCTTATTAATAAAAAAACAAAGCTTGGTTTCATTCCAGTAGCAAATGAGAGGTCAAGGGAAGAACAGTAATTTACTATTGAGATGTTATTTCCATCTTGTGGGCTTTTTCTCCTATTATATACTACAAAAATTACCATTCAGCTTCTCATATCTAACAGCTTAACTTCACTCATTTATAATTTGTTTTAAGTAAACTCTACACTCAACGTGGGGCTCTAACTCAAGACCCTGAGATCAAGAGTCGCATGCTCTACTGACTGAGCTAGCCAAGTGCCCCAACTTCACTCATTTTAACAAATACCTATTACGTGCCAGGTCCTTTACTGTCACATTAGGTGTATATATATATATATATATATATATATATATGTTTAAAAAAAAAAAAGTAGACTCTTCCTCTCAGTTTACAATCAATCTTAAGGGGGAAAACAAGCAAACAAGTCTAAAATTATAAATTACATTAAAGGTTAGGAAGCAAATGACCTGGATGTAGTGATATACATGAAGCATAAAGACTCATAAGCACTGATTTTCTAGAATTCCAATCCCATCCCCACCCCTTTTTAAATATAATTTTATGGAGGAAGTCCAGTCCACTTTTTAAAGCTCTAGAAAAAAACCAACAAATGTTAGTCTAAGCCACTCTAAAATTATTTTATTATCTGAGACAACTATTAGTTGCATATTATTATACTCACCCACTGTTTCTCTATCATTTACCTATATCCTCTTCCCATTTACCCCACCCCCATTTTTTCTATTTCATCATCTTCTTTGTTTTGCCTTTCTCCATTCTTCAAGATTTCAGTAACAGACTTACAGTTTAAATGAACCAACCTCTGGTTAACAGTTTTCAAAGCTAAAATATTCATGACTTCTAATTTAAATTCAGATTTAAATGCAAACATGAAATAACAAAGCAATAAAAAATTTTAATTTTACAAGTGCTAATAACTCTAAAAAAACAAAAAGTAATTCAATAGAATTTATTTTGAGGCAGCAATGCTGGTTGCTCACACATTTAAGAAGAATATAGCTATAAATGCTATGGGAAAATTTAACACAAACATCCAGCAATAGCAAAGTACTGTAGTTAAATCAACTGGCTAGTCCACATAGTAGAATACTATGCAGCTGTTAGAAAAAAGTGAGAATACTCTCTACTAAAAAATATAGAATGATTTCCAAGAAATATTAAATCAAAAAGTGAAAAATAGGGTAGTGTATATTTGCTTTTGTCTATTTGCATAAAGAAAATGGGAAGGATACATATAGTACTAATAAAAGTGGTTACTAATGTGCGTCCAAGGGTGGACAGACTTATGATAAGTACAAGACTTAATTCTGAACCACTCCTTATTAAAAAACAAAAACAAACAAAAAAAAAAGTTTGAAATTGTTCAGTAAGAATTTTAAAGATCTTTTTTACAAACTCTATCTGAAAGTGATCCAAAATTTCACTACACAATTATAACTGCTCTAGTTACAATACTTTTTAGACCTTGTCACACTGAGCCTATCCATTAGTCATTTGCTTACAATTCTTCACCACTTAGGTGGTCCCAAGGAACACCAAATACTGGTATCAACTTTTAAAACAGTGTAACATACTGTTCAAAAGCAATTTGTCAGCTTCTGACTTCATTACCCATACTATTTTATGGTGAGCAAGTTATTTAACCTCTTGCCCATGTTTCCTTCTAAAATGGAAATAACTGTATCTATGATTTAGGCATGGTATGAAAATTAGAATGATTCCCAACACACAGAAAACTGATTAAATGTTAGCAGATATTATCACTAATAGTTCTTTTTATGGACATGTAAAGTTTTCATCTATGTAATCAAACACCATGGTATGTTTCAATCAAATTCAATCAAATCAAATATTAATTCCTGTTAATGAGTGGCTTCAATGTACTAGAAAGCAGAAAAGTAAAATATTAACAATAAAAAATAAAAGTGCAACAATGTAAGTATACACATGCAAGTCACTTTGAGTGCAAAGAAGGGAGCAATAAACACATTGCTAAAGTTTATAAAATACCAATAGGAGAGGGGCACCTGGGTGGCTCAGTCGGTTGAGCACCCAACTTTGGCTCAGGTCCATGATCTCACGGTTCATGGGTTCGAGCCCCGCGTAGCTCTGTGCTGACAGCTCAGAGCCTGGAGCCTGCTTTGGATTCTGTGTCTCCCTCTCTCTCTCTGCCCCTCCCCAACTTGCACCTGGTCTCTCTTTCTCTCAAAAATAAACATTAAAAAAAAAAATTTAAGGGGCATCTGGGTGGCTCAGTTGGTTAAGTGTCTGACTTCAGCTCAGGTCATGATCTCACAGTCCGTGGGGTTCAAGGCCCGCATCGGCCTCTGTGCTTACAGCTCAGAGCCTGGAGCCTGCTTTGGATTCTGTGTCTCTTTCTCTCTACCCCTATCCCCACTCACACTCTGTCTCTCTCAACATTAATGTTAATATACAAACATTAAAAAAAAATTTAATACCAATAGAAGGAATGAGGATTTTGAAGAGAAAGCAGATGGAGAAATGGACTATACCCAATCATTAATAACCTTTTATCATTCAGGTTCCTAAATCTGGCTGATAATCAAAGTTACCAGGTATACATTTCAAAAACCCAGATTCCACCTCAGATTCCTTAATCACAATGACGAGGAATGGAATATAGGAATCTGTGCTTTTAAAGCATCCCAAGTGATTATGATCATTAACTAGGTTTGGGAGCCACCATAGGTCCAACTCTTGTACAATTAGAGACTTTAGAAGTATCTCCAGATAAAGTATATTTAATCATTACCTTTGGTAGCTCTTGAGCCAATGGCAAAGTGCTATTACAATTAGTCATTCTTTTACACTAAACCACCAAAAAACCTTTTAAAATAAATATATACTAAATGTTCTAAATAATAGTGTGGCTGCCGTTTACTGAACAATTATTCATAAATGACTAGAAACAACGCCCAACATCATTCCAACCAAAACCAAAGTAAATGACAGGAGAGAAGAAAATAGAGAATACAATTTAAAAATAGGCAAAAGATCTGAAAAGACACCTCACCAAAGAAGATATAAAGATGGCAAAGAAAACATATGAAAAGATGCTCAACATTGTGTCATTAGGGAACTGCAAATTAAAGCAAGATACCACTACACACCTATTAGAATGTCTAAAATCCAAAACATGACAACATCAAATGCTGACAAGGATGTGGCACAACAAGAATTCTCATTCATAGTGGCACCTCAGTTGGTTAAGCATCCAACTCTTTGATTTCAGTTCAGTTCATGATCTCACAGTTCATGGTTCATGCTTCCTGAGTTTGAGCCCCATGTTAGGCTTTGTGCTGACAGTGCAGAGTCTGCTTGGGATTCTCTCTCTCCCTCCCCCACTCCTGTGAGCTCTCTCTCATAATAAATAAACTTAATAAAAGAAAAGATTTCTCATTCATTGCTGGTAGGAATGCAAAATGGTATAGTCACTTTGAAAGACTATTAGGCAGTTTCTTAAAAAACTAAACATACCTTTATCATATAATTCAACAAGTAAGCTCCCTGTTATTTACCTACATAACCTGAAAACTTATGTGCACACAAAAACCTCTACATGAATGTCACTTCATAATTGCCAAATCTTGGAAGCAGCAATAAGGTCCTTCAATAAGTGGACAGGGGTGACTGGCTGGCTCAGAGAGTGGAGCATGCGACTTTGCTCTCAGGGTTTCAAGTTCGAGCCCCACTTTGGGTGGAGAAATTACTTAAAAATGAAATATTCAGGGGTGCCTGGGTGGCTCAGTTGGTTAAATATCCAACTTTGGCTCAGGTCATGATCTCACAGTTCATGAGTTTGAGCCACTCATCCAGATCTCTGCTATCAGCAAAGAGCCTACTTCAGATTCTCGGTCACCCTCTCTATGTCCCTCCCCACCTTATGAATGCTCTCTCTCTCTCAAAAATAAAAACATTTAAATTTTAAAAAATGAAATCTTTAAAAAAAATTGGTGCACAAATAAAGTGCAGTACATATATACAATGAAATATTATTCAGCACTAAATAAAAAGATCAAGCCACAAAAAGACATTTAAGAAGGAATCTTGAACATTGCTGAGTGAACTGACATTCTGGAGAAAGCAAAACTATGGAAGACAGTAAAAGAGCACTAGCTAGCTACCCAGGGTTTGGGGAGAGAGAAGAAATAGGTGGAACACATGGTATTTTTAGGGCAGTGAATCTATTTTGTATACTATAAAGGTAGATATAGATCATTATACATTTGTTAAAAACCAAAGAACATACAATACAAAGGGTGAACCTTAATATAAACTATAGACTGGATGATAATGATGGGTCAATGGTGGTTCACCGGTTATAACAAATATACCAAAATAGTGGGACTATCGATGGTGGGGAAGAGGTTGAAAAGTGTATTTTCACCCCAAATTTTGCTGTAAACCTAAAATTGCTCTAAGAAATAGTGAATGAGAAAGAGAGGATAGGGGAAGAAAACACAATTTGAAATCAAAAGAAAATTAAATAAACTCAACGGAAAAAGCATTTTGTAAAAAGAAAAAAATGACTAAAAAAATACATTTCAAAGTTAAAAAAGGGGCACGTGGCTGGATCAGTCTGAAAAGCATGTGGCTCTTGAGTTCAAGCCCCACCCTAGGGTAAAGATTACTTAAAACAAACAAATTTCAAAATTAAAAAAAAAAAAAAAAGGGTGGAACCCTCCTGCATTGCTGGTGGGAAAGTAAAATGGTGCAGTCATTTTGGAAAATAGTTTGGTAGTTCCTCAAAAAGTTAAACATAAAATTCCTCAAAAAAGTTGAACATGAGCCAGCAATGACACTCCTAAGTATATACCCAGGAGTTGTAAACGTAAGTTTACACAAAAACCTGTGCACAAATGGAAACAGCAGCATTATTCATGACAGCCAAAATGTAGAAACACCCAAATGTCCACCAACTGATGGACAAAATTTGGTATATCCACACAACAGAGTATTATCCAACCATAAAAAGGAAAAAAGTACTGCTACATGCCACAACATGAACCTTGAAAACATTGTCTTAAGTGAAAGTCACAAAAAGCCAAATATTGTATGATATGGAATCCTATTAGTGGTAGTATGCAATATCCAGAGTAGGCAAACCCACAGAAACGGAAAGTATTATTTCTTTCACAGAGACAGAAAGTAGTGGTTGCTGGGGGAGGGGAAGGGCATTGGGACTAACTGCTAATAGGTGCAGTTTCTTTGTGGAATGATGAAAATATTCTGAAATAAAACAATGACGACGACTACACAACATAGTGTATACCACATAACATATACTAAAATCCACAAAATGTACATTCCATAAAGGGTAAATTTTATGTTACATGAATTACATCTCAATTTCTAAACAACTTTTTTAAAATCTAAGAGTGGCCCTACGGAGAGAATGTTCCTAAGCACTGACAACAGCCTGCTAACATAAAACATAACTAAGTCTCAACAGTGTAGTCTTACCCTCTCCCTCCCCTTCCCCAGAAAGAAAATAAACCATTTCCAGTCAAGCCCCTAGATCCAAACAGAACGGAATATATTAAGCTATACTATAGGGAAGTACTCAGCAAAATGCAGACTCTGGGAACCTTTATAAGGACCAAACACCTGATTTCTTTAAAAAAAAAAAAAAAAAAAAAAAAAAAGGAAAAAAGAGAGAAAGAAAGAAAGAAAAAGAATGGCAAGAAAAAGATAGAGAGAGTTCCAATCGAATAATGGTGTGTAGTTATCTTTTAAAGTCCTTATCTTTTACATACACACTGAAATATTCATGGATGCAATTATATGACGGAGATTTACTAGAAATACTCTAGGATGGGGAGGAGTGGATACAAGTATAAGTAAAATAAGACTGGTCATGTTTAAGATGAGTGACAAGTCTGTGGAAGATCACAGGTACCATATTATTTTTGTGTATATTTAGAACTTTCCATAATAAAAAAAATGAAGAGTATATGCAACACAATCATATTTACAATGTAGAGAATAAACTGTTAAGACAGGGGCATGCGTGGAGGGAAACTGATAGATTTCAGAGAATTCAGGCAGGAGGAACACCCTGAAGGAAGACAGTGAAGTGAAGAAATGAAAATCACAGATTAAACCAGGATAATTTTCCCAGGTAAGTGGTTATCAGGCTTCAGGGATATTCTATGCAAAATTTTTCCACCCGTCCTTTTTTTTTTTTTTTTAAACTAAAAGAGGCTTCACAACTTTCATTATATATGCAAAAGAGACTAAAATCCCAAAATATTAATTACTAGATTAAAATTTTTTTAGCATATTAATACAATCTATATTAGATAGGCCCTTGAATCACTGCAATCCAGTTAACACACTTTCAAAGCTCCTTCCAGCTTTAGAACTTCCTTCCAATTGAAATACCATGGTTAGGTACTCATACTTCAGATCTAAAAGTATTCTTACCCTCTAGGGGCTTTACGACAATTAGATAAGCTAACATAGTAAGAATTTAAATTTTTGGCATATAGAAATTGCTCAGTAAATGTTACCCGTTTATCTGAAAGTCCATTATCTACATAGATTTCCCATCATCATTTATTGTCTCACCATCCTGTAAGTTTCTGGTTTATCACATTTTATTATTTCTGGAATACAAGCTTCATGAGGGAAAGGTCCTTATTTCATACATCATTTTGTGGCTAGCACAAAATAACACTCAAATATATTCACTGAATAATTACACTAGATAGAATCAATAAAACTCAAGACTCAATGATGACAAGGATGGTGATAAATGTTAACAGAGGAAAAGGAGAATAAGTAAGTTGTAAAGTGTTGTATGGGGAGGGAGAAGCAGGCATTTGAGATGAACTGAATAATTAAATTTATTATTTTTTTAATGTCCATTTATTTTGAGAGGGAGAGAGAGAGAGCATGTGCATGCATAGGAAAGAGGGAGAGAGAGAGATGGGGAGGGAGGGAGGGAGAGACAGGAAGGCGGGGGGGGGGGGGGGGGGGGGGGAGAGACAGACAGACAGACAGACAATCCCAAGCAGGCTCTACCCGGTTAGAGTGGAGCCCCATGCGGGCTCAAACTCACCAACTGAAATCATGACCTGAGGTGCTGAAATCAAGAGTCAGATGCTTAACTGACCCAGGCCATGCAGGCACACCTGAAAGTTTTGACTTTAAAGTAACAAGTTAGACAGGAAATTACAAATAGGAGACATTTGAAAACCAAACCAAAAAAATCTAGTAGTGGTAAGAATACTGTTTGTAAAGGCAGCCTGTCCAGCCTGCCTGCTACTTGCATGATCTCGGGCCCATTAATTAACCTCTGCGTCCCAATATTCTAGTGCCCCCCCCCCCCCCGACAACCCCCTCAAACCCAACAACAAAAGAAATCAACTGTGTCAACCTCACTGGGTTGTTTTAGGATTAAAGGAATTAATACTGAAGCACTGGAATAACACTCAGCAAACAGTAACCAAAAGATGTTAGATAGTAAGAGCTAAGCAGTAGCTGAAAATCTTGATTCCGAATGAAACATACAGCCAATATACTAAGAGAACAAGAGTCCCAGGGAATAACTGGGAACAATGGAGAGGTAACATGAAGAAAAGTTTTAAGTGGACAAAAGGGAAACTAGAGAATTACATAGTGGAAGCCAAAGAAAAGGATTTTAAGGAAGAAATAGTCAAGAGCAAAAAGTGCTGATTAAGTGCATCAAGTCTGTAAAAAGGCCACATGATTTGGCAATTTGAAGGCTGACCATCAAAAGAAAAAAAACCACGTCCTACAAGGTGTTCAGACAGGTTTGAGAGAGTAAGGCAAAAGGGCCGACTATACAGCAGAGTTGAGGGGTAAAAAGAGGAAGAGAGAATTCTAGATTAGTGGTCCCTAGAGTTTTTGTTTGCAAGAACTTCAAAAACAGGGAAAATGACATAAGGTTGCGTCCTCTTAATTCTATCAAAGTTTTTTCCCTCTGTTGTCACCATCATTTGAAATAGGGAACTGCATTAACGGTGAGAATTTATGAAGCCTAAAACTCTCAGAATAAAGGGAATGCCTTTACACAAAACCACCATACTGTTCATATTTTTGTAATTTCATAGATTAATAATAATGAAATAAGGGAGCCTTGGTGGCTCAGCAGGTTAAGCGTCTGACTCTTGACTTCCACTCAGGTCATGATCTCAGGGTCATGAGGTTGTGAGACTGAGCCCTTCAAAGGGTGTGGGGGCCTGCTTAAGATTATTCTTTCCCACCCTCTCCCTCTCAAAAAAAAAAAAAAGTTGTAAGCAACTTAAGCAAATTACCTACGAAGATCTTTAAGTGGCAACATCTGTCAAGTTATGACAAATCTGTAGGCCAGGATGTGCAAATACAAACACTAATTAAAAGTTTTACATTTGTTGGGACTCCTGGGTGGCTCAGATTAACCATCCAACTCTTGATTTAGGCTCAGGTCATGATCTCACAATTTGTGAGAACAAGCCCCATGTCCGGCTCTGTGCCGACAGACAGCACAAAGCCTGCTTTGGGATTCTCTCCCTCTCTCAAAATAAATAAACTTAAAAAAAATTTTTTTACATTTGTTGCATAATAGTTTTAGAACACAAACTCCTGGACTACATTTTCTATGCATTATCTATGTCATATTTTTATAGCTAACAAGCATTTGGTACATATGTACATAAGTACACATATTACATACCATTACAGAGAAAAACAGGGGGACACATTTGCAACATACATAAACTACAACTGGCACACAATTGAGGTTCAATAAAACTATGTTGAAATGTACCAATGTGTACCACATAATGGTGGATAAAGAATTACAGGGGTGCCTGGGTGGCTCAGTCGGTTAAGCGTCCGGCTTTGACTCAGGTCGTGATCTCGCGGTTTGTGAGTTCGAGCCCTGTGTCGGGCTCTGTGCTGACAGCTCAGACCTAGAGCCTGCTTCGGATTCTGTGTCTCCCTCTCTCTCTGCCCCTCCCCCGCTCATGCTGTCTCTCTGTCTCTCAAAAATAAATAAACATTAAAAAAAAAAAAAAAGAATTACAAGTCAGATTCCCTTTCTATAAAAAACGTAGGGGCGCCTGGGTGGCTCAGTCCGGTTAAGCGGCCGACTTCGGCTCAGGTCACGATCTTGCGGTCCGTGAGTTCGAGCCCCGCGTCTGACAGTTCAGAGCCTGGAGCCTGTTTCAGATTCTGTGTCTCCCTCTCTCTCTGCCCCTCCCCTGTTCATGCTCTGTCTCTCTCTGTCTCAAAAGTAAATAAACGTTAAAAAAAATTTTTTTTTTAAAAGAAAAAAAATGTTAAGACAACATAATACAGTGGTTATAAAAGTGGTAATAAGACAACAGGCTTTGGATTCATACAAACCTAGGTTCAAATCTCAGCTGCAATACCTTATAGGTGAGTGACCTTGGCAAAGTTATTTCACCTAAGTTTACCTCACCTATAAAATAGGAATGATATCTACCTCATAAGGTTGTAATGCTCATCAAATGTCAGTTACAATTTTTCCATAACATGAATTGCCAAAATCCCCAAACGGTCTCTTTTACAAGTCCTAGAACAAATTAATCCAAAAGTCGGCAGCGACCTGCATAGTTTTAAAAGTTTTACAAGTGATTCTGATTAGCACCCTCACTTAGGAATCATCGTCCTAGAGCCTTACTACTCAAGCTTTACCTGAATCCCACGTAAGTTAATATCACAAGAATAAAATAGCACTATTAAGACATGATCCTCTACTTTAGTTCCAAGTTTCTAGGACAGACCTTTACCCAAAGCACTTTTTACAGAGAACAGAACCGTACTGCAAAGTTCCAATTTAAAATCCTTTCCAAAGCCAGGGAAAATATGATTTCATATTGAAATTTTACGTCAAAACTGGGAATACCTTAACCTAGTCATATTTGTTATTGAATAGTTCTAATACTGAACATTTTTTGGTCACTTCATCTATACATCAACAGTGACCCAAGGCTGTACACAATAATGATATTTAAACTTTCTTATACATTATCATTCTTTAAAATAAGTTTAAGTTTACAGTCAAAATACAGTGATGCTTCACCTAAACTCTAATAAATTTTTTATTTGACACATTTTTTTTTTAAGATTTTAGTTTTTGGGGCACCTGGGTGGCTCAGTTGGTTAAGTGTCCGACTTCGGCCCAGGTCATGATCTCACGGTTCGTGAGTTCGAGCCCCGCGTCGGGCTCTGTGCTGACAGCTCAGAGCCTGGAGCTTGCTTTGGATTCTGTGTGCCCTTCTCTCTCTGCCCCTCCCCGGCTCATGCCCTGTCTCTCTCTGTCTCAAAAATAGTAAAAATATTTTAAAAAAAGAAAAAAAGAAAAAAAGATTTTAGTTTTTAAGTAATCTCTACATCGAACGTGGGGCTTGAACTTACAACCCTGAGATCAAGAGTTGCATGCTCTACCGACTGAGCCAGCCAGGCAATCCTTGACACATACATTTTTAAATGTTTATTTTTGAGACACAGAGAAAGAGAGAGGCAAGAGAGGGGGGACAGAGAGAAAGACAGAGGCAAGAAACGGGGTACAGAAGCGGGTTTGGTGCTGACAGCAGAGAGCTGGATGCGGGGCTCAAACTCACGAACCATGAGATCATGACCTGAGCAGAAGTCAGACACTAAACCAACTGAGGCACCCAGGCACCCCAACACATACATTTTTAAATGTGCTTCTCACAAGCAATCCTATTCAAGACTGAAGTTATCTAAAGTAAATTCAGTATTCCAGAAGCAAACCTGAAACCCAATTAACTAAGGAACCCAATAAAACATTTTAGAGAAATATGAAGAACAAAATCATACAAATATAATCACGAACATTTTATTCCAAAAGAATCTCTGTGAAATAATGAAAATCCCTGGAAACAAGAGTCTAGAAACACTGTAGAATTTGTTCAAAATAAACAAAAAAAAACTTACAATGGCTCTATCAGGACTAATATGCCAATAGCACATCAACTGGAAAGCAAACAAGGAAAAGGAATCTTAGATTTTTACAGGTGCCTGGATGGCTCAGTCGGTTGGGCGTCCAACTTCGGCCCAGGTCATGATCTCATGGTTTGTGAGTTCGAGCCCCGCATCGGGCTCTGTGCTGACAGCCTGGAGCCTGGAACCTGCTTCGGATTCTGTGTCTCCCCCTCTCTCTGCCCCTCCCCTGCTCGTGCTCAGTCTCTCTCAATAATGAATAAATGTTAAAAAAAATTTAAAAAAATTTTTTTACCATTACTGGCAAAGAGAACTAAAAGCCAAAGAAAGGGCTAAGGCAGACAATATAGATCTCATTAAGGTATAGATTTTATTAATTTAGACACAAATAAGACATTTTTTCAGATACTTAAATTAGTGAAGCTTATAAATGCATTGTTAACTTGCAAAGTGTTAAAATCCAATATTTCAAGGTACTTACAGGGCAAAATAAACGTCTCACCCTCTAGGGCGGGGGAATACAAGCTTTCATACCATAGTGCAAAGGTCATAGACACTGTATCCAGGGACTGGTGAGGTATTAGTGAGTCCAGGCCTCGTGCATTTGTAAATGCAATTTTAAAAAATAACTGTCTCACTATCTTCACAAAAGTATTCTTTGCAACATGGTACAGTAAGAAGTTGTGTATCAGTAGAACTCTATAAATCTCAGACATTTTAGACCACATTATACATAAGTTTAAAGAAACAACAGACAATTCTTACCTAAGCTTTTTGAAAACTATACTTTTAAAAGTCCAAAAGTATATCAAAGCACAATTTTAAAACACTGAATTGACTAACAGGTATTAACTTGTAATTAATTTTTTTGAAGACTTGATAAAGAGTCAAGAAATATAAACACCAATGCTTTTTTTGTTTTTCAAGTAAGTTCCAGGCTGTGGAGCCCAAAGTGGGGCTTCAACTGATGACCCTGAGATCGAGATCTGCCCTGAGGTCAAGAGTCTGACACTTAACTGACTAAGCCACCCACGGCGCCCCGAAACATCCTTACCCTGTAAAAAAATGTTTTTTAAGTTTATTTTTGAGAGGTAGAGAGAGACAGAGAGAGCGCGCGTTGGAAGTGTAGAGAGAGCGAGACACAGAATCCGAAGCAGGCTCCAGGCTCTGAGCTGTCAGCACAGAGCCCTGCTCGGGCTCAAACTCACAGATGGCAAGATCTTGACCTGAGCCGAAGTCAGACACTTAGCCAACTGAGCCACCCAGGCATCCCAGCATCCTTACTTTTTTAAAAGTTTAGCTTCAACAACTTTGTAGAGTCCAATAAAAGTTTACTAACTCAAAATTAAAGTAATATATATTTGTTTGAAGACACTCTAAGTTAACCCAATCTTCCTTCTTTAAATACTATATTTTCCTAACTATTCACCAACATATATGACGTATATATCAGCCAACACTACTGCTTACATTCTAAATATATACCAGTCTGAAGAACAGGTGCGACACTATTTAGATGCATGCTTTTTTCTTCTAAGCCTAAATTTGCCCTGGAAAGGGATTTAAAAATAAACACAAATACCCAAGAGTTGAACAATCCTCTTAAAAAGATATAGACATTCTGAAATTCAAGACATGAGCGCTTCAGCTACCAACATCTTCCAAAAGTGAACCAGCCTATCAAAGTTTCACCTTAAAAAGATCAAATAAGGCTCAATTATTAAGGGTCCTGAGGATATTTAACTTTGCTTCCCCTGTGTTAGTAACGTGGGAAAGTACGTTTTACTTCAAGCTAGTATTAAATCTTTTCTCAGTCGTTTCATAAAGACAGCAGAGATACTCTGGTTTGGCTTTTTATGGATAAAGGGGATGGAGGAGGAGGAGGCCAGCTGAAGGGTACTCTAAAAAGAAAAACTCAATTTAGGGAAGCACAGATGAGTCAGTCACTGAGGAAGAACTAACTAAAAGAGAACCTAAGTGAATAAGGCAGCATCCCAGGTAAGAAGGTACCTAAAGGTGGCGATAGGAAATGAAAACTTCACAAGTATGCAGCAAGACCTGAAAAGAAGCGTGGCTGTCAAGGGGCAAGTGCGTACCAACTCCGGGGGAGGGGGCCAAAAATGCCAAATAGGATGGGGGGGGGGGCGGGTGATGAGGAAAAAGGTAATAAAATGTCCAGCCCAAACCCCTTCCTCGGGTTCTCCATCTCAACAGGCACAATCAAAAACCACCTCAATGCCCAGTAACCCCAAGCCGGACTATCCCACAGAAAGGAGTTTAGTCCCAAGCCCCGGAGGCCCGGCAGGCCGCCTCCAGAGGAGCCCCCGCAGACGCCATACTAAAAGTCAAAATGGCTGCCCCAAGGAAGCCCGCACCGCGCAGCTAAGAAGGGTTGGGGAACAAGCTTCTGCGGGAAAGGGGGAGGGGGGCTCTCGGAAGAGCCGTCGCCAGAACCGTAGGCAGGAGTATCGCCCCCCCCGAGCTGCACAGGTAGGTTCCCCTCGGCCTCCCAAGGCCAGGGGCTCGGACGGAGGGGAGTCCCGGCCCCACCCCCCCCCCCCCGACCGGGAACCCTGCCGCCGCAGCCGTCCCGCACACCGCCCCAGCGAGGTACCTGCAATTCGGCCCGCTCCACCTCCCAGTGCGCCCGCTCCATCTCGAACCGAGCCCACTCGTGCTGGATGTAGTGCAGGATCCCTGGGATAGTGTATTGCTGCGGCCGGGACAGCTCCGGGCCTGACGCGGGACCCGCTCCCTCGGCGGCTGGAGGACCCCCGCCGCCCGCCGCTCCATTCCCCCCTGGCGAAAGGCTCATGTTCCCCCCAGGTCCCTGCTGCTGCCGTGGAGGGGCCGCCATCCCCGGGCCGCTACCACCGCCTCCGGCAAGCTCGTCCATTGTGTGTGGGGCCCCGGCCGGGGCGCAGGGCGAGAAGCCGACGGCTGGGGGAAGGGCCGGGGAGGGTGGCCCCGCGCTGGCGGCGGGGCGGAGGCCGGCTGGGAGAGGAGCGAGGAGGGAGTCGGTGCTGTATGCTTGCCGTGGGTCAGAGTAGGGAGCTGCCGGTCGCCGCCATTACAGTCCCTCCTCCATCTGTCCGTCTCACTCACTCACTTTAGGGAAAGGGGGGGGCCGCGGCGGGAGGGGGAGAGGGGGCTGGGTTGGGAAGGGGATAGACGTAGGGCCGTCACAAGCGCGCAGCATGCCGGGTAGAGAACGCCGCTGCCGCCGCACGCCCAGCAGCCAAATAGAGTGCGGCCTCACCATACGCAGGCGTACTGAAGACTCAGTAAGGGTTGGCGTTTGAGGCTGGGTATGAACTCTAGCCCCGCCCCTAGGCCCTCCCTCAGACTTGCTCCGGGTGTCTCCGTGTGGGTACCGGAACGTGAGCCACTCGCGCTTTTGGGAGCCAACCGGTCTCATGCTGCCAACAATTTCCGTCGCTCAGTCACCAAGCCCGCAGGGCGCCTTTCCCCAACCAAGGGTCTCAGCAGCATGCCTGCCTACAGAGCTGGGTTTTAACCTGGCTGGGCGCTCTGGCCAGCCGCAGCCGGTCCCGGATTCCTGACGTTGCTTTTGCATTCCTTGCGTGTTTCAGGATGTCCCAGAGGGTCGGGCCTCTTTCTGTGCTTGTCACTCGTTCTTTCTCTGGTTTCTTAGCACCAGTCAGTTTCTGAGGCTTTGGGGACGTTCTCTTTTGGCAGATAGCCCAGATCCTTCTGGACATGGTGACTGATCCCGGTCTCCGTTTCGAGCCCGGATTTAACTAATTCTGCGCTCTGGGTCGCCCGTCGCAACTTGTTCCAGTTTGCCTCGCCTCTTCTTTCCTATCTGGGGTGGGTTGTGGGGGTGGGGGGAGGAGCAGGAACGAATGTTTGCATTTTTTTCTTGGGAGAAGGGATAGTGAAAAACTTTAGATCTTGACGGTGATGCGTAGAGGGAGAAAGATAACTTTGAAAGGGACTTAGACTAAAAATGCAATGTGGGGCGCCTGGGTGGCTTGGTCGGTTAAGCTTCCGACTTCAGCTCAGGTCATGATCTCACGGTCTGTGAGTTCGAGCCTCGCGTCGGGCTCTGTGCTGACAGCTCACAGCCTGGAGCCTGTTTCAGATTCTGTGTTTCCCTCTCTCTCTGCTCCTCCCCCGTTCATGCTCTGTCTCTCTCTGTCTCAAAAATAAAATAAAACGTTAAAAAGAAAAATTTTTAAAAATGCAATGTTTTAGAATGAATGGGTTTACAAATAGCAGGATTCATAGCAGAATCTTTTGATGAAAATAGAAAATAAACGCATCGTGAATACAACGTAAAATCCTAGATGAACAGCTGAAGAAGTTTTCCTGGATTATGAAACGATGTTTGAAGAATATAATATACAAGCTTAATCTTTTAAGTACCATAGTGTGTGTTTTTATGTGCTTAGGTTGACAGGAAACATTCTTAATGAGCTAATAAGCTTCTAAAGAAAGTTAATATAGCTACTAACCTCTTGACTGAAAATTAGGACAAAAGTAATATTTAACGATATAATAAGGAAAAGATGTTAACAATTAAAGCTGTGCAGGAAAATTGCACATAAAATTGATGGCATTAACTTTTTTTCTTCTCTACTACCAATAAAATTATCACTGTGGAATACACACAACCACTCAAGGTATAATTTCAAAAAGATAAAAATAGTACATCTTATTTTATCATGTCTGCTTTACTGTTATTATAGTTTAATGGACAGCATTGGACTTGTAACCCATGTTGCCATGTTTTATTTGTATATGAACTGGGGTCTTAGGTCACATATTATTAAGAACTATGTTTCCATATTATTAAAGTACTATTTCTCCATTTTATAGTGACCAACATACAACCTGCTTATTCACTCCTCTTCCTTTTTGAGGGTACTGATAGCACATAAAAAGTTACAAAATATGTCTCCCAAGAAACATGTGTGAGCAGTTGTGATTGATTTTTGTCCTCAACTAAAGAAGAACATGTGCACTTGTACTTCCTACTGGTACCTCAAGCTCAAGACTAGATTTATAATCCTTCTATTTTCCTCCCCACCTTCAAAAACAAACAATTCTGTTTCTTTTCTATTACCTATCTTGTTAAGTGGCATATTCAAACCCGAGGTCTAGCAGTTGTTCTAGTACCTTCCTTTCACTCAACTCTCACATCCAATACCTTTCTCAGTAACATCCTTCATTTTTATTACTTATCTATTTCATATCTATTCCATCATCTTTATTCATGTGTTAAATTTAAATGTTCACACCTCTACTCTTCCCCTACCTCCACTACCACTGATGCCTGAGGGATCTTCAGAAGGCAGATCTGATTCTGTTATTCCCTGCTTAAAATATTTGAGTCATCCTCAGATTTAGAATGAAGCCTGAACTGTAGCATAGCATATAAAAATACTTCAAATTCTAGATCCACTCCATCGGCTAATCTGCCATCACGCTATCATGGCACCCATTCTTCTCCAGCCAATCTGCACTGTTTTTGGTTCCTCAAAAACATAGTACTATTTCATTTCACAAGAATTTAACAGATACTGTACCCCCTTGGCTTTCCTTCCCTTCCCTTGGCAAAGTATTACTTTGCTAAGAAGCTTTTTAGATCCCTGAATTAGATTCACTTTTAAAATCTCAAGTGCTAGGGCTCCTAGGTGGGTGGCTCAGTTGGTAAGCATCCAACTCTTGATTTCGGCTCAGGTCATGATCACGGTTTGTGATTGCAAGCACACATGTGTTCTCTCTCTCTCTCTCTCTCTCTCTCTCTCTCTAAATAAACATTTTAAAATAATAAGGAAATAAAATTTCAAATGCTTCCTTTTTGAAGAATTCCAGTTGAACATGTCTACACTCGCTTTCACCATGGTTTTATAAATGCCAATAACGCAGTCCTTGGCCATGTTCTTCCCAGATCATAGTCATGTATCTGAGGATTGCAGCCTCTTAGAGAGGTAGGAGCCATGCCCCTCTTGTTTGTAACTATACTCCCAGTGTCTGGAACGGTACAATCTCCTCAAAATGATGAACAATTTAGGGGTGCCTGGGTGGCCCAGTCACCTAAGTGACTGACTTGGGCTCAGGTCACAATCTTACAGCAGGTGAGTTCACGCCCCACATCAGGCTGTCTGCTGTCAGCACAGAGCCAGCTTTGGCTCCTCTGTCCCCCTCTCTCTCTCTCTCTCTCTCTCTCAAAAATAAATAAATATTCCTAAAAAATGATGAATAATTTAAATTTAGAATAACAGGTATATTTTTCCTTCACCTCGATCTTTTTGTATTATTTTTACCACCATTATTTCAGCTATTTCAAGGG
Source organism: Panthera onca (assembly GCF_046562875.1). NCBI lineage: Eukaryota > Metazoa > Chordata > Mammalia > Carnivora > Felidae > Panthera > Panthera onca. Next base: position 80,664,374 of record NC_138344.1, read on the forward strand.
TCAATGACTAAAACTGCCCTGAGTTCTTATTTTGTTTTTGTTTAGATTTTTAAATTATTTTTAAGTGATCTCTACACCCAATGTGGGGCTCTAACCCACAACCCTGAGATCAAATGTCTCAGGCTCCACCTATGGAGCCAGCCAGGTGCCCCTTGTTCTTGTTTTTATAATTGACTTTTTACCCTGAGTATCAAAAGTAAAAGACACCAAGATTTTCTCCTCTGAGAGAATTAAAAAAAAATTTTTTTTAATGTTTATTTTTGAGAGAGAGAGAGACAGACAGAGCATGAGCAGAGGAGGGGCAGAGAGAGAGACACAGAATCTGAAGCAGGCCCCAGGCTCCATGCTGACAGCACAGAGCCCGATGCCCATGAACTGTGAGATCATGACCTGAGCCAAAGTCAGACACTCAACAGACTGAGCCACCCAGGCGCCCCAAGAGGAGAATATTTTTTATATTATTTTCATTAGACTTTGTGTCCATGACTCCTGAGGACGCTCTGCAATCAGCTCCTAGAATCTTGTCCTCTGTACATAATGAGTTTCCCAGGCCATAGTATCATCTACAACTCACCTAACTAGAACTCCCTCCTGGAATTGTGGCTGAGTCATTTCCTGTCTTCAGTTTCACCTTTGAAACTTCCTATTTGTTCTGTCCTTTCATCTGTTCTGTTCATTCCTCCTCCTCTCCCACTGATTTGATTCTTAGTTTCAGTATACTGCTGAGAATGCCTATTTATATTAAATATAAATTTATAAATTTAGAATTTTAGATTTTTTTTCCTTTCCTGTTAGCTAATCTTAGACACCTCTGTGATTAGACACCTCTGTGATTTGGTCAGACACTGTCTGACCAAAAAGGGATTTGTCATATTTGATGTACATATATTGTGTCAGCAGAGGTATGTTAAGGAATTCCAGGTTTTTAAAATAAGTCAGGAGTAATTAACACTCAGATGCCCTCTTTCCAATTATTGCAATACCTGATGTACAAAGAGTTTTGGCCCTGCCTTAGAGAACCATATGGTTCCCTGTAATTACTCACCTGAACATCCAGTTTTATACCTTGCTGACTATGAACCTGACATCCTTCTAACAGGGAGCTCAAACCAGTTCACAAACACTAATCCAGTCATCTTTTTGCATCATGTGGAAAGGTGGCAACAAGTATTATTATCTCCAGTAACACAAGAAAGCTGAGGTATAGAGTTCTGGGTCACCTCCTCAGGCCCTCAGTAGAATAGGAAGTGGGCCCACTCTTCTATCAGTGAGTGTATGCTTTTATTCAGAAACAAATAAAATCTCCCTGCACTATCCTGCCTCCTACTGTCCTATCAATGGCTCGATATCACTGTCTCTGGTTCCCAAATCATTTGCACTCTTAAAATCATTTTTAGGTGGTTTTGGGGTGATTTCAGTCACTTGAGGAAATTATGTAGTGTTTACATGTATAAATATAGAGAACAAATGAGTATTAGAGCCCAGAGGAAGATATTTTAGAAGACCTGGCATGTGTTCAAAAACCAAAGGAACAGGGGTGCCTGGGTGGCTCAGTCAGTTAAGCATCCAGCTTCAGCTCAGATCATGATCTTGAAGTTCATGGGTTCAAGCCCTGCATCAGGCTCTGTGCTTACAGCTCAGAGCCTGGAGCCTGCTTCGGATTTTGTGTCTCCGTCTCTCTTTGCCCCTACCCTGCTCATGCTCTATCTCTCTCTCTCTCAAAAATAAATAAATATTAAAAAAAAAAAAGGAGCAAACTATAACGTAGATGGAAAGGAAAAAGAGGAGATAGCTTTGCCCTGTGCAGTGGTTGCACCTGCAAAATAAGATCACTACAAGAGTTGCCTGTGGCTAAGAAAATTGTAGAAATACATACAGGGCACTGGAACTATTCAAACAATATGTTGTGTGGGAAAGAAAAGGAAAAAGACCTTCAAAGATTATAGAAAAATAGGTACCAAAACCTTTAGGCGGGCTATATAAAATTCTAGTCCAAGTTCATTCCTGAGTTGTCTTCTGGGTAACATGAGTCAGAAAGCAGTAGGCTGTGATAATATTATATAATAGCTAACTCACAGAGATGTCAAAATTGAAGAAAAAAAATTGCCTGGAGCAAAGTCCCTCCTGGACATTGGCTAAAAGTGAACAACCAGGTCTACAACCATAAGAAACAAATGACTGGAAAATGTGACTGAATGGGAAATTGCCAAAACTTTCCTAGGTAGTAATTTAACAATCTTGGAAGTGTGGTTTGTCTCCTGTTAGAGCAACAGTGGAGGATAGTCAAAAGAATAATACCAGATACAGACAGTTTGCCTGAGAAATCTATGCTAGAGAGTATTCTCTTTGGAGAATGTTTTGAATTCGGCAAAAAATCACAAAAACTTGTTTTTTTATGACTTATTTTAAGTTTATTTATTTAAGAGAGAAAGACAGAGCACGGGGGGAGGGGCAGAGAGAGGGAGAGAGAGAGAATCCCAAGCAGGCTCTGCACTGTCAGTGTGGAGTCAGGTGTGGGGCTTGCATTCACAAACTGTGGGATCATGACCTGAGCCGAAATCTAGAGTCAGATGCTTAACCGACTGAGCCACCCGGGCACCCCTATAACAAAATATTTTTAAATGATGGTTTTGTCTTTCTATTAATAGACTCACCTAAAGCACATGATGATTACCCCACAAAAAAAGATTGAAGAATTCTTCAGAGCATTTTTAAATAAATCCTATTCTCCTTTGCTCCTTTTGCTTTATAGGTTTTAATATAATAATTAGATATTCTAAATCATGTGGTGCATAGACTTTTTCTATTTAACTTTTTAGTTTGAAAAAAAGTTTTTTAAAATTTTTTATGTTTATTTTTGAGAGAGAGAGAGACAGAGTGTGAGCAGGCAAGGCACAGAGTGAGAGAGAGGGAGACACAGAATCCAAAGCAGGCTCCAGGTTCTGAGCTGTCAGCACAGAGCCTGATGCGGGGCTCGGACCCACAAACTGTGAGATCATGACCCGAGCTATAGTCGGACACTTAACCGACTGAGCCACCCAGGCGCCCCTATTTTGAAAAATTTCAATCATGGGGTGCCTATCTAACTCAGTCAGGAGAACATGCAACTCGATCTCCGGGTTTTAAGTTCGAGCTCCACATTGGGTATAGAGATTACTTAAAAATAAAATCTTAAAAAAAAAAAAAAAAATTCAATCATGTAAAAATAGAAAAAAGGTCTTATGACTACACTTTCAACAATTATCAAGGTTTTGCTGTTCTTAGTTCATCTAGTCCACCTTTTTTCTGAGGAATTTTTACTCTTACAAAAATTTATTTAATAAAACAGTTTAATATAAAAATGTTTGCAGCCCCCCAAAAAATGTATGCAGCCATTTCCATATCATAGTAAAACTGGCTCATTGGAAAGGAGACGTGTGAAAGCAATTGATTTCTGTAGTGAATAAGCCTTTGTTTAAACTCATTCTAAGGCTTCTAACATGATGATACTATTTCCTCATATTACCACCTTTCCAGTATTGTTCTGTTGCCCACTAACTGCCATCTCGATGCATTCATTTATCACAAGTTTCATAAAGCTGTCAAATTCCTCAATATTCCTTGGACACATGTGCCCCTTTTTAATTTCAATTACAGCTTCTTGGCCCTAAATTTTTCAACTTGGGAAGGTAAGCTTTGCTCGTGATATTACTTGACAAGATCAAAGATGCACTGAAACAGAATTCATGGCCTCCCCCATGCTCCCATGGCAAGCCCATTAATATTTTAAAATAAATCCGAGACATCATATTATTTCATTGGTATATACTTCTCTAAGTATCTTTAACAGATTAGGACCTTTTTTTTTTTAATATACCACAATATCAATGTCATACCTACAAAGTTAATGGTAATTTCTTTTTTTTTTTTTTTTTTTTTTTTTTTTTTTTTTAAATTTTTTTTTTTCAACGTTTTTTATTTTTATTTTTGGGACAGAGAGAGACAGAGCATGAACGGGGGAGGGGCAGAGAGAGAGGGAGACACAGAATCGGAAACAGGCTCCAGGCTCCGAGCCATCAGCCCAGAGCCCGACGCGGGGCTCGAACTCACAGACCGCGAGATCGTGACCTGGCTGAAGTCGGACGCTTAACCGACTGCGCCACCCAGGCGCCCCAATGGTAATTTCTTTATGTAGTCTAATCCTTAGTTCGTATTCGATTTCTGCCAATTGTGTCAAAAAAATTTTTTTTAAAGAGTTCATGACTTCACGGATTGCCTGGGCAGCTCAGTCAGTTGAGTGACCGACTCTTGATGTTGGCTTAGGTCATGATCCCAGGGTTGTGGGGTCGAACCTGGCATCCAGCTTGCTTAAGGTTTGTGGGGCTTGCTTGCTTAAGATTCTCTCTCTTTTTGCCCCTCTCCCCTGCTCATGCTTGCTCTCTCCTCTCTCTCTCTCTCTCTAAAAAAAAAAAGACTTGGTGACTTCAAATAAGGATCGTAACAAAATCCACATATTTCATTTAGTTGATATATCTTTAGCTCTTTGTTGATTTTGCCTTCCCCTCACCCCAATATTGTCATGCCATTTTGTTGAAGAGACCAGGTTATTTCTCCTATAGAATTTTCCACTTTTGGCTGATTGCATTTTTCTGGTATTATTTAGCATATTCCTTTCTCCTCCATATGTTCTGTAAACTAGATCTAGATCTAGAGGCTACATTTGATTCAGGTTTTATTTATTTTTTTGGCAAAACACTTCTCCACTGGGGATGCAGTGTACTTTCTATTGCATCACACCAGGCAGCACGTAATGTCTAGTTGTCTTAATTTTTGTAATGCACTAATCTTGATCAGCTTGATCTAGCTTTGTCAGCCCTAGCTAGCTAGCTAATTTTCTTTTAACAGATATATTATGTTCCACCCTCAGTAGTTCCTCCTCAGCGTGGGATCTGTCCTACAAAAGAGCTTGTGCTATGTGTTGCCTGCCCTTTAGTGTCCTGGATGGGACCTTTCTTTGTACTCATTGGCAAAAGAGACCCTGCCAGGACTCCTCCCAGTTCTCACAGTGGTTCTTAGATTCACTCCTGGGTCTCTCATTTCTTTTTTTTTTTTTTGGGGGGGGGGTGCGGGGGGAAGCCTCTCACTTCAAATGGGGGAGCGGGGCCCCTTCCTTTGGATAAAGACTTGGCAATTTCTGGATTCTTTTTCTCTTTTGACCCTTACAAGACCACAGTTTCAAACCTCCACTCTAGCCAGCACAGTTGGGGTCACCCAGTTTTTGTTGCTAAGTGTAGTTTGACTCTACCCATTAGAGTTCTAGAGTTCCAGGGGTTGTTTTTCACCTGATTTTTGGTAAAGATGTTGCCTATAGACTTGTGGGTTTTTCCCCCATCTTTGCTGCTATCACCGTTTTTTTCTGAGGGCATCCTGGGAGCTCCCAAAACTACTCTGCTGCTATCACCACTCCCTTGCCTGTCTACACTCTTGGCATTTTAAAGTTTAAATTGCCTGCTACTTAACCTAAAGTTAGTACAGCCTGCTACTGAAATAGTTTCATTGGACCACTACTAAAGTATTCGAGACATTTTTGCTCTTCAAGGATTGTGAGATATTTAAGCGAGTATAAATTCAAGTATGAATATCCTTGGGGCAACAGTTGGGCCAGCTCTTGTCTGACAACTTTAATATCCTATGTACATTTTCAGTGGGAACTATAACATGTTGCTATCCCTTATTGTGCAATTCAGAAAAGCAAAAGGTGCTCCTGGGCAAAGGGCAGCCAAGCAGGCCACCTGAAAAGCCCTGCATTCACTCTGATATTTGATCTGAACGAGAATGATACTAAATTCAGATACGTGTCTGCAAACTTGCCTTGGACAGCATTTGCTGGGTATGTTTTATTTATTGGAAGTAGAACGGGAGATTAGCTGAACTCACTAAGAGGGCAAATCAGACGTAGGAATTTTGGAAGTTTAGGTCTAATTACAAATGTTAAGCACGCTGTTGTAAATGTAGTAATATGAGTTTTACTGTCCTAAATTTGCACATTATCTGCCTGAATCATTTTAGGCTCCATGTTGAGCTCAACTAAAAGCAAATAATCTGTTAGAATTGCACCTTTTGTGTTTTGCTCCAGGATCAGAATCAAACTGCCAAAATATGCATGTTAGCCAGTTAAAGGTTTTGTACAGAGAGTACAACCAGCTCGAGTGAGATTTACACTAGTGAATGAAGAGTGAAATTGGGCATCCCTGGTCATATTACTGCCATCACTGCATTACTGGTGTCTTGAGGCAAACCTGGAGGTAAAGAGCAGTAGATAGGAGCACAGACTCTGGAGTCAGACTAACCAGCCTTGAGTCCTTTCTCCACTGTTGTACTGGGTGACCTTTGGCAAGTGACTAAGTTTGCACATCTATAAAGTAGAAATAAAAACAGTCTGTAACTCATAGAGCTACTATGAGGATTAACTGAATGTAGGTAAAATATTCAAAACAGCACCTGGCTGTTTAGTAATTTCTGTGTTAAGTGTTTTCTACTATTATTATCTCCCCTCATGAGTTAGTTTGTTGGGTCATGTCACACATCATATTCCAAAGAGTGAATACTGCCTTTCAGGATACAGCTGAGAAGGTCTCTCACAACCACCATCAAATACTGGGAGCATTAATTACTCATTTGTGGTGGCTGTGTCACTAATGAAAAAGATAGATCCTGTTGGGTAAGTAAACTGATCCCCAAACTGAAGCTTAATGCAGTAATTTTTGTGTTTCATTGCTTCTTCTGTTCAGAGTGATGATCTGCAGAAAGAATTTGTTATTGGAGCCGTAATTTTCCACATGATATCTTCAGGCCCTGAAATTATTGATAGAGATTCTGATATGCTTGATTTTAACTCAGGACATACTTTATGTAATTAAGAAGCTCTTGAAGTAAGAGCTTTAACACATAGCTACAGTTTCATAGTACGATTTTCTTGTATATTTTTTAGAAAAAATTCACAGAGTAACTAATTTTTCCTTAAGTAATGTAAACATCAGATTAAAAAAAATTACAGTGTTGAAACACATTATTTGGAGATAAATTATGGAGTGATTGTTTTATATAAGCATTTTCCATAATTCCAGTATAGTATTTAAATTCAATTTGTAGTCAACTTCTCAGAGATACATTTTGTGTAAAGTGAGATTCCTTTGTATCCCAGTGACGTTTTGTTTTTTCTTTATTTGACACAAAACGATAGGAACCATCAGCAAATCAAATTTTAATTCCAAATTGCTTTAGTTTGATTTGAATTTAAAATCTGTAACATTGCACTTGACCCTTTAAGAGCACTTCATGGGCCTGTCATTCAAATCCTAATGCGATGCTGTTAGATGACTACGCTTCAGAAGGACAAATGTATAAGAAAAGTCTGTCTTTGTATAGCTTTCACAGTTTTCATTGGCAATCAGATGCCCAGCAAGAATTAACAAGACCTATCTAACTTAAGAAATACAGAAGTTATGGGGCACCTGGGTGGCTCAGTTGGTTGAGTGGCTTACTTCAGTTCAGGTCATGATCTCACGATTCGTGAGTTAGAGCCCTGCTTCAGGCTCTGTGCTGACAGCTCAGAGCCTGGAGCCTACTTTGGATTCTGGGTCTCCCTCTGTCTCTCTGCCCATCCCCGATTGCTCACTCTCTCTCTCTCTCTCAAAAAATAAACATTAAAAAAAATTTTAAATAAAAGAAAGAAGTACAGAAGTTAGGGGCACCTGGCTGGCTCAGTCAGTAGAGCATGCAACTCTTGATATCAAGGTTGTGAGTTTGAGCCCCATGTTGGGTGTAGAGATTACTTAAATGAGAGAAAGAAAAGAAAAGAAAGAAGTTAAATTTATCAGAATCCAGAATATCTGGTTTGAAATATTTCCAGTTTGAGGGGGAAACTTGATAACCATTTTATAGGAATGGGAAGTAATATGTAGTAAACTCAGTTATCTTCTCGAGTTTCTCCTTACAACACATTATAATATCAGAATAGCAAGTCCTGGGAGGATCCCAGCCATGAGACCTCTTTGCTCTGCTCTGCACTAACTCTTCTCTAAAACTAAGATACTGGATGTCTTTGTTAGTCCAAAAATCCGATAAAGATTTTTAGTCATTAAGCACAAGTATTTAATTTGTGTGGCTAATTTTAACCAAAACAGTTTATCTTATTTTTTTAACGTTTATTTATTTTTGAGAGAGTGTGCGCACACACACAAGTTGAGGAGGGATGGAGAGAGATGGAGACCAAGGATCCAAAGAGGGCTGGGCGATGAAGGCACAGGGCCTGATATGGGGCTGGAATCATGCCCTGAGCCCAAGTCAGCACTTGGCATTTAACCGATTGAGCCACCTAGGCACCCCCTGAACAAGTTAGAATAAGATTACCCACACAATGGTATTTCTTCACTATTTCTAACCCATGCCCATGTTTTGTCAAAATAAAATGTATTCCCTATTTTAATGTTATTTTAAATTTCAAAATAAATTACCCTCCACATAAAACTAAATAGAAGAAAGATAATTTTAGAAGAAAAAACTTAGATTTCAAAAGATAAATATTGTTATCTCTATTGCATGTAGTAATGGGAAGGTTGAATCCCATTATTTGAGCCATTATTATGAGTCTCATTATTTGCCCCAAAGCAGCTTTTCTATCCAAAGAAGAGTGGAAGGTAAGATAACAACAACAACAACAACAACAACAACAACAGGCTCATGTGAACTGCAGCCATTATCAATTTGTATCTTTAAACTGTACAATACCTCCCACCACCACCAGACCTGGTAGTCAATACCTCTCTGGCAGATGACTGATGGGGAGTCTATTCTCAATCCCTCCATCCCCCACTCCACACACACACACACACACACACACACACACACACATACACACACACACACACACAGATGACTAATGAGTAAAAATAAAACATGTACTTTCAAACAGACAATGTAATGGTCTATTTATAGTACATAAATCCTCATCCTCAGTTTTTGAAATATGACTTTTCTCCCCCTGCCTGAATCATGTTGCTGTAAAGACCTTACAGTTCACCCTCTTATTTAGGATAGGAAGTCTGATACTTGAACATTTCCAAAAATACAATATCTACCCTTTTCAGTAAAACTGCTAGCTTATCTCTGATTGATTTATTTATGTATGTTTTAAAGTTACAAATAACCACACTTAATTAAACTTGTACCTTGGACCGAATTTGATGAGATTTCTAAAAAAAATTTTCATTATTGAAGTATAGTTGACAATGTTGCATTAGTTTCAGGTGTACACTATAGTGATTCTACAATTCTGTATGTGACTTAGCACTAGTGCTCACTGTGATAAGTGTACTTCATGAGACTTTTTGATCAATTTACCAAAATGCCTTTAGAACAAGATTTTAGGGTCTAATGAAGCTTTAGAAATTTTTCAGATATATTCCTAGAAAAATGACAGACCAGAGTACTGAGGTTTATTCCCAAAGTACTTTTCTACAGAAATAGGAGCTTTGGGATTTCCACAAATCCTGAATTTGACTAAAATTTAACATTTTATTTATTTATTTTTTTACGATTTTATTTATTTATTATTTATATCTTAAAGATATTTATTTATGGGGCGCCTGGGTGGCTCAGTTGGTTAAGCGTCCGACTTCAGCTCAGGTCACGATCTCACGGTCCCTGAGTTCGAGCCCCGCGTCGGGCTCTGGGCTGATGGCTCAGAGCCTGGAGCCTGTTTCCGATTCTGTGTCTCCCTCTCTCTCTGCCCCTCCCCCGTTCATGCTCTGTCTCTCTCTGTCTCAAAAATAAATAAACGTTAAAAAAAATTAAAAAAAAAAGATATTTATTTATTGGGGCGCCTGGGTGGCTCAGTCAGTTAAGCATCCGACTTCGGCTCAGATCATGATCTCCCAGCTCATGAGTTCGAGCCCCACATCGGGCTCTGTGCTGACAGCTCAGAGCCTGGAGCCTGCTTCAGATGCTGTCTCCCTCTCTCTCTGCCCCTTCCCTGCTTGTGCTCTGTCTCTTTCTCAAATATAAATAAACATTAAAAATATATATTTACGTATTGTGAAAGAGAGAGAGCAAGAGCGAATGGGGTAGGGGCAGAGAGAGACAGACAAAATCCAAGGCAGGCTCCGTGCTTTCAGCATGACAGCTGACGCGGGGCTCCATCTCACAAACTGTGAGATCATGACCTGAGTCGAAATCAACAGTCAGACGCTTAATCGACTGAGCCACCAGGCGCCCCTAAGACTTTATTTTTAAGTAATCTGTATATCCAATGTGAGGGCTCGAACTTTACAACCCCAAGGTCAAGAGTTGCATATTATACTGACTGAGCCAGACAGGTGCCCCAAAAGTTAACATTTTAAAGCGTTTTAACTATTTTAAAACCAAGTTTTATTTTTTTTAGTGTTTATTTATTTATTTTAAGAGAGAGAAAGAGCACAATTGGGGTACAGGGGAGGAGGTGGGGCATCGGTGGAGAGAGAGGGAGAGAGAGAGAGAGAGACAGAATGAATAGTCCATGCAGGTGTCTGTTCCCAAGAACTGTGAGATCTTGACCTGAGCCAAAATCAAGAGTCGGACACTTAACCAACTGAACCACCCAGGCGCCCCTAAAACGAAGTTTTAAAAGCAGCACACGAAAAAAATAAAAAATTAAAAAATTAAAAAAATAAAATAAAAGCAGCACACGTGTAAATGTGTTAAATGCCAAATTACTCAAATGTGGTTGAGGTATTTCTTGAGTGACCCGGGGATTTAACACAAAGGAAGAGTCTCCAGTGAAGCTACGGAAAATGTATTCTGGATCATAAAAAAGAGAGAGATTGGAGGAGAGGAATGGATGGAGAGAAAGGAAGAGTGGGTGACAGGTTTCCTGAAGTCAAATTTCAGTAGTCTTAGAACTGCAGCAGCAAGAATCTATTGGGAAGAATATCTAACCTACACTAGGGAGGAGGATGAGGAAGTTTTCAAAAAGGGGGGCTCTAAGTGCTGTACATTTCCTTCATGTCATGTCATCCTCACAGTAACTCTGTGAGGCAGCTGTTATTATTCTTTGACAGATGGGAAAACTGAATCATTGAAGAATTCCAGTTAAATATGAAGCAAAGAAACTAACTGTTTTAGTGTATAAAGAAAGAATATACAATATATTACAGACTCTGAGGGAGGTGATCCCAATTAGGTGAAAATCTGCTACTGACCAGTATTTCCTCTCATTTAAGGATGGAGACATTCCAAAACAGCTAGATAACTTTGAGGCCTGTGGGAATCGATATGATGGGGCAAGTAGAATCTAGTAGTTTGTATTTCCGTGTTGCCGATGTTTAGTCCATACTGATTAGATGCTGTCAACATGTCCACTTTGAAAAACAGTACATGTTTTAAAGAAATACATTTAGAAATGTCACAATAACTGAAACAATAGCTTAATTAGTTTGAGTTAACATTTATTTTCCAGTTGGATAATTTCAAAAATTATGTAACGCAGCTCAGCGTTCCTAAACAAACTTTTTGTGTGTGACAGAAAGCAACAGATCTCTTAAAACTTGGGAAATAAGGCAAAGTAAAGATAGAGAATAAAAATTGCCCCTAATCCTACCATCCAGATTTAAGCAAAACGCATTTTTAGTATAATTACTTCCTTCTCTGGTTATTGCTGCACAGTAGCTCTGAACTTTATGTAATGTACATGTGCAATGATTTTTAGTAAGTTTACAAAGTTGTGCAAATATTTTCACACAAATAAATACAATATTAGAAGACTTTCATCATCTGTAAAAGAAACCCCATCCCCCTTTTCCCCTAAGCCTCTTCTTGCCCTAATTGACTACTACTGTGCTTTCTATCTGTATAAATTTGCCTTTGCTGGACATTTCAGATTAATGGAATCATTTAGTAGATAGTATTTTGTCTCTGGCTTCTTTCACTTAATGTTTTCAAGGTCCATCCATTTAGTAGCATGTCAAAGAAGTATTCCGTTGCCTTTTATTGCTGGGTCATTTTCCATTGTATGTAGATATACCATATTTTGTTTATCCATTCATTAGCTGGTGGACATTTGGGTTGTTTCCACTTTTTGGCTATTACGAATAATGCTTCTGTGAACGTGCAAGTTTTCTGCGGGTGTAGTTTCATTTCTCTTTGGCTTATACTTAAAAGTAGAATGGCTAGATGATATGGTAGATTTGTGTTGGAGTTTTTTAAAACTGCCAAATTGTTTTCCAAAGTGGCAGTAACATTTACTTTCCCATCAGCACTGCTTTGGGGTTCCAGTGCCTCTACATCCTGGCCAGCACTCGTTATTTTCTCTTTTTTATTATAGCCACTCAAGTTAGGTGTGAAATGGTATCTTGTTGTGGTTTTAATTTGAACTTTCCTAAGGATTAAGGATGTTGAACATTCTTTCATGTACTTATTAGCAATTCGCATGTCCTCTTTGTTCACATGTACTTTCAAATTGTCCATTTTTTCAGTTGTGTTGCTTGTCTTGCTAGTAAGGAGTCTTTCATGTAAATACAAGTCCTTTATTACATATTTGATTTGCAAATAATTTCGCCCAGTCTGTGACTTTGCATTTTCTTAATGGTGTCTTTTGAAGTACAAATTTTCTAGTATAATAAAATCCAGCTTATTAGGGGCTGGGTGGCTCAGTCGGTTACGTGTCCAACTGATTTTGGCTCAGATCATGATCTCTTCCTTCGTAAGATTGAGCCCCACATTGATTCTCTCTCCCTCTCTCCCTCTGTCCCAAAATAAATAAACTTAAAAAAAGTTTATCAATTTTTTCCTATTTACAGATTGTTCTTTTGGTCTCAAATCTGTTTCTTCTAAAAGTTTATAGTTAAGGGGCGCCTGGGTGGCTCAGTTGGTTGAGCATCTGACTTCGGCTCAGGTCATGATCTCACAGTCTGTGCGTTCAAGCCCCACATCAGACTCTGTGCTGATAGTTCAGAGCCTGGAGCCTGCTTTGGATTCTGTGTCTCCCTTTCTCCCTGCCCGTCCCCTGCTCACACCCTCTCTCTCTTTCAAAAATAAATAAACATAAAAAAAATATTTAAACAACTTAAAAAAAGTTTTATAGTTTTACTTCTTATATTTAAGTCTGACCTATTTTGAGTTGGTTTTGTGTCATGGTGAAATGTGAAGGACTAAATGCATTGTTGTAATTTCTTGAGGTTAAATGAAATATTCTAGTCAACTACTAGTAAATTCTTTTTTTTTTAATGTTTCTTTATTTTGAGAGAGAGAGGAAGTGGGGGAGGAGGAGAGAGAGAGAGAGAGAGAGAGAGAGAATCCCAAGCAGGCTCTGCACTGTCAGCGCAGAGCCAAACACAGAGCTCCATCTCATGAACCGTAATATCATGACCTGAGCCAAAATCAAGAGTTGAATACCACCCAGGTGCCCTAGTCAGCTACTAGTGAATTCTTGACAAAAGAATGGTTGTCTGCTTCCTGGAAATGTCATTATATTCCAAAATATGTACAGCTTTGAGAGAGACCAGCTGAAGCCATAAGGGATGAGACCAGCTAGCCAGAGCACCTGATGAAACTGAGGACATGTGGGGTAACATGTCAAGACAGCTTGCCCCCTCAGGGTGCATGGGTGGCTCAGTCAGTTAAGTGTCTGACTCGTAGTTTCAGCTCAGGTCATGATCTCATGGTTTCCTGAGTTCAAGCCCCACCTCTTGCTCTGTGCTGGCAACACGGAGCTTTTTGGGATTTTCTCTCTCCCTCTCTCTCTCCCTCTCTCTCTCTCTGCCCCTCCCTGCTCACACTGTCCCTCTCTCGAAATAAACTTATTTTTAAAAAAATAAAAGCTTGCCCCCTCAATCCAGCATTCTATGGTTTAAGAGCTATGACCAAATTAAAGAAATTGTCATCACACCTGTGTTTCTGTTTACTCTGTTCCTTGCTGTCTTGTACCTGGTAAGCACTCAGTTCTTGTTATTTAGTCTAACTTGATGTTGAGAAAGGTAAACTTCATGACCTTGTAGGTGTGCACTTTAATGAGTCTTCTATGCTTTGCCACTCCATGTATGGTTCCTGCTCCAGACCTACTAAATCAGATTCTATATTTTAACAAGCTCCCCCAAGGGATTTGTGTGCTCATTAAATTTGATAAGCATTGGTCTATAGCAGAGCAGACTATAGCCGGCAGACCACATCCAGTTGCTGACTTTTATAAATAAAGTTTTCTTGGAACACGCTACACCCATGGCTTTACATATTATTTATATCATGTGGGCTGCTTTCATTCTGCAGTAGCAGAGTAACTAGTTGAGAGAGAGACCATATGGCCCTCAGAGCCTAAAATACTACCTGGCCCTTTGCAGGAAAAGCTTTTCTGAACCCTGAACTAGGGGAAAAGAAGGGAAAAGCTCCCAAATGGTGATGTGTGGCAGAAGAATTACTGGGAGCCAGAGGTTATCCAGGTCAGAACAGAGTTTGACCAAAGAGCAGACTAAGCCATTTATGGAACATATACCTTGACACACACTCACACACACACACACACACACCATCTATTAAAATTAGTATGCCTCTTAGATAAAAGAAAATAGGAAAGCCTGAAGTGTAATTATTGAGCATGTTAATAAAAATAAACCTCATACCTAAATATCCTTAATATACTGATAAAAATTTAGATATTTAAGCAATAAGCAAATATAACTAATATAGCCAATATGAGGTAGACTTATACACACAGACACACCAACAAACAAACCCTCTTCACTCTAATACATGACCCCAAGATCAAGAGTCGCATTCTCTTCTGACTGACCCAACCAGGCACCCCTCTCTCCTTACAAAAGAAATTTTTTTATTAAAAAAAAATCTTAATGTTTATTTTATTTTTGAGAGAGAGAGAGAGAGAGAGACAGAGAGACAGAACATGAGTGGAGGAGGGGCAGAGGTGGGGGGAGACAGAATCTGAAGCAGGCTCCAGGCTCCGAGCTGTCAGCATAGAGCCTGACACGGGGCCCGAACTCACCAACCGTGAGATCATGACCTGAGTTGAAGTTGGATGCTCAACCGACTGAGGCACCCAGGCGCCCCCCCCCCCCCCAAATTTTTTAAAAATTTTATTTTAGAGAGAGAGCACATGGAAACAAGAGGGGCAAGGGGGGGGGGAGGGAGAGAGAGAGAGAGAGAGAGAGAGAGAGAGAGAGAGAGAGAGAGAGAATCTCAAGCAGGCTCCATGCTTAGCGCAGAGCCAATGGAGGGCTCAATCCCACAACCCTCGGATCATTAACTGTGTTGAAATCAAGACTTGGCAGCTTAACTGACTGAGCCACTCAGACACCCCTCTTATTTTTTTTTAATGTTTATTTATTTTTAAGAGGAGACAGAGAGAGAGTGCATGTGGGGAAGGGGCAGAGAGAGAGGGAGACACAGAATCTGAAGCAGACTCCAGACTCCCCAGCTGTCAGCATAGAGCCTGATGTGGGGCTCAGGCCCACAAACCATGAGATCATGAACTGAGCTCAAGTCAGATGCTTACCTGAGTGAGCCACCCAGGCACCCCACCCCTCTCCTTTTTAAAGAGTAAGCTTTTTATTTGGAATCATTTTAGATTTATGAAAGAGTTGCAAAGATAGAGAATTTCTGAATACCAGACCCATTTCCTCTAATGTTGTCATTTCATCTTTGGTATATTTATCACATCTAAAAAACCAACATGGGTAGCATTATTATTAACTTTCTAAGTTTGTTTGTTTGTTTATTTATTTATTTGTAATCTCTACGCCCAACGTGGGGCTCAAATTTACAACCCCAAGATGAAGAATTGCATCCTTTTCTGAATGAGTCAGTCAGGTGCCCCTCACCAATTTTTTATTGACGTCCTTGTTCTCTTCCAAGATACCACATTGCGTGTGGTCACCATTATCTCCTTAATCTGCTATGATCTGTAATGGTTTCTCACATTTCCCTTGTTTTTCCTGATCTTTACAGTTTTGGGAAACACAGGTCAGATATTTTTTAGAATGTCCTTTAATTTGGTTTTGTCTAATGTATTTTCACATGATTAGAATGGGGTTATGGGTTTGGGGAAGAACACCAGAGAGATGAAATACTTTTCTCATCACCTCATATCAGGGGGACATGACGCCACTGATGATGTTAGCCTTCATCACTTGGTTAAGGCGGTGTATGCCAGGTTTCTCTACTGTGAGGTTCCCGTTTTCCACTTCCATATGCTGTCCTTTGGAAGTGAGTCACTAAGTCCAGGTCACCTTCCAATGGGTGGGAGAAATTAAGCTCCCTGGAGGACTTCCTGGAGGAGAGAGTATCAACATACATACAGGTATCTCCTTCTATTAGTAAGATTTTGCTTTTAGGAAAGATCTACATTAGTACCTGTTGTCATTAACTGAAAGAAATCCAAAGAGCATTTCATGTTTATGACAAAAGAGTGTTGAGCATCCGTGTTGCAGTGAGCAGTCACAGAGGCAGCACACCTCAAGCAGCAAGAGTGGCCCCACCAAGTTCCTTCCTTGGCAGCTACATTCCACATGCCAGCATCAAGCCACCAGAGCTTCGGACTGTGTCTCTGAGGATCCGTGCTTTCTCTCGATTTATTTTTTACATCCCTTAGGCATCAGAAAAACCTAAAAGAGGTTACTTTTTTGTGTCTGGGAATGCTAAAAATTTTTCCCATATACATTAATGGTAATTGCTTCTTTGCTTTACCACCGTTTCAGCTTAGTAAAGGTTTCCCAGGAACATTCTACTTTCAGATAGCTGGGGGAAACCTGTATGTGGGATTCTTCTGTCCTGTTTATTTATTTATTCAATCGTGTATTTATCAGTATGTACTCATGTGTACTTATTTTATACTTTGGATAATAATCCGATACTGTTATTTGTTATCCAGATTGTTCCAGCTTTGTCCACTGGGAGCTCTTCCAGATTGTCTGGTCTATCTCTTTTTTAACAGGATTTATTGAGATATAATTCACGTACTATACAAGTCACCCATTTAAAGTATACAATTCAGGGGCACCTGGGTGGCCCAGGCAATTGAGCATCCGACTCTCGACTTGGGCTCAGGTCATGATCTCCCAGTTCCTTGGTTTGAGCCCTACGTTGGGCTCCCCGCTGATTGTGCAGAGCCTGTGTGGGATTCTCTCTTTCTCCCTCTCTCTCTCTACCCCTCTCACACACTCATGCCCACTCTCTCTCTCTCAAATAAATAAAGTGTGCAATTCAATGGCTTTTATATACTCACACTTGTGCAACCATCACACCTCCCATCCCAAACTCCCATCCCTGGCAACCCTTCATCTACTTACTATCTCTACAGATATTCCCATTCTGGACATTTCATATAAGTGGAATCATGCAATATATTTTCATTGTGATTGGCTTCTTTCAGTTAGCAGAATGTTTCCAAGGTTCATCTGTTTAATCTTTTTCTTTTCTTTTTTTGTTTCATTTCTTATTTTTATATGATTTCTGTCTAGTCTCTATAATCTTTTTTTTCTTTTTTCTCTTTTGAGGGAGAGAGAGCATGAGCAGGGGAGGGGCAGAAAGAGAGAGAAGAATACCAAGCAAGCTCCACATTGTCAGTGCAGAACCCAAACTCACAAACCGTGAGATCATGACCTGAGGTGAAATCAAGAGTTGGATGCTTAACCAACTGAGCCACCCAGGCACCCCATCTATCCAGTCTCTATAATCTTTATTCAGATCTTGCTTTTACATAATAGTAATCCATGTGGGTATAGAATTTGGTGTTCTGATTTGTGACTTAACATTATTTTATCTACATTTTCCCATTTTTCTGCAAAGTCTGCGTATTTATTTTAATGGTTAAAATACATCAAGTTGGTGTTCATTTAACACTTGGTTCTCTGTAGTATCTGAGCTTGTTTCATTTCTCACTATTATAAATAATGTTGGTATTTTTTCATGTGTATGGATTTTAAATTATACCTTAGGATAGATTCTCAAGACTGAAATGCTTGAGTTAAAAGGTAGAATAATTTTCATGATTTTTTTTTTTTGGTTAAATTGTATCAGGTTACACTGTAGAAAATTTGTAACGATTTAAGGGACCACTAACAATGTATACAGACACCTGTTTCCTTATAATCTTAGCATGTCTTTCCAGTTTAATACACAATGAGAGGAAATGAAAGAAGTCAGTGTGTTAAATGTTTTACAAGAATTACATTATTTACCCCATTTAATCTTCCACCGCCTCTCTGTAAGCTGCCTTTCACTCCCAGTTGACAGAGCAAGGGCTGGGTGCCAAAGGCTTCAGGGGTTACAGCCAGAGGGCAAATACCAAAGGTCAAGTCCTGGAAGATAGCAGAACTCCAAGCCAGGTCATTAAGAACTAAGGCCAGAGAAAGAATGGGAGCCAAGGCACCGGATCCAAGAGGACAAAGACCCAGGAAAGCCTGAGCTAGAATGATTCAACAGGAGGTGCTCCTGATGAATTCCAAAACATATCTCTTTAGTGCCTTTTTGTAGGATCCAGCCAGGGCTTTGTGAGTGGACTTGGTTCATTTAAAGCTACCAGAAGAGAATAAACACTTGGCTAACCTCTTGATATACTTTGTTTACACTTAGGTTTAAAAAATACAGTTGCCATACTTGCATGCATGTTTACATGTAAATGTATAGAAACTCCAGAAAGATATACACTAAAGGTAAAAACACTGGTTTTCTTTGAGAAAACTGACAGGCTTTGGGGCAGGAATTAGGGTACCAGGGTAATTTATATGTCTGCTTTGTTTGAATACTTATATGATTATTATTTCATTCATTCAGTAAACATTTATTGGATATTCTCTATATACTAGGCACTGTGCAAAATCTGAAATAAGATATGGACCCTACCCACAAGTTCATGTTCTAGTATAGTGTTTTTCAAACTTTTGGGCCACAGGTCTCTAGTGACTTCTGAAATTAAAAATCAGTGGGTCATACTGAATTATAACCCAAAGTATAAAATAAAATATCCATGAGTTTCTATTGATACAAACAAGTGATTTAATAAATAAATAAATAGGTACAATAGACAGAACTCCTGTGCAGTAGAATTCCAAATAATTTACATAGGTACTTCTCCCTCAAAGAGATGGAACATAACTTTCCACCCCTTAAATTTAGGCTACATATAATGACTTCCCTCGAAAAAGTACAGTATACAAAGGGGGGAATAAACTTACAGTAGAGAAACCTGACAAAAACTATCTCAGCCAGGTGACCAAGGTCAATATCAACAGTGATAGATTATGTTGATAGTATGTGCCTTTCACGTGTTGTGATGAAAATATCACTTTACCTCTATGGTCTTCCTCCCCAAAACCCATAACCAGTCTAATCATGAGTAAAACATCAAACAAACCCAACAAAAGGACATTCTATAAAATACCTGACCAGTATTTTTTAAAACTCTCAAGGTCATCGGGGCGCCCAGGTGGTTCAGTTAGTTGAGTCCGACTTTGGCTCAGGTCATGATCTCAGGGTTCATGAAATCAAGCCCCGCATTGGGCTCTGTGCTGACAGTTCGGAGCCTGGAGCCTGCTTCAGATTCTGTGTCTCCTTTGCTCTGCCCCTCCCCTGCTCATTCTCTCTCTCTCTCTCTCTCAAAAATATATAAAAATTAAAAAATAAAAAAAAAATAAAAAACTGTCAAGGTCATCAAAAACCTGAAAAACTGTCAGCACCAAGAGAACTTTAAGGAGACATGAAGATTAAATATAATGTGGTATCCTAGATAGGGTCCTGGAGCAGAAAAAGGGCATTTGGTAAAAAATAAGGAAATGTGAATAAAGTATAGACTTCAGTTAATAATCATGTACTGTATTGCTATTCATTAATTGTAACATAAGATGTTAATAATAAGGGAAATGGGGTATGGGTATATGGGAACTCTGTACTGTCTTTGCAATTTTTTCTATAAATCTAAAACTGCTCTAAATATATGAATTTAAAAAAAACAGTGTCCCACAACTAGCATTTTTCCTCAATATTTCATTGCAACAGCTTTCAAATACACTACAAAGTTGAAAGAATTGCACAGTGAATTTGTGTATGTTCACCACCAAGATTCTACCATTAACATTTTACTATATTACTTTATCATGTATCTAACCATCTATTATTTCTCTATCCATCCATTAATTTATCTTAGTTTTTTGGTGCATTTCAAAGTAAACTATAGATATCAATATACTTCTCCCAAATACATGAATATCATTAACTAAAGTATTAGTTTATTTTTATGTAAAATTTATATAAAATACATGAATTTTTCGGGGCGCCTGGGTGGCGCAGTCGGTTAAGCGTCCGACTTCAGCCAGGTCACGATCTCGCAGTCTGTGAGTTCAAGCCCCGCGTCAGGCTCTGGGCTGATGGCCTGGATCCTGGAGCCTGTTTCCGATTCTGTGTCTCCCTCTCTCTCTGCCCCTCCCCCGTTCATGCTCTGTCTCTCTCTGTCCCAAAAATAAATAAAAAACGTTGAAAAAAAAATTTTTAAGTACATGAATTTTTTTAAATGTTTTTTTTAATTTTTGAGAGAGTTAGAGACAGAGCACAAGAGAGGGAGGGGCAGAGACAGGGAGACACAGAATCCAAAGCAGGCTCCAGGCTCTGAGATATCAGCACAGAGCCCCAGGCAGGGCTCGAACCCATGAACTGTGAGATCATGACTTGAGCTGAAGTCAGGGGCTTAACCAACTGAGCAACCTAGGCACCACTAAATTCATGAATCTTTAATGTACATTTGGTAAGTTTTGAAAAATCCATATATCTTGTGTAACCCAAATACCTCACAACTACATTTTTTATAAAATGTCATAGAAATCACTAGAGTACAATACATATAGTATGGGTAGGTGTTGTTTGGTAAACTTCGTATATACTTGAATCAGATATATATGTACCTGTATGCTGGGTCACAATGTAAAATACATCTCTTACTGTCACAATGAAAAAGTGAAATCACTGGTCTTGTAGGGCAGCTCAGCATGTAATGAAATAATGATTATACAGGATGACAAGTTTTATAAGATACAGTAATGAGTTCAAGGAGAAAATAGCCAGCTCTTTATGGTTAGAAAGAGGGGACTGGGGGACACCTGGGTGGCTCAGTCGGTTAAACATCTGACTCTTGATTTCGGCTCAGTCGTGATCTCACATGTTTGTGGGTTTGAGCCCTGTGTCAGGCTCCCCACCAAGAGTGGGGAGCTTGCTTGGGATTCTCTCTCTCTCTCTCTCTCTCTCTCTCTCTCTCTCTCCCTCTCTGTCTCTCTCTCTCCCTCTCTCCCTCTCTCCCCCTCCCTTCCCTGTGCTCGCTAGCGCATGCACACACACTCTCTCTCTCAAAATAAATGAATATACTTGAAAAAAAAAAAAAAAAGAAAGAGGGGATTGGGATAAGCAGGAAAGGCTTCACTGAAGAAAAAAGGTGATATATTATCATAATAACATTTGCTAACACCTATATAGCACCTAACTGGCAAACACTGTTTTAAGAACATCACATATACTGGGGCGCCTGGGTGGCTCAGTGGGTTAAGTGTCCAACTCTTGATTTTGGTTCAGGTCATGATCCCAGGGTAGTGGGCTCCATGCTGGGCACGGAGCCTGCTTGGGATTCTCTCTGCCCCTCCTCCACTCTCCCCCTCCCTCTCTCTCTCAAAATAAAACAAACTAAAAAAAATGTAAAAATAAAATAAAATGTTAATGTTTAAAATACACACACACACACACACACACACACACACACACACACACACACTAACTCCTCTAATCCTCACAACCCAGAAAGTACTATTGTTATTCCATTTGTACCATGGACTGAGTACTAAAAGATTAGTAACTTGCCCAGGATCACAAAACTAACTGTGAAGCCCCAATGCATACATTTTTACTATTATGCTGTATGAGGACTTTATGTTTTCCTGGTGGAAATTTGCTTCTTAACTTGGAGGATTTTATTTCAATCACTTTTATGGGGGCAAGATTGTTTTTGTCTAATATTATGTGTGTGTGTGTGTGTGTGTGTGTGTGTGTGTACTAGAATAATCTGGAGCTAGAAAGGATATTAGCCATCATCAAATACCACTTTCATTTCTAGAAACTTCATACTCTACCATTTTCATGCATTGTCATAGTTTGGTATTTCCCAAATTGTGCAGCAGCATTAGAGAAATTGACTTGATTGTTCCCAGAGCTACCTAAAGTTGATTCTTATTTAGTTTAAATGAACACTAATGACACTAATACACTGAGCAAGGCATAGAGGCAATGTGATAAAGAGAGCATTATATTCTAAGTCAGGAGACCCGAATTCAGGACTTCACTCTACATCTCAGATTATCAGTTTTCCCATCTGCAAAATGAAGGGAGTGCACATTGGGGAAGACAGATGTGAGGTGCATATGTTGCCACACCCTGCTTCCTAACCCACAACTGACATTACTAATCATTCAAGGCATCTTTGAACCTGAACAGTTCCAGAATCCTTCCCAACATGGTGCTCAAATCAGCTAATACAGTTAGTCACAGTTGGCACCCAAGTTGAAATCTATTTGTCATCTTTGGATAGGACAGTTTGTAAAGACTCTTCCAGTTCTAACTCCCAGACTACACCATCAGAAATATGACAGTGATGCCCAATTCAGTATGTATTTCAATCTTTCCAGTCTGTCTTTTCTGTAGGCATTCAGTTTCCATCATATGGGGTCTTGGGACATTGATCTGCTCATATTCTACTACGACTCTACCAGCCTCCCTCATCTTGGCCTTTAGGCATCCTAGCACCCTTTGCATAATGCTTTCCCCAATGAAATTTCCCTTCTTCATTCATCCTTGGTTCACACAGGCTCTTGGGCATGGAATCCCCTAACTTCTGGTAATCAAACATCTTCCCCAGCTTTGTGTGTTGCTGAATGCAGAGTTTTATAAACACAGGAAGTTCATACCTGCTCCCTGGCCACTCCCAGCACTTGTCTAAGCATATTCTTTCCTTACTGCCCTACCTGAGTTTCATAATTATTTGACTTCCCTCCTCCCTCATGATGAGTAACCAGGATAGTTGCTTAAAGCATTCATCTTCTGTTCTCAAACATGTACTTGTCTCTGAGTCTCCACATTGTATATTTTGGCATTGTGTATTTTATAATAGAGTTTACAGTTTTGCTTGGCCACTATTACCACTGTGTAACCCTACAGTTATAAATTGTGTAATTGTTTATGAGCATGCAGGAAAAAAAAAAAAGATGATGTATTCGAGTCTTTAGATGCCTTCAGCTACTATTTTCAAGACTTGCATCCTAATGACTGTCAATTCAACACGCCCTTGTTTGCCATCCTTGCTCTTGAAGTCAGTGGGAAGGAATGCTGTGCTTGTTAAGGTAGAAACCAATTTGATCTGTTGGTGTATCATCTCAATGTGATCATTTTACATCTCATTTTACCACTTAATGCAACCAAGACATTTAGAGGCAAAGGTTTGGCCATGAGTACCTTTGTGACAATATTTTATTTTCTTCTACCTGGCAGCTGGAATCCAGAGTCTAGGACTGTAATTTCTAACTTTTGTGAAGATTGTTTTAATTTTTTTTAATGTTTCTTTATTTTTGAGATAGACAGAGCGTGAGCCGGGAAGGGGCAGAGAGAGAGGGAGACACAGAATCCAAAGCAGGCTCCAGGCCCTGAGCTGTCAGCACAGAGCCTGATGCAGGGTTTGAACCCACAAACTGTGAGATCATGACCTGAGCCGAAGTTGGATGCTTAACCGGCAGAGCCACCCAGATGCCCTGAAGATTGTTTTAAACTTTGCTAACTTTGCTAAAAGGGACTAAAAGAATGGGTGATAACTTAATTTACTAGTTGCTGGCCATAATTTACTGGCAGTAATTTGTGAGAAGAAAAGCAGCCCTTAATACCAAATGACTAAACAGAGTATGTTGCAATCCCACCTACAGTAGTGAGCCTATCTTCCTGGAAAAGGGAGTGAATGACCACAGCCCTTCCCCCCGACTGGCACAGCTGCCATGTCCCCAGCTGGGTCTAGATAACATCCTGTTCTGCACCCTGAATGAACACAGTAGCCCAGGCTTTGCCAGACTGGGCCTGGCTCTTTCTAGCTCTTAATGTTTGGAATTGTTGTGAGATAACCACCTGTCTGATAGGGTTCAGGAAATGAGATGAACTGGGAGGGCAAAAAATAACACAAAACTTAGTCTAAGAATTATCCCATAATCTGTTGCAACTTTCTCTGTAGAATTATTCCAAATTTTACAAGTTCATTTAAGAACTATTATTAACCTTGGTCTTTTGCACTGAATTTTCAAGGATATTCCAAAATGTGAATATGATACTGGCAGGTGAGTCAGTGAGGTAGTTCTGATACTCATAATGAAAGAAGCACTGGCCAGTTGGCTGAGCGTCCGACTTTGGCTCAGGTCATGATCTCACAGTTTGTGGGTTCAAACCCAGTGTCAGGCTCTGTGCTGACAGCTTAGAGCCTGGAGCCTGCCTTGGATTCTCTGTCTCCCTCTTTCTCTGCTCCTCCCCTGCTTGCACTCTGGTCTCTCTCTTGAAAATAAATAAACATTAAAACAAGAAAGAAAGAGAGAGAGGGAGGGAGGGAGGGAGGGAGGGAGGGAGGGAAGAAAAGAAGAGAAAGGAGCACTAGTCATTGTCAATATTGTGCTCTTTTGCACCGATCATTTCAAAATACAGAATAAGTATAGGAAGAACAAGCACGAGATTCAATACACCTGAGTTAGAAATAAAACTGCAAGCATGAACCCTTGAGTGATAAGGACAAGTTAGCAGGTGTCAGGGATCTGTGCATGAGCTTGACCTCTGAGCTGCACCTCATTTCTGACCCAAAGTAATATAGAGACTATGGGTGTTTAACATCCCTAAACTTCAATTTGCTTGGCCTTAGAATGGGGATAACACAAGTACCTGACTCAGATAATTGTGAGAATAAAGAAAATATGTAAATTGCTTGATGTAGGACCTTACATAGGACTTGTTAGAGGGCCTTATGGGGGGACTTTGGCAAAGAGTGGAGATTACTACTATGGCTTCCAACACTGAGGAAAGAAAAGTTCACTCTAGATCTTGTCTCCACTGTCCATAAAATAAAGTTCACATTCCTTAGTGTGACTTCTAAAGCCAACTTTATTTTATGTGAGCAGCTCAATTTCCTGCAACTATTATGCTTGCCCCCTGAACTACATCTGCAGTGAACTTTACAAAGCTACCCCTGTTTTCTCTGCCCCACAGTCCCTCATTCTTCAAGATCTTGCTTAAATGCCCCTTCCCTGGGAAGCCATTTCCAACTCTCCCATGATGTTCCCTATCCCTCCCTTCTGTGTACCATAGAAGTATACCTGTCCCCATCACAACTCATCTCCTTGTACTGCTATTACTTGTTTACCTACCTGGGACCTTTGCTAGGGGTAAAGATCAGAAGATCAGAAATCACTACTTCTTAATTTTCCATCAGACAGAACTTTATAGTTCTAGTACAAATACCCTCCACTCTGCCTTTCATGTGCTGAATTTTTGCTCAAGCAATGAGAAATTGCTTATATTCTTCATAGCCTTTTGAATATTAGCAGAAGCTGAAGAAAAATAGCCTGGCTGTGTCCTTATAACCTCAACACAGTCGGTAGGATGAAGAAAATCAGACCACAAGTTAGACCTATGTCAACTCTTAACTTGTCCTCTCAGGATGGCTCCAAGTCTGAATCTCCCAAGGAACACATTTCCAGGCAGTACTGGATTACAGAAAGTAAGGGACGGCATTCACTCAGAAGGTCTTATATCAGTGCCATACTCAGCAGTGAGCAGTTCTATCCATTTTGGGAAATCTCCATAATTTTCAACTTCTGAACTTTTTAAGACCTTTCTGCATTTTTACGTGTGTATGACTTGAGTGGTGTGATCAATGTTTCTGTATATATTTACTGTGTTTTTCTATTTCACTTAATGCCAGCAGTTTTGTACTTTAATAAAATGTTCTATTCCCTCTCTCTCTGCCCCTCTTCTGCTTGTGCCCTGTCTCTCTCTCTCAAAAGTAAATAAACATGTTTAAAAAATTTTAAAAATGTTCTAAACATTGCAAAAAAAAAATCACTGCTTCTTCCTCTTTGTAATCTCTTAGTACTTGACACATAGTTGGCGCCAAAAAAAAAAAAAATGATGAATCAAATGAACAAATAGGAGTAGAAGGACTGTGGAGACTCAAAATTATGTTTTGGAAGATAACTAATGAAAATGTATGTTTAGTTACTTATTAAAACCTCATTTAATTAATAGAAGTAAAGATCAGTATTATCAGATCACATTTTATTTACTTCTGCTTCATATGTAGAACACATTTAATACTATTCTTTGAGGACTGATCTCACCTTTTCGTTGTTCTTTCATCCCTCAGGTTCTAGTTTCAGATACCCCTTGACATAACTTTTGAACTATCCGGAAAAATACTGGCCAGGAAAAATGATAAAATTTTTCCTCATGGTGAATAAACAAGGGCAGACCCGACTTTCTAAATACTATGAACATGTGGAGATTAATAAGCGTACACTTCTGGAAACGGAAGTCATAAGGAGCTGTCTCTCCCGATCCAATGAGCAAGTAAGTTTCTGATTCTCTCTTTTATCTCTGTATTCAACTTGTCAATGGCAGGTCTGTTATTACTGAGTCTCAAGGGCCATCGTTTTCTTTGAACTACATTCTTTCCATAACTATTAGGGAAAATAACAAATGAAGTGACATGAAGACTGAAGCATAGCTCTCTTTATATCCCCTTAAGGAAAATACAAACAAGGAGAACCAGGAAACATCTTGAGTTCTTATTTAGGCCAGCATATTTGTCTCAATGCACTGTGGAAGTGGCAGCTCAAATTTATTCCAGCTAATAGACATATGTTCTTTTTTTTGTTCATATGAATTTAGCCCTTACAACTCTCAGGAGTGCCTCTAGCAGGTGGCTTTCTTTAAGCCAAGGGATGAAGGTCAGATGATTGGTATAGAGGTGAGCACTCGAGACAGACTTGGTGCCAGAGGATGACAATATGATCCTCACGTGAAGTGTAATTTTTTTTCTGCTTATCGTTTTTATAAACTTAACACCAACGTAATACTAGAACTAGTGACTTAAAAACAAAACAAATTTGGGGTGCCTGGGTGGCTCAGTTGGTTAAGTGTCTGATTTCAGTTCAGGTCATGATCTCACGGTTCATAGATTAAGCCCCTCGTCGGGCTCTGTGCTGACAGCTCAAAGCCTGGAACCTCCTTCGGATTCTGTGTCTCCCTTTCTCTCTGCCCCTCCCCTACTCGCACTCTGTCTCCTCTCTCTCTCAAAAAAAAATAAAAATAAAAAATAAATAAACTTTAAAAAATAAAATAAAAAAACAACAAATTTGATTGGAACTTGATGGAGTAAGTGGAAGTTAAAAATTAATAGAAAATAGTAAATCTATCCATTCTGTCAAAATTGAGGTTAAATAAAATCATTAAAATAATAACGAAGAGGAATTTTAAAAACTGAGTTCATTTTTACAAAGAAGTTTACTTGGATAATTACTGAATGCAGGTCCTAAACTTTGAGTCCACTGAAAATCACTGAACAAAGTACAGCAAAATCAGAAAGCTTGTTTAAATCGCCCATTAATTTTGCCACTTCTCTGTTTCACAGCATATGTAGAAAGGCTGCCTGTGGGAACCCCTGCTAAGTCTTAAAATATTAAGGTCCATCTGTGCTCAGAAGTTACATGTTGGAACTGTGTTTCCCTTGGCTTCTAAATTGATTTTCCAGTCTCAACATCTCAGAGTCCTCTTTGAATTACCACTTTGGCCTGCCATGGCACACACCGCCTCATTTAGTTGTCTAAAGGGAACAGAAACTATTAAAGGGCCGTGTTAATAGCCACATACTTTAAGTAAACATAAACAAACTCCAGAAGTATTCCTGTTGAATCTTTCTGCAGAATGCAGGCGCTGCACAATTTCAGGCACTATTTTCACTGATAGGTTACCCTTGGAAATACATGCTTTGGAATGAATATACTGTTACATAATTTTGAAGCATTCTAAATTATTTTAGATTTTAAAAGGAACTCCCTGGGCTTTGGGATAATTAGGCACTGAAGTAACACAATCTCAGCTTAGTTTTTATGTTATCCACAAAGGTACTTCGTTGTTTTGTTGTTGTTGCTGTTGTTTTGTCTTTTTGTTGTTGTTGTTGTTGTTTTATGTCAGAACTCCTGAGAGGCTTTGAAAAATGTTCTTCAGTTCTTTCAACTAGGATGTATTTCTTTGAAAGATCCAACTGAGCAGAAATCACACTGGCTCTACAGTGAACAAAAGCTGCAGAACGGTCCTGTACTTCTTTTATCATAATTTTATTTCTTTTTTTTTAATTTGAGAGAGAAAGAGAAAGGGGGAGGGACAGTGAGAGAGAGAGAGAGAGAGAGAGAGAGAGAGAGAGAATCTCAAGCAGGCTCCATGTTCAGCGCACAGCCCGACATGGGGCTTGATCCCACAACCCTCGGATCATGACCTGAGCTGAATTCAAAAGTCAGATGCTCAACTGACTGGGCCACCCAGGTGCCCTTATCCTAATTTTAAATAAGAGCCTCAAATGCCTCCATTTTAGATTCTCAAATGACTTTCCTATGGAAGAAATTTCACAATTAAAACTTACCACTTCATCTCCAGGTACACCAAGAGCAATTCGGGCACCAGAAGCGATTATGCCAATGCAAAAAGCCATACAGTTCATGTTCAATCACATTTGGTCAAGCACACCCAACAGTCCAAAGAAAGGGCAACAATGTGCTGTTAGCCTGCTGTCCAATTTCTGTCTACCCAGTGCCTTCCCAACACCCTTTGTACAATGGATGTAGTAGAGAGATGAATGGGGAGGGAGTTGTTTTATCCACAAGTCAGTGGTGGTAGACTAGTTATTAACTCCTAGGAAGCAATGTTTACAATGGGAGATTTTGACTATCATCTGCCCCACAAAGCCAAGATTTTAAATAATTTATATAAGAGTCTACATTGATTCTTTTCATGGGTCTAGAAAAAAGAAATCAAGATTTTTCTTGATACATACATGTATGTATGCCGTGTATATTTGGCTGTTCACTGGTTTTAAATAGGACAAAACTAAACCTCTGATTGCTTCCAAAAGAGCCTAGCGGAAATGGAAAGAAGAAAATCTTTGTCATGTTGGCTTATTTTCATGTTGGGGTCAGTCTGGTACCTTTGCCTGCTGACTTCCACACAGAGCAAAGCAAAGGAATGAGAAGGAGTTCAGGGGGAACCCACGTGGATGCTCAGAGCCTTTTTTTCTAGACCCCTTCTCTGCCTCCCGCTAGAGATGCTTCCATAGTCCCCTGAATATTGTGAAGAGGCAACCAACAAAGATTGTTTAACATTTTTAAATTGTAGATTTCTAGGAATATGTTGACCCAATACTGAAATCAGAACCTAGAAATTATGCATGCCATTTTGAAGAAATACTTGTTGTCAGGGCACCTGGATGGCTCAGTTATTTGAGCGTCCGACTTCAGCTCAGGTCATGATCTCGCGGTTTGTGGGTTCAAGTCCTGAGTCAGGCTCTGCTGACAGCTCAGAGCCTGGAGCCTGCTTCGGATTCTGTGTCTCCCTCTCTCTCTGCCCCTCCCGTGCTCATGCTCTGACTCTGTCTCTCAAAAATGAATAAACATTAAAAAAATTAAAAATACTTGTCAACTATAGCAATTAATATCTAATTGTGTTTTTTTCTAGTGCTCTTTCATTGAATTTAAGGATTTTAAGCTGATATATCGACAGTATGCAGCTCTCTTCATTGTGGTTGGAGTTAATGACACTGAGGTAAGATAAGAGAGGAGCCTATGGAAAATGCAAGAAAACTAAGAATAATAGTCTGATTTTTATTCCTCCGTAAATTGATATATTCCTCCCTACTTGCCTACCTAAGAATTATCTTGACTCTTGAAGGATCTTGGTTTCTGTCAAGGTTAGGGAAAGCTGTGTGGAAAAGAAATACCTGGGATTTTTCTTGGATTAGGTGAGTAGCTTGTGGGGAAGCACAAAACCACAGAATGCCTTCCTCAACCCTAAGCAATACCAATGTCCTACCATGTTCTTTGTGGCACACTGGGGCAGCTTAGACATGTGTACAGGCCAGTCAGTTGTAGAGTTAAATATAGGCTCATATACAAGAAGCCAGAGCAAATGATAAATATGGTTGTGTTGTGATTGAATTTCCTCAGATTTAGTTCACCTTTCCAGAAATGTCAGTCCCAGATCAACAGTACCTGTGGCTATTGAATCCTTGAAAAACTGTTTCAGATCTAAAATACTTGGAAATCTCAAGTTGATTATTTTTTATGTGTGAACCAAACCTTGAGGTAGTTTCCCCATCTTCACAAACAGAAAAGTAGTGGCATGAAGATCCTGAAAAACTGCTTCAGCCGCTTGATGACGAGGTCAGGGAGTAGTGCTCAAAACCCTAAACACTAGACTCAGCCTGGTTTCAGTCCAGCTAAACTCATTATGAACTTAAAATCTTAGAGGTTAAGATTTTTGACACTTCCCCTACCGATAAGCGTCTTTCCAACAAGTGAGTCATAGAACCATTCTGAATATTTGTCAGTGTCCAATTTCCACATGAGCTATACTAAAACTAATTGTACCCTTCCTTTTTTATTTTAGAATGAGATGGCAATTTATGAATTCATCCATAACTTTGTGGAAGTTTTAGATGAATACTTCAGCCGCGTGGTAAGTCTAAAAACTAAAAAAATGGTTTTTGTCTTCAGCCCAACTTCCCAGAAATAGGTCTATATCAAGAACACATGTTAATATAGAACTTCAATGTGCAAAAGTTAAAACTCAAATGAGGCCACATTTTCTTTACCTTTGCTTCTGGCTCAAAGTGTTACAAACCTATGTGTGCCTTAGATCTTTATAAAGACTTAGTTCTACAAGACTGAGAACCTCTTATGTCTTTCTTTTAATTAAGAGACTTTGCTATTTAATTTATTCTCCCTCTCTCTTTTATTTTTCTTTTGCTTTCCCTCCTAAGGCACCAGGACCCTTTTTAGTTTAGGAATCATTTCTATCCAAACCCTTGCTTTGATGGTCAAAACCAACTCCCCTTAAGGAACACATGAGTTCCTTCCCCAAAACCCCTTTTTAAAAAAATGAAATGAGGGGCGCCTGGGTGGCTCAGTTGGTTAAGCATCCGACTTCAGCTCAGGTCATGATCTCGCGGTCCGTGAGTTCGAGCCCCACGTCGGGCTCTGTGCTGACTGCTCGGAGCCTGGAGCCTGTTTCGGATTCTGTGTCTCCCTCTCTCTGACCCTCCCCCGTTCATGCTCTGTCTCTCTCTGTCTCAAAAATAAATAAACGTTAAAAAAAAAAAAATTTTTTTTTTAAATAAAAAATAAAAAAATGAAATGAAACAAAACAAAACAAAACCCCAGCTGTATTGAAATATAATTTACATACCCCAAAACTCACCCATTCAAAGCATACAGGCCTTTTTGGGCACCTGGGTGGCTCAGTAGGTAGAGCGTGTGACTCTTGATCTCGAGGTTGTGAGTTTGAGCCCTACGTTGGGTGTAGACACTACTTAGAAATAAAACCTTAAAAAATAAATTAATTAAGTAAAATAAAGTTTATAGGTTTTAGTATTTACATGAGTTGTGCAACCACCACACAGTCAATTTTAGAATATTTCCTAACCCCAAACAAACACCATACCTATTAGCATTTCCTTCCCGGTGATCCCCCTCCACCTGCTCCAGGTCTACTTTCTATCTCTATAGGTTTGCCTATTCTAGACGTTTCATGTAAATGGAATTGTATAATATGTAGTCTTTTGTGACTGGCTTTTTTTACTTAACATAATGTTTTCAAGATTCATCCATGTTGTAGCAGGTATCAGTACTTCTTTCCTTTTTATTGCCAATTAATATTCTGCTGTATAGATATACCACATATTATTTATTCATTCATTAGTTGATGTATATGTGGGTTATTGATACTTTTTGGCTCTTATGAATAATGCAGCTTTGAAAATTTGTGTAAATATTTTTGTGTGGCATCATAGTTTTAGTCTACCTAGGAGTGGGATTGCTAGGTGATGTGGTAATTCTACGTTTAACATGTTGATGCACTGCCAAACTGTTTTCCAAAGTGGCCGCATGATTTAAATTCTCTTTAACAGTGGTTGAGGGTTCTAATTTCTCCATGTTCTTACCAAAGTTTGTTATTATCTGTCTCTTTGATTATAGCCATCCTAGTGGGTATGAAGTGGTATAGAAGCCAATCAATGGTGGTTTTGATTTGCATTTGACTACTGGACAACAAACATTGAGGAGCTTTTCATGTGTTTATTGGCCATTTGTATATCTTCTTTGGAGAAAAAGTCTTCAAATCCTTTACCCATTTTTCACTTGCACTATTTGTCTTTTTATTGTTGAGTTGTAAGAGTTCTTTCTATATTCAGAATACAAATCTCTTTGAGTGAATTGAGTGAATACAAAAACAAATCTATTTGATTGAACTAACTTAATTTGAGTACCTATCAGATATAATTTAAAAATATTTTCTCCCCTTCACTGGCTTTCTTTTCACTTTCTTGATAGTGTTCTTTGAATTACAATAATTTTTAATTTTGATGA
This sequence comes from Panthera onca, assembly GCF_046562875.1. NCBI lineage: Eukaryota > Metazoa > Chordata > Mammalia > Carnivora > Felidae > Panthera > Panthera onca. The sequence goes on from NC_138344.1 coordinate 80,697,076, forward strand.
AGTTCAATTAATTTATTTTTTCTTTTGTTGCTTATGTTTTTGGTGTTATGTCTAAAAAGGCTTTGGAGCACTGGGTGGCTCAGTTGGTTCAGCGTCTGACTCTTGATTTCACCTCAGGTCATGATCTCACAGTTCCCTAATGTCATGAAGATTTACTTCTGTGTCTTTTATTAACCCATACACAATTTCTTGTCTTCAGGTTTGTTGAAGCAATAAGTCAGGCAACATTTGCCACCATAATGTCTGTCAAAGTGGCTAGCACCACATTCATCTGAAGGGCACTCCTGACAAAGGGACTGATTTTGACATTCTCATCCAACTTACAGTATTTCAGGATGGCCAGTTTAACTTTCTTTCTCTTATGCTTATTCTTCTTGGAAGTGGTGTTTAGACTTCTTCCTTTTCTTAGCACCATACAAAGTCTCAACACAAGATGAAGAGTGGGCTTCTTTTGCAGTTACAGTCAGAGTATATCCATCTTCCAGTTGCTTCCAGCAAAGATCAGTCTCTAATGACCAGGAATTCCTTCCTGATCCTGAATCTTGGCCTTCACATTTTCTGTTGTATTTGAGGGTTCAGCCTCAAGAGTGATGATCTTCTCCATAAGGGTTTTCACGAAAATCTGCATCCTGGTGGTGGTTCCAGATGGCAGATTGGAAAAGCTTGAGTAATTTTTGTATATGCTGTGAAGTGGGGTCTAACTTCATTCTTTTGTATGTGGCTATCCAATTTTCCCAACACCATTGGTTGAAAAGACTGTTCTCCACCGCCCTCTTAGTGAATTGTCTTGCACCCTTGTTAAAAATCAGTTGACCACAAGTGTAAGGATTTACTGGGGCACTTGGGTGGCTCCTTTAGTTGAGCATCTTAGTTTGATTTCAGCTAAGGTCATGATCTCATGGTTCCTGAGATCAAGGCCCGAGTTGGGCTCTATGCTGACAGTGTGGAGCCTGCTTGGGATTCTCTCTCTCCCTCTCTCTCTGCCCCTCCCCTGCTCATATTCTCTCTCTCTCTCTCAAAATAAATAAACATTTTTAACAAAAGAGCACATGTTAAAAAAAAAAAAAAAGAATCAGTGAAGGTGTTTTACTCTGTTCCCATAGGCCTTCCTGAGCCTTAGTTAGATATTCTTGAGAGGTAGTAGTGGCACAAGCTGAGTTTTCAAAGTTGTTATGTTTCTTTCATTTTGCTTTAAAAGTTTTTTTTAATGTTTATTTATTTTTGAGAGAGAGAGACAGAGCATGAGCATGAGCAGGGGAGGAGCAGAGATAGAGAGGGAGAATCCAAAGCAGGCTCCAGGCTCTGAGCTGGCAGCACAGAGCTCAATGTGGGGCTCGAACTCACGAACCATGATATCATGACCTGAGCCCAAGTCAGATGCTTAACCGACTGAGCCACCCTGGCACCCTTCTTTCATTTTGCTTTTAAATAAAAGGATTTGGAAGAAACTGTTTCTAGGCTGCTTCTTCCTGAGGCAGTGAGTGAAATCTCCATAATAAGTAATATTGAGTTCACTAAAGCCTGCTAAGGGCAAAACTCATGTTAAGAAGTTATATCTTCAGCCTAACTCCTAATACCAGAATTGTTTGGCAAATTCCTTCTGCATGGGACAATCAACTAGCCTGTCTTCATTGCCTTAGTGCAGTGGTTTTCAAAGTGTTGTTCCCAGCGACATAAACATCACCTGGGAACTTACTAAAAATACAAATTGTGGGCCCACCTCAAACTGTTGAATCAGGAATTCTGTGTTTTAACAAGCCTTCTGTATGATTCTGATGCATATTTAAATTTGAGACCCACTAACTTAATGCTTACTGTCAGCCACTTCCTCATTCAGGGGTTGGATCTTGCAATTGCCTCGTGGCCTGCAGGATGGCAGTGCATCTAGTTAGGAAGGAAGTAGTGCTGAAGCTGGAAGATGGCAAGGAGTCAGGCCTTTCCAGACTGGCCTTGAGGAGACAGGGGCCATTGAGGCTGGCTTTAAACTCCATGTTTGTATTGACTGCTTGGAGAGGATGCCATAAATCAGCACTGACCAATATAACTTTCTGCAGCGATAGAATTGTTCCGTGCGTGTGTTATCCAGTACAGTAGGCACTAGCCATGTATGGCTTTTCAAAACTTGAAATGTGATTACTGTAAAGGAGGAAGTGAGGAATTTAATTTTAATTCATTTAATTTACCACATGATGCTAGTGGTTACCATAGTAGACAGCACAGCTCTAGCTCCTGCTTAATCCTGACAACACTGTCTTACTTACTTACTTATTTATTTATTTATTTTTGAGAGAGAGAGAGAGAGAGAGAGAGAGAGAGGAAGAGAGAGGGAGGGGCAGACAGAGAGGCAGACAGAGGATACCAAGCAGGCTCCACACCATCAGAGCAGAGCCTGAAGCAGGGCTCAACACAGGGCTCGAACTCAACACAGGGCTCAAATAGTGAGATCATGACCTGAGCCAAAATCAGGAGACACTTAACTGACTGAGCCACCCAGGCCCCCCTGACTACCACTCTCTTAAGACAGATTGGTTTGCAAGTCAGGGTCTGTGATTCAGAGCTGGCCACGTTCAGCCATTTTAAGGCAACACCTATCAAGAAGAATAACATTTCCCAAAAGAGTAATGTTTTAAACCTGGGATAATAAGAGTGAGTACAAGGGCTATCATTGCTAAGGTTTTTGAAATTATTATTATTATTATTATTATTATTATTATTATTATTATTATATTCAGTGACTGAGAATAAATAGCACATTGCTGAATTCTTGCTGTAATTCTGGGAAGAGAGTCAGTGACCACATAAACCACAGAAGTGAAGATTAGAATTTAATGTAAACTGGTGATTACACAGGACTCGGACAGTACTGGGAGATGACTCAGTTTAGGATGACAGTAGCAGAAAGAAGAGAAAAGCAGAGGGAAAAGAATACTATGGGAAAGAAAATAGAATCTGTCCCACTCAAAGAATGCCTTGTCATCTAAGATTTATTTTTAGGTTTGTGAGTTTTAAACATTCTTTCTGAGGCTATTTTTAATCTTAGTTTCCAAATCTTAAATTTGGAGATCAGTCTCATGCTGTCTGGGCTGAAGGAAGCATCTCAGCATCACGTTTCAAAACAAAAAGCCAACCCAGTTAGCTTCAACAGAGGCAGTTTTGCAAGAGAGGACAGTGGCTGTTGAGGTGGGCTCAGCATTTTCAGTCCTTCACTAGACAAACCCAAAGTCTTTCCAGATACAAATTTAACTCTGTTTACTTTTTTCTCCCTCTATGACTTTTATTTTAAATGTTTATTTACTTTTGAGAGAGAGAGCATGAGCAGGGGAGGGACAGAGAGAGAGAGAGAGAGAGAGAGAGACAGAAGATCTGAAGAGAGAGCCCAACACACGGCTCGAACTCCCAAACCATGAGATCACCACCTGAGTGGAAGTTGGATGCTTGACCAACTGAGCCACCCAAGCACCCCAAGTTTTTTATGATATAAACATCTATGATCACTGAAAAAAATTAAAAATACATATAAGCAAAAAGAAAGGGGAGAAGATCATGAGTAAGTTCATGAACTACTGATAGATACTATTAGGTACATTTCCTTTTAGACTTTATGTATCTGTCTATATCCAACTATATCTGTATCTATCTTTACATATACATATATCCATAGGATAATACTGAATATACCGTGTTGTAACTTGCTTTTATTTAACAATGTCAGTACTTATATATCTGTATCCTCATTTGTGGATCTGCTATAATTTAACTAGTCCCCCCTTGATAGATACTTTGCTTGTTTTCAATAATTTGCTACTATAAACAACATTACCCTGAACATCCTATCACACATTGTTATGCTGTTATCTAATTATCTCCTTAGGATAAACTTCTAGAAATAAAACTGATGGATTCAAAGGGTATGCATATTATTAAGGCTTTTGATACACATATCAAATTAGCTACACATCATCTGAACAGGTTGAGTTAGTCTAGTCTCTCTACCTTTCAAAGATGAATTGTTCTGGTTGGCAAAATTCCTCTAAACTGCAGCCTGTTTTTCTTCTTAAAGAAAGCATAAGCCCAGACTCCGGGCCTTCCTGCTCTCACGCTTCTATGTACAGAGCTGCGTCCCCCACCTGCTCCCCGGCTTGTGGCCAGGGCAGCTGCTAACTGCTAAGCGCACGTGTCCCAGGGGCTCATTCTCATCCTTGTACTCTTTTCTCTTTTCCAGAGTGAATTAGATGTATCCTTTTTCAAAGCCATGAGCCAGGTTTTCCTCAGTACTTGGCAAAGCACAGGCTAGTCCTGATCAGGTAAGTGCCCTGATTGGGTCAGGAAAACAATTCAGCAGAATCCATTATGCCGATCATCAACAACCGACAAGGAAGTCAGAGGTATGTAGCAGCTTTGCAGAAACAACCCTGCCCTTTTTTACAAAGATAATTCTTGTTATGATTTTTCTATTTTTCAGACATGGCAATACTATGGTAGTAGTTGATAATAACTGATATATAATAGTGTAACTTCTTTTAAGCATATAGAATAGACCTTTCCAGAATCTAAATAACACAGCCAGAAAATGCTTGGTCCTCCTAGAGAGAATGGATTTTCATGGCTCCAGGTATAAATCTCCAGAAATCCCCCATGTGATCAGAATAAGGCCTTCAAGGATGATAAAATGGAGGGTTAAAGAAATTGCCTGACTTGTATCCATTTACTTTTATAGCAGAGAAACCTCTCCTTTTCTTCACTTTCTTCTCCCTTTTAAATCAAAGCATGCCAGGGTCTCCTCAAATAAATATTATTTGCTTCAAATACTGCAGATCTGTGGATTTCAACAGGGCCCCCTGGGCTTTGTAAGTACTCTGAGAAGCAAGTGGACTTTTTAAGTTAATTTTTACTACAAAAATCTGCATACCATTTGAAAACAATAAATGAAAGAATCCACTGGGAAAACATCACGCTTAAATCTAGAATAGTAACATTAAAATAAATATATATTAATTATAACATGTTTATATATCTATATATCTACATAGATATAGATACATATATCTATACCACACACATATCCATTAGACTAGTATATTTGGGGGAAATGGCCATTTAGCGTTTACTGTTGATAGAAAATGTCATCATGTTGATGACAAATTGGAGGCTGTATCTGGGAGCCTCTTTAAATTGACTGAGAAAATCTGAGTGCCCTCTAGTGGTGAGTGACCTAAATCTACGCTCCCTTTGACCTAGGACACCCAAGACCAGGCCGTGTATTAAGGTGTTATTTTTATTCAGCATGTTACATTCCATTTTAACTAAGCCCTTTAAAGCAACTCACAATAAATCTCTTCCTCTTGTACAGGGGAATAATAAAAATGCCTTTTGATTTAAAAAATCATCAGGAAGATGGCAAAAGCTGTTAAGACACTTCACTAGGAGTACAGAAACCCAAGTTCTGCTTTCAAACCTGCCACCAAACTATATGTGTTGGACAAGACACATAACCCCTTCATTTCAAAATAAGAGAATTAGGCTAGAAGAGCTTTAATTCCCTCTCGGCCTTAGTATTTGATGTTGCCATGACTCTAAGTGAGCTGAGTTACCTTACACCTAGAACAGGAAGAAAGAGTCTAACTGGTCTAGAAGTTCAGAAAATTAAAGTGAGTCAGATATAACAGAGTACGTATTATAGCTGAGCTTGTTGTATTGATGTGTCTTACGTACTAACTACAGGTAGAGACGGGTTTGTCTTTATAACCCTCTGGGGTATAGCCTAGCTCCAAGTCATGAGCTCCACCATTCTTTCTCTTTTCTTTTTTCTTAAAGATTTTATTTTTAAGGAATCTCTACACCCAAAGTCACAACCCTAAGATCAAGAGTCGCATGCTCTTCTGACTAAGCCAGCCAGATGCCCTGAGCTCCAGTATTCTTGTTCAAATTTAATTTCCACACCAAGGCACACAGTTTGTATTCTTTCCCTCTATTTTAGTTTCATTTTTGCCTTCCCTTCCTTTCTACCTTATTTTTTTTTAATTGAAATACAATTAACTTACAAGGTTAGTTGCAGATGTACCTCTAACTAACTGACATTTTACTGGCCTTAGGAATTACTTAGGCATATCCACCTGAAAGATTAGGAATTTTGCATCGGTAAGAGAAGGGAACTAAGCCTTTCCAGACCTGGCAGTGTATGCCTTTGCTCCAGACATAACTTCACATGGACTTCTGGTGGCCTAAAAGTGGAACAGGTAGCAGGGCAGGTAGGATATGAGATACCTGTCTAATATTAACATTTTTAAAAGATTTCCACCCTCAGCCATATGAAAAAAAATGTAATTAAAACCCATGCCTTTAGTCTGCCTCATACATAGTTTTTTTTTTTTGTAACTATCATGGGTCCAGGGAAGACCGCTACATACCAGTTTCATAACAGTAAGACAAGGGAGCCTGTTGGAGATGCAGCCTCAGTTTCCTGCCCCCTTCTCTGTGCAGGACCATAGGTGTTCTTTATCACCACCCTGGTAGCCTGTAACTAGGAAGCTGCTGAAGCAGCTAGCATTGTTTAGGTCTGCTCTGCCAGGAAAGCTTCCTCAGGCCTTGAAAAGCTGAAAACAAGCAACTTATAATCACTGCAGCCTGGAGCTAGTTCTCCCAACACTCAGAACACCCATCTTTGTGCTTGCTTGGGCTTAAGAAAGCTTTCCTCATCTGCCCACAGGAAACAGACATGTTTTAAGGCTTGGCTTTGGTGCAGCACCCGGAGGATGGAAGTCAAAACCTCACGGAATTCCCAAGAAGCCCTTTACTTGCAAGCTTTTCCTCCAGAAGCTTTATCACCCTGAAGCACCTTAAGAATGGGGCAGCTTTCCAGAAACCACCTGTTTAGACTTTGAGAAATAAAATGCACCATTTGTATACAAGCCCTAGAATGGGCCTGTTCTAGTAGGACTAACATCACAGAACATGACAGATCATATTTTAAAAAATGACCTAAGCACAAGAAATCAGGACAGAAATTCCGGCTTCTTGAAAACCCTTCCACTAAATGGAAACTGTGTGTTGCATTTAGTGTCAAGAGGGGCAGACTCTTGGGACCAAGCATGTCAGTGACATAAATCATTCACGTGCAGTGCAGAAGTTCCTATACACTCTTCGCGATCTACTCCACCTGCTGGGTTGAAATGTTGGCCAGAGGATTCCTGAGGCCCTGCTTCTTTAGGGAAAGTTTGCCCTATCACTCTAGTAGACTTATTTAAGACTTCCCATTCTGTGAATGAAGATGGTTTTTAGGAATCAACTAATGAGCTTCTCCAGATGTGTTCAGCTATGTAGCCCCAGGTTTGCTGAATTCTCCAGACAAGTGATAATTCAAAGGAGCTGTCTCCACCTGCTTTGGTAAATAGGGAATGGCACCAGTGAACAGTGCTGTGTGGGAGATGCCCAACTCCTCCTCAGTTCAGTGCATACTTACGGTATGTGTCAATGTACAGAAAACCTTAACAGCCTTTTTGGTATTTGGTGCCTTTAAAGAGGCTTAAAGACCTTGGTTTATTTGGGCTAGAGTAGAATCCAGGAGTGCTATCTTTAGACTTCAACAACTAGCGTCCCTTTCCTGGGTCCTGTGCTTTAGAGGGCAATACTCTGGCTCTCCTTCAGGAACATCTCTCTCTCCATGGGGTGAGGATGCTTATCCAGAGCCTGCAGGTACCCAATCCACTTCTTGACCACACTTCAGCTACCTTGGTCCCCAAAACTCACTGGGTACCCATATACCTGAGCTTGCTGCTAGCAGGACTGGTATAGACCTCTCCCCAACCCTTACCCCAGGACTGGCGGGGGGGGGCAGGGGGGGGGGGCAGGAATGACAGACAACCTGGGATAGTAGCTGGGGAACAGGCTGGAATCCCTATTTATATTGCAGTGCCACCTATACCATAAATATAGGGTAGGCCTAGAATCCAGAATGTTTTTCTTGATTCAAAAATATCTTTTAAATAAATCTTTATTTTCTAAGTCCTTAAAACCCAAAAGCCTGAGCAGTTCTAGAACCTTAAAGCTCACGTGGGTGATGTGAAAGTACCTCTTTATCGCAGTTGAGGGTGGGGGAGAAGGAAGGGCCTCCCTGCATCCTGCTTGCACTCTCTGTGACTCAGCTAATTTTCTACCATGGTGCTCCCTGGAGGAATGAAGGCACCCAGGCAGCACTAATCAGCACCACCAAGATTTGCAGTCAGGCCCTGATTAGGGCCCAGAGCCCACTGTGGGGCATCAACCTCTTGTTCCTTCGTTACTATCCTAAAATTACAAACACCTTTAGAGGTCCAGAAACCAGAATAGGGCTTCTCTGATTAGGAGATAATTTCAGACTGATTTAATGAGAAATCACAAAAGCATTTGTTCAACTAGGGGCTTTGGAAATGCTGGTAAGAAGAACAAAGTTCTCCAGGGAATCCTTCCAACACCACAGTGGTAGCTTCTAAATAAACTGAAATTGCCTCCATGTTCTGTCAGAAAGTCACAATAATAAATTAAGTCATTACCAAAAGATTTCTTTTGAGGTATTATGGAGTATGTGATTACATCAGGAAATGGCTTGATATTGTCAGATAGGAGTAAACTAGCTCCCCTCTTCCTGAAGGTTACATTTAGAGTCCTAGGATTTGAGTACTTTGGAACTAGAAGAAAACTACATAATCATCAGGTTAAAACCTCATTTTTTAGATGAAAAGGCTGAAGCCCAGAGGGGTTCTGTGACATGTCCCAAAACACAGGGCTACTTTGGGACACAGCTGGTACCAGTCTCTGGGTTTCCAGGGCCCTTGACTCCATGGCTATAAAATTAGAAGATTAAATTTGACAAATTATATATATATATATATATATATATATATATATATATATATATATATATATATGTTTGTTTTTTTTGTTTTTTTGTTTTTTTTTACAAAATTTGTTATCATCTGGAGATTGTGGTAATTTAAGACTTAAGGCATTTATATAGTGCCTGTCACCATGCTATCTTGGTGTTGTCAAAGTTTTTCCTGATGTAGGAAAGAAGTTTTGGGGAAACCCTAGTTTTCGGTTGGAGGAGTCGGACATGATGAGGGTACCTGCCGGTCTTCGTAAGAGCGTGCTCTCCAGGAGTGGCGTTCACATTGAGTAATTTCTAAACATCTTTTTTTTTTTCTTTTTAAGGTATGTAAATTGAAAGCAGGGCTGCAAGGGGTGAGAACTGGCCCGTGGGCTCAGGGAGTATGTCTTTGGGAAGGGGAGGCCCTGAGGGGCAAGGGAGCCAAAACCTTGTCAGCACGAGAGCTGCAGTCAGTGCTGTCAGGAGTGAAGAGTCTCAGAATGATGAGTCAGCCATTTACCTGGGAAAGGGATGTGAAGGTTCCAGATTAAACAGGTCTGCCCTCCGGACTTCTCCGACTCTCACTGGCCTCTCACTGGCCTTCGCCGTCTCCTTATTTTCTCTAAGTGCGTTCTCTGCGTCCTTCGATGCCATATCCATCCGCCACTATACCTGCCCAAGTCTGCCTGCCTGCCTTCCGCCCACTCCTTTTGTTCCACGCTTCCGGCTTCCAGCTGTTTGACTCAGAAATAGGGACAGCGGGTTATGAGGGGCAACAGTGTTAGGGGAAAAAACAAGAGAAATGGACAGGCTCATTTGACCCAATGCTGACTTTCATATTTGTGTGATTTTACATAAATCTATATAAATTTAAAAAAAAAAACTACACCGGGATGTCTTGTTGCTCTCAGAATATGAATGGGTCTTTAAGGAAAAACGTATTGAAAACAAACAAAACAAAAAAGATAAATTCCTTTTCAGCGGCCTAATTCACAGGAGGCAATACTAAGCCTAAAAGTGAGCAGCAGACTATATTACCAGTAGAGTATATCCCGGACTGTGCACTGTCGTGAGTCTTCTATAGAATAATATTTGAATTTTTGTAGAAAATGTGAACACAAGGCCCTTCACAGTTTACCTAATTTCATGGGAGACTGAATTAAAATATAAACAGGAAAGCAAGTTTTTTCTCCACCCCACTTAGTTTTTCAACAACTTTGTTAGCTAGGATCTTAAAAAGAAAGAAAGAAAGAGAAACCAAGGAAGACGACAAGGGATTTAAGACCAAAATCTAGAATTATACATTTTAGTTTCTAGGCTGAGTTCTGCCTTAGAATTGCTTTTCAAGTCCCATTTGAATGTATGCTGCTCAGTTTTCTCTTATTAAAGGATAAATAGACCACTACAGTGGTGTTAAATTACCATACTGAAAAAGTGATTTATGATTCAGAGACCAAAATTCCAATGTGGGAACCAGAAACATTTTAATTAGAAAATTGGTTTCAGGTGGCACTAATATTACTGGGGTCCTAAGATGTTCCACTTCAATCCACATTACACATAGAATTCAGCAAGGCTTTTGGGTCTCAGGATTGGGAAAAAGTGGGGCTTTCTGAATCTGCTCTTTAGGAGGCTGGCCGTAGTTCACATCAGCTCCAACCACAGGGTGTCCACAAGGGGAAACCAAGTGCCTTATGGATCTTTAAGTCAGTCAAGTTCAGTATAACCCGCAACTAGGACCCTCTTGAAAAAGTCCCTTCTCACCTCACCACAGTAATAGACCAACAGCCTGGGCCTTTCTCGCTTCATCCTCTTTGAGATGTCAGGGTTGAAGCATATTTGCCTATGTTTATTGCCACAGGGCTTTGCATTATAGGGCTTTTTTTTGGTCCCTGCTCACCTGACATGTAGCTCAAATGCCATTATTCTTGGCTTCACCAGTGTGTACAAGTTGCTTATAAACCAAATCAAGATGTAAACAACAGCTGGATTCTTATTTTAAAGGAGTCACATGATTCCAGGTGGAAATCTGCTTTCAGGGTTTTGCCTCACACTGGATTTGGTCTGTGTTTTCCCTATATGGTGCCAGAAAGCTACATGGTTATTAAGGGTTTGAACCAGATACTCAGACAGGCAGTCACATGCCCACGGTACGGGGTGATCTCACTGAACAACTCATGTTTCTAGGATGTTGGGAAATTCAGACTTGTTGAAAGACCTTGTCTTTACAATGTGAGGATGTCAGTGGTTGATATGATTCAGCAGCAATTCTAATCTGAATTTCAAAACAAGTGGCTTCTTGCTCAAGGGGACATCTGAATTTTAGATCATCTACTTACCAAAGTCTTCAGCTTGATCCCTAAACTAACTCAAATAGACAGATTAAAATTAGATCTCCTCTCTCCAAGAAAATCATCTTGGGTGAGTTCACATATTCAATGCACCAAGGCTTTCATTGCCCTTAATGAAAACAAAAGGGGGATTCTGCAGGCCATTTTTCATGCAGCCCCCTGTGCTCCCCAACTCCACTTTGTACTGAGCTGACATTCCCACTTTGGCTTCTAAGTTCTGGCTTCTGGGTCTGATGGAGTCAAGGGCCTAGTATTCCAGTCCCAATTTGGTCATGGACAAAGCAATCATCATCTATATAATTGCAAGACATTATTAATAGGTATATCAGAGTAAAGCTTTTTTTTTTTTTTTTTTCCCTTTTCTGGGTCATTTAAGGACAGTTCCCATGGGTTCCTGAAAAACAGTTTATTCTGCTAGAGGACTATTTGCACAGAGCTTAATGAGATATTAATGCAGAGCCTAATAGGAACTTAAAAGTCATTCACAGGGTTGTATCATTTTCTGTAGATGTACTTCACTAAACAAATACAATATAGATTTGAACATGTGAAATTATTGAGAAAAAAACCAGGTGGTAACAATTCACTTTACCAAGGTTCACTATTTAATTATGAACTTCCCTAGTGCATTTAAATCACTCATTTGTTGACTGAACAATGAACAATCTGAAACAATGTTTCAATCAGCTGTTTGTTTTTTTTTAAGAGACCAGGATCATGTTCTTTAAAGACATGGATTAATAAACTATTAAAGTATAAAATTCAGAACCATTCAACTATTGTCATCTTATTGTAGTTCCCATTCTCCTTTCACAAAAGTTCACTGAAGGGGCTACTGGGAGAAGAATTTGGCTCCTTCCAATTAGCTAGACATTGTAGTCTAACAACATTTTCGTCTTCCCCCATGTGCTATACTGACTTTCCACTAAGAACATCAGTGGAAGTGGCTCCATATTTCTCAAATGAGTATTTTTAGAACTGTTCATTTATGCAAGATAGTCTCATGAATTTCAGAATTTTTATCTACTTAGAAATTAAGTCAGCATTGACTTGCTTCCTTCATTCATATCTACTCTTGGTTATTTTTTTCTTCAGCGCGACAGAAAAGATAGCTTAAGACATAAGGTTTTGTAAAAGCATTTGGTTTTGGATGAAGTATTTAGGGCTGAGGGAGGGTATATACTCAGTAGCCTCAGGCCTCTCCTGAGAAGTGTAGAAGCAGAACCATCCAGCCAAAGCTGTGGACGTAATTCCAGCTCCTGGCAATTACCAGCCATGTGACCTTGGACAATGGCTCTGAGCCTGTTTGCTACATGCAAAATGAGGATAATGTGTAACATTTATACCATAGAGTTGTAGAGAAGACTGAAAAAATTATGTAAAACAACACAATGCCTGGAACATGAGTATTCCATAAATGGTGGCTATTACTGTTGAGGTTATTATTGTCTGGGAAGACAATACTGTTCTTGTCCTGTCACCTTCTTGCCGATGTCACTTACTTTATTCTCTAGTTCATAGTAGATTCACTTTCCCTCTGGCTAAAAGGTATAGCTATTCCATTTCTGTGCACATAGGCCAATTAGCTTAACCAGGATGAAACTGGGTGTGCATGTGTACATTAAGGTAATCATTTCTAAAATAGACACCAATTTTAAATCTAATTTCATAAATTCTGTAAAATAAACAATACTTCATGCTTAGACTGATTTACATGGGAAAAATTATAGGCTAAGTCGTTATTATTTACTGTTACATGTTAATGTTAATAACATTTTTGTATCTCTAGAACTAATTTCCTTAATGTGAACTTAGATAATGTTTAATTTGGATAAAGTACACATTATTTTGGATGAGATGGTGTTGAATGGCTGCATTGTGGAAACGAATCGGGCAAGAATTCTTGCCCCTCTACTCATTCTTGATAAAATGTCAGAAAGCTGAATAATGGAAGTCTCTGCCAGACAACATCAACTTGTGGAAGTGAGAATACCGTGGAATACCTCTTTACATCTGTAGCCCAAAAAGTCTGCAAGACTGTACACTGCGAAATGGGGTACCCTTCCAAAGACATTTTATATAGGTGTTTTCCACAGTTCCTAAGTGGAAAACAAACTGTATTTTAAAATATGGTGTACAAAGAAAATTTTTCTCTAAGAGACAAATTTTATTTTCTAACCATAAGTATTTTTTCCCCACTTGTTCAACTTTTGTTGGGTTCTGAGGGTATCTTTTTTGTTCTTTGCTTTCCTTTGTATATTTAATTCAGGATAGCAGCATGAGAAGAACATGAGACAACTATCAGCCAATGAAGTTCTAAACACAGAGCACTTCGAATGTTTTCTGAATGCTTTTTCCTTAAAATGTCTTAAGTCCAAACTTCACTGAATTGTGTACCTAATAAAAATCGAGAATTAAATTTGATTTGCCAGTTTCTAAAAGCCTAATATCCACTTTATTGGCACTTGGTAATTACAATGTCATCATGTAATTGATTCACTTATAATGTTACTACCAAAAACTGAGTGGTTATACATTAAAGGAGAGCCCTTACAACCATACTTTAGGCCATGCTGTAAATGGTTTGTCTTATTAGTAAACTTATTTGTAAATGAAGTTTACTTTAGTTCAAAGTCTAAAAACAGAATGCAAGAGAGTATCTCTGTTCAGGTTGGCATAATATGAAGCCTTCTCCCCCACTCCCTATCTTATTCCTTTGACTCCTTGACATGTCTGGAAGCAAAGAGAATTTAGTCACCATAGAAAACCAATGACCTGATCCTTCTCAACTTTTCTAGATGTTTTTGCTGCTCAGTAGAGCACACAGAACTGTCTTAGGTAGAAAACATGTTTATGTGCATATAGGGTAGAAAGGCAGATATAATGGAGGAAACAAATATAATCATGGTACTTTAAGATATTGTGCCATCCTATGGAATTCCAGGAGTTCTTTCATCTACAATACTATTCTCCAAAAGAAGACATAAATGAACATTCCAGCCACTGATGATTCATTCAGTACTGTTTTTGTGTATGTGTGTATGGGTTTAAGTCTTTGTTTCTAAAAATCTACTTAAAGTTTGCATCTATAAAGATCCAAGCAACCAGTCAATAACGGATTCTAAAAGCAAACCCGAGTTGGTTTAGACCCATTCACAAAAGCAGAAGAAAGGCTTCTGACCTGCCAGAACAATGTGTATTGATCTGATACCTTTGCATTAAGTAGCCAAGGTCTGGGGAAAGCCCAGCCTAGATGAAAGTGCTTTGGAGGTCTTTCTAAGACATATTAGTTGGGAAACACTGTCCTAGTTGGTAGGCACTTAATCAGTAGCACATTCAGGTAACTGCTGAAACTGGTACACCAGAAGTAACTAGGGAGTGAACAAAATTAATTTTCAGGTCACACCAAAATAGCACTTGAATAACATCTTGGCACAGATTTCAGTACCTTTAGAGAATAACAATTAAAAAAAAAAATACTAGGTAGATACCACAGAAAAGAGAGCTGAAGAATCCGGTATACGTGGAGACCCTAGTAGATATCTCATAACACTTGACTCATGCAAAGTCAACTGTAATGTGGCTATCTGTCCTTCTAGGCTGTGTCATCTTGCTTCAGGTTTATTGCTGAACCGTGATGAACAGCTTTAAGTGATTTTCACACTCATGAAATTTATGTCTCAGATTGGTCAGCTGTACCTTGACTCCTAACATTTCATTTACTGAATATACAAGACTCATCAATTTTACGGGCTACAGCAATGTGCTATGCCAGGATTCAGCAAACCTTTTCTGCAAAGGGCTAGAGAGTAAATATTTTAGGCTTTGTGGGTCATGTGGTTTCTACAAAACCTCAGTTCTGCCATTGTAGTGTAAAAACAATCATAGATAATACATAAATGAACAAGCATGGCCGTGTTGCAGTAAGTTTATTTATGGACATTTGAAATTTGAATCTCATAAATTTGAAATTTCATTTGAATTTTGACTTTTAAAATTTGAATTTCAAAAATTTTTCACATCATAAAATATTGTTCTTTTTTTGCTTTTTTTCAACCACCTAAAAATTTTAAAGCCATGCTTAGCTCATGGGCAATACAAAAGTAAGCAGCAGGCTATTGTTTGCTGACCCCTGTGCTAGATTATAGATTAGTCTTGGTAAAAGCTGGGTATTGACAGACATTTTACAGACTTAAATAAATGGCAATACTAAGCACATAAACTGGATTTTAACTCTATCACTAGAATAAAGTTTTAGTCATGTATCCATGACTTTATTGAGACCATCACCACGACTATTTTTTGGATTAAAGCATAGGTCATACATTTAAATATTGCTATTGTGTTTTATTTTAACTTTTATTCTCAGAACTGTGAAACTCACAATAAGATGAATTATTTAAATGCTGCCACTGATTACATAGTCACAACATTCTCATGCAGAGAATAAAAACAGTATTCAAATGATTGACTATAGTGGGACATATCTCTTCTAATGTAGAAAGGGAATGTATGTACCTTTTAAACAGGTAAATAATGGGCAATTCCAAAAAAAATGCTTTTCACTCCTAAAAAAGCCATCTGTCTAAATCAGTCCTACTGACGTTTCTTTCACCTAAGGGCAGAGATGTGATAAATCACAGAATTTGGAAAATGGAAACAGAAGCCATTCTTCAAAACCAGGAAATGGCCATATCCTGGTGGTTTCTTTTCACACCAACAACATTCAGAAATCATTCTTGAATCTTCAACTACACATCCCTGCAGATACAATGGTAAGTAGCAGATCTGGTGTTTAAAAAGTTAACACAAATAACTTGGCCATTCACAGCTGAAGAATATTTTAAGACAGAACACAACAGTTGGATCACAAGCATGTGAACATAGATTTCTCCTAGATTTCCAGTTTCAGTAAGTGTATTTACTATAGAAAAATACATTTCTTCATGTAGTAATTTCAAAAAACTATATCTCAGTGATTCAAAATAAAAACTATCTGGGTAAGTTCTTAGGTCTGACCGTTGCAGTGAAATAGTCACATGACACAGTTTTGTACGCTGCAAACATTTTAATGATTATTGTTGAGCATACATTTTGGAAATTTTTTACTTCAAACTGCAACAAGTTAAATAAATGTTTATAATATACAAAGAAAATACAACCAAAAGTAAAACTTGCTTTAAGTGTGCCTTGCATCTAGACCAGTGTTTTTTTCCCCCTTAATATATCTTTACCTTTGAGCTGCACAAACACACTTAAGAATTTGATCTTTATAGTATGGCATTTAGGAAATAAAAATATACTCCCACCTCAAAGAAATAAAAAGGTTGTGCATGATTATATGCCAAACAAAAGAGAGAACACTAGAATACTCTGATAGTGCAGGCATCATTAAAAAGGAAAAGAAAAAGCTTGAGATGCTCATTAACTATGTTTTAAGGAAGCAGGATTTTTGACCAAGTAGCTTAAAAGCCAGCAAAACGGGGATAAGTGACGGCAACTGTAGTGTATGAAGTATGAAACAACAAACTTTACACAAATACACTGTTAGAAATTTACCAGTGAACACTGAAGATCTGAGAAGCTGCTCTTTGGAACAGTCAAGTAGGACCACCTTTTTCCAGTCACTAAGCCCTTGTAGCAACACACAGTGTTCTGTGCTATATACTTGCTGGCTGGGTAGTTAAAGGATTTGTTTTGTCATTAGCAGCTAACCAACTTATTCCACATGTTCTTAAAGCCTTAATGGTTGAAATAAAGGCAAGTGTCATTAGCGTAGAGGATCATATACTTCTCTGCACACAAACACAAGAGGCTTCACTAGTATTTTATAAGTCTCTGATATCTCCCATTTCAAAGCTCAATTGAGATGAAAGCCTTTCTCCATGGTAGCAGCTAGCAGGCGCTCTCTCATGATCTCCTCCGAAGAATATTCCGGTAACTTTAGATAATGCACACATGTATTTACTGATGGATAGCTTGCATCAGTAGCATCGACCTACAAAAAGAAAAGTGAAAACACAGAAGACCAGGACTTTAAATTTTTATTTCTTTCAATCCTGAAGTAAGTAAATTCCATTTGGATTCCTCGTTAGCTATAAAGTTTGTACCTTGCGAACAACTGTGAGCCTGGGATGCAGGTTAGCCAGTCCACCTGGGGGAAGAGTTGAGCAACCAGTGGTAAACTGCAGGAATGCTTTCCTTTCATCTGAAGACATGCCACACAAAACCCTCACGAATCTCAGGAAACCAGGGCTACAAGAAGAAAAATATAATTATACTCATGTGAGAGCTGACTTAAATGAAAAACACTACCACTACCTTGTAACAGCAATAACCCAAAAAACAATTATCAGTAGTATCTAGAGTACTAGAGACTCTTGACTCAGCATGAAATGAGCAGATATAAGCTACTTTAAAAATATGCTACAAAGACTGTCTTGTACTTATAAACAGTCAGAACCAAAACACTGATGGAGTACAGGGATCAAATCTGCAACAAAGCCAGCAAATCAGAAAAGCTCAAGATGCACATGCATAATTCATCTAAATATGGCTAAAGGGGATCTGAAACAATCCATTTTTGTTAACGGTGAAATAAACTGCTTCTATATGCCACAACAGGCATGAATTTCACAATTATAATGTTAAAGAAGGGGGCACCTAGGAGGCTCAGCCAGTTAAGCGTTGGGACTCTTGGTTTTGGCTCAGGTCATGGACTCATAGTTTGTGAGTTTGAGCCCCATGTCAGGCTCTGTACGGTCAGTGTGGACAGAGCCTGCTTGGGATTCTCTCTTCCCCTCCCTCTCTCAAATAAATTTTTAAAAAATTTTAAAAACTTAAAAAAAAAGTTGACTTAGGAAAAAAAATGCTATATAAACATTAGAGTTAAGTTTAAAGTAATTCATAATACAGCTGACCTTTGAACAACACAGGTTTGAACTGCTCAAGTCCACTTGTACATGTAAGTTTTTTCAATAAATACAATATAGTACCGCAAATATATTTTCCCTTCTTCATGACTTTCTTTTTCATTATTATTATTATTTGAGTGTAGCTGACACAATGTTATATTCGTTTCAGATGTACAACATAGTGATTTGGTAAATTTATACATTATGCTATTCCATCACAAGTGTAGGTTCTCATAATTTTCTTAACATTTTTTTTTTTTCTCCAGCTTACTTCACACAAAATATGTTCATGTTATTGGTAAAGCTTCTGGTAAGAGCAGGCTATTAGTAGTTAAGTTCTGGGGAGTCAAAAATTATATACGAATTTTCAACTGTGCTCCTAAACCCTGCATTGTAAAGGGGTCAACTGTATGCTCTCATTTTAGTTAATTCAGAAACTTTTTTATTTATTTATTTATTTATTATTATTTTTTATGTGCATTTACTTTTGAGAGAGAGAGAGACAGAGGTGTGAGTAGGGGAGGGGCAGAGAGAGAGGAAGACATAGAATCCGAAGCAGGCTCCAGGCTCCTAGCTGTCAGCACAGAGCCCAACTCAGGGCTCGAACTCACAGACTGCAAGATCATGACCTGAACTGAAGTTGGATGCTTAACCGACTGAGCCATCCAGGTGCCCCATGTGTATTCATTTTGAGAGAGAGACAGAGACGGTGTGAGAGGGGGAGGTGGCAGAGAGAGAGGGAGACAAAGAATAACAAGCAGGCTCTGTGCTAATGGCACAGAGCCTGACATGGGGCTCGAACTCACAAAACTGTGAGATCCATACCCTGAGACGAAACCAAGAGTCAGATGCTTAACTGACTGAGCCACCCAGGTGCCCCTGGAAACTTTTAAAAAGAAAAGGTAATATACAGCCTGTAGTCTTAAAAAAAAAAAAAAAAAAAAAAAAATCTAATAATCAGTGGTATGAAAGAAAAAACAACAACTCAAGAACTGTTTCAGACTAAAGACCTATCCCTCCAAAAGTTCCTATCACAACCAAATGCTATTTCCTGATAAGAGACAGTGGTGATGAGGGGAGTGCTTTAAGGACATTACTGGAGTAATCAACAAACCTGGACTATGGACTACAGGTTAGCTAACAGTATGAATTTGCTAGCTAATGTGGATACATGGGAGAATATCCGTATTTTCAGAAAATGTACACGCAAGTATTACAGAGTAAAAGGGCACGACATAAGCAACATATTCTCAAATGGTTCAGGAAAAAACAGTATACATACACATATAACACGTGTAGGTATATATATAAATATGTGTGCTTATGCATAAATAATATAAAGCAAATTTTAAGTACAGTTGAATCTGGGCAAAGGCTATTTGGAAATTCTTTTAACTTTTTTTTACAAGGCTCAAATTTAAAAACAATAAAGGTTAGTATAAAAACAATGAAGCCTAAAGGTTTACAATTCACCCAATTCTTAAAAGAGCGAACAATTAAAATGGAATCTTAACACGAACAAAGACTCAATTTTCTTTTTGTATAAACTCAGCCTTATCAATGGATATGAAGACTTAACTGCTTTCTCACTTATTTTATGAATGTAATTCACTGAGTCATAGTTCTTTAGAGAATCTGTCATTTGATTTTGAGACATAAACTATTTTACTGACCTTAGAAAATAAGCAACACTTACCTGTCACGTGTATAACCCAACTTAGGTTCGGTATAATTAATAATATCCTCTGCTGCCCAGGATGGTGACTGGTTTCCACAAAGAATCATCTGGACTTCTTCATGGCTGAAGGAACTTAATTTCTCCATTGGAAAAACTTTATTAAACCCATCTACATTATACATAGCAAAAAATCAAAAACAATAAAACATGTAATTCAATTTCTAAGTTATAATTCCAAAATGAAAAATTTCAAATCAAAATACCTAATAACAGAATGGAATATGAATAAAATATTAATAAATTTTTTAAAAAACAAATATAAATTAAAATAGCTTGAAATCAAAGCTATGCTAAGGTTTTAAGTACAGAAATTTCCCTTAATACTGCAAATGTGAACCGAGATACTCGCTTAGTCACTATGGTCAGTAGCCAAATTTTAGTAATTTCTTAACCAACTCTTTGCATCATACGAGCTAGGTGAATCTATATTCTTTTTCAGAACTAGTAAGTGACAAACAGTCTAATATATTGTGCTTCAATTTTCTCCTGAAGAACTTAGGTTCTAACATGGTTTAAGTCATCCTGATCGTGCAATGTGGAAAGTACGCAAACTTATGTTCACGTACAAATGAAGAAATGGAGGCCAAAAGTGGGTCCCCCATTACTTAGGAGGAACAAGCTGAGGGTATGCCACAGCTTGAGAAACATTCCAACCTGTTCTGGGTAATCTGCAGGACCTAACTATCTGGAAGTCAAAAAACCACAGGGCAAATCTAGAGACTACCAGCAATTCTTGACAAGGTAAGTGCCTGAATTTCAACTGTCTCTAAGTAAAAGGAGAGGTATTAAGCTCAAGAGCCCTAAAAATTACCTCTAAAGGCTTCCATCTGTTTCTGAATACCCGTATGCATACAAAAGTCAAACATCAAATCCACATATTCTTCTGCATTATCCATTGTTATCATCTGCAAAGGAAAATTTGCCAACATTATTGTTAATATCCAGGGATGTTTTCAGTAGCTCCTACTACAACTGGCCTCATCTAGAGGATGTTTCTGAACTTAACAACTGTATCAAAAGCAAAATTTTTACCTCATCTTCCCCACTTGGCTTGAGATCCACAGCTGTAAAACCATATATTCTTGAGGAAGGGCAAAACTGGAAATTTAAACTGGGAAGATGAAAAGTATTAGATTAACATTCAACTACCATTGGTGTTTAATTTTTAAAACACTGCTGCCCAAACCATGATCCCCCCCACTCCTCTGGCTTAGATGTTAAGCATGAGGCCTTTTGAATGCAAAAACCCCATCCACAAAAACTAGTAGGCCAATCATCACCAAACCTGGCTTTGCAAAGACTGCATGAAACCACCACCTTTCCAGATTTCATTTCCCTTTATGGCACAAAATTAATAAAGGGTTTTTGCAACAAATTAGGACAGCAACATCTTTACTTTTTTTTTCCGAGAAGAAACTATTGCTTCACTAATGTTATTCATGCTCTGTCCCTACCCTCAAATAAAACCTTGAATATATAATAATTTATCAAACAAAACTTCTCAACATTATCAAGAAAGGAAGAAAGAGAGAAAAAGAAAAAGAAAAAGAAAAAGAGAAAAAGGAAAGACAGACAGACTTGCAGTCAACCCAAAATCACAGAAAAACATACCAAGGGTATAATACTACATGTATAGAAATCAAAAGAATTTTATCAAAAGATCTGTAGCATCGGAGTCAGTTAGTACAGCCATTGGGCATAAGGCCTACACATAAAGCAAACTACTTTGAGCTTTGCCAAGTACACTATATATATTAATTAGCTATGATTTCTCCAAGTATCTTTGACTTTGGACTTTCATACAATATATATACATTAATCACATCTGATAAATCAGATAACCTTCCAGAGATTTGACGATTAATAAACTATATTCTGATATTCTGAATATTGTCTCTATAATATGAACTCTTTAAAATTCAAATCAATAATATTTCCTACAGCATATTATTGTTCTTAACCGACTATTTACTCATACATTGCAATTAGTGGGGACAAAGAAATAAAAGCTTTAAAATCAATTCATCCATTAGGTTGAAGAATGTATATATAAACTTACCCTAAATCCTCTATGCTAAGTGGAGGACCAGACCCTGATGGATTCTTTAGCACTAGTTCCTGTAATTTCGTGTTCTTCTCATCTTCAGAAAGACCTTTGTTGCTTAAAATCTGACGCCTCTTGACAGCAAGGTCTTTAATTTCTTTTAAAAATCGGGCTCGGTGTGGGTTTACTAGTTCAAAGTCTTCCCAAGTTAAAATTCCATTAAACCAAGCTGGGGGTTTTGGTTTGGGGGGATCTAGAATAAACTCTGATTTTGAATCCTCTTCAAAGCTTCCTACAGAGAGTGAATCATGACCTTCTTCTGTAGAAGCTTCAGACTGACTTTCAGTACAGTGTAAGTCTCTATCACCTCGTGACTCATAAATTAATTTACTCATATTGCTTTTAATGTCACCCATACACATAAGTTTAAAGAAAGGCTTAGAAATAGGTAAGTCCACAAGTCTATTGTCTTGAATGCATTTGGCCAAGAAAATCCCAAGGAAATGAAAGAGTTTTGTGATCCTTTCAAGCTCATCACTATCTTGTGGAAATGGTGCCGTGAACAGCCCACATGATCTCTGCACATAGTATCCGGGAGGTTTCAATCCACCTCCAAGATCAACCTAATTTTTTAGAGGGAGAAATAAAAATAAAATTAAACAAAAGATGCATAAGTATTAAACATCTTCATCAATTTAGCTATCTTAAAGTATTTATATATACCTTTTATTAGGTTTTGGTGACTAAATTTTCTTCTTTAAAACCATTTTAATAATATCAAGATTAATCAATAATGGGGGCCCCTGGGTGGCTCAGTCAGTTAAGCATCCAACTCTTGATCTCAGCTCAGGTCAAGAGTTAAGTATCCAACTCTCGATCTCACAGTTCAAGAGTCTGAGCCCCACGTTGGGCTCTGTGCTGTTAGCATGGAGCCTGCTTGGGATTCTTTCTCTCCCTCTCTTTCCACCCTTTTCCTGGTTGTGCTCTCTTTACATTAAAAAAAAAAAAAAAAAAAAAAAAAAGGCAAAGGAATTGAAGGCAAAAATGAACTAGTGGGACCTCATCAAGATAAGAAGCTTCTGCACTGCAAAGGAAACAATCAACAAAACTAAAAGGCAACCAATGGAATGGGAAAAGATATTTGCAAATGACATATCAGACAAAGGGCTAGTGTCCAAAATCTATAAAGAACTCACCAAACTCCACACCCAAAAAGCAAATAATCCAGTGAAGAAATGGGCAGAAAACATAAATAGACACTTCTCTAAAGAAGACATCCAGATGGCCAACAGGCACAAAGAAAGATGCTCAACATCACTCCTCATCAGGGAAATACAAATTAAAACCACACTGAGATATCACCTCATGCCAGTCAAAGTGGCTAAAATGAACAAATCAGGAGACTATAGATACTGGTGAGGATGTGGAGAAACGGGAACTCTCTTGCACTGTTGGTGGGAATGCAAACTGGTGCAGCCACTCTGGAAAACAGTGCGGAGGTTCCTCAAAAAATTAAAAATAGGTCTACCCTATGACCCAGCAATAGCACTGCTAGGAATTTACACAAGGGATATAAGAATGCTGATGCACAGGGGCACTTATAAACCCCAATGTTTATAGCAGGACTTTCAACAATAGCCAAATTATGGAAAGAGCCTAAATGTCCTTCAACTAATGAATGGATAAAAAAATTGTGGTTTATATACACAATGGAATACTACATGGCAATGAGAAAGAATGGAATATGGCCTTTTGTAGCAACGTGGATGGAACTGGAGAGTGTTATGCTAAGTGAAATAAGTCACACAGAGAAAGACAGATATCATATGTTTTCACTCTTATGTGGATGCTGAGAAACTTAACAGAAGACCATGGGGGAGGGGAAGGAAAAAAAAGTCAGAGAGGGAGACAGCCAAACCATAAGAGACTCTTAAAAACTGAGAATAAACTCAGGGTTGATGGGGGGTGGGAGGGAGGGGAGGGTGGGTGATGGGCAATGAGGAGGGCACCTATTGGGATGAGCACTGGGTGTTGTATGGAAACCAATTTTACAATAAATTTCATATTAAAAAAAAAGATCAATAATAAAAAAGTTAGAAAACCTGGCTTAAATTCTGAAAGCATAACTTATTTTTAATACTTTCTAAAAGCAGAATCACAATCAGACATGGGAAATGGGAAATAAATCTTACATGACGAGATTCATCATCTGGAAAGTTATCATCACAAAGCCACGCTCCCAAATCAGTTCTCTGGAATTCTGCTGCCACCAAAGCATAAAATTCTAATGTAGGGCCCAAGCCAGTTCCTTCTTCTCCTAAAAATTCAACCTAAAATATGAACAAATTGTGGGAGAAAAGTGAGCTTAAAGAAAATGTTTTAAAATTATCCCATTCTTACCAAATAATACATTTTTTTAATAGCAGAATATTGTAACAACACAGAAGTTTTATTCTAGTTTTTCTAAAAAGTATATTTATTGTACACTATTACACATTTAAACACCATGGTGAACATTGTTCACAAAGTGATCTCTCACACCAACTTTACAAAATAGATTTTCATCCCTTTTGTTACACCAAAGGAAACCAAAGTTTAGATAAAAAGGTTAAATTATTTGCTTGAGGAAATGATAGCACACAGATTTGTCTGTGTGCCTATATGACACCAAAACCTAAACTCTTCCTCTATTCCTGACTTGAGGAAATTACTTCCAAGGTTTTTGTGTCCATACTCTACATATTCCCCAATTATGTGAGAGGCAGCTTACAAAAACATACAGTGCATGGTAAAAAAATAAAATAATTAAGGATTTTCTACTTAGAGGAATATATGGGTAGGAAGAATAAGATGAAAGCAAATAGAGTTTAAAGTGAAAGCCATAAGTCTCATATACTTTCTAAAGATACAGCATATCTGTCATGATCAGTCTCTGATCCAAAAGATAAACTAAGCAGCTGGTTCATATTTGTGACAGAACAGAGATTTCTTTCATTGTCCCTCATAGAAGAAAGAATAAGCATACAGGATATGCTCGACAATGCCTACGATAACATCTCTACAGAAAATACATCATGTTTTATACTGTCATTTATTATAACAGCTCTGAATACAGACCCATGGTATAATGCCAAGCACAGTTTAATATAAAACAGTATGCTCCAAAAAAATGTGTGTATCTAATAGCATAGCTTAATGTACAGGTAAAACTGAGAACATCAAAAAAAATTTTTTTATCTTTATTTATTTTGTGAGAGAGAGAGACAGACAGAGCATGAGCAGGGGAGGGACAGAGAGAGAGGGAGACAGAGAATCTGAAGCAGGTTCCAGGCTCTGAGCTGTCGACACAGAGCCTGATGTGGCACTTGAACTCACAGACCGCCAGATGATGACCTGAGCCAAAGTCCAACGCTTAACTGACTGAACCACCCAGGCGCCCCAAAATTGAGACTATCAAAAAAATCCTTAGTGAGTGCTATTATTCAGTTCAGGCTTCATTAAGCAATGAGAAGTATCCTTCAAAAAGACCAAGCATTCTCCTACCCCAAGAGGGAAGATACTCTTTGCTACTCATCAAATCAAAAGATCCTAACCTTTAAGGAGGTGAGCTGACATCCTATTTCAAAAGATGTTCTATGAGAGGGAAAGGCCTTACACAGAGGGCAGAGAAATCCTTTCCCGTTTCTATCTAATGCAGTTTGCATGCTATGGAACAAACAGGTTGGCTGGTTCTCTGTCATTCCTGCATACTAAAAGAAATTCTATGTGCAGTACCTCAAGAACTGATTTCCGATCTGCATGTATTTGCATGACATTCTCAGCCCATTCCATCAGAGATTCACCACGTGGAACTTTTACTCTTTCATGCTTGAGACGACCCACTCGAAACTCCCCAGGATCATCTCGCCTTACACTACTGGTGGTCCTTGTTCTTTCCACGGTGGCTTCACGTCGGTTTTGTAACCACACTATTGCTCTGAAATAGAAAAATATTCATGTAGCTGTAACATTCAGTAATAGTTTGAATGTACTACTAAACCAGCAACATAATTCCAAGGTAAGAATTTTAAGTTGTATTTTATTAGGTGAGAAAATACAGTAAACTTTTTTATTGTATCAATTATTATTTCCTCTCTGAGTTAAAACATATAAAGCTCTTTTATTATTTTCCTTAAACAAATTGAGGAAGTACTTGGGCCTGCATTTTTCCTCTTTACCTGAGTAATTAACAGATCAAAATAAAGCTCTCTGGTCCAAACCACACAGAACACATAAAAATACACACAAACTGGGGATTAAAGGAATAGCATAGGGAATATAGTCAATAGTACTGTAATAGCATTGTATGGTGGACAGATGGTTGCTACCCTGGTGAGCACAACATAATGTACAGAGTTGCTGAATCATGGTTGCACACCTTCAAGTAATGTAATATGGTGTGTCAACTTCAATTAAAAAAATAGACAAACTTATAATACACAAAAATACAAGCAAATGATTTAACTATCAGAGAAACTATAAAATGGTTAGGCTGACTTAATTATTTATTACTGTGCTACAAACTGAAAAATGCTACTGATTTTAAAGTATTTTCTTTTGGGGATACCCAGCTAGCTCAGTTGGTAGAGTGTGCAACTCTTGATCTTGGGGTTAAGTTCGAGCCCCATATTGGGTGTGGAGGTTACTTAAAGTAAAATCTTTAAAAAATAAAAAAATACTCTCTTTTGGACAATACAGAGCTAACCCACCCTAGAGGGTGGGAGAATCTTGAACTAGAAGGAAGAAAATGAAAGATTTGCTCTCATGTGTGCTACAATTTGTTGTTAATCTCAAGCCAATCAGCTATAAACTCTGAGAATCAGTTTCCTCATCTATAAAACAGAAACCATAACCAATGCCACTTATGACAACAGGGCTATGATCTCATATGTACAAATGATTTGTAAATAGTATAACTATCATTATACTGCTCCATTTTAAATTATAACTTTTCTACTTACATCTACTTCGAAAGTATTCTGGGTACTCAATCATTCAAAAAATATTACTGAATACCTCCAATGTGCTGTACATACTGCTTTAGGAACTCTAGTTAGATCAGTGAACAAAAACTGCCAGAAATTCCTGCCCTCATCGAACTTTCATCTAGTGGAAGCAGACAGAAAAAAGAAGTATAAAATTATGTAGTATGTTTGAAGACTGTAAGAAAAAAATGATGGCCAGAAGGAAGGAACCTTTCCATGTTATGTATTCATAGGCGTTTAATTTGGTATTCCTGAGATAATTTATGTAAACTACTTAATAAACTGTATTGTAAATGCTGATGGAAAACACAATACATCTGATCCTTGAGTAACATAGGCTTGAACTGCATGGGTCCACTTATACGTGGAATTTTTTTTTTTTTTTTTTTTTTTTTAATAAATAACAGGACTACACATTTTTCTTCCTTATGATTTGGGACCTGGTGGCTCAGTCGGTTAAGCTTCAGACTCCATGAATGAGATCATGGTTCTCGAGTTTGAGCCCAGCATTGGGCTCTGTGCTGACAGCTCAGAGCTTGGAACCTGCTTCAGATTCTGTCTCTCCCTCTCTCTCTGCTCCTTCCCCACTCACGCTCTGTCTCTCTCTCAAAAATAAATGTTAAAAAAATTTTTTTAATAAAAAATGAAACAAAACATATTATTTTCCCTAGCTTACTTGTTTCTAAGAATACAGTGTAGGTGTGCCCAGGTGGTTCAGGCACCCTGAGGTGACTCCTGATTTGAGTCAGGTCACGATCTCACAGTTTGTGAGATCAAGCCCTGTGTCGGGCTCTCTGCTGACAGCATACAGTCTGCTTGGGATTATCTCTCTCAATCTCTCTCTCTCTCTGCCCCTATCCCTCTCGCTCACACTCCAAATAAACAGACAAATAAAGAAAACTTAAAATACATGTTAACTGTTTATGTCATCAGTAAGACTTCTGGTCAATAGGAGGAGAAGTCAAAAGTTATACTTTTTTAAATATGATTTTCAACAGTGCAGAGGGGTTGGCATCCCTAACCCCATATTGTTCAAAGGTCAACTGTAAGAGAGTACATATCTAACTGGAAACCAAAACGTGTTTCAATACTGATAACTCTTTATAAGGAAACAAGATAATATATTCCTTCCATCAGTCCTGACATAAAGTATACTTGCACATTTTGAGCTTATTTAACATTAAAAAAATATTAAAGGACACATTTCCTACCTTGATGCACCAAATGCTGTACATGTGAAATAAAGCTGTCTAGTTTCAAATGGTATTAGAAAAGGACACTTGCTGGTTAACTGTTCACACCAGTCTGGCAGAGCCCCACTTGCCAATGCCAAAGGTTCCTGTAAATTAACAAAAAACAATGTCTTAAGCCAATTATTTACAAAGACAAAAAGGAGTTCTTAAAAGTAATTAATGAAGAAATTAATGCAGTGGACCATATGGTCTAAATCACTGAATCAGAGAAACAGTAGAGATGGTGGAAGGTAGAAAAGGAAGAAGAGAGAGTACTTGAAAGTCCAAAAGTTACAGACTGAAGAGTTCGACTGAGTTTATTACCTCAATCTGCTGCAAAATTTTTGTTGTGATTTTTTTGCTAGTGAATTCATCTGGTGGAAAAGTAAACTGGGGCTGCTCATCACCTTCTGTAAAAGTAATAAAATTAATAGAAATTTAAACTGACTTCCTTTTTAAAATGCCATAGAAATGAAACAAGGATTCTTACGGACCTTCTTGG
The DNA here is from genome assembly GCF_046562875.1 of Panthera onca. Taxonomy (NCBI): domain Eukaryota; kingdom Metazoa; phylum Chordata; class Mammalia; order Carnivora; family Felidae; genus Panthera; species Panthera onca. The sequence goes on from NC_138344.1 coordinate 80,725,723, forward strand.
GATATTCTTGAATAAGGGTCACTTGCAACTATATAGAGAATACGCAGCAGCTGAAGGACATCTTCCACTCCACAAGAATTCTGACCATTACCGGCTTTGGCCTGAGGTTGTTCTTTCGTCAAATTAAGAATATCACTACTCTGAAGGGTAGAAATGGCCCCCTGGTTTAATCCAGACTTTGTTCCATGCTCACAAAAATCCTATACAAAAAATTAGCAAACTAGCCATTAATCACATTTTCAAGAAAAGCAATATATCATACTATTAGTATTTGAAAATGCTGAAATTTTTCAAAGAATTGCCTTCTTTTTAAATAAAAACACTATTACCCAAATTGAAAATCAATGTGTTCTAAACCATTAGAGCTCCCGAATAAACTATAACCACTGTAAGCTATAGTTAAAACCATGTACTTAGATCCAATATCACAAATCATATTTGGAATTTTAGTACTTGGCATATTAACAACATTAATTCAACCTCATTTTTTCAAACATGTCCCAATGAACCTTTTTCTTAAGAATCTTAAAAAGCTGCAAACAAAGCACAAAGCCATTCCCAATTGTGTTTTGAAGCCAATATATACCTTATATGCAGCTATGAGCTGAGAACAATTTCTGTTTTTCCTAATACTTTTATTAGTGCCAGTTAATTTCCAGTGGCGCAGGAAAGCGGCGTCTGCATTCTTCTGCAGGTAGGTTATCAAGTCATTCTTTGGTAATTCATCAGTGCCAAGGTACTGTTCCACATGCTCTATAGACCAACAACCCTACAATAGGAAAAACCAAATGTTGGCCTTTCCTGATTAAAAGTCTATGCTATTTCACATGCATTACATAAGGTAGCTTTAAAATCATGCATTTAACCTCATCTAAAGAATTCCATGTTAGTAATTTTCTCCCCTCAAATGTTCAATTAAAAGTAGCAGTTTTTCTTTATTTTTCCCTTTTTTCACTAAGTAGCCAAGAAGACCCATTTAATATAACTTACCATTTTTCCATTTTCCTTCTCTTTGTCAGAATCCTTCATTTCTCTGTACATGATTCTAAACATGAAGATATTTTTCACATTAATTCATAAATCAAATGATTTGTGGTTATTTCCAATAAGGCTTCAATTCTTTGAAAGATATATGAATGATGTCATTCATTAGCCATATGTTTAAACATTAAACTCAGGGAGAATTTATGAAAATAAATGTGTCAAACATGGGGGAAAGTAGCAGAAATCATGTTTCTGAAAAAGAACTACTATTTACAAATTTAGCAGAATTGCAAAGAACGCATACATCAAACCTAGAACTTTTAAAGGTATGAAGTAATACATTATGTCATGTTATAACTTTCATATACTGTTGTAAAAATAAAAAGAGATGAGAAATGGTTTGCTTCTGGGTCAAGATAGAAAAATACGATAGGAATAACATGGACCAGGAGCACTTATATTCACACAGGCAGTGAAGATCAAATTTGAAACTTAAGTAAAAATTGAACAGGGTGGGGGAAATACCCTGACAGCCTTGTGTACTCTCTCAAAAGGATCTACATCACTTTATTAGACATTATATAAAATTATCAATGATGTTAACAAAACATCAGAAAAATAAGTTTACATAAGGATGATTGTTAAGTATTATTAAATTATATTAAACTATACTATTATATAAATAACTATTATGGGGAATACTGAACACCCAGACAATATTGAAAACACTTTATGTATATTAATTCATTGATTCCTCACAGCTACTCTCATTTTACAGATTAATAAAATGAGGCACCAAAATATTAAATGTGCCCAAGTTCATTATTCATTACTTGTTCAACGAATGAATGAACAAAGAGAGGTAGATTTAAACTTGCAAACCCCAAAACAAATAACAAATAGAAAATATTTAGTACTTCATACACAATCCCAAAGAGTTCAACAATTATTACATAAGATATTAGTCTAGTTTATTTCTAATTAAACCAGTTGAAACCTTAAAGCATTCTACATCATGTGTCAGAAACACTCTTGTCTGCTGCTGTAAACCAAGAGAACAAGAACCATTTTGTTTCTACAAGAAAAAATACAGAACTATAATGCTTCTTGGCTCATGTACCATGAAAATATTTACTTAAAACATTACGTGAAAATCTCTTACGTGTATGTTGGCTCCCAAATACGCCTAAGTTTATCTGATTTCACATTGCCGTTACAGGACAACTGAAGCAATTTTTGTACATAGTAAAAAATAGTTGATCTGAAATTAGTGAGTGGTAATTCAACTTCACGAGTTGTTCCAAGACCTGTTACTTTCAAAGTGAGGGCTAATCGAGGTGACGGAGTACATTCAACTTCTTCTAAGAGCTCTGAATGAGGTGTTCCTAAAAATAAGACATCAAAAAAATTACACTAAAACAAACAGTCCAGAAGGGGCACTGCACTGGGAGACAAAGCTACATGGTATCTAAACTCTTCTGCCATTTATTAGCTAAAGACAACAACTACTTAGGACTCTCCTGGCATCAACATTTTCGTTTTTTAGAAATGAAAACAATCAACCTAGGTTACTTAAAGATGGCAGTAAAGCTGCATTTATGCATACGATAGGGATCTCTCATTATTACAAGAAAACACATGCCACTATCAACAACAGCCAAAGTATGGAAAGAGCCCAAATGTCATTGATGGATGAATGGGTAAAGATGTGGTATATATATACAATGGAGTATTACTTGGCAATCAAAAAGAAAGTATGAAATCTTGTCATTTGGAATTACATGGATGGAACCTAGAGGGTATTATGCTAAGTGAAATTAGTCAGAGAAAGAAAAAAATCCTATGATTTCACTCGTATGAGGACTTTAAGACACAGAACAGATGAACATAAGGGAAGGGAAGCAAAAATAATATAAAAACAGGAAGGGGAACAAAACAAAAGAGACTCTTAAATATGGAGAAAAAAACAGCGGGTTGCTGGAGGGGCTGTGGGAGGGGGGATGGGCTAAATGTGTAAGGGGCATTAAGGAATCTATTCCTGAAATTATTGTTGCACTATATGCTAACTAATTTGGATGTAAATTAAAAAAATATATATTAAAAAAAAATTTCATTTACATTAAAAAAAAAGAAAACACATGCTAACTGTATGATTTCAGAAACATTTTATTCTTATAAATGAGAAAACTAAAATTATTCATAATTCTACATCGAGAAAAAAACCACCTACTGAGAAAACCACATACTCTGGTCAATGACCTGCTCATGTTCAATGAGTGGATTGTGAGGTAAACACCCACGCTCACACCCACATACAGGTTCATAGTGTATTTGGTGGTGCAATCTTTTTTTTATTAGTTCAGGAATTTTTTCCTCGTATCATGATAGAGTCTTTTAAAGTATTACTTTATTCATTGCATGGCATTCATACCATTATACCTTAACTGAACCATATCCCTGTTATTATACATAATAAAGGTCATTTCTAATTTTCTGACAATATAAATAATACTTCTATAGTCATCAGTATATATACATCTGGGTACAGAGCCAGTATTTCTTTGGTATAGACTTTTAGTAGTAACAATATGAAATATATTGCCAAAGAGCTCTACAGAAAATTTGTAGAAATTTATATTGTAGGAATTTATATTCCCTAGCATAGGTTTTTCTTTTTTGAAGGGATCTTGGAATATCTTGATTCAGTCTATACACATCCTCACCATAAAACATTATACTACGAAGCATACTTACTTCCATATTTAACACAGGTATCATTCTATCATGTAAAGAATACATTCTATACTTAATCAACACTTAAGTCTTCCTTAAAGATAATATACTGAGTACAATACTGACGTTTATTGAAGCACACACCAACTGTCATGCTAATAACTTTATATGTTTTGCCTCATTTAAATCTTTTAATTACCTTGTCAAACAGAAACTATTATTCTCTACACGTAAGAGGTGAGAAAATTCAGGCTTACACTGATGATATGCTCAGTATATTAGCTTCCTATTGCTGTTGTGACAAACTACCATCAACCAAGTCGTTTGAAACAACTAGTTCTAGAAGTCAGAAATCTAAAATGGGTTGGCAAGGCTTTGTTCCTTTTTGGAAGCTCCAAGAAAGAATCTGTTTCTTTCCCTTTCCTAGCATCTAGAGGCTGCCCATATTCCATAGTCCATGGCCCCTCATCACTCTCATCTCAGCTTCCTGTTGTCTAATCTCTTTCTCTGTCTCAGACCTTCCTGTATTCCTCTTATGTGGACCCTAGTCATTACACTGGACCTACCCAGATAATCCAGGATAATTCTTCTATCTCATCTGCAAAGTTACTTTTGTCAGGTTAACATTACCTATTCATATATTCTGGAGGTTAGGACCTACATGCCTTTGGGGGATCATAAGTATGCCTACCACAACCAAAACAGACTTGTAAGAAAGAGAGTTACCAGGATGAATAACTCCAGAAACCATAAATGAAACCACTATACAACATTTCTTTTTCTTTTTTGCTTTAAAGAGAAATAGAGCAGAGGAGGAGCAGAGACAAAGGGAGAGAGAGAGAATCCCAAGCAAGCTCCAAAGGGTCAGTGCAAACAAAGCCCAAACCACAAGATCATGACCTGAGCTAAAGTCAGATGCTTAATCAACTGAGGCGCCCCATACAACTTTTCAAAATAAAATCTGAACAGGAATAATTCATAGCAGTTCAGATCTAGTGGAATACAGGATACAAACAATCCACCTTGAAATGAGTCTTCCTTTAAAAATTACACAAATACAAAACACAGTGCTTTAAATATACCGTAATTTGCTCCTTTAAAAATAATCTCATTTTTAAGGACTTGTGGCTGATATACAGTTTTTTTCCTGAAAACTTTTACTTATCAACCTGCACATATAAATAGCCACTTACTTTCCTGATTAGATATAACTACCTTCTTTGGTATATATTAAATTTAAATCACAAAAACTAAAACACACAGTACCTGGGGGCGGAATCTCTAGATCAGTTGTTTGTTGGACATTAGTCCGACCAGGTCTAGGATCAAAAGCAGGAACCAAAGCAGAAAACTGCCGCTTAAGCACGTAATCATCATCCCATGTTCTCCGACGTCCTCCTTTAGTTTCATACTCTTCTTCTTCCTATTAAAATAAAATTCCACATACAGACAAACAAGATAAAACTTTTCATTATTGCAGAAGTGATGTGCTATCTATTTCTTTTTTTAAGTTGATTTATTTATTTAGGGAGAGAGAGTGTGTGTGCAAGTGAGCAGGGGAGTGGCAGTCAGAGAGGGAGAGAGAGAATCCCAAGCAGGCTCCAGCTGTCAGCACAGAGCCAACATGGGGCTCAAACTCACGAACCCTGAGATTACCTGAGCTGAAATCAAAGAGCCGGATGTTTAATCGACTGAGCCACCCAGGTGCCCCAATGTGCTATCTTTAAAATAAGGTATATAATAAATACTTCCCTATAGGCATTACACTTCCTTATTTAGCTTTATTTCTTAAACACACAATGAGCCAATATAAACATGTATAGGCACATACATTTCTTAATGATTTAAGCTTACCAAAAAGTAAGTTGCCTTAGTGGTGGTTACATAGAACTATACATGATAAAATGACAAAGAACCACATACATACATTGCACCAATATCAATTTCATGATTTTGATATTACACTCTAATTAGGTACGATGTAACCACTGGAAGAAATTGGGCAAAGGGCACAAGACTGCCCTAGTATCTTTGCAATTTCCTGTAAATCTGTGAATTTATTATTTTTAAATAAGTTGCTTTTTAAAAAACGAAAATTTTATTACATACTGAATTATATACAAAATATAATGCTAGGAAGTTGCTTTAAATAATGACGGGACAGATAAATCAAACACGTTTGATAAAGTGCTAGTAACCACTAGAATCAGATGATGTGTTAGTGGGATTCCATGCACTATTCTACTTTTAGAATGTTTGAAAATTTCCCTAATGCAAGTTTTGAAGGAACATTTTCTCCTCCCCTTCACTATTACTATCAACAAAAAAAGAGTTCAATGAATTATAGATGTTGTAAATGTCTGATGTAAAAAGTAACAATTATGTATGTACTTAGAGAGACACACATAGCCCCTCATGTTCTGAATACTTAATTAAAATTAACTTTTAGAACAATCAAAGGTATACTTGATAGCTCTGTAGCCAGAATGTTTGGGTTTTAGTCCTAGATCCAAAACTTCTATGTTTGACCTTTACCAATCACTTCATCTGAAAATCAAGACTAATAAGAACCCTCAAAAAGTTGTTAAAAGGTTTTAATTAGTTAATACACTTAAAGTATTGAAAACAGTGCCTAGGACTCAACTAATGATCAATAAATGTTTAGCTAATAGACTAATATTATCTCTACTACTGAAAACTATAAATCTTAGATTGTAGCAATTAATCATTTTAATATATGTTCACTGCTACCCAAGGGTCAAGATGAAGGGTTTTCAAACAAGAAACTCCTTTATGCATTATGCCAGAGCAACCATGGACTCTATCTAGAAAACAGAACCCAAGCAGTAAGGGAAATTTCTTTTTGCTAATTCTATCTGGTAGCTAGCTTCTTACCCCCACCCCAATCTCCATATATTTTTCTAGACATTTTGGTTGATGCCTTACTCTGAAAGGAAGAAAAATACACTGAAGGGAAGATAACCATTAAGATATTACCTGCTCCCCAATAGGTCGGCTCCCTGCTCCAGCAGGGACTTGTGGCAGCTGCGAGGTGACAGCATGGTGTGTTACATCAGAGCGGGAGCCAGCTCGACGCTGTAGGGATGGACGTCTCAGAATCTGAAATAAGAAAATGTGAACAGACATGTCTAATTATTTAACACCTATATATATCCCCATTCAGACTTAACCTCAAACTATCAGCCCCTATTATCAAAACTATCTTTAAAACACTTCATATTCATTAGTCATCTTCAGAAAATTGAATGCTTTATATTCAACTTACATTGTATACTAACCTTCACAAGAAATATGCTACTGTAATGTTTTTAAGTAATATATACTAAAAGCATTTCTTGAGAGTTTTTCACCCCATTAAAACCCAACTTTATGAAATTTTTAAAAATCTACTAAAATTTTATAAAGAGAAATAAAAAATATACAAGTTATAATAAAGGGTATCTGCAGGCAAAAGTTCAGTTTGAAGACAATCATAGTGGTTAGATATTAAGAGTCTAGATCAAACTTTCTAAGTTTGGGTTCCCATTTTTGTACTTAACCTAACTAATTAGGACATACTTTTTTTTTTTTTCTATGCTCTACCTCGTAGATGTAAGGACTGATGAAAATAATACATAGATACTGCCTGCAAAACACTGCGTACTAAAATATAATTATTGTGGAAGAACCATGAAAATTATATTGTTTAGGATTAGTGCAGTTCTTTACACTTTTAAATCAGTCAAAACATCAGCATGTGACATTGTAGTATTTTCCAAATACTGTAAAACCTTGGATTGCAAGTAACTTGTTCTGCCGGTGTTCTGCAAGACAGCATTTCTAATAAATTTTAACTTGCTAAACAAGCAATGTCTTGCCATATGAGTAGTACATGATGCCAAATGTCACATGATCACAACTGAGTCAATGGTTCTTCTCTCTCACTGTGGATTGGAGATGATCATCTCCCATGCTCGGATGCTTGGTCTCAGGTCACGGTGTTTGGCAGAAATGTGATTTTTTAGAATGTTGGAAGGTACCCACAACTGGCACTAGTGTATTTGTTGTCACTTCAAAGCACCTATGGACAGTCCTTTGCTTTTCCATACAAGCATAAGCTTAGGAATGCTTTGCTTCATTCTAGGTCAGGCTGCCTGCAGATATAGACCCTTTCCTCGGCTGCCTTATTGCTGGTTACATTTAATAGAGTATATGACAAGAGTTTATTAATACTATACTGTAGTCAACATCCATGCAAGTGCATACCATGGCCCCCCTGCAGAAAAAGGTTGAAAAGAAAGGTAGTAAGGAGATGACTACAGTCAAAATTAAGAAGGAAATCATCAAGAAGTACAAATGAGGTAAGCAAGTGGCCGAAACTGCAAGATTTCATAAGAAGTTTACGTCTGCATCTGGTCTACAGATGAGGAGGAGAGAAAGGCAGAGAAATCCCTCACCTCAATGAGATTAGGGAAATGTGTAAAATGTGGGAAACTGCAAAATTGTGTAGAAAAGCACCATCTGAATAAGGCTATAGCAATGTGAGCAATGAATCTGTTTAACAACAATGCAATGTTACATTTTGTGAAATCCTCAAAAGGAGGCAAAAGCATGTGTCATTGGATAGTTTCCTTGTTAAAGTTGCACAAAAAGAAAAAGATTCCATCGAACCAACAGCAGTGATTCCGTTAGTTCCGTTAGTGATAGTGAAAGTCATCCTGCATAATAACCCTCCTCTCCCTTGTCTCCCTCACACCAGCCACGAAGGTTTTCAAAGGTAAGTGCAGGTTAACTTATCTTCCTTCTTATTTTGTATTTTCTTTATTATTCTGTATTACATTACAGTATTGTAATCATTTTTTATATGAATATTTTTGGGTTGTGGAACAAATCATCTGAATTTCCATTATTTCTTATGGGGAAATTCGCTTTGATATGCAAGTGCTTTGGATTACAAGCATGTTTCTGCAATGAGTTATGCTTGTAAACCAAGGTTTTACTGTATAACCGATATATTTTCTTTTAAGGGAGAAATGCTCAGATTAAAAGTGCTTTTCTTAATTAACCACGTTTTTCATACTCATGCCATTATTTCCTTGCTTCACAGTTTAACCAGGACTTTGCTTTTCCTCTCTTCATTCCAATTATTAACATCTTATATTAGTTAAGAGAATGGGAGACACTCTCTCTACCATAACCTCCTCGTATTCTTGGTCCTCCTGATTGTCATCTTCATTCTCATCATCTTCCTCATCTGGCTCAGGCAAGTCTTCATCATCATCTAGCTCAGCTAATAGAGTACTGGCACGGCAGCTATCCAGGAAATCTGGAAAAGAAAACCAACAACCTTACTGTCAACACAATTAACAAAGCATGATAAGGTAACTTTGCATATTGGTTTTACAAAACAAAAGTAAAATTCAAGACAGACAAGTATAAAGACCACATTTAGCAATGCCACCCTTCTACCACCATGAAGACAAAATGAGTAATACTGGTCACAAGCATGGCAGAAAACAACAGGATAAAGTTTGACCATAAACTAAATCCAAGTCCACAAAATCATAATATAAAAAAAGGTCAGCAGTACGGGCTAGGTTTAAAAATAAGTATCCTATCACCATTCTCTTTATAAGTCACAGGAAGCACAACATGGTGCAAAGAGAACACTTTGGAGTCATTCGCTCTCAAGAAATATCTCTATTGAGTACCTACTCTGTTCTAAGAACCGTGATAGGCGCCAGATATACCTAGTTGTGAACAAAACAGACCTGGTCCGAGCCCCCATGGAACTTATAGGGGAGAGAGACATTTAAAAAACAAACAAATGAATATATAAATAGGAACTGGGGTGCCTGGGCAGTACAGTCGGTTAAGTGTCCAACTCTGGCTCAGGTCATGATCTTGCCATCTGTGAGTTCAAGCCCCATGTCAGGCTCTGTGCTGATAGCTCAGAGCCTGGAGCCTGCTTCAAGTTGTGTGTCTCCCTCTTTATCTGCCCCTTCCCCGCTCACACTCTGTCTCTCTCAAAAATAAACATTAAAAAATAATAATCAATCAATAAATAGGAACTGTAAAAGACTGTAGGAAGGAAAAGACAGAATAAAGTTAATCTGAGAGACCTGGGATGTTCATAACTGCTTAAGGACACTACCTATCTACTATGGAGTAACATATGTACCATCTTTCCTATTATTTATATTCCCCCCAACCCCCAATGAAGACTGTATCAGATAAACATCGTCCCACATAATGAAGATGCCGATGAGCTGTTCTTCACAAGAAATGAAAAGAAAAAGTAATAATGAGGCTAAAACAGAAGTTTTTACTGGATACAAAAGAAAAAACAAACTTCTATGGATAAAAAGGCACACTCTATATTCCAAAAGAACATTCAGAAGACAATTTATAACTGCTTTGTAGAATCTTCTATCTGCAAACCTCTGAACCAAATACATATTTTTTAAGTCTAATAATTACACAGGACTGAAATTCAATACCTTTTATTAGAAGGCTAGTAGAAGAATGAGGCCCAATACTATAAGCAATTAGTTTCTAAGGCACATATTTTTTTAACATTTTCATATTCTGGAGTCAGAATGTGTCTTACAAGCAATGGCAAGTCTCAGCTGAATTGTCAACATTTTCTCCTTAGTGACATAAAATAATTATAATTATTGCCATCTTAAATTTGATGAAATATATTACCCTTAACCCATGTAAGGTACCATCCTGCAATTTAGGAGTGGTCCTCATAAATGTGATGTGGTAGTACACACACAAAATCAATTCCACTTTTGGTTTATTTTCAAAGGAACATAATCTGACTGAAATTCCATCTCTCACATGTTATAATTCACTGAAGCCAACGGCTTTTTTTTTTTTACTCATCTTCTTATTTAAACAGCTCCTTATTTCATAGATTTGACCATATCACAGAATCATGTTCCTCGAAACCTAATACAGTAAAGGTTTGCATACATAAAAATTATTCTGTAAGGCAAATGTTACTCTGATCCTTGACAGCAGCACCCTTAAGATAAATCTTCTAGTTTTAGGAATGTAAAAAAAGGAATTTATAATCATGTAACATTAATTTTCAAAAGGCAAATGGGAGCCCTAATACTTTTTTAATATTCTTTACCACCAGCATACCCACAACATTTTTAAGTTTCACATAATCAAGAATTAAAGTTTCAATGAAGTTAACATGTAACCAATGAGTAGGGAGGGGCAGAGGGGCGCCATGAGAAAAACTAGAGTAGAATATAGCTTATTAGATGAATTTACATTACTTTGGTGTAATCATCATCATAATTTTGCTATATACACATTTAATAGGTAAGGTAGATACAGAGAAATGTAATGATCTTCCTAAAACCAGAGAACATGAGATCCAATTCTTGGCTTGAAATAGGGGAGGACACATTCAGAGGAAAACAAACACACATGAAAATAAGATTTACACACTCCATGTTAACTAACTAGAACTTAAATAAAACTTTGAAAAAAAAAAAAAGGATTTATATAAAAGAGTACTTAAACTGTATCTTCATATAAATGTTCTTATATTTGTAATTACCGAATTTAATTTTTATTTTTTTTATCTTTTTTTATTTTTTTCTTTATTTTTTCTTTATTATTATTTTTTAAATGTTTATTTATTTCTGAGAGAGAGAGTGAGACAAAGCATGAGTGGGGGAGGGCCAGAGAGAGGGAGACACAGAATTGGAAGCAGGCTCCAGGCTCCGAGCTGTCAGCACAGAGACCGATGCGGGGCTCGAACTCACGGACCGTGAGATCATGACCTGAGCCGAAGTCGGACGCCCAACCGACTGAGCCATCCAGGCGCCCCTCAAATTTAATTTTTAAATAGAACAGGCACTGGCATCAAGAATGTACGTACGTATGTATGTACGGTAAAAGATATTCCAAAACAATAATGACGGAAGTGCAACCTTTTTGAAAGGCAATTCAGCAATTACTTCTTTTAAAAATCTTAAGGAAATATCTTAAGGATATTAAGTATCTTAAGGAAATATACAAAAATACAGTTCAAGATGCGGATTCATAACAATGTTTATGGTAATGAAAGGGTGTGATTTAAAGGTCCAAAATGGAGAATTTATTACATAACAATTGCATAGTCTAACAGTGGAATATATGGCAGCCACTTCAAACACTGGAGAAATCCATCAAACAATATGAAAATAATTTTACAAGGTACTAAGTGAAAGGAGCTGTCTGGAAAGATGATCCCTTTATGGGAAAACCAGAAGAGCCAGGTATAAAGTTCAGTCACCAATGGCCAATAATTTAATCACTGTGCTTAAGTCATGAAGCCTCAAAAAACAAACAAACAAACAAACAAAACCCCAAATGGGGGGCTCAGAGAGCTTCCAGGCTGGTAGTGTCCCTAAATACCAAGAGTACAAATGTGCCTGTGCGTGGGACCTTCCTGACCTCACCCTATGCATCTCTTCCATCTGGCTGATCCTGAGTTATATCCTTTTTATAAGAAAAGGGGTAATCCTGTAGTAAATAAAATATTTTCCTGAGTCCCGTGAGCTGCTCTAGCAAATTAATTGAACAGGAGGAGAGGGCCAGAAGAGCCTCCAATTTATAGCCAGTCTTTAGCACAGATGACAACCTGGCCTTGCAATTAGTGTCTGAAAGGGTGGGGAGATAATGTTATGGGGCTGAGGCTTTTACCTGTGGGATCTGACACTATCTCCAGGTAGTTAATAGTGCCAGAAGTGAGAAACTTGAGTTAAACTGTATGACCCCCCAGATAGTGTCTGAAAACTGCCCAATGTGGGAAAACATTTGGTAATCAGCAGTGGCAGCAGAAAGTGTTGAGAGTAGAGGAGGCACACAGGGGGAGTGTTTTTCCTCTTACATTACAGTGTACAAAGAATATCACTTTACAAAGCCTTTTAATCTATTACACTTCTATTCTTCTCTGATAAAGGTGTCAACTATCTTTGTTGTTATGATTCTCCCAATAAAACTTCGTTAGTGGACCAAAAAAAAAGGAGAGCACAGAAGTTCCTAGATACCTGCTTATAATCAGATAATTTAATAGTCCCTTATAGCACTGAGTTTTTTCATCATACATGAAGATGCCATATCTTTAAGAAGAGAGAATTACTACTTTCTAATCAAAAGTTAAAACAACATAGCAGAGGGGCGTCTGGGTGGCTCAGTTGGTTGTCTGACTCTTGGTTTTGGCTCAGGTCATGATCTCATGGTTCATGAGTTCGAGCCCCACAACAGGCTGTGTGCTGACAGTGTAAAGCCTGCTTGAGATTCTCTCTCTCCCTTCCTCTTGGCCCTTCCCACACTCTATCTCTCTCTCAAAATAAAAAAATAAACTTAAAAAAAACAGCAGGAAAACATAGTAAAAGCATTCACTAAACAAACACCTAAATATTTTAAACTATAACTTACCATATAACGAATATTCTGCTTCCTGACCTGTGTCACTCTCACTGGAGGTTGACGTGAGACTGGTGGTTAAAGTATTACTTAAGGACTGACCAACTGATAAAACTGTTGTTGCTGTGGCTACATTGCTGCTGCTAGTCACACTGGATGTTGACATTGTCACTGTTGATGTGGTACCAGGAGTCGTCAAATTGGGGAAACTCTGAGCACCCATGAGAGGAGAAGCTAAAGATAAAAAATGAAGCAAATCAGGACTGATGAGATTGCATAAACCTTAGAAAAAACTAGGTTGTATATTTAGTAAAAAAGAATGAAATCATGAAACACTAATTATTAAAAGGCTGAAAAGCAACAACTTTGGGAACCCAACTGAAATCCAACTACAAGTCCTTGTTTTTACAGCCCTGTTATTTTCCAAGAAATTAAGGCTTGCGTTTTTAGAAAGGGAAACAGGCAATGAATTAATTCCCAGTCATGTTTTCCAAAGGAATTACTTTGACCAGTTAGCTTAAATTAGAATTAAAGAACTTTTAGAAGATAGTAGCAATTTAGGACCTAAGGAAAAGTTAAACCAGTGTGATGCTCTGATTTCAGTTGACTATGATAAAATTTAATAGTCATCTATTTCCTCATGCAGCTGAAGTTAACAATTTATCATAGAAGAGTGAAAAATAGAAGTGTGTTACTGTTTCATCCTTTCAGATTACAAGGTTCTTTATTATACCTGAACTGGATTCTTAAGAGATCACGATTCTATAGAACTTAACTCCATATTCCTAAAGTGCTAAATTTGACGTGGTTGTATGTAACACGGTTAACGATCTAGTTAACGACTGCAGTCAGAACCCACTGAACAAGAAACCCTACTTTGCAATCCCTCAGAGTGGAAAAACCATTGGGTTCCATAAGGAAAAGCTCACTTACTTGCTGTGCTCATCACATTCCTCCCCAAAGTATTAGTGTTGTTATCACTGCTGCTTCGGCTTAGATTCATGTTGTTCGTGGCATTAGTCCGTGCTATGTTTGCCACTCTCCTTACAAAACTCTCCAAGCTAGATGTTTCTCTTGAGGACAGATTAGGTACACTTGCACTAGAGCTCATAGGGGCCCCAGCAGCCAACAAAGAACTTACTGACAGTCTGTTACTTGCTGAAGAGCTAAGGGGTCGTTGTGAAGCTGCTTCTTTATTAGTTAACTCAGACACTGAACTAACATCAGGAGAACTAACACTAACAATTCCCATGGATATTGCACTAGACTCCCCAGGAGTGCGAACAGAACTATCAGGGCCTAACTTTCTTTCAGCATTTTCACTTCCCGTTTCCGCGGTTAAGGTGCTGGTGCTTGCACTGGATGATGACCCTACTTCTGTTTGAGGGACGTTTTCAGCAGATGAAAGAACAACAATTGGTTCATGGACATCAGCTCCTGAAACTATACTGTGTTCCATTACAATTTCTGATCTCCGTTCCGTTTTGGTCGAACCCAAGCTGATGTCGCTGCTACTGGCCACGCTACACACAGAACTGCTGCTTCCTTTTCTACTTGAGGAGCCTGCAGCAGCAGATGTCTTGTCTGGACAGTTGTTTTTCACCAAGCTGCTCCATGATTGCGTTGTGCCTGAAACAGTGGATGAAACAGGTTTGGGTGATGCCACTGTATCAGGGTCGTACCCTGGTGCAAGCTTGAGGTCAAATTTTCCTTCTGCGCCCATACGGTAAGAGTTTGAGCCACCAGCATCCCAGGTGACATCAATCCAGCCTGGAAAGGGACAGGAGTTTGTGAGACCCAGCAGAAAGCAGATAGGAGCGTGTCAGACAGTAGCTCCACAATATGGGATCAGCTTTTCATCAGTGCTGTACTTCTCTGAATTTCTACAGTCATTTAAGGTCTGCCAACTAAAATTAAACTCTTCCTTTTATTTCTCTCATTTCTGAACTGCTTGCTCTGCTCATATCTGAAAACAATGTAAGGGTCATGTTTACATCTACGGGCCTATCTTTTAAGGGGAAGAACTGTTAAAAAACCGTAAACAGATGGACACAAATGGTGAAAGAAATACTGCAAGGTCAGTTAAATAGAGATGAAATCTAAATAAAAAGGTTTTTTAATTGCTAAATAGAACTATGTAGTCAAATGTTCTTTACAGAAAAAAAGTTCTGACTCACCATTAATTTTTAAGTTTGGGCTAAATCCTAATAATTGGCAAACAAAATATCCATATATCACTGCATAAATTTTAGGTCACTAGCTCAAATAACACTAAGTTAGCATTTCAATTGTGTTCTCAAAGTTCAGTGGTTACTTGGTTTTCTTATGATTAAGTTTAAAAAATTTAAATACACACAGAAAATTCTGAAAACAAAAATTTTAAAGTATGCTAAGCTCTTTTATTAGAACCTATAAGCTAAATCTAATAATGTATAAAGAACTAATGAATAGTTCATTATTCATACATATTATACATGATATTCAATGTATATTTACTTGTAAACAATACTTGTTCTTTAAAAAAAAAAAAACAGTAACTTCTAAAAGCAGTAAAATAAATTGCCTATTAGGAAAATAATAAAAATTTTACAATCTTATTTTAGTGTTATAAGCTAACTACTGCAAGGGAAAAAACACAACACAAAAAACATATGTATTTTTAAAAATATAACCAGTCTTTATAAAGTTTGAAGTTACTTTATGCATACATGCAGGTACCCCCGTGCATGTTCACATGTGCACACAACACATAATAAGTTCATGTATATTTATGATGACAGGCTAAGAGGGGTGTAAGTAATACTGAATTACCTGTGGGGATTATATGCTTAGGAGTTCTGGGAGATGAAAACTACCTGCCCCAAATCTACATCACCTAGTTCTGATGAGATTTCAATGGTCTCCATTTAGTCTATATGCTGAAGTAACTTCTGAAGAACCAGCACTCAACTATCTCTTCTGCAACATGGAACAGTGTGAATAAAGGCTCAAAAACGTATCCCAATTCCAAATGAAATTAATATTTATATTGCATTAATCAGTCTAAAAATATACTGATAATTTATTTCCTAACAATCATCAAGATCTGTAATTGTATGTTTATCGGCTTCATTCAGAAGGCAGGGTATCATACTTTTTTGGGGACCATTGTATATCTGAAGTCCAACAAAGTACCTTTACATTGCAGGGACTCTCACATTTGTGGAATACATGAAAAAAATGGATATTCCCACTGACACATAGATTCTTTAGGAAGGATTTAATTGATAATAATATGGAAAATAATTTTTAAATGTAAACTATATTAGTATTGAGAGTGTAATTAAATTGCTATCTAAGGGGAACCAAGAAAGGACACATACATACTATCCATATAAGTGCATAGGTACAAAACTCTGAGCTCCCACTATGCCCGAAAGACAGGAAAAAAGATAACTAGCCATATTAGAAACAGTTGGTTTAGGGGTGCCTGGCTGGCTCAGTCGGTCGGTAGAGAGTACAACTCTTGATCTAGGGGTTGTGAGTTTGAGCTCCATGTTGGATGTAGAGATTACTTAAAAGTAAAATTTAAAGAAAAAAAAAGAAGAAGAAAGAAAAGGAAATCACTGGTTTATTTATAAGCTAAGTACTCTCTCTGACATAAAAATTTTCATGTGAGACTTAATAAGAATGGCCACTTTGGTCGGCCACAATTCTGAACTCTACATTAGATTAGCAAAAGTAAGCTTTTCTTACATACTAAATTTTATAATTAAGATTCCCATTTTCCTAGACAGCTGCTTCAGCTGACTGCAGCCTGAGAAAAATAAACTGCATTCATATAGCCCCAACTAGCTAACACACTTAAAAGCCCAAACAATTTAGGAGAAATGGAATATTAATGGAGTATTATTAAGATGTCTAAAAAACATTTAAAATTTCTGGGTTGGGGCGCCTGGGTGGCTCAGTCGGCTGGGCGTCCGACTTCAGCTCAGGTCATGATCTGAGCGCCGCATCAGGCTCTGTGCTAACAGCTCAGAGCCTGGAGCTTTCTTCACATTCTGTATCTCCCTCTCTCTCTGCCCCTCCCCTGTTCATGCTCTGTCTCAATAATAAATTTAAAAAACATTAAAAATTTTTTTTTTTTTAGTTTCTGGGTTGAAGGTACTAATGTCATCTCAACTATTATTGGTTTTTATGAACTTTGGCAGTTACATATATGTTCATTCACCATAACCCTGCTAAAATGGCAATGATTTGCAATTAGAGTATAACTATATAGAAATACATTAGGTAGTAAGGTAATTCAAGGAATAGAACCTTAAAAACAAAAAAACCAAGAGTTTATTTAGGTAAATAAATGCCCAGAGCACACAGAACATGAGTATATTAAGATATTAAATGTTTATTCACTCTCCTAAGCACTGTCACCTTTATTATAGCTCTTTAAATATTTGGTGTAAGAATATGAACATTTTACTCCTTTTTGTTTTTAATGCCAAGCAAAATTCTTAAGAACACACTACTAGCTAAGCAAATTATCTGCTAATAAATCAGCCTTTTAAGTTATAAGGAAAAAATTAGCCATTATGAGTTGCTTCTGGGAGTTAAAAGCAATTGATTAACAGGATATGGACCTCTCTGAAATCCACAGCATCAAAAGTTTAAAATGAACTTGATTTAGGGGCGCCTGGGTGGCTCAGTCAGTTAAGCGTCTGACTTCAGCTCAGGTCATGATCTTAGGGTTCGTAAGTTCAAGCCCTGCATCAGGCGCTATGCTGACAGCTCAGAGCCTGGAGCCTGCTTCAGATTCTGTGTCTCCTTCTTTCTCTGCTCCTCCCCGGCTCATGCTCGCTTGCTCGCTCTCTCTCTCTCAAAAATAAATGTTAAAAAAATTTTTTTAAATCAACTTGATTTAAACAACAACCCTTACCTTATAAAATATCAAAGTTTAAAATCCAAAGAAGTGTTAGTAGGCTGAGATCTTACAATCTACTAATAAACAAAGAGGCTACAATTCTTAGTCTATTCTTTATTGAAAAACAGTAACTAAAGATGTTAATACTTTTTCTTCTACATGACTGAGTATAAAAAAAATGACTGCCTGATTCCCATCAGGCTAACAAGTGTAAGCAATTAAAGATCTATGGAACCTTACAAATAATAGACTTAAAAAAAATGCAGAAAATGTGTCTTTAGAATATTCAACTTATACTAGCTTGTTAATCACTTCAAAATATTAGCAAGAAGTTCCAAATCAAAACAGAAAATAAAATTTTCCCTTAATACTAGGTAAATGATTTTTCATTTTTAATGTTCTTCTACATAGTGCCAGGATATTCATAAAATGTGCAAACTATCCCAAAAAGAACCAAAGAAAAACACTCTGTTATTTAATACTCCATTTTTACACTACAAATGCTAAGTACCTACTCACCATTATGCAGTTCTCCTGTGACGGTACCTTCTCCCTGTGGGCTGCCATCCTGATCTCGCCATTTCCAATCAAGGCCTCTGATCACACGTGCCCCTGGAACCATGTATTTCAGAACCTGGGAACGTACTAGACGTCTTTGTCTTCTAAGATTAGCTTCTGCTTCCTTAGCTGCTTTTCCTGTAAAATAGAAATTAGAGAACTATAAACAAGTCACTTTTTATAAATCAAATTGTTCCAGTGAGTGAAAAACCTGCTAACATCTCTTTACCTAGCTGGTCTTCACATACTCCATTTACAATGCCGTAAAGTTCGAATCCAGATAGTGACAGGTAGTGGGTTTGTCCACTGGCATTCTTCCCCATCTGTTTAATTCTCACATGTCGCCACCCTTGTTTCTCATCCTTTGGTGGATCAAGAGGCCAGGTTGCTGTTGACCTGTGAAGGTGTTAGGGAAAAACTGGTGTAATGTTTTAAAGCAGATGGGGAATATTTTTTACATAATAGAGACCTACTGAAAAACCAACTTCTACATTCAGTCTACAGTTTGTTACACAAGAAGCAAGAAAGCAAAGGAGAACAACAGCCATCAAGAACATAAGTTAAAGATGGTATGTTTAAATGTATACTATTAATGACTTATAACATTAAATGATTTATGATTAATACAATCCAAGAAATAAGAAATTTTATGAGTAACAAATATGCTTGAAAATTTTATAATGCTTGAAAATATCCTTGAAAATTTAAAGCTTGAAAATATTATATGCTAATTAACTTGGATGTAAATTAAAAAATAAAAATAAATAACAAAAGAAAAAAAGAAAAAATTATCCATTAATCCTAAAGATAAGGAGTTCCTTCCATACTACATTAAATGCAGAAATTAATTTAACTCCATGCCCTATACTCCCCTCAAAATTAAAACTTATTAGAACTAAAATTTTTAGAAGTACTTTCTGCCTTCAAAAAAATAATATACGATCGGGGCGTCTGAGTGGTTCAGTTAAGTATCTGACTCTAGATTTCATGATGTTACAGCTGTAAGATCGAGAGTCACATTAGGCTCTGTCCTGGACATGGAGCCTGCTTGAGCTTCTCTCTCTTTCTCTCTCTCCCTCTCACTCTGCCCTTCCCTGACCCCCGCCAAACTCTCAAAAAAAAAAAAAAAAAAGACTAAAAAAATAATATATGATCAACCTATAAAATTTAGGAAAAGAGACATAATTAAAAAAAGAAAACTTTAAGTCAGCCACAATTCTACAACAAGCAATAGCTACTGTTAATTTGGAAAACATACACATATATTATGTACACATATGAAGAGTTTAGTAAAAAACTAATTCCATTTTTTTGTTTTTATTAGTGTGCTATATATACACATATATTTCAATTTCTTTTTAAATAAATAGGCTCAATGTTCTACTTATATTTACTCTAAAGCTGCTAAAGTTCTGGCAAAATTATTATTTCAAAGTTTTAATATTTAAATTATAGTATCAAGTGATGTTTTTAAAAAAATCTTGCTTCAATATTCCATAAAGAAGAGAGCTCTAAGGGTATACAGTTATAAAAATAAACAAAGCTCTTTACTGAGTTTTTCAATTTGCAAAGACTCCTCAACTAACCCTGGTTCATTGAGACTGCAGTCATCAACATGGGTATACAAAGAAGTCCAGTTCTGTCCATCTTTGGATACCTGGAAAACCCAATTTCTCAGTGCAGACCTTCCATAACCACGAGCATGACGAAGTGTATATGCTGATGGTATCACCCAGAGACCCAGATCTATGGCAAACCAGGCATTCTTATCATCATTGCTGTGGCAATTTAAAGCTGAATTATCACGACTTAGTATGTCTTCTAAGCGGCCATAAGGTAGATTTCTTCCTTCTGATGATGTTACTACTACAAGTCCATAAGCAGCTGGATTCACCCATTCATATGCAGTTCTAAATAAAAGAAAAAAAATTAAGCAGTTAACACTACTAAAATAACTGTATTTTGTTCATATCAGTTTTCCACATAAAACTGTATTAATTTTTAAAAATCCTACAATTGACAATTTAGACTTTTTTCTTCATAAAACATAACTGTGATAGTCTTAAATTTAATCTCTAAGACAAAAATTCCTTAAACTGAAAGACACTCAGAGTAGTTAATAATTTTACTCTACTACCAAGAATTTTTTACCAGGTGAATGTTTTCACTCTACATTAAATAGCATGACTTACTTGGCATTTGTCCCAATCCAGTAAATGATTCCATTTTCATCAAAATCATGCTGGTGCCGAAATATAAAATTTTGGCCTTCTCTTAATTTTCGAACAAAAACAAATGAAGATCGGTCAAAATCATACCACTGCTTTGCTACCTACACCAAAGAAAATACAGGAGACACTCACCTTAATAGGGCTATTTTCAAACGCACTGCCCACTTTTTCCTGTTCCTTCAATGTGATTTATTTTATTATAACAAATACTCATTAAAGAATATATGGGGGAAAAAACCAGAAAGATACAAATTTCTACAACCAAAGTACCCCACACTATTCATATGATGATACACTACTTCTTTGATCCATTATTTCAACTGATAGAGTAAAAAACATCTGATCATACTGTACCGTAACATTTTTTCTTATCAGTTTTTATATTTATACATTTTATATAGCTACATAATATTCAAATAAATGGAAATAATTGTAAACCTGATATTCCTTTTTGACTAGCATCAAGGTTTTGTTCACTATTTTAGTGACAAATGACACTAAAATGAGTCCAATACACATCTTTACGAAGAAACCATTTGTAGTATACAAAGATTATTTTCTTAGAATAGAGTCCAGGGGTGCCCAGTAGCTCATTTGGGTGAGCATCCAACGCTTGATTTCACTTCAGTGAAGATCCCAGAGTTCTGGGAGAGTGAGTGAGAGTGAGCCCCTTAAGATTCTCTCTCATTCTCTCTCTGTCTCTGTCTCTCGCTCTCCCCCCACCCACCCACCCACCCACACACACACACACACAAACAACAGACTCCAAAAAATGGAATTACTAGGTCAAACCTTGTATTACCATAAATCTACACACATATTTCCCTAACTACTTTTCTAAAGGATTAAACCACAGCAGAGAATGCCTATTTCACCATGGCCTTGCCAAAAACTCACCATTTTTAAGAGATACTGTTCCAGAGATTCAACTGTAGCTAAGGGTTCCATCTTCAACATCCTGCCAGTCCTGTCTATCAATGCAGTTTCACCAGGTGCACGTTCCAACCGAAATCTTAATCTTCTTGTAAGTATCTGTGCAAAAATTATCAAAATGCTTCAGAAAATACACTGTTTTTCTCTTAGAATTATAAAAGTGAGACATGTTCTCAATAGTAATTGAGAATTATAAAAGTACAACCATAAAAGGATAAATGCCTGTTTTCTATTAATTTTTTTTAAAGAATCACTTAATAAGTGACACTGGCTTTCAAGAAAGAAACAACATTAACTACATACGCAGATAATTTCTAAACAACTTCAAATATACACGGTTTAAATAAATCATAAAATAATTTAACTTAAGTAATGCATTTCTTACAAGTTACAATTTTCCAGTTAAGTTAAAAAAAAGTGGCCATTTAGCTAATTTATTTCTTTAAAGATAGTCATAGATTATTTGATATATTCTAATAAACTTTCTTTTTTTTTTTTTTAAGGTAGGCTTTATGCCCAATGTGGGGCTTGAACTCATGACCCCAAGATGATGAGTTGCATGCTCTACCAACTGAGCCAGCCAGGCATCCCTATGGCTAATCAACTTTTAAAAACACACAATAGCTATCAATCCATTTTAGTAAGCAAGTATGAAACTAGCAATTTAGGTAGTTTCATTGCTGTTTAAACCTTAACTAGTTCCTACAGACGTATAATCAAATACTTATATGGACATGTGGGTAGCAATTTAGACTGCAAAATTAACATACAGCATATTACTAGCTTTCCTGTCTTTTTAATTTGCACAGTCTCCTAAAATGAGAAGTGCATAATAAAAGATGTTGGTGCTCCTAGGACTGTATAAGGAGAATTTCCAGCCACTGAGACTTATCTGCCTCGTTTACTTATCAAGGGTAAAGCCTTCAAAGGATGCACTGTGGCATCTGGCTAGCTGAGTCGGTACAGCATCCAACTCTTGGTCTTGGGCTTTTAAGTTCAAGCTCCATGTTGGGTATAGATATTACTTAAAAATTTTTTTAAATAATAAAGTAAATAAAAACAATGTACCACAAAGGCCCTTACCCTTCTTTACTATTTTACCTAAAATAAAACACAAAGTAGAACTTGACATCACATTTAATCTAACACCATGTCAGGCACACTAACATACTTTAACTCCCTAGACAAGCTCTCTAGTCTGGGAAACTAGTGGCTTTGGTAACATTCCTGGGTTCTTGGGGGTATGGCAAGATTTTTGCCCTAGAACACACTGTCTTGGCAAATACAGATTCTTAGTTACTTATTAAAGGCTTTATTTGAAAGAGAAAGCTTTCTATTCCATGCAGTGCAATGCAGGATAGGTTGGATAAAGGCAAGATTGAGCCAAAATGACCAGCTAAGGAATTCTAAAGTAACCTACAGAAGATGTAATTTCTGTCTATTCATATCTGCATACCAGATACTAAGAAAAGAATAAAGGAATGAATGAATGTGAATGTCAACCAAAAAACATTTAGGAAAATAATAAACGTTTTGTAAAACCCATTGACAGATTTCCCACAGAATCAATAATAGCTAAGGCAGGCCATCTGGCTTTAACCAATGACATTAAAAAAAAAAAAAAAAGAAAGCAGGAAAAAAACTGTCCTTGAAGTATTCTCACACTTTCTCATCTGCTGATACACATAGAAATGAAAGGACTTAACTCCTAATTCTAGAACAAAAGGACCCATTTATTTCCTGCCTTTTCCACTGATAGCCTTTTTCCACTTACCACTGATCAAGTATGATTTACAATAAACATTTACTGAAAACCCATAGTGATTTGATCAAATTAAAAATTGAAATATTAATAATTCAAGAGTCATTAAAAAAAACAATCAAGTGGCTTTACGGTTAGTCTTTAATGAGTAAGCAGAATCATTACAGACTGCCCTTAAATGTATTCAGCAATAATAGTGCCTGCACTTTTCCTGGTTACCTGCAGGTTATACGTAGATCCAGGTGTATCATACAAATGGAGAGGGAGACGTTCAATAGATTCAAGTACAGCTATTAACTTCCGAATTAATGCAACTGCTGGTCGACTATGAAGAAAAAAAATTGTTGAGAGTGTTTATATAATTTCATACCCAAGTTCATAGAGAAACTGCAGTAACCAACCTCATGTAGACCCCTAGTTTCTTTATGAGTGTAAAGAGAAGTTTAATTTTCTATTAGACTAAATCCAAGCAAGCAAAAATACTCTCATAACTCAATTTCCTTCATTTAAGAACAAAATATTTCAGGGCACTTGGGTGGTTCAGTTGGTTAAGCATCTGACTCTTTTTTTTTTTTTTTTAATGTTTATTTATTTTTGAGACAGAGAGAGACAGAGCGTGAACAGGGGAGGGGCAGAGAGAGAGGGAGACACAGAATCTGAAACAGGCTCCAGGCTCTGAGCTGTCAGCACAGAGCCCGACGCGGGGCTCGAACTCACAGACCGTGAGATCATGACCTGAGCCGAAGTCGGACGCTTTAACCGACCGAGCCACCCAGGCGCCCCAAGCATCTGACTCTTGATCTCGGCTCAGGTCATGATCTCAGGGTCATGAGATCAATCCCTGCGCTGGGCTCTGCTCTGAGTGTGGAACCTACTTGGGATTCTCTTTCCCTCTCTCTCTGTCCCTCCCTGGCTTGCATGTGCATGCTCTCTCTCTCTCTTTGTCACAATCAATCAATAAACAAGTAAATAATAAAATATTTCATTTACAACACTTATCAACTGCATTCAAGGTAGACATGCAATTTATTTTTTAAAGTTTAAACAATTTTATTATTTAGTATTTGATACATATAAAAATATACAAAGCAGCAAAGTTTGGAAAATGGTATTATTTGTTAGCAAGGCAACACTGGTGTAATGCTTCTGAAAAATAACAATTTGTATCAAGGACCTTTAAAGATCATTTACCATCTTTAACTCAGTAATACCACTTAAAGGAATTTATGTGAAAAGATGTTTCCATTGAGATAAGTATATTTTAGTATTAGCAATAATTTCTAAAGAGCTAAAATGTTTAATGCTGTAATGCTTCAATAAATTACTCTTCACCCATAAAACGAGGTGACTCATTTAAAATAGTACCTAAAATTAATGAAATGAATTTCATTTATTATTTTAAAAATTCAATCATATTCAAAAGTAAATAAAATAGTAAAATGAACCTTCATCAACCCAAGACCCAGCTTCAACAAATTGATTTCAATTTCCCCACCCATTTCTCTCCATCCAATATATTTTGAAGAAAATGCCAGTGAACATATTTCATACAGAAATATTTTGAGTATGTATCTCTACAAAGGAAGAATTCTTAAAAAACAAAACTCATTCTCACACCTAAAAATGAATGAACAATTATTACTTAATATCATCAAATATTTAATCAGTGTTCAAATTTTCAGTTATATAGTAAAGAGGTATCTAATTTCTTAACTTTTTACTTAGGTGTAGATGACACACAGTGTTACATTAATTTCAGACATACAAGGAGGCATGTAATTTTATTAAACTGAGTAGTCACAGCTGCATTCATAGCAGACATGTAATTCTTCTTTTATTCCATAAGATTAAAAAATGCTTTAAAAATCTTTCCTATTATTATACACTTAAAATATAAAGCTACACTATTTATTAAATTTAAAAGTTCCTGTTTTGTATATAAGCACTATATATTAGACTCTACTTTAAAAAAGAAGCATACCTACTTTCAAACACTGTAAACAACAAATAAAAACAAACTGGTGATTTACCTTTCATCATCTTCATTTTCACTAAAGGCTGTTTTAAAAACGTTTATTCTTTCTACCAGTTGACTACAATCTTGTTTCATATCTAAATCCACAGTCTAAAAAAAAAAAACCAAAAAGAAGGAACAAAAAAATGTTTTCAGGCTGCTACCAAAATTTATCAAAAACACACACTACAAAGATGAATAATAATACTGTGTATTATTACAAAATTATCAATATAATCTGGCAAAATCATTTTTCTTTCAATTAAAATTCTTTTTAGTTTATCATTAGTAGGCCATGGCTAATAGATTTTTCTTCCTCCCTGAATGTTATATAATGGGGTAGCAATTATACTGCTAAATTAGCTTTTCCCAAAGTGTAGTATGCAAGGTGATTTCAGATTACTAACAAATGAACATTTTGCATTTTAACAATATTATATACTTTAATTAGCATTAGAAAATACTAACTGGTATATTAAAACAGTGATTTCACAGATATTACTAAGTGGTGTGTGAATTTAATCAATATAATTTTAATAAATAAAATTAATGAATGGTATATACAACTTACAGAAGTTAAAGTGAATTTTAAGAGTGTATACCACATATAGTGATTAAGAGCAAAAACTAGGGGTGCCTGGGTGGCTCAGCTGATTGAGCACCCGACTCCTGATTTCGGTTCAGGCCATGGTCTCGCAGTTCATGAGATCGAGCCTTGTGTTGGGCTCTGCACTGAGAGCATGGGGCCTGCTTGGTGGGGGGGGAGGGGTGGGGGGTGGGGGGAGGGTCTCTCTTTCCCTCCCTTCATCTCTCACATTATCTCTCTCTCTCAAAATAAGTAAAAATGTTTTAAAAGAAGAGCAAAAACTAAAGTGGAAAATAGAATTGAAATAGAAGGCAATTTTCACTTTTTATACTTTTGTCAGAATTTGTTACAATAAGTATATATGGTATGTTTTGTTACAGGAAAATTTTTATCACAATAAAGAGATATTAAAGGTAGACTAAATTGTAGACACACATTAGGTTATAACAAATACTTGTCAAATATTCAGAGTAACTTCCTAAACAGTCATGGCTCATAAACTAATTTTATGCAAATAATCTAAGTACTTATGAAGATCTACAGAGTAACTTCATTTTAAGAAGCAATCAGAGCAGTGAATAATGTTAAAAATAGGCCAAAGTACATGTTTTGTTAAACAAAACCTAGAACAAACTATAAGTGGGAAACTAAAAAATCTAAAAAGATTCAATTACTGAATTCAACTGGCTCAAACTAACGACACAACAAAGGAAAGGCTAGAGAAATTATAAATAACATTAACTTGGTTTTTAAATATTTCTTACAAAACACTGCTTTGCCAAAAGTGCAGTTACAAATAATTTTTTAAACTACATAGTCTGTTCTGTGCTACTTTGTAAACTTACATTGTTTAAAACAGTAAGAAGGGCTTGCACCAACCCACTACTGCACATTTCATATGGTGAAATTGTGTTTTCATCCTTCAAAAGTACAATTAGATTTTCTAAAGCTGTCTTCATTAAATCTCTCCAAGTGTTCTCACTCTCAATACACTAAAAGAAAAAAAAATTTAATGAAGACAATCAAAAAAATAAACAGGTTGTAATATACTTAATTTATCACAGTATTAACTGCCAAGAAAATAAGTCAGATACTAAACAAGAGTAAGTTCAAATTATTAATGTAAATGATCTGTACGAGAGTCAGAAAACATTTTAAGGGTCAACTATAAATATTTCAGGCTTTACAGGCTATTTGGCCTCTGTCACACCTATTGAACTCTGCCCTGCAGCCACCAAAGCAGTCACAGACAATATGTAAGAGTGAGCATGGCTGTGAGCAATGTAACTGCTTTTGGATACAGTCATTATTTTATATAATTTACATGTATCAGAAAATACTACTCTTATGATTTGTTTTCAACCATTTAAAAATGTAGAAACCATACTTAGCTCACAAAGCCATATAAAATAGGTGGCAGGCCAAATTTAGCCCATGTGTGACAATTTGCTGACCCCTAATCAATACCTAGAATATAAAGGATAAAGGGGAAAAACTAAACAAAGAACAATGTGTGCCATAAAATCTAGAAGCTAAATAACATACTTGTCTATTTGTGTGAAGTTCCCAAGATGACTCTAATTGAGTTGCTATGTTTCTGAGCGTTACCACTACTCCACGAGGCATGCTTTCAACAGCTTTGAAGTGGTCATCATATAAATCTCGAGCCATAGTTCGTACCTACCAAATGAAAATTGCAAATGTGAATTTTTGTTACAATTAACAGTTTTAACAAAGTTTCCCTTTTTTTTTTTTAATTTTTTTTTTTTAATGTTTATTTATTTTTGAGACAGAGAGAGACAGAGCATGAACGGGGGAGGGGCAGAGAGAGGGAGACACAGAATCGGAAGCAGACTCCAGGCTCTGAGCCTTCAGCCCAGAGCCCGACATGGGGCTCGAACCCACGGACCGTGAGATCATGACCTGAGCTGAAATCGGACACTTAACCCACTGAGCCACCCAGGCGCCCCAACAAAGTTTCCCTTTAATTTCCCTATATGTGTGCAACTTTTAAAAGTAAGATTTTTGTGCCATCACCAACCTCCAAAAAATGTTACTACTTCTACTCATATATGTCAAAGGTTCTAATGGCTGTAAAAGTACTATAACTAGATTTAAGCAATATCAAATAAAAGAACTCACAATTTTAATTTTTGGTTAAATTTTATAGTCATATAACAAAGAGGAGCTTATTTCACTTAAACCAATTTGAACAACCTGTAAATAATTAACTTTGTTCTTTTTTATAAAACTAGCCTGATTATGGTGAACCATATAGAAAATATAAATAAGCAAAAAAACAAAAACAAAAAAACCAAACCCAAAAAACTAAAATGCCTGTAATTCAATCAACCAACGTTAAACCTTTTTAAATTTTTTTGTTTATATGATTTTATTTTTTTAATTTACATCCAAGTTAGTTAGCATATAGTGCAACAATGATTTCAGAAAGAGATTCCTTAATGCCCCTTATCCATTTAGCTCATCCCCCTTAATTTTTTTTAAACTTAAAGACCTAACTGGTTTTTATTCAATGATTCATGGATCAGGCAGCTTTCCATCTAGTAAATAGGAGTTCCCTCAGAGTTGAACCTTTTAACATTTTGTGGTGTATTTTAGGTTTAATTTTTTTCTATTTATAGTATTCACACAAAATATATATGACACTTTTATTTGCATTACTTAATCATAAGGAAGAATGACTATTATCGGTTTGGGCACTAGTTATCTCTCATTTAAGTTAATGTTATCTGAAAGAACCCATTTGTGTCCCAGGCTTGGGTCTGATAAAATTCAGTACATAAGAGCCTTTAAAAATATTTGCTTAGGGGCGAATATCAGTGTCTCAGTCGGTTAGGTGTCTGACTTTGGCTCAGGTCGTAATCTCATAGTTTGTGAATTCAAGCCCCATATTGGGCTCCACATTGACAGTGCAGAGCCTGCTGCAGATTCTCTCTGTTTCCCACTAGCTCTCTGCCCTCCCCCACTTGCATGCTCTCTCTCTCAAAAATTAATAAAACTTAAAAAAATTACTTAAATAATGTAAATTTAGGACTTATGTAATTTCATTAAAAACAAACTAACCTAGCATAACTCTAATGTGATTGAAAAAACTTCACTCCTGAAATGAATATTACTTTTTCATTCTATTTTGGTGTGCCTTTCAGAATTAAAAGGAAAATAAGTTCTGACTAGTAGACAAAATTTAAGAAACTACTCTTTTATAAAACAGTATTAACAAATAAAAATGAAGATTAAAATAGTTAAAATTATTTTTACCTAAAATCAGTTGATACGTACTTTCATACCAAAAGAATAGCCATATGGTCAATGAGGCTATTCCTTGATTTACTACTAATACTACTGATTTCAAGAAACTGAGTCAAAATTACTTATTTTTCAAGAAAATGAAAACAGGACTCAGACTATGTTCTTCTTGATTTACTTTTCTTCTGTAGTGTGAAATTTCAGTACCCTGTGAGTCTAGATTTGGTTGGATAACATAACCCATAAGGAATTGCAAGAAATTCCTGAGACAGCTCAGTGGTAGCTTCACAAATATTTACAGTTGAGGGGCACCTACATGGCTCAGTCAGATAAGTGTCAGACTCTTGATTTTGACTCAGGTCATGATCTCACTGTTTGCGAGATCAAGTCCCAAGTTAGGCTCTGCGCTCACAGCATGGAGACTGCTTGGGCTTCTTTCTCTTTCTCTCTCTCACTGCTCCTCCCCAACTCATGTTGTCTGTCTCTCTGTCTCTCTCTCAAAATAAACTTTAAAAAAATTATAGTTGATCCTCATTATTTGAGAATTCTATATTTGTGAATTCAACTACTCACTAAAATGTGTTTGTAATCCCCAATTCAACACTCGCAGTGCACAGTCACTTGTGGGCATACACAGTGCAGCAAAAACTCGGGAACTGCCTCACGTGCATGTTGTTAGGTGAGGTAAACAAGGTAATCTCTACCTGTAAACAAATGTCATACTTGCTTAAGCCCTCATACTATAAACAAGTATCTTTTCTACAGTCTATTTTGTGCATGTTTTTCACATTTTTGTGGTTTTGTTGACTTCACTGTTTAAAATGGCCATCAAATATAGTGCCTGAAGTACTGTCCACTGTTCCTAAGCACCAGGCACATGTGCCTTATGGAGAAAATATGTGTGTTAGGTAAGCTTCATTCAGGCATGACCGTGCTACTCAACACATGTTCCATGTTAACAGATCAATAAGACACGGGGGCACCTGGGTGGCTCAGTCGGTTAAGCGTCTGACTTCGACTCAAGTTACAATCTCACAGTTCACAAGTTCAGGCCCCGCGACGGGCTCTGTG
This sequence comes from Panthera onca, assembly GCF_046562875.1. Lineage (NCBI taxonomy): Eukaryota > Metazoa > Chordata > Mammalia > Carnivora > Felidae > Panthera > Panthera onca. Next base: position 80,756,197 of record NC_138344.1, read on the forward strand.
CTGAGAGCTCAGAGCCTGGAACCTGCTTTGGATTCTGTGTCTCCCTCTCTCTCTGCCCCTCCTCCACTCATGCTCTGTCTCTCTCTCAAAAATGAATAAACATAAAAAAAATTTTTTTTAAGTAATACACTTATGGTGTCTTTGAACAGAAAGACACATAAAAAACAAGGTTATGTATGCATCAGTTACAAAAATGTGACCTCATAGGAACCTAACCCTGTATTTTCCCAAAGAGCAATGGTTCAGTATTCACAGAAACTTTAGTTAACACAACTACCATGAATAATGAAAATGGACTGCATTTAGTTGAAACTCCTTTTAGCATCTAATTGCTATCTTCAATTGAGTAATTTCTTCCTCAACTGTCCTTAAGATACCCTGAATTAGAAAAAATTTCTGGGATGCCTGGGTGGCTTAATTGGTTGAGCGCCTGACTCTTGATTTCGGCTCAGATCATGATCCCAGGTTTGTGGGATCAAGCCCCACATCAAGCTCTGCACTAAGCATTAAGCCTGCTTAGGATTCTTTCTCTCTTTCTCCTTCTGCCCCTCTTCTCAGCTTGTAGTCCTTCTCTCTCAAACAAACAAACAAAAAAAACACATACTTAATGGATAGAATTTAAAAATCAGTATTGTGATTTTGAAAGTGGAGTCAGTAAACATTTGCTCCTGTATCTTTCTGAAAGAATTATTTCAGAGGTGCCTGGGTGGCTCAGTTGGTTGAGCATAGGACTTTGGCTCGGGTCATGATCTCACAGCCCATGGGTTCGAGCCCCATATCAGGCACTGTGCTGACAGCTCAGAGCCTGGAGCCTGCTTCAGATTCTGTGTCTCCCTCTCTCTCTGCCCCTCCGCCCCTCCCCCTCTCCCTCACTCCCTCCCTCCCTCTCTCAAAAGTAAATAAAAACATTAACAAAAAAAGAATGATTTCATATAAGATGGGCCATTAAACTAGGCATCAAAATATGTGAATCTAGAAACAGTCATTCAAGTTGCTTTATCATAAAGCTAATAATTTTATCAGGATTGTAAAATATTAGTGATGTATTTTCAATTCCACTGTATTACTAAAAACATTACTATCAATAATAATTAAAGCATGAGTTCAGGGGAGCATGGTTGGCTCGGTCAGTTAGGTATCTGACTTCAGCTCAGGGCATGATCGTGCAGTTTGTGAGTTCGAGCCCCATATGAGCTCTGTGCTGACCACTCAGAGCCTGGAGCCTGCTTTGGATTCTGTGTCTCCCTCTCTCTCTGCCTCCTCCCTGCTTGTGCACTTGTGCTCTCTCTCTCTCTCTCTCTCTCTCAGAAATAATAAACTTAAAAAAAAAAAAGCACAAGTTCAAAGTTTTTGTGAGACATTAGTCAAATCATTTAAATTTTATTGTCTTACTAATTTTCACTGTTTCAATTTTGGTGTTTAGCATGTGTATAAAAATCATAAGCAAATGTATATGTATTGTGGAAAATAAAATAAGCACAGAAAAAGAAAAACTGAAAGTATGTTAGATTAGGGTAACTTATGTTATACGGTTCAAGGTTTTTAAATGCTTACAATATACCAATGAAACCTTACCATGTCAGTATAAAAAAAACAAAAGAAGGAAAAAGAAAATCTCACAGTATACCTTTTGCTTTGTTTTTTCTAATTTAGATTTCAGTTTTCTGCCTCTTTTGCCAGTCCAACCAGTCACAAATTCTGAACCTTAAAAAAAAAAAAAAAAAAAGGACATTGCAAAGAATTTATTTTAATGCAATGTAACACATTCATTTATTCTTATAAATATTTTATATTTCCTACGTAACTTACCCAGAGAAGTTTCTGCAGTAAATGAATGTTTGGTTCCTCTATTAGATTCAAATACAAAACCAGGTAAATCTTCTTTCAATATTGTTGCTTGCTGACCATCTGAGTTATGAATAGCAATTTCTCCTTCTTTTAAACATGTTAGTGACCAATTCCCTACAGTGAGTTTAGTAGGTCCTGGTGCTGACAGTATAGGTTGACTTGAAGTAGATGGCTTTACTTGGCCTCGAGCTCTTTGTAATTTCTCTAAGAATTCACTTCTGCTTTCTATAAAAACAAAATAATTATTTTAAAACCTCATTCTTTTCAAATGATCCTTTTTTTTATAAAAAAGGAAACTACCAATGAGAATATCAATTTTATGTAAAAAAGTGCATCAGCAGAGTTTTGTTCTGTAGTATATTCTCAGTCATTAGATGTATTTAGGTTCAGGCATAAAAGCAATCCTATAGTTAAAATTTTTTGAAGTATAAGGCTTTTGGAAAAAGATACAACTAGAGACAGCATCACACACACATATACAATTCATCATTACATGATATGAGGTAGCTTCACCTAAAGGATTAGAGGTATTAAAAGTAGACGCAATGCTACTGTTTGTCTCAAACCAAAAAAAAAAGGCATTTCTTAAATGCTTTCATGGTACAATAGTTTTTCTTTGTTGATATTAAAGAAACTGGCCATATGATCATCAATGATCATGTTTCTATGACAATGCTAGCAAAAATATTAGAAAGACAAATCATCAAAATTACAGAAATTTCTAAAACATTTTAATTGAAACAAACATTACCTGAACTATCCGATCCACCTTCAGGACTACCACTTGAATACATGGTGGCAAGTTTCCCGTCCAAGATAAATCTGAACCATCCATTACTGCCGTTAGATAATTCCAAGGCTGCTGCATCGCTCCATATATATAAGCAGTCCCTTCCCCTAATGATTGACCAGTCTCTCCAATGATATGGTTTACCCTGCTGCAATTCTTTAGCATCTTCCTGTGGTTCATCTTCCTAAATGTGTAAAATTATTCAATGAAACAAAATAGTATCTATTCAAAATATTCCCAAGTATTTTTTAAATATGTCCATGTATCAAATTTAGAATTAAAATATGCTGAATTTGGGGTGCCTGGATGACTCCGTCATTTGAAAATCCAACTGTTAGTTTAGATGCATGTCATGATCTCACGGTTCAAGGGTTTGAGTGCCGCATCGGACTCCATGATGACATCATAGAGCCTGCTTGGGATTCTCTCTCCCTCTCTTTCTTTGTCCCCCCCCCCCCCCACCACGCTCAAAATAAATAAACATAAAATATATTATGTGCGTGTGTATATATTAAAATATGCTGAACATAATATTTAGTTGCCTCTAGTTTAATATGTATTCTGATTCATTGAGTTACCTATAACTAAATCTTGTAAGTCCTAAAAATGTTAAGAAACTCACATAAATTATGACCTAAGTTATAACATTTCCAGCTGCAGTAGTATAGAAAGCCAATGGATTAGGTCTACACACAACTAGCTAATTATCTAGGACCCTGGCAAACTCACCACATCTCTGGGCCTGATTATTAAAAAAAAAAAAACAAAAAAAACAAAAAAAACATAAAAAGGAATGTTTTTACTGGATCAATGGTATCCAATCCTAGAGGTGCACCTGAATCATCATAGATGCTTTTTAGGAATAAAGTTAAGATTCCACCCTTAGCAGAGTGAATTAAATATACTGGATCATTTGTATGATCATAAAAAGATTTTAGAGCATGTTTAAAACAAAGAACAATTTGTAAACACTGTTTTCCTACCCTGGCATCCTAAAAATTTTTCTTCTGTTGATAACATGTAATATAGAGAATATTCATCATAAACATATATGAACTTGGCATGTGTGTGCATGCATGGGTGTATGGGTAAAGCACTTTTAAACTTCACAGAAACTTATTATACCTAAATATGCTTTTTACATTTTTCCCCTGAAATAGTTAGTTTGTAACACTAAAATATTATAAAATGTGGATTATAAATTTCTCTAAACATCAGTACTTGTGCTCTAAGCCATGCAGGTTAATAAGGTCCATTCTTGTTTAGCCATTGTAAACAACTAAAAACTAGACAAAATATATGAAAAAGTGATTTTCAAACACTGGACAATATGCAACACAGGACCGTGATCCTCCAGAAAATAGAAACAAACAAGGTAATTTCCTTAGGCCCAGACACAAATTTCTTGCTAAGGTGTTAAGAAGAGGGAACACAGAATCCAGCACTATGAGTTGAGGAAATGGAGATCTGTGTTTGAAGAGGCTAAAAGCAAACAGAATATGTAGAGGATGAGTTCAGGATTAGGGAGCCAAGCAAAAAAGACCTCTAGAAATCCGCAAAGTGATCAGCATGTCTCTAGCAAATATTCCGCAAAATGATCAGCATGTCTCTAGCAAATACTAGACCACTCATTTCTAGGGGAATACTCCATAAGGTTGGGCAAAGAACAAACGGAAAACTGTAAGCTGAATAATTAATTCCCAGAGATCATACAAGGTGGTCAGAAAGTTGCATTCTAAATCCTGAACAATTTCCAAATTTGATAAAAACTGTAAGCTCACGAAGAAATTTAAACAATCCTGAGCAGGTATGAACACTCACATGTACACACATACACAAACACACCAAGCACAGCAAAGGACAGCAAAGTCAAATTGCTAAAAATCAGTGATAATATCATAAGAACAGCCAGAATAAGCAAAGATGTTGTGAGAAAAGATTTATGTTATATAACAAGGAACTAAGACAAGAAATGGAGCAAATTTCTCAATGGAGACTATGCACATCAGGTGACGAGGGAACATCTCTCAAAGTGCCTGAAAAACAATTAGCCAAAAGTCCTTGTGGGCATTGAAAATATCCATCAAAAATGAAGGCCAGGGGTACCTGGGTGGCTCAGCCAACTGTCCAACTCTTGATTTCGGCTCAGGTAATGATCTCAAGTTTCATGAGTTCGGGGCCTCACACTGAGCTCTGTGCTTGCAGTGTGGTCTGCTTAAGATTCTCTCTCTCCCTCTCTCCCTGCCCCTCCCCTGATTGCTCTCTCTCAAAAACTAAATTAAAAAAAAAAAAAAAAGAAGGCCAAATAAAAATGTTTTCAGGGGCGCGTGAGTGGCTCAGTCAGTTAAGCATCTGACTCTTGATTTCAGCTCATGATCTCACAGTAGTAAGATCAAACCCCAAGACCTCCTCAAGCTGGGCGTGGAGACTGTTTAAGATTCTCTCTCCCTATTCCTCTGCCCCTCTTACACTCATGCTCTCTCTCAAAAAAACTTTTTTCAGACAAATAAAATTTGAGGGAATTTTCTGGGTTGTCTTTTCATTTTCTAAACAATGTACCTAGAAGAACAGAAATTGAATTATGATAAAGTAAAACTTACTGATTTTTTTAAATTCTTTTATAGTATAACCTTTTTTTTTTTTTTTAATTTTTAAGTAATCTCCACACCCAAGGTGGGCCGTGAATTCACAACCCTGAGATCAAGAGTCAGATGCTTTTTCAACTGACCCAGCCATGGGCCCCTACGGTATAATCTTTTAACATCCTATTTAAGAAGTCACTGCCAAGCTCAAAGTCAGTAAGAGTTTCTTCCTTTTCCTCTAAAAGTTTTATAATTTTAGCCCATACATTTCAGTCTATGACTTTTTTTTCTGTCAATTTTTTATGTGGTACCCATGGTAAGGGTCAAACTTTCGTTTTTGTGTGTGTATATCCACTTATTCAAGCATCACTTGTTGAAAAGATCATCCTTTCTTCATTGAACTGCCTTAGCACTTTGGTTGAAAATCAACTGACCATGTATGTGTGGGCCATTAACCTATTCCCACCCCCCCCCACTTCCCCCTCCCTCCCCCCCCCCCCTGCTAACCTACCTTTTACAGTTAAGACTTGAAATCTGCTGGTAGATGTCCTTCAACTTATTCCTTTTCAATGTTGCTTTGGCTATTCTAGGTCCCTAGAATTCTCATATGTTAGAATTTTCTTGTTAATTTCCACAAAAAGCTGGGCATCTATAACCTTTTTTATAAGTTTTTATTGAAATTCCAGTTAACGAACAGTGTAATATTAGTTTCAAGTGTACAATACAATGACTTAACATTTTCATACATTACCCTGTGCTCATCACAAGTGTACTCCTTAATCTCCATCACCTATTTCACCTAGCCCCCATCCCTCTCCCCTCTAGTCACTATCAGTTTGTTCTCTACAGTTAAGAGTCTGTTTTTTAGTTTGTGTCTTTCTCCATTTCACCCACTCTTTGCTAGTTTGCTTTCTTTCTTAAATTCCACACAAGTGAAATCATATGGTATTTGTAACCTATTTCTTGGATAAAAGAATTCCGGGGGGATCACCTAATATCACCTCATTTTTTTAAGTTTCTTTATTTATTTTGAGAGAGAGAGAGAGAGAGAGAGAGAGAGAGCGCGCGCACCCAAGCATGCGTGTGAGTGGGGGAGGGGCAGAGAGAGAGGGAAAGAGAGAATCCTAAGCAGGCGCCAGGCTGTCAGCGCAGAGACTAATGTGAGGCATGTACCCACAATCCATGAGATCATGACCTAAGGCTGAAATCAAGAGTCAGACGCTTAACCTACTGGGCCACCCAGGCGCCCCCAGGTATCACCTCTTATTTTGTTTTGTTGTTAAATCCCTCAGGTTCCTCAAGTAATTTAGGAATATCTCTATCACTCACCCTCTCAGGATTCTACAATAAAAACCTATACTCTACCATTCTCTCAAAAATATTACCTCTCTGTCACTAATATATAGGAAGCATTCACTACATGTTAGGTCTCAGTGCTGGAATCTGTAGAGACAGATAAGGCATATTTTAAATTTGCAATCTAAGGCAAGATTATCAATGGATACTGAAACTCACAGGTATGGAGCACCGGGGTGACTCAGTCAGTTAAGCGTATGACTTTGGCTCAAGTCATGATCTCACTGTTTGTGAGTTCAAGCCCCACATGGGGCTCTTGGCTGTCAGCACAGAGCCAGCTTTGGATCCTCTGTCTCCCTTGTCTCTCTGCCCCTCCCCTGCTTGCATGCTGTCTGCACATGCCTGCTCTCTCTCTCTCTCAAAAATAAACTTAAAAAAAAAAGAAAGAAACAAACAAACAAACTCATGGGTATACGTTTAATGAGTAACCATAGATTTACACAGTCTCCCTATAAATAAATTACTTATTAATTACAAAAGGAAAAAGAGTAACTCTGTGATAGAGAAACCAGACAGAGACAAACAACCAAGTGATCCAAGTAACATCATCAGCAAAAAAGCAGACACGGTGTGCCTCTAAGAGAAGGCACATTATACGTTGAGAAAAACATAACATCCCCTCTGTGATTTCCCTGCTTAAAACACATAATCTGAATCTAACCACATAGAATCACAAACGCAAAGTAAGGGTCACTGTCCAGATTAACTGGGCTGTCCTCTTCACAAATGCCAAGGCTATGAAAGAAAAAGAAAGGCTGGGTTCTCAGGAACATGATAACTAAATGTAATACATGCTCCTGGATTCGATTCTAGACCAGGGGGGAAAACTGCTATTAAGGACAACAGCAAATTCGAATATGGTCTTTGAATTAAATATAGTTTTATATAAATATTAAATTTCCTGATTTTGATAACTATACCAGGATTATACAAGAGAACGTCCTGGTTTTTTGGTGAAGTTTTAGAGTGTTAAAAGAGGCACTATGTATCCATGCCCAGTGTAGGATTCAAACTCAAAACTCTGAGATCAACAGCCTCATGTTCTACCAACTAACCCAGCCAGGTGCCCCTCAAATATTTCTTAAATGTACACATACACACACACACACGCACGCACACACACATAGTGTCTATGCAAAGTTAATAGGGCAAAATGTCAATAATTAGTAAATTATAAAGAACACTCCAATACTCACAATTTTTTTGTAAGTTTTAAATTTTATCAATAAGTTTTTTAAAGTCCCACTACTTCACACTGCCATTATTTTGCCAAAAGCCATCATAAATTAGAACTAGATTTCCTCAAAGATACCCTATTCCGGATAACCCTGCAATTAAGATCACTCACTTTTTCTGGTTTTGATTCCTCTTCATTCTCATCATCAGAGGAAGGACCTGCCAAAGTTGACACTTTGCTAATTACACCAAGTCTGGCTAGCTGATCCAAAAAAATATCACCACCTTTATCCACCAAATCCCTTATGATCTGCAATGCCAGCAAGTGACCATCATCATCATCCTGGGAGGGAAAAAAAAGAAAATTATGGGAAAATGATAAAAGTAAGTTTAGTTGCCTGAAGTAGACAAATGCAGTTGTTTCTCAGACAAAACAATTTACTGAACTTAAAAATTAAATTATCTTACTGACCATTGTCTAAAGGAAATTAAAGGTACATGAGTCTCAAAAAAGATAAAAAGCTCACCTCCTGATCAAGGACGGTTGCAGTGATTTCCACTAGTACTGTAGGCAAATTGTGACCAACATCAGAATCACAAACTTCTTTTAAGAGTGCTTCAGAGCAAAAATGAATCATTTTTCGAATGAGAGCAAGACTTGCTTTCCTTAAAAAATAAAAAAAAAAAAAAAAAGACTTTTAGGAAGCCAGGGTAAGAAGCTAAAATAAAATAAAATGCAACTATACATTAACGAAAACTAAAATATCCAATGGTAAGTTTTATACATTCTGCTAAAAAGTACACTTTAATAAAAGTATACAGGGGCGCCTGGGTGGCTCAGCCGGTTGAGCGTCTGACTTCAGCTCGGGTCATGATCTCACGGTTCGTAAGTTTGAGCCCTGCATCAGGCTCTGTGCTGACAGCACAGAGCCTGAAGCCTGCTTCGGATTCTGTGTCTCCCTCTCTCTCTGCCCCTCCCTCCCTCTCACTCTCTCTCTCTCTCAAATAAATAAACATTAAAAAAAAATTTTTAAAGTATACAGAAAAGGGGCACCTGGGTGGCTCAGTCAGTTAGTTGAGCATCCAACTTCGGCTCTGGTCATGATCTCACGGTTCATGAGTTTGGGCCCCGCATCAGGCTCTGTGCTGACAGCTCAGAGCCTGGAGCCTGCTTCCAATTCTGTGTCTCCCTCTCTCTCTGTCCCTCCCCCACACACGCTCTGTCTCTCTCTGCTTCTCAAAAATACATAAAACTAATTAAAAAAAATTTTTTTAATAAAAAAAGTATACAAAAAATAATACTAGCACTAGTTTATGTTCACTTTTTTAGGCAATTTCACAAAATTTCTGTTAATACAGTAAACTCATTACAACTGAAATTATCTTTAAACTTTCTTAAATGTGCTATTCTATTTTATATTTAACAGCATGGCTATTAACATGTCATGGTAATTTTAGAAAATCAAGTAAAGAGTAAGTTGTAACTATCTTAAAATTCCCTATAACCGAAAACACAAGGCTCTAACTTAAAATATCTGGTAATTTATATGGAAATCAATTCTCAAATTAAGCATTTTTGTCCTCTGTCAAATTCAAACTCATGGTCACTATAGTTATGCCTCATATAAATGAAAATAAGAGATTCAAGTAATCCCATGTCCCTAAATATTCCAACTGTTAACAATTCAACATGCTTCCTTTTCCTTCTCATCCACTGCTTTGCTCAGAACATAGATACTCCATAAAATCACACAAACTAATCTCAAGGAACCTGTTCTTTTAAAATAAAATAAATATATATCCACACACTTTTAAATTATAATAGACTAAAAGGAGACTGATCTATTACAGAAAAGACAAAAGTTCATCTGACACATATTTTCTAAGCATAGAACAAAATCCTAGGCACCAAGCTGTAGATATCATTAATTCTGGGGTAACCTGCACAGGAAAGGATGGAGGGACAAAATTGCTACTAAAGTCCATGAAAGCATGTACACAGCTGTATTTCTATAGCATGATGTGCATCCTTACTCTCTCTGGCTGCAATTGCTAAGACCAAACATTCTTCAACTAAAAAAAGTATTTTATTACAAATTCATGTACATTACAGAAAATGGCAGGTGAATGAAGGGCAAACTGCCCTAATAGGATTAGTTCTTTCCAGTTTTTGTTAATGGTTATTTATATTTGGTTGTAAAATAAAAATATTTATATATTGTCTATCTGTCACTATCGCGCTAAGCCATTATAAGCAGAAACCCTTTTACGTATTTTAAAGACACTACACTTCATTTAATCCCTACAACAAACCCTATGAGGTGGGTTTTATTAGCTCAGTTTTACAGATGAATAAGTGAAACAAAGAAAGGTAGGCAAGTCTGCTAAGGTCACAGGGCTAATACATTACAGAACCTAAACTCAAACTCTTCTGTTAACTAATACACTATAAATAGTATTCAGAACCTAAAATTTTCCTCTCTAACACTATTATATAAATTATGACCATTTAGCTTGCAAGGCTTTTCTATTATAAAGTGCCCTATTTTTGTGGAAAGTTTTATTTCTTCATTGGAAGGATTCTTGGATCTAAAGGTCTAAAAACTTTCTTATGCACTGAATGTGTATCAGTACTGAATCCATACTTGGCAAACTGATTTTTAAAAAGGCTATTAAGCAACAACATGTACAGACCTTGAGGGTATTATACTAAATGAAAAAAGCCAGAGAATGACAAACAATGAATGGTATCACACACGTGGAATCCAAAAAAAAGAAAAAAAAAAAGGGTCAACTCACAGAGATGACAGAGTAGAAAAGTGGTTGCCAGGGACTGAGAGTAAGGAAACTGTAAGATGAATGAGGTGTGAGGATCTACTGTAAAACATGATGACTATAGGTAATAACACCATGCTACGTAACTGAAATTTGCTGAGGGCAGAACTTAAACATTCTCACACACACACTAAAAGATAAACATGTGATGTGATGGATGTATTAGTTAACAAGATGTGAATCCTTTCACAAGGTATACATATGTCAAATCACCAAGACATATATGCTTTAAAAATCCTAAGATTTTATGCCAATTATACCTCCATAATTATACCTAATATTTTTCTGTCAATTTCTTGAACACTTTGCTATGTCTTCAGCTCATTTAGTTAAAGAGGCTCTTACGTTTTTACCAAAAACCTCTATGCGTGCTTTGTATAAAAACAAAACAAAACAAAACAGTATCCCTTGGTCACAGTTGCTAACAAGTATTTATTTGGATTTATATTGCTGGTACTTTTTTGGCTCTTGGTAATATTGTTTCTCATATGTAGCTTTTTTTTTAAATAGACTAAATTTGAATAACAATCTAAATAAATTTAACATGATAGCACTAACACAAACAAGCTTTGAAAGTCATTCTTCCTATCAAATTCTGATAAACATTCAAGAATATTTTTTTCCACATTTTTAAAAATTTGCTTTAAATTCACCTAGAATTTGGTTAGATATACAGTGTATAGAACTAACCTGATTTTTTTACATCAAAACACAAAAAAGACATTCTTTTATTTTTTTAAGTTTATTTATTTAGGGCAGGGGGAGAGAGAATGCATACGACTAAGCAGGGGAGGAGCAAAGGAGAGAGAAAATCTTAAGGAGGCTCCACATTCAGTGAGGAGCCTGATGTGGGGCTCAATCCCATGACCCTGAGATCATAACCTGAGCTGAAATCAAGAGTCAGTTGCTCAACCAACTGAGCCACCCAGACGCCCCACAAAGTAGACATTCTAATGCCATTTAATAACCCTCCCTTCTCTCAAATGATCTATGAAATCTCCATTATAACATATCCAATTCTTATATATTATTGGCTCAATTTGGGGGGCTAGACTATTGTACTGATTTATAAACTCATGCTAGTTATCATAAAGATTTAATTACTGTAAGTTTATACTAGCTGTTCAGATTATTAAAATCTCACACATTCATTCGTCCAGATGAACTTTACGATCTGTCAAGTTCTAAAACAAACTCTGTAGTTATTTTTAAAACGGCATAATCTCTGAATTAATTTTGGCAGAATTTATATCTTTATAATATTTAATATTTTCATCCAAGAACAATTTCCCCTTTTATTCAACCAAGTCCTACTTTTTTCTCAAAAAAAATTGGATCCTCAACGATTTCTGAAAAGTAAACTCAATCTTTGTCCAGTTATTGACACTAACTCCAAAGCTGTTTACCAAACCTCTTCAAAATTCTATGCAGCCTTTCCTTAAAAACAAAGTGTACAGTCCTAGGTCTAATCATAACAAAAATACATAAATAAAATCATTATGTTGTACACTTTTAACTAATACAATTATATCTCCATTAACAGGAGAGAAGAATCTTAGAATACTATCAGGTTTTTACATACTACACCACCATTAAAACTGCCCTCCTATGAGGCATAGCTGAATATGGTGTTTTTTTCACTAGTTTACAAAGCCAGACACCATGCAAAAGTAAAGTCTTCTCTTGAAAATGCCTACAATAGATGGTATGCTAAGTTTGTTCATAACATACCATTTAAAAAAATAAATAAAGACAGGGGCGCCTAGATGGCTCAGTCAGTTAAGCGCGTGACTCTTGATTTCGGCTCAGGTCATGAGCTCACAGGTCGTTGGATTGAACCCTGCATCAAGTTCTGTGCTGACAGTGCAGAGCCTGCTTGGGATTCTCTCTCTGCCCTTTTCCCTGACTCATTCTCTCTCGCTCAAAATAAATAAACATTAAAAAAAAGGACAGAAGGAAAGGAGGAAGGAAGGAAGCAAAGAAAGGATATTGTTATCCTGTTTAAAAGCCCTAGGGCGCATGGGTGGCTCAGTTGGTTAAGCGTCTGACTTTGGCTCAGGTCACAATCTCACAGTTTGTGAGTTTGAGCCCCACGTCAGGCTCTGTGCTGACAGCTCAGAGCCTGGAGCCTACTTCAGATTCTGTGTCTCCCTCTCTCTCTCTGCCCCTCCCCTGCTTGTGCACTGTCTCTGTCTCTGTCTCTCTCTCTCAAAAATAAACATTAAAAAATAATAATTAAAAAAAAAAAGCCTTTACTAATCTGTCATACGATTTTTATTTCCTAAGCAGACACTGTGCATTACAGAATATTGACAGGTAACAGCTAAAGTCCATACATTGTAGACCCTCCTTTAACAGTATGATCAGAGTACACAGGCTGAGTATTCAACTATTCAACTCTTAAAATGAGGGGCACCTGGGCAGCTCAATTGGTTGCACATCCAACTCTTGATTTCGGCTCAGGTCGTGATCTCACCATTGGTGAGATGGAGCCCCGTGTGGGACTCCACACTAACAGTGCAGAGCCTGCTTGGGACTCTCTCTTTCTCCATCTCTCTCTCTTTGCCCCTCTCTTGCTCACGTTCTCTCAAAATAAGTAAATAAACTTTAAAATAAATCTTAAAATGAAATGGTAAAAAAATCAGGTTGTAACCTACTCCCCCTTGTTTTTAATTTTTTTAAATAATGCTAAATAATTCTGTAAGTGAACTTTTTTCAAATACCTCTAAAATATTAGGCACTATGCTAAACACTTAATCACATCTAATTTTTTTCTTTTACCTAAAGAGAATTTAGTGTAATTATCTCCACCTTACAGATAAATCAATTAAGATCAAAGAAGTTAAGTACTTTGCTCATGGCCACCTATCTAGAAATGGCAATGCTGGCATCTGGACCCACTTTGCACTGACTCCAGAGGCTGAGCTCTTACCTAAAACTTGGGCTTTCTTACTTGCCACAATTAAATGTGTCTATTTATTACCTGGGAGAATTTGGCATCAAATGCACTAAACTAAAATTACATTTAGATAACCTTAAAACATTTAAAAGGGTGACAAAATAAACATCTAATAAAAGAACCCTCTTACATGGTAGCATACTTTATAATTTTCTGATGACCTTATCATGAAGCAATTCTACTCCAAATATATCAGGATTCTTTTATTATACTGACAGCTAGTCCTCTAAAATTTTCAGGTCAAATTATCTTGTTCAAAAATGAACTTGCTCACTCAAGACAATTCTAAGTTTTATTAAAAAAAAAAAAAAAAAAAAGTGGCCCCACTAACACCTACATCTCTGCAAGCTATTTGGAGAAGAATAAAAACCAAGTACTTCATGTTCACAGTGAATTGTCTTACTGACACTTTTCTCCTACTTAAAGCATGCTGCTTGCAGTTTAATGTCAACTCTTAGGCACTTGATCCTACGAAACTACATGTTCTAAAGACCTCCTTAACTTAAAATGACCAAAATAAAATTCTCAATCATTCAGCCAAAAATTCAGCAGTCATTCTTCACCCTTTTCTTACCCTCATCACTCGTATCAAACTGGTCATCAATCCCTTATACAACCCATCTCTCAACCTTCCGAATTTATTCCCACCAATCCAGCCCCCAAGCAAATGTTTGAAGTTCACAATGAACTGTTTAATAGCCTTCTTGCTCTCCCCCAGTCTTTTTCTCCACTGGGCTGCCAGTGTAATCTTTATAAATCACAAAATCAACTGTGACAAATATCCTCACAGGTATTTAATGACCCTTCTTTAACTCTGGAGTAAAGTCCATGCTCATTAGCATGGGCCACAGGGGCCTTCCATAGGTCATAAAGGCCCCTACTTTATATTATTGACTGAGCTATCCAAACATATCACAGTAATCCAAACATACTCCATTGATACTAAAATACTTGCTATTGCTAACAAAGCACACTCACTCATGCACTAAATATTTATTGAGTTACCTACTAAGTATCAAACCCTATTCTATACCTCCTTGTCTTTGCAGCAGTATACAGGGCTAGCTCTCATGGAGTTTACTTTAGAGGGAAGGCAATAAAACAAACAAAAGTCAAAGAAGAGCAAGATTTCAGACACTGAAAGCTCTATGAGGACTGCAAAACATCATAATTTATGTGAAATGTGTCCTAGGGGTAAATTTAAATTAGGTGGATAAAGATCAGTGGACAAAACATTTGAACTGAGACCTAAATGATATGAAGCAACAGACCATTCAAAAGACCCGAGGACAGGGGTGCCGGGGCAGCTCAGTCAGTTAAGCGTGTGACTTTGGCTAAGGTCATAAGCTCAGAGTTCGTAGGTTGAGCCCCACATCAGCTGACAGCTGACAATATGGAGCCTGCTTGGGATTCTCCCTCTCTCCCTCTCTCTGCTCCTCCCTGACTTGTGCACTCTATCTCAAAATAAATAAAACTTAAAAATAAAAAGTTCAACTGCACACAGGCAACATGCTATATATGAAGAAATTAGCTGAAGTACAGGTATTAAATCCTGAAAAAAGTTAACAGTTTATTATACTTTATTTTACTTAACAATCTAGGAAGTTTGCAGCTATCAGCAGTTCCAGTGCAATTACAGGTGCAACTGGGAATTCAGGGATCTGTGTGGAGCTGTTAGTATAGCGAATCTTATATATAAAATACATGTATACTTTTGATAGCATATGTGAGGGGATCTCTCTAAAACTGACTTCATCTCTCAACATGGCTTTTATTGTTCCAGATGTTAATGCATGTTCTCTTTTTACAATAAATTCGTGACCGTAAGATATCAATTTGACATACATGGTTTCAGTGCCTTCATAGGCACCATGGGTTTTCTCTTCTCCATCCATTATATTCTTAGGAAATTCTAATTTGCTTCCACAGGAACTTTAGCAGTTTCTCATCAGCCCTGCAGCCACTGCATAAGGTCCCACACCACCACAGCCTCTACTCCAGGGCTGCTCCACCATGACCAGCTGCCTGTTGCCAAGAGTCTAAATCTCACTTTTTTTTTTTTTTAATGTTTTATTTATTTAGAGAGAGTGCATGGGGAAGGGGCAGTGAGAGGAGGACAGAGGATCTGAAGCCGGCTCTGCACTGACAGCAGCAAGCCTAATGTGGGGCTCGAACTCACAAACCACGGGATCATGACCTGAGCTGAAGTCAGATGCTCATCCGACTAAGCCACTCAGGTGCCCCTAAATCTCACTTCTGCATTAAAATTTTCTCCAATTTGCACAGCCTGATTAGCTGTTAAGTCATCTATATTCCCAGAGAACTCTGATGGTATGTCTAATCACTCACTACTCTGTATTATTACTCACATCGTCCTCACTAAACTGCAAGGGTACAGTGAACAAAAGCCAAGTCCCATTTATTTGGGTAACTCTTCCAATAACCATCTCACACTGCCTCTACCTAAAAGGCCTCCATAAAGCTCAATAAATGTTTGCTGTACTTACCAAAATTTCTCTAGAGTTGATATTCAGAGAGCTACAAAAACTCTTAGGAATCTAGTCTTCTTCACTTTCTAAACTCCTTAAGTCAGATCATCAGAAGAAAAGATTTAACTCTCCAATCAAATTTCCAACCTAACTTCTTATGAAATCTAACAATCTAACTTATGATACCTTTTCAATATTAAAATAAAGTTCAATCCTTTTAGAAGAGGAAATCAATAGTGTACAAATGGCATAATTTAACTAGTAAACACAAATACTATGAATAACTACCTTATTGAAGGCAGCATAGTTTGCTGAAATGTCTGTGCAAACACTGGCAATAATCTTTTCAAGTATATAGGTGCCATTTCCGGATCTCCTTTTGGCTCATTACATTCTTCTTCATCTTTATTTGTATCTTTCTTTTTCTTATCATCTCCTTTATTAACTGGACACATCCAGTCACCTGCAGATATTATTCAATAAATAAACTTTTGGAAACTTTTTCTCTCAATGAAAAAAAAAAAAAACATTAAGATGAATGTACCCAATTTCAAACTATAATTATCCCTAATTAACAATATTAAATTGAAATTAAGATAGTGTATCTATCAAAGGTATTTGTAAGAATACTACTGTTCCAAATTTTTTGCATATAAGCTGCCAAAGCAAGCACATGAATACTAAAGAACATTAGTCACACCAATAAACTGAATCTCAACTTAAGGAAATAATTTTGGATATTCCACTTGATTCCAGAAATTATCTCATAAATACTCTGCATTCATCTACTCAGTGAAAACTTGAAAATGTGGTCAAAGTACTTCAGCTACACAATCCCCAACTATTCTTTACGACATTCCCATGCCCCTTAAACTTTTGATTTTGTCATCCTGGAATCACGCACTCACAGTCTCAAAGTACACTAAATAGCACACTATTAAAGGTTTATCAAATGTGAAAGTATACGTACATAATTATTTGACTTCAGAGAAAAAACTCATTTATATAATGTTAATATATATACAAAAAGCTATGTCTGTAAAAGTGAAGCTGAAAAGTAATAGCAGATGGCTTAAAGACAAAGATTTTGCCACTCACCTGGAGACTGAAGAATAGCTACTACTTCACTGTGGCCCCTTTCCCGAGCTTTATCTAATGGAGTCTTCCCATCTTCATCTCTCAGATCTGGGTTTGCACCATGCCGTAACAGAGTCTAGAAAAGTAAAGCATTTAATTTGAATATAAGAACTGACACCTTATTTCTTCAATATCCAATTCTGCAATCATTAGACTGTACCCAAGGATTTCAGATTCTCATAATTACTTAAAGCAGGCACCAACTCAAATCACTACTTTTTTGCATATATCACCTTAAAAGTGGTCTATCTATATCTTGAAAATATTAGAGATTAATTTCACTTGGTTATTTATTAACAACTCGAATGAAGTACATTCACATCTGAACCTATCATCTTCTCCATCAAACTCCTCCCAATATTTTTTAACGCAGAGGTACTAGTGTAAGTTTGTGACATGGTAATTTCCTCATTTCCTATGCAGTACCAATTACCAAGTTAAATCAATTCTCCTTGAACAAACTACAAAATTTATGTCTTAAATACTAATTCACCCTATTCACTTTTTTTTTTTTTTTAATGTTTATTTTGAGACAGAGACAAGAGAGTGCAATTGAGAGAGGGGCAGAGAGAGAGGGAGAGAATCTCAAGCAGGCTCCACACTGTTAGCATGGAGCTGACGCAGGGCTCAATCCCACAAACTGAGATCGTGACCTGAGCTGAAACCAAGAGTCAGACATTTAACCAAATGAGCCACCCAGGTGCCCCTACTGTTCACTCATTTTTAATGGTCACTGGACTCTCTCCCTAGCAGACTGTAAGTTCCAACAGAGAACACATCTCATGTTTTTCTTATCAGTCTCAGAGCTGCAGTTTTTTAAACTTCGTCATGATGTGATATATCTGACAAATAAGTGAATACATAAACACATCTGGAAAGTATGAAGTACCGGCTAAAAAATCCAAACTGCTGGGGTTTGAATCATAATTCAGTATTTTACCAAATCTAGGATGCCACAGATTATTAGATACATCATTAATTACCACTAAGAAAGAAAAAGATGCCAGTTAAATTGTGGAACATGCTTTCCTATTGCTTGGGTTTTGAATGTATTGAAAGAACTTTCTTAAAGTTAAGATTTTTTTCACACATTACTTGGACAAACATAAAAAAGAAAATATAAATGAACTATAAGGTATTCTGAACCTTCCTCATATTCTGAGCACAATTCTTCATAATTAATTACTTTTTGATTCAAAATCAACAAGATCTGTATTTCTACAAACAATGCTATCATCTGTGCCATAAAGAGCATTAATGATGCAGCATTTCTGAGCGCTCCTCTATCAGACAGGAGTCTTTACTGAAATCACTAAATCCATTTCACAGTTTTTGTTGCATGAACAGGTAATGGTAACTATGCTGCAATTTCTATCCGGTCAACAGCAATTATACAACATTTCCTATTTAAGAGATGTGAAAATGTGTATGGAGGGGGAAGAGGGAAAGTGGCAGTGTATCACAGAATCAATTAAAACCAGAAGGATCTATGAAGATTAAATGATAAGACATGTTAAATACCTAAGACACTGGCTAGCACAGAGTTAAGTGCCCAGTACTACCTATCATATCATTGTTAGTAATAGCAGCTATTGCTCACTGTAGGCTGATGTATAACCAAGACAGGTTAGGGTTAGATACAATTCATTTGGCTCTTTCTCTCCCACTCAACCACTCATAACTGCAAAAACAGTACAGGTCAAAAGAAAACAGGTCAATATAAATTTCTTATTATCCTTAGAAGCATCAATCTCTCTAAAAACTAACCAATTCAAATTGACAGAATTTGGCCTTGAAGAAAACACCTTTCCCAAGTTAGAAAGTGAAGTTGTTATCCCAAATTTTCTGATAGTGTAAAGACAATAACAGCAACTATCATTTGAGCATCTACGATGTGTTGACTGCTACACTGTTTTTCATGTATTTTTTTCTAATTACAACAATAATCATGCTATGAATATACATACATTTAATTGATAAAACTTCACGTCAAATTTTTGCTGAAGTGCTAACAATCTTTTTACTAATAAGTTGAAACTTGAATCCAAGTGTGCCTGACTTAGTAGCAGACTAACATTACACTGTGTCAAATTACTTCACAATATGAATTTTCTAGAGACCTAGATCAGTCTCACATTTGGTTCAATTCAGCCCTTGTCATTTGATTTTGCTGGACCTCAATTTCTCTCCTAAGTGTAAAAAGAACTTTCCAAGGTCCTTTGCTAACCTACGAGTCAAAAATATTATGATTCTTCAGCAAATAAGTTATTTGCTTTAATGATAAACAAAAATAACACAAATATGTACAAGGTTACTTGGTGCCAAGAGTAAGAAAGAAAAGACAAAGTGTTTAGCAACAGGTGACTGGCCGAATAAATCTGTGGTATATCTACATAGGGTAAGTATACACATGTAAAAAAGTTACCCAAATGCTAAAAGGAAAAGGACTTCAATATATACTATTAAATGAAAAAAAGCATAGATCAGTGTATGTAACATGCTACATTTTGTATAAGGAGGGAATAAACATATATATTTGTTTGTATCTATGCTAAGAAACACTAAAAAAATAAAAAACGCTTACTTATAATGAGCAATGGGGAATGGAGTGAATGGAGATGGCATGGAAGCATGACTTATCAGAATAAAAGTTTTTATATCATTCTAATTTTGGAACCACATAAATGTTAAATATTAATAATTTAAAAACCTGGATTTTACCTTTGCTACTTGAGGTCTTCCAAAACATGCAGCATAATGTAATGATGATGACCTTTGACCCCTATTAACATCAGCACCTCTTTCACAAAGAAATTCTACCTGTAAAATTATGAAGAATCATAAAGTTGCCTTATTAACAGTTCTATCTTTGATTTAAAACACTAGCTTTTATTTATCAGCTTACCATTTCCTGAGTTCCAAAAGCAGAGGCCCAGTTTAATAGAGTCTGACCCACATCATCCATAAAATTTACTTCAAAGGCTGGAAGTTTGAAGGAGAAAAATAAGTTTTTAAAAATCTAACAAAATAACACTGAACTTCTCTACAGTGGGAACCATTTCAAAACTGTTATTAATAACCACTAACCACAAAATCCAGAGCCAATTTTAAACACTTAAGTAAACTGTACAGTAGTAAATAACCCACAAATTCTGCTAAGAAAAAAAAATATTCTAAAATGTTTAAGCCACTGAAGATTCACCAGGCTGGAAGCCTTAAAAATAAACATAAAATAAGGAACAAAAAAACTATATAACACAACTCAACAGGATACAAGTTTCCTTTACTCATTTCATTTACTCATTTAATAGGCATTTACTCTGGTCTTACCATGTACCAGGCTGGTAATTATATACATGGGGAGAGGATACAGAAGTGGACGGCCATTCTATTATCTGGCTCAACTGCTAAAACTACCGTCCATAATCTAAAAACTAGAAATTGCCCATATAATTCCTTATCTCACACATTTTTCTTTTTATATTTAAAAAAATATTTTCCGACCTCCTGTGTCAATTGCATCTATAAGTGCATCGGTATCTTTACTTCGAATACAGTCTATAAGCTGCCGATGTGAGCGCTCCCCGGAGCTATCCAATCTGCGAAGTCCTGGGATTCTGCCTGTAGATCCAGCACTAGACTTTGGCAAAGCTTTTCGTCCTTCAAATAATAGCACCAACAGAAGGTCAACCAAACGCATGGTATCAAGCACACATCTTTCATCACCCTGCAATGCACTTTCAATTGAATCCGGAAGTTCTGACCTCAGGAGATCCTAGAAAGGGAATGGGAGAAAAGTTCAATATATTTGCATTATACAAAAACACTTTTTCTGCAAGATTAAAAATCAAAGATTCAAAAACACTCTTACGTGTGTGACTACTGGAGAGCCTCTGCAAAGTGTTGAGAGCAGACTTACAATTGTCGACACCTGGTTACTCAATTTGGAATCTGCAGCTGTGGAAGGCGCTCCTGTAGTGCTGCGACCTGGTTTACAAGCTGATGATGGTCCTGATACAGTACCACCAGCAGCAGCCATGCGAGATAACAGCTCCTCAGTTAATCCATGCTTCGCTAATGGAGCTGGGTCAACACCACGACGGGTAAATCGGTCTGCTAGTGATGCAAAACAACGCAGAGCTCCATCTGAAACCTAATGATGTAAAGAATATGCATATGGATAAAATTCACCTAAAAAGGGCTAAAGGTGAGTACTGCTAATTTCATTACTGAGAGTATAAGAAAGGCAGCTACAGAAAGGATATAAGGTCTAGATTTTAATCCTGGCTCCACATTCTGCTAACTCTATGACCTATGGATGTTACTTAACTGCTTAACGAGCTGTTTCCTGATATGTTAAATGGGGTAATAGTAATAGTATTTATAATTCACTGTCCAAGCTTAAATAAGATGATATATATGAAGAATCCAGATAGGCAGTGAAAGCTCAATAAATACGATTATTATGAACAACGCTGCTAAAATAACCAATGAATAACCAAAAATAACTAAATGGAATGGTAAAAAGGCATTTAAAAGTCCAGTTCTATTTCCTAAAGTATGCTCATTCAAAAAAATTTTATACATATAAGATTTTAAATGCTGTGTTATTTTACTTCAATGAGAACTAAAGTCAACAAAATTGTGCTGAGTCATCAAATCACACTGAGTATAAGGTAACTTTAAAAAATTATATATTTCTGAAATGTTTAAATTTTACAAATAAACTCATCATGTTTATAATTTAAAATGTTTGGGGGCTCAGTTGGTTAAGTATCTGACTTTGGCTCTGGTCATGATCTCACGTTTTGTGAGTTCGAGTCCTGTGTCAGGCTCTCTACTGACAGGTTGGAGCTCGGAGCCTGCTTTGGATTCTGTGTCCCCCTCTCTCTCTGCCTCTCCCCTGCACTTGCTCGCTCTTTCTCTCTCAAAAATAAATAAACATTAAAAAAATTTTTTAATAAAAAATGTTTCACTGCCGAAACATAAAAGGAATACCGTATAGAAATATAAAATGAGAAAAAGAAAACAGAATTACCTCTACTTCATCAGAGTACACTATAAAATCACTTTTTGAATACAAAGTATACAACAGTGATTTATTTACCTGATGATCCTCATGTTTTAATAAACTAGACAGAGATTCCACACAAATTTCTAAAGAAGAATCTTGAGGTTCCATTTTGCCACAGAGTCTTGATACCACAGCCATGGCAGAGTGCAAGGTATCTTTATGAACCAAGTGTCCGCTGTCACGAATGAAGGTAAGCACACAATTTAAGCCACCAGCCTCGAAGACTGCTCCTGACTCACGAGTACATATCAGTTCTAACACCTACAATTAATTAACAAAAGAATACAGTAAGTCCAATTTTAATTTTCTAGCATCACAGAAAACATAATGTACCCTCTAAATTACTTAGTAGCCATACTTTAAAAAGTAGAGCAAAATGAAGTATTATATTTAATTTAGTCTAATACATGCAAGGTGTCATCATTTCAAGTGTTATCAATGTTAAAAAATTGATAGATTCAGGACGCCTGGGTTGCTCAGTTGGTTGAACATCTGACTTCAGCTCAGGTCATGATCTCGTGGTTCATGAGTTCAAGCCCCCCACACATGGCTCACTGCTGTCAGCCTATCAGCTGAACTGACTTCAGATCCTCTATCTCCCTATCTCTGCCCCTCCCCCTCTTCGCTCTCCCAAAAATCAAAAAATTAAAAAATTTGATATATCTTACATTATTTTATGTATTAAGTCTTCAAAATCCCATGTAGGTTTTATATTTATAGCACATCTTTGTTTGGGGTAGCCACATTTGAAATGTCCTATATGGCGACCACGTTGGACACTATTGGTTCAGATGCTAAGGACTATATAGCAAGCTAAGCAATTAAAGTAACTAAGCAAAAGTTTATAAAGGTCCTAGACATTTAAAAAAATCATTAAATGCTTGCTATTACATTATTCATCATCCTCACACTTATTCTAGGAAGGTCAAAACATTAAAAACCAACTTCGATTTCTAAATTATGTTGATGTTTAAGGAGTTTGGGTAGAAGTAATGAGTTAACAGAGTCCACAGATCTTATGAGCATACCAGAAATTTAGACTATTCTTTAAGCAAGAAAAAAAAATTTTTTTAAGCAAGAAAAATATTTTCAGCATAAAAATAATACGATCAGGTTTCTAGTTAATAACTGGGAATGCAGCACAGAAAGAGTGTAGAGGCAAATGCAAAAAAAAAATTAAAGCATGAATATTCAAGACAGGATGAGAGCTTAACCAAGGCAGTTAACAGAGACAAACAAAAGGAAATAAATCAGAAAAGCACTTGATTATGAATTACATGTGTGGAGTGGATAAAGTACAGGTTTCTGTTTAGAGTGACTGGGTGAAGTTGATGACAATTATCAAAATAACTGTATCTGTAGTGAAAGATCATGAATTCAGACATCTAGCTGGAGTTGTCCAACAAGCCTTTGAAAATGGAGTCTAGAGAGAGGTCAGGCCTACAGATAAGAATGTCTGAATGGTATTGATGTTAATAGATAAGACAGTGTAGGCAAATTTATATAGTTTTAAGAAGGTAAAAAAGAACCTTATATAATATCACCACTAAAGAATAAATCAGTAACAATAATCTGCAAAGGAAACAGAAAAAGGGAGAGGAGGGTGTAAGAGACAAGATGAAAATATGAGTCTGTGAATAAACAGTGGAGTAAAATAACAGACCTGAAACATGAAGTGACATGATCAAGAGACTGAGAAAAGAAAAAAAGCTCTAAACAGGAAAACATATACCTCTTCCTCCGAGGCTACAGACAGAAATAAATCTACATATGAAGAGGCAGAAAATCAAGACAGTAACACCTACAACCGCAGCTCTCAAAGTGGAAAGAAGACATTTTTAGGAATCCTTGAAATAAAAATTTTTTCCTAATACAATACCATGACCATACTTATTTTTTTCATTCTCACTCTCTCGGGAGTATACAGCGGAGTTTTTGAGAAGCTGTGTGTGATATAGCAACAGACTGAATCCCAAAGTAGGTATGACGATCCACCTCTTTTTTTTTTTTTTTAATATTTATTTTTGAGAGAGACACAGAGCATGAGCGGGGGAGGGCCAGAGAGAGGGAGACACAGAATCTGAAGCAGGCTCCAGGCTCTGAACTGTCAGCACAGAGCCTGACGTGGGACTAGAACCACGAACCGTGAGAACATGACCTGAGCCGAAGTCGGACACCTAACCAACCGAGCCACCCAAGTGCCCCCCACCTGTCTTCTATTAAGCCAGACACTACCAAAGACATACAAAAGTGCTTAACAATGCTACTGTTCTAATTTTCTATTTGTTCAAGAAATAATTATTTTCATTAACAGGGGCACCTGGGTGGCTCAGTTGGTTAAGCCTCTGACTTCGGCTCAGATCATGATCTCACCGTTTATGAGTTCAAGCCCCATAACAGGCTCTGTGCTGACAGCTCAGATCCTGGAACCTGCTTCGGATTCTGTGTCTCCCTCTCTCTCTCTGTCTCTCTCTCTCTCTGCCCCTCCCCAGCTTGCTGTGTCTCTTTCAAAAAATAAAACAATTAAAAAAATTTTTAAAGGTACTTTAACATATGAGTTTGTTATTTTCAGATAAATATTCTAAATTTCTGTTTTAATATCTAATATAGTAAATATAAATATATAACCTACATAAACAAAAGCTCTTTGAGGGCCCTTCAATAGTAAGGTTGTAAAGTGATCCTGAGAAAGTGTGAAAACTGCTGACCTAGAGCAGCAAGAATCATAACAAGAATGAAACAGGAATCATAAAAAGAAAATCATACAAAATCTAAATGTGTTCATTAAGTACATCTAATAAAGCCACTAGCCCAGTACTGGTGCTTTTAAAATCACAAAGTTTATAATTAGTCCCACCAGGAATGAAAACAAAACAGCTAACTCTAAAAGAAGTATAGCAAAATGGTTAGGGGCACCGTGGTTCAGTCAGTTAAGCATCCAACTCTTAAACTCAGCTCAGGTCATGATCCAGGAGGGATTGAGTCCCAAATCAGGCTGTGCATTGGGTGTGGAGGCTGATTAGGATTCTCATTTTCTCTCTCTCTCTCTCTCAAATTAAATGGAATGGAATGGAATGGAATGGAATGGAATGGAATGGAATGGAATGGAAAGGAAAGGAAAGGAAAGGAAAGGAATGGAACAAGGAACGAGGAACAAGGAACAAGGAACAAGGAAAAAGGAAAGGAAGGAAGAAAACTAGTTAAATCCATGGGCCCTAGAACCAGACTTCCTAATGTTCATATTCCTAATCTTCAAATTTTGACTGTGCCACAATTGTATCAACCCCAGTGAAGTTACTCAACTTAAGTATGCTTGAATTATTTGAGAAAGTAGAAATGCTGATGTTAGCAGCACCTATGTCATATGAAGTTGTCATGAAGGTTTAAATGAACACATGTACAGTGTTCAGCACAATGTCTGACTCCAAAAGTCAATGTTACTTGTGGTTGCTGTTATTACTATTTTCAGAGAAAATCATTTGGCTAACAACAGGGATAACCTATCTCAAAATGATTGTGGCTACCAGAAACCCAAGAGCCAGCACAGAAGCGCATGAGCAGTGAGTGACCCACAATTTTCCATCAAAGATAAGATTTCTTTCCCCAAACCACACAGGATCTTCTCCAGTGCCACAAGGACCGTGATTTCCATTGCTGTCAACCACTCTCAAAGAATAATGAAAGAATTTTTTTAGCAAAATATATTTTTTATTCTCTAAGTGACCTTCAAATGGGCCAATAAATAACAAAGACTTACCTTTACACATTGTTCAGCTAAGTCTCTGCTAGTCCTGTTATTAAGTTCGACCACAACTAAACGATTACAAAGTGCTTTTATAGCTCCATCAACCCCAACAATCCTTCGGGTGCATTCTGCAGATACATCCAGGTAGTATGTGATGGCACGGGCTGTCACCTCTAACACATTGTCCGGAGCACTTTCATCAAGAAAAATTTTGCAGAGGGCTGGTAAGAAAGTGCGAGGAGGACATCTGTAGTGAAAAAAAATCATATTACACCTAGAATTACTAAATTCTTCACATCAAAATATTAACAAAATAATAAATAAAAACTGTAACATAATACAGCACGTTTTATACTGTGTCTGCATGTGTATTAGGCAGTATTTCTCACAATGCTTTTGTTTCTATAGCAATTCTCACATGCTAATTTCATCACTGCTGAAAATATCAAGTTAGCAGTTTAAAGTAGCAGCATTATCTTGAAACCCCGTTAAAAAAAATTCCTACTCAATACTCAGCTCGAACATCAACTCCTCTGTAAAACCTTCCCTAACCTCTTCAGATAGCTAAGTGGTACTTTCATGTTCCTAAGACCTCATACAAACAGTGCCCATGCTATGTAATCTATCATTTTATTTCCTTATTTACATTAAAAGGTCCTGAAGGCCAGGAACATCATTCAATTCCTGTTTTATGGGAACAAGTACTGATTTGGGGTTTAACAGACAAAGGGAAAACATACAACTTTGTAATCTTTCTGGTCCAATTTCCCCATTTGTAAAGCAAAGATAATATCTAAAGAATACCTACTTTATATGGATGTTACAAAAATTAAATAAAATTATATAAACACTTAGCTCAGTACATTGGAACCGTATTAAACTAATTAACTTTAGCTCTCCCTCCCTCCTATGAATAGTCTAATGCCTGCTAATATAAACCTGCATAAAACAGTTTTATCAAAAGTAGAATTTGTGAGGTACCAATAATATCCCCTATATTTTATCAACACTTAAAATATGAAAGACCATGATTTACATTTCATAGAAATCTCAGTTACATGAAATCAAATACATTATTCTAACTTCTCTGCACAAACTAAGCTTTAAATGGACTACAGATAACACAAAAGGTAGTGTGCTCTAAATGTTTTAGTGGAATTACTTTGTCCTCCAAATTTTTGTGTGCGTACCTTTAAAACTATCTGTATGAACATCAAAGCAACTCTACTCTTAATCTGCTTAGATGATCTTAACTTAAGGAGTCCACCAGCAGGAATAGTACCAAAGATTTCAGAAGATCTTTTGCAGAGGCACCTGGATGTCTTAGTCTGTTAAGCATCTGACTCTTGATTTCAGCTCAGGACATCATCACTCAGTTCATGAGATTGAGCCCTTCGTAGTGCTCTGCTCTCACAGTGTGGAGCCTGCTTGGGATTCTTTCTCTCCCTCTCTATCGCCACTTCACCCTCTCTATCTCAGCCCCACCCTCTCCCTCTATGCCCCTCCTCTGCTATCACTCTCACTTCAAAATAAATAAGCTAAAAAAAAAAAAAATCTCTTGCATTCCATGATTTACCAGTCATTGATTAAACACAGGTGGTTTTTATTAGTCCACAACACTTGCAATCTCTGTCACACAGTCACTTATAATCTTCCTGAGCAGGAAATGCTCTGAGGCAACATTATAAGAGATAGTCCTCTAGTTCTCAGGTAAGATTAAAAAAATTTTTAATTTTTTTAGAGGTAAGATCAGAAGACTGACTAGCATATCAGAATCTTAAAGCACTTTTGCTGCTGTCTACCTATGCATATGTAGTAAACTGAAGAAATGAAAAGAGACTATAAAAATGTTAATACTATTGGGGAACAACATAGTCTTTTTTTTTTTTTACATTTATTTTGAGAGGCAGAAAGCATGTGAACATGTGCGCATGCACACGCAGGGGAGGGGAAGACAGAGAGGGAGAAAGAGAATACCACGCAGGCTCTGCACCATCAGCACAGAGCCCAAAGCGGTGCTCAAACCCACAAACCATCAGATCATGACCTAAGCTGAGATCAAGAGTTGGACACTCAACTGACTGAACCACCCAGGCTCACCCAACAACACAGTTTTTAAAACTATTTTTTTCTTTAGAAAACAGTAACTTTTGAATAAAAAATAAGATGCTGAAGCAGACAGTCCTTGATTCAAAGGACAAGAACTGATCTACCACATGCTTTACATTAAAAATTTTAATTATTCATCTTTCTTACCCAGTACAAAAACTGCCCACCAAAAAATTAACAGAAAACAAATGTTTAGTGTAACTTTTCTATATTTCATGTGGAAATGGAGTATTTGCCAATTTGGGGACTATATTCCCTGCTGTGTCCTCCAAAATATGACAAATCTTCTGAACAAGTATGGGTAGGGGACAGTTTAAAAAAACAAAAATTTCTAAACATAGGTTCTCAGATTTTAACTGTGATCAATTTTATTACCAAGAGAAAAATAAAGATGGTCAGAACACATAAGAGCTTACTTTATGTCAGGTAGAGTGAAAACCTGCTTCATGAACTTTCTAAAATTATAGTACAGAACATGGGCTGTACAAATGGGCAGAAAAATAATTCTTTTTATGGCTCCTTACTTTTTCAACAATGAGAAAGTATTTAGGCATTTTCATATATAAAATCACTAATTTTTTAATTTAGAATCAGAGCAGGGGCACCTGGAAAGCTCAGTTCATTAAGCGCCCGACTTTGGCTCAGGTCATGATCTTGCAGTTTATGAGTTTGAGTCCCACATCAGGCTCTGTTGCTAACAGCTCAGAGCCTGGAGCCTGCTGCAGATTCTGTCTCCCTTTCTCTCTGTCCCTCCCCCTCTCATGCTTGCTCTCTCTCTCTCTCTCTCAAAAATAAACATTTAAAAAAAAAGTGTTTAGAATCAAAGCAAATTACAAAATCTCAATACAAATCAACTATAAACTGAGCAAAAAGGCAGGGAAAAACATGCCAATATTAATTAATGATCTCTAAAAAGCACAAAACAGTTGAAAGAACTATACTTATATTACTTAAAAGTTCATAATGAACTAAAAAAAATCACTAACAAGTATTTTTTTTTTAAAACAAGTATTGTTTCTTAACATACTCTACTGGTTTTCCTGCTTTAAAACAACCATTGTAATATTAACATGTAATACCTTAAAACTGTGCCTTCAGTTGTTGGTTAGGGATTTTTTTTTAATCTTTTTTTTTTTTTTTTAAGTATAGTTGACCGAGAATTTCTTAATATCATTTTAAGAGAAACCCTATGTTGATAAATAATTCAACTTGGTCATTGAACTCAACCTCAACTTTATGGTTATCACAGGCACCTTAAAAAGAGCATATCCTAAACAAAACTCCTGCTATGTTCCTCCACTCCCAAATCATCATCTTTGTGATTATTACAACCATTCAAAAGGCCAGAAACCTAAGAATCATCCTTAGTTTTTCCCCTATTTTCCTCACATTACACATCCAATCCATAAGTTAAATCACACCAATTTTCCCTCTAAAATATATCCTAAATCTATCCACTTCTCTCAATCATCTTTTACAAGCCAACCTCAAACTCTTGTTTGGACTATTCAAATAGCTACTTAGACATCCACATAAGATATATGCCTAGCATTGGGGTGTCTGGGTGGCTCAGCCAGTTAAACATCCAACTCTTGATTTCTGCTCAGGTCATGATCTCATGGTTTGTGAGTTTAAGCCCTGCATCAGGCTCTGCACTAACAGTGCATTCTCTCTCTCCTTCTCTCTCTGCCCTTCCTGTGCTCATGTTCTCTCTTTCAAAATAAATAAACATTTCATAAGATAAAATAAAACTTCATAAAATTTGACTGGCCACAATAAAATTAATAAACTTTTAAAATTAAACACAGAATGGGGCATCTGGGTGGCTCAGTTGGTTAAGTGTCAGACTTCAGCTCAGATCATGATCTCACGGTGGGTGAGATTGAGCCCCACATCAGGCTCTGTGCTGACAGCTCAGAGCCTGGAGCCTGCTTCAGATCCTGTGTCTCCCTCTCTCTCTGCCTCTCCCCTGCTCGCTCTCTCTCTCAAAAATAAATAATGAGAAAGAATGAAATATGGCCTTTTGTAGCAATGTGGATGGAACTGGAGAGTGTTATGCTAAGTGAAATAAGTCATACAGAGAAAGACAGATACCATATGTTTTCACTCTTATGTGGATCCTGAGAAACTTGACAGAAGACCATGGGGGAAGGGAAGGGGGAAAAAAAGTTAGAGAGGGAGGGAGGCAAACCATAAGAGACTCTTAAAGACTGAGAATAAACTGAGGTTTGATGGGGGGTAGGAGGGAGGGGAAAGTGGGTGATGGGCATTGAGGAGGGCACCTGTTAGGATGAGCACTGGGTGTTGTATGCAAACCAATTTGACAATAAATTTCATATTAAAAAAATTTTTTTAATTATATTAAACACAGAATTATTCAACCCCTCACCAAGAAAATAAAGAACCTAAAGCTGTACACACACACACATATACATATATACAAACACTTCAGGACACAAAGAGTTTCTGATGAGAATAACAAAAAATTACCAAGTAAATTCCAAAATGAATTCAATCACTCATATTTTTTTAAAGTATATTTTTTTCATTTTTTAAAGTGTATTTATTTATTTTGGAAGAGAGAGAGGGGGGTGCCTGGGTGGCTCAGTCAGTTAAGCCTCCAACTTCAGCTCAGGTCATGATCTCACAGTCTGTGAGTTCAAGCCCCGCGTCAGGCTCTGTGCTGACAGCTTGAAGCCTGGAGCCTACTTCAGATTCTGTGTCTCCCTCTCTCTCTGCCCCTCCTATGCTCACGCTCTATCTCTCTCTGTCTCAAAAATAAATTAAAAAAACATTAAAAAAAAAAAAGTTAAGAAAGAGAGAGAGAGAGGCAGGGAGGGCGAGAGGGCAAGAGAGCAAGAGAGACAGAGACAGAGAGACAGAGAGAGAGGGAATCCCAAGCAGGCTCTGCACTGTCAGCACAGAGTCCGATGGGGGGATCAAACCCATTAACTATGAGACCATGACCTGAGCCAAAATCAAGAGTCAGATGCTTAACTGAATGAGCCACTCAGGTGCTCCTCCAATCATTCATATTTTATTCCTGTATTTCTAATACAGACCTTATTTCTGTATGAACACATACTTGAGGTAGATACAAAACCATGCTGGGCAAATATAAACATCATTTTAAAATTTCCATTCCAATTTCTCTTAAAAGATAAAAATCAAAATTTAGAAACCTACTCATTCATTGCTCCAAGGAATGAAAATTTGTAACATTATCTTCAATTGGATTTTCCTACAATAAACTGTAAAGTTCAAAACAACCCAAAACCACAAGGTCCTCTATCAAATGCAGTACCATTTTGAAGATGGTTCTAAGAAGATAATTATATACAAACACATTTGGTCAGATTTCTAAAAATAATTACATATTTCAAACAAATAAGGAAATTTTGATTTCCTTTTATATATAATTGTGAATTCAAGACTTCAAAAAAGTTATCAGACAAAAATGTACAAAGATTTCAGTGATATGAACTATATATATATCTAATAACAAGGGCATAATTAAGTATATGACATAATTGTATGACAGGTTATGAAGGTTTTATTAAGGTACTTACTGAAAACTTATGATACAAATATTGTTTAACAGAAATATAAAATAAGTGAAAAAACTCATAGCCATTAGTGTTTGTGTAAAAATATCCTGAGAAAAAACTAGAGGAATGGTGCAGTTATAGATAATTTCTCTGAAAATTAGAGAAATTCTAAGCTTCTTTAAACTCTTCTGAATTTCCCAAATTTCTCATTCTCTAAACTTCCTTTTCTGATTTTTTTTCAAATTTTTGAAACAAACGTATTTTGTAATTCCCAGAAAATAAATTTAAAGTTTGGGACAAGTCAACTTCACTAAGCTTATTACAGCCTATTTCTCCCAATGATTGCAACCAAAAACCTTGGACAGAACAAAAAAAGCAACTGAGACACCTGGGTGGCTCAGTCGGTAAAGTATCTGACTCTTAATCTCAGCTCAGGTCATGATCTCACGGTATGTGAATTCAAGCCTGATGTCAGGCTCTGTGCCTTCAGCACAGAGCCTGCTTGGGATTCTGTCTCTCCCTCTCTCTGCCCCTCCCCCACTTGTGTTCTCTATCTCACAAAATAAACTTACCGGAAAAAAAAAAAGTATCTGAGGACTCTGAAAAGTACACAGCAGACAGACTAGATAGGAAGTCAAAACTTAAATAAAGACCCATGATGAAAGTGAGTTTCAGGCGCTTTTTCCTTTCCTCTTTTCTTTCCTGGTTTGACCCCTGGATGAGGCAAGTCCCCAAACTATGTAGCAGGAGCACAGAACAAAAACTCAGAACCAAGAAAGAGGGTCGTTGTGAGCCAGAGAGTGTGAGGAAAAAGTACTGAGGCTTTTTACTCCCTGCCTGGCCCAAAGGCTAGCCTCAGAGTTAAGCCTCAAACTAAACCCTAAATGACACATCCACAGTGCAGTGGAGGTGGCCTGAGCATCTAAGGCCCTGCAGAGAACTGGGAACTAAGAAAAGGAGCCCCTGTGGTCAAAAGAGCATGAGAAGAATCCTATTATCTTCTTCTTTTTTTCTCAATACTTTCACCTGGGGGGCAGTCTAGTCTAGTCCCAGCACAAGGGGGAAGAAGAATGGAGGATAGGGGGTGGGAAGAAGTGTAGCTGTAACATCAAGAGAGTCCCAGTTTCAGAACACTAGTAAAAAAGGGCTCTGGGTAGCCAAAAGATACAGGGGAAATCTCAGAAGAAAGAGCAAAAAGAGGATCCCCAACACAAATCCTAAGCTCACCTCCAAACTGCACAGTGGAGGAGAGGTGAAGAACAGCAGCAAAGACTTTGACAGCTATGACATAATCCACCATCCAAGTCCCAGATTATACTAAGAATGACACATATACAGAGTAGACCCAAGCACCATAACAAAGGCTATGAAATCATGGACATTGGAACCACCACCTACAAAGAGCAAGACAGAACTTGCAGTCTAAATCTAACTGGGTTGACTACGTACCAATATAAAACAACAAAATCAACATTATCTCCAGAGGATTTTTATAAAACCCAGAATCTCACAATATAATATCCCAAATATCTAAGATAAAAGCCAAAATAACTTGAAACACAATCAGTACAATCTGATCTATCCAACTCAAAAAAAAAAAGACAGCCAACAGATGCAAGCCTGAGTCAATCTGGATGTTAAAATTACCAAAGAGGATTATAAATCAGATTTTATAGCTATACTCTACCAGGTAAATGTGAACATTCTTGAAATGACTGGAAACAGAAGTTTTCAGCAGAGAAACAGAAAAATATAAAAAAGAATCAAATAAAAGTTTTAGAAATAAAAAGCACAATTTGTGAGGGGAAAAAACCTTACAGATGGAACAGAGAGTACAAAGATTGGGAGAAAAAAAAGGAAAACTCTCAGGAACCTGAGGGAGCATTATCAAAAAAATATAACATTTGTGCCGCTATTATCCTAGAAGGAAAGGAGAAAAAAATGGCTATAGAAAATAGATTTGAAGAAGAAGCTTCCCAAATTTGGTCAAAGACATACAGATTCAAGAAGTTCAGTAAACCTCAAATAAGACAAATTCAAAGACAACCATGCACAGAAAAAATCATTATCCAATAACAAAAAGCCAAAGGTATATATTTTAAAAAACCTTAAAAGAGCAAGGGAAATACAACACAAAAAAACAAAGATTAGAATGAGCGCAGATTTCTCATCAGAAACCATTAAAGTGAGAAAATAGTGGAATGATATCTTTAAAATGCTGAAAAAAACTCTCAACCCAGAATTTTATATCCAGCAAGAGTATCTTCACAGCATGAAGGCAAAATAAAGATATTCTCAGATGAAGGAAGACTAAGAGAATTTCATCAGTAGCAGACCTCCCTAAAAGAAATACTAAAGAAAGTTCTTCAGAATGAAAGAAAAGAACACCAGAGAGATACATGGAACTTTACAGGAATGAAAAAAAGAAATAAATACATAGGTAAATATAATAGATTCTTCTTCTCCCATTAACCTGACTGCTGAAAGTGAAAATTGTAACAGAGTATCTTGAGATTTTCAATGTCTATCAATTTAAAACACATAAATATTAGGGGTGCCTGGGTGGCTCAGTTAGTTAAGCAGCCGACTTCAGTTCAGGTCATGATCTCAGAGTTCACGAGTTCAAGCCCCACACTGGCCCTGTGCTGACAGCTCAGAGCCTGGAGCCTGCTTCAGATTCTGTGTTTCCCTCTCTCTCTGCCCCTCCCCTGCAGGTGCCCACTCGTGCACGCTCTCTCTCTCTCTCTCTCTCAAAAATAAACGTTTAAAAATATATATACATAAAGGGACAGAGAAAAAACAATAGCTAAGTTAAAATATAACACTACAAAATATTCTATACTTTGAAAGACAGGAAAGAAAAAAAACTGAACAAAAAACAAATATTCAAACATTATACATATATCCAAATACACTAAAAGTTATATCACATGTAAATGGTCTAAATTCACCAATTTCAAACAGAGACTGTCAGGTTGGATTTAAAGAAACACAAGCCAATAGCTCAATAGAGCACGTGACTCTTAATCTCAGGGTTGTGAGTTCAAGTGCCACAGTGGGTGTGGAGCCTACTTAAAACACACACACACACACACACAAGCCAACCATATACTGTCTACAAGAAACCCACATATATACAACGACATAGATTGGTTAAAACTGAAAGGATGGGAAAACATAGACTAAACAAACACTATCAAAAGAAAGCTTGAGGGGTGCATAGCTGGCTCAGTCAGTGAAGCATGTGACTCTTGATCTTAGGGTTGTGAGTTTGAGCCCCATGTTGGGTGTAGAGGCTACCTAAAATAAAACCTTAAAAAAAAAAAAAAAGCAAGCAAGCTTGAGTGGCTATAGTTATAGAAGACAAAATAAACTTTAGAACATGGAAAATTACCAGAGATAAAAAGAGTCTTTTCATAATGACAAAAGGGTTGATTCACCAAGAAAACAATCCTTTTAAAGACACCTCAAGGCTTCAAAATACTTGAAAAACAGAAATAATGGAAGAGAAATACTTGGAGACTTCAACACAATTATACTTGAGACTTCAACACATGTCTTTCGGGAACCTATAAAACACATGGACAGGCAATCAACAATATAGACTGATCACCACTATCAATCAACCTGACCTAATATGACACTTAGAGAACATTCCACCCAACAAGAGCAGAATATACATTCTTCTCCAGTGCATGTGGACAAATCACCAAAAAACAGACACATGGGCCATAATACAAACCTTAACAGATTTAAAATAATTAAAATAATATAAAGTATATTCTCTGACCACAACAAGAACACAAAAATATCTGGAAACCCCCAAATATTTGTAACTTAAGCAACACTTTTAAATAACCTACGGGTAAAAAAGAAAGTTCTAAAGGAAGTTTTTAAATTTTGTGAGCCCAATGAAAAGAAACAAAATCAACTAAAGCGAAAAGAGGAATTTATTATTAAATGCTTATATTAGACAAGGTCTCAAATTGTAACCTAAGCTTCCACCTAAGAACCAGAAAAAAAGGACAAATTAAACTTCAAACCAATGCAGAAGGAACTAATACAGAACAGAAATCAATAAAACTTAAAACAAGAAAATATAAAAAATGAACTAAACCGAAAGCTGCTTTTTTGAAAAGATTAATAAAATTGGTAATCTTTAGTTGGATTGATCAAAAGATAAAAATTACCAGTCTCAAAATGAAAAAGAAAATTATCACTACATACTGTACAAACATCCAAAGGATAAAAAAGGAATACTACAAACAACTCTATGCCCATAAATTCCTTCAAAGACATACTACCAAAATTCACTCAAGAAGAATTAAGTAACCTTAACAGTCCTCTATTACAGAAAGAATTAGTTAAACATATCAATTTATTTCTACGGATTGTGTTTTTGGTGTTTATTTAAGAAATATCTGCCTAACCTAGGGTCACAAAGGTTATCTCCTATGTATTCTTCTAGAGATTTTATAGTTACACGTTTAACATTTAGATCTATGATTAATTTTAAGTTTATTTTTGTGTAATGTGTGGGATATGAATCACAGTTTTCTTTTTTCCATGTGGATACAATTGTTCCAGCACCATAAAAAAAAACAAAAACAAAAAAACTACCCTCTTCCACTGAACTGCCTTTGCACCTTTGTTGAAATGAGGTGTCCCCGTACATGAGTCTATTTCTGAACTATTCCATCTCATCAATCCATTTAGCTTTACATCAATACCACACTGTTTTGATTACTGTAGCTACAGAACAGAGATTCAAATACAGTATCATTAGTCCTCTAACTTGTTTTGGTTAGCATAGGTCCTTTGCATTTCCATGTAATTTTGAAATCAGTTTCCCAATTTCTGCATCTTGTCAGATTTTTCTCTAAGAATTTCAGAAGAAATGAAAATTCATATTTACACAGAAATCTGTATGCTAATGTTTATAGCAACTTTGGTCATAATGACCAAAACTAGAAAAACCATTTACCTTCAAGAGGTAAATGGATAAACCACCTCTGGGATGCATCCATAAAATGGTACTACACAGCAATGGAAAGGAAGGAACTATTACACACACAGCAACATGGATGATTCTCAAATGCAATATACTACATTTACATTTGAATCTGAAGCCAGATTCAAAGGCTACGCAATGTATATATGATTCTACTCATAGAACACTGTGTAGAAGACAAAACTATAGCAGCAGAGAACAAACCACTGATGGTCAAGCACTGGAGTTGGGGAAGGATTTAATTTCAAAGGTACGGCTCTAGGAAACTGCTATGCATTTCAACTGTGGGTGGTGGTTACACGGCTCTGCATTTGTCAAAAGTGGAACTTTACTGTAATTTAAATATATCTAAGAAAAAAAAAATAAAGATCATGCATATAATAATCACAGACCTCCCTGAACAGCACTAAAAGTATACACCTATGGTATAAAATCTTATTTTCAATTAAAGAGTTTTTCAAAAATTTACTTGCTAAATATTTGTCTCTTACTTTATGGGTAGAAATTACGTTTATACAGTATATTAAACCTAGTACTATACTATAATACCAACCTATAGACTCAAAGGTCTATGTTTCTTAATTAGGAAACATTAGGATTACTCATCTATATGGAACTGTCAGACCACTCAACCACACCAATGAGATTAAGAAACTTCAGATGAATCCATATTTAAGCAATGGTTTCCAAAATGCTACCTGCAATCACATCAGAACCTTTCCCTGATGAAAAGCAGAGATAAATAACTTAAAATAAGAACAAGTTTCATGAGGTTCCAAAGAGAAATAATTTCCCTGGGCACTGTAATAGTTTTTATACTGTATCATACTCTTTTTCTAGACTGCATCACTTGAATTTTGGCCAAGATTTCTTAAGATTTACAATATAAAATTTAAAAAAAAAAGGAAGTTATGTATAGTGGCAATATTTTACTGACTACGGTCTGTAAATTCTCCATTTCTTTTATATAAAACTAAACAAAAGTTTAACTATAAAAGTCTAATAAATTTGGTTTTGTAAAGATAATAAATAGCATCTTTTGAGTCATTTCATCTTTTATTTTATTTTATTAATTTTTTTATTTTAGAGAGAGAAAGAAAGAGTGTGAACAAGGGAAAGGGGCAGAGAGAGAGAATCTTAAGCAGGCTGCATGTTCAGCATTAAGCCCCATGCGGGGCTCAATACCATGTCCCTGAAATCATGACCTGAGCTGAAATCAAGAGTCAAACATTCAACTGACCAAGTCACCCAGGTGCCTCTCATCTTTTATTTTATTTTTGTCCCTGTCCCAGCTTTGACTCTGTGTTGCTTAACTAAAAATAACTCATGGCACGGCAGTTGAAAATTATGGCCTTCCCTCTCAAAGAAAAAAGGAGTAAAATTCCAATATGTAGACTTGCTTTTCTCCAGTTAAAATACACACACAAATCTGACTGCAATTCATCCAACAAATATCTACTGAATGCCTTTTTATGCCAAATGTTGTGCTAAGTGTTGGGGGGTAGGATACAAAGATGAACAAGACAGTGCTAAGCTCTGAGGAACTCAAAGGTCTAAAATTTTCTATAAACTAGAAGAGTTGGCTTTTTTTTTTTTTTTTTTTTTTTTACATTTTAAGGCGATAGACACTTTGATAAACAAAGCTCACTGAAGATCATTATCTATGAGCCCCCTAGAGTCCAGGGATAAGAACCTTAGAGAATGGTTTTCATCTTCCAGTGCTTCTTTCTGCTGTCCACTGAAAAGAAGTATATAAACCCCTGATTTCTGTAAACAGAAATTACTTAACTTTTCAGGATTATACATATTTGGTGAACGTTCTCTAATCAAGAAAGCATCAGCTGTGGGCTGATCAAAAAAGTAATTTCACTTCCCTGTTACTCTACCATGAGGTAGATGAAAACAGGAGTTAATATGGAAAAGGCAGGTACATAAACGCAGAGAGGTAGGAAAATATATATTGATGCTGTCATTGTACTACAGAGAATACAATGCTCCTTCTCTTGCATGCTTACCAACTAATTTCATGACTCCGTAAGTACTTTTTCTAGGCATTTTAGGCCTAAGTGAAAAACAAGCACAACATGAATAATTTCTTCAGTTTCTCAGTATCTGGATATTAGCTACTGTATGCCAGGCACTATGCTTAGCAACAGAAAAACAAAAGTAGTAGTTATATTATGTATCTAGTACTGTAGGAACACAGGAGATGTCTTTGAAATCAACATTTAAATTCTGTCCATTAGGTAAAGACCCAGAAGATTTTGTAAAAGTGAGTGATACAATCAAATCAGTATTTTAAGACCCTTTACACCCCAAAAAAGTTGGGGGAAAAGACCATGAAGATTTTAAGACTATAATTCTGGGTACAGTCAGCTTGGAGACAGGGATATCTGTTATGAAGCTACTAGCACTATATGAGCATAATAATTTCCCCATACCAATCCGAGGTATTGTCACTCTTTTTAGTCTCCTACTCCAGGGAGAAACAGATGTCATCAGACAGAAATCCCTTCAGCTTTTTACCATCAAACCTAAAACATCTGCATTTAATCTCTCCATCTTCCCTGCTTTAAACAAGAACACACTACTTAAAATCTCTCTCTCCAACAGTGAGAGCTTTGCTACTAAACTAAGATATTCTGACCAACAGCTTCAGCATTATCTGGCAGCATACTAGGAATGCAGACTATCAGGTAGCACACCAGACCAAATGAATCATAACTTGCAATTTAACAAGATCCCCAGATGATTCACATCATGCACACTGAAGTTTAAAAAGCACTAGTCTTAACAGAAGCTGATTTTCTCCCAGTTTCTCAGAATCCTAAACACTATAGATATTCCATTCTCTCTCCTACCTCTATAACCTTTAAAAGACAAAACCCTACGCCCCCATTCCAATCTAATTTTTCAAAAAACTTTTCCACACTCCCCATCTCTATTTCTTCATATCCTACTTCTGGACCAATTCAAATCTGCCCCTTATCACCCTCCATTCAGCTCTCATTAAGATCAATGATCTTAGGGGGTGCCTGCATGGCTCAGTCGGTTAAGCGTCCAACTCGATCTCAGCTCAGGTCATGATCTCTCAGTTCTTGAATTCAAGCCCCACGTTGGGCTCTGTGCTGGCACTGCGGAGCCCTCTTGGGATGCTGTCACTCCCTCTCTCTGCCCCTCCCCCACTCATGCCCATACTCTCAAAATAAATAAACTTAAAAGAAAAAAAAAAAAGATCAATGCCCTTGAGAATGAGGCTAAAGCACACCTTTCAGTCTTCACCCTACTTGACCTCTCACCACAATTAAACACAATTGTCCTTTCTCTTTTTGAATCACTTTCCTCCTGTGTTGACATGTATACTAATGACGCAAAAGCAATGGTGGATGAAACTGCTGGTGCTTCAGCATGAATCAAGGCCAGGGGTACTAAACTGTACTACTACTAATTGGATTCTTCACTGCCAAGCTTTAGCATGGGGGGAGGGAGGAGCCAATTTCACTACAGAATAACCTTGATGAAGCAAAAATAATTATTTTACTGTAACTCAACCCTCGAATACCTATTTTTTTTAATATCCTACATCAGAAAATGGAAGTAAGTGTAAAGCACTTCTGCATCCTGAAGAATGATGGTTGTGTCAAAGGAAAGCACTGTTATAGAGCTGAACTAGACACTTTTTTCATGCAACACCATGTTTACTTGAAAGAACTTCTGACAAACCATGATTATTCAGACTTGGATATCTGGCAAACATTTTCTTAAAACTTAACAAAGTAAATAAGCCTTCCGCTTCAAGGAAAACAACTGACAGTATTTATCGCCAATGATAACATTAAAGCTCTCAAGCAAAAATGACAATTTTGGAAAACTTGTATCTGCCACCATGAACTGGACAGCTTCCCAATATTGAAACTTTTCTGATATCAGTATTCACATTAAACAAATGTGAGTTTGTGATACTGTACAATGACATATGTTAACATTTGGAATATCTGTACAGCTCAGTAAATCAATGATCAGTGCACAATTGTACAAGCTTAAAAATGGGTACAGAGTACAAAAAGTTCACTGACATGATTCAGAATCCACATTGTAACTAACCCTTAAGAAACTATCACTTGTCCAGTTTTGTATGGTATCAAAGAAGAATACCCATAATTATATTTAAAAAATCAGTACAACATTCCTCCCTTTGCCAACTACATCTATGGAGGATTTTTCTTTCATACATTTCAATCAAAATACAATGCAATAGACTGAATGCAGAGGCAGATATGAGAATCCAGCCAAATCCAAACTCATGTTCTTAGCCCCTCAAAACTCTTCCAGTGTTCTCTCTGAATGAATGGCACCATCATCCATTATAACCTGAATATTCCAGATACCTCCTTTCTCACTCTCTCATATACAATCATTCGACAAGTTCTATTTTACCTCCTGAATCTATCTCAAATCTATCCACTTCTTTTTACCTCTGTTACTACAAACCTCTCTCTCTCGATAATAATCTACCAAGTCTACAAGCATTTGTTCTTTCTGTCCTCTCCACCTATCTACTTTTGTTAGAGTAGTTAATGTTTTTGAAAGACAAACATAATCACATCAGTCACTCTTACAGTACTCCACAGTCTTCTATAGTACTTTTATCTCTTAAGATAAAACCAAAAGCTTTTCTTGTCATATATACAAGACTCCATCCCATCTAGCCTCTACCTTCTACAAAGCACTCTGCAACCTTTCCTTGTCCCAGTGACAGTAGTTTTCTCTAAGTTACTCAATCACGTCATACTTAGCCACTTCAAATTCTTCACACATCGCCTCTTCTTTGAACACCTTTCTACCTCACCTCTTCATACTTTATCCCATAAACTTATCCATCCTTCATATCTCTAGGAAAAACCACTTCCTCAAAGGAGGCCACAGTGACCATTCCCACCCCTCCAGGTCATGTGTGTTCTACATACTGTCATAGCACCCTAACCTTTTCCTTCATTGCACTTATCACAATTTATAACCACAATTTTATTTCTATAATTACTTAATATCTGCCTTCCCTATTAGACTAGTAGGCACCATAAGAGCAGAGACTCTATCTGTTTTGGTCATCACCATATCTCTAACATCTGACATAAAGTAGGAAGACAATTTAAAAGGTTAAACCCTTGTCACTGTTGTAGGTATTTTTTATTTTTTCCTGTAAATACACAACAGAAGGTTTTTACCACTGTATTCAACCACTTTGGAATCCAGACTCGAGACAGTCTTCTTTGGGATCTCACCCAAAGAATACACTAGGAAAATCTTTAATAGTTGTTGCCTTTGAACTGATCAGTCAGAAACAGGAGAGCAAGAGACTTTGTACTCTGTATCCTTTTGTGCCCTCATAATTAACTAAGATGATTATTTTTAAAAAAAGAGCCTTCTGGTACCTAAAAGTAGTACCCCTAATATTCCATTTCCTAGATCTTCTGGGGAAATCTTAGATTCCACCCTGAAAAGACAACTTTTCAATTATACTGTCTGAAAATATAGTAGGCAGGATCTACGAGAACCCAGGATGCACCTACTTATAATAGTACGTACAATAATCATCCATTTTAATGTGAATGCAAAATCATTTGTAATTCATTTAATTCTTATTAAATTTGTAACATATTAAATTTAACTCACTAACCACAAATGAAAGCAAAAACTAACCCCGAACTTGTATTTTACTCTCTAGGGCATAACCTTATAAGTTCAGGCATTACTAAGAAACATCACAGTTTCACAGAAAATGTATATTCATTAACTTCAAAAAGACAGTCAAAACTGGTACAAAAAATGGAGAGCCATATAAAATCTAAATTAAAGAAAAAGACTTAACATCTGCCTTTTTTTTTTTTTAATTTTTTTAACGTTTATTTATATTTGAGACAGAGAGAGACAGAGCATGAACGGGAGAGGGTCAGAGAGAGGGAGACACAGAATCTGAAACAGGCTCCAGGCTCCGAGCTGTCAGCACAGAGCCCAAGATGGGGCTCGAACTCACGGACTGCGAGATCGTGACCTGAGCCGAAGTCAGCCGCTCAACCGACTGAGCCACCCAGGCGCCCCAACATCTGCCTTTTTTGACTAAACAGACATATAACTATTAATATCTGAACATATATTTACTCAATGTAACTAAGGACTCTTTGCTAGTATCTTGTGAATTCAAGTTGGTATGGGAGATTTTCACCAATATTCAAAACATGCGTATCATCTTGTTTTTCCCTACCTTATTTGTTGACTGTTGCAAAGAATTTAAAAAGGCTCTCCAAAATCAATCACTTTTACAAAATAAAGTCCCAAAATGAAATTCAAAATTAGAAATTCAATATTAGTATGCAGCCCACTTTAACCAAAACACTTCTCACATACATTCTTTAATCCTCACAAAGAGCCTACAATAAAGAAGATAACTATTTTATAGAGAAAGAAAGGCTCTCAAAAGCTAAATTACATGTAGCTGATCAAGAATCCAAGAATCTGAACTCAGATCTCTGATGCCACAGCCCATTCTTTCCACCTCACTATGGGGCCTCTCTGGTTTAAATTTTCCTTATGACAAGAAAAATCTGACTAAAGAACAAAGAGAGCAAACTAAGTTTTGTTTCTTTTTTTAATTGTCACAAATTTAATCAAACATCCATTTTTAGGTAGACAAATGACTGTTATGCCACATGAAACAGGGATAACCATTCCAATTTGAAATAGTCTTGTATCTTTACTAAGTAAATAAAAAATATAAGTCACATTGACTTTAATTTCATCTTTCTTAAAATTACATTGTATCAAATATAAAAGTCTAGAAGGGAAAATGGAAAAAATAACAATTATGTTACGATGGTAGAATTTTATATAGGGATGAGTTTTATATTTTAAAAATGTCCTTAAAAATTGTTCTTATATGGTAACACTTTTTTTAATGCCATTACAAATTACTATACATTAGTACCCAAGAGAAGATGCAAAACAACCGTTAATTTGACTAGCAAGTGTAATTTTTTTTTTTTAATTTTTTTGAACGTGTATTTTTGAGAGAGACAGTGTGAGCCCCAGGGGAACTGGGCAAAGAGAGGGAGACAAAGAATCCAAAGCAGGTTCTAGACTCTGAGCTGTCAGCACAGAGCCCGACATGGGGCTCGAACTCACGAGGCCTGAGCCAAAGTTGGACATTTAACTGACTAAGCCACCCAGACACCCACAAGTATAACTTTTTAAAATACCAAAAGTGGAGCCCCTGGGC
Source organism: Panthera onca (assembly GCF_046562875.1). Lineage (NCBI taxonomy): Eukaryota > Metazoa > Chordata > Mammalia > Carnivora > Felidae > Panthera > Panthera onca. Next base: position 80,800,129 of record NC_138344.1, read on the forward strand.
GGATCAGTCGGCTAAGTGTCCAACTCTTGATTTCAGCTCAGGTCATGATCTCATGGTTGTGGGATCCAGCCTTCTGTCAGGCTCCATGCTGAACATGGAGCCTGCTTGGGATTCTCTCTCCCACCCTCTCTCTCAAAATAAATAAACTTTAAAATTTTTTTTTTTTTTTTTTAGGGGCACCAGGGTGGCTCAGTTGGTTAAGCGTCCAACTCTTAGTTTAGGCTCAGGTCATGATCTCACAGTTCATGAGTTCACGCCCCACATCAGGCTCCACACTGTAAGTGCTTAGAATTCTCTCTCTCTCTCTCTCTGTCCCTCCCCAATTGTGCTGTCTCTGTCTCTCTCAAAATAAATAAAAAATAAAAGAAAAAGAAAAATTAAAAACAAAAAAATTTTTTAATAAAATACCAAAAGTAATTCTCAAGTTAATAAAGACCTTCTAATGAAATCTATGAATATTCAAAATTCTACTTCACTTTGCTATGAATCCTGCTAAAACAAGTGTCAACAGGAGGGCTAAATTATTATAAAGTTTGTTAATAACAAAAACTAGTTGACATAAATGGGCCATTAACAAACTTTGATTTTGAAACTTTGTTTATAAGGGTTTTTATCCTAAGATTTTTATCATTTTAATCAGATTTACAACCAAAAGTTATTTTCGTTTATTAATTCATCTTCATTAATTATTCATTCAAAATTGAAAACAATTAAAAATACTTTGTCAATTTAGTAATAAGAGCCTTTATTGCCATCCAAAGAAATTAAAATAATTATACCAAGTTTTAAGTCAACATCTAAAACATTTTCTAATTTCTTCAAACTAGCATTAAAACAAATACAGAAAACAACTGAGTTTTCATTTACTAACTACTGGAATTAAAAATTGTAATTAATTAATATAAAATAAACAATAAAAACCAAATGTGTTCAGCATTCAGAAGAATGGTTAATCTAACTGGGCAAGTATCACACGAGGGAAAAAACAACATTTACAGCCAATCTAGTAATGAATTCTCTTTTACATTTCTGCACTAATTCTACATTAAAACCTCTGAATAAAACTGTTTAAACTCTCTAAAATTTCAAAATCTGTTTCTACCATTCCAAAAATATGCTATAAGAGTAACATCCAATTTAAACCCTCCAAACTGAAATTTACAAAGCAATCATTTGCTTTAACAAAAGTACAATGTCATATAATACTAATGAAGAAAGGGGAGATTGGAAACTAAGTTCATTATCTTTTCTATTTCCTTGTTTATTTCAAGGTAATTTCTTGGTACAGAAATAGGTACCTTTAAAGAAGTATTTGTATTTTCTCAGTTCATAACATATTTTGAAAATGAATCAAGTTACAATCAGTTTTCCCTAATTCCTATTCATTCAACAAACATATTTGTGTCATGACAATGATCATTACAGGAATTTCTTCACTTACTAATTTTTATTTCTCAGAAATAAAATGCAAAACTGCAGAAACTTCTAAAAAGTTAACTTGAAAAGTCACTAGAGAAAATTCTATGCAAAGTGAAGTCAGCAAATGGTTGAAAACAGATGTCACCAGAGCAACTCCAAAAGATGATGAAGGGATGTACTTACGTTTCAAAACAACGATCCACGTTGTCAGACATCAAAAGCAGCATGCATAGCTGTTCAAGGGCTATTAGCTGCATGTCCCTTTCATCTCCCTGTCCCATCTGTAGCCATTCCAACAATGTATCAGGATCCACATCTGCCATGGTTTTTTAAAAGCCTCTTTGCTTAAATTAAAAAAGTAAAAGGAAAATTCCTTTAAATATCCAGGACAGATCAGCTTGGGTTAAAATTTTTTTTCTTTTATATCAGCTAGAACCAAATGTTCCTGGTGTCCTAGGAATTAGAAAAGACTCATAAGTATGTTTGGAGAAAGTACTTTAAAGCAGTTTTTCCACTTTCCTTATTCCTCAGGTTTAATGTTTATATATCATACTAAATAAAAACCAGTTTTGCACAAGAGTATAAGGGTAGGTAGTTTCTACTTAACTGGAAACCAGAGCTGTCTTTGTCAAACACAGTCAAACAAGCTTCAGATCCCACTACTGCTATCACCAACGTCTGTGCCAAAAGGCAAAGAACACCTTCCTAAAGGTTCTTTTTTTTTTTTCCAGCAAACTTCTTCCCCCGTCCTCCACCCAAAACTGATCTTCAGATAAGGGTTAGATTCAGTATTTTGAGGAGGCTCTAAACACTTTGATCCAATCCCCCTCTAAAATAAATTTCTGCTTTAAGATTATCTCCAATTCCACAAATTCTGCCGACTTCCTAATTTACTTACTGCTTCTTAAGATGTCCACATACGAACAATAATTAGATACAAGATGTATCTATGAATAAAGGCTTGGTTAAGAGTTCTGGCAGTCTTGGCAACTATTCTTAAAAGTTTAAAAAAGAAATGCTAAAAGTAAATGCAATGGACTAACACCTTACGGATCAGAATACAAGCCAATCTACGGTCCTCTTTCCCCATCCCCACAGAATGGGGCAGTTGGCTTAAAAACAAAACAAAACAAAAACAAAAACACGAAATAAGAGAAGCAGCCCCAAAAGGCAAGTCATTACAAAAGCCCGTAGGCACCCTGACGGGACGACAGCTTTGGGTCCCACGTACGCCAGCTGCAGGTGTGTGAATCCAACCGCGGATCACGGTGGGCACCCAACGGCGGCGACCAGCAGGAATGACCCAACACTCCGGGCCCAGCCGAGCCCCGCGCCGGGAGGCGCAGGCACCGCGCTCTGGTTTCTTGGCACCAAACCCCGCTAAGTTAGCTACCTGTGTCTAGGAGGGGGAAGTTCAGGAGGAGAAGCAGCAAGCCTCCAGTGCCCAGAGCAGGCCGGCGGGCCGAGCAGGGCGGCGGGTCTCTCGGGAGCTGCGCCCGGAACTCCAAGGCTCCGGGGGACGTCCCTGGCCGACCCGGCGGCGAACCCTTCTCAAGGGCAAGGGGGGCCCGCCGCGGGCTCCGGCTCCGGCAAGCCGGGCCCCGCCGCGGGCAGGGCCGAGGGACGGGAACAAAGGGGCTAAGCGGGTAAGCCCGCAGCAGCCCGGCCGACCTCAACTGGAGCTGGGGTCTCGCTCCCGGGACGCCGCCGGGCATCCCGGATCCCGGCCCACAGGCTGGCCCTTCCGACCGCGTAAGGCACTCCCGCCTCCCTATCCTTTAAGCTCTTACCCGGGCTTGTCGTCCCAAACCGCTCCGTCCAGCTCCAAGCAGGCCGCGGGCAGAGCCAGGCCCGGCCGCGGCCCTCGAGTTACCAGGAAGCCGCAGGCCGCGCAGGTCGAGCCGGGCAAGCGGCACAGGAAAAGCCGCGCCTCGTCCCTCCCCTTCCTCCGTGGGGACCTGGTGACAGGGAAGCGAGAGGTTCCCCCGACCGGCTGCAACCAGCGCACGTCCGGTCCCCGGCACGCGGCTCCTCAGGCCTGAAGCTCAGAGGCTCGCGCGGTGCTGCCGGCGGCGGGGGGAGGCCGCGTCCATCGCGATCCCGGAGGGGTAAGGGAGGAGGGTCGAACGAGAGCGGGGCGGGGAAGCTGCGGAGGGCAGCCGAGCTTGGCGGAGGCGGAGCAAATCGACTCTCCCGACAGCGGCCCCGCAGGCAGCCACGTGGGGCGCTGCGGAGACCTGTCGGCCGGCGGCGCAGGAGCGCCAACCTGGGGCGCCGGGCGACCGGACGCGTGGCCGCCGCTACCGGGACGGTGTGGCCCCGCGGGCCTCGGACTCCCTTTATCAGGAGTCGCTTTTCGGTCGGATGCCTTGGCGCTTGTACGCTTCGCTGGCAATGCGAGCACGCTCCCAGCACCCCCGCACACTGGTGCACGCACGCTCAGCTTGTTTTGCACCGTGCCTACACACTTAGCGTGCTCCTGCTGTTAGGCCCCCACGCTGCACGTCATAGCGGTGGCCCAACCTGTCCTTGCCTAGTCTCCGGCGCGGCGGCCCGCACTCCGACGCGAGCTCCCCTCCTCCCAGCCCAGCAGCCCTACTCGCACGCGGAAGTGCGTCGCAGGAGGAAAAGCACCCTCCCCCCCACCCGGTGTCCTGGGAGGCGAACCCCCTGCAGTTCACGGGAAAGAAAACCTTTCACCATAACCCTGAGAAGAAAATATTTTCAAGTATTATCTCCATCCCACTGATAAGAAAACTGAGCTGCAAAAAGCGTGAATTCAGGCTCAGGGGCGTCCCGGTAAGCAGCGCAGCTGAGAGTGTGCGTTTGACTGTCTTTTCTGTGGGTTGTGGTCTCAAGTACATCCGTGGTTATTCCTTTCAAACGTTTTGTTTTACACGCTTTGAAAATAAAATCCGCTTGCTTCTAAGACGTACTTGGAGATTTTTAGGATGTAGTTAATTGAAAATGTAAATATAGCTGTTTTTAATAAAGAAACGAACCCCTTGGTTTGTGAGATAAGCAAACCCATACCTCGGACACTCTCACTGTACTTTCCCCTTTTCATCTTTTAAACAAAAATGAATATTACATGATAGTATTTGTGTCCCTGTAAGCAACCTGCATATGCTTAGCCAGTATTTTGGAAATTACAGATTTTCACTTCAAACATATATAGGCACGTGTCCCACTGTCGCAGGTAATGATCCCTAGGTCTCCTGTTAACAGTTCAAATCAAGAGAAAAGGGTAGAGGATTCCACTATCTTGTCACAACTACAACACATACAGAAAATTCTTTGGTAGCTATAAACATGATTTGGAGCTACCAGGAAAATCTTCAAGGAGGAAGTAGCATTCTTTCTGTACCTTGAAGAATGGGTGGAATATAGACTGCAAGGGAGGGGGAAGAAAACAAGCAAAGCCTGGTATCTTCTGACAAAGGAAAGAGGGACAGTGCCCAGAGCAAAGAATCTGCATTCAACAATGAAGGGGAGAGAAGGTAGGGACTAAAGTAAGTAGGGCCTCGAATGCCAGATGCAGAATTTAAGTTTAGGTGAGTAGCAAGTTTTGGATTAGAACACTGACTAGAAGAATTAGGTCTTAGAAAGATTGATAGAATGGCTTAAAAGGAGCTACCTAGATGAGAAAATTAGCTGGGAGGTTGCTGAAATTCTCCATAGGTGGAGGGAGAAAGGGCCTAGTTATTGGCAATAAGAATAAAGAGCTAGGGGCGCCTGGGTGGCTCAGTCGTTGAGCGTCCGAATTCGGCTCAGGTCATGATCTCACAGCTCGTGAGTTTGAGCCCCACGTCGGGCTCTGTGCTGACAGCTCAGAGCCTAGAGCCTGCTTCTGCTTCTGTGTTTCCTTCTCTCTCTGCCCTAAACCACTCACAGTCTGTCTCTGTCAAAAATAAATAAACATTAAAAAAAATTTTTTTTAAAGAATAAAGAGCTAAATCTAAAAAATATTTTTATTTTTTAAAAAGATATATCAGAATTTAAATGATTGACTTCATTTCGGTTTTTTTTGTTTTGTTTTGTTTTTTTAAGCTTGCAGAGAGAGCACTTGGAAGCTAGGAAAATGATTATGCTATTAACAGAAAATAGAAAAGTTACAAGAGGGGCACCTGGATGGCTCATTTGGTTAAGCATCAGACTCTTGGTTTGGGCTCAGATCATGATCTCACCAGTTAGTGAGTTTGAGCCCGGTATCCAGCTCTGCACTGACAATACAGAGCTGCTTGGGATTCTCTCTCTCTGCCCCTTGAGCTCTCTCTCTTTCTCTCTTTCTCCCTTTCTCTCTTTCAATATAAAAAAATTAAAACTTAAAAAAAATGAAAAGTTGGAAGAGACTACTCTTTACTAAATTTTTTTTAAAGATTTTATTTTTTTTAAGTAATGTCTACACCCAATGTGGGGCTCGAACTTACAACCCAGAGATCAAGAGTTGCATGCTCTACTTATTAAGCCAGCCAAGTGCCCCCACTTTACTGAAATTTTAAGGTGTATTTTCCCTTATTCCTTTACCATCTTTATTCGCACCATCTACTTCTACTTCAAAATGAATGACTGAGGTATGCTTTAAAGAAACCTTATCCAAAAAGTACTGTGACTTTTATTGTAATTATTATTTTAAATTCAAATGTGAACAAGAACATTGAAGTAAAAGAATAAAGCCCTGAAGAAAACAGATCTTGTGATGGCAACTGACCGTACTTGAATATATGTCCCAAGAAACCAAGATATGTTTACCTGGTAATATTTCACCTTGGTGTCAAAATATAAGAATAATGGCCTTTGGGAATTGCTATGTGCCAGGCACAGTGAGTCACAGACCTCATCTTCAATAAACTATAAATCTAGGGGAGGGTAGATGTGAACACAGTTCCCTTGTCTGCCTCTGTGGTAGTGCTTATCACATAATATTGTCAAGTACACTGAGAACATCAAGGAGGTAATGGTATCTCAGAAGGCTTCATAAATGATGTGTGAACTAGATCGCAGATGTTGAGTTAGAGCTGGCCAGACATTAGGAAAACCATGTGGAGAGGCATAAAAGTGTGAAGAATGCTCCTCACCTTTTGGCATAGGCCCCACTTCTATGAAATATCTTCAGAATATACAGTTACTGGGATCCATTCACAGGTTCAAAAAGGAAATTCTCATCATTCAAATTTAAACTCTTATACCACCAACTGACATTACTATGAATTTATTTTTAAAATAAGTCTTATCTTATGAATAACACAGTTATATGCCATTACATATTTTATATATCAAAAGCATCATTAGATGTAAACATTTCAAACAGGCTACAAATAAGATATCTGGGCATTTCTTCAACTATTAACTGGAAATGGGAGTGTCCCTGGCTTCTCTCAACTTTTGAAAGGCTGCAACTATGAAGGAGTGTAGCCATTTTGAAACAGTAGAAAATTAAGTTTGGCTCGAACCTAGAATAAAGTTAGTGGCCAGAAGAGGACATTGAGGTTAATTGGAATTCATTTTCTAAAGGTCTTAAAACACCATGCTAAGGAGTCTGAAGTTTGTTCTTTGGGCAATGGGGAGCCCTTGAACATTTTAAACAAAGGAGTACTATGATATGATGCAGGTTTTAGGATTATTAGCCACCCTTAAGCTAAAATTGGTTTCCATAAGGGCACCTGGCTGATTCAGTCAGTAAAGCATGCGACTCTTAATCTCAGGGTCTTGAGTTCAAACCCCACTTTGGGCATATAGCTTACTTAAGAAAATTTTAAAAATTAAAAAACATAAAATTGATTTGTATAAAGGTTTACAGTTAGCAAAAGACTAAAAAATATTTAATCTTCCTATATTATTTTAATATATTTGAAAAATGACCTAACAGAATTAGCACAAATATTTTCTTTATATTACAAACAAGAAAAAATTCAGAGAAATTAGGTGACTTGCTCAAGGTCTCACAACTAGTAAAGGACAGGTCTAGTTCTCAAACATAGGCCTTCAACTCTGACTCTTAAGAGTGTAAAGGAATATCAGGGCACCTGAGTGGCTCAGTCGGTTAAGCATCCGACTTCGGCTCAGGTCATGATCTCATACCTTCCCTCTACCTTCCCTCATGCTGAAAAACAAAACAAAACAAAACAAAACAAAACAAAACAATGTAGCAGTCTGTGCCATCCCTGACTTGTTATCCAGATTCTTCCATAATATTTCCAGTGTTGGGAAATTATTACTTTATGAGGCACTGCATTTTACTTTGATCTACCAGCTCCAATTATTAAAAGACTGTATGGTAAAAAAGGTTATACATTAGAGTTGGCCAAGCAGTGTGTGAAACCTAGTTCCCATTTTACTAGCTTGGTGAACTTGGTAAATTATTTAAGCCTTCCAGACCTCAGTTTCTTCATATATAAAATAGGATAGCCACAGCTACCTAATCAGATGGATATGAGAAGAATTGAAGAATGGGGCACCTAGGTGGCTCAGCTGGTTAAATGGCTCAGATCGTGTTATCAACGGTTCATGCGTTTGAGCCCTTCATCGGGCTCTCTACTCTCAGTGCCCATCCTGCTTCGGATCCTCTGTCTCCCCCTCTTTCTGCCCCTCCCCACATGCTCTCTCTCTCAAAAATAAATAAACATTTTAAAAAACTTTTTTTAAAGAAATGAAGGAGGTTATATATGCAAAGAACCTAGGCCAGTAGTTCTGAACCTTAGCTGCACATTAGATTCACTTGGGGAACTTTTTTTTTTTAACTTTTTTTTACAATACACTATTTTTTCAGATCCATTTTAAGCTCACAGCATAATTGAGCAGAAAGTACAGTTTCCATATACCTCCTACCTCTATACCTGCACAACCTTCCTCACTATCAAAATCCTCACTATCAAAATAATTATATTTATTACAATTAATGAATCTACATTGCCACATCATTATCACTCAAAGTCCATGTTTTATGTTGGGATTCACTCATGGTGTTGTACATTCTATAGGTTTTGACAATGAAATGCATCATGACACATTTTCATCATTATAGTATCATACAGAATAGTTTCACTGCCCTAAAAATCACCTGTGTTCCATCTATTCATCCCTCCCTCCTCAGTAGCCCTGGCAACCACAAATCTTTTTACTGTGTCTATAGTTTTGCCTTTTTCAGAACGTTGGACTAGTTGGGATCATATAGTATGTAGCCTTTTGGGATTGGCTTCTTTCGCTTAGTAATATGCATTTTCCCTTAGTAATGTGCATTTAAGGTTCTTCCATGTCTTTTCATGGTTTAATAGCTCATTTCTTTTAGGACTGAATAATATTCTGTTGTCTGAATGTACCATATTAATCTATCCACCCACTGAAGGACATCTTGGATGCTTCCAAATTTTGGCAATAGGAATAAAGCTGCTGTAAACATCCATGTGTAATTTTTTTTTCATGGGCAGGTTTTTCTGTGGACATAAGCTTTCAACTCATTCGAGTAAATACCAAGGAGCATGAATTCTAGATCATATGGTAAGAATATGTTTAGTTTTATTAAGTATAAAACTGTCTTCCAAAGTAGCTGTACCATTTTTGCATTCCCATAAACAATAAATGAGAGTTCCTGTTGCTCCACATTCTCATCAGCATTTGGTATTATCATTGTTTTGAATGTTGCCCATTCTAATAGGTATATAGTGGTATCATATTGTTGGTTTATTTTGCAATTCCCAGAGTGCCTGGCTTGTTCAGTTGGTAGAGTATGCAACTCTTGATCTCAGGGTCAAGAGTTAAAGCCCCACATTGGGCATGGAGCCTACTTAAACAAACAAACAAACAAACAACTAATAATAATTTGTAGTTCCCTAATGACATCATATTGGGCATCTTTTCATATACTTATTTGCCACATGCGTATCTTCTTTGGTGAGGTGTCTGTTTGGATCTGTGGCCCATTTTCAAATTGGATTATTCATTTACTCATTGTTGAATTTTAAGAGTTCTTGGGGGCATCTGGCTGACTGAGTTGGTGGAGCATGCAACTCTTGATCTCAGGATTGTGGGTTCAAGCCCCATGTTGGCTGTAAATATTACTTAAAAATAGAACCTTTACCAAAAAAAAAATTAAATTAAATTAAATTAAATTAAATTAAATTAAATTAATAAAATAAAATGTCAGATACCCAGGCCATATCTCAGACCTCATCAGTCAGAATCTCTGAAGGTAAGGTCTAACCATCAGTACTTTTTAAAGTGTAGTAAGAGACTCTAATGTGTAGCCAAGGCTTAGAGCCATTGGCCTAAGTCAATACAATAATAACAACATTTAAGTATAATTATAGTAATTCTTATTACTATTGCAGCTAGATTTTATTGGACACTTACCATGTTCTAACACTCTTCTAAATGTATTACAAGTATTACTTCATTATGGGTATTAACTACTTTGACCTACTATCTGTGTGACCTTGGTCTTTCTGAGCTTTGTGTTACTGATCTGTAAAGACCAAGACGATGATAGAAAGTAACCCCTCATTGAATAATATTAAACAAGATGATGCATATAAAAGGCATATCATATGTTAAATACTCAAAAGTGCCAGCTACTAATATTATTGTATTACTGGTTCTGCTTTCTTATGTGGTATGCTAGGTCTGCTCCCTCTTTCATAAGATAGGTCATGAAACAATTGAAGACAACAGTCATGTTCCCATGTCCTCTCTTCTCCAGGCAAAGCAAGTCCAGTCCCTTTGACTGCTTTACCCTCCTTAGGTATGTTCCAGCTTCCCCATGTTCATTAACTGATTCCTAAGCCAAAAACAGTGCTTCACATGAGGAAAGACCAGAACAAAGGAGTGCAGTCTTTGTTGCATTGGGTTGGGAGGGTGGTAATCACATCCCTCTTCTGGCTCACACAGAGTTTGCAGTAAGCTAAAGTTGTAATGCCTTGCTCCCTCAACTTCCAAGGCAGCTTTCCTTCTTCACTCTTTTCAGTAGATATTTTTGACCTTACTATTTAGACTTATTAAAATCATTTTGCTCGTTCTGTCTCAGTGCTGCCTTCTGTGGCAATCTTTTTGAATCCTGATCAAATATGACAATGTATCATCCATACCCCCAGACTCTTTATTAGTAGTCAGTTAGGTAAAGGTGTGGGACAGAACATGGCCAAAACGAAGGCTCTGGCATATTATAAACCGTTCACTAGGGTTTATTGGTGAAATAAACCTTACTTATCCATTTACTTACTTATTTCTCCATTAAGTAACATCCTCTGGATATAGTTGTTTAGGCAACTATGACTTTATCTTATGACTTTGCCTAACAACATAATCACCTGACCCACTTTTCTCCTTCTTGGCAATAAGAATTTTAATATACTTTCATTTAAAAAGTGACAATATTGGGGCGCCTGGGTGTCTCAGTTAAGCGGCCAACTCTTGATTTCAGTTCAGGTCATGATCTCACGGTTGTGGGATTGAGCACCACATTGGGCTCACTGCCAAGTGTGGAGCCTGCTTTGGATTCTCTCTCTCTCCCTCTCTCTCTCTGCTCATGCTGGCTCTCTCACAATTAATAAATAAACTTAAATAAAAATACAAAGTGCCAATATTGAGAAAATGAAAACCAAAATTGAATTTTGTAGTATAATATGAACATATTTATATGTAAGAATTTAAAGGAAATCATTTCAAATACCCTTTTTTAAATTAAAAAAAAATTAATTAATTAATTAATTTTGAAAGAGAGGGAGCATGAACAGGAGAGAGGCAGAGAGAGAGAAAGAATCCCAAGCTGGCTCCACACATCAGCACACATCAGCACAAATATGGGTGTCAAACCCAGGAACCATGATATCATGATCTGAGCCGAAACCAAGAGTCCAACACTTAACTGACTGACCCATCCAGGCACCCCATCAAATACCTTCTTGAAATTGACTTGCTTCTACTGTGGCTCCCGAATAATAACATTTGAGGAAGTTGGATGAAGAATATATATAGGAACTCTTATTTTATTTGTAACTTTTTTTTATGTTCAAACTTATTTCAAAATTAAAAGTTAAAAAACAAAACAATAAGATTAGCTTGAGCTGATGAATTCTTAGTAATGCCATCTACTAGGAATCACTCTTCTAAAGATTTCAAAAATGATGTATTTAAAAATAAATTATAGAATTTTGACAGTTTGTTACAAGATTCACCATATCCAATATATATTCCTTGGTTGTGAAGACAAAAAAACAAATTGTAGTTGTAAAAGTTGTATGCTTTATGTTCCTAGATAGCTTGTTCTTGCTCCAAAGCTAAAAAAAACCCTTCTGTAATTTGCTATTTGTCAACATCCTGTATCCTTCATCTTGAGAAAAATTATTCTTTCCAATAAATAGTTTATTATTTTTCTTTAGCATACTTGGGTGCATAATAGTTACTTTACAGGTTTAGTTAGAGGAAAAGTAGGATCTGATTTATAAAAATTCATTCAATAGAAAACTTTCAAGGACCTAACTTTTGTAAAGAATTATATTCTCTAATTATAGGTTTCAAAATGTGTATTAGTGGAAAACCTTATATAAGTTGTATACATTTGAAGTTTGTCCTTCTGGATATTTGCCATTAAGGGATTATTGTTAATCATTTTTATTTTATCTATGATGATGGTATAATAGTATATTTTTGTAAAAAGAGTCCTTATCACTTAGCAAGGCATATGAAAACATTTACAGATGAAATGATATGATAACTAGGATTTGCTTCAAAATAATTTGAGGGACACCTGGCTGGCTCAGTTGACAGAGCATCTAACTCTTTATCTTGGTCATAAGTTTGAGCCCCACCATGGGCATAGCGTTTACTTTAAAAATAAATAAATAAATAAGAGACACCTGGGGAGCTCAGTTGGTTAAGAATCCAACTCTTGATTTCTGCTCAGGTCATGATCTCATGGTTCATGATTTCAAGCCCCACAATGGACTCCATGTTGAGAGTGTAGAGCCTCCTTGAGATTCTCTCTCTCTCCCTCTCTCTCTGCCCTTCCTGTGGTTCCTCTCTCAAAACAAGTAAAATAAACTTTTAAAAAATAAAAATAAATAAATGAAATAAATAAATAAATAAGTAAATAAGTAAATAAATAAATAAATGAAATGAAATGAAATCTTTAAAAAAATAATTTGAGGGCGTAGGGGGTAGAGTTAGATGAAACACATTTGGCCATACATTGAGGATAACTACTGAATCTGGATAATAGGTATACATGGGGGTTCATTTCATTTTTTTTATGTTTATTTATTTTTGAGAGAGAGAGAAAGAGACAGAATGTGAGCAGGGGAGGGGCAGAGAGAGAGGGAGACAGAATTTGAAGCAGGCCCAAGCTCTGAGCTGTCAGCACAGAGCCTGACACAGGGCCCGAACTCAGGAACCGTGAGATCATGACCTGAGCCAAAGTCAGATGCTTAACCGGCTGAGCCACCCAGACACCCAAAAAATGACAAATATTTTAAACCATAATAGCAAGTTACCAAATCACAAACAGATTACAATACCATTTTCTTTTATTTGTTTGTTTGTCCTTGGTAATCTTTTTTTTTTTTTATCTTTAATTTTAATTCCAGTATAGTTAACATACAGTGTTATATTTGTTTCGGGTGTACAGTATAGTGACTTAATTCTATACAATTCTCAGTGCTCATTGTGATAAGTGTACTCTTTAATCCCCATCACCTATTTCACCCATCCCCACACCTACCTCCCCTCTGGTAACCATCTGTTTATTCTCTTTAGTTAAGAGTCTGTTTCTTGGTTTGTCTCTCTCTCTTTTTTTCATTTGCTTGTTTGTTTTGTTTCTTAAAATTCCACATATGAGGGAAATCATACAGTATTTGTCTTTCTCTGACTGACTTATTTCACTTAGGGTTATATTGTCTAGCTCTATCCATGTTGTTGCAAATGGCAAGATTTCATCCTTTTTTATGGCTAGGGAATATCCATAGAATATATATACCACATCTTCTTTATCCAGCTATCATTGGACATTTGAGCTGCTGCCATAGTTTGGCTATTGTAAGTAATGCTACAATAAACACAGGGGTGCATATATTCTTTCATAGTGTTTTTGTATTCATTGGGTAACTACCCAGTAGTGCAATTACTGGATTGTAGCATAGTTGTATTTTTAATGTTTTGAGGAACCTCCATAGTGTTTTCCACAGTGGCTGCAGCAGTTTGCATTCCCACCAACAGTGCATGAGTGTTCCTTTTTCTCCACATTCTTGACAACACTTGTTGTTTCTGCTGTTGTTTTTTTTTAATGTTTATTCATTTCTTTTGAGAGAGAGAAAGAGCAAGAGTGTGTTTGCGCATGTAGGGGAGGGGTAGAGAGAGAGGGAGAGAGAGAATCCTAAGCAGGCTCCACGCTCAGTGCAAGATAGGGCTCAATCTGACAAATTGTGAAATCATGACCTGAGCTAAAATCAAGAGTTGGACACTTAACTGACTGAGCCACCCAGATACCACTGTTTCTTGTGTTTTTTATTTTAACCATCCTGACAGGTATGAGGTGATATCTCGTGGTAGTTTTGATTTGCATGACAAGTGATGTTGACCATCTTTTCATGTGTCAGTTGGCCATCTACATGTCTTTGCAAAGTTGTTCATAGTTTCTCTAAATTTTTTAATTATTTGTTTTTTTTGGTGTTGGATTGTGTAAGTTCTTTATATATTTTGGATAGTAACCCTTTATTATATATGTCATTTGCAAATTTATTCTTCCATTTAGTAGGTTGCATTTTGGTTTATTTAATTATTTCCTTTGCTGTGCAGAAGTTTTTATTTTGATGTAGTCCTGGTAGTTTATTTTTGGTTTTGTTTCCCTTGCCTCAGGAGACATAGCTACGAAAATGTTGCTGTGGTCGATGTCAAAGAAATTACTGCCTGTGTTCTCTTCTAGGATTTTTATGATTTCAGGTCTCACATTTACATCTCTAATCCATTTTGAGTTTATTTTTGTGTATGGTGTAAGAAAGTGGTTGAGTTTCATTCTTTTGCATGTAGTTGTACAGTTTTCCCAACATTATTTGTTGAAGACACTGCCTTTTCCCATTACATATTCTTGCCTCGTTTATCAAAGATTAAGTGACCATATAATCATGGGTTTGTTTCTGGGTTTTCTATCCTGTTCCATTGATTGGTGTGTCTGCTTTTGTGATAGTATCATACTATCTTGTTTATTACAGCTTTGTAGTATACCTTAAAATCTGGAATCTTGATACCTCAAGTTTTTGTGGGTTTTTTTCAAGATTGCTTTGACTATTTGGGGCCTTTTGTGGTGCCATACAAGTTTTAGGATTACTTATTCTAGTTCTATGAAAAACATTGTTGGTATTTTGTAAGATCCCATTTTAAAACTCTATGTATACTTTGAATAAACATTAAGGGAGAAGTTTAAAAGAATGTACCTCAAACTGTTAAGTGATTTCCTCTGAAAAGTGGATTCAAAGAAAGGTAATAAGGGAGAGCACTTTAATTTTTTTATATATCCCTTTTCATTGTTTAAATTTTTTTTACAATCACTTTTGCAATTAAAAAATTACTTTAGGGGCACCTGAGTGGCTCAGTCGGTTAAGTGTCCAACTTCTGCTCAGGTCATGATCTTGTGCAGTTCATGGGTTTGAGCCCCACGTCAGGCTCTGTGCTGACAGCTTAGAGCCTGGAGCCTGCTTTAGATTCTGTGTCTCTATCTCTCTCTGCCCCTCCCCCACTTGCACTCTGTATCTCTCACTCACAAAAATAAACGTTAAAATTTTTTTTTAATTAATGTAATGCATTAATAGTGGAAAATTTGGAAAATTATGACAATAAAAAGAAAAAATCACCTACCACATTGAGGTTATTATTAACATTTTGATAACATTTATGGCCTTTTTTTGTAGACATAAACATTTATAAAATCATACATATTACAGATTGTGATCATATTATCAAACACTATGAAGTTAATATGACATTACACAAGTCTTAAGCCTTTTTCTTGGACTTCTTACCAAAGTCCAAAATTCATCTTCCCATTACTATCCAAACTCATGTGTGAGTGAAAGAGTTTTTTATCCCTTTTATCAGGTAACTAAAGATGCCTAAGGGCTAGGTTTTGATAACCAGAGCCAGGAAAACTAGCTGCTTAAAATTCTACTCTTAGAGATCACTGTGTCTGTCTAGCAGAGTTAAAGAGGTGAACAGTTATTCAGATAAAGCTGCTTAGGATAAAAATCAATCTAGGTCATTCAAAACCAAAATTATCTTTTACTTCCCTAGAGGTCATTTGCCATAGATTATTTGTCTAAAGGCCTAAGAAGGTAAATCAGAATTTAACATAAATGGAAAATTATTTTACTTACTAGGCAAATGCCAATGCCTTGAGAATACCTGCAAACTATGTATATGTATCATTAATGTGGGAATGTAGATATGCTGAGATACCTAGAGATTAAGGCAGAGAGTTTCTTGACCAAGAAAATTAACCACCAGTTAATTTTCAAGTTTTCAAGGAAATTTTATCAATACTAGTTTTTTTTTGACAATCATCATGACTATTTCATTGCAAGGTTTTTAATTATTATTCAGTTTCTTTAGGTTTATAGTCAATTTTCTGATGTGTATATCATATGTTATATATATGTTTATATTTTATATTACAAGTCATATATATGCATTATGAAGTTTACATTTAGATATATACATGTGTACATCGTAAATATGTATATATAAACCGAATAACAGGTCTATTGATGTATAATTCATATATCATGAAGTTCATCCTTTTAACGTGTACAGTTCAGTAGTTTTTAGCATATTCACAGAGTTGTGCATCAGTTACCACTGTCTAATTTCAGAACATTTTCATCACCTTAAAAAAGAAACCCTGGGGTGCCTGGGTGGCTCAGTCTTTTAAGCATGTGACTTTGGCTCAGGTCATGATCTCGTGTTTCATGAATTCGAGAACTGAGTCAGGCTCTGTGCTGACAACTCAGAGCCTGGAGCCTGCTTTGGGTTCTATGTCTTCCTCTCTCTCCCCCTGCCCCGCTCATACTGTTTCTCTCTCTCTCTCTCTCAAAAATAAATAAATTAAAAAAAAAATTTTTTTAGGGGTGCCTGGGTGGCTCAGTCGGTTAAGCTATTGACTTCGGCTCAAGTCATGATCTCATAGTTCGTGAGTTCAAGCCCCACATCAGGCTCTATGCTGACAGCTCGGGGCCTGGAGCCTGCTTTGGATTCTGTGTCTCCCCTTCTCTCTGCCCCTCCCATGCTCATACTCTGCCTCTCTCTGTTTCTCAATAGTAAATAAACATTAAACAAAATTTTTTTTAATAAAAAAAAGTAATTGAAAGTAATTGAAAAGGCAACCCATGGAATGGGAGAAAATATTTGCAAATTATTTATCTGATAAGGCACTTTTATCCAGAATATATAAAAGCAACCCATGGAATGGGAGAAAATATTTGCAATTTTTTTTATTAAAAAAATATTTTTTAATTAAAAATAAATAAATAAATAAATAATAAATAAGGAAACCCCATACCCATTAGCAGTTATTACACATTCTTTCCAAAACCCAATCTCTGGAAACCATTGATCTACTTCCTATCTCTATGGATTTGCCCACTCTAGATATTTCATATAAAAGGTATCATACAATATGTGGTCTTTTGTATCTGGCTTCTTTCATTCAGTATTATGCATTCAAGTTTCATCCATGTAGCATGTATCAGAACTTTCCTTCCTTTTTATGGCTAAATAATATTCCATTGCATGAATATACCCCATTTTCTTTTTCAATCCATCAGTTCATGGACATTTGGCCATTACCAGTTTGGGGCTATTATGAATAGTGCTGCTATGGACATTCATGTACAATATTTTTGGTAGATACACATCTTCAATTCTCTTGGATATATACTTAGGAATGGAACTGTTGAGCTATGTTGTTTAGCTTTCAGAGGAACTGCCAAATGTTTTCCAAAGCAGCAGTACCATTTTACATGCCTACCAACAGTGTATGAGGGTTCTACGCTTGTTATTATCTGTCTTTTTTTATTTCCATTTCCCTAATGACTAATGATGTTGAGCATCTTTTACATGCTTGTTGACTGTTCATATATTTCCTTCAGAGAAATATATATTAAAATCATTCATCCATATTTATATTGAGTTATGAGGGTTCTTTTCCCATGAATTCCTTGCCACCGTTGTTGAAAATCAACTGACTGTAAATATAAAGGTTTATCTGGACTTTCAGTTATGTTTTATTGATCTGAATTTATATCCTTATTTCAATACCACCCTGGCTTTATTACTGTAGCTTTGTAGTGTGTTTTGAAATCAGGAAGTGTGAAGCCCCCAATTTTGTTCTTTTTCAGGATCATTTTGGCTATTGTAGGTACCTTGCATCTCCATATGAATTTAAGATCAGCTGTCAATTGCAAAAACAAATACAAAAGAACAGCAAAAACCAGCTCTGATTTTGATAGGGATTGCACTGAATATTTACATCAATTTGGCAAGTATTGCCATTTTAATAATAAGTCTCCCAATTTATAAACATAGGATGTCTTTCCATTTTTTTGGTTCTTCTTTAATCTCTCAATGACATTTTGTAGTTTTCAGTATACAAGTTTTGTCCTTTTTTTGTTAAATCATGGAGACAGACTTTCCATGTGCATTCTGCTTTTGTTGGGTGAATGTCTGGTAGGTCTAATTGATTTATAACAGTGTTCAGGTCTTCTGTTTTCTTGCTGATTATCTGTCTGGGTGTTCTAGTCATTCTTGAAAGTAGAATAATGAGGTCTTTATTATTGTCGAATTACCTATTTCTCCCTTCAATTTAAAAAAAAATTTTTTCTACATTTATTTATTTTTGAGAAACAGAGTGAGACAAAGCATGAGTGGGGGAGGGGCAGAGAGAGAAGGAGACACAGAATCCGAAGGAGGCTCCAGGCTCTGAGCTGTCAGCACAGAACCCAACACAGGGCTCAAATTCACAAACCTTAAGATCATAACCTGAGCAGAAGTCGGATGCTCAACCGACTGAGTCACCCAGGCGCCCCTCTCCCTTCAATTTTATTACTTTTTACTTCATGTAGTTCAAGGCTCTGTTTTTAGGTGCATATATGTTTATAGTTATGTCTTCATGACAGATTAACCCTTTTATCATTATAATGTACCTTTTTTTTAGCTCTAATAACAATTTTTGTCTTAAAATCTATTTTGTGTAATATTAGTATAGCCACTTTAGATCTCTTTCACTGTTCATGTATTTTTCCATTCTTTTTCTTTCAGGTTATTTGTGGCTTTGAATCCACAGTTTGTCTTTTATAGAGAGATATAGCTTGTATCATTTTTTTCATCCATTCTGCATATTTCTGACTTTTGATTATAGCATTTAGTCCTTTTACCAAGGACTACAAATTATGTAATTATCAATAACATAGTTTTTACATTTGCCATTTTGCTACTTATTTTGTGTGCATCTTAGGTTTGTTTTTTTCCTCTATTTCTCCATTATTGCTTTCTTTTGTGCTAGTTATTTTCTGGTGTATTGTTTTAACTCCTTTGTTGTTTCTTTTACTAAACATTTTTGAGCTCTTCTCTTAGTGGTCATCCTAAGGATTACAATTAGCATCTTAACTTAAAAATAATCAAGTTTAGATTAATATAAACTTAATTGAGATAGTATACAAAAATGTTACTTCCTTGTGCTATTGTTATACAAATTATATTTTTATATATTGTATACCCATCAACTCAGTTTTTAATCATTGTTTTATGCACTTGTCTCTTAAATCAGAAGTGAGAATAAAAGAGTTAACAAACAAAAGTACATTTGTACTATCTTTTATATTTATCTATGTATTGACCTTTACCAGTGCTCTGCACATTATATAATGGCTTATTTTATTAATATTTCTCAAAATATTCAGTTTGTGTCTGCTATTTTCCTTGGATATTTTCCCCTTTCACTGGGTTTTTACGCTGTAATTATCTAAAGCATGTGATTTAGTGAAAAGACTGAGTTTTAAATCAATAGTCCTAGCTTCTACTAATGGCTTTTCATTCATGGACTGATTTTGTAATGTAGATTAAGCCATTTTTAGTCAGTATCTGAGCTTCAATTCCTTTAACTCACAAAAGGAGAGAGTGTCATCTGGCAGTATTTGACTGGTAATTTATTTATTTATTTTAATGTTTATTTATTTTTGAGAGAGAGAGAGAAAGCAGAGGAGGGGCAGAGAGAGAGAGACAGAGGATCTGAAGCAGGTTCTGTGCTGACAGCAGCGAGCAGATGCAGGGCTCAAACTCATGAACTGTGAGATCGTGACCTGAGCTGAAGTCAGATGCTCAACTAAATGAGCTACCCAGGCACCCCATGACTGGTAATTTAAAATGTATCTACTCTTGGGGGGCTTCACCAGCTTAGTAGGTACAGCATGTGAGTCTTGATCTCAGGGTTGTGATTTCAAGCCCATCTGGATCCCACTTTAAATAAGATAAGATAAGATAAGATAAATAAAAATAAAATAAAATAAAATGTATCCACTCTCCCAATTACAGGTCCTACCAGAGATGAGAGAAATTCTCTTGTAATTCTAGTCTAGCAGCTGATGTCAAGACAAAAAGGCCAAAACTTTTACAAAATTATAGATTAGTATTTTAACAACAGAAAGAAAATGACTGAGAATTATTAAAAATTTATAAAAGCTATTTCAGATGATCTATTGCTGTTTGCAATATTTTTTTTTATTTTTATTTTCATTTTCATTTTTTTAATGTTTATTTTTTTAAATGTTAATAGACAGAGTAGGGAAGGGGAGGGACATAGAGGGAGGGACACAGAATCCAAAGCAGGTTCCAGGCTCTGAGCTATCAGAAGAGAGCCCAACATGGGACTCGAACCCACCAACCATGAGATCATGACCTAAGCCAAAGTCGGACACTTAACCAACTGAGCCACCCAGGTGCCCCTGCAATATGGTTTTTTTTTTTTTTTTTTAATTCTTCAACTTGGGGTACCTGGGTGGCTCAGTCAGTTGAGAATCCAGCTCTTGATTTTGGCTTAGGTCATGATCCCAGGGTTATGGGATTAAGCCCCACATCAGGCTCTGCACTAAGCATGGAGTCTGCTTAAGAGTCTCTCTCTCCCTCTCCCCTTCTCCCCCCCACACACACTCTCTCTCTAAAATAAAAAATAGTAATTAAAGTAAAATAAAATAAAAATTCTTCAACTTGAAAATTGCTTTCTAGTTGTATTTCTATAAAGAAAGTATAACTAAATGAATGATCTCATGGATACTCTCAACAATATCATAAATACCCATTGCACAGGTAAACTTATTTTGAAAAATCTAGTCACAGCTCACAATGGTTCAAAGCCTTTGGGACTCAGCAAAGCTGTTCTTAGAGGGAAGTTTATAACAATACAGGCCTACATAAAGGAGCAAGAAAAATCTCAAATTGACAACCTAACCTTATATCTGAAGGAGCTAGAAAAACTAAGAACAGCAGAAGGAAAATAATAATAATAATAATAATAATAATAATAATAAAGATTAGAGTAGAACAAATGATATAGAAACTAAAAAAACAATGGAACAGATCAATAAAAATCTAGTCATAGCCTAACAAAGGAGTCAGGAATACCTGAATCAGCCAGCTATTTGACATAAATCTGAAAAAAAAAAAAAAAAAAAAAAAAAAAAAAAAGTAATGTCTTAGTCTCCTATTCCCCTGAGTGTGAGGTCTATTGTTGCTATCAGGACTTTTTTTTTTTTTTTTTGGTTTTGCCTTTGGGAAAGAAAACAATTGTATTCACCTTGGAAGTGATTTTGAACAAGCCAGGTATTAGTTTTAAAGCGTTAGAATCACCATCATTTACAGTATGCAATCCAGTGACCCATAAAATCCATTTTGACCATTTTCCAAAGCCCCATTAAAAAGATAATAACTGTGGTAAAATAAGGTTGAAAATATTTCCTGTTATTTAGGGGCCAAAGGTGAAATTCTTCATTGTAAACATTTAATTTAAGGATTGAATTTTAGTAGAGATTGACAAGAACAATAAGGTAATTGTCGGTGATTCATTAAACAGAAGGCAGGTTTTGGTCTTTTGCTCCTGTTGAAACAAGTCCAAGTTGAAAACACCTTCCATACCCAGGGGTTGTTGGTTGATGAGGTTCTGACCATAGTAATTCCTGAATATTAATAGAAGGGCAAGTTAAAGTTGATGATCTGGTGGTTATTATATACTGGTATGATTCAGACCCTTATTTTTTAAGTTTATTTATTTTTTGTCTACACCCAACATGGGGCTCAAACTCATGACCCCAAGATCAAGAGTCACAGGCTTTTCCAACTGAGCCAGCCAGGCACCCCTGATTCAGATCTATTATATAAAGATACTTTTTCTTTTTTTTTTTTTTTTTTAATGTTTATTTATTTTTGAGACAGAGAGAGACAGAGCATGAACAGGGGAGGGTCAGAGAGAGAGGGAGACACAGAATTGGAAACAGGCTCCAGGCTGTGAGCTGTCAGCAGAGAGCCCAACGCGGGGCTTGAACTCACAGACCGTGAGATCATGACCTGAGCCGAAGTCGGACGCTTAAGCAACTGAGCCACCCAGGCGCCCCTCAAAGATACTCTTTCTAAGGAATTTACCTTGTCCTCAATCTTGAAGAAATGTGGCCAGATTGACTGGACTGCAATCTCACTATCCGTTGTATAACTCTCTCTCTCTCTCTCTCTCTTTTTTTAATGTTTATTTATTTTGAGAGAGAGAGAGAGAGAGAGAGAGAGAGAGAGAGACTGTGTGTGTGTGTGTGTGTGTGTGTGTGTGTGTGTTTGTACGTGAGTAGGGGAGGGGCAGAGAGAGAATCCTAAGCAGGCTCGATGCTGTCAGCACAGAACTCTATGTGGGGCTCAATCTCATGAACTGTGAAATGATGACCTGAGCCGAAATCCAGAGTTGGACGCTTAATTGACTGAGCCATCCAGGCTCCCCACATTGCTTAACTTTCCATATGATCCTATTTTATCAAAGGGTGGCTAGCCTTAGACTACTTAAAAACACACCCTTTTAAATAAATATATATGTAATATTTTTTAATTAAAAAACATAAATATATATATTATATAAAAATGTATATATACATATCATATATATACATATACGATATATATATATATTGATTTTCTTTCACACTCAAAAGAAGCTGTAGGTGGATATTCTTGTTTTCTTTAGCTAAAGAACCCTGTGTCCTGTCATTAGTGGTCTGGATCATTAGCAAACAAAGTTTGCACATGGCTTTTATATTAGTGTTACTGTCACACTGTGTACATCAGGGAGATGGAAGATTCTAAAAATAGCTATTCTAGCTTCAGAAAACGGACCAAACTATATGTGCTGCATATTCCCACAGACTTAATCTGGGCAAGAGAATGTTTTTTCTAGGAACAAATCACAATTGAAATCCTTATTCTCTTCTCCTCTAGGGTTTTTTTCCCCTTCTCTCCCCCCCCAACCTGGGCATGGCTGCAGGGTTTTTTAAAAGGCAGCTTGCAGTCTCAATAAACAAAACATAGAATCATCTTTTCAAGTGTTTTTTCTTCAAACGCATTCTGTATTGTAACGTTGATGAAATTTTAGTAGAGTTTTTAATAATAGGGCAATTTCTTTTCTCCATTGACCTATTTTCATCACTGAAACAATGTTCTTCCCCCAGAGATGTGCTTATTTCTTATTGAGGGATTAATACAAATATATTTAGAGTGCTGATTTGTTTGCTTGTTCTAGTTTTTAAATTCTAAATCTTAAGAATAAGTTTATTTGGGGGCGCCTGGGTGGCTCAGTTGGTTAAGCATCCGACTTCGGCTCAGGTCATGATCTCACAGTTTGTGAGTTTGAGCCCCATGTCAGGCTCTGTGCTGACAGCCCAGAGCCTGGAGGCTTCTTCAGATTCTGTGTCTCCCTCTCTCTCTGACCCTTCCCCACTCATACTCTGTCTCTGTCTGTCTCTCTCTCAAGAATAAATAAACATTAACAAAAAAAATTTTTTTTAAAGAATAAGTTTATTTGTAGCTATAACACGTAAGTGGGCAGATTTTCATTTCTTTCAGAAATCAGGCAGAAAGTGATTAATATCCTCATCTGCTTCTGAATTCTTACTCATAGGTTCCCTGCCCCTCCCCCCCCCTCTCATGTTACACAACATTGAGGAGCCTGGAACATAATGTCAGCGTCTTTCTAAAGGCAGTAGGTGATGTTTACACACTTAAGCTGCTGGCACTGACAGGGCGACCGGAGTCAAATGTAAACCATGGCGTTTATTATTCCTGGTCAAATATATTGTGCAATAGGTAGCAATGGGCACTGTGTGAAAGGTTGCCTAATAAGCCGCCCCAGCATCAGGATTAGTCAGCTTCTTGCTGTGAGGTGTGTGTGACCAAGATACTGGAGGTCATCAGTGATGGAAAGGCCGGCTGGCCAATAACAGGAACCAAAAGGAAAGGAAACTCGACTCTTGGCAAACAATTGTATCTTAGCATAAGGCATTTGTTCTCTGAGACACAGAGACTGAGGCTCCTCTGAGAAACATCTGGAGGAAAGATTTCGTTTTCTTACTTTTTATTGTTTTACATGAAAACTTTCTTCTGTGTAAAACCTTAGATGCCAGTGCAATTTCTGGTCACGTTAATTTACACTTGAACCCAAATAATGCTTTCTGGAAAAATCTTTTTTCGTTTTGTAATACAAAGTTTTAGTATTAATAACAACATATCCACACTAAAGAAAATTAGAGAAACAAACCAAGAGGAAAACATAATCCCTGTTGCTAAAAACAATCAGAATATCATAGTAGCATTCTTTCTTATCGTTTGAACTGTTTTACATGGTTGTAATCATCCAGTTATGGGATTTTGTCACATGATTTTTTGGTAACTTATCACAAGCTTTTTCCCCCACGGTGCTACATAAACATATTTAAAAAAAAATTTTTTTTAACGTTTATTTATTTTTGAGACAGAGAGAGACAGAGCATGAACGGGGAGGGTCAGAGAGAGAGGGAGACACAGAATCTGAAACAGGCTCCAGGCTCTGAGCTGTCAACACAGAGCCCGACACGGGGCTTGAACCCACGGACTGCGAGATCATGACCTGAGCCAAAGTCGGACGCTTAACCGACTGAGCCACCCAGGTGACCTGCATAAACATATTTTATGGAATAATATTCCATTGAGCATATGGTTGAACCAATGTTCACTTTTTTTTGTATTTTTCCCCACCTCATTTCACAACCCCCTCGCCAATGTTCACTTAAACCATTCCAAGAGGCTGCTTCCTTTTTATTCTGTTGTTGTTATAAATAACACTAAATGGTAAAATATAGCTTTTTTAGTATAAAATGTTTAAAAATTTAAGGTGATTAGGGGCACCTGGCTGTCTCAGTCAATAGAGCAAATGACTCTTTTATTTTTAATTAAAAAAAAAATCGTTAGAGGGGGCTGGGAAGGGGCTGAGAGCCAGGGGGATAAAGGATCCAAAGCAGGCCTCACGCTGACAGCGGTGAGCCCCATGTGGGGCTCGAACTCAAGAGTCAGGTGCTTCTGACTCTTTATCTCAGGATCATGATGAGTTCAAGCTCCACATTGAGGGTAAAGATTAAAAAGTAAGAGGGGTGCCTGGGTGGCTCAGTAGGTTAAGGATCTGACTTCTACTCAGGTCACAATCTGGGGGTTTGTAAGTCCGAGCAGGTGTTGGGCTCTACACTGACAGTTTGGAGCCTGGAGTCTGCTTGGGGTTCTGTGTCTCCCTCTTTGTCTGCCCCTCCCCTGCTCCCTCTCTGTTTTTCTCTCTCTCAAAAATAAACATTAAAAAGTAATAATAATAAAAATTTCAAAAAAATAAAAAAATTAGGGGGACTGGGTGGGTCAGTCAGTTAAGCATTTGATTCTTGACTTCTGCTCAGGTCACAATCTCATGGTTCCCGAGTTAGAGCCCCACATAGGGCCCTGTGGTGACAGCATGGATCCTGCTTGGGATTCTCTCTCTGCCCCTCCCCCACTCATACTCATGCACTCTCTCCCTCTCAAAATAAATAAACAAATTTTTAAAAAGTAAAATAGGGGTGCCTGGGTGGCTCAGTCTGTTGAGTGACTTCAGCTTAGGTCATGATCTCAGGGTTTGTGAGTTTGAGCCCTGCATCAGGCTCTGTGCTGACAGCTCAGAGCCTGGAGCCTGCTTCGGATTCTGCGTGTCTCTCTTCTTCTCTCTCTGCCCCTCCCCTGCAGCACTCTGTCTCTCTCTCAAAAATAAATAAACTTAAAAAAAATTTTTTTAAGTAAAAAAAATAAAATAAAAATTTAAAAAAACCTCCCTTAAAAATATTTTAAGGTGATATCAAATAAAAAACTTGTATAAAGCATAAATGAACAACTTAAAGATTAATAGTAAAATGGACACCTGAGTATCCACTTTCAACTTAAGAAATAAAACACTGCGTGTAACTTAGAAGCCTGCCTGCGTGTTTCTCTCTGGCTGTGTCCTGCTCTCTTCTCCCCTACAGAAATAACCACTAGTCTAAATGTTCTGTTTATTAATTTTTTTATATTTTTTATTTTTCCTTAGGGTAAATTCTTTCTAGGAGAATTTAATAATTAAGGTAAATAGGTTGTATTTATTCTTATTAGGGCTAGTTTCTGATGTTGGTGGAAGACATAGACTTATATTTTTCCTTCAGACATTATCAGGCTTGACACACCCAAGTAGGCAGGGCGGGCCCATACACTGGAGAAAAATTTGCCTCAGAAGGAGGTGCAGTCTGTGACAGTTTTCTGCTGTATGAGGATATTAAGGGTTAGGACTGAGAACCCTTATCTTGCAGAAATGATTCTGGTTTACTTACATATGGATTACCCCTCCTCTCTTAGGCATTTCTCCATTCTCTAGTTATGTCGGTTTTGGTTTCTTATTTGTATGTCATTGTTATTTTAATTACTCATTCACTTAAAATAGGCCGCTCTTTTTGTTCAACCTATTAGTGTCTGTCTTCCGGGATAAATGCCAACATGGTTGTGTTCAACTTTTATGTAGCCCCAGGGAATCATATTGGTCAAGTTTAACTTGTCAGATTTGAAAATGGAGAAGCTAAAACGATTTAAAAATAATTGGCCAATAATAGGACCTTAAGAATGGTTAGCTTTCAGGTGAATAGCAAAAGCCCCAAATTAGTGTTTCTGATCACCTGCATCTGAATCGGTTAAGATACCTGGTAAACTCAGAGATTCCTACACCCCACCTTGAGACCTACCAAATTATAATCTCTGCATTTGGGGCCAAGGAATCTACAGTTTAATAAGCACCCCAGTTCAGTACCCTAAACTTTTTTTTTTAATTTTTTTTAACATTTATTTATTTTTGAGACAGAGACAGAGTATGAGTGGGGGAGGGTCAGAGAGAGAGGGAGACACAGAATCTGAAACAGGCTCCAGGCTCTGAGCTATCAGCACAGAGCCCGACGTGGGGCTCGAACTCACAGACAACAAGATCATGACCTGAGCCGAAGTTGGACGCTTAACCGACTGAGCCACCCAGGCGCCCCTCAGTACCCTGAACTTGAGAAGCACTACTCTTGCTCAGAGGGAACAACCTAAGAAAAGTGATATAGTAAATATTCCCATATTTTCTAGTATGTTTATATTTGTTTAACACCCAAATGTAGGGTTGGGTGTCCACTTAGTGATCTTTTCTGTGGAGCCCATTGTGGTGGATTTGGCTGGATTAAAATGGAAAAACCCTATCCATGGACATAACCACCCTGAACATGCCTGATCTCAGAAGCTAAGCAGGGGTAGTCCTGGTTAGTACTTGGATAGGAGAATCGAAAAACCCAATTCTTTATTACTATTTTGAAATATTAATACCATAGGAAGAAGTTACACTTCAAGTGAGATCTAGGGAACCACCTTAATTATTTGTGTTAAATAAGCAGCAGACTTTCATTGACTATGACCAAGAGCAAGACTGTGATACAGGATGGATGCAAGTGAAGGCATTTGCCTGAAGCAAAGACCAAGGTTCAGTTACAGTTTGTGCCAAGCACACTCTGTTTTCTTCTCGATTTGGAGGAGTGCCCTTTGTCTGTGACCTTGACACTCAAAATTGTTTTGCATGCAAACATTAGCCTGCATAGCATTGGTTCTACTTTATAATCATCTTTGAAGCAGGAATCCTTATGATCTCACCAAGTCTGGAGGGACTTACAAAGAAGAGAAGTGCATAGAAATTAGTTGTTGAAAGCCTAAAAGACAAGACTTGGAAAAAATAATATAAAGGTAGAACTAGAAAGCCAAATGGAGACAGGAAAGAAACATTAGAAGTAACCTGAGAGGCAGTGACATTCTTCATATTCATTCTCAATTAACATAGCTTGGGAGGTTGCTAAGCAAATCCCTTCTGAGAATTGAACTTAAGATCCTATTTAATACACATTTTTGTCTGGAACAGTGAGGGAACTCTCTAGCTGTAAATCACTTGCTCTGTGTAAACGATCATAACTAAAATAGTTACTGCTGAAACTACATGATATTTGGCAAAGTTTCGCTTGCTTTTTTCATTTCATTTTTTTATGTTATCAGAAATTCGCCATATTTAAGAACCCAGCAATGATAATTAGGAATATTACTCATTTCAATATAATATGTTTAGTCTCTCTTGAAATTTGAACATAATATTTAACCCAGAGAAAATGAAGTAAAGATGAACTAGTTGGTGAATGTCAAATAGGCTGTAACTATACTAAGAATCTTTCAGTTTTAGTAATAAGAATAATAGTAACAACATGAATAAAGGGGGGAGAACCAAATAATAAACTATATGTGTATTTTACATTTTATGGAGGCTATTAAAATAACATCTTAAATTAGGGGCGTCTGGGTGGCTCAGTCAGTTGGATGTCCGACTTCGGCTCAGGTCATGATCTCGTGGTTCATGGGTTCAAGCCCCGTGTCAGGCTCTGTGTTGACAGCCTGTTGACTGCTCCTGATTTTGTGTCTCCTTTTCTCTCTGCCCCTCCCCAACTTGTGCCCTGTCTCTGTCTCTGTCTCTCTCTCTCAGAAATAAATAAACATTAATTTTTTTTTTTTTTAATTTTTTTTTTCAACGTTTTTTATTTATTTTTGGGACAGAGAGAGACAGAGCATGAACGGGGGAGGGGCAGAGAGAGAGGGAGACACAGAATCGGAAACAGGCTCCAGGCTCCGAGCCATCAGCCCAGAGCCTGACGCGGGGCTCGAACTCACGGACCGCGAGATCGTGACCTGGCTGAAGTCGGACGCTTAACCGACTGCGCCACCCAGGCGCCCCACATTAATTTTTTTTTTAATAAAATAGCATATCCATGGTATCTTTTTTAAAAATTTTTTTAAATCTTTATTTATTTTTGAGAGAGACACAGTGTATGAGCAGGGGAGGAGCAAAGAGAGAGGGGGACACAGAATTGGAAGCAGGCTCCAGGCTCCTAGCTGTCAGCACAGAGCCTGATGCGGGGCTCAAACTCACGAGATGTGAGATCATGACCTGAGCTGAAGTCAGACACCCAACTAACTGAGCCACCCAGGTGCCCCATAAGATAGCAATAGTTTAGCAGTTAAGGAATTTCAGACCAATAGCCAATATCATACTGATTGATGAAACACTAATGATGGGAGAAAGCAGGTTTCCTGCTTTATTTAACCTTATAAGGGAAATTCTAGACACTGTTCAAGAACAGAAATCATATGCATATTTAGAAGAAGTTATAGATGAATATGAATCTGATGCCAAGTAGAGGTTTCCTAAACAAACAAATACAAAGAACAATAAAGGCAAAAAAGAAATGAAAATAATAGCTTTGACTACATAAAAATGTAAAACTTCTTTACATAAAAACATAAACAATGTTAAAGGTAAATAACAAAATAAATCGAAGTGATTTTCAAATATGAAATAAATGTTTAAATCACACTACTGATGAAAGAAATGCAAATAAAAACAGTGAGAGTGCCATCATCAAATTACTCAAGATTTAGAATAAAGAAAATACTCAGCACTGGGTAAATGCAGTGAAATGGGAACTTAAAAAAAAAAAAAAAATTATAATGGGTTGCCTGGGTGGCTCAGTCACTTAAGTGTCCGACTTCGGCTCAGGTCATGAGCTCCCCTTTCATGGGTTAGTGCCCCGCATCGGGCTCTGTGCTGACAGCTTGGAGTCTGAAGCCTGTTTCGGATTCTGTGTCTCCCCCTCTCTCTGTCCTGCCCCACTTGTGCTCTGTCTCTCAAAAATAAACATAAAATTTATTATTTATTTATTTATTTATTCATTCATTCATTCATTCATTCATTTTAGTAATCTCTACACTGTATTAAAATCTGTATTAAAATACATGGGGCTTGAACCCATGACCCTGAAATAAAGAGTCACATGCTCTTCTGACTGAGCCAGGCAGGTGCCCCCAAATGGGAACTTTTTATTTTTGTGTATTTATTTATTTTAATGTTCTTATTTATATTTTGAAAAAGAGAGGGGCAGGGAGAGTGGGAGACACAGAATTTGAAGCAGGCTCCAGGCTGTAGGCTGTCATGACAGTACAAGGCCAATGCAGGACTCAAACTCAGACCACAAGATCATGACCTGAGCTGAAGTCAGATGCTTAACTGACTGAGCCACCCAGGGCCCCCCAAATGGGAACTTTTTAACATTATTTGTGGGAATACCCTTTTTTGTGAGCAATTTGTATCAAAGTTTTTATAAATATATATACCCTCTGATTTATCATTCTTCCAGTGGCATTTATTCTAGGGAAAGAAATAGGGGTATGAATAAAAATGAACAGGAATGTTCACAACAGCTTTTTATGTAATATTGAAAAACTGAGGTAATCAAAATCAAGAGAATGATTTAAGTACATTCACAGGATACACTAATACTAAATGATCATGAAAAATTGTATTTTTCTCACAAAATGTTGTAAATGAAAAGAGCACTAAAAATAGTAGATAAAGTCTGATCCCAATTTTTAAAAGTGTATCCATATTTGTAGAAAAGGAATGGAAGAGTATCCACTAAAAAACGTTTATGGTTGTTTCCTCCAGGTGGTGGGATTCTGAGTTATTTTTATTTTATTTTATGCTTTTCCAAATTTTCTACAATAAACACATATAATTTAAACAGTTACTTTAAAAGCAAAAATTTTAAGTTAAAGAACAGTGTTAACAAGTTAAAGAGAATGACATTCAAATTATTTCCTAAATCTTTGCCTCTGACTCACAAGGAAATTTTGCTTCTATGCAGATCCTGATCTGTATTAAAATAGAGGCTGGCTTAGAGTTTTTAAGTTTCCTGAGAAAGGAAGCAGAAGATAATGCAGTAAGTAAGTGGCTTTTTCACCAACAGAAACTTTATTCCAGGCCAGTCTACACACACACACGTTCCTATGCCTGGACTCTTGAAAAAATAATAGCAAACTCCAAATAGCATTTGAATCACAGAGAATGGTGGAGGTCAGGGATACACCAGTCCTAAACTTCCTTAAGGATGTCCCTAATACTAATTCTAATTCTGAAGCTTGCACCTCTTGTCAACAGTTAGATGTTGTTGAAATGCTTTGGACAAAAAAACCTTATCTGTTCATTGATGATCAACTCATGGAATTATTATCAAAGATCTATCCAGGATACATGAGACTCTTAGTAACAAAGAAACAGAAGGTGTAGGGGAGGAAAAGCTTTTCCCCAACCTTCTTAGGGTCCCTGACTGGGCCTGAATATTAAACTGACAAAGACAGATTGACGAGAGAAAAGTGTCATATTTATTTAATATAAGTTCTACATGACATGAGAGACTTCATTAGGAAATAAAGACCTGAAGAAGCACAATTAAGCCTGAGAGTTTTTATACTAGGTCTGATGAAGAGTAGAAAGTCACGGAAAACTGTGACAGAAGAAAAGGGTATAAGCTAAGGGTAGTAAACTGGGGAAAACTTAGCAAGGCCTGTTTGGATTCCTCTCGGCATCCCTCCCTCCAGAGATAAGGAATCTCCTTTCCTCTGAGTGTAGGGAGGGCACTTCTCACAAAGATCTAATGACCTGCTTCAGGGGAATAGAGGGGGTCAAAGAGTCCTTCCTGAAGCTCACATTTCTCAAATTCTTTCAGCTTAAAAATACATATTTTTTAATTTTTTAATGTTTATTTTTCAGAGAGACAGAGCACAAGCCAGGCGGGGATGAGGTAGGAGTGGCAGAGAGAGAGAGAGGGAGATACAGAATCTGAAGCAAGCTCCAGGCTCTGAGCTGTCAGCACAGAGCCTGACACGGGGCTCGAACCCACGAACTGTGGGATCATGACCTGAGCTGAAGTCGGATGCTCAACCAACTGAGCCACCCAGGCTCCCCTCAGCTTAAAATATTTAATATTCCCAAGAGCCATATTTTGGGGCAGCATGTTCTGAAACCTAGGAGAGGGATACAGGAGTGTCTCTGGTGTCTTGATTTTCACCTGTGCCAGGTCCATAACCAAGTTTTCTCTGGTCTCTAGTGAAAATGTTGGAGTAAGGTTTGCAACTGTCATTTTGGGGGGAAATCTCTTAGGTTACATCCAACGTACTTTTTTTTAGTGTTACCATATAAAGTAATGGTGATATGTTGGTTTTTTAAAAGTTCTTATTTGTTGGGGTGCCTGGGTGGCCCGGTCAGTTAAGCATCGCACTCTGATCAGTTCAGGTCATGATCTCATGGTTTGTGAGTTCAAATCCTGCACTGGGCTGCACTCTCTCCCTCTTTCTCTGCCCCTCCCCTGCTTGCGCTCTCTCAAAAATAAATAAGTTGATTTTAAAAATGTCTAAAAAGTTCTTATTTGTCAAAATAAAAAACTGGCAATCCTGTGCCTGTTGTGTCCTACCACCTCCAGTTTTTCTTTTGGAAACTCCCAAATCTGCACTGTTGATCTCATCAGACTTCCTTATTTCTATGAATGAAAAAATGAGGTTAAGAAAGGAATGGAGATTAACCCACTGTTGTATAGTGACAGTGGAGATTATTTTTCTTTTGCCTCGTTGTCACGCAATAAAGAGTCTTCAAGGGCTCATCCTCCCCAATTAAAAACCACTCAGGAAATTCCTTGTAAGCCTCTTTGAGGAAACTTCCACTTTTCAACTGATCATAGGAAAACAGTGGCTGGGCTTTTCTGCTTTAATTGGTCATTGAGTCTACCATTACAATAAATGAGAAAAGCAGAAATCACTTCTGAATGTCTTTTTTAAAGGAAATTAGAGCCAAGCAGTAGTTCAGTTAGTATAAACAGATTTTATTCAGGAACTATTGTAATAGGGGAAAAGAGACCTCATATAGAACTAGGCACAGTTCCAAATACAGCATGATCAACTGAGGATTTATAGGTAGGGGGCTGGGTGGGGGCCAGTGGATAGAAAATTACTAAGAGGGTAATCAGGGGTAAGGAGGGATTCTGGCTAAACTGACTTCATATGATTCTTGCCGAAGGCAGGCCCACGTGATTAGATATCAAGGGTGGGGGACATTCTCTAAACTGACTTTGCAGAATTCTTGCTAAAATTAGGCAATACAGGGGCACCTGGGTGGCTCTGTCAATTAAGTGTCCAACTCTTAGTTTCAGCTCAGGTCATGACCTCTTGGTTTGTGAGTTCGAGCCCTGCATTGGGCTCTGTGCTGACAGCATGGAGATTGCTCAGCACTCTTTCTGTCCTCTCTCTCTGCCCCTCCCCTGCTCACATGCTCTCTCTCTCACTCTCTCAAAAGAAATAAACAAACTTAAAAAAAAAAATTGGGCGATACAGAGATGGACACAGAAGCCCAAAGGTCAAGGCCTACTTAAAAAGAGGGTTCAGAGGAACCTAACTAAAGTTTGGTCAAGGAGAGTCTTTGTCAGTCTTTAGCTAAGAAGAACAAAGATGCTACAAAAGAAAGAAGACCTGGTAATAAGAATTTACTTCAAGAAGAGGGAGCACCAAAAAAAAAAAAAAAAAAAAAAAAGTTATTTCAGAACAGTATCTGGCCTCCTTACCCTTCCTCCCCATACAAAAGTAAATTAATTTTAAATTTCAAAATATACTCAACACAAAGGCCAAAATACCTCCAGATTAGCATAAAATAGCTAACTTCTTATAAAAAAACATGTAAAAAATATCTTTGTATAACGTATATATTTATCATTATTTCTAATTTGCCTGTATGGATCTCTAGCCCTGGGTTCAAGTCTGCTACTTAAAACCTGCCTGATGTATAAATCCCTCTGAGCCTGTTTCATCATCTATAAAAAGGGTATAATTCGATTGGCATTGTGTATCTCACAGCATAGTTGTGAATGTAAGATAAGAAAGTATAGATAGAAACTCTTTGTAAACTGTAAAATGCAATATGAATGTTATAATTAAAAATGTAGACAAAATTTTTTTCTTCATAGCAAACCATCTGTTATAATCATAATATTTATTCAAATGCAAATGAAGTCTTATACCATCTCTCTCTTTGAGTTCAGTGATAAAATTAGATAATAGCCTTCTGGGAACAATGGCTATTCCAACAGATTTGGAAAGCAATGTGATCATTTTCATAAAATCCTGTTTTAAGTATTCTACACTGCACAGCATGGTTAAAGCAAACCATGGGAAATTGCCCATTTTTGTAGGTCAACATGGCAGAAAATCAGCAATTCCTTATGAATCTACTTATTCTAATACATCAATCTATTCAGGCAAAATCCAAAAAGAATTAAAGACCTGCTAAAAGTCTCAGGGGCTTCTCATAAGCATCTCAAGTGCCTCCCGTGGCTTCACAGTGCCCATATTTCTAGGAGCTGGATAAATGTTGCTGTTCTTATCTTACAAATGAAAAAACTAAGGTACAGATTTCCATGTCAATCATGTAATCAGGTCAGCACAAAACTCATTTTGATAACTTCTGTGTCCTGTTGACTCCTCCTCACTTAGGACAGTGGGGCAGTAGACTTGTTGAATAGACTTAACTATTCTTCCCAGAGTTTCAGAACAACATGTTCAGTTGCAGGCTATTGTGGAGGTTCTGCTGTTTCTTCAAGCTCATTATCATGTATCCATGTATCCATGGACATGTATCCATGTTCCTTCTCAAACCAGGCTATAGACTTGACATTCAGCTCTGTCTTCTTTTCCATTCTATACCTCAAATCATAATCATCAGTCAAGTTTCTTATTTGTTTGTTTTTTAATTAAACCTACCTCCAACATGGGTATGTAACTCATGACCCTGAGATTAAGAGTCACATGCTCTACTGACTGAGCCAGTTAAGTTTAATAATATGTATAATTCAATGTTTCTTCCACTCATTGGGCTTCTCATTTCCTAATTTAAGTCCTTTGCAAATTTGCTTGAACAATTGCAGTCATCAAACTGGTCTTCCCATCTCCAGGTTTGATTTTTCTCTTTCTACTGAAAAGATCATCTTTATTCACTTTGTATCTCCTGTAGCATCCAAGATAAAACTCTTAATAAATGTTCATTGGATGTGTTGGGATGGAAATTTTTTTCCTCTACTGAAATAGGTTCTTTCATTGGTAAATTGATAAAGACAAATTAATGGGAGAAAAACTAGTTACATATAGGGGAGCCCCATATGAATATGAGACCTACAAGTAGTCACGCAGTTAAGGTTTATGTGCCATTCTGAGCTAAGGAGAAGATAGGGGTCTGAAAAAGGAAGGAAAACAGTGTATAGGAAGATGGGAAGAGCAAATGTTTGGCAAACAAATGTTTGGCATGACATACAGAGACAATGGAACACAGAGAGAAATTTGATTTCCAGGCTTTTGAGCTTCCCCCAAGTTTACCATATCTAGCCCATATACTTTGTAGTAATCTCTGGTGATAGTTCTCTTCTCTTCCTGGACCAGGCCCCCTATCTAAAATACGTGAACCAGTTAAAGGGGAGATAAAAGCTCTTCCTGAGTCTTTTGAGCCTTGAGTGACTTCAGTTCAAAGTGATCCACATGACAAAGTGGCACATTTTGGGGAGGCTTATTCTGAACCTGTTCAAATGAAAGACTGGGATTAACAATCAGGAAATGAGGAAAGGGTCATACTTGTGCAGGATTTCTTTTACATGTCTGGTACTATACTTCAGTTCATTTAATCTTTACAACTCCTGGAAGCTGATGCAGAAAACAAGATTTATTACTGTGAGTGTTTTTCCCTCCTTGCTCTCTAGAGAGAATTTTGTCCTTCCCACTGTAGTTTCTTCTAAACAGATTTTTCTCCCTTCCATTCTGGTTCTTCTTCTTCTTTTTTTTTTTGAACTCAGGATTAAGAGAAGAGAAGGAGAGTCTGCATCAGTCCAGACCACTGGGGAAGCAGAAGAGATGTTGGTTTGTAGGGTCTCCTTTGTTACAGAGAATGCAAGCTAAGGGCAAATTGGGAAGAATATAAATTTTTAAATAATATACATAATAAAGAACTAAAAAGGGTAGGGGAGGGAGAAAGAAGGTAGAAAACACTCAGCAAGCAGGCTAGGGATGTGGAGGGATTTGCAGAGGTTTGGAGAATGAGCTTTGGAGAAGCTTTGGCAGAATGAGAAAGAAGAAAAAGGATTTTAAGTATTGCTGTGAATTACAAGTTGGATTTCCTTTATGGTCTGAAAAAAAAAGTAAGGATGGGAATTACTCTTGAAGGAATTTTGGCTAATGGACCTTGTTTTCTTTCACTGTGAAACTGAGCCATATGGAGTCCACACTGAACAGAAAGCTAGGGCTTGGAGAGCCAACCTTTTGCTAACATCACACAAACAGTTAAAGGGCTAAGCCATAATTTGAAACTTGTCAGTTTTCATTCCCACATGCTACCTGTGGGTCGTAAGAGATCTGTTGAATTGTACCTCTAAAAATCCCATTAAAGGGGCTCCAAGTTGGCTCATTTGGAAAAGCATGCGACTCTTGCTCTTAGGGTTGTGAGTTCAAGCTCCACATTTTGTGTAGAGATTATTAAAAAATGAAATAAGGGGCATCTGGGTGGCTCAGCTGGTTAAACATCAGACTCTTGATTTCGGCCTAGCTCAGGTCATGATCTCATTGTTTGTGGAACTGAGCCCCACGTCAGGCTCCATGCTGACAGTATGAGCCTGCTTGGGATTCTTTTTCTCTCCCTCTCTCTCTGTCCCTTGCACACACTCTCTCTCAAAATAAATAAAGACATTAAAAAAAAATGAGATAAAAAAATTAGTTGAAGTTGTAATAGGAAGTCTTGTTCCTAATAGTTGTTGCACACTTATGAGCTTTCAACATGAAAATTGTATTTCAGGGACGCCTCTGTGCCTCAGTCAGTAGAGCATCTGACTTCGGCTTATGTCATGATCTCATGGTTGGTGAGTTCAAGCCCTGCATCTGGCTTGCTGCTGTCAGTGTGGAGCCCACATTGGATACTCTGTCCCCCTCTGTCTGCCCCTCCCCCACTCATATTCTCTCTCTCTCTCTCTCTCTCTCTCTCTCTCTCCCTCAAAAATAAATAAACCTTAAAAAAAAAAGAAACTATTATTTCAGGGATGGTGGGAAAATGGAGAGGTGATTCAGTGATCCCTTTGCTGTCCTGCTACTTTCTGGCTTTCATTTAGGATTTCTAACCCTGTCTTTCTTTGTAAGAATACTGCCTGATTTAAAAGACCTTCAGAGAAACAGTAACTTCAAAGCCTAAACCCTTCCCAGGGATAAAAGAGAAAGCATTTCTGTGAGTGTCATCTATTTACAAGCATCACAGGCTCCCATTCTGTCTAGAGAGGGAACAGTATTTTGAATCATTAGGGGAAATGGAAAGATCTGAATTTAAAAGACTGAAGGATACATTGTCTAAGAGTTTGGAAATATAAGAATCATTGGCATATAACTACCGTAAGAAACTACCATAAGAAACATGGACAAGAGGAAATATTAATAGTGATGAAGATGATGATAGCCATTACTGAGTGCTACTTGGAGCAGGCACTATGCAAAGTGTGAACCAGGGAGGGTCAGAGAGAGAGTGAGACACAGAATCCAAAGCAGCCTCCAGGCTCTGAGCTGTCAGCACAGAGCAGGATGCGGGGCTTGAAATCAGGAACTGTGAGATCATGACCTGAGCTGAAGTAGGACCCTTAACCGCTTAACCAACTGAGCCACCCAGGCGCCCTTGATCTGTGTTGCACTTTGAATGGATCTTTTACCCCTGCCTGATTTTGTAACATCATCTACTGGCTATTCAGAAAATATCGGCTCGCTGAGTTATGCAGATCTCCCAAATGTTAACATCTTCCACTACGTAATATCCAAAGATCACATTTGTTATTATCACCTCTGATCTCATCAGAAAAGTTGTTAACATGTTGGGAAGATTTTAACCTCAAGATCGTGGGTACAAGTTTTTCAAAATTCTAAATTTTATAATTGGAAACAAATTTTGTCATTTATTTATTTTTAAAAGTTTATTTATTTGTTTTGAGAGAGAGAGAACAAGCCAGGGAGTGGAGGGTGGGGGGTGGAGACAGAGGACCTAAAGCAGGCTCCATGCTGACAGCAGAGAGCCCAATGTGGGGCTTAAACTGACAAGATTCTTAGGTCATGACCTGAGCCAAAGTTGGGTGCTTAACCAACTGAGCCACCCAGGCACCCCTATTTATTTATTTTAAAGTAGCAGGCTCACCTTGTTTGTTTTCTAGACAATGCTAGCCTAATGCCCAAGTCTGAATAAAATGTTTGTCTGTCAGTAGTTCTCTTATTGAAAATGGTGTTCCACAAAAAAAAGCAGCTAGTTTATTTAGCTCACAATCAATTGCTCTAGTGCTTTGTATTAGTATATATAGCAGAAGCACATTGTATGAATTTCACATTTCACCACAGATTTTTAAAGGGTCAGCATTTAATAAAAGTAATACTTGTTACTGTTTCACCAATTAAGTGCAACTGGTTGGTTTTTGTACTGCAGGTGTGTGGTAGTAGAGAATGCAGTAGCTGTTAATATAGTTTGAAGCTGTCTGAGGGGACTCCTCTTAGATTTCCTACATCCTTTTAGATTCAGTTCTTGGGATTCTGTGAATTAAACTGGCAGAAGACAGGTTAGCATGAGCAAAGACAGATTTCTTTTCTTTACGTTTATTTATTTATTTTGAGAGAGAGAGAGCGAGAGTGCTGCTCAAGCAGGGGAAAGCAGAGGAGGGGCAGAGAGAGAGGGAGAGAGAAAGAGAATCCCAAGCCGGTTCCATACTCTCAGCACAGAGACCAACTCGGGGCTCGAATTCACGAACCGCAACATCATAACCTGAGCTGAAATGAAGAGGCAGGTGCTTAACCAGCCAGGCCACCCAGGTGCCCCAAGACAGATTTTTATTCAAATAAAGATACACTGGAATTCACAAAGTGTGACTCCAAGAGGTGGCTAAAATTTGGGGAAGGAGAGAAGGAGAATGGCACAGAAAACAATTGATTTCTAGGGGTACCTGGCTGGCTCAGTTGGTGGAGTGTGTGACCCTTGATCTCTGGGTTGCTAGTTCAAGTCCCTAGTTGGGTGTAGAGATTACTTAAAAATAGTCTTTTATTTAAAAAAAGAAAAGAATTGACTTCTTAATAAGGGGGAGGAGAGAAAGGGCACTTATGGGAAAACAAATGATCTGTTGGAAAGACAAGCGGTCCTTTAGGCTGCTTAGGTGTACGTATCTCATCTCTAGTGATAAGAGTCAATCTTCTCTGGTTGCTCCAGGGGAGGGGTTTATGACAGTTGAGTTCTTTTTGAGAGGCTCTACTTTTAGGCAGATAAGGGATTTCAGGAATTCACATGCCTTCTGCTCACAATAATTATTATGCTACAGTGGCATATTCTGGACCCATTCAGCGCCAGTGTGCTGATTACTGCCAGGACACCAGCAGTTTCACCCACCCTTGTTTTTGTATCATTGGTGCAAATGCCAACATGGTAAAAAGGACAAATAACATTTTACTGTGATTATGAAAGTAGTTTTGCCTTCTCTACCCCCTTAAAAGGTTTTGGGACCTCCCTGAGGTCATGGACCACACTTTGAAAGCCACTAAGTGAGGGTATCTTAGAGAATCAGAGGGGAAACCAGGGCCTGAGAAACAGATTCCTCCAGGTAGGTGGTTAGGAAGAGGGGAGAGGGGGGCTGCAAGTCCTAGAGAAGTGGAGAAAAGCGCCTTCCTTTTTGGCACCAGCATGGGGAGACAGCAAGTCTCCAGAAAGGAATGGCTGTTTGGTGCACCTTGGCAGACAAATTATAGGAAACCTTGGCAAGAGATTCCTTTGCTTCCAGAATGGTGTAGGCACTTCAGAGTGCTGAGGGATGAGGAGAGTACATATCC
This sequence comes from Panthera onca, assembly GCF_046562875.1. Taxonomy (NCBI): domain Eukaryota; kingdom Metazoa; phylum Chordata; class Mammalia; order Carnivora; family Felidae; genus Panthera; species Panthera onca. The sequence goes on from NC_138344.1 coordinate 80,839,927, forward strand.
CAGCTGTCACCTGTGTGAACTGCTTAAAAGGAGAACACATTAAAAAAAAAAAAAAAAAAAAAAAAAAAGGAAACACATATACGAAGCACACACTGGGGCCTGAGCACTTCATGAGATTCTTGGTACGACCCCATGATGAACAAGGGAAAGCTCCAGGATGACCATTCTGGCTGAATGGGGGCCAGATCAGATATCAAGCAGTAATAAATATTTGTAAAATATTACTTTTCACAACTCACTTTGTAGGCCTAGGTTTACTGACTCTAAGTGTATCATCTCGTTTAATACTTGACAACCTTATAAGATAGATATGATTTTTTTTCATTATTAAAAAAATTTTATTTGAGAGAGAGAGAACATGAGTCGGGGAGAGGGGCAGAGAGAGAGGGAGAGAAAATCTTAAGCAGGCTCCAGGCTTGGCGTGGAGACTGATGTGGGGCTCAGTGACCTGGGATCATGAGCCAAAATCAAGAGTTGGACTCTCAACTGACTGAGCCACCCAGATGCCCCGGTAGATATTATTACTATCATCATTCCCATTTTTTAAAATGTTTATTTATTTTTGATAGAGAGTGCAAGCAGGGGAGGGGCAGAGAGAGAGGGGGCAGAGGATCTGAAGCAGGCTCTGCACTGACAGCTGTGAGCCCAATGTGGAGCTCGAACTCTCAAACCACGAGATAGTGACCTAAGCCAAATGCTCAACTGACTGAGCCACTCAGATGCCCCTCATAATTCCCATTTTATAGATGGGGAAACTGAGAGAATAGATGATTTAGTTCATGCATGGCTTGTAAATGACAGCACCAGCATTTGAATTATTTATTTGAAAATTGGTGCTCTTAGCACACTCTTTCTGATGATTAATATAGATAATTTCCAGGGCACCTGGGTGGTTCGGTCAGTTAAGCATCCTGCTTCGGCTCAGGTCATGATCGCATGGTTGGTGAGTTCAAGCCCGGCGTGGGACTCTGTGCTGACAGCTGGGAGCCCGGAGCCTGCTTCTGAGTCTGTGACTCCCTCTTTCTCTGCCCTTCCCCCCTCTCATGCTCTGTCTCTAAATAAATAAATAAATAAATAAATAAATAAATAAATAAATAAATTTTCCCTGTTTTCACTGTCTCCATTCATCTATTAACTTCCCCAGCCATGGGATCAGGGAAAGAGAAAATAAGGTGTTTCGTTGGCTTATATTTGTCCAGTTGTTTGCGCTATTTGCAGTTGTTTGTGGGCTATTATAATGCTGGCAAGAAATGACCTAGCATATCTTGGATTCCTTAGTCTAAAATGATCCCTAGAAGGAAGGGATGGTAAATGTTGAATGAAGATGGTAAGCGCTGGTACATTTGTGGTGGGTCTGCCCGGGAAGCCCACAGAACTCATTTCCCTACTTTCTCAGCCTCACACCTGAAAGGAAGGCCAATGATTGAGATATGGAGGCTTGGAAAGCTCTAAGGAAGGGCCAATCAGACCCCATGAACATAGGGTCAGGGATGCAGCCCCATGAAATGAAGTGAATGTGCTTTAATTAGAAAAACACAGTATTCCTGACTGGCATACTCCAGGGATCCCAAGGCACTCCAGAACATGAATAATTAGTGATTCTAAAACATGTCTACAAATCAAATTCTTTGCCACACTTCCCATTAAGAGCTAGGTTTTTTTTTTTAATATTTATTTATTTTTGACAGAGAAGAGAGACAGAGCATGAGCGGGGGAGGGGCAGAGAGAGACGGAGACACAGAATCCGAAGCAGGCTCCAGGCTCTGAGCTGTCAGCATAGAGCCCGACATGGGGCTCGAACCCACAGACTGTAAGATCATGACCTGAGCTGAAGTCGGACGCTCAACCAACTAAGCCACCCAGGCGCCCCAAGAGCTGGGTTTTAATCCCTCTTCTCTGCAATATAGGCTGGACTTAGCCATTGACTTCTGGGGAATTGAGTATGGCAGACTGATGGCTAAGTTAAAAAATGCAGTTCAGCTTCTGCCTGGTTCTTTCTAGCTACGCTCGCTCTCGAAACTCAGCTGCCATGCTTTGGAATGCCCAGCCGATGCGAAGAGCCATACATAGACATACACACACATACAGCTTTGCTGAGGTCCCAGCTGGCAGCCATAGGGAGGAAGTCTTTGAGAAGCCTACAGCTCTAGTCACCATTTGGCTCCACCTGCATGGGAGAACCTAAATGAGTACCTCCTCATTGAGCCCACCCAACTCCCAGAACCATGAGAGATCATAAAAATGTGATTGTTGCTGTTTTACATCATACATTTTGGGGGTGTTTTGGTTAGCAGCAATAGGAAACTAAAGACATTTTTCTTGATGGTGCTTTCTTGCAATTGCCATTCATCGATGTAATAATATCTATTTTAATTAATTAATTTAAAGTTTATATATTTATTTTGAGAGAGAGAGATAGCATGAGTTGAGGAGAGGCAGAGAGAGAGGGAGAGAGAGAGACAATCCCAAGCAGGCTCTGCACTGTCAGCACAGAGCCTGACTTGGGGCTCCAACCCAGGAACCGTGAGATCATGACCCAAACCGAAATCAAGAGTTGGACACTTGACCAACTGAGCCACCTGGGTGCCCCAATTTAATAAATACAAATATCTTTTTAATTTTTTAAAGTGTATTTATTTACTTTGAGAGAGAGAGAGAGCACATGGAGTGCTCTCAAAGTATTTATTTACTTTGAGAAGGACAGAGAGCGAGGGAGAGAGACTTTAAAGCAGGCTCTGATCATGACCTAAGTGGAAATCAAGAGTTGGATGCTTAACCAACTGAGCCACCCAGGTGCCCCAATATATATGTTTAAAGTTTATTTATTCATTTTGAGAGAGAGAGAGAGAGAGCTCATGCATGTGCACATACACGTGAGCAGAGGGAGAGGCAGAGAGAAAGGGGGAGAGAGAATCCTAAGCCAGTTCTGCACTATCAGCACAGAGCCTGATGTGGGACTCAAACTCATGAACTGTGAGATCATGACCTGAGCCAAAATCAAGAGTCAGACGCTTAACTGACTGAGCCACCCAGGTGCCCATTTTTTTTTTTTAATTTTTTTTTTTAACGTTTTTATTTATTTTTGAGACAGAGAGAGACAGAGCATGAACAGGGGAGGGGCAGAGAGAGAGGGAGACACAGAATCGGAAGCAGGCTCCAGGCTCTGAGCCATCAGCCCAGAGCCTGACGCGGGGCTCGAACTCACAGACTGTGAGATCGTGACCTGAGCCGAGGTCGGACGCTTAACCGACTGAGCCACCCAGGCGCCCCCCCAGGTGCCCCATTTAAGAAATGTTTATAGAGTGCCTTCTCTGTGCCTTGCCAGTCCTACTTGTTCCTCTTCTCTTCCCTAATGCCTGTGATTTTGTTCTGAGGCTCAAGAACAGAGTTGAGACACCCTGGAAAACAAATGCTCCAGTCCCTATGGTGTCCCCAGACAATTATTCAGGAGCTCAGGGGTGAGTCTCTCACACCCTTGGGCGAGTCATTTCTGGGGCTGCCAAGGCATTGTGCCACCCCCGTGATGGTGTGTCTCCAGCCAAGGAAGCAATCTGATTGAGAGCCTGACCCGGGCTAGTTGAAATGGTTGCAGGCCTGGGCTAGTTGAAAAGGTGTGCCAAAAGGGTGGAAACCAGGCTCTTTATGGCTTGTTGTGTCTACAGGGGCTGCTATAGGAAGTGGGAAAAGAATAGACACTGCAGAGAAGGAAGAGGAGTAGGAGAATGCATGGCAACAGGAAAAGGAAGGAAAAGAGGAAGAAGACGACTACAGGATGAGGAAGAGGAGAAAAAGAAGGGGTTATGCGATAGCAAAAGGAGATAGCCAGAAAGAGAACTGCCATATATGAAAACATGCAAACATTGGAAGAGAAGCTCCTAGTAAATGAAAAGAACTAATCATATATATGGAGCACTTGCCATGTGCCAGGCATTGCTCTAACTGCGTTGTCCTCCCCTCCCCCACCTGCTTCAAATACGATTTCATTTCATCTATTCCACATCCCTAAGAAGCAGGTACTATTATTGTCTGCACCTCATTTTGCAGGTGGGGAAACTCAGAGACAGAGAAGTTAAGTAATTTGCCTGAAGGGCTGGTGTAGTTGGGCATCAACCCCAAGCAGTCTGGTTCCAGAATCTGTGCTCTTAACCACTAAACAATAGTGTTTCTCATGATATACAATATTTTGAGGCTCACCCCTCTGAACATAGAGGCATATTTGTTCTTTCACAAAATAATGAGGATAGAGGGGCACCTTGTGGCTCAGTTGGTTAAGTGTCTGACTCTTGGTTTCAGCTCAGGCCATGATCTCATGGTTCTGGGCTCAAGCCCCGCATTGGACTCCACATTGTCAGTACAGAGCCTGCTTGGGATTCTCTCTCTCTCTGCCCCTCCCGTGCTCTCTCTCTCAAAATAATAACTAAATAAACATTTTTATAAAAGGATGAGATTAGAAGAAAAATAAAGGAAGGTGAAAGTAGGCAAAGACAAGGTGAGGACAAAAGAAACAAGAACATAAAATCAGAGATAAGAGAAAAAAAAGTTGTAGGACAGAATGTAATATGTGATCCTATTTAAACTTTAAGAAATAGAACATAAGCATGCACACAAATACACACACACATATCTTTAGAAGGAAAAAGGGCTTTTTCAGACTCCCTAGTTTCTTGAACTGATTAGTTTTTGTCACCTTTATTTTTCAGAATATTATTTATACCAAGGGTGGTGAGAAAGCTGTTCCTTGGGAAAGAAAAAAAAATCCTACATTCCCTAATCCAAAATCTAACAGATTTGGAGGATATTGTGAGTCTCTACAGTACGTCAGGAGGCTTTGAGGGAACTTCCTCCCTCTGACTCTTCAGCGTTTATATAGACTCAGCACTTCATATGCACTCAGAAATGCAGGATATCCTGACTTAAATAATAAAGGCAGCAGTGTGAGACCTCCAGATGAGGGTTCAAACTGTTTTTATTGTTTGTTTGTTTCCTGAGTTAATAACGCTGTTCAAAAAGAAGATCCAGGCTGGAATTCTCTGCTGCCCTCAAAAGATAGATCTAAAAAAGTTGGGCTGATGGGTGGACAGCGGTCCAGTCAGTAGTTCTTTGAGCTTGGAGCAAAAGGGTGTGGCTTGTCACCATGGCTCAGTGGATTCCATGGATAGATGTGTGATTTTGTTACCTTTTATAGTGGGGCTTTGTCCAGCAGCCTCCAGGATCTGAGGTGGGGCAAGAGCTAGTTCCTTCTACTGAGCTTTCCTCCTTCATCCCAGCTGCCTTGTTGTGAGTTACAAGTGTGTGATCCCTACCACTTGGATGCCAGTCACTACTCTCTACAGATGCAAAGTTGGCTACTGCTGGGTCCTGGCTTGTATTCATTGGCAGCTGGGAGACAGAGCGTGAGCCTCTTCCCCTGATGGTAACCCTTAAGTCAACAGGGTTCCCAGGGACCAGTGAGCACATTTAAATAATAAAAATAATTGTTATCATTATATAAATAACCAGTGATAAAACATACTGGGACAGAAAAAAAAAAAAAAAATGATGCCTTAGAAACGAGAAGATACATTTAAAAGGGCTCAACAGGGGCGCCTGGGTGGCGCAGTCGGTTAAGCGTCCGACTTCAGCCAGGTCACGATCTCGCGGTCTGTGAGTTCGAGCCCCGCGTCAGGCTCTGGGCTGATGGCTCGGAGCCTGGAGCCTGTTTCCGATTCTGTGTCTCCCTCTCTCTCTGCCCCTCCCCTGTTCATGCTCTGTCTCTCTCTGTCCCAAAAATAAATAAAAAACGTTGAAAAAAAAAATTTAAAAGGGCTCAACAAAATGGGAAAATTTCCCCATAATCCCAGTCCCATGTCTAAATTCTCTCAGCCTGTCAGTGGGTAGCTGGACGGCAGATGGAAGAATTAGAAGATGCTAGAGTCATTTTGGGACCTAACTGTCCTTTGTCTGAGAAACAGAAGTCCAGAAGAATGTTCTCACTTGGTTACCCCATGCCTTGAAAACATATAAACATCAACACTAAAGAGTGCATGTATTGGGATGTGTGTATTGTGGTTTATAAAGCACCGTGGAAACATTCTCATTTCCAGGCATGAGGATTATGGTGATTTACTCAAATACAGAAGTTAGTAGAAGGGCTTACTGCACCAATGTTTCTTGTTGGGGGTTCAGTAGCATGGATGACTAATAGGGACTCAAAAGCTGTCACCAAAAGGCAAAATTTTATTAAACACAATTCCAACTCTGAGATTCTTGATTTTCAACATTAGGAAGACCAATTATGTTTTAAAGTGGTGAGTAAGGTAGCCTGTTAAATGCACCAAAAAAAGTTTTTCTTCATCACTATTTTAAATGATAAACTTTATGCTCATGTAAGAAAATTCAACAATTGGGGCACCTGGGTGGCTTTGTCATTTAAGTGATCAACTCTTGGTTTTGGCTCAGGTCATGATCTCATGGTTCGTGAGATCAAGCCCCCTGTCAGTCCACACTGATAGGATGGAGCCTGCTTGGGATTCTCTCTCTATCCCTTTCTCTCTGCCACTCCCCTGTGCACTCTCTCTCTCTCTCAAAATAAATAAACTTAAAAAAAAAAAGAAAAATTTCAACTTTTATAAAGAAGGATATAAAGTGATTCCTTGATCCCAGCCCTTAAACACCATTAATAGTTTCTTGAATATTATTCTACAAAATTCCTATGCTTATATAAAAGCACACACACACACTTCAACAAATATAAAAACCGTGTACAAATAAATATATTTATATATGTATAAACTATTTACAAAATCATAATTAGCATAGTATGCATTCTATTCTGTAATTTTTTCTTTCTTTTTTTTTTTTTTAAACGTTTATTTATTTTTGAGACAGAGAGAGACCGAGCATGAACGGGGGAGGGTCAGAGAGAGGGAGACACAGAATCTGAAACAGGCTCTAGGCTCCGAGCTGTCAGCACAGAGCCCGACGCAGGGCTCAAACTCAAGAGCTGTGAGGTCATGACCTGAGCCAAAGTCGGACACTTAACCGACTGAGCCACCCAGGAGCCCCTATTCTGTAATTTTTTTAAGTTTATTTATTAACTTTGAGAAAGAGCAAGTGAGGGATAGAGAGAGAGAACCCCAGCCAGGCTCCACAGTGTTGGCACTGTCAGTGCAGAGCCTTAAGTGGGGCTTGAACCCATGAATATTAAGATCGTGACCTGGGCTAAAATCAAGAGCCAGACACTTAACCGACTGAGCCACCCTAATTTTAGGTGCCTCTAATTTTTTTTTTTTACAACTAAGTGTATGTTGGGCATTTTCACACATTAGTACAATTGATCTGCTGCATTATAAAAAATATAAAAAAATTGTGTCATAGTGGGGCTCCTGGGTGGCTCAGTCAGTTAAATGGTTAAGTGTCTGACTTTGGCTCAGGTCGTGATCTTGCAGATTGTGAGTTTGAGCCCCGCATCAGGCTCTCTGCTGTCAACACAGAGCCTGCTTCAGATCCTCTCTCTCCCTCTGTCTCTGCCTCTGCCCCGCTCTCTCTCTCAAAAATAAACATTAAAGAAATCGTTTCATATTAATCCAATGTTCGTATTACTATGTTTTAACCAGAGCCTTAGCAATGGGCATTTATGTTGCTCACAGTTTTGTTTTGTTTTTTAAATAGGTATCACTTAATTGGCCTCCAATATGTTGCACCAATTTACACAAAAATTGGCATATATGTGTGCCTGTTTCTGAACACCTATTGTCACTGAGGATTACCAAAACATATCTAAATAGATTTTAGAATTATCTAAGTCAGTCCTTTGTGGTAGCAATGTAAATGCAGTGGAAATGCATGAAATCAGCACATTTGCCTGAGTAAACAAGCTAGAGATTCTAGGTCAGTATAAGAGTAAGTTATAGGAGAGTCACTGATTTGTTTTTATTGTTGTTGTTATTGTTTGTTTCTTTTTTTAAAGTTTATTTATTTTGAGAGGGGGGGGGCAGAGAGAGAGGGAAGAGAATCCCAAGCAGGCTCTGTGCTGACAGCACAGATCCTGAGGCGGGGCTCAAACCCACAAACTCTGACATCGTGACCTGAGCCAAAATCAACAGTGAGATGCTGAACCCACTGAGCCACCCAGGCACCCCAGGGAGTCACTGATTTGTGATTCTCTGCTTTATTTTCCTAAGATTTGGGACTTGGAAAGCCTTTTCTCATTACAGTTCTCCAAGTGTTGAACAGGTGTATAGGCTCCATAGACTGTGCTATGCCTGTGTTTTCAGCTTCCAGGATACTTGTAGTTAACATCCCAAAAATATAAGGCTGTGCTGGTAGTTTGAGACTCTAATCAATGTTTAACTATGTTTTTGTTTTTTTGAAAATACATTCAGACACCCAATTTGGGAGGCCAGAAACACATTTCCTCTCTACTGTAGCGATGTGGGGTGTAATCACCAGTGACACGGGGCATACCCGCCATGTCTTCCCCAGAGTTTTGGGTCTTGGCAAGAGGCCACTCCACCTTACATACTACCCTTGCCTGAATGAAAGACAAGCCAAGAAGCACAACTACTAAATGGAAGAAGGGGATGAGGAGTGGAAGATGGTAGATAAAAATCCCCCTTGGTTATGGAGGAAAGGCAGAGGGTTTCATTTTCCTTGTTGCAGGCAAAGGTGGCAGGGAGCCCTAGGAACAGGCTCAAAATAGTGATCCTGGCAGGGCATACCAGACTTCTGAGACTGATTATGAAAGCTTCCAGCTTATGAAGTCTCCAATGTCTTTTTTCAGCTAGCAACTGGAATGCCAAAGGCAAGGCATTTTTCAGTAACTTGATACACTTCCTATCAACTAGCAGCTCCTTCAGATTTCTTGAGTAAGGAAGCAAAGAGTTCTCTCCTATGTTGAGGGAGAGGAACTTGTTTCCCGGAAATAGCTCTGTCATATTTCACCAGAAATACCAGCATAGCCTCACTGGTTATATTTCATAGGGCTGTGATGATGTTCTACATTCTCAGCGGGAAAGGAAAAGTAAACACAAATCTGCTTTAGCATTCTAGATGCCTGGGTGTACAAAGCATAGTGTACTTACTCTCATCTCCATATGTACCACAGTATTTGTTTCCAGCACTGAGAAACAGCATTCAATGAACCCAGAAACTCTTGGGTTTTGTACAACAATTATTGTTCTTTTTATAAATCCTACTTTAAAATGTCTGACTATCGACTGGTTTTCAAAATTTAAAATCACAACTATTTGTTGCAGGTTTAAAGAAAAATAATTTTTTTAACACGTATTCATTTTTTGATAGAGACAGAGTGTGAACTGGGGAGGGGCAGAGAAAGAGGGAGACACAGAATCTGAAGCAGGCTCCAGGCTCTGAACTGACAGCACAGAGCCTGACATGGGGCTCGAACTCACAGACTGTGAGATCATGACCTGAGCTGAAGCCGGACGCTTAACCAACTGAGCCACCCAGGTGCCCCTATTTGTTGCAGGCTTAAAAAAAAATAAATTAAAGCCAAGTATTAAAGAAATTCAGACAATTATCAGATATTTGCCCCCTCTCTCCCAAATGTCAGGCCTAGCTGATTTTAATACTGAGTTCTGTTTTTTTAAAAAATTTTTTAATGTCTATTTATTTTTGAGACAGAGAGAGAGAGGCAGAGTTCAATTGGGGGAGGGGCAGAGAGACACACACACACACACACACAATCTGAAGCAGGCTCCAGGTTCTGAGCTTGTCAGCATAGAGCACAGGGCTCAAACTCGTGAACCAGGAGGTCATGACCTGAGCTGAAGTCTGATGCTTAACCAACTGAGCCACCCAGGCACCCCTACTACTGAGTTCTTTAAGGCACACTTAACATCTATTTTATGCAAATTGTTCTAGAAAATAAAAAAAATTCAGAAATGGTCAGCTCAATTTTAAAGACTAAGATCTTTTTAAAAAATTTGTTCACTCATGTGTATTTACTTTTTTAAAATTGAGGATTAACTGACATATAACATTATATTTGTTTCAGGTGTACAACATAATGATTGATGTTTGTGTGTATTGTGAAATGATCACCACAATAAGTCTAGTTAATATCTGTCACCATACATAGTTACAGTGGTTTTTTTTTTCTTGTGAGGAAGACTCTTGGGGCGCTTGGTTGGTTCAGTCAGTAGAGCATTAGACTCTTGATCTGAGGGTCTTGAGTTCAAGCACTATGTTGAGCGCAGAGCCTACTTACAATAAATAAGTAAATAAGAAGGCTAAAAATTTATTTTTAAATGTTTTTAATGTTTTTATTTTTGAGAGAGAGACAGAGAGAGAGACAGAGACAGAGTGCAAGTGGGAAAGGGGCAGAGAGAGAGGGAGACAGAATCTGAAGCAGTCTCCAGGATCTGGGCTGTCAGCTCAGAGCCTGTTGTGGGGCTCGAACTCACAAACTGAGAGATCATAAAGTCAGACACTTAACTGAGCCACCCAGGCACCCCCAAGAAGACTAAAATCTTGATTAAAAAGCCAGATAAGGGGGCACCTGGGTGGCTCAGTGGGTTGAGCGTCCGACTTCAGCTCAGGTCATGATCTTGTTGTCTGTGAGTTCGAACTCCGCATCCGGCTCTGTGCTGACAGCTCAGAGCCTGGAGCCTGCTTCAGATTCTGTGTCTCCCTCTCTCTCTGCCCCTCCCCCACTCCTGCTCTGTCTCTCTCTCTCTGTCAAAAATAAATAAACATTAAAAAAAAATTTTTTTAAAAACCCAGATAAGGACAATACATGAAAATTATTGGCTCTAAATCCAACAAGGTATTATGAAAAGTCATACATCAAAATCTAGTAGTATCCTAGAAAACCCAAATTAATTAAAAAAATAGAAAATATACCAATGTAATCTACCACATTAAGGAACTTAAAGAGAAAAAATTATTATCTCGATTGTGGAAAAAAATTGGATAAATCTTAGTGCCTATTTATGATTCTTTTAATTAAAAAAATTGCTTTTTAAGTTTATTTATTTACTTTGAGAGAAAAGGAGAGCACACACAAATGGCAGAGGGGCAGAGAGAAGGAGAGACAGAATCCCAAGCAGGCTCCACACCATCAGCTCAGAGCCCGATTTGGGGCTCAGACTCACAAACCATGAGATCATGACCTGTGCCTAGATCAAGAGTCAGAAGCTTAACCGATTATGCTACCCAGGCCCCCCTAAAGCAAGAACTCTTAGCATATTTTGAATAGAATAAAGCTTACTTAATCTGATAAAGATTTTATACCAACTTTAGACACATCTCTTAAGGATTGGAAACAAATCTTTATAATTTAACATAATGCTTGTAGGGGAGGAAAAATAATTTTCCCTCTACCTTTCTGAGTTCTTAGCTGAGACCTCATAATAAAAACACAGATTAACACCACGAAAGACAAACAGAAATTTATTAGAATGTGTACCTCACATATACATGGGAGATACCTAGGGAAAAATGAGAAACTCCCTGATGCCTCTTAGAATTCAGGATTAAGTACCAGTTTAATAGGGAAAGAGGAGCGGGGGGTGCATATAGGCCTCTTAGGGGAAAGTAAATGATTTGTAGGAAAGATGAATGGGCATTTAGAAGACTAGATTATATATATAATAGCTTGTGACTCAGTCTTTCTGGGTGTGTGTGTGCTGTTTTTAAAGTGTTTATTTTTGAGAGAAAGAGTGTGAGTGGGGGAGGGTCAGAGAGAGAGAGAGACACGAGGGTTGGGTGGGGTGGTGGTGGGGACAGAGGATCCAAAGTAGGCTCTGTCATGACAGCAGAGAGGCTGAAGTGGGGCTTGAACTCACAAACTGCAAGATGATGACCTGAACCAACGTCAGCTCAACTGAGCCACCCAGGTGGCCCTCTGGGTGTGGTTTTGACTTCTAGTCTTCTCTCCTGTGATAAGAGTCAGTCTTCCCTGTTGATGAAACTCTCAGGGGAGGGGATTTATGACAGCTGAGTTCCTTTTGGAGGCTCTGTCTTAGGCAGATAAGGGGAGTTCAGAGGAAGCCTCTCTCTGCATTTGCTGTTTTTCAAGAGCCTACAGTTTAAAATAACTGATTACTAAAGTGGCATATTTTGGGCTGGCATGTCCTGAACTCCTACAGTCATATTTTGGAGTGGCATTATTCTGCCACTCTTTATGCTATAAGGAAGAAAAAAGTTACAGTAGTTTATTTTAGCAGGTTCCACACATAATAAAAGTTCCTTGATGATGATTTGCAAAATGCTGAATATATGAAAAAGGAAAAAAATGTAGACTTCTGCTATATTTTTGGTTATCCAATTTACAACTGCTTTTCCTATGTGGGAGAAATCCTTTATTGTATACCATGTAGGTGAGATGCAATGCTCTGCTTTCTACAGTAAAGTTTACATGGAGACATCTTCTCTCTTCTTGAACTGTGGCATTTCAGCAGCCAGAGTGAGGTACTTGGCTTAGCTAAAGAGATGTTCCTGCTGGGACTCGACTCTAGACAGATGGCCTCTGACGTTTTGAGTGCACTAGCTGTGGTAGAATTCAATGGAGGCAGTGTCCTGCAGCTCCCTCCCCCTCTTTTTTCCCCTCCCCCTCTTTCTCCTTCTTCTTCTTATAATCTCTACACCCAATGTGGGGCTCAAAATTACGACTTGACCTGAGATCAAGAGTTGCATGCTCTACTGGCTGAGCCAGCCAGCTGCCCTGTAGCTTCCCACTTCTTGGTCTTCCAGAGCTGCCTTGACTCTCACATTTCTTCTAAGTTTGGTGTTCCTTTCCCATTGACTTGTTGAACCCATAAGAACTTTTAATAAATTCTCATTTTTCTTTTCATTAAAAGAAACCAAGATAGTTTTGTGTTGTATGCAGCTAAGAACCTTGACAGATACACCTTGCTGTCTACCACTTAGAAGCAATTCTACTAATATTATATTTTATTTCTTTTTTTTTTTTTAATATTTTATTTATTTTTGAGAGAGAGAGAGCGCGAGTGGGGGAGGTGCAGATAGAGAGGGGACAGAAGATCACAAGTGGGATCAACATTGACAGCAGAGAGCCCGATGCAGGATTCAAAATCACAAACCGTGAGATCATGACTTGAGCCAAAGTCTGCCGCTTAACTGACTGCACCACCCAGGAGCCCCTATTATATTCAATTTCTTTCCAGATCTTTGCTTTGTATTTTTTATAGTATTAAGGTCAAACTCTATACATTTTTGTATTTATTTATCTAGCTTAACATTCACAAATACATTATTTTAAACTGTAAATAAATTTGAAAGTTGATGTAATTATTCTATAGTATTTATATCATAATTTCCTCATGCATGATCCTACTGGAAATTTGTTCCAAAATTTTTCGGTTATTATAAATAATTCTTCAAATAAATCATTGTTTGTTTTTCTCAGTTGTTTTTAATATTTCTTTATGATAAATTTCCAAGAGTAGAATTATTATACCCAAGAGTAGGAGTCCTAATATTAAGCTTATGTCCAATAAATACAAAAATGCACAAGTACAGAGAATGGAGAAAAGACACCGGCCATTATAATCATCAAAAAATTTACTGAGCACCAACTAGATCTATGACCACACTGGTCTCTTAATGATAACCCTTGCCTTTACAATTGAGTCAAACATTTTCTAACCATCTAACTTGTAGACAAGATCTACTAACAAATAACCTACAAAAACGAAGAGAGTGCAGTGTGTAAACACGACACTGCATTAGAATGTGCTGTGATAGAAGACAGAATATTAGCTCTAGAAAGAACTGTAATAACTTTGTGGTATAAATAAATTAAAGTAAAGAAACAGAATTTATGTTTTTCAAGCTGTATAATTATAAAGGTTTGGACAAATAGATAAATGAACCTAAATAATTTAGGTCAAGATAAACTTAAAATTTTTTTTTCTGGCTACAGATATATTCAACACAAACAGTCCTCTCCAAACTAGGTTGGCTGTCCAGTACAGGGTTAATATATAAAATATATAAAGAATTTATACAACTTAGCACCAATACCCAAATAATCCAATTAAAAAAGGGCAGAGAATATGAATAGACATTTTTCCAAAGAAGACATATAGATGGCTAAGAGGCACATGAGAGGATGCAACATCACTTATCATGAGCGAAATGCAAATCAGAACCACAATGAGGTATCATTTTACACCTGCCCAAATGGCTAAAATAAAAAAGACAAGAAATAAGTGTTGGTGAGGTGTGGAGAAAAAGGGACCCTCGTACACTGTTGATAGGAATGCAAATTGGTGCAGCCACTATGGAAAGCAGTATGGAAGTTCCTCAAAAATTAAAAATAGGGGTGCTTGGGTGGCTCAGTTTGTTAGGCATCTGACTTCAGCTCAGGTCATGCTCTCACAGTTTATGAGTTCCAGCCCCTCACTAGGCTTTCTGCTGTCTGCACAGAGCCAGCTTTGGATCCTCTGTCTCCCTCTCTCTCTGCCCCTCCCCCACTTTCTCTCTCTCAAAAATAAATAAACATTTTAAAAAACATTAAAAAATTAAAAATAGAAGTACCATATGGTACAGTAATTCTACTATTGGGTATTTACCCAAAGAAAACAAAAAAACACTAATTCAAAAAGATACATGCACTCCTATGCTTACTGCAGCATTATTTACAATAACTAAGATATGGAAGCAACCCAGTGTGTCCTGATAAATGAATGGTAAAGTAGTATACACACATGCACACACACACACAGTGGAGTATTAGTTATAAAAAGGAATGAGATCTTGTCATTTGCAGCACCATGGATGGAGCTAGGGCATATAATGCTATGCAAATTAAGTCAGAGAAAGAAACACCATATGATTTCGCTCATATGTGGGGTTTAAGAAACAAAATCAACAAACAAAAAAAAAGAGACAAACAAACACCAGACTCTTAAATAGAACAAAGTAGTAGTTGCCAGAGGAGAGATGGGTGGGAGGATGGGTGCAATAGGTGAGGTGATTAAGGGGCGCGTGGGTGGCTCAATAGGTTAAGTGTCCAACTCTGGCTCAGGTCATGATCTCAGGTTGGAGAGTTCAAGCCCCGTGTTGGGCTCTGTGCTGACAGCTTGGAGGCTGGAGCCTGTTTCGGATTCTGTGTCCGCCCCCTGTCTCTCTGCCCCTCTCCCGCTTGTGCTGTGTCTCTCTCTCCTTCGATAATAAATAAACATTAAAAAAATGAAAATTGAAAAATAGGTGAGGTGATTAAGAGTACACTTGTCTTTTTTTCTTTTCAGACTGAAAAAAAATTTTTTTTACACTTTATTTAAGTAATCTCTACACCCAAAGTGGGACTTGGACTCAATGATCAAGGGTTACATGCTCTACTGACTGAGCTAGCCAGGCACCCAAGACTAAATTTCTCTTGGTGAGCACTGAGAAATGTATAGAGTTGTTGAAAATTATATTGTACACCTGAAACTAATATAACACCCTGTTGATTACACTTCAATTAAAAATGTAAAAAAAAATTTTTTTTAAAGACACAGAGAAAGCAAGTTCTACCAAGAAGGACTTTTGTTCCCTAAGTCCTTATCTTTTCTATCTGCAAGTCTTTTGAAACAAATAAAGGAGTTTGGGCAATACGTTTAAAAAGTTAATAAAAGAAAAAAGTTTATAAATGGCAATCCAGTTCTTCCTGGGCATCAACGTCACCAGGGGCTGGGGCTGGAAAGCCAAGATAAACTACTAAACTTACTCCTTTATAATGAAAATTCAGATGGTCTGCATCTTAGGACCAGAAGGAACTGCGGGAAGAGGACTCAGTCTTTTCTTGTTCTCCATATAGGGCTATTCTCAGGGAATACTACAAGAGCTCAATTTCTTGGAAAGACTGTGGTACTTGGGAAGGAAAAAAATCCTTTCCTAATCATAGCCGATTAGGAACAACAATATCTTAAAAGTCTTATTTCATTTATGCTTGCCCTAAAAATGGAAAGGACACAATGATCAATCTGTAGAATTCTCTAAACAACTATTTGTACTTAATCACTAAACTTCACCTTTGTATTAACCTATAAAACAGAGATGTTTTATTTAAAAAGTTTTTTTTAATGTTTATTTATTTTTGAGAGAGAGAGAGACAGAGTGTGAGCAAGGGAGGGGCAGAGAGAGAGGGAGACACAGAATCTGAAGCAGGTTCTGGGCTCTGAGCTGTCAGCACAGAGCCCAACTTGGGGCTTGACCTCACAAACTGTGAGATCATGACCTGAGCTGAAGCCGGATGCTTAATCAACTGAACCACCCAGGCACTCCAAAACAGAGATGTTTTAGTTGGGCCAGAGCAAATAGGATTTTACAGCAAGAGTTTCAGACTAAACAGGATAAATCACCGATCTGGAAAAAAAGACACAAAATACCCATTTTTTTCCTGGAAAATTTGGGAACACATTGAAGAATGTATCCCTGTTGGGGAGGAAAAATGGAGATCCCCTCCAATGCATTTTGTATTCTTTGGTAGCAGAGCCTGGAGCTCTAAGGTTTTTGGTTGCATCATGAATGCCACATGATATGGCCTCGAATACTTGGGCCCAAAACACTCAGTGCAAATGCCATTTTGCTAGTCAGGATAGACCTCCACCCTACCCCGAGTCAGCCTTTCATGTCCACATTAGACTAGCTATGCCCAGAATGCAATGGTATTACATTCTGGGTAGGAAAACTTAATGGGTCACAAATCCAGCCTTTTCTCCTCTTTGCAGAATGGTGCCTTAGATTTGCGTTCAATTTGTAGGAGGATCAAACCAGTGAGTGCGAATTAACCTCCACAGGAAGGACTTAAGGAAACAACTGCTTTCAGGGGAGGAGGATGAGGTGACAAACAGAACTCCTACAAGGACCTTTTTTTTTTTTTTTTTTTAAGTAAGCTTTACAACCAATGTGGGGTTTGAACTCAGGACCCTGAGACCAAGAGTAGCATCCTCTACTGACTGAGCCAGCCAGGCACCCTCAGAGATCAGTTTAAAATATGTAACTTTACTATTAAAAACACAAAAACAGGGGCGCCTGGGTGGCGCAGTCGGTTAAGCGTCCGACTTCAGCCAGGTCACGATCTCGCGGTCCGTGAGTTCGAGCCCCGCGTCAGGCTCTGGGCTGATGGCTCGGAGCCTGGAGCCTGTTTCCGATTCTGTGTCTCCCTCTCTCTCTGCCCCTCCCCCGTTCATGCTCTGTCTCTCTCTGTCCCAAAAATAAATAAAAAAGGTTGAAAAAAAAAAAATTAAAAAAAAAAAAAAATAAAAAAAAAAATAAAAACACAAAAACAAAATCCTGACAAAAACAAAGCTTTCTCATGAACTTGCCACATCTCCACAATCCCCATCTTGGAAGAAAAAAAATGTGTTGGGGGTGGGGACGCCCAGGGGGGCTCAGTTGGTTGAGGGTCTGACTTCCTCTCAGAGCATGATCTTGCAGTTCCGCAAGTTCTGAACCCCACATCAGGCTCTCTGCTGTCAGCACAGAGCCTGCTTTAGATTCTCTCTCCCCCTCTCTTCCTGCCCTTCCCCCACTTGTGCTCCCTCCATGTCTCTCCCAAAATAAGCTTAAAAAAAGAAAGTAAAAAACATGGGGAAGAGTTTGTGCATCTTTTGAGATGACTGTGCCCAGCACACAGTGGGGGCTTAGAGGTTTTTTGTCAGTTTGTTTTTTAGTGATGGAGGTGCTCAGGCCTTGACCACTTACCGCTGCTCCTTCCGTGCCTGCTTCATGGGCTCCAGGTTCTCTTGGTGCTTGTTCATCAGGCCACACGTGGCACCTGTCTTCCCGGGCCGCAGATCTTCTTCCCCTAGTAGAATTTCCCAAGTTCTTTTTCTGAGTCTGGCTCGTGACAGCGAATACATGGGCCATGTTATTTGTGAGCAACTCGGATCTTGGAGAGGCTGCCACTTCATGGTGGCACAGCTGGGACAGCTCCACCTTCGGTCTTCCAGCTGTTTACGCAACTCCTCCTTGGTGCGAGGGGGTCTGGAGCCTTAATCTTGGCCAGTCCTGCAGAAGCCGCTGCCACTGAGGGAAGGAGGCCGAGGGGAAGAGCCAGGGGACGGTTTCTGAGCAGGACAGCACTGACCTCCGGCTGGATAGCACAAACCTGACCTTGTGGTTGATAATTGTGATACACACTCGGGGCTGAATCAGGCTTCCACTGGACCGCTTTGGTGTCATCTGATTTTGTTTGTCAGAAATGCTTTCCCAGGTAAGACTTAAAGAAAGTCAAAGTTTCCCCTCGCTCCCCCCATCCCCACAGATGAGGAGTTAAACTCAAAGGCCAGAGGAGAGGGCTGGTGGCCCATTGTTGCCAATCATGAGAACTTTGGCCACCTGCCAAATTCTAATATCTTTTAATTTCTTCAGTCTATTAGGTGACATATGATATTTTTCAACTGAAAGAATTCAAAGTCACATGCCTAGAGAGGCACCTGGGTGGCTCAGTGGGTTAACTATCTGACTCCGGCTGGGTCATAATCTCGTGGTTCATGGGTTCCAGCCCCATATCAGGCTCTCTGCTGTCAAGGCAGAACCCGTTTTAGATCCTCTGTCTTCCTATCTCTCTGCCCCTCCCCCACTTGTGTGTGTGCTCTCTCTTTCTCTCTCAAAATAAGTAAGTAAACATTTAAAAATGCCCATAAAAAAATAAAGTCACATGCCTAGAGCCTTCCTATTTGGTCAGTCTCACCCATGTTGACCATGCATCACCAAAAATATCTTCTGTAGATACTCATGCTGCTAGATCCCTTTACTACTATCTTGGTTATGTGTAAACAGGAATCTTCTTTTGAGTCATAATTAATCTCTGGATAATAACTCACGAACTTGTGGCTGTAAGTTTCCTTTGTTAATAGTCTTAGATTCTATCTACTAAAGTAGAGCTAACAGAAAGGGGAAAGGAAGGGGGAAATATTACTGTTGGACACATACTTCTTAAACCAGCTTAATCTGATTTTACTGTTTAATTGAACCAGTTTAACTTGATGTTTATTGTATCTTTGGGAAGCTAGGTAAAGAGACTTTACATAACTGCTGTCCTAATTTGCTGAGAGAGAAGTTCCTTGATTTTGTTACTTGGTTCCTTAGTTTGTGTTAATTT
Source organism: Panthera onca (assembly GCF_046562875.1). Lineage (NCBI taxonomy): Eukaryota > Metazoa > Chordata > Mammalia > Carnivora > Felidae > Panthera > Panthera onca. Next base: position 80,858,987 of record NC_138344.1, read on the forward strand.
ACCACTGTTGACTTCCTCCATGAACATTCTATTACCACTCAATAATTAGTTGTGGCTGTGTTTTGGATTCAGCTGTTTAAGAAGGAAAAACTGAGAAGGAAATTGGGCCCGATTTTTCTATGAGGTGAGATCAAAATAGGAGTTGATCATAAGCAAAAAGCCAAAATTAAGTCAGGCACAAAGAAAACGTACAAGGTGATTATGAAGTTTGCTTAAAATAAATATGAATCTGCAGCAAGTTGCATTTCTTTTCAGAGTCAGCTCAGGGCCAGCTGGCCGCTTCTGTTGTCCCTTGCAGAGTGGTAAATCCACTCAAGACTGAGTTCAGCTGTCTTCCCTCTGTTGTTTTTTTTAATGTGTGTTTTTTGTTTTTTTGAGATATCGCAAGCAGGGGAGGGGTAGAGAGAGGGGTACAGAGGATCCAAAGCGGGCTCTGCGCTGACAGCAGTGAGTCCGATGTGCGGCTTGAACTCACAAACATGAGATCATGACCCAAGCCTCAGTCGGAGGCTCAACCGACTGAGCCACCCAGGTGCCCCTGTCTTCCCTCTTGATTCAAGTCACCCAAGAATCCTTTTCTTAAAAGTCATGAAAAAAAGACAACGGAATCAGTTGTCAATGTCAGCAGGGGCAGTCATTTGCTCTTGTTTGTTTTTAAAAAGCCTTTATTTAAAATTTTTTTTAAAAGCCTTTATTAGGAAGTTGATTTCATGTGATTTTAGGCTGGAAGAAATCTGTATCAGAGAAGGCTGAAAGACTCGCTGCCAAGCCAGTATCGCATACAGTCTAAACTGGGAAAGGAGCCTTCATTGGGATGATGGCCAAGGAGCTGGTCAGTTGTGGATGTAGCTTAAAAGGTCATTGGCTCAATTGCAAGAATGCTGGTAGCCTCAACATGTGCTACAAATTCCTTTCATTAGTCAATTGTTTTCGATTCTTTCTCACCGGGAACCTCAAGAGTATCTTTTGCCTGAGTGTACCATTCTCAGCCGATCTCTTTTTCCCTGAGATGTTAGGAATGATGCCCTGCAGCATCCCATGAGTCATAGGTCAGGAGGCAGGAAGTCTTCCAAGTTTTTTGCATATAGCCACCACCCTCCCTGTGTGTCCACACTCTCAAAAGGGCCCAGACGGCATTTCTGAGGCTTAGACCTAGAAGTATCAGAATTACAAAGATCTCAGAAAGCCTTCCAAGACAGGCACAAACCATGCTGTTTTACCTGGTACCGAGAAGTTTCCCGAGACACAGAACTTTCATTGCTAAAACTGGGACTCCTAAGCAAACTGGGATATGTGGTCACACTAGGCTCAACTGTTTTGCAGGGAAGAAACTGCAGCCCAGGAAGCTTGTTGCCCAAGCTAACAAAATCAGTCAGCGGCAGATCCACCATGCTAGAATTCAGTGCTCTTTCTTTGCTGGTACTTCCTTATAGTCACACAGTGCGTTGCACACAATAGGTGCTTATGTTTCTGTTGGTTGTTTTTTGAGTTTAGAGGAAGTGCTTTTAACAGATATGATAATTCTTAATTAGCAGTGATCTCACTCAGGGTCATGATGAATCAATTGTGAAACCAGGTCTCTATTTCTAGACTCTGAACAGAACAGAATGAACAAAGGGGAGGGGAGCTTGTGTTAAGAAAACACAAGGATTGTGCAAAGATGAAGAGGCCCATGTGTGCCGGTGGGCTGGGCAATACTATCTGCAGCTGGGAACAGAGAGAGAGACAGCATTGAGGGTAAGCACCAAAGAGAAGGATGTACTCTTTCCCTGTCCTCGGAGAGAAGAGTATGGTAGGAAGAAAAGTGTCATCATTCTTCTGATAAGGGAAGAAATGTAGCCATGGACACACACACACACACACACACACACCCATGTGGTAATGCCCATGTGATGAAAACACTGTATCAACTGACATTCATGGTTGTATGTTTTCCAAGGACTTGAAAAGAACCTACCTCCCAGCAGTGTTCTTTGTCCTACTAGGTCTGAGATCTGCCCTGTTCTTGCCAGTTTTCTCCCCCCGATACTGAGTTTTTAATAAAGTAGCTTAAGTTACTAGGGATCATCAGCTGTTATACCTAGAGCTTTTTGATAATTTGCCTAAACTCTACTGTCGCTCATTTGACTCAGTAATCTTCTTACCTGCAAGAGGCATTGGTGTTATCTGGGTAAGAGAAAAGGAGACAGCATTAGGAATGTGATGAGCTGAGGATTAAGACTGAGGAAATGACTCCTGGTAACAAAGGTCCAGGAACAATGTTATTGATCGTGGCCATTTTCTCCAACTCCTTTTGTGTGGTAGCACTTGGCACTTAATTCTTTGATCTGGGATGGAGACCAGGAAGGAAGTGGTACATGGAAACTGAGCAGCGTAAACAAAATGGAAGTGACTAAGGTGTTTTGACACTCATTAAGATGGGTGTTACTCTCAAAATGGAAGCCAGGCACCTCCTCTTCTATTCCACCACACCTTTTCCTGCTGGTGACCGGGGACAGAGTTACGTGCTAGTCTAATACCTAAAAACACAGGTGAACAAGAGACTGAATTGACCTACTTTGCAAATACCTGTTACAGTGTTAATCAGCAAACTGACTGCAGGCAGTGGTCACGTGGCCTCAGAGCCTCCTGCATCAGGCTGAATGAAGGCCAGGCTGGGAGCAGACGTCAGTAAGGATGGTGTTTCTGGGAAACAAGTGCTGGTTAAAAATGCAAATTATTGGCCCTTACCCCAGACATTCTGAATCAGACTTTCTTTTTCTTTTTAAAGTAGTATGTATGGAATTAGAGTAGTTGTATAGATTTACAGAAAGGTAGTGAAGATAGAACAGAGCTGCCATACATCACACACCCAGTTTTCACCGATTATTAACATAGTACGTTAGTATGGCACATTTGCCACAAGTAGTGAATCAATATCGATACTTTATTATTAAGAAAAGTTCATACTTTATTTGGATTTCCTTCGTTTTTGCCTCATTCCCTTTTTCTGTTCAAAGATCCCATCCAGAATGTCACATTACATTCAGTCATGTCTCCGTAGACTTTTCTTGGTTGGGAGTTTTTCAGACTTTTCTTGTTTTTGATAACCTTGACAGTTTGGGAGAGTACTGGCTAGGTGTTTTATAGAGTGCCCTTCAGTCTGGGTTTGTCTGATAAAACCTGATGTTTTTCTCATAATTAGACTGGTGCTAGGGGTTTGGGGGAAGAAGACCAGAGAGGTAAAGTGCCATTCTCATCATAGCCTATCAAAGGTACACACTATCAACATAACTTATTGTTATTGATGTAACTGGATCGCCTGGCTTAAGTAGTGTTATAAGGTTTCTCCAGTGTAAAGTTGTTCTTTTTACCTTCCTGTTTCTTTGAAAGGAAATCACTATGTGCAACCCATACTTAAGAGATGGGGAATTATTTTACCTCCTTAAGTTTGGAATATCTACAACATAAATTATTTGGAATTCTTCAACATGAGAGATTTTCTGTTTTCTATCATTTATCCAGTCATTTATATTAAAAAATTTTTTAAGTTTATTTGAGAGATAGAGAGAGAGAGTGAGCGAGAGAGCGCATGCATGCATATGGGTAGGGGCAGAGAGAGGAGAGAGAGAGAATCCTAAGCAGGTTCCACATGCAGTCAGTCCAGAGACTGAAGCGGGGCTCAATCCCATGAATCCAGAAATCATGACTTGAGAACAAACCGAGAGTCAATGCTTAACTGACTGATCCACCCAGGCGCCCCCGCCTGAAGGTAATTTTAATGAAGACTTTGGGGTCCCATGGTATTGGAAGAATAATGCTTTATACCTGGGGTTCTGAGTGTGTTCACATGTACTTTGATTTGATTCTCATTATTAAAATGTGAAGGAGAAAAAAACATTTTGTAGATGAGAAGAGTGAAAACTCAGTAAAGTGGCTTTCCTAAAATCACACAGTTGGGTATACCAGGGCCAACAGGCAGAAACGCAACACAGAATCTGATGTGTTTGGAGAACTGAAATAGCACTATTAAGTTAGATAACTAAAAAATCAGTCTGCTGATTTTAAACAATAAAGAATTATAGTCTATCAATAAAATTGACCTACACAAAGTGAGGTGCTATTCCCAGTACTCTTTCGTCCCATCAAAATAAACCATGTTCACTTTATATATTGTGCAACTACTATGTGCCAAGTATAGTCTGGTCTCTTCTTTACAACTGACTCCAGTTTTGAAACGTGAGAAATAAATCTGTAGGAATTTGCTAAGGCTGCTGTGACAAATTATCACTACAGTAGTTCCTCCATATCAGGAGATAAGTTCCAAGACTCCTGGTGGATGCCTAAAACCATAGGTAGTACCAAATCTTATATACATACTATTGTTTTTCCTATACATGCATATTTATGATAAAGTTAATTTATAAATTAGGCACAGTAAAAGACTAACGAGTAACTAATAAGAAAACAGAACAATTATAACAATATACTGTAGTAAAAATTATATGAATGTGGTCTCTCTCTCAAAATATATAATTGTACTGAACTTCCCCTTCTTGTGATGACATGAGATGATAAAACACCTATGTGATGAGACAAAGGGAAGTGAATGATGTAGGTGTTGCGACACAGTGTCAGGATATTGTCAGTCTAATGACCAGGAGGATCATCTGCTTCTGGACCACGGTTGACCTGCATAACTGAAACCTTGGAAAGTGACACCATGGATAAGAAGGGAAACAACAGAAGCTTACTCTCTCACACTTGTGAAGGCTAAAACTGAAAATCAAGTTGTTGGCAGGGCCATGCTTCCTCCAAAGTCTCTAGGGGAGGATCCTTCTTTGCTTCTTTCAGATTCTTGTAGGGCCAAGCATTCCTTGGTCTCCATAACTGGTAACTCCCATCTCTGCCTCAGTCTTCATATGTCCATCTTCCCTCTGTGTCTATGTGTCTCTGTCTTCACACAGCATTCTCCTGTTCTTACCAGAACACTAGTGTGATTGGATTAGGGCCACCCTACCTTAATATGACTGATATTAACTATCATCTTAACTATACACATTTGCAATGACCCTATTTCCAAATAAGGTCACATTCTGAGGTACTATGTTAGGACTTAAGCATCTTTTGCATGACACAATTCAACCCCTAACAAATTTGTGCCATAAAATACATCTTTTTTAAAATAGAGATTTATTTTTGTTTTTTTGAGAAAGAGAACACGAGCAGATAAGAGGGGCAGAGGGAGAGAGAGAATCTTTTTGTTTTTTTGTTTTGTTCTAAAATTTATTTGTTTTTGAGAGAGAAAGACACTGAGTGGGATAGGAGTAGAGAGGGAGAGAGAGAGAGAATCCTAAACAGGCTCCACACTGTCAGCATGGAGGCCGACTCGGCTCAAACTCATGAACCTTGAGATCATGATTGAGCCCAAATCAAGTGTTGGATGCTTAATTGACTGAGCCACTCAGGTGACCCAAGAGAGAATCTTAAGCAGGCCCCCCACCGCCAATGTGGGGCTCAATCCCATGACCCTGGGATCATGACCTGAGCCAAAATCAAGAGTCGGACACTCAACTGAGTGAGCCACCCAAACAGCCCAATACACCCTTTTAAAGTGTGCTATTCTGTGGTTTTTATTGTATTCAAAAGGTTGTGGAGCCAATATCACTAATTCCAGACTATTTTCTTCATTCTTCAACCCATTAGCATTCCTCCCCTCTCACCCTTCCCTAACTCCTGACAACCACTAATCTACTTTCTGACAATACAGAATTGCCTATTTATAGGCATTTCATGTAAATGGACTTTTCATATAAATGCAATCATATAATGAATCATCTATATTGTAACATGTATAAGTACTTCATTCCTTTTTATGGCTGAATAATATTCAATTGTATGACTATACATATATACATACACATTTTCTATATTCAGTTTCTATATTCTATATTTCTATATTCTCTATATTTCTATATTCTCTATTCTATATTTCTATATTCTATATTCAGTTTCTATATTCATCAGTTGATGGACACTTGGGTTGTTCCCACTTTTTGGCTATTGTCAATAATTCCACTATAAATATTCATGTACATTTTTTGTGTGTTTTTAATTTTTAGTTTTTTATTTTTTGAGTAGGCTCCACACCCAATGTGGGGCTTGAGCTCACAACTCTGAGACTAAGAGTGGCACATGGCACACTCCTGAGCCAGCCAGTTGCCCCTGTGTGACTGTTTTTAATTTTTTTCATACCCAGGAGTGGAATTGCTGGATCTTTTTGAGAAATGAGCCAAATGTTGTCCAAAACAACTCTACTAATTCTCACCAGTAATGTACAGAGGTTCTAATTTCAGCACTTGTTATTTTCTTTTTGATCATAGCCATCCCAGTGGATATAAGTACTATCTCTTTGGGTCTTTGCATTTCCCTAATGACTAATGATGTTGCACATCTTTTCATGTGTATATTAGCCATTTGTATATCTTCTTTTGGAGAAAGGCCTATTCACATCCTTTGCCCAATTTAAAAATTTTTTTTTAACGTTTATTTATTTTTGAGACAGAGAGAGACAGAGCATGAACAGGGGAGGGGCAGAGAGAGAGGGAGACACAGAATCTGAAGCAGGCTCCAGGCTCTGAGCTGTCAGCACAGAGCCCGACGCGGGGCTCGAACTCACGGACCGTGAGATCATGACCTGAGCCGAAGTCGGACGCTCAACCGACCAAGCCACCCAGGCGCCCCTCCTTTGCCCAATTTTAAATTGTCTTTTCATTATTGAGTTTTAAGAGTTCTTTATATATTCTGGATACTAGACTCTTGTTAGATATATGATTTGGAAAGCTTTCTCTCCCATTCTGTAGATTGTCTTTTCACTTTCTTGATGGTGTCCTTTGAAACATAAAAGTGTTTAATTTTGATTAAGTCCTACCCACCTACTTTTTAACTTGTGCTTTAGGTGACATAGCTAAGAAACCATTGACAGGCACTTTAAAATGATTGCAGAAAATGATTATGAAACTAAAATAATGAGATATGCTAGATAGGTTTTTAAGGAAGAGTATGGAAACTCCAGTCTTTTTTTTTTTTTTTTTTTAATGTTTATGTATTTATTTTTGAGAGAGAGGAGTGGCGGGGAGAGAGAGAGAGAGAGCAAGCACAAGCCAGGGAGAGTCAGAGAGAGAGGGAGAGAGAGAATCCCAAGTAGGCAGAGCCCGATGTGCGGCTCGAACTCACAAACCACAAGGTCATGATCTGAGCTGAAGTTGGACACTTAACCAACTGAGCCACCCAGGTGCCCCCCCAACCTTTAAAAATAGTCCAAACTGTTCCAAATGGGTTAGGCATGTGTGTGCTCAGAGACAGATTCTAGGGTGATTTCTGGAAGTTCCAGTACATATTAAGAACATTAATCAAACAACTAAGGAAACATATTCGTATCATAGACAATTCTACAAAATTTTTAATACAACATTAAGACATGAGAATGGTCACATTACTGAAAAGAAAAAGCATCTGCAGTGAAGAATGTAGCAAATGGCAGAGTACCCTGACTGGAGAACACCCCTGACTGGAGAATAGGAAGTACATTGTCTAACCACTTCTCATTTGATGTGGACATAGGCCTGTTGACTGCTGAAACAAAAGCATTTCCATAACTTAGAAAATCTGTTTTTAAGACATGTTTGTGTTGAAAAAATGGTTTAGAAGATGTGTTTCTAGGAATTGCCTGACACAAGGGAGGAAAGGTATGGGAAGACCAATCACCCTGGCAATTCAGGGAGTGGTGAGCAATTTCCCAGCATTTCATTATAACATAAAAAGTGCACAGCTTTGTTAAAATGGGAAACAAGTAACCAACAGAAATACTAGGGTTTTTAGGCCTCATTGTGTAGTAGAGAGCCTCAGTTTCGGCTGCATATGCACATTCTTTTTCTGAGGCCACGTGCATTATCTTCAATAATAGCACTAACAAAATTGCTCTTACATACTTTAAATTGCTTTTAAAAATATCATTTTTGTTCCTTCTTGGAATATTTTATTTCATAAAGCAATCCATTACTTCTGATATGTGTTGGGCATGTATATATTCATTCATCAATTATTCTTGCCTGTAGATATTTTTTCAGGAAAAAATGATTAAATTTTGATTCCATCAAGCAAAACACTGTCAACATTATTAGTTTTTCACTGGCAGTAATGACCTATTTTCTTAAAAAATATAGTTAGAATTCTTTAAAAAAAAAAAGGTTTTTTGGAATACACTAGTTAAAGAATGATATGTGAGTGCGTACGAAGAATGGCTACCAAGTAACAAGACTTTTCCCCCAATAGCCCGTGGAATCATCATTTTATAGACATCCAAAGAGGAAAGCCAGCAGGAGTCCTACCCAAACAGAAATGCAATGAAAGGAATCTAGCTCCTCTGAATATACAGAAGCTGGGATTGTGTTTGTGTTCTGTACTGGATATAACCAAAACAGCCCCAAATTCCCCATTTCCTCAAAGCTAAAAGCACAGGCCTGCATCAGTTAAATAGATGAGTAAACAAGAAAGTCAACACAGGACAATTAATTAACTAGTGGATGATCACCGTCAGCAGGGAGTTGGGAGAGTGTTATTTCTAGCAAACATGGAGGTAAAACTCTCCTGATCAATTGAGGCACTGCAAGGGCTAACAAATTATTTGTAAAGAAAGTATATTCAACTGATAGAGAAAATGCAATATATGTAATTACCTTGGCCCTACAGTTATAAATGTCAGTGGACTCTGGGAAGATACATACAGGCAGGCTGTCGACGTTTTAGTGTTGTTTGCTTTAATGCAATCATTAAACTTCCAGAAATGATCCAACATTTTAACTTTATAGGTTTTATAGTTTTTTTTTAAAAAAAGTTTATTTACTTATTTTGAGTGTTTATTTACTTATTTTGAGCAGGGGAGAGGCAGAGAGAGGGGGAGACAAAGAGAATCTCAAGCAGGTCCTGCACTGCCAGCGTGGAGTCTGATGTGGAGCTCGAACTCACGAACCATGACATCATGACCTGAGCCGAAATCAAGAGTTGGACGCTTAACCAACAGCCACCCAGGCGCCCCAGGTTTTTTGTTTTGTTTTGAGTAGAGTATTTCTTTCACATGTTGTCAGTTGTGTATTAACATCATCATAGTTTATCAGTTTGAGGGTTGAAATTTCTTCCCTCTTAATGCAAACTAGTAATAAAAAGACAAAGGCAAATCTGTAGAATATGGCATAGAGGGAATTCTCCTCAAAATTAATGTTACAAAGAACTGCTGGGTTTTGCATTTATTCCATCAAGTAAGTACTATTCTCTAAGCCTGTATCTTATGATATTCCACGGACTTCCATGAAGTCCATCCTATAAGCCTTGTTTTTCTTCTCTGGGCTCCCATATCACTATGTTTATAATTATTTAAGTTTATTTATTTATTTAAATGTTTACTTTTGAGAGACAGGGAGGGAGGGGGGAGAGAGAGAGAGAGAGAGAGAGAGAGAACGAGAGAACGAGTAGGGAGGGGCAGAGAGAGAGGGAGACACAGAATCTGAAGCAGGCTCCAGGCTCTGAGCTATCAGCCGAGAGTGTGACACGGGATGCAGGGATTCGAACCCACAAACTGTGAGATCATGACCTGAGCTGAAGTCGGATGCTTAACTGACTGAGCCACCCAGGCGCCCCATGTTTATTTTTTTATTTAAGTACCCTACACCCAATGTGGGGCTTGGACTCACGATCCCGAGATCAAGAGTCACATGCTCTTCCAACTGAAACAGCTAGGCACCCCTATGCTTATAACACTTACAGGACTTACTGTATTGATATAAGTGCCATAATGTTCCCTTTAAGGTTGATGTTGAAGTTCTCTCTTAGAGAAGTAACATTTTACTTCAATGCTCTATTAACAGAAATCCAATGTTATTTTCTTAGTCTTTCCATGATAAGCTTGGAAACAGTGGCTTAAATAGAACTGGATTCCACTGGTAAATTTAGCTCTATTTCTTCTCTTAGAAAAATAAAAGCTCAAGACAAATATACCACTTTGATTCAGCCAAGTTACTAATCAATATATTTCATTATGAAGAGTTACTAAGCTAACTACTTTATCACAACTGGAGACTTTTTAAAATAAAAACAGAAATAAACAATTTTTTATGTATTTTTCAGATTAAACTATTCACCTTTAAACAAATCAAAACTTACGTCAATATCTAATCATATAAACTGTTCCCATGCAAACTGTGGAGGACACAATTAAAAAACAAAACGTTTTCCTATTGACTAGAAAGCTTCTGGTCGCAACTTAGAGAAATACACCTGCAAACACCTTCAGCAAGGAGTGAGGAAGGCTGAGGGAATGTGGAGCCCTTGAAAAGAGAAAAGCTACCCTTTGACTGCCAGAGCACTTGTTTTGTCTCCAGCATGGACCTTGGATCCAAAAGATGGGTTCAAATCCCAGGTGTGAAGCCTTAATTTCCTTATCACTAAGGATACACTAAGGATATATTCAGTGTTGTATTAACAAGGTGTTACATTAAAAAAAAAAAAAAAACACCTATAGAATAGTGCCTAAATCAAAGTTCCTAATTCCATGATACTTGACATATATTTTCATAACTACTGATATTCATGTAACACCTTTACCCAAACAATTCAGAAAACTATATCATTAAATGATAAGTAGAAGTCTTAGTATTTCTGGGGGAGCATAGGTTCACAGTGCTTTTATTAAATCCAAGTTAGTTAACAGAGTGTAGTAATGGTTTCAGGAGTAGAATTTAATGATTCATCACTTATATTTAACACCCAGTGCTCATCCCAAGTGTCCTCCTTAAGGCCTATCGCCTAACCCCCACCCACAACCCCTCCAGGAACCCTCAGTTTATTCTTGTATTTAAGAGCCTCTTATGGTTTGCCTCCCTCTCTGTATTTATCTTACTTTTCCTTCCCTTCCCCTATGGTCATCAATTTTGTTTCTTTAATTCCACATGTGAAATCATATTTGTCTTTCTAGTAGTGACTTATTTCACTTAGCATGATACATTCTAGTTCCATCCACCTTTTTGCAAATGGCAAGATTTCATCCTTTTTGATCACAAATAATATTCCATTGTGTGTGTGTGTGTGTATATACACACACCACATCTTCTTTATCCATTTGTCAATGGACATTTGGGCTCTTTCCATAATTTGGCTATTGTTGAAAGTGCTGCTATAAACATTGGGGTGCATGTGCCCCTTTGAATCAGCATTTTTGTATTCTTTGGATAAATACCTAGTAGTGCAATTCCTGGGTTGTAAGGTAGCTCTGTTTTTGATTTTTTGAGGAACCTCCATACCTTTCTCCAGAGTGGCTACAGTAGTCTGCATTCCCACCAGTAGTGTAAAAGGGTTCCCTTTTTTGTGCATCTTTGCCAACATCTGTTGTTTCCTGTGGTGTTAATTTTAGCCCTTCTGCCAGGTGTGAGGCGGTATTTCAACGTGGTTTTGATTTGTATTTGTATTTCCCTGATGATGAGTGACGTTGAGCAGTCCATTCATGTTTTGCCCATTTCTTCACTGGATTGTTTTGTGAGTGTTGAGTTTGCTAAGTTCTTTATAGATTTTGGATACTAGCCCTTTATCCGATAGATCACTTGTGAATATCTTCTCCTATTCAGTTGGTTGCCTTTTAGTTTTGTTGATTGTTTTCTTTGCTGTGCAGAAGATTTTTTATCTTGATGAGGTCCTAATAGTTCATTTTTGCTTTTGTTTCCCTTGCCTCTGGCATCGTATGTGGAAAGTAGTTGCTATGGCCAAAGTCAGAGAGGTTGTTGCCTGTTTTATCCTGTAGAATTTTGATGGCTTCCTGCCTTACATTTAGGTCTTTCATCCATTTTGAGTTTATTTTTGTAAATGGTATAAGAAAGTAGTCCAGGCTCATTCTTCTGCATATCATTGCCCAGTTTTCCCAGCACATTTGCTGAAGAGACTGTCTTTATTCCATTGGATATTCTTTCCTTCTTTGGTCAAAGATTAGTTGGCCATACATTTGTGGGTCCATTACTGGGTTCTCTATTCTGTTCCATTGATCTGAGTGTCTGTTCTTGTGCCAGTACCATACTGTCTTGATGATTACAGCTTTGTAGTATAGCTTTAAGTCCAGAATTGTGATACCTCCAGCTTTGGTTTTCTTTTCTTTTTTTTTTTAAACATTTATTTATTATTGAGAGACACAGAGAGACAAAGAATGAGCATAGGAGGAGCAGAGAGAGAGGGAGACACAGAATCGGAAGCAGGCTCCAGCCTCTGAACTGTCAGCACAGAGCCCGACGCGGGTCTTGAACTCACGAGCAGTGAGATCATGACCTGAGCCGAAGTCAGATGCTCAACCAACTGCACCACCCAGGCACCCCTGGTTTTCTTTTTCAACATTACTTTGGCTATTCTGCATCTTTTGTGGTTCCATACAAAATTTAGAATTGTTTGTTCTAGCTCTATGAAGAATGGTGGTGTTATTTTGATAGGTACTGCTAGGAAATCTTAATGTTTAAGAACAAACTAAATGGGATGCCAGGGTGGCTCAGTTGATTAACCATCCCACTTTGGCTCAGGTCATGATGTCACAGTTTCTGAGTCTGAGCTCTGCATCAGGCTCTGTGCTCTGCTTAAGACCCTGTCTCCCTCTCTCTCTGCCCCTTCCTCACTCATGCTCTCTTTCTCTAAATAAGTAAACATTAAAAAAAAAAAAAAAGAACTAAATGAAACAGACAAAAGAACTCAAAAATCATATTAGTGAGTTGTATCCTGAGAACAACCCAGTCTAGCATTTGCCTTGACAAAGAAGTAGATTTCTGAGCTGAAATCCATCTTGTATCAGTACAGTTCAACAGTGATTAAGTATCTACTTGATGCCACAAAGGCAATTACAAAACACAATTCCTCCCTTGAGAAGGTGGTCTAAAAGGGAGATATTAAAATGCAGTGCGATGTTCCATGCACAGAAGAACATGTAAAATATTACAGGAACACAGGCGAGGAAGCCGTTAAATCTGCTTGGTGTAAGAGGGGGGTAAGAAGTGTTAAGGATAGTTAACAAGGGGAAGTGGCATTTAAACCAAGCCTAGAAGGAATGGGAATCTGCCAGATACAACAGAGAGAAGGGCATTCAGGTGAAGGAAAGAGTAAGTGTATACTCAAATTTGCACAATTAGGAAGATAGAGAATCCAAACCATTGCTAAGAATGCTTCAAAGAAAGGGCTCCTCTAATAAAAATATCAAGTTTCAGAGAAGGTATATTATTTGCTCCAGAGAATTGATTTTCTGGAATCTGTGAGATGAATCAGTCATCTTTTGTAGGCAAAATAATCTCAAATACAAGAATGATAAAGAAAATTAGCTTTATTTATGTAAATTAAAAAACTGATTGTAGTGTTAGATTTTGTCAAGTGTTTTCATTCTGAACAATTTACAAGAGTATTTATATACAAACATAATAAAATAGAGTACATCACATTGTTCTTTCTTGACTCAAAGTATTTTTTCTCAATTCTGAACATGCCCCTATCACTCCAGTTTGTAACTTTTAACAGGGAAATGCTATGTTGTGACATAGTGCTTGATTCATACATATAACACTGAAGTGGAAGGAGAGTCAATGATCATCAAGAGTTAAAAAATATTTTTTCAACCAATATGACTCTATCATTAGGTTTTTTTTCTATATTAAAATATGTTTCATAAAAAAACATACTTGCATTTGTTGATGATCTAAATTTGTTGTTTTACATAAACCCATAGTTGACCTAAATATAGATGTGAATCTATATTAAACTCATTGATATGAATGTCTGTCATAAATGAAAATGAACAAAATTGTCAGGAAGAGAGGCAACAGAAAATCCTCTGAGAAATTAAGTGGAGATGCCTCCTATTAAGTAAAATTTCCATTTCTTGAACCCAATATAAGCCAAACCAAAAGGTGATGAAAAGCCATGATATTTATAGACACCAGATCTTAAGTTACACTGTAGGGCTGTAGTTAACTTGTACTACTACATATTGTATAATTCTAAACCAAGTTTCCTAAATAGTTTTCCAATCATTTATGTTGTTTGAGAAATTCAAGAAAGTTTAATATAATTACTGAATAAGGCAGAATTTTCAATCAGCAATTGGGATACACTATAAATGCAGATAATTTATACTAGAGTCTAATCTGTATCTGTCAAAATATTAAGTATACCATAATGTGTATGGACTGTCAGAAGAAAACCAACTCATTTTTAAAGCAGTGGGCTGTTTAGTACGTTCAATTTTTTAGCACTTTCTTGAAATTCCTGGTGAGAGCTCTGTGGTTTTACTAAACTGAAAAACAAAAAACCCACAAAAAATGTTAAGTTTGACATTACTTTGAAAAGTCACAGCTATTTAAGACAATCAACCAGACCTCCAAGTGCACTTGTGTCTAAAATGTCACTTTTGTCCCCAAAGAGAAGTAATCAACTATTTTATTAAGGTGTTTACTATTAAAACAAAAAAAAAAAAAATCAGAGGAAATTGGTCTTTAATTGGATGCTTGCATTCTTTCCAGGGTTCTTGGTATGTTTAGATGTTGGTATCTTGACTTTGACACTTTCCTGATTGCCCTTGATAGCAGCCTCAAGGCGGGCTTTCAGGGCTGGAGAAGAAGCCATTACATTTTTAAAAACTGAAGAATACTGAGGCCCAATCTGCATGAGATGTTGCAAAGCAAAGTCATGTAAACTTTTCATTATGGAAGTTGCTGATCCCAGAGTATTATCATCCAAAAGGAAGGAAATGAGGATGGGCAGAAGACAGGCCACCAGCTGAGAACCTGGCAAGTAAATAAATGATATAAGTTCTGGGTTGAAGGGTGTAAATGTTTGTTATACAAAGTTGTAAACTCACTTGATCTGTTGATCTGTATACGTTTTTCCCCACTGAAGGGGGAAGAAAAATCCTTCTAATCTCTCAAATTAACACTCAATAATATCAATACTGGGTCAATAATATCAATACTGGGAATTAACCACTGACCTTTAATGTGGAAAAATAATGTTAAGTGACCAACGGAATGTTTTACATTTAAAATAACATTAAGTTTCTGATTTGGGACAGGTTTTTATTTAGTATGAATTTAGTGATGACACTTACGGTGCTGTTCTTCAGCAATGGCTACAAGTGCTTCCAAGACCTTTATGCCTTCTTGAAAGATCTGAAGCTCAGTAGTGTCTTCTGGCTTTCTCTGGTCTATTTCTTGCAATTTTTCCACAATTGAGGATACTAAAGAGTAAATATATGGGTAGGAAACAGCTGGATTTGGATATTGGAAAATAGAAAGTAGGAGCTGATAGGTCTTGATTTGTACCTAATCAGGGAAGAGACAAAAATAATATAAACTGTAAATATAAATTTACGTTTATATTAACATGCAGATTGTAATGTAATTTTTATAAAAAGAATTAAAAACTGTGAATTAAAAACTTTTTTAGATAAATCTCTTAAAAAAGGCGTTTAAATTTCTTGTTAAGTTTATGTATTTATTTTGAGAGGCGAAAGAGCCCATGCAGATGAGTGGGGGAGAGGCAGAGAGGGAGGGAGAGAGAATCCCAAGCAGGCCCTGTGCTGTCAGTGCAGAGCCTGAGTCGAAATCAGGCACTCCCATTGAAATTTCTTTTTTTTTTAAATTATTTTTTTAATGTTGGTTTATTTTTGAGAGAGAGACAGAGTGTGAGTGGGGGAGGAGTAGAGCGAGAGGGAGACACAAAATCCAAAGCAGGCTCTAGGCTCTGAGCTGTCAGCACAGAGCCTGACACGGGGCTCGAACTCACGAACCGCGAGATGATGACCTGAGCCGAAGTTGGATGCTCACCGACTGAGCCACCCAGTTGCCCCAAAATTTATTTCTTAATTTATCTTTAATTTTGGAAGTCCAAGTGCTAACAGGTATTATAAGTGGGACAACAGGCCCAAAACGGAGTCACCTGGGAGAAGTCCCATGTCACCAAACCAAGACTCAGTGCCTAACTTAATTATAGTTTCAACCTCCCCCAGTATTGGAATCTTAAACCAGTCAATCCATAATTACCTGGTCAGCACTAGTGAAGTAAACTGCCTGACAGACCCCGGATATCGCCCTCACCCAAGGAAGGTGGCTTTGCCTAAAACAATCCACTCTTTGCTATTAACTTCCTCATCCCTCCCCATTCTGTCTAGAAATCTTTGATTTTGTCCAGCTCTTCAAAGCTCTTTTCAATTTGGATTCATTTCATGAATCGTTGAATAAAGCCAGTAAGATCTTTAAAATTTACTCAACTGAGGGGCACCTGGGTGGCTCAGTTAACCATCCGACTTTGGCTCAGGTCATCATCTCACAGTTTGTGGGTTCGAGCCCCACACTGGGCTCTCTGTTCTCTGTGTGGTGCCCGCTTCGCATCCTCTGTCCCCCTCTTTTTCTGTACCTCCCCTGCTCATGCTCTCTCCCAAAAATAAATAAACATTTGAAAAAATTTACTGAGTTGAATTTTGTTTCTTGACAGATTTGGGGCAATGTGGTGCCAAGGAAACTTCTGAAGGTTTCAGGGACAAGGAGAAACACAGGTTGGACTGGTGGTTCAGTCTGCAGTCACCATTTGTTGGGGTCTTCTGGTTCCGCTCCTTCCCCAGCCCTCATTTCCACACTGGGAATTGCTGGTGGTGCACGCAAGGGCTTCTACTGGCCAGTCCGCAGTAACATCAGTTTTGTTACTCCTGGTGTGTTAATGTGCACATGAAGTAAAGGCTACTGCAGATGGAAATCTAGGAAGCCAAAAAACTGCAAAATTGGTAGGCACAGGTGGAGTACATAAAAGTTGTCAGAGTGTTTGCTACATGACTCTAAGACTCCTGTGTAGGATAAACTGATCATGGAGTGGGTTAGACAGACACAGGTTACCCACCAACCTCAAGAAAATTTCTTTGCAGCAAAGTACACTGTAAAACACCACACAATCCCCAACTCAGCAGTACATCCTTCATAGGTATTAGTTTGGCTCCGAGAGACCAAAAGACTTCAAAGAAATGGGATCCTTAAATTCCAAAAAGTTAAGCACTGCACCTTCTGGCACACCTGCTTATGTCTAACAACTATTGTCTCTGTAGCCATAAAGACCTACAAAAATGGCAAAATCTTACCAAAGGCAACCTAGAATTACAATGGCCATTATGGAGAAAGTGCCAATTAGACAAGGTCATTTATGTAAGACGTGCACTTAAAAGCTTGGAGCCTGCTTCAGATTCTGTCTCTCTCTGTCTCTCTGCTCCTCCCCAACTCGCTCTCTCTCTCTCTCAAAAATAAACATTAAAAATATTAAATAAATAATAAAAATAAAAATCTTTTTGGTAACTTGAAACCTTAAAAATTATACTGAGATAAGTTGAAAGAGATATCACTGAATATCTAGATCATTTCCAAATAAAATAAAAAACTGAAACAATTACTAAACATAGTTTCATCTATTTTTGGCTTATTACAAAGAAACTTAAGATAGGTGGGTCTATTAATAAACATGTTTGGTTCCCAGGGCACCTGAGCGGCTCAGTCGGTTAAGCATCTGACTCTTGGTTTTGACTCGGGTCATGATCTCATGGTTTGTGGGTTTGAGCCCTGCACTGGGCTCTGCACTGGCAGCACGGAGCCTGCTTGAGATTCTCTCCCTCTCCCTATCCCTCTGCTTCTTCCCTGCTTGTGCTCTCTCTCTCAAAATGAGAAAATAAACATTTAAAAAAAATCCAAATGTTTGGTTCTCCATGGAAAAATTTACTATGAGGAAGAGTATCTTTTGAGAAATTACAAAATGTATTCATAAATTTGTCAATCTGAAGAATGTTGGTGTAACAGTTCATAGTTATTCACTTAGTTTTCCATTAAAAATTAAGGTTTCCGAGGGTTAAAAATTTTAATATATGTAATTAAACTACTAGAAATAATTGTCAGCAAGCCCTCTATAGACCCCAATAGTTAAGACCAGAAATAGACAAGATTGCTTAACTCATATGCTAACTGAAACCCATTGTTCTTATTTCTTTTAGTATTTTCTTGATGCATTGATGAGAGACATTTTGCAATGATCTCAACACGACTGCCAGGCCAGAAAAGCCCTGATAGCAACTGCATGCCTAGAAGACCACATTTCAGTCCCTTCCCTGCCCACGATCATATGCTGAACATATACCAACCCCCACCCATGATCCTGTGCTGCCTGCCCTCCTGCATGTATCTCCCCATTCTTCCCCTATAAAACTCCAGGTGTCCGTTTTGTTGGCAGAGAGGTAGTTGTTAAGGCTTGAGCCACCTCCCCTGGCTGCCAGCACCCAAAATAAAGTTCTGCCTTTCTCTTTTCCAAACCGTTGTCTCTTGAGTGATTGGCTTCTCTTGCAACTAGTTTATCTGAGTTTGGGAACAGTGTTGGCAAACCCAGACAGGAGCTATGCTTTCAATGTGTCCAACTGCCTTGGGACTCCCAGGAATGGAGCAGTTTGCTGAGGCAGCTCACAGGGCTTACCCATTTGTTTCCTGAGTTAGTGGCTGTGATGCATCAATCAATAATAGAATCATCTTTGTATACTAGGAAAGTAGGATGTGGGTTTTCAGTAAAAGAAACCATGAGAAATGCAGATGCAATTTTGTTGAGGGAAGAGAAAGTAATTCTGTCCTAAAGTGAGGCTGGTGATTTCAGAATGGGAAAGAGGAAAATCAGAGAATAAAATCCAAAGGTACAAAATAAAGTTGTAGAAAATTTGTGATAAGGGATCTTGGGAAAGGAATTTTATGCATGGTCAAGCTGCCTAAGATTGGAATAAATTTGTTTAAATAAAAAAAGGAAATGAGCTTTAATATTAAAAATACACTGGTACAAAATTAGAATTTGGTTTTCTCTCTATTAAAAGGACACAGTTTTCTTGGATTACTGGTCTGCTCTTGATAAGAGATTATAAAGGTTTTTCTTTGGCTTTTAAAATAATCTGCCTAGAAAACAAAGATTCTTTATCAAAATAATTCCGTGTTTCATATTTTCTTTATCAAGTCTTTGATTCCTTTTTTTTGAAAAAATTTTTTTAACATTTATTTATTTTTGAGACAGAGAGAGACAGAGCATGAATGGGGGAGGGTCAGAGAGAGAGGAAGACACAGAATCTGAAACAGGCTTCACGCTCTGAGCCATCAGCACAGAGCCTGACGCGGGGCTTGAACTCACGAACCTCGAGATCATGACCTGAGCCGACGTCAGATGCTTAACCGACTGAGCCACCCAGGCGCCCCATCAAGTGTTTGATTCCTTAAGAAAACAATCTTTCCTAGTAAAAGAACTAAGTTTTTGTTTTTTTTGTTTTTTTAAGACAAGTATGTAACTTTCTGTATTGCCTGTGAAATCTTTAACTGTCTTTCTGGTTAAATGGATAACCAAGTAATGTTTCCCAGTGACCTATAGTCCTACTATTTGACCAAATATTTTAAAACCTTTTGATATTATTAGTAAACTTCTCCAAAATCTAATTCTAAATGAAATCTTTTTTTTTTTTATTTTTATTTTTTTAACGTTTATTTATTTTTGAGACAGAGAGAGACAGAGCATGAACGGGGGAGGGGCAGAGAGAGAGGGAGACACAGAACCGGAAGCAGGCTCTAGGCTCTGAGCCATCAGCCCAGAGCCCGACGCGGGGCTCGAACTCACGGACAGTGAGATCGTGACCCGAGCTGAAGTCGGACGCTTAACCGACTGAGCCACCCAGGCGCCCCTAAATGAAATCTTTTGATTTGGAACCAACTCCGGGATTTTTCATATGGCTCCTAGAAAATCACAAAAGAAGTGTTCTTGCTCCTTATAAAAACAAAGCTGTTAAACTGATTAGGCTATTTGATATTAAATTATGTGGGAAGCATTCTCAAAAGGAAATAATACTAAGTCTTCTTTATGTTGTATTTATGTAGGTATAGGTTATAAATGTTACAGAAAAAATGAAACTCCTGGAAATCTGACATGTCCTAATATTATGTTATTAGTCATAATTCCCATTATTACCTTAAAATATTGTGTGTCATAACCAATTTGCATGTCAGCTGCATTATAATGAACTGTCATCAGAGCTTTAACCATGGACATTTTTAAGTCTTCTATCATGTACAATTACTGTTTTACTCGATGCTTTTGCAAATGTGGGACTCATGGAAAAGACCCTACCAACAACTGATGCCAATGCAGAGTACAAGATGTTGAACTTTGGGTGTGTATTTCACAACTTAAGACGGTTCCTATGGACATCTGGTCCTGTGCAAATACTGGAGACCTTGAAATCAAATTGACTAGGAAGAGAAGTAGCAGACATCAAGGTAGATTGCTTCCATTCAAGATGTCAGATCAAGACTTCTCACTATAACTAAACATGAAATTCTCTCTTATCTTCCTTTACTTTGGTACTAGTCTGGGGAAAGATAATGCCATCATCTGTACCTCCCAGGCCATTCTTAATAAACTACAATAGATCTCCTTAGAAGTTACTTACTGAGTCTGACTTTATGGCCAGAACATCCACTGCCTTGTTTTTACTCTTCTCTGATTATCACTATACTCGCCCAATTAGACACAAATGCCTATGCAAACTTTATACCCATGTTCTTATGATTACCTAAATCACATCTGCCCCCAATTATGAAAAGATCTCACCAACAGTACTCATCTGTGCAAGGCATTTAGAACAACTCTTTATTTCAAACTAGATTTATGGAAAACCTAAGTGACCCCTGGCTTATACAGAAAATGCAATAATCCCTGCAAATGAAACCATTAATAGTGCCACCTTGGTGAGAGTGGTTTATGCTCCCAATATGATTTATCTTGGTCTGTGGTGGTTATCATTCTCCTTGGGCCTGCAAATGTCTAGATGGCTGGCAATACCTAGGAAATGTCTCTTAGGCTATATGATTATTTATAAGCAAGCTGAGACACCTCACTGCTCAACTCCCCGGAATTTACAACGTTGAGTTAGACCTACAAGGAGGCAGTAATAATTCAGAAGAAGGTCGTTCTTGATAATAGGATAGCCCTTTATTATTTTTTAGCTGAACAAGGTATCTGTGTTGTGGTCAATACCACTTGCTGTACCATGACTATGCTTCTGGGGAAGTTGAAACTCAGCTACATAAGATTTGTGAACAAGCCACACAACTTAAGAAACTGACTCCTGCAATGGGGTCTTCTTTGATTTAATGAATTTTAATTGGTTTGGGTCTTGGGGACTGTGGCTGCAAAGTGCACTCCAGACGCTGGGAAATATCCTGCTGATAGTAATCATTATAATAATCTCCCTGGGTGGGGCGCCTGGGTGGCTCAGTCGGTTAAGCGTCCGACTTCAGCTCAGGTCACGATCTCACGGTCCGTGAGTTCGAGCCCCGAGTCGGGCTCTGGGCTGATGGCTCAGAGCCTGGAGCATGCTTCCGATTCTGTGTCTCCCTCTCTCTCTGCCCCTCCCCCGTTCATGCTCTGTCTCTCTCTGTCTCAAAAATAAATAAACGTTAAAAAAAAAAAAATTAAGAAAAAAATAAATAAAAATAAAAAAATAAATAATCTCCCTGGGGGCTCATGGGTGGCTCAACTGGTTAAGTGTCTGACTCTTGATTTTGACTCAGGTCATGATGTCATGATCTGTGAGATTAAGCCCCACGTCAGGCTCTGTG
Source organism: Panthera onca (assembly GCF_046562875.1). Classification (NCBI taxonomy): domain Eukaryota; kingdom Metazoa; phylum Chordata; class Mammalia; order Carnivora; family Felidae; genus Panthera; species Panthera onca. The sequence continues at coordinate 80,880,697 of NC_138344.1, forward strand.
CTGACAGCATGGAGCCTGCTTGGAATTCTCTCTCTCTCTCTCTCTCTCTCTCTCTCTCTCTCTCTCTGTGTCTCTCTCTCTCCTTCTCTTTTTTGCCCCTCCTCAGCTCGCACTCTCTCTCTCCCCCAATAAATAAACATAAAAAAAAAAAAAAAATCTTCCTGGTCCTGTTTTTCCTCAAAGGTTTTAAATGCATGCTCATAGCTGCTAACCACCATGCAAATGATGTGCAAAATATCGGAAAAGGAACACAAAGAATGACCAAGTTAAAAAATGTGAACCTGAAGTTGTGACTTGTGAATACCACACAGAGGATCAGCAAACCCTGCAAGAACTTCAGTGGTAGCTGGGAGGGCTGCTAATGCTTTCAACTTGGATCCCGTCTCTCAGTTAAGTCGAGAGTATGATCAAAAGGGGGAAGATTGTTAAAAAAAAGGAGACAACAGGCCCAAAATGGAGTCACTTGTGCTAAAGCTCATGTGACCAAACCAAGACTTAATACTTAACTTAGTTACAGTCAATCTGGAATTACCTGGTCAGCACTAGTGAGGTAATCTGCTTGACAGACCCCTGCTGTCTCCCAAAGGAAGGTGACTTTGCCTGAAACAATCCATACTTTGCTAGTAACTTCCTTGTCCTAACTGCCTCCTGTCTGTAAGTCTTTCATTTTGTATGGCTCTTCAGAGCTCTTTTGTATCTGCCAAATGGGATGCTGCCCAATTTATGAAATGTTGAATAAAACAATAAAGATCTTTACTATTTCTTCAGTTGAATTTTGTTTTTTTAACACAGGCATTCAAATTTGCATGCTAACAAGGGCTATGACAGTTTGGAGTGAGAAAAGAGGCATATGGGTTACACAGTATAGCATAACTATGAGTGGCTAACTTTTTTTTTTCTTCTCTACTTCCCATTTTCCTTCTCATATGCCCCTCTGTGATATAAGAAAAAAACAGAACCAAACACAGACACAAATGTGACAACTATTTTGGGGATTTCAGAAAACGTTCTAGGTAAAAATCACATATATCTAAATGTTCAAATGGCATGATCTTAAAGTTTTAAGGAACCATGTCTGGACCATATTAACTTTGTGTCATCACACAGCGGAACCACCCTTTGAGACTGCAACATAAAGCTCCTATGAAGCTGAGAGCAACAAATAGGACAGAAGAAAAGATGACTATACATTGGGGTACCTGGGTGCCTCAGTTGGGTAAATGACTGACTTTGGCTCAGGTTGGGATCTCATAGTCTGTGACTTTGAGCCCCATGTTGGGCTCTGTGCTGGCAGCTCGGAGTCTGAAGTCAGATTCTGTGTCTCCCTCTCTCTCTGCCCCTCCCCCCACTCATGCTCTGTTTCTCTCTCAAAAATGAATAAACATTAAAAAAATTTTATAAAAAAAAAGATGACTATACATCAAGTATGTAAATCATACTTTACCCAATTCGCTATGACAGTATTTGAATGATTATTTTTTCCTGAGAGAAAATTTGGTTCTTGTATTTCAGGAGTCAATGAATTTGTGCCACGAACTCATTTTACAGTGCATAAAGGAATAGGAAGTTAATGTAGCAAATGAAGTGGTCATAAAAGAATGAGATTAACTTGAGCGTACTGCTTTGGGGAGGGTCTCATACTTCATATAAAGAATACTTCATGTTCTTGAAGGTATGTGAAGTCTTTCTTTTTTAGGAAATACACTATAATAAGCTACAAAGTATCTTACTTTGTAAGATGTCCCTTATAATTTCTAAAGATATATCAACTTTAAGATGCCTCTATTTCAAATTAATTTTTAAAAAAAAACATTTCCTTTATCTTTCTCCAACTACACTGTATCCTTGGGGCCAAATAATAAGACCATTATTATTTGGCTTTGTCACCCCAAGAATAAGGAATTACTCCACACCTACAAATAAAAAAAATTAGCCTGGTACTTCTTGTTGGAGCCAACAAAATCACAAAGTTCTGCAAAAGCCTAAATATATTCCTATTACAAACATCTTTCTACTAAAGAGACTTACCACAGGATCTTTTATCTCAAGAGTAGCCTTAAATTTCTCAATACAACGCTTCTGAAGGCATGGGATGGTAGTAACTTCTGGACTGGTAGACAAAATAAATACTGTGATAGCAGTAAGGAGACTGATTTCATCAAGTTCTTGATGTGTTCCATCTACTAAAGAGAAATGATCTATCAGAAACATCCCAACATTGACAATTGACATATTTATTGTTCTATATATCTGTGAAGATGCATCTAGTTTGACAGCCAACAATTTCTTTTCTGTACACAACAGTTACAGACAAACACTGATGGAATGATTTTAAGAATCCTGGAAAATGTCATAGGTTTCAAAATGTGCATTGTAAGTAATTCTAGAGCCAAAATTTATGAAAGTGATTATATTCTTCACAGGTAGACATCTGTAAATGTGTAGATTTACCAGGAATATACATTTATTAGTTGTGTGACCTTGGATATCTAACCCCATTTGTCGTTTTCTCACTTGTAAAATGGGAGTATTAACAGTACTTACATCTTATAAAGTTATGAGGAATTATTCAAGTAAATCATTTAGAATAGCATGTTACACATATGCTCAACATGTGTTAGCTATTATCATTTTTGTTGTGAAGCAGATGAGAAATGAATGTACAACTGATTTTTCTTGGTTAAGAATAAGGTATTCATATTTTCATAATACAAATGTCAAGTTTAACTACCTCGTGCTTTGCTATATATATATAATTTCTTAACAGTACAGAAAAACCTAAAATTATTGCATGGGCCACATTCATTTGAGGAAATTTTCTAGTAGATGTAATTTTCCTTCATTTCCCTCCATATTTACCTTCATATTCTCATTCAATAATTTTAATGAGCCTGCTGTGAAAACTCAATGTTATTTGAAAAGGAAAAGGTGTAGCAAATTCGAGTCACTAAATTGTGTAAGAATGGATTGCTACTTATGAAGAAATGATATACAGAGATAGAGATAATAGCTTTGCTAACATTCATTCAGTAGTTAAGAAACATTCACTATGTGCCAGGACTCTTTCTGGCACTGAGAATACAATTCACAGAGAAGATATACTGTGTACCAGAAAGTAAATGAAGAATTTAATTTCAGTTCATCACAAAGTCTATGAATATAAAAAATTCATTAAAAGATAAAAGAAAGCAACCCGGGAGTTGCTACATTGGGTGGTCAGAGAGAGCCTTGAGGAGATTAATATCTGAGCTAACACTTGAGAGACAGTAGCAATGCAAGCAAAATATTATGGATGACTGGGATTTATTTTATAAAAATAATTTGAGTAATATCAAGGTAAAAAAGTACATGGGTCAACACTTAAAATTATGACAGCATCATTATAAGTACTTCATATATATTAAATGTTTAATCCACACAACAGCACCATGAGGTGGGTATTCTTATTTCTCCCATTTTATGGATGAGAGCCTGAGGAACAGAAATTAGTCATTTGCCCAAGCCACACAATTAGTAAGGCAGAAGGTCTGATTCCAGAGAGCATACTGTTAATCATGATGCTATACTGCTTCCCATAGAGTTGGTACTTTCAGTCATTCATGGCAACTTGAAACTACAACAGTAGTTTCAACAGTAGTAAACTAGTCTGTTTGGTAAAAATGTCTTTTTATTTTCAGTGAGATAAAGTTCTCCTGGGTTCCTCTTCCCATTTCTTCTAAATTCCTTTATTCCCCCACCCCTGCCCAAATTCCCTTATTCTCACCCTCTTTTACCTAGAATAAACACAAGATTCCCTTAGCATCAGCCCCATGGAGAGGCCTTTGTGGTACAGAAGCAAGGCTTCCTGCTAATAGCCAGCAAGAGGCTGAAGACTCTTTCCAAGAGCCATGAGTGAATCATCTTGGAAATGGATCCTCTAGCTACAGCCCTGGCCAACATCTTAACAGTAACCTCATGAGAGAGAACCACGCCCCTATGCTGCTTCAAATTCCTGACCTATAAATTATCAGATAATAAATGTTTTAAGCCACAATTTTTGGGCAATTCCTTACACAGAAAATGGTTAACCTGTGATCATCAGTTCCTGCTTTAATTTCTCTCAGTAGATAGTCTAAATCCTCACGGTCCTAACTGCATTCTCTGATAAAAAACAAAAAAACGTATTTGTGTGTGTGTGTGTGTGTGTGTGTGTGTGTGTGTGTGTGTGTGAGATGGAAGAGGCAAGCTCATTGTTAACTCTCAACATAAAAACTTATACCTATTACTTCCTATCTATACCTCGTTTTCTTTCCTCAATTGGTAAAGGTTAATCCTTCTAAATGTGCTATGAATTTTATTTCTTCCTGCTTAGAAAGGAACATGGCTTCCTTCCCTAATATTTCTAACTCCAATCCCATCTCTACCTTCTTTTCTCCCACATATGCACAAATTCATGCTAGAGTTTCATCTTAAAAAAAAAATTCCTTGATCTTGTATTGTCCTTGTCCTTCAGCTTTCTCTTCTTGTCAAGAGAAGTCTATACTCAATCCTTCCCCTTTTCTTACCTCCCGTTTACACCATATTTATACTGTTGACCACTCTCTCACCATTAAAACTCTTTTCTCTGGCTTCTGTGACTGCATTGTCCCCTGAATCTCTTCCCATTTTGCTCCATACACTCAATTTGGGTGATTTTATCCATTCCGTAGGTTGCACTGACAACTCTCAAATGAAATACACATAGTCTAAATCATCTCTAGCTCAAATAACTTTCTCGAACTCCAGACCTCTACATATTTTGTTTCCCTGGATTATCCGATAGGTATTTCAAACTCAATTCGCTACATTCCCCTGAAAGTGTTCACTTTGGAATTTCTGTTAATGCTCAGTCAACCCACCCTTTCAATTCCTGAATCAAATTATCAGTAAATTCTGTTAATACATGCTTAACGTTTCATTTTTCATTATTCTCTTTATCCTTACTGCTGCTATCTTACCTCCAAGTATCTTGCTTTGTTTTCTATAGCTGCCACAGTGATTCTTCAGAAATGCAAATCTTAACACTTTACTCTCCTCCTTAAAACCCTTTAGGGATTCTACATGCATATTAAAATCAGCCCAAATTACAACCCATGCAAACCCTCCATAAAACTGGCCCCATGTACCCTTCAGCCTCATCTCTTTACTAATCACTATTCATCACCCTCCTCTTTTCCCATAACCCCACATTCTTTCTTTACTCTATACCTGCTGTCCCCAAACGTACCATACTATTTAGGACTACAGATAAAAATGTTGTGCCTGGAGCCCGTTTCTATGATGTCCATGTGGAAAATGCTTTCTAATCCTATAAGAAATTGCCTGAGAAGTCTCTTGGTAGATATACAGGTGTACCACTGAGATCCCCTTCATGGCGGAAGGTGCTGCCCAGCCATGGGGAGTATGGTCAGCTAGCTCCTTCAGGGTTGGCCTCAAGCTAGAGTTGCCTTGACTGAGATCACATCTTTCCTGGGATAGCCCACATCTGAGGATAAAGTACAGGCCATTTCTGTCCTATGTGAGACACTCAAATGGGCAGGCAACCTGTAGAGCTCCCAACAAATCTGCTGAGCTTTGTTGGGGGCTTGCACTGGAGTCAGACTTCTTTGCCCAATGTTGCCTTCCCCTACTCCTTTCACACCTATCTACAGATGTTGTTCCTTAATAAACCTCTTGCTTCCCAAACTCCATCTCAGCCTGAGCTTCCAGAGAACCCTACCTGTTACACTCTGCCTGATTCACTCACAGAGAGCTGATTACTCTAAGTTTTTATCAGTCTCTTTTTTACTGTACTTAGAAATGCAGTGATAATTAAGATATTACTGTTGCCTTCAAGGAGTACTTTGTGGTAGTAATCATACATGTTAATCATATGACAATTTGTAGGAACTAGACTCCACGAGACTCCCAACTTTGGGCACAAAGTAGGTGGTCAATAAATGCTGACCTCAACTGAAACTTTTATACCATATAAAATAGAGTATGGTGAATTGTGACATTTTGTAAACAGAACAAGGAAGGCAGGGACAATCTGTAATATGTCTAAGGACTTTTTACAATCACCATGATGTCATGTTGAAAATGAAAACTGCACAACAATAACATGGGTGAACCAAATTTTACAGATACTAAACATAATACTATCATTTATTGATATATGTCAGATAATAAGCAAGATGCTTTCCATGTATTATGTTACTGCTCTAACAATTTCCTGCAACACAATACCCTTATTCTGTTAATGAGAAAACTACAGCTCAGAGAAGTTGAGTAACTTGGCTAGTCAGTTAGCCAGTAAGTGGTGGAGTGAGGATATAAACCTGATTAGTTTTATTTTAGATTTACAATGTGTACTTACGCACTTTGCCAGCTAGTTATGGATCATACTGTATCTGTAAATTAATTATTACATTTGAAGGTCTCTCACTATTAACTTAATATACAAGAGGCCAGTCATTTAACAGCATTAAAGAGTAAAGATACTAAAATGAGAATACAGATGTTTTTGCTTATACGTATTCTCTGAACACATTATACAGTGAATATGTGGTCTCCTCTAGGTGAGAATGCCAAACACCATCAGTTAAACAGCTTATTCTCAAAAAAAAAAAACCACAAAAAAAACCAAAAAAAAACCCAAAACCAAAAAACACATTCCACTTGCTTTTTTAAAGCAAACTGAACAACTACTTCCAAATAGCCTTAATTACCTGGATCCCAACAGTCAAGTACTGTGGTTAAAGCGCTACGGAGAAGATCAGTCCAAGCAGTGTGACTCTTTTCTGCTCTGGCCATGGGAGAGGACACTATTCCTTTCAGAGCCTGTAGGGAAGCTGCAACAGTTGAAGATACCTGGCCCCCAGGTAACTTCACAGCAGTTTCTCTGAGGACCCCAATTGTAAGGTACAATATAGTAGGGAGAATTGAGATGCTTCCTGTAAGATACATTTTTAAAAACACTGTGTTTCAGTCTATATATACAGTTCCTAAAAAGAAATCATCAATGAGTAAGGCACTGTCAAAGATTTCTAGCCTTTAAGACATTTTTCATAAAGGATTAAAACTGTTAAGATAATTTAGGTAGGGTTAAGATTTTTAAGACCGGATTACATTTTGGTTGTAATTGAAAATGTTATTTAAATTGTGTCACAGTTTCATCATCTTTTGCTGTCTAACTTGGTGGTTGACAAATGGTGAATTTATTTTTATTTTTTAGTGTGATAAAATACAGATAACATAAAATTTATAATTTTAACCATTTTAAAGTGTACAATTCAGTGGCATTAAGTACATTCACAATGTTGTGCAACCACCGCTAGTATCCACCTGAATTTATTTTATATTAAACTCTTTTTTTTAAGGAATTTGTAGCAATCAACTAAGTACAAATTATTAACATTTCATGGTCACTAAAGAGTTAAACAGTTAGTTATGTTTAAAATGAGATTAAAATTAGAATGGTAAATTTTATGTTTCTAGAGGCTACTCAACAGAACTCTTATGGTGTATTTTTATCCCATATCTTCTATTAGTCACTTTTGCTGCCACTCTTGGGGCAAAGTAGTATGTGAGAATAAGGAATATAGGTTTTAATTCAAATTGAAACTAAAAATACGATGGCACATAAATTGATCAAGACATGTTTAAGCAAAAAAAAAATGCTTACCAATTAAGAAATCTATTAAGTACTAAGTATGTATTATGTACTAAATTTCCTGAAGGATACAGTATTTCATTGGAAGCAAAACATATTTGTTTGTATATAAGTTTTTCTTTATACGTAATAACCAATTATATATAATGTCTCTATATGATACATAAAACCTATCTACATACAGAAGCAACATTGTACATACACATATACACGTATGAAAATGCAAAACTCATTACGAGCTGGAGTTTTTAAGGAAGCATTTACAGGTGACATAGGCCTGGAAATGAACTTCAAAGGAAGGCAAATTATAAAAAAGGGGAGAAGGGATGGGCCTCTTCAGATCATGGACAATAGCACAACGGCAATGAGCATGAAGGAATCAGGAAGAGACAATGATTCAGCAGAGCCCTATGGAGCCTTAAATGCTACATTAAAAGTATGGACTTGATTTTGAACTGATGACAAATTTCTGTCATCGAGACAGGAAAATCTGTTATGTATTTTTTACCAAAAAAAAAAAGCCTAAGAGCTAATCGTTGCCACTCACAGGTTAAAAATATTGTCAACCAAAGAAGAGCATTACCTGTCTAAAGTCCATGCTATCTCTATATTTACCTTCACCCTTTTAGTAAAACAAATTATGAGAATGCATTGTTAATCTTAGAGGATTAAAAACATTACCAACCAAACCTTTGGGTCGGCATTTGTTTAATGAGAAAAGGACTGGCGACCATTATCTCCTTTATTTATTAATACCATTTCTCTCCTTCCAGGTCAAAAAAAGCAATCACATCCCACAGCATACCTTCAGGAGAGCACACTGCAGGGAGTTCCGAGAGGATAACTAATGCCGCTGACACCAGTCTGCTTCCATCTTCTGACAGCACCTGTGGCTTGGTAGCTTTTACTCCTGGGCTACCTGTTAATTTAGGATTTAATTCTGGAAGCTGTCTAACTAGAATGCATACACACAATTCCAGGGTTGCAAAAACCAAAGATTTCCCAGGCACAAGTCCTCCTGTGTCCTTTCCCTCTCCAAACTCTGGCAGGGTTTCCTTTTCAGCAGCCCCATCATCAACTAAAACACAGAAAAAACAAGTGTTGAATAATCACTCTGTGTTTGCTTTGCTTTGGGTTGATGGCAATTTCATTTCTGCTGTAGGTAAAACATTTAAATGGCTAAAGTCTTGGGTGTTAAAGACTGAAAGAGAAGGTTACAGAGGTAAAAGGAGTTGTCTTTATTATGGCTTCTTACTGCAGAGGATCAAAAAAATTCTGTGTAACCCTCTCAGCCTTAAAACATTGTCTGGTTAACACCTTGCTGTTAAGAATGTGAACCTGACAGGTCCAGGTCCAGCCCAGTGCCGACCAGCCCAGGACTGCCTGACTCTGGGGCTCCTTCTGAATGACAGAATAAGTCCTTGTGTTTTAAATCCACTCTTAGATTGAGTTTCCTGTTTCATGTAGTCAAATGTAATATTAAATGATAAACTCATCAATACCAAATTAGACTTATAAACAAACAATTTAATTACTTTGCAAAAAGTCAGTCATTAAAAAATTGTCAGTAGTTACGGGGCACCTGGCTGGCTCAAGAGGAAGAACAAGTGACTCTTGATCTTGGGGTCGTGAGTTTGAGCCCCAATGCTGGGTGTAGACATTACTTAAATAAGTAACTTAAAAAAAAAAAAATTGTCACGGGCACCAGGGTGGCTTAGTCGGTTAAGCATATGACTTGATTTTGGCTCAGGTCATGACCTCACGGTTCTTGAGACAGAGCCCCATGTCAGGTGCTGCACTAACAGTGCAGAGCCTGCTTGGGATTCTTTCTCTCTTTCTCTCTCTCTCTCTCTCTTTCTCTCTCTCTCTCTCTACCTCCTCTGCTCATGCTCTCACACACTCTCTCTTTCAAAGAAATAAACATTAAAAAAAATTGTCAGTAGTTCTTCTGTGTACATTGGTAAACACAGCTAAAGTAAGTACTTAATGTAAGGGATATTTTCTCCCCTTCCAGTATTTTGTTAAAATTCTCATTTTCCCCAGAAATAGTGGTTTGGCTACTGACAATACCCAAGCTAACATGTAGAGGTGAATGAAAGGACATAAAGTTATACCTAGAGAGGTTTTACTTGTACTACACACAACATATTATCAGAACAACACAGACTTAAGAAGACTTTAAGACATAATGCTGATTTGATTATAGTAATATGGTTAATCTGGCATTATGGGTTAACATTCACCTTCTGCACTTCGTCTTTTCTCCTTGACATGTTCTTGAGCTGCACAGATAATCTGTCTTACCACTTCAAGTGAAGCCAACTGAATAGAAGGTGATTCTCGGGTCAAAATTACTCGATGTAGTACATTCAACAACTCGATGCCCAAGTCCTATCACAGAAAACATTTAGGGGAAACTGTAGTGGAAATCACATACTTACTTTTTTAAAAATACCAATGTTAAATGCCATGAAAAAATTGAAAAAGAGAATATAACAAATTGTTCACAAAGAATAAAGGTGTAGGTACAATAAAGTTAAGTAATACTTGTTCTACTTTAAACCAACTCCAGATTGGTTTTTGTCCAATCTTGCAGGACATGGCACTATGACAAAAGATCATTTTTACACAGGTCCTAAAGTGGGAACATGGAAAGGGAAACTTTCAAAACAAGATGAGAAATGTGACTAAAAGAATTCAAGCACTGCCATCTAGATTTCCAGACCGATACTGAGATTTTCTAGTAATAGCAACAAAGAATGATGGAGAAGGATGACATTAAAAGTGATAAGTTAATAAGCATACAATGGACATCTTTCTAAAGAATAAAATACACTGGACAAATATTCTCTCATTTTCCACTTTTCTCTTCTAGTGCTTACTCTGTTGGCTTTCTTTCATCTTTGAAAATAACAGAGTAAATCTGTCATTATTATACTTGTTTTAACATACAGAATAAGCAAGAACAAAAAGTTCAGAATTTATTTAAGTACAATCCAAGTCAGGTAGGAAGCTGATTAATAATATAAACCTAATAAACAACAGTGTTAATAGGTTAACTTACAGTCTACATAGAAAAATAATAGTTGCTCTTGGGAAGTAAGTTAAAGGAAATGCCATACTTTTACAGTGGTCCTATTATCATGCTCACAACTGGGTCAGATATTAGTGTCTGACTCCACCTACAGGCTATCCAGTAGTCTCTTTAACAACCAGGAAGGAGAACTCAGGCAATGGGAATATTCTGTAACAGACGTAACTACATGAACCAAGTAGATTCTCTCTTGGGGAAAGGGAATAGAAGATACAGATGTATATAAAGAACAGGGTGCACCAAAGCAGAAAAATACAAAGAGGGAACGCCACACGGAGCTAGTGGCTACTATACTGGCCATTAGAACACAGCTTCTTCTCATCATGATCGCTTAAGTTCAACTGAAGAGCTGCTATAATGAGTGATTAACTGGTGGCAGCAGAAATCAGCACAGAAGAAGCAGGGACAGAAAGTGACGTCAGAGGCATGACTGCTCCTGGCTCAGTACAGTCACTGACAGTATTCCAGTTCTGAGACCTAGTTGGACAGAAGTTTAGTTTTCTTTTTACTTCTCTGTGTTCATTTTCTGTTTGCTGTGGTAACCTGAACATGTTTGATTCCTGTTCCTTGAAATCTACAGAAGCCTAACAAAAAACAAGAAATCACCTGATCACTGCCAATTTTAGATCTGGGCCAAGGAACATCTAGAAGAGCCTGTAATGCATGTAAGCAAGCAGTAATGCTTTCCATGGTTGCATCCGAGCGTAAGGAACACAGAAATTCCACACTGATTCCTGTAGAAAACCGAAAAAGAGAAGGAGGCTTCTTTGAGATCCTTAGTTTATGAAGTTAAGGAACTCATTTTATATTTTGATAAGATATATAAATAAGCTTAGCAGAAAGGTAATATAAACAAACCACAATGAATTTAAGAGTAAGCAATTAAGGGGTGCCTATGTAGCTCAGTCAGTTAAGCATCCGACTCTTATTCTCAAGGTCATGAGTTCAAGCCCCCGGGTGGGCTCCACACTTGGCGTGAGCCGACTTTAAAAAAACAAAACAAGACAAAACAAAACAAAAAAAGACTAAACAATTAAGTGATAAAGCAAGTCTTCTTTGTTAGTTGTTTTTATCCACAGGTACATGTAGAATAATCTCAATTAGGCTTGTGTACTACTGCATAGTTGCTATGAAATAGTTCAAAGATGCAAAATTATAAAAAAATTATACTAGAGAACTTAACATGTAGTTTGTTGTGTTTTTTTTTTAAATAGGTCCACATACCAATGTGGGTCCTGAATTCATGACCCCAAGATCAAGAGTTGCATGCTCTACCAACTGAGCCAGCCAGGCACCCCAACACGCAGTTGTATAACCTTAACCTTACTAAAAGTGAGTGATTATCATGGATCACTGTATCTTTACATCTACCATTTCATTTCATTCTCATCATAGCTGACGAAGTAGGTACTATTTTTCTTTGTTAAGATTTTTAAGTAATCTCCACACCTAACATGGGCCTTGGACTCACAACCAGGATATCAAGAGTCTCATGCTCTACTGCCAGCTGGGCACCCCAGGTACTAATACTAACACTCTTTTTGATAGAGAGATGAACACACAGAGCTTAAGTTATTTAATTGGCTCAAGGTCAGTTACAATGTGGTACATGAAGAATTTGAACTGAGGTAGTCAAACTGCATAGCTTATGCTCATAGTAACTGCCCTTTTTCATTCTGAAGTTTGTTTTTAAAAAGCTCTTATCTCAAGGCAAACGGAAATAAAGTTTAATATACCCAAGGATATAGGAAATCTGATCATGTCTGGCCTGAGAAGGAATAATAATAGAAGTTTTCTGAACCATAAAGTTTATTTAATCATTTATATTTGTAACCCTTATATTTTATTTAATCAATAATTTCTTTATAGGTAATGAGCTAATGTGTTGTTTTCTAAGAACTAGGTAAAATACGAAACATTTCTTTCATTTATTCTAGAGACTCACTGTATCTTAGAAAGATTATTTCACTTTAAAAATGAAGTTCCTCAGGGTGCCTGGATGACTCAGTTGGTTAAGCGTCCCACTCTGGATTTCAGCTCAGGCCATGATCTCATAGTTCGTCGGTTCAAGCCATGAGTTGGGCTCTGTGCTGTGAGTACAGAATGTGCCTGGGATTCTCTCTCTCCCTCCCTCCCTCTCTCTTTTTGCTCCCCCCACCTCCTCACATAGGGGCTCTCTTTCTCTCAAAATAAATAAATAAACTTTACAAAAGTGAAGTTCCAGGAAAGCCAAAGAATGGATTAAACTTCATAATCTAAAAAAATCTCATTTATCTTTGACCTTAAATATTTGCTTGCACTTTTGTACCTTTGAGTATACTTGAACCTTGTAATCCTTAAGAATGCAGATAGGAGCCCACAGTGGGGACAGGTAGACTGCCTCAGTATATTGATATTTTTAATATATACAGAGAAATTTAAAAATTTTATAATTAAAAAAAAATGTTTATTTTTGAGAAAGAAAGAGAGAGAGAGAGAGAGAGAGTGAGCGAGCATGAGTGGGGTAGGGGCAGGGAGATAGGGAGACACAGAATCTGAAGCAGATTCCAGGTTCTGAGTTGTCAGCACAGAGCCTGATGTGGGGCTTGAACTCATGAACTGTGACATCATGACTGGAGCTTACAAAGTTGGATGCTTAACTGACTGAGCCACCCCGGAGCCCCCCAAAAATGTATAGATCTACATGGATCTTTTAAAAATTATGTACAAAGAACTAGGATTGTCTTATAATTTCTATCATTCATTCAACATGATGCTGAAGCCAGCCTGTAAATGGGATTCTAGACTTAATGACATCTGCAATTTTGTAAAATGTATATAAGTTCACTCATTTATATCAAGGTTATCGCTAACACCTAACAAAGATGAGGTAATCACCACCAAGAGTTGATAGACAGTGAGGCACAATTCAAGAAAAACTTTGTAGGGTTAGAAGATTGTTAGTTCTTTTACTGACCTAAAATAAGATGGAATCTATCAGTGCAGACATCCTCAGGTGACTTTACTGTAGCCCCAGATGATGAACCTTGACACATAGAAGTAGGTGTTACAGGTCTTGAAAGATGAGATACTCCTTCATCTGGGTCAGCAACCACAAAGCCTGTGCTGGTAAGCCACAATGCTGTAGCATGCAGGATAAGTGCCCAGGAATTGTAATAATGCAATTTTGCATTTTCACTAGTCTCTGCTGTGTAGAAAGCACCACCTACAAAAAAGCGGAAGCAGTTTAAGGAGGAATAAAAGAGATTAGCTCCTACTACATCTTTTGTCTTCTTTGTTGTAAGATAACAAATCATTCCTATCATCCCAAGTTTCTTTAAGGAACTTATATGTGGTGTGTATTTGAAACAAACATTGCTGCCCATTTACTTACTTACAAGATTAATATAAACATTTTGCCTTTCTTAAATCATTACTTATAAAAAAGAAAAAGAAAAAAAAAACCTAGAACTTAGTTATACCACTAATTTTTATCCCTCTTCTATAACCATTCTCTTCAAGTCAGTGTGAAATCACTCCCACAATAGATGTTTGTATTCATAAATAATATGTGCTATTATTTTGTGTTTAACTTTACTTAAAAGACCCCATATTGTATGTAACCTTTTTTTTATTTTTGAGACAGAGAGAGAGAGAGAGAGAGAGAGACAGAGAGAGAGAGACAGAGCACAAGCAGGGGAGGGGCAGAGAGAGAGGGAGACATAAAATCTGAAACAGGCTCCAGGCTCTGAGCTGTCAGCACAGAGCCCGACTCGGGGCTTGAACTCACAAACTGTGAGATCATGACCTGAGCTGAAGTCAGACAGAGCCACCCAGGTGCCCCATATGTAACCTTTTTGAACTTGCTTTTTTTCACCTAACTTTATGTTTTTGAGATTTACTTATGTTGATTCATGCCTGTCATTCACTAGTGGCTGACAACTATGCCAATAAATCAGTTTATTTACATTTTGATGCTACTGAAAAGTACAAAAACCACTCCTATCTCTTTGTGTATAATTCCAGGTAAAATTCTAATAGGAGTTGGCAGGCTGATTTAGAATTTATCAAAGAGTAAAAACAAAACAAAACAAAAAACCAAAACACAAACAAACCCCCACACACAACATTTTGGAATAACATGAAGAATAAAAGTGGCTACCAAATATCCAATCCATAAAATGCAGTATTAATCACTGACTACAAAATTAGATGTTATCCCCATTCCATACACACAAAATAAATCTAGCTGCACTAAAGCCCAAAATGTAAAAAGCAAAACTGTAATGCTTCTAGTCTTTATGATCTTAAATAAAAAAAACCTATCAGGTGTTACACAAAACCATAAACCATAAATGACTGATTACATTAGTTTTAGAAAAATAAAGAAAGAATAAGCTATAGACTTGGGAAGCATGCATTCATAAAGGAATGATACCAAAGTTATATAAGAGATTAACAAGTCAGTAAAATCATGACAAATACCAAGTAGAAAATGGACAAGGCCTATGACTAGGTGATTGATGGAAGAAGAAACTTAGCCCATAAAACTATAAAAAAAGGTTTTCAATCAATGAAAAAACAAAATAAAACAATGAAAAACTATTTCATACCCACCTAATGGCAGAAATGATCAAGTATGACAACACATAATGATAGAAGATGTAGTGAAACAGAAACATGCTGTTGGTGGGCATATGAATTGTTTTAACTGCTAGGGCCCCTGAGTGGCTCAGTTGGTTATGCATCTGCCTCTTCGTTTTGGCAAGGATCATTATCTCATGGTTTTTTGAGTTCAAGCCCCTCAATGGCATATGTGCTGGCAACATGGAGCCTGCTTAGGATTCTACACTGCAACCCCCCCGCCCCCCACCCCTTCCTCACTTGCATGGTCTCTGTCTCTCTCAAAATAAATAAATAAACTTAAAAAAAATTGTTATAACTGCTTTGGAGAGCAATATGGCAGTATCTTGTGAGGTAAGATGTGCATGCCTTATTATCTAGAAGGTCAACTTCAGGGTATCTAGCCTCAAGCAACACTCACATGCTTAGTCTATAAATGGAAATTATTCTACAGAAAATGTTTCAGATAAATATTACTTGCTAAGGGATAAATTCTGAAAAGTTACTGTCACTCTAGGAATTATGTACATCTATTACAAACCCCTTACCTTCAACCGGAAGTTGGGAAGCAAATTCTGAAGGCAAAGTTAAGAGAGCAAAATCCTGAAGCGCAGCAAGCCAGAGCCTACTCAGCGTGCCCAGGTCTGTGTGAACCAAGTCAAGCAGTCCATCTGATGAATATGACCCATTTCTGACACTCTCTTCTGAACAGGTGGTAGTCTTCAAAGGTTGTCTGTGGCTTTTATGTCTTTCTACAGCAATTATGTAGACCTGTTAAAGGGTTAATTTGTAATTAGGAAGCTCTTATACCCATTAAAAAGGTGCTAAAATATTTTTATCTTGCTGAGGAGACCAACCTTACTTTTAAGCATGCTGTACTTCAAATGCACTCTGATACCAAGGTATACACATGTAGCCACACACACAAACTGGGACAGAAAGATCTAAAAATATTCTCTTTAATGGGATGCAACTAGGGATAGCAAATGCTTGACAACTATGCCACCATTCTGCACTTTGACATCCCTGAAAGCTCCAACTAAATGATCACAACACTCTTTCTCACTGAGTCTAGTTATAGCCCTATAATCTACCTCAATAAATGGCTTCAGATGGCCATTTCTGAGTGGCAATAAGCTGAAATACTGAAAATATTCTTTCAAAGTTACTTCTAAATCACCATAAAAAGTTTACATAAATAGAATGAAGATGGACTGTTCATAGGACTGTAAAATGTGAAAGCAGGGGAGCCCCAGTGGCTCAGTCAGTTAAGCATCTGGCTCTTGGTTTCGGCTCAAGTCATGATCTCAGTTTGTGAGTTAGAGCCCACTTCGGGCTCTGTGCTAACAGCGTGGAGCCTGCTTAGAATTCTCTCTCTCCCTCTCCCTGCTCCTCCCCCACTCTTGTGCGTGCTCGCTCACTCTCTCTCAAAATAAATAAAGATAAAAAAAAAAAAAAAAAGAGAGGCCTATATATGTTTTAGACATTATTCCAGAAGTAACATGCAAAGAAGATACTTTATTTTCATTTCATGGTAAAAGAGCTAAGTCTGAAATCTGTTTTTTTTATGGTCTTGAGTTTATGAATGTTTTTCAGGGTCTGCTGGTAATGGAATAAATTTGATTTTGATATCTAAGAATTTCCTAAAGATAGATTTGTAACAGACAAAGCATGTTAAGTTACACATGAGCCTGCATTTACATTTTGAAAGCACAATTGCAGTGTTACTACATTGGAAGCTACCATAACAATACTTTCTAGATGACCTCAGGGCACATACAAGTGAGAAATGTTTACAGATTCTCAGACCAAAAAAAAAAAAAAACAAAAAAACAAGAATGTGAAAGTATTCAACACAGGATATAACATGTTCTACCCCTTTATCTACAATTCCGACATCTAAAAAGCACTGAAAAATACTTAATTTGGTGGCAAAATTGACTGAATTTATTTGAGACGATTTATAGTCTCCATTCAACATAGTGTGAATATTCAAACATTTTACTACAACTATATCAATGTGCTTGATTATAGATTCTATGGTATTGCTTCAATTTTTTGGAGGGATACATGGAATATGTACTGTATTACTTTTCAAAAATTCCCCAAATTCTGAATTCCAAATGTATCTGGCTCCAAGGATTTTAGATAGGAGATTATGGACCTTGGTTGTACAGAATCTGTTCGTCAGTCATTATTTTTACTGAGGAGAGAATGGGAGATAAGGGGCTTAAGCAAGAGCCCAGAGATTAAAATTATTATAAAGAACACTACATAAGTAGAGAATTATTTATAAAAATAGGTTAGAGAGAAGAGAAAATTTCTGTTTGCTCTACTAACAGCAAATGTTTAAAAGCATACAGAGTTTACTGTTAAAGATCATTAGTTCTAGGCAGAACTACTTCCTAAATAAGGTTTGTCAAACCCAAATAATGACAAAAATACATGGACTCCAATCTTCAGGTTTTAATTTGCTCTAATGGAGGAAATGTTTTTTTACATATTGGTTAATTCTCTCAGTTGCAATCTGAGACTATATACCTTCATTAAGATGATATATGAACTGAGGCTGGCCAAGCTTGGGAACTGCTGAAACCCCAATGATGTGTATACATGAGCGCATTATATTATTCCATCTACTTTCATATGTGCTCATTTTCGTAGTAAACCTAAAAATTATTTATCTTTCTTCCTGATTAGAACAGTAAATAAAGTTAAACATTTTCCTATAAGATTTCACTAATTTTGGAAAAGAAAATGACTGTTATTTAATAATTAAAAGCTATTCTGTGAAAGAGCTCTAAAAAAACAGTGAAGTATGTACAGAATTGATATAACATACAAGCAAACCCACACTTCCAAAATTCAGATGTCAATAAAAGTTGATTTCCACTGGTTATTATAAAGTCCTTGCAGCTCATGGCTGCCCCTGCCTAAAGTAGCAGATAACAGGCAATAAAAGATATTTTAGAATGCTTGGCTAAAAAGTCAATTAATATATAAAAAAATCTCATGTTGAACATCTTTTCTTAACCTTAAAAATGGACTTATTGTGTTTTAAACAGTCAATTTCAATTTATAGCCTACGGTGTTTATTAACAACTTCTAAAATTCCAGTTATAAATGGAGAAGCACACTAACCTCTGCCCAGGCTTTCAGCACAGCTAAGATCTCCATGGTAGAAGCACTTTCATTATATAAGTGACTCAGAGCTTCTTTTCCAGCCTGTATTTTTGTTAATGATGAAACAAGCAACTGATGAACTCTTCGGAGATCATTAAGGTCACTCACAACTCCACTTGCTATCCAGGCACTGCAAACCTGGTTTTTAAGAAAATCAAGTTACATTTAAAAATTATAAATACCTCCCTTGTAAGTTCAGCAGAGCTCACCTATATCTCAGGAATCTAGACAATGAAATCATCTTGCTATCAGGAAACCCAAAGGATGTGGCTGATAATGCCAGTCAAAAGCCAGCATTGTAAAAGGGAATGAAGTCTAAGGTTGAAGCAAGGAAACCAGTGCTGGTTAGTATATAAATCAGAGAGTTTCAGGTGTTATTAATATGGAGAAATGCAGACACGAAAGGTACCACTTTAATAAATGTTTGGATTAACATTTGAATTAAATCTTCAATCTTGATTGGAGCGCCTGGGTGGCTCAGTTGGTTGAACGTCCAACTTCAGCCTGGGTCATGATCTCGTGATTCATGGTTTGAGCCCCACATCTGCACTCTCTATGCAGAGCCTGCTTGGGATCCTCTGTTCCTCTCTCTCTTCCTCTGCCCCTCCCCTGCTCACTCTGTCTCTCTCTCTCTCTCTCAAAAATAAATAAAACATTAAAAAAAAATTCAATCTTGATTATTTCTTCTTACTCTTTTAAAAGCAGAGATTGTGTGGTTAATTAAGATAACTGCTGAAAGATAAAGAACTTAACATTTAAAAAACCCCAATGAAAATTTTGGTTATTTTGAAAATGAGATACTAAAAATGTTTTAAAACAAAACATCATTAATAATTCTCCAATGCAAACAATTTGCTCAATTATCAGAGGTTTTCCTGGATCACAGTATTTTTCTTTTTCTAGAAAAAACTAATTTTTCCCCTTCCATCTATTTATTTACTTCCTGTCTCATTCATTTAACAAAAGATTTTAATGACTTACAGCAAGAATACAATGAAGTGATAATAGAGACCTCATACAATATTTAATACAGTTCTCTGAATATTCAAGGTACTCAAATACAAGTGAATACAAGTGAATAAAAGAAAGTTGAAAGAATGGACTAAAGTTAGTTTATTCCATTATGTTTAGAAATAATTCAAGTCAGTTCTGCTTTAGGGCTGGATATTGAAAGTCTGACAATCACTCCCAGAAAAGCAACTTTAAAACTGTAGATTATAATGGCTCTTAGATACATGAAAAAATGTTCGATCTCACTTGAAATACAAATCTAAAGTATTCTAAGATACCCTGTGCTAAGAGAGGTTTTTACTTTTTAAGTTCTGTCTTTTTAACCATTTACCTGACATGCTTTGGCAGTGACATCAGGTGGTGTCTCTGAGGCGAAGGCTGGCCTAAGTGCCGCTCCTACCTGGCAACAAATGATAGGAAATACCAAGCATCAATAAGTAAGATAGCGCAAACTCTTCATCTCTTTAATATTTTTAAGTTGTTTACAATAGGTATTCTGGACACCTGTTTCTTTCTGCCTGTCCACTATATCTGTTTTTAGATAAAAGCACCTCAATTTTCCTTCGAGTAACCTTCTCTTATCTCCTGTTGTTGCTATGGAGATGAGAGCACTGGTGACTCCAGGGATCCAACCAGGGGTAATGAAAGCTCTCCTTGAAGACGTTTGCTGGGAATACTGGGACAGAAGCATGGTCTCTTTTTAAGAATGGGTGCGTGGAGCACCTGGACGGCTCAGTCAGTTAAGCGTCTGACTCTTGGTTTCAGCTCAGGTCGTGGAGCCCTGAGTCAGGCTATGTGCTGGCAGTGTAGGGCCTACTTGGGATTCTGTCTCCTTCCCTCTCTGCCCCTCCCCCATCTGCACTCTGACTCTCTCAAAATAAATAAATTTAAGAAAAAAAAAAAAGACTGGGTGCTAAGAGAGAGCCATTTTGATACAACTTGGAGAGAGCAAACTTGAGAATAAAGCTGGTGTACAAGACAACAGAGCCAACTGCGATTCTTGAAAATAATTTTCCTCTTCAGTTTCAGTGAGCTGTAATTATATTTCTATCATTGCAATTTTTTAAAACAAGCTCTATGCCCAACATGGGGCTCGAACTCATGACCCTGAGATTGAGAGTCCCATGCTCTACCCATTGAGCCAGCCAGGTGCCACTCATTTGCAATTTTAAGAGGGCTAAGAATATAACAGAGCTCCCCCTACAGTGAATTGTAATATTTCATTCTAATATGACAGTTCTATATAACTCGAGTCCCTTCCTTTTGCTTTCTCCTGGAACATACATGGGCATTTCCTGCTAGGAAGATGTGATGGAGACAGCTAGTCAACTGGTAAACTGTTCCTGGCTCCCTAAATGCTAACCCACAAAAGCTGTCTCTGAATCATGAGAGGTAGGGAAGGATAAATGTTGCTGGAGGATTACATGTAATGTGTGTGATAGAACACTCATCTATTCCAGGAGTGACAAGCATGTAGCCTAAATGGAATATTTAGTAATGATTTAGCATATCTTAGGAATATTCAGGTATTTTGTAAAGAATTTAATTAGCAGAGTACTTTATTCCCCCACATTACCTAGCAGGTTTTGACTATTAACCTTTACTGTTATAAAAGACCTGTTTATGTACCACTTTGCTTTTACTTCGGAGATTTCTTCTTCAAACATACACATTTTCTATATGCTGATTATATATTGGTGACATATTAGCAGAGACATATACTCATTATGTAAAAAAAAAGTAGTAATTACTTTCACAGACTTTTTATCCAAGGTGTTAAAAAATAAAATTCTCTAACAGAAAGTGCTTACATTGGCTTGATACTGTTCCAGGATCACATGACCTGGAAACTCTGGTTCTGGAATAGCTGCAAATCGCCGAATAACAACTAACAGTGTTTCAAGGCCAGAAAGACGGAGCTGGTCACTATGATCTGTGGCAGCCATAAAGGCCATGCGAATTAAGTCGGCAAGATGTAGCACCAAAAAGTCATCTACAAGATTAAAAAAGTCTTATCAAGAAAAAGCATATGCTGGAACTAAGATTTATGTTAAGTAATCATTTCTTCTCCCTTTGATTGCACAGACTTTTCTAGACTTTCTTTTAAATACCTCTGATTTGATTTACTGTTTTGTTTTACTGTTTGTTAAACATAGACTTTAAAGATGGAGTTACTAGGCTCCTGCAAACAATCACAGCAATAAACTCCTAAAGCAAACAATTACACAGCTATTCAAAAACCAAAGGCAAAATTAGCATCCTTTAAAAGAGTATTAGTAGTACTATCAATAAAAACTTTGTTCGGACTTTTCAATAAAAGCATTTTAGAAGATATTTAGGAAACTTTGGGTGTTGACGAATTAGGCAGCTAATTTTTCTCTTTGTGCCAAGTTGAAGCTAAAAGACTTAACATTTCTTTTGAAAAACAGTTTTATGTGGTTCTTTATTTGGACTAGATTATCTTATTTTTCTATGTCTTGGCACACATACAAATAACGGGAATATTAAAAAATATTTGTAGCTATAAAATTATAAATGAGAATTCCTTTCATTCCTACAATACATTCTTCAGTATAATAATTCTACAGGACACAGGACAATCCTTTAATAATATTCCAACAATAAAATGTTCAGGGGTACAACTAAATTCTACCTAAAATATATCTGGGACTAATTTTAAGAATGTTATGGGTCACAATAAAGAAACCAACTCATCTTAGCAAGTGCCAATTACAATTTTAATTGGGAACAAAGGAATTACTAAACATCTCTGATATACTAATTTTATACCTATTGGTCTAGCATGGTGCTTATCACTCAATAAATGCTTGCTTGAAAAATCATTAAAACACAGATACCTAATTCGTACTCCCACACTGACAATAGCAACATTTTGCTATATAATTCTTTTGTCTGGTAAAAAATATATCCATGACTTTTAGATATGTGCACTGTGTCTTTGAACATAATGTGCTTAAGTGAATTTTGAAAATTAGACACCAAACCATAATACACACACAGATCCCTTTAGGTACAGACAATAAAACTGAACAAAAAAAAGGGGGAAATGATCTTGCAAGCAGGTTTACTTTACAATGTGATATGCTCAAACATTTTCTGGGTAATATTTATGAAACCAAAATAATCTATAAGCAAAATTACTATAGGTTATAATTCAGAAAATAAATTTTTGGAGCTAGCTAATAGTGCACAAACTACTTTCCAAGAACATGATTATAAACTTAACTCATGCACATGCCCATTAAACATAAGTAAATGACTATTTAAGAAGCTTAATCATTAAAAATGTGTTAAAACATTAGAACTATGCTTGACTTTTAGCTTATATAAATATTATAGTCAGTTTCATAACTGATTTGGAACAATACAAACTACTTTCTTTCTAGTTTTACTTCTTAAATTAATATTAAAAACATAGGCAGACAACATTTCTATGTATATGCTTTGGTCTCTTCATTATTATGTCACTTACTTCTTGAATCCCTTTTTTTCATTTCTTGCGCTAAAGCAATGTCAAAATGTGCGCTGTGTGCATTCTCACACTGGTTAATTATCCTACAGACACATTCAGCAGCAAAGACTCTAGTGGCCCATCGGGGATTGGTAAAGGGATAGGATTTGTCATCATTTCTGGTGGTCAGAACTGAGGCATCATCCCCTTTATCTCCTTCCTCTTCTTGCATTGTATCCACACAAGTTACAGTTGTAAAATCTTTTATCAAGGGAGAATACATGTAATTACAATCAAATGGAAGACATATTTATGACTTCAAATTGAGACTAAAATTGTTGCTTACAAACCTTCAACAGTGTAATATAATCATATCTAGTAACTACAGGCAGCAGTGGTATCCAAAGAAATGCTGTAAGAACTGTTCCAGGTCAAAATGACAAAGTTGTTCCAATTATATTGAAAGTTAACAAACTAAACGTGATACTATAGACATGATACTAAATACTAGGATAATCATCAGTCCCCTGTATGTAGACAGTTATGCTTAAGGAGGCTCAAAATTCTCTCATATCCAGAGTATGAGGGATTGCACTAGGGAGACTGTTTTAACACTAGGGCTTTGAACAGATTTAAGAAGGTTCCTGAACCTACTAAACACATCTGAAAATATTTTTCTTAAGATAGGCTCATTTCTGTCATTTATAGTCTCATATTTTCCCAATGGCCTGAGCAGTGAGGAATGAATTATTTCTTCCTTATATTAACTGTTAACTTATTAACTCTGTTTAACTCAACTTCAAATTGAACTAGGCTATAAAAGAGACCAACCTTTTTTCCCTTAAAATATCTTCTTTAAACTTTTTTTTACTTTTTGGGGCGCTTGGGTGGCTCACTTGGTTAAGTGTCCGACTTCAGCTCAGGTCATGATGTCATGGTTCGTGGGTTCAAACCCCGTGTCGGGCTGACAGCTCGGAGCCTAGAGACTACTTTGAATTCCGTGTATCCTTCTCTCGCTTTCTGCCCCCCCCCCCCACTTGTGCCTGTCTCTCAAAAATAAATGTTAAAAAAAATTTTTTTTAAATAAATTGTTTTTATTTTTTGAGAAAGAGTGCACATGCAAGCAGGAAAGGGACAGTGGGAGACAGAGGGAGAGAATCTTAAGCAAGCTCCACAGTCAGCATAGAGCCTGACAAGGGGCTTGATCTCCTGACTGTGAGATCATGACTTGACCCGAAATCAAGGGTCAGATGCTTAACCGACTAAGCCACCCAGGGCCCCTTAAATTATCTTGTATGTCAACATTTCTTGAGTGTGTTATGAAAGCAAAGATGTCACAAAATTATAGCAAAGTCCTGTCTTAAGACTAAGGTAATAAGTCAACAGACTGAAATGTGTGTTTTCATTTTTTGTTTAAAAAAATTTTTTTTTAATGTTTATTTTTGAGACAGAGACAGCACACAAGTGAGGGAGGGGCAGAGAGAGAGGGAGACACAGAATCTGAAGCAGGCTCCATGCTCCTAACCATCAGCACCTAACCTAATATGGTGCATGAACCCATGAACTGTGAGATCATGATCTGAGCCGAAGTCAGATGCCCAATCTACGGAACCACCCAGGCGCCCTATGTGTTTTCTTAATAAGAAAGGATAAAGCCAAACTACAAAGGATAAAGAACAAATGGTAAAAGAAAACCGAGAACAAAGCTCTGGGAGATACCAGAAATAGGTGAGATACCAGAAAAGTGTAATCAACCTGTTTATCTACGCACATACAGATTTTCTTCCAAAGGAGAAGTTCTTGTAAGTTCTCAAGTGGTGGGATAGAAGAGAGCCTCAACAAAGGAAAACATATAAAGCATAGTAACTGAAAGAACAGATATAAATCAATGGAAGAGAAGAGGAGCAATAAGAATCAAGGGAGACAGTGGAGAATGTAAAACAAAGTTTTAAAAATGATGCCTTTCTTCAACGTAATTCAGATAATACATTAAATTATAAAGCTTGAGTAACTGAGTTTAAGAGCTACTGAAATATAGTAGGAAGCTGAATTTTACTATTATTTTTTTAAAGTTTTTATTTAAATTCTAGTTTAACATATAGTGTAACATTGGTTTCAGGAGGAGAATTCAGGGATTCATCACTTACACATGACACTCAGTACTCCTCACAAGTGCATTCCTTACTACCCATCACCCACCTAGCCCATCTCCCCCACACCTCCCTCCATTAATCCTCAGTTTGTTCTCCATAGTTAAGAGTCTCATGGTTTATTTCCCTCTTTTTGTTCCTTAAATTCCACATATGACTGAAATCATAAGGTACTGGTCTTTCTCTGACTGACTTATTTCACTTAGTTTAACAGTCTAGTTCCATCCATGTCACCGCAAATGGCAAGATTTCATTCTTTTTTTTTTTTTTTTTTTTTTGAGACAGAGAGAGCATGAGTGGGGGAGGGGCAGAAACAGAGGGAGAGAAGGAGAATCCCAAGCAGGTTTCACATTGTCAGCACAGAGCCTGACATGGGGCTCAAACTCACATGAGACTACGACCTGAGCCAAAATCAAAAGTTAGACACTTAACTGACTGAGCCACCCATGTGCCCCAAGATTTCATTCTTTTTGATGGCTGAGTAATATTCCACTGTGCACATACACCACATCTTTTTTATCCATTCATGGATATTTGGGCTCTTTCCATAATTTGGCTATTGTTGATAGTGCTGCTATAAACATTGGGGTGCATGTGCCCCTTTGAATCAGTATTTTTCTATCTTTTGGATAAATACCTATTAGTGCAATTGCTGGATGGTAGGACAGCTCTATTTTTAATTTTCTGAGGAATCTCCATACTGTTTTCCAGAGTGA
The DNA here is from genome assembly GCF_046562875.1 of Panthera onca. Classification (NCBI taxonomy): domain Eukaryota; kingdom Metazoa; phylum Chordata; class Mammalia; order Carnivora; family Felidae; genus Panthera; species Panthera onca. The sequence goes on from NC_138344.1 coordinate 80,906,597, forward strand.
CTGTATCAGTTTGCATTCCCACCAACAGTGTAAGAGGGTTCCCCCTTTCTCTGCATCTTTGCCAACATCGGTTGTTTCCTGTGGTGTTAATTTTAGCCCTTCTGACAGGTGTGAGGTGGTATTTCAACATAGTTTTGATTTGTATTTCCCTGAGGATGAGTGACGTTGAGCATCTTTTCATGTGTCTGTAAGCCCTCTGTATGTCTTCTTGGAAAAATGTCTATTCATGTTTTCTGCCCTTTTTTTTCACTGGATTATTTGTTTTTTGGGTCATGAGTTTTAAAAACTCTTATAGATTTTGGATACTAATCCTTTATCAGATATGTCATTTGCGAATATCTCTCATTCCATAGGTCGCCTTTTAGTTTTGTTGATTGTTTCCTTGGCTGTGCAGAAGTTTTTGTCTTGATGAAGTCCCAATAGTTCATTTTGCTTTTGTTTAGGAAGGTTTTTGAGAGCAGAGCATAAGTAGAAGCAGAAAGAGAGGGAGACAAAGAATCCAAAGCAGGCTCCAGGTTCTGAGCTGTGAGCACAGAGCCCAATGTGGGGCTCGAACCCACGAACTGTGAGATCATGACCTCAGCCTAAGTCAGATGCTTAACCGAGTGAGCCACCCAGGTGCCCCATGGAAAGCTGGATTTTAAAGTCATGCAGGGTAAAGTCTGAATCTACCTGTGTATGTCTTTGGACATATTCCCTAACCTTTCCAAACCTTGTTTTTTCTTGTGCAAAATGGAATATTAACTTCCTACTCACTGGATGGTTAAAGGATTAAATCAGATAAAGTATGTACAGTACCTGGAACAGAACTGATTTGTCTCTTTTCTTCCTTTCATTTATTTTCTCTCTTACTCCAAAGATACAAATTTGAAAGACTCTAATACACATTCTCACTAACCATTATCTTATACTTACAAATACATTAGGTAAATAACAGTATTTTTTAACCCTGTTTGAAATCAACATTATTAAGTATAGAGAAACTTGCTTGCTCAGAATGTTGTAACTTTTGATGATTTTTCTATTAAGTTGATTTGATGCAATCCCTCAACTATTATATGCATGAAAACAAACGATGGGGCTACTGTAAGTCAGGTCATCCATTTTATAGTACAAATAATCCTACTTTTTAGTTTGTTTTAGACAGGGAAGTCATAAACGACAATCAGAAGAATACTAAAACCCACAGGCCTAAGTGTTAGACTTAAACACTAGAATTTTCTTTTTTCTTTTTTCAATATATGAAATTTATTGTCAAACTGGTTTCCATACAACACCCAGTGCTCATCCCAAAAGGTGCCCTCCTCAATACCCATCACCCACCCTCCCCTCCCTCCCACCCCCATCAACCCTCAGTTTGTTAAACACTAGAATTTTCACTTGAAAAATGCAACAAGCAATTACAACCCAAATACTCAGACAAAATTGTCAGTGGCAAACAATTTTATAGAACATTTTCACTTTCAATTTTATTTCAACTGGTAACCACCAATACTCACCAGCAGATGCAGCAAGTACATCTTTACAAAGCTTTAACCAGAAGGAGAGCTTATCCACTGCCATAGATGTAAGCATATGATTTAAAGTCTCTTTGATATCATTGCATAACTTCTGATCTGTCTCTTTGTCTAGTAAGGTCAATAATGCCCCTTCAAGGCCCACTTCTCTGATGTTAGCATCTGACAAGAAGAAAATCGATGATCTAAGTAATACAGAAAACAAAACTGCCATATGAGAAGTACACACATTCTGGAGTTATTAAAATACTACATGCAAATATTCTCACTGCAAAGTAATGAAGCACCTCAAAGGAGAAACATAAGCCTCGTCTAGCATCCATTTCCTCTAATTCTGGAAATGCCAAAAGAATAAATTTTCTCTTGAAGAATTAACTTATCTAGCATGTATGTATGTATGTATGTATGTATTGATTTATTTATTTTACAGTTGAGAGAGGGAGAGAAGAATCCCAAGCAGGATCTGTGCTGACTGACATGGGGCTCAATTCCATGAACTGTGAGATCATGACCTGAACTGAAATCAAGAGTCAGACGCTTGACCAACTGAGCCACCCAGGCAACCTGAACTTATCTAGAATTTATGAAAGCATTTAGATTCTAAAGATAATGCTACTATTATACTATTTTGTAAGAGAAATTATCTTTTAAAGACTAGAAGGAGACATCAGAGGAATAAAAGGTATAGCATAGGGAATATAAGTCAGTGGTACTATAATAGTGTGGTATGGTGACAGATGGTAGCTACACTTGTGAACATAGCATAATGTTTACTGAAACTTGTGGAAACACGATGCTGTACATTTGAAACAAATTAACACTGTGTGTCAACTATACTTCAGTAGGAATCAGTAAGAATGTTTCAGATTAGGAGTCTAAAGACACAGAACAAACAATGTAATATGTGAATCATGGCTGGATCCTAAATTTGGGTGGTGGTAAGGGAGGGTAGTAAGGAGTCATAAAGAACATTTTTTGGATAACTGGGGAAATTTGTGTGAGAACTGCATATTCTATGATGGCTACTTTATCAATGTTAATTTTATTAAGTACAGAAATGATGTGTGGTCATGAAGGAAAATGTATGTATTAGGAGTGAGCTGTCATGATGTCTGCAGTCTGCTTTCAGACGGTCTGGCAAAAGATATGCATCTGTGTAAGTATGGAAAGAGAGAAAGTTATATAAAATGAATGCCATAAAGATGCTAAGTAGGTGAATATATGTGTTCACCGCACATTTCTTTGAACTTTTTCCATTTGAAAAATCACAAAATTTAAAAAAAAAATTTTTTTTAACATTTATTTATTTTTGAGACAGAGAGAGACAGAGCAGGAACGGGGGAGGGTCAGAGAGAGGGAGACACAGAATCCGAAACAGGCTCCAGGCTCTGAGCTGTCAGCACAGAGCCCGACGCGGGGCTCAAACTCGCAGACCGCGAAATCATGACCCGAGCTGAAGTCGACCGCTTAACCGACTGAGCCACCCAGGTGCCCCCAAAATCACAAAATTTTAAAAAGGAAATATATAATGAGTTTTTTACTGTATTTTACTCCTATAGCTAATTCAAGAATTCTGGGAACATATACAAGCATATTTATGCAATAAAAGCCTAAAGCAAAAGATGCAGATAATTTCAGTGGTAAATATAAACTGAAGGTCACTTAGGCAGAATATCTCACATGGTTAGAAGATTAAAATTTCTCTGGTTAAGGTAAGTAACCAATTGTTTTCAAATGAGGTCTGCCACCTGTTTGGGTGGCTACCATACTAGTTCAGCAATGCTGATGAACTCAAGTCAAACAGTTAAAGTCTTAGTCTAATAACAAACTAAGGAGCACAGCATGACAGTAAAACACACTGATCTGAGAGCTTTAGATATTGGAAAGCTTTGTGAAGCCTGAGACTTTCTCAAAGTGTGACAGCACTCTGGAAACTATATGCATAAAAGAGTAAGATATTACCATTACTATTTTTGGAGGTTGTATGAATTTATATGTATATTTGGGTTACTCACATAATTTTAAAATAAAGACATACAGACTTAAATCTAACCAACTAAGAAATCCTTTAATTCAGTTCTAAAATAAAGAAGGGGCGGGGCGCCTGGGTGGCGCAGTCGGTTAAGCGTCCGACTTCAGCCAGGTCACGAACTCGCGGTCTGTGAGTTCGAGCCCCGCGTCAGGCTCTGGGCTGATGGCTCGGAGCCTGGAGCCTGTTTCCGATTCTGTGTCTCCCTCTCTCTCTGCCCCTCCCCGTTCATGCTCTGTCTCTCTCTGTCCCAAAAATAAATAAAAAACGTTGAGAACAAGTAACAACATCTATATGTTCTTTCCATGAGTTTAAAAAAAAAAAAAAAAAAAAAAAAAAAAAAAAAAAAAAAAGAAGGGGCTAAAAACCCTTCCACCTAAAGAAGACTTATCTATGATAAATTTTATTAAATGAGATTTTGGAGGAAGAAAGGCACATATGGTAAATTATTTAAGGGCTAAATCCAACTTCAATGGATTGTTGTGAAAAAACTTGCTCTAAAATTTGAGTGGCTCTCAAATTTCAATATGCATTTACAGGGATTGCAAAAACATAGAAAACAGATTGCTGGGCTTTACTCCCAGATTTCTGGTTAAGCAGATTTTGGATGGGGCCCGATAATTTGCATTTCTAACAAGTTCTTGGTGAGGTGGATATTGCTAGTTTGGGGACCTAAGTTTGAAAACAATTTTTCTAAACCAGTAACATCACTGGTTGGGAATGGCAGTAATTGTTAGTAACTGTCTCTTGTAGCAGGTTTAAGACATTATATATTAACTTTTAAATTTCATTTTAAAAATTCATGTTTAAATGAAGACTTAAAATTAAAACAATCATTTGAGATACGCCTGGGTGACTCTGTTGGTTGAGCGTTCAGCTATGGCTCAGGTCATGATCTCATGGTTCATGACCTTGAACCCAGTGTCGCACTTGCTGGTCAGTGCAGAGCCTGGTTCAGATCCTCTTTCCACTCCCCCCACCACCCCTGACTTCTCTCTGTGCACCATCCACCCCCTGCTTGTGCTCTCTCTCTCAAAAATAAATAAACACTAAAAAAAACTATCTGGGGTGCCTGGGGGGCTCAGTCAGTTGAGTGTCTGACCCTTGAGCACCTGACTCTTGATTTCGGCTCAGGTTGTTATCTTCCAATTTGTGAAAATGAGCCTCATGTCGGGCTCTGTGTTGGTGTGGGGCCTGCTTCTCATTCTCTCTTTCCCTCTCTCTCTGCCCCTTCCCCACTCAGGAGCCCTCCCTCTCAAAATAAATAAAAGAACTTAAAAATTTTATTAAAAAAATCATTTGAGCTGGAGATAACGTTGACAAAAAGAATTACCTAGAGTCAACTCTTCTCTGCTATCCTTAGCAAGCATAACAGCATGTTCTGAAACTTCAGCTGCTTCTCTCTGTACAAGCTGACGTAAACAAGCCAGTACTGCTCTTCTCAGTAACAAATAGGGACTACAAAGATTCACCTGAAAAATACCAATTGGGAAATGAAAGAGCTGAAATTCTTGGTGGCATTTATAATAAGTCTAATAGACATACACTGGATCCCTCCTGATTCTGTCCAGCTCATCACTAGGCTAGATTCAATTTGTTAAATACACAGAAACTTCTACAAACTATTCTAGTACATATTTTTTATTACAATTTAGAAATAAATAGCTTAAGGAGTAGTACATGTACTTGATTATGAAATATTCATAAACACATCCAAGCAGAAGCCTCTGGACAGTGTTAGAAGACACAAAATTTACATGAATAAAACAGTTTCGAGATAAAAGAAATACAACTGAGAAAGACTTTATTTGTAGCTTATACAACTGTGCTCATGCAAAAATATTATAATGTTTTACCATCCTCTAAGTAGAAATTTATATAGATCCATATAAGCAATATAACATACTGGTTAAAAGGGAGGCTCTGGAGTCAAACTGCCTCACTTTGAGTCCTAGATCCACCATTTACTAGCTGTGTGACCTTGGGCAAATTATTTAACCTCTCTGTGTCTTAGTTTCCTTATTTGTAAAATGGAAATAACACTACCCCCATCTTATAGGGCTGTTGCAAAGTTAATTCAGAGAAACATGCAAAAGGGCTTAGCATAGTTTCTGGCACACAGTAAGTGCTCAATAAATGTTAGTTATTAACTATTATTAACAGTCTATCACTAGTATTTTATTCAGATGCCAGAGTAAGTAAACGCATTTTCAAATAAAGACAGAAAAGAGTTTCACTCAGAAAACATATTCACCAAAAACACTCTAGAGACACACATTACAGACAACAGGTTTTATATGTATGTATATCTACTTGTATATAATGGATATACATGTATGTACATAGATGTTACATATCAGAGATAAAGAATATTTCTGCTAGAATGACAGACTCCTTCCACATATTTTTCTTAGAAGTGTTTGAACAATGTAAATCTCAATAGATTGTGTCTACTGAAGGTAAATGGTATGACTGCGATATACCTTAAATGAACAATTAAAAAAGCCAAAAGTTTCTGGATACAAATTTCTTCTAAGTGATTCATAAGTAGAATAAAGTCACGTTTTTGCAATTTATTTTTTTCTAACAATGAAAGCAAAGACCAGTAAAAGTGTGGCTTATGTCAATGAATATGTGTCTTATACTATTGATTTTCCAAGCAAATTTGAGAAAGAAGGGCATACTTTGTATAGTGATCTTTATTTAGATATGGTGTATGTGAGAAAAAACAGAACTGAAGTAGGTGAGTTTGTTGAAAAGAGCAGAGGATAAATTCTGAGAAAAAGAGTAGGTGGTGACAGCTGGTTTTTAACACATAAAAAAAAAAAAAAATGCAAAGGGAGTGAAACTAAATTTTATCAGAAGTCAAAGACAGAACAGGTTTGTGAATATATCATCAGTGAAACATATGGATGGGAACTGCTTTATAAATATATTTTATTATACCCTCAAGACATATCATGAACTGAAAAGTCGAAAGAGGAATGCCATTCACAAAGTCTAAAGTTAATGTCATTCCAATCATGTTAAAGAACCACTGTTAGAAACTAGTATATAGGATAACAAGGGAGTTAAAATGTAAAAAGATTAAGTTTATTCATGCCCAAGATTATGGCTGTATTTTACAACAAAAACAAAAAAGCATTCTACAAGGCAATTTTAAAGAAAAGTTAATGAATCTACTAGTTATCTCACTGGAGTTTTACAAACATATAATACAAGGCAGGCGCAGCATTTATTCAGGCTGGTCAAACAATCTTTTAGAGACAGCATGCTTATAAAAGTACTCTTTACTTGTTTGGTAGAAAAAAAATTGAAGGCAGTCACACAAAGCAAAACGGAACATTTAATATCTCCACGTCATTCTCCAGCATTTATATTGGGAAGAGGAACAGAGTGAATTAAGGCAAACAAACCAAGCAGGCAAAATACAGAAATTAGGTCAAACTGTAATTATAATTCCTTTCTGAAATGAATATATTAAATCAAAATGATGCAAAATTAAGTGCAAGGAGTGAGTGCACTGGCTGGAGAAGGTTAGGGAGGATTTGTTTACACTGGTATTAAATAATCACCATGTAACATGCTACACATACTGGACTTTGCATTAATGGTTAGCTTAAACAAAGAGATGCAGGGGAAAACAAGAACATCTACAACCAAAATAACGACACAAAGAAACAGCACTGCAAACCTCAAAAAAAAGTTAGGAATTGAGGGTGAGGGACCTACCAACACAGAATTATCCAACAAGATCTCCTGCACAAAAACAAACGACAGACTGGTCATGACAAAACCAAAAGATAAATACTAGGATGATTTTGACAACAGTCAGCTAAGCATTAAAATATAAATGTTGATAGAGCTATCATTCAAACTGGCTTAGCTTCGACTTTAAAACTATGCCATGAATATTTCATTTTCCAACTTAAAATAGGAGTTGAACTAAGATCTTGGAAACAGTCAACTCAAGATGTAAAGATATAAAATATACAATAACTTAAAAATGTACATTTATGTAATTAGATTTTCCTTTGGAAACTCTCATTAAGCCTCAGTAACAAAGCCAGATCAAATAGACATGAGTGTTAAAAGAGTGATCTAGATTGCATTCAAATGAACAGGTGTCCAGCAAGGGACAAAGTTAATGGTTTACTTCATCACAAGTTAATTATAAATTTTTTACTCTTGGAAGCCAACTTAGAATACTCAGAATTGCTAGTGTAGCTAAGACCAAGTTCAGAATGGAAGTTAAACAGCATGCAGTTAGAAGAAAACCCTTTCTGTAAGATTCTTTCCTAATGATGAAATATATTCTGAATCTTCAGGGAGTTTCAATTAAAATGAAAACACTTCATGCTAAATAATTAAATTCTTTGTAGAAAAGAAAATCTGATTATAAAGTTGTTAAACAGGAAAGCAAAAGCAATTTTCTTACTATAGGAAATACTCTAAAATATAATAAATTCAATCTAATAAATTTAGAATAAAAGCTTACTAAAAAATTAAGACATGAAATTAACAAACTATAGTGATAGCAATTTTTGAATGACTTTTGAATAAGAAAAAATCATTTTACTGCTTAAATATTATGAGTAACATAAATAATATTTGTTAATTGTTAATTTTGATTTTCGCAACTGCTCTTAATATTCCAAGAGAAACATCCAATAGTAATCTCTATTCTTTATATGTAAACTTTCTCAGTCTGGGAAAAAAAAAAGTAACAAATTTAATCAGTTCTAATTCACTAAGAATTAGTAGTAAGTTTTGCTTTTTATTTCTCAATAAATATAATGGAGAGTGAAAGTCTGACCAACTTACAAAAGAGTGGCTATTTTTCAATAATTGGTTTTGGGGATGGTTCTTTGAATTAGAGAATAATATTCCTAGGGAAAAGTCATTGAGTAGTAAAGGTAAAAAAAAAAAACCCTTTTCCAGTAAGTGCTATTTTCTCTAATATGTGTTTAACCTAGAGAGGAACCAAGTTTCTATCAGAAAAGTCAGTCACATCCTCTTTTTAAGAGTCTTACATAACTTTGACCATAAAAATCACTATTAACATTAACATAATGTCTGTTTAAGTTATATGTTAGAAAATAAAAACTACTACATATTGAGTGGTTATTAAGTGCCTAGGACATGTGCCTTAATGGGTGGTATCTCGTGCAATCTTTGTTTTATAGACAAGATAGCTGAGGCTGGAAGAGGTTATGGGACTTCTCTAAGGCCACAAAGCTAGGAGGTGGTAGAGATGAGGTTAAGAGCTAATCAAAACTACAAAGTCAGTAAGAAATAAAGAAATGGGAACTTAACAAGGAGTTCAGAAACTGGATTCTAGGGGTGCCTGGGTGGCTCAGTCGGCTGAGCATCCGGCTTGGGCTCAGGTCATGATCTTGCAGTCCGTGAGTTCGAGCCCCTCATTGGGCTCTGTGTTGACAGCTTGGAGCCTGAAGCCTGCTTCAGATTCCGTGTCTCCCTCTCTCTCTGTCCCTTCCCTGCTCATACTCTGTCTCTCTCTAAATTAAAAAACATAAAAAAATTAAAAAAAAAAAAAAAAAAAAGAAACCTGGATTATAGACTTAGAGCTACCACTACTTCTAGATATGTTACCTTGGACAAATTATTTGACTTTTTTGGTGCTTGGTTTTTTGTTTTTTTTTTTTTTTTGGGGGGGGGGATTAGTTTTAATGATATTTGAAGTTCTTTCAAGGTCTGAAATGCTGTATATCCTGCCTTCAGCTTGTGAATGAAAGGTCTGTCTAAAGTAATAATTCTCAACTGTCATGTTACTAATGGGAATGTGTTGTAAACATTCTAGGGGCAGAAATAGTTTAAAAGCAATGGTGTCAAGTTTTAACTCCAAATGTAACCCAATTTTTGAGGCAAATTTAGATAGAAAGTGGTGATACTCAAGGTAAATCTTCAAACCACTGATGATTATGAACCATTTACCAGAACTTTTAGCATTTAGCTTGCATTATTTATTAAACATATTATTAGAACCCAGATATTGATGCATATGCCACTAGAATATTAAGGAAAAATGTTATTTTCCCATCTGAGGTGGAGAGAACTTTATATATAATTATTTGAAATAATGTCACATACATTTTTTCCATGTCCTATAGCATTTATACAGTACCCAGGACATTTGAGCATCCAATACATGTTTACTGATTAATGAATAAACATTCCAAATGGTAAGTTCAAAATTAATAGAACAAAACTGAATCAATATATGAGAGGTTTGAGATGCGATTACATGAAATTTGGCCCTACCCGCTAAAAAAACCAGAAACGAGAGGAAACAGCTATTGTACACAGACTAGAGAATTATTAAAAATAAATCTAAGTTTCCAATGAAAAAAAACTAAGGACTCACTTAAAATTTTATACTCACACAGAGGCAGCTGACCAAGCTAGACAGGTTGACATGTCTTGGAGCAAACATATGAAGCTGCTGAAGGCAAGAGATGGCCTGAGCTTGAACAAGGCAGTCTGGGTTATCCTGCATCACCGCACAACCCAAAAGACAGGAAGTCCTTAAGGTGGAAATGGAAGTACTATTACCTAAAATGAAAGCACAAATCTTTGAATAATCCGTCTATGAAATCATTCCTCTTTAAACTCATATTATTGAGTTTATTAATTTTAACCAATTTTAAACTTAAGGATCTATGAAGTAAATTTCTTCTACAAAAGAAAGCCAGGTGGCAGATTTTTGGGTTATGTTAGTTACTCCTAGTCTGAAAAATTTGTCAATACAAATCACTAGGCAAATAAGAACCTCAGCCTATCTGAAGGCTACACCAAAATTTCATGAAAAGTGGAATTAGAATGGCTAATGAACTTAGCCCTGCTTATATTAGTTGAGTTTCTTTCAAATATTAAAATCATTCATGGACTTTACATTTGAAAAGATCAGATTATCTGAGTTTTGGGACTCAGTCATTTATTTCTTAGAAGAGAGAAGCTCTTTACACTATTCCACTTGAATTTTTCACTTCAATTGTTAAGAAAAGCATATTAAAAATATATCTAATCTTTCTAAATACGACACTCCTTATCTTTTCAAGGTAAAAGAAATCAGACTAGATGGCATTTCACAAAATATACTGATCACCTACTATGTGCCAATCATAAAGGCTTTTCAACTTTTCCCTCATTTAATAGAAAAGGAAACCAAAGACCAAAGACAAAGATTTTCCAAAGGTCATCCAATTAACTGGTGGTGGAGTGGGGCATCTCGCTGGCACAGTTGGTTAAACATCCGACTCCTGATTTGGGCCCAGGTCATGATCTCATGGTTTGTGAGACTGAGCCCTGTGTTGAGTTTTGCACTGACAGCACGGAGCCTGCTTGGGGTTTTCTCGTTCTCTTTCGCAAAAATAAATAAACTTAAAAAAAAAAAAAAAAAGTAGTGGTGGAGCTTACATTAAGTTTCCTACTTTCTCTGTTATTTTCTATTATGTCAACATGCAGGAGTCAAAATCTTCTTCCTGAGATGACTCTCAATATTCTGCTCATGTATTTGCATAGAACACTGTGCTAAACTTCACTTCACTGACAAGTATTTGAGTCAGTAATAAGTGAATTCATTTTCACATGTGTATTTTTAATTTAAAACATCACAAAATGAGCTATGCATACCCTGTAGTTCTGGACCCAAAGTAGTAATAAGGGCATTCAAACAGCGACCAAGACTTTGTTGAACTTCAGCATGAGTAGGAGGCACATTTAACAATAACATTATAATAAGAGAAAGGGTGGGTTCCACATGCATATGGTACAGTGGGCCAGCAGAATCAATAACCAGTGATAGCGAATGTAGTGCCCAGGTCTGTGAAGACAGAGAAAAACAATTTAAAATGCTACAGCAGCATTAAGAAACATGAAACACAATGAATTGTTCTTTGTTGAAGGAAGTGATAAATTAACGACACATTATAGTACTTGTGTGCTATTATAACTAACCTGGAAAGAGAAACAGAGAACATACAAAGTTTAAGAAAAAATTTCTCTCAAATATCCAGTAAAAAACCCTGACAATCATCTAATTTCAAATGCTAAACTTAAATCTATCTCAGTACTAAGAATTCCAAGATTGGGGTGCCTGGGTGGCTCAGTCAGTTGAGCGTCCGACTTCGGCTCAGGTCATGATCTCACAGCTCGTGAGTTCGAGCCCCGCGTCGGGCTCTGTGCTGACAACTCAGAGCCTGGGCCTGCTTTGGATTCTGTGTCTCCCTCTCTCTCTGCCCCTAAACAACTCCCATTCTGTCTCCATCTCTCTCAAAAATAAATAAACATTAAAAAAAAAAAATTAAAAATAAAAAAGAATTCCAAGATAATGTTTGGTTCTTTAACTAATAGCTTGAACTAAATCTAGTTTACCGTAAACTGTTTTTTGTTCAATCTATGTGGAGAAAATTCAAGTTTTTAAAAGACTCAACAATATTTACAATTACATGCAGTAATATGGACAAATCTCTTGAACGTAATGTTGAAGAAAGCCAGACATAAAAGAGTATGTACCATATGATTCCAATGATATAAAGTATAAAAGCAGGCAAAACTAACATATGATGCTGCAAATCAGGATAGTGGTTATCCTTGGTAGGACAGGTAGTAACTAGAAGAGAACATGAGGAGAGCGTTTGGGGTATTGATAATGTTCTATTTCTTGATCTAGGTGCTGGTTACATGGTGTATTTAGTTTGTATACTTTACTCACAGAGACGCACACTTATGATAAGTGTACTTTTACAAACATATAAAAATAAATATACATGTATTAAATAAGTGTATACATTATATATATAAATATATATAATATAGTAAACAAACAGATTTGCCTTTGAGACAAATCTGCCCTGCCACATGGTTTTATAAATAAAGCTTCACTGAAACACAGTCGTGCTCATTCATTTACATACTATTTATGACTGCTACTGCTACAATGGCAGAACTGAGCAGCTGACAGAGAGTGTATGGCATGTAAAGTGTACATAATTTACCATATGGCTCTTAAAATAATAAGTTGGTCAACTCTGGTTTAAATGAAACAAGACTCTACCAGTACCTCAGAATAAGGTTGTCTTTGGAGACAGGGCCTTTAATGAAGTTAAAATGAGGCTATTAGAGCAAGCCCTAATCCAATGTGACTAGTGTCCTTCTAAGAAGATAAAATTTGGACAGAGTAATGCTAGAGATGCACATGCACAAAGGAAAAACCATGTGAAGATACAATGAGAAGGTGACCAACTGCAAGCCAAGGAAAGAGGGCTCAGAAGAAACCAAACTGGCTGACACTTTGATCTAGGACTTCTAGCCTACAGAACCATGAGAAAACAAATTTCTGCTATTTAAGCCAACCAGTGAATGAATGAATGAATGAACGAATAAATGAAAGAAAGAAAGAAAGAAAGAAAGAAAGGGAGAGAGAGAAAGAAGGAAAGAAAGAAGACTGGCCATATACTGACAACCAAGCAGTCAGGCAGATGATGGGTATAATAGATTCCTTATAGTGTACACTCTATCTACTTCTATATACATTTGAAGGACATAAAAATTCCTCCCTTTAGGAAATTCAGAAAGCTTTATCCCTCTTATCAATGAATGTATAAGAAAGCTTAGAGTACTAAACATTCTACAAAAATAAACTGTTAAGTCAGAGACAGCAGTAATCAAGAAGAGTCAGATTTAATGACAGTGGAAGCCACTAAAAGCATTTAAATTAATCAACTGAAAAAGTATTCGATGTAAAGGTATGTGCATTCGCAATAGACTTCTTGAAGGGGGAGAAGAGAAATATAATAAATAGAAGCAAAGGAGGATGAAAGAATGGAACACCTTATAAGTTAACTCAATGAACTACTGGATAATGATGATGAAGAGACTATTAGTAATATGGTAGTAATTCAAAGAAGGAAAGCTAACTGTGGATTAGGGATGTTGAAATTTGACAAGAAGGTGGTTAAACTGGATTTCAGAACGCTAGAAAATTTGGATGATCAGACAGGACCAGGAAGGGAAAAGAACAACAGGAAAATATAAGTGCAGACATGAGAATGGCATGAGTGGAATGAGAACAGGCAGACTGCCTATGAGAGAAGTCAGTACTCTGGGGTAATGATAGATAAGGTTCCTGGGTCAGCTGATAGGACTTGAATGAGAAGGAGATTTAGGAAGCAATAAGCAGTTTCCCAGCTTTTTGACAGGAAAGTTGCAAGATGAAAGCCTTTCAGGAAAACAAATGTGGCTTCATATCTAGGGAGAGTTGAAAAGAACCTAAAAACACTACTATAATAATTAGGAACACACGAGGGGGAAAGAGATAAGATAAGGAGAGTAAAAGAACAGGAAGAATAACAATCAATCAAGATTTGATTAAAATATCAAGAAAATGATGATTTTAACTGACATGGGTAAGATGTGTACAATAATATGGTAAAATGGTTAAGAGCATGGGTTTGGAGCCCGCGACTTGTGTTCTTGAACTGATTAGATGATTTTTTAGCTTTCAGCTGTGAGCAAGTTACTTAGCTTCTGTAAGCCCCAGTTTTCTTTTTGTATAAGGGGAATATACACCCTAGATTACTGTGAGGCTTACACATGTTAATATGTTGTTAGAAGAATGTGATACAAAGCTTGGTACCTATTAAGTTCTCCAAAATGGTAAATGTTATTATTAAGATGGAAGGAAGATCGATTTCAGAAAAAAAATACTAAATTTGACTTTAGAAACTCCTGAGTGTGAAGTAAGGATAGCAAGATTTGACTAAGACTTGAATTTCAAAAATCCGTCCAGGTTAACAATGGCTTAGACATTTACTGGGCGGGGTGTGTGTGTGTGTGTGTGTTATTTACAAGTTACTAGTGGCCGATAAAAACATAATCTGCATTATCTACAAATCATGAATTTCAAGAAAAGTATCACATGGAGTACTTACCTGCACATCAGGAGAAGTACTGTCCTGAGACAAAGTATAAAGGATTCCGACACAAGAATTCAAAAGCTGAGAAGAACTTATCCCTCCTAAATATCTATGTAGGGATCCCAAAGCCAATGAGTATCCTGTTCTGGTAACCACATCCCTTGCTGATTTCAGTCTGTAATTATGGAAATAAACAATAGTTACTGAAAAAAACTAATGCATGCACACTGTCACTTAGGCAAAACCTTTTGTATGAATACCTGCAAAATTCAAAAATATGTTACTGATAAAAACATTTTGAAATAACCTGAAAGGTATCTTAAAAAGAAAAACATTTTAAATAAAAACATCTTCACATTTTTAAAGATTTAAGTATGAACAATTTCAATGTTTTTCAGAGATGCACACACTAAATTTATAAAACAAGCATTATTACTTTACTGTTAAGTCACTCTTTAAAAGTTCAAGTATAACCAACACACAATATGCTATTAGTTTCAGGCATACAGTGTAGTGATTTGACATTTTGATACATTATCAAAAGATCCCGACAATAAGTCTAGTTACCATCTATTACCATACAAATTTTCATCAATTTTATTGACTATATTCCACATGTTATACATGAGCTTCCCATGACTCATTTATTCCCTTCACCTATTTTGTCCCTCTTCCCCTGCTTCCTGTAACCAACAGTTTATTTCTTGCATCTATGACTTATTTTCTTTGTTCATTCATTTCTTTTCACAAGTAAGTGAAATTACATGGTACTGGTCTTTCTTGGTCTTATTTTACTGAGCATAATACACTCTAGGTCCATCCATGTTGTTGCAAATGGCATGATTTCCTTTTTTATGGCTGAGTAGTATTACACACACACCCATCTTCTTTATCCACTCATTTATTTTTTTTTTAACATTTATTTATTTTTGAGACAGAGAGAGACAGAGCATGAACGGGGGAGGGTCAGAGAGAGGGAGACACAGAATCTGAAACAGGCTCTAAGCTCTGAGCTGTCAGCACAGAGCCTGACGCGGGGCTTGAACTCACGGAGTGCGAGATCATGACCTGAGGTGAAGTCAGCCGCCCAACCGACTGAGCCACCCAGGCGCCCCTCCATTCATTTATTAATAAACACAGGTTGCTTCCATATTTTGGCTACTGTAAATAATGTAGCAATGAACACAAGGGTGCATATAGCTCTTTGCATAGCATGACCTAAAAAAATTTTTTTTTTAATGTTTGTTTATTTTTGAGAGACAGAGCATGAGCAGAGGAGAGGCAGAGAGGGATATACAGAGTGTGAAACAGGCTCCAGGCTCTGAGTTGTCAGCACAGAGCCTGATGAGGGCTCGAACTCACAAACCATGAGATCATGACCTGAACCGAAGTTAGATGCTTAACTGACTGAGCCACCCAGGTGCCCCACAGCATGATTTTTTTTTTTTTTAAGCGTTTATTTATTTTTGAGAGAGAGAGAGAGAGAGAGAAAGAGAGAGAGAGAGAGAACATGAGAGGCAGACGGGCAGAGAGAGAGAGACGGAGACACAGAATCGGAAGCAGGCTCCAGGCTCTGAGCTGTCAGCACAAAGCCTGATGCAGGGCTCGAACCCATGGACTGAGAGATCATGACCTGAGCTGAAGTCGGATGCTCAACCAACTGAGCCGTCCAGGCACTCCTGCAGATAGTTCTCTGAATTGATGTTTTCATTTCCTTTGAATAAATAGAAGTGGAATTGCTGGATCAAATGGTATTTCTATTTTTAATTTTTTTAAGAACCTCTACACTGTTTTCCATAGTGGTTGTACCAATTATATTCCCACAGTGCATGAAGGTTCCCTTTTCTGCACATCCTCAACACTTGTACTATCTTTTGGATACAAACCAATTAGACAAGTGTGAGCTGATATCTCATGGTGGTTTTGATTTGCATGTCCCTGATGATTAATGATGTTGAGAATCTGTTAATGTGCTTGTTGGCCATCTGTATGCCTTCTTTGGGAAAAAATTTAATCACATCGTCTGCCTATTTTTTTTAAGTTTATTTTTATTTTTTTATTATTTTTAAATTTATTTATTTTTTAATTTCCATGCAAGTTAGCGTATACTGCAACAATGATTTCAGGATTAATGCCCCTTACCCATTTAGCCCATCCTTCCTTCCTCAACCCCACCAGCATCCCTCTGTTTGTTCTCTGTATTTAAGAGTCTCTTATGTTTTGTCCCCCCCCCCCCCCCCCCCCGGTTTTTATATTATATTTGCTTCCCTTCCCTTAGGTTCATCTGTTTTGTATCTTAAAGTCCTCATATGAGTGAAGTCATATATTTGTCTTTCTCGGACTAATTTCGCTTAGGTTAAAACTCTCTACTTCCATCCACGGAGTTGTAAAAGGTAAGATTTCATTCTTTTTGATTGCCGAATAATACTCCATTGTGTGTGTATACATATATATAGATTTACATATAGATTTAGATTATATATATATATACACACATATATATAGATTTATATATATATATATAGGTAGATTTATACACACACACACACACACCACATCTTCTTTATCCATTCATCCACTGACGGACATTTGGGCTCTTTCCATACTTTGGCTATTGTTGATAGTGCTGCTATAAACATGGGGGTGCATGTGCCCCTTCTAAACAGCATACCTGTATCCATTAGATAAATACCTAGTAGTGCAATTGCTGGGTCATAGGGTAGTTCTATTTTTAACTTTTAAGGAGTTATATTTTTAACTTTTTAAGGAACCTCCCTACTGTATTTCAGAGTGGCCGCACCAGTTTGCATTCCCACCAGCAGTGCAAAAGAGATCCTCTCTCTACACATCCTCGCCAACTTCTGTTGTTGCCTGAGTTGTTCATGTTAGCCATTCTGACAGGTGTGAGGTGGTATCTCATTGTGGTTTTGATTTGTATTTCCCTGATGATGAGTGACATTGAGCATTTTTCATGCATCAGTTGGCCATCTGGATGTCTTCTTTGGAGAAGTATCTATTCTTGTCTTTTGCCCATTTCTTCCCTGGATTATTTGTTTTTTGGGTGTTGAGTTTGGTAAGTTCTTTACAGATCTTGGATAATAACCCTTTATCTGATATGTCGTTTGCAAATATCTTCTCCCATTCTGTCAGTTGCCTTTAGTTTTGCTGATTGTTTCCTTTGGTGCAGAATCTTTTTACTTTGATGAGGTCCCAATAGTTCATTTTTGCTTTTGTTTCTCTTGCCACTGGAGACGTGTTGAGTAAGAAGTTGCTGTGGTCAAAGTCAAAGAGATTTTTGCTTGCTTTCTCAAGGATTTTGATGGATTCCTGTCTTATATTTAGGTTTTTCATCCATTTTGAGCTTAATTTTGTGCATGGTGTAAGAAAATGGCCCAGGTTCATTTTTCTGCATGTTGTTTTCCAGTTTCCCCAGCACCATTTGCTGAAGAGACTGTCTTTATTCCATTGGATATTCTTTCCTGCTTTGTCAAAGATTAGTTGGCCGTATGTTTGTGGGTCCATTTCTGGGTTCTCTATTCGGTTCCATTGATCTGAGTGTCTGTTCTTGTGCCAGTATCATGATGTCTTGATGATTACAGCTTTGTAATACAGCTTGAAGTCCAGGATTGTGACGACTCCTGCTTTGGTTTTCTTTTTCAAGATTGCTTTGACTATTCGGGTTTTTGTAGTTCCATACAAATTTTAGGATTGTTTGTTCTAGCTCTGTGAAGAATGCTGGTGTTATTTTGATAGGTACTGCATTGAATATGTAGATTGCTTTGGGTAGTATTGACATTTTAACAATATTTGTTCTATCCAGGAGCATGGAATATTTTCGCATTTTTGTGTGTGTGTGTCTTCTTCAATTTCTTTCATAAGCTTTCTATAGTTTTCAGTATATAGATTTTTTACCTCTTTGGTTAGGTTTATTCCTAGGTATTTTATGGTTTTTGGGGTAATTGTAAATGGGATAGGTTCCTTGATTTCTCTTTCTGTTGCTTCATTGTTGGTGTATAGGAATGCAACCAACTTCTGTGCATTGATTTTATATGCTGTGACTTTGCTGAATTCATGGATCAGTTCTAGCAGTTTTTTGGTGGAATCTTTTGGGTCTTTCATATACAGTATCATGTCATCTGCGAAGAGTGAAAGTTTGACCTCCTCCTGGCAGATCTGAAGGCTTTTTATTTCTTTGTGTTGTCTGATTGCTGAGGCTAAGACTTCCAATACTATGTTGAATAACAGGGGCAAGAGTGGACATCCCTGTCTTCTTCCTGACCTTAGGGGGAAAGCTCTGTTTTTCCCCGAGGATGATGTTAGTGGTGGGTCTTTCATATATGGCTTTTATGATCTTGTGGTATGATCCTTCTACCCTACTTTCTTGGGGAGTTTCTTATCAAGAAAGGATGCTGTTTTTGTCAAATGTTTTCTCTGCATCTATGGAGAGGATCATGTGCTTCTTGTCCTTTCTTTTGACATGATGAATCACATTGATTGTTTTGTGGATATTGAACCAGCCCAGCATCCCAGTTATAAATCCTACTTAGTTGTGGTGAATAATTTTTTTAATGTATTGTTGGATCCAGTCGGCTAATATCTTGTTGAGGATTTTTGCATCCATGTTCATCAGGGAAATTCATCTATAGTTCTCCTTTTTAGTGGGGTCTCTGTCTGGTTTTGGAATCAAGGTAATGCTGTCTTCATAGAAAGAGTTTGGAAGTTTTCCTTCCATTTCTATTTTTTTGGGACAGCTTCAAGAGAATAGGTGTTAATTCTTCTTTAAATGTTTGGTAGAATTCCCCTGGCAAGCCATGGGGTCCTGGACTCTTGTTTTTTGGAAGATTTTTGATTAGCAATTCGATTTATTTATTGGTTATGGGTCTGTTCAAATTCTCCTTTTCTTCTTGTTTCAGTTTTGGTAGTTTATATGTTTCTAGGAATTTGCCCATTTCTTCCAGATTGCCTATTTCATTAGTATATAATTGCTCATAATATTCTCTTATTATTGTTTGTATTTTGCTGTGTTGGTTGTGATCTCTCCTCTTTCATTCTTGATTTTATTTATTTGGGTCCTTTCCTTTTTCTTTTTGATTAAACTGGCCAGGGGTTTATCAATTTTGTTAATTCTTTCAAAGAATCAGCTTCTGGTTTCATTTATCTGTTCTGTTTTTGTTTTGTTTGTTTTTGTTTCGATAGCATTGATTTCTGCTCTAATCTTTATTATTTCCTGACTTCTGCTAGTTTTGCATTTTACTTGCTGTTCTTTTTCCAGCTCTTTAAGGTGTAAGGTTAGGTTGTGTATCTGAGACCTTTCTTCCTTCTTTAGGAAGGCCTGGATCGCTATATACTTCCCTCTTATGATTGTCTTTACTGCGTCACAGAGGTTTTGGGCTGTGGTGTTATCATTTTCATTGGCGTCAATGTATTTTTTAATTTCCTCTTTAACTTCTTGGTTAGCCCATTCATTCTTTAGTAGGATGTTCTTTAGTCTCCAAGTATTTGTTACCTTTCAACATTTTTTCTTGTGGTTGATTGTGAGTTTCATAGCATTGAAAATATGGTCTGAAAATATGCATGGTATGATCTCAATCTTTTTGAACTTGTTGAGCGCTGATATGTGTCCCAGTATGTGATCTATTCTGGAGAAGGTTCCATGTGCATTGGAGAAGAATGTGTATTCTGCTGCTTTAGGATGAAATGTTCTGAATGTATCTGTTAAGTCCATTTGGTCCAGCATGTGATTCAAAGCCATTGTTTCATTGTTGATTTTCTGTTTAGACGATCTGTTGACTGCTGTAAGGGGGAGGGGGTTGCAGTCCCCTACTATTATGGATTATTATCAAAGAGTTTCTTTCTGTTTGTGATTGATTTATATATTTGGGTTCTTCCACATTTGGAGCATAAATGCTTACAATTGTTAGGTCTTCTTGGTGGACAGACCCCTTAATTACAATATAATGCCTTTCTTCATCTCTTGTTACAGTCTTTATTTTAAAGTCTAGATTGTCTGATATAAATGTGGCTATTCCGGCTTTCTTTTGGTACCATTAGCATGATAGATGGTTCTCCATCCCCTTACTTTCAATTTGAAGGTGTCTTTAGGTCTAAAGTGGGTCTCTTGTAAACAGCATATAGATGGATCCTATTTTCTTATCCATTCTGTTACCCTATGTCTTTTGATTGGAGCATTTAGTCCATGGACATTTAGGGTGAGTACTGAAAGATATGAATTTATTGCCTTTATGTTGCCTGTAGAGTTGGGAGTTTCTGGTGTTCTCTGGTCCTTTCTAGTCTTTCTTGCTTGTGGTCTTTTTTTTTTTTTTTCTCTCCCCTGTCTTTTCTGCCCTCAGAGAGTCCCCCTTAAAATTTCTTGCAGGGCTGGTTTAGTGGTCATGAACTCCTTTAATTTTTGTTTGGGAAACTTTTAATCTCTCCTTCTATTCTGAATGATAGCCTTTCTGGATAAATAATTCTTGGCTGCATATTTTTCCAATTCAGCACATTGAACATATCCTGACACTCCTTTCTGGCCTGCCAAATTTCTGTGGATAGGTCTGCTGCAAACCTGATCTGTCTTCCCTCGTAGATTAAAGACTTTTTTTCCCTTCCTGCTTTCATGATTCTGTCCTTTTCTAAGTACTTTGTGAATTTGAATATGATATGCCTTGTTGATGGTTGGTTTTTGTTGAATCTAATGGGAGTCCTCTACTTCCTGGATTTTGATGTCTGTGTCTTTCCCCAGGTTAGGAAAGTTTTCTGCTATGATTTGCTCACATAACCCTTCTACTCCTTTTTCTATCTTCTGGGACCCCTATGATTCTGATTCCTTTTTAATAAGTCACTGATTTTCCTAATTCTTTTTCTAATTTTTAATGTTTATTTATTTTTGAGATAGAGACAGTATGAGCAGCGAAGGGGCAGAGAGAGAGGGAGACAAAGAATCTGAAGCAGGCTCCAGGCCCTTAGCCTGACACGGGGCTTGAACTCACGAACTGGGAGATCATGACCCGAGCCAAAGTTGGACACTCAACCAACTGAGCCACTCAGGAGCCCCTGATTTTCCTAATTCTCAAATCGTGTTCTTTTGCCTTAGTCTCCTTCTTTTTTTCTGCTTCATTATTCTCCATGAGTTTGTCCTCTATATCGCTGATTCACTGCTCTGCCTCATCCATCCTTGCTGCTGTGGCATCCATTCGAGATTGCAGCTCAGTTATAACATTTTTTATTTTATCCAGACTAGCTTTTACTTCTTTTATCCACAGAAAGGGATTCGAATCTATTTTCAACCCCAGCTTGTATTCTTATTATTCTGATTCTAAATTCTGTTTCACACAACTTGCTTGTATCTGTGTTAAGTCCCTGGTTGTCGTTTCTTCTTGCTCTTTCTTTTGGGGTGAATCCCTTCATTTCATCATTTTAAAGGAAGAAAAGGAATTAATTAGGTAAAAGAAAATTAAAATTAAAAAATTAAAAACAACACACAAAAAAATCAAGTAAATAATGCTAGATTGTAGGTGTGTTTTGGTCTGGTTGTTGAAAGGAGATTGATTAGAGAAAAAAGGGAAAGATAAGAAAAGAAAAAAAATGGAAAACGTTTGAAATTTGAAAAAGTGAATACAATGAAACAATATTTTTAACAAAAATTGAAAATAAAAATAATTTTTTTCTTTCTGTACTGAAGAATAAGAAAAATAAAAAAAAAATTGAATAGATGGACCAGTGAAAAGACTGAAATACGATAAAAATTACATCAGTTTCCCCTAGAAGACAAACTACGAAGCACTTTATAGTCTGTAAACTAAGCAGGCAGAAAGACTTGTGTTCCTGAAGAGCGAGGTTGGCCTAGATGGGTGGGTGGAGCTTAGTGTAACAGCTCCATTCTCCACTAGATGGCACTGCTTAGCTTACTGGGGTGGATTGCTGTGGTGCTTGCAGGTGTATCCACACATGCACGGGAGGCGTGAAAAAGGCATCACCCAGCTACCCAGTCTCTAGTATCAGAATTCTGTTCTCCTCAACCATCAATCACACACCCGTCCTTTTGTCTGTGGCTTCCTTCTACACCCCACTTATACAGTCTGTGACCAAGCCATCAGGTTGCCCGGTGGCAACTCCCTCTTGAGTTTTATCTCAGATGTGGCTGTGTTTCCCAACCCCTTACTTCTGAGGGACTGCGGCTTTGGCCCATTCTGATCCTCTGGGGGAGAGTCTCTTAGAGAAATGGCCAGGTGCCCACCCACCCCCAGAAACGTTCGTGGGACCGTGCTGCTGCTGATGACCAGAGACTGCAGCTGGGTGCAAGCCTGCTCCAGAAAAAGTTCATGCGAACATGTAGCAGTGTTTCAGGGATTTTGGTAAATCACAACACACATCTGGCACCAGGTTTCCCCTTAACATCCTGTTCTAGCACCAGTGAATCTCTGGGGTCTGCTGGCATCTTTGCCTGCGGGGTGGCCACAGAGCCTCTACCAAATGTCTTCTTAGCAGGGGAACCACCTCTCCCCATGTGACCCAAGGATCCCTCAGACTTCACTCTCTGCTCCTGGGGATTTGCCCTACCCCCCCAGAGCTCCTCCAGGTATCAAGCTGCGGAGTTTCCGATTCTGTGCTCCTCCTGTTTATAGAGTCTTAATGGAATTTAAACCCTCTCCTTTCTCTCTTTTTTGTTCAGTCCCAGTGGCTGTTTACACTTTTCCACTTTCTCTCCAGCTGCTTTTGGGGGAGGGGAGTGCTCTTCCCGTACTCTCCTCCTCCCCCCACCCCTCATCTCCGTCCTCTCTCCGCAAGCAAAAACAGCTCCTTGCCCTCCGCAGCTTCTCTCTACCCCAGTTCACCTGTCTGTGCTGCATACCTGCTATGTTCTGTGGTTCAGGTGGTGCAGATTGTTGTTTTAATACTCAAGTCAGTTTTCTAGGTGCGCAGGATGGTTTAGTGTTGATCTGGCTGTATTTCATGGACGAGAAATGCAAAAAAAACTTCCATGCTATTCTGCCATCTAGTCCCCTGCCCATTTTTAAATCAGGGTTTTTTTTGACATGAAATAGAAGTTCTTTATATATTTTGGATATTAACCTCTTATCAAATATATGATTTGCAAATATCTTCCTCCATTCAGTAGGTTCCCTTAGGTTTCCTTTTTTTTGTTGATGTTTTCATTCATTGTACAAAAACTTTTCAGTATGATGTAATTCCATTTGTTTATTTTTGCTTTTATTGGGATTGCCTGAGGAAACTGACCTCCTTCCCCCAAAATATTGTTAAGACTAATGTTTTCTTCTAGGAGTTTTATGATTTTAGGTCTTACTTCAAGTCTTTCATCCACTTTGAATTTATTTTTGTAAACAATGTAAGATAGTGGTCCAGTTTCAATCTTTTGCATGTAGTTATCTTCTTTTCTCAACACCATTTATTAAACAGACTGTCTTTCCTTATTTCCTTATAGTCCTAATTGACTATATATGCTTGTATTTATTTCTGGGCTCTCTATTCCATCATGCTGATCTGTGTGTTTGTTTTGTGCCAGTAACATACTATTTTAATTACTCCAGGTTTGTAGTACAGTTTGAATCAGGGAGCACATCTCCAGCTTTGTTCTTCTTTTTCAAGACTGCTTTGGCTATTTGGGATCTCTTGTGGCTCCACACAAATTTCAGGATTTTTTGTTCTAGCACTATGAAAAATGTCATTGGTATTTTGACAGGGATTACACTGAATCTGTAGAGTGCTTTGGGTAGTATGGATATCTTAACAAATTAAATCTTACAATCCATGAGCACAGCGTGTGTATGTGTGTATGCATAAACACACATATATGGGATGCTTCGTGAATTTGCATATCGTCCATGGGGAGTATGGTATATCTTTTCATTTATTTGTGTCATCTTCAATTTCTTTCATCAATGTCTTACAGTTTTCAGGGTACAGGTCATTCAGTTCTTTGGCTAAATTTATTCTTAGGTATTTTATTCTTACTGACAATACTAATTGAGATTGTTTCCTTAATCTCTTTCTGGTAACTTGTTATTAATGCAAAGAAACTGATTTCTGCATGTTAATTTTGTATCCTGTGAGTTTATTGAATTCATTTAATTCTAATGGTTTTTGGTGGAGTCTTTAGGGTTTTCTATATACAGTATCATGTCATCTGCAAACAATGACAGTTTTCCTTCTTCCTTTCCAATCTGGATGGCTTTTATTTCTTTTTCTTGTCTAATTGTGTGGCTAAGACTTCCAAAACTAAGGTGAATAACAGTGGAGAGAGTGGGCATCCTTGTTTTGTTCCTAATCTTAGAGCAAAAGCTTTTAGCTTTTCACTGTTGAGTGTTAGCTGTAATGCTGAGGTATGTTCTTTCCATACCCACTTTGTTGAGAGCATTATTAAGTTGCATTTTAAAAATGCACATTGCTGAGACACTTTATTTCCATACAAAGAGACTCTGGGGGTACATGGGTGGCTCAGTCAGTTAAGCCTCTGATTCTTTATTTCGGCTGAAGTCACTATCTCATGATTTGGGAGATCTATCCCTGTGTTGGGCTCTGTGCTGACAGCATGGAGCCTGCTTAGGATTCTCTCTCTTCCGCGCTCTCTCTGCTCTTCTCCTGCATGTGTCCTATCTCTCTCAAAATAAACATTAAAAAAAAAAAAAGAACTTTGATTTTAAAATTAAATACAGCAAGAAAAATCAATGTTTACTAGTTTTATTATGCATTCTGTGCTAATTTAAGTGTTTTCCATTTAGTCCTTTATTTATTTTAAAAAATATTTATTTATTTAAGTAATCTCTACACCCAATGTGGGGCTTGAACTCACAACTCTGAGATCAAGAGTCACATGCTCCTCTGAATGAGCCAGCCAGCCGCCCCTATGTTCAGTCCTTTTTTAAAAAAATTTTTATTTATTTATTTTTGAAAGAGAGAGAGAAAGAGCGTGCGCCCATGTGCACAAGCAGGGGAGGTGTGCTATCTGTTTAGAGCACGACGTGGGGCTCGATCCCACAACTCTGGGATCATGACCAGAGCTGAAATCAAGAGTCAGATGCTTAATCAACTGAGCCACCCAGATGCCCCTACATTTAGTCCTTTAATCCTCCCAACAACTTTGAGATTTACACTATTATCAGTTACTTTTTACAGATGAGAACAGAATGATATCCAAAGTAACTCTTACTAAGTAACCATTACATGAAGATTGGGATTTGAACTAAGTTAGTAATCTAACTTTAAACTTCAAACTGTTGACCAAATCAGACACATATATTCAGTAGACTGGAAGGTGAAAGTGCTATATTTATTATCTCATTTATCTTAACATTCTCAAGCAGGCGGCGTAGTACTGACAACCTTCTATTTGAAATAGAGGAAAACGAGCTGTGGGGTTTGCTCTCTACTCATGATCTCAGAGCTAGCAAAAATGAAAACATAGTTTGTTTCCTGATGATGAAAACCTAGACTTTACTCTTTCCAGTACATTGTTATTACTACCTATTATCTATATTTTACATGATAAAATTCCCTAAATTTCTTAGTCCCATCGTCCATTCCAGGGATGGCCAATTATACTACTCATATAGTGATGTTTCTCTTATTAAATAAAAACTAAAGCCAAAGTAATAATAGTTCTATATTCCAAGATGAGCAGACAAAGGGGAGGCTAGCCTTCATATAAAGTATCCATGTTTATCAATTTTTTTCTGAATTAATTCCCAGAATGGAGTTTCACTAGTTCCAAAAAATCAACAATCTATACCCAGTTTTGACAGATAGTCTCTGCATATTAAAGAAATTCACTTACTTGTCAAAGCTAACTTGAGCTAACGCAGCAGTAAAAGCTCCATCATCAACCACTTGGGCTAATCTAGCCCATGCCTCTGCAGCTGCACATCTCAAGAGGGGGTTGGGACTTTCTAGGGCTCCCATCACCAATGCCACGGCAAGTCTTCTCATTTCTTCTGGACCCAAGTTTCCCTTGGAGCCAGCTAAGTACTGAAATATGTAAAGAACAATCTAAACTTACAACTGTAATAAATTTTCCAATCCAGTTTGGAATATATATTCTGGTTGACTAAAGATGTTCATACTTGGATTACTATTTAAACATAAACATACACACACACACACACACACACACACACACACACATACACAAATTTGATTTTTCACAAAGTTCTTCAGAATTAAAAAAATTGTTTTTAATGTTTATTTATTCTTGAGAGAGAGAGAGAGAGAGAGCGAGCGAGCATGAGAGGGGACGGGGGAGAGAGAGAGGGAGACACAGAATCTGAAGCAGGCTCCAGGCTCAGAGCTGTCAGCACAGAGCCTGACACAGGGCTCAAACCCATGAACTTGTGACCTGAGCCAAAGTCAGATGCGTAACCAACTGAGCCACCCAGGCGCCTCAAAAAGTTAAGAATTTTAAACCTCTAGGCAAGCAATTGTCACTACAGTATGTATGTATTCAGAAGAACATTAATAGGAATTTCCATAATATAACCAATGAAGCATATTATATTTTAGTTAGAAACATTTAAGTCATAAATGCAACAAGCCAGATTTGGCCCAGAGGCCACAGTCTGCCAATCCCTGATACAGGATATTAGGCTGAGTAGGTTAAAGCATGGTTCTAAGCCAAGATTCTAGGTTTAATTTCTGACCAACAACTTTTACACAGAGAAAAAGTAAAAGGGGGATTATAAATCCTGAAACATTTTCATCAGGAGACTAAGAAAAAAGGGAGGAAAAAAAAAGCAGCAGTTCTTTCAAGACACCCTCCTCAACCTATTTAACCATACTTAGAAAAAAAAATCAAGCAAACATCTGAATTTAAAAACAGAATTACCTTCAAGAAGCTAGAGAGTGAAGAAACAACATGTAACTGAACTACTTGTTGACGAGCTCCTTTTGTGTGCTTTATACTGTCCAAAAGTTGTTCCAGTATAAGAAGCCTAAAATCAGAAACAAGATTTAACAGCAAATAGTATGACATTGGGTTTGTTAATTAAGTAAGTGAAAGGACATTTCTGAGTATCTATTGCTAATTTGTTTTGTTGCGTTATTTTGTGGCAACTGCTAAAATGAGATAAACTATTGCTGAATATTCTAAAACATTTTAAGAAAATATAAAAAATACAAAAATATTTTGGTTATGTGTCATTCTGACAGTGGTGGAGAAGTATTATTATTATTTTTCTTTATTTTTGAGAGAGAGAGATAGGGAGCATGTGCAGCAGAGTGTGCTAGTGGGGAAGGGGCAGAGAGAGAGAGGGGACAGAGGATCTGAGGCAGGCTCTGTGCTGAGAGCCCAAACTCACAAACTGCAAGGTCCTGACCTGAGGGGAAGTCAGATGCTTAATCAATTGAGCCACCCAGGTGCCCCAGGGGGAGAATTTTAACAAAAGTATCACTTAATAAATATTTACTGGGCAAATTCTGCTATCTCACTATTTTCTAAACAAAGGATAATCTTTTTTTTCCTTTTAAAGTAAACTCTATGCCCAACATGGGGCTCAAACCCACAATCCCAAGATCAAGAGTTGCATGCTCTACTGATCAAGGCAGCTAGGTGTCCCTAAATAACACGTATCTTAAAAGTTACTTGCAGCTGGGGAGCCTGGGTGGCTCAGTCAGTTGAGCATCTGACTCTTAATTTCAGCTCAGGTCATAGTCCCAGGGTCTGGGATGGAGCTCTGTGACCAGAACAACTCTGCGCTGAGTGTGGAGCCTGCTTAAGATTCATTCTCATGCTTGCGATCTCTCTCTCTCCCTGGCTCCTCTCCCCAGCTCAAGTGCATGCTCTCTCTCTCAAAAAAGTTAACTTGCAGTAACCATTTTGTTCTTAATAGGACTTAACTGGATTCAAATACATTGATTCATTTCAAAGGCAGCACCCACTTATGTCATCCATAGGTAATGACAATTAACACAGCCCTTTCAGCCCCCAACTATACTTTAAAAATGTACTTGGTATCATACTATATATTAACATAATTTTAACTCCTGTATTTCTCATTTAACATTACCTCCTTAGCACCTGTCAAATCATTCTTATTCTTTGGTAACTTTCACGAAGTCAAATTTTACTATGCACATGCATTACAATTTGTTCAATCATTCTCCTGATGGAGACAGCAATTTTCCAGTTTTCACAATTCTAACTATGATGGATATATACATTATTTTTGGTCTGGGGTTGAATGTGTCCATTAGCTATTTATGTAGCTTCTGTGAATTGTTTTACATTCCCTTACAACACAGGGCTTTTATTTAATTATTTTATTTGCTATTTTTTAATTGAAAGTTCAGTTGACATAGGATGTATTAATTTCATGGGAATGCAAGCTGGTGCAGTCACTCTGGAAAACAGTATGGAGGTTCCTCAAAAAACTAAAAATAGAACTATCCTGCAACCCAGCAATTGCACTACTAGGTATTTATCCATGGGATACAAGTGTGTTGTTTCGAACCCCCATGTTTATAGCAGCACTGTCACCAATACCCAAAGTATGGAAAGAGCCCAAATGTCCATCGATGGATGAATGGATAAAGAAGATGTGGTATATATATATACAATGGAGTATTACTCGGCAATCAAAAAAATGAAATCTTGCCATTTGCAACTACATGGATGGAATTGGAGGGTGTTATACTAAGTGAAATTAGTCAGAGAAAGACAAAAATCATATGACTTCACTCATATGAGGACTTTAAGAGACAAAACAGATGAGCATAAGGGAAGGGAAACAAAAATAATATAAAAACAGGGAGGGGGACAAAACAGAAGAGACTCATAAATATGGAGAACAAACTGAGGGTTACTGGAGGGGGTGTGAGAAGGGGGATGGGCTCAATGGAAAAGGGGCATTAAGGAATCTACTCCTGAAATCATTGTTGCACTATATGCTAACTAATTTGGATGTAAATTTAAAAAAATAAAAAATAAAATTTAAAAAAATTTTTTAAAAAAGGATGTATTAATTTCAGTGTATAACAAAGGGATTTGACATTCATATGCATTATGAAGTGATTATCACCATTAAGTCTGGTTACCATCTGTCACCATACAAAATTATTACAATATTATTGACTATATTCCCTATGCTTTATTTTCATCTCCATGCTTTATTTATTTTATAACTTGAAGTTCAGACCTCTTAATCCCTTTCACCTATTTTGCCCATCCTGTGCCATCCCCCTCCCTTGTAGCAATCATCAGTTTGTCCTCAGTATGTATGTATGTATTTGAAGTTCATTTATTTATTTAAAGAGAGAGAGAACACAACAGGAGAAAGGCAGAAAGAGAGAAGAGAGAGAGAGAGAGAGAGAGAGAGAGAGAGAGAGAAAGAAAGAAAGAAAGAGAGAGAGACCCAAGCAGGATGCGGGGCTCAATCCTACAATCCGAGAGATCATGACTTGAGCCAAAATCAAGAGTCGGATGCTTAACTGAATCACCCAGGTGCTCCTGTTCTCAGTATTTATGAATGTGTTTCTGTTTTGTTCTATTTGTTTGTTTTGTTTTTTAGATTCCACATATAAGCAGCACAGGGCTTTTAAATCCTTATGATGAGATTAAAGATAGGTAAGCATAAAATAAACCACCCCAATATTACACTATTATCTCCAAGGTTTTAAAAACATTGCTCCTAAAAGTTACAGAGAGGAAAGGAGGCAAACCATAAGAGACTCTTAAATACTGAGAACAAACTGAGTGTTGATGGGAGGCGGGCAAGAGGGGAAAGTGGGTGATGGGCATTGAGGAGGGCACCTGTTGGGATGAGCACTGGGTGTTGTATGCAAACCAATTTGACAATAAATTATATTTAATATGAAAACAAACCAACAACAACAACAAAAAAAACACTGCCTCTGGGGCACCTGGGTGGCTCAGTTGGTTAAGCATCTAACTTTGGTTCAGGTCATGATCTTACAGTTCGTGGTTCAAGCCTCACATTGGGCTCTGTGCTGACAGCTCAGAGCCTGGTGTCTCCCTCTGTCTCTGCCCCTCTATCATTCTATGGAGGCAACAAAGCCTAAGTCAAGTTCTCCAAATGGCACTAAAAAAGACTGCATAGATATGGGCACTGTACTTTTAAGAAATCCAACTGTGGAAGAAGTTAGAAAAAAAGGAAGGAAGGTAGGAGTCTGTGGATTTCATGAGTTGGGGAAAGGAGTATATATAAAACCAATTCACAGAATGTAATAAACATAGTAGAGCACTAGATATTTTGGGAAAACCACAGTAACCTTAAGTACTTGATTTATTTAAATATTTCCTTATTTCAAGGTTAATTTTGTTCATCACAATTAATTTGAAAAGTGATAAAGGCAAATGAAAGAAAAAGAAATTCATCCCTTATCCCACCATCTAGAAAGAGCCACTGTTACCATTTTGGCATATTTGTTTTAGTCTTCCCCACAAAGACAGAGGAGTATCGTTTTTAGAAAATTAGGATCACAGTGTATACTTTGTTAAAATATTTTTTCCTCCCAAACATCATTCCCATCTTGTTAACTACTACATTGAAATAATTTTAAACACCTATTAGTAAAATATAGTCTGGCAATATAATAGTTTATTTAACCAATTTCCTAGTTTGGACATTTAGGCTACTTCTAATTTTCATTATAAACAATATGACAAATATACTATATATAAAACTTCTTCGCCTGTGTTTTAAGACCATATTAAAGGCATTTTGTTTCAAGAACGTATTTATGTCTAAATTGCCTGTAGAGAAGACTATGGAGAGGTTATGTAAACAAGACAACAAAGAAATTAAGGATAACCACATGGTCAGACTCACAAATTTAAAAGCCTAAAATGTCATTATTAGATCATATCCTCATCTTTTATCAATGGAACTATATCATGCTGAAATTACTAAAAATACCTAAGGTTATAGCTTGAGAAGTTTGTTATATTGTAATAAAATTTGACCTGTACAGGGGACTTCCAGAGCCCTCTATTTTTTCTCCACCCTGTATCCCCAAATGCTGATGGAGATCTCAACAAAACATTCTGAATCTTCAGGAAGATGGAGGTGACTTGTTTTTAGTAATACTGAATTAATATGCTTAAGTAGTATTGATTATAACATACAATTATTAGTTTGGAATGAAATTAGATGCTGAAACAAAGTTTTGGATCTAGAGAAATTAAAAATACACCACCAACTGACTAAACAGCAAGACATAACATCTGAAAATGATGATTTAATATGCTTTCAGGGAAGGTGTCTATGGTGAAAATTTCTAGTATTGTGAACTGGAACTATGCTTTTTCTCTTTCTCCATCAACTCACAATCTATAACATTTTACAGCATTTATATAGCAGTGGTTCTCACCCTGGCTGCATGTCAGAATCACCTAAGGAGTTTTTAAATTTTCAATACCTAACATATATGCATACCATACTATTATTTTTATTTATTTTGAAAAAGAGAGTGATATAAAGAGAGAGAGAGAGAGAGAGAGAGAGAGAGAGAGAGAATCCCAAGCAGGCTCCACACTGTTAGTGCAGAGCCTTGATGCAGGGCTCAATCTTAATGAACCGTGAGATTGTGACCTGAGTGAAACCAAGAGTCAGAAGCTTAAGGGACTGAGCCATCAGGTGCTCCACATACCATACTATTAAATCAGAATCTACAATTTAAAAAGTTGTCCATATGACTGCAACGTATTGTCAAGGTCAGAACAATCTTCAGGTGAATTAAGTAATTCATTCTTTGGATGTAGGTGCAAAATGTTTGAAAGTAACTACAAACAACACAAGCACAAGAACAATCACAGTTTTTTTCTATATAAAATTATCTTAACACTCTAGAAATTTAAACATTTTAGTCATTTAAAATTACCAATGCAAAGTTTTCTTACTTTTAAAATCCTATAGTCAAAATAGAGAAAACCAACTGACTTAAAGACAACTTAATTTCTACATGCATAAATAGAATATGAAAAATGTATTTCTAATCTTAGGGCAATCTCTTGTTATAAAAGAATTTCTTTTAAGCTGTTTAAACACAAAGCTAACCTCAATGACAACAAAATGCTTTGAAATATTCAGCTGTTGGTTGTCAAATATAGTAGTACTTTGATTAAAAACATTTTTTTTCTCTAGAAATGTAAATATATAGCCAAAAGAAAAAGGGTGCGCATTTTTAACAAGTGTCCTATCTGGACAACAGGAAATTAGAAACTTAACTTTCTTATTTAAGTAGTTTCTCTCCTCTGGTCCTCTAATAGACACCCAATGGTGACTGCTAATGGATGCTTATGACCCACTTTTTATATCTGGGATCCTGCTAGACCACTTCCTTTAAAAATCTCCAAAGTACTGCCTCCTATTTTTTTTTTTTTTTGATGTTTATTTATTTTGAGAGAGAGAGAGAGAGAGAGGAAGAGAGAGAGAGGGAGACAGAGGATCTGAAGCAGGCTCTGTGCTGACAGCAGAGAGCCTAATGCAGGGCTCAAACTTATGAACTGTGAGATCATGACCTGAGCTGAAGTCGGATGCTTAACCAACTGAGTCACCCAGGCAACCCTGCCTACTATTTTTATTCAGTTAGACTCTAAACACAGTATGTTTTGCTTTTACCAGGTCTCAATATTTTTATTAAACAAAACCTCCCCTCATTAAATATATATTCATTCTATATACTATTTTAGTCCAGGTGAGGTTAAAGAAACTTAGTATAAAGTTAATTAAATTTTAAACAGAAGTGAAAAGCCATTTTCCTAAACTGCAAATGGGCAATAACTCTTAAAAAAAAAAAAAAAAAAAAAAAAAAAAAACCCAAAACCCAAAAAACAACTTCTCTGAGAGTAATATAATCAATTTTTTACTTTTGTTAAAATTTTTTTTAAATGTTTATTTATTCTTGGCGGGGGGGGGGGGGGTTGGAGCAGAGAGAGGGAGACACAGAATCAGAAGCAGGCTCCAGGCTCTGAGCTGTCAGCACAGAGCCTGATGTGGGGCTCGAACTCACGAACTACAAGATCATGACCTGGGCCAAAGTCAGATGCTTAACTAACTGAGCCACATGACTGAGCTTGGTGGGGAGCAACCATGCACCCTATAAAATCAATTTTTTAAAAGGAAAGTTTGGAAGATGTATATTCTTTTCTTTTTTACTTTTTGTCTTAGATCTATCAAAAAGAGTTAGTGGAGCCATTTAAGAACATGCTTAATTTAAATATTTTACCTACAAGTTTCATCACTGCAATTACTACTGTAATAACCCAAATTAATTATTTTAAATTGTACGCTCTATAACACGGTACAGATACAGACTAGTTCAACTCCCATCCTCTCTATCAATTCTTTGAATATTCCAGACTACTGTGATTTTCCTCTCATCTTTTAGTGCTATGACATTCATTTATAATTTAGTCATTAAGTTGTCTAAATACCATAAGTTTATGGTTACAGTATATACAGGGAGCTATAGGCTATAAATAAATGTGGGAAAAACACCATGTTTTGAAATTTAAGTTCTGGAAAGACATCTCAAAGTGTGTGTGTGTGTGTCTATCTTATGATACTGAGGAAATACCACCATCATTTTCAATAAAATGACGAGACTATTAAAACTGAACATAAAGTTTATTCACTTTTCAATCCCCTGAAAGTAAAGTATCTAAAGACCTGTTTCAAAAATGTGTTGTCAGGGTCACATAGTTTGTAGAACATGTGACTCTTGATCTTGGGGTCATGAGTTCAAGCCCCATATTGGGCCTAAAGCTTACTTTAAAAAGAAAACAAACAAACAAAACCCAAAAATGTGTTGCTGATAAGACTCAAATATTTTTGTGAATGTTCGTCAAAGAGAGTAAATTCTCTACCTAATTGGTATTCTCTGGAAGACATAACTAGATAAAAATGATACAAAAGCTATGATCTAGTTACATGTATTATTTTTAGTTTAGCATGCCAGAAGCAGAGAGGAAGAAAGAGAGGGTGAGAGGCAGTGGAGTGAGGGAGTGAGGGAGAGAGGGAGAGAGAAAGAGAGCAAAGGGAAGGAAGGAGAGAATATGAATAAATGAGGATACTTATTAATTTGTAAACTGTTAAACAGCATAGCCTATAGGAGAAATTCACATCACATTTAGTATCTCACAGAATTTCCTGAATACTAGATACAAGTAGTGTTTTTTGATCTCCATGAAAGGTATTACTTCAGTTATCAAAAGAAACTGTCATTCTCAATAAGAAACCATTTATTAGCCTGTGGTATTTCAAAACTGAAGTTTACTTTGAGTGGACAGAAATCTACCAAACTGAAGACTAATCAATTTTAATCTAATTTTTGAAATCCACAAAACTATAATGGCTCCAGAAAACCTCCAAGGTAAGAAAGCCTATGAGACCTAATCTAAGCAGAAAATCAGTGTTCTTTTTTGTAACAATAACTCATAAATCAAAACTTTTTTTATTTTTTTAAATAAAAAAAACCTTTTAAAGTTTATTTATTTATTTTTGAGAGGGAGAGAGCACACATGAGCAGGGAAGGGGCAGAGAGAGAGTGAGAGGAAGAATCCAAAACAGGCTCCATGCAGATAGCACCATGCAGGGCTCAATCTCATGAACCATGTGATCATGAACCAAGCCAAAACCAAGAGTCAGACAATCAAATGAGCCACCCAAGTGCCCCTAAATCAAAATTCTGGTATCAATGAGTTTTTTAATTTGTATTTTCATTTGTATTGTGGGT
Organism: Panthera onca; assembly: GCF_046562875.1. Taxonomy (NCBI): domain Eukaryota; kingdom Metazoa; phylum Chordata; class Mammalia; order Carnivora; family Felidae; genus Panthera; species Panthera onca. The sequence continues at coordinate 80,941,783 of NC_138344.1, forward strand.
GAAGTATTATATCACAACAGAGCTTAGCAGTTTTCAGTTTAATTGAATTTAATTTATTGACTTAATACTTATTAGGTATTAGCCAGGTGAATCATTAAACAAGAGCCTTTATCTCACTTTTACTTGTCATCTATAAGAAATCTTTTATAGTGGGGTGCCTGGGTGGCTCAGTGGTTAAATGTCAGACTCTTGATTTTGGCTCACGTCATGATCTCACAGTTCATGGTATTGAGCCCTGTGTCCCGCTCTGCTCTGGCAGCACAGAACCTGTACAGGATTCTCTCTCTCTCTCTCTCTCTCCTTCTCTCTCTGCCCCTCCCCTGGTCACGGGTACATGCACATGCATGACTCTCTTTCACAAACATTAAAAAAAATCTTTTATACTAATGAGAACTTCTGACAATATTTTTCTTACACACCAGTTCTGTTACACATTCACTGAACCAATTACCAACTCTTAAATATTATATTTCAGGGTAAGGGAACAATTTAATTCAGGATAAGTGAACTACTAAAGATGGTTTACCTTTGAGCTTCTCCCACATGAGCACATACAACTCCAAAGAGCTTGACTGCAGAGCTAATAACTGATAGTACTGGAGGTAGGGGCTTAGGCACTGAATCTCCCAATACATCTTTCTCATAAATAGCATAAGGGTCATACTCCAAACTTCCACAAGCAATACCATTACCAAGCAGCAGCTAAAAACAAACAAACAAACAAAAATATATATAAAAAATTAAAATGACTGTTCACAGAATGAATCAACCCAAGAGTCAATGGAAAATCACTATACCTGTTCTTCAATAAATCTATGGTCAGTTTCTTGTAGCAAAGGACTTAATATCACAAGATCATCCCTATGACAGAGGGGTGGAAGTAAAAATGCAGATGCTGCCACCTGTATATCAGAGGCAGTCAAGTCAGCAGCCAGCTCTTTGAGGATGGCACAAAGGTTTCCTGTTGAGTTAGAGAAATCAGCAATTAGCAATTTAGTAAAAGCAGTTAACCAATTAGAGTACAGGGTTAAAAAAAAAAAAACAAGCAGAACTTTAATCTATACATCAGCCAACTTTAATCTATCATAGCCAAAGATGACGTATATCATCCTTGAAAAATGCCCTACAAACAAATGGCTCAACTATGTGTTACTGGTCACAAGGCTAAGAATACATACTGAAAAGACATCTCAAAGTATGTGTGTATATACCTTGTGATGCTGAATAAATACTACCATCATTTTAAATAAAGTGACATGAAGTACAAAAATAGAATTAAAAAAGATGAATATAAAAGCAGATAAATTACATTTGTTTAAAAAAAAAACACAGCCTAAAAAGCAGATAAATTACATTTGTTTAAAAAAAAAACACAGCCTAAAAAAAATTTATGAACATTAGACACATTTTCATTATGGAAAATTTCAAACATATACAAAAGCAGACATAATAGTATTATGATACCCCTCCCCACCACCTCAGCATCTTGACCAGCTGGATCAATTTTGCTTCACCTATACCTCCATCTACTATCTCACCACCTCTCATATTATTCTGAAGCAAATCCTAAAAGGATTTCATTTCATCTATAAATATTTCCTTGTATATCACTGAAAGTTAAGGACATTTTAAACAATCCTATTATAATATCATAGTTCTTTTTAATGTTTTAAAAACCACTAAACATCAAATATTCACTCAGTATTTAAATTTTCAATTGTCATAAATGCCTGTTTTTGTTTGCTTTTGTTTGAATCAAGGTCTAAGTAAAGCCTATATGTTTTAACTAATTGATACACCTTAAGTCTCATTCAATCTAAAGGTTTTCTCTCTACCTTCCCCAACCCCCGTAATTTATTTGAAGAAATGAGGTTATTTGTTCTGAACAAGTTTCTACAGTCTGAGTTTTTGTGATTATGCCCCCCAGTGCAGCTTAATGTGTTCCTATATTGTCTGTATTGTTTTGTAAATTAATAATTTGGAACTTGAATCCAGAAAGGATTCATTTTATTTGTGTTTTGGGGGTCAACCTAGTTCACAGGTGGCATTGCAATCTTCTCTAAGACATGAGACAGTATATGGTTGTCTCTCCTATATGTACATTTTGATAAATTTGTCCATTATCACATTAACCTAATTACCATTTCAAACGTATTTACAACTAAATGTGGAAATAGTTTCTCTATTTCTCACTTATGTTTTTAAAGATTTTTTTATTTTTTTTTTTTATTTATTTTTTTTTTTTTAAATTTTTTTTTTTCAACGTTTTTTATTTATTTTTGGGACAGAGAGAGACAGAGCATGAACGGGGGAGGGGCAGAGAGAGAGGGAGACACAGAATCGGAAACAGGCTCCAGGCTCTGAGCCGTCAGCACAGAGCCCGACGCGGGGCTCGAACTCACGGACCGCGAGATCGTGACCTGGCTGAAGTCGGACGCTTAACCGACTGCGCCACCCAGGCGCCCCTAAAGATTTTTTTATTTTTAAGTAATCTCTACACCAAACATCAAAGTCAAACTTAGAATCTAGAGATCAAGAGTCACACACTCCATGGACTGAGCCAGCCAGCCCCCTCCATTTCTCATTTAAAGTGACAGCTCACCTAAAGGTCCCTAAACAAAGTACACTTAAGGATGAGTCCATTTTCTTTTATATTTTTTTCAAAGTTTATTTTTATTTATTTTGAAGAGAGAGAGAGATAGAGAGCACTCAAGTTGGAGAGAGGGGCAGAGAGAGAGAGCGAGAGAGAGCGAGAGAGAGCGAGAGAGAGCAAGAGAGAGAGAGAGAGAGAGAGAGAGAGCATGCAAGAGAATCCCAAGCAGGCTCTGGGCTATCAGCACAGAGACAGATGTGGGGCTCGATCTCACAACCATGAGATCATTACCTGAGTAGAGATCAAGAGTCAGACACTTAACCAACTGAACCACCCAGGCACCCCAAGGATGATTCCATTTTAAAATGCGGATATGCTTTTTTAATAGACATACATCACTGACTTTGTGATGCTAATGAGGAGCAATATCTAGTGTAGAGAATATTAAAATACTTGAAAGGGGATCCATAACAATACTAAATAGGAAATAAAAACTAAGAACCCAATTTTTACTAGACAAGTCTCAGAAAACTAAGTCACTCTCGTGAGAAAAATCTGCATCTGCTGAACAACCACAAAGAAAATTCATATAAATTCTTAAATAAGTCCCATGTAACAAAAACAATTTCCTACTATGTCTTGTAAACTTACCTTCTGACAACCCACTGTACCAAGTGATATCATTAGAACTTTAAGCTTCTGTTTTGTGGGGCGACCAGGTGGCTCAGTTGGTTAAGCAAATGCTCTTGATCTCAGCTCAGGTCACGATCTCGCAGTTCCTAGGAGCTCTACACTGGGCACTGTGCAGTCTGTTTGGGATTCTCTCTCTGCCCTTTCTCTCTCTGCTCCTCCCCTGCTCATGCTCTGTCTCTCAAAATAAATAAAATCTTAACACAATAAACTTCTGTTTTGTTTCTTGCTATATTTTCTGAGATAATTAGGTATATACTTTAAAGACTACTACTTCCTCTTGTGTTAAGTATTTAGAAATTACTATAGGTTATTATTGTATGATGAGCCATTATTTTAAGTGTCAATTGATATTTTAATGGTAAAGTTCTGATTGTTATGCTCCATGCACATTTATCTATTAAAAAGAGTACCATTTAAAAAAAAAAAGTCTTTAAGGAAAAAATTCTTAATTTTATTTCTATAATTTTAAAGATAGAAAAAAGATAGCGAAGAAATGGCAAATTACTATTTTTGGCTGAAACATAAAACTATTAATACCACCATATTTTCATTTTTCTAGTAACTAATTTCTTCTTTAAGTTATGTTAGAAAAATAGATACACTTGAAACTGATAAAGAGGGTAAATTCAGATTCTATTTTTCAAGAAGTTTAGAGTAATTTCCAACTTTGTCTTCCTATGAACACTCTGTAACTAATTTAAAATCTATACATGTGTATATCTGTTATTTCTTTAGGAATTCTGACTGCATTCTCAAACTCCAATTCTGAGAAAAAAAGCACAAGACTTTGTTCTTCTCTTTAAGTCCTTATAGGGCAGACTTATATTATCATCATTAGAAGATACACTGCAGATCTTAAATTGATATTTTGGTATTCATAGATATTTAATCAAGACTGAAAAATAAGTCAATTTCTGTCATCTGTAGTTTGAAACTAAACTCTAAAATATGGTAAAATTGATATGTCTAAAGGGAATTGCTTTTGCCAGAAGTTGACAACTATCTGGTATGGAACATAGAAATTATCCCTAGGGCTTTTATTAGATATCTAGGAGGTAAATACTTTTATGTAGTAAGAGATAGCACACAATGAGACAGACTTATCATTAAGCCTTGACTGTTAAGTCTTTTGTAGGTTACTTATAAACAGTATACAGCACAGCATGAAGCATATCTATAATCTTGATTCCATTATTTACTGCATATAAGTTCTTGAGTTGGTTTTTTTATAAACTTGCTGTAACTTTATCTGTCTAATGAGGAAAATGTAACTAGCTCATTGTATTATGCTAAGATAAATGAAGTAAATAATATATACAATCTCTACCACAGTGTCTGCCCTACAGAAATGATTCTTTTGATACAGTCCTTGGGAAATGACAATGTACCCATCTTTTTCCAGTTCTTCTTATACTAAATGATTACTTTATCATCAAATATTTTGCTAGGTACATTTGTGAACCAGGAAGAGAGGCAGTGGGAACAATACCATTCACACAATAATAAAGGCCAAAACAGAAATTGCAAGTTATAGGTTTGAACTAATGTGGTATCTATTATACTGCATTTATTTGCAGAATAAGGATATAAGCCAATAAAAGTATTTTTACAGGAAGCAGATTTGAAGTCATAATCAACTTAATTATTAAGACTCTTAAAACAAGCATCTTGAGTATTTTGCAGTAGCAATATATTTTCTTAAAACTGTGCTTTAGATTTACAAGAAAGCTTTTAGGACTATTTTAAAATAGGGGCAAGTTTATTTTATGAATCATAGTATGCCAGTAATCTAAAGTTGTATTTGAACCCAATAAAGGCAAAACCTATACCCTAAACATTATAAAATCAATCATATCTTCGTAGTTCAGTATTTTTGTAAATGTTTATTTATTTTTGAGAGAGAGCACAAGTGGGGCAGGGGCACAGAGAGAGGGAGACAGAGAATCTGTCTTCTATAAGTGGGCTCTGTGCGGACAGCAGCGGGCTGGATCTGGGGCTCGAACTTGGAAAGCACGAGTTCATGACCTAAGACAAAGTTGGATGCTTAACCACTGAGCCACCCAGGTGTCCCTTGGTAGTTGAGTATTAAATTTCTATCTGGGCAGAGTGAAGAATAGAATAGTGGAACATAATATGTACAGCAGAAAATCACTATAGAAGGAAACTAGGAATGGCCAAATGTCTAGTAGACTTACATTATATATTCTGTACCAAAGACCAGAGTAGAATCAAGACCAATCTTTGTGACTCATTCTCTTCCACACAGTGGAACTAGGGTCTTTTTTTCCCAGAGGAGAAAAGAAAGAGATTAAAAAATAGGCTTAAAAAAATTTTTTTTATTTACTATATAATGGTGAACACAATGGCTAAGATTGAACTCCCTAAACCTCCTAGAAGTAAGACACTAAATAAATGCCATATCATTCATTCATTCATTCATTCATTCATTCATTCAGGTATTACTTTCCAAGCACTGTCCTGGCCACAAACAAAACATTTTGGTTTAAAGCACATACCTTCATAGGTTTCAGGAGGTAATAAAATCAATAATTCATAAAGCCTCTGTCTATAAACTAATGATGGTGTTTTCAAAGGACTTCCATATGCTTTTAGCACTGAAGAAAGCCTTAAAGTAAAAGAAAAAGTGTATTTTAAGTACATAAGTTATACAACATATAAACACCGAACAGGCTGACATATAAATGCAAAATAGCTACACATATTATTAGTAAACACGAGTGCTCCTTTTATGTTTCTTTCTTTCCTTTTTTTTTAAGTTTATTTTGAGAGAGAGAGAGAGCACACACAAGGGAGGGGGAGGGGGGGAAGGGAGAGAGAGGGAGAGAGGGAGGGAGAGAGGGAGGGAGGGAGGGAGAGAGGGAGAGAGGGAGGGAGAGAGGGAGAGAGGGAGGGAGAGAGGGAGGGAGAGAGGGAGAGAGGGAGGGAGAGAGGGAGGGAGAGAGGGAGAGAGGGAGAGAGGGAGGGAGAGAGGGAGGGAAAGAGGGAGGGAGAGAGGGAGGGAGAGAGGGAGGGAGAGAGGGAGGGAGAGAGGGAGAGAGAGAGGGAGAGAGAGAGGGAGAGAGAGAGGGAGAGAGACAGACAGAGAGAATTTCCAGCAGGCTCCAAGCCACCCAGTGCAGAGCCTGATGTGGGGTTTGAACTCATGAATTGTCAGATCATGACCTGAGTTGATACTAGGAGTCAGACACTTCACTGACTGAGCCACCCAGTTGCCCCTTATTTAGCTTTAAATGGTAGTAATCTAGTTAACACATGTGGGGAAAGAGAGACTATAAATAAGTATTATAAATGGAAAAATCCAGAAGAATCTAAAAATAAATGTTTAATACAGGAGAGTTTAGCAAGGTGGCTGGATATAATCTTAATTACATTTTTATATAATAGCAATAAAGAAATTATACATACATACACTCTCCCACTACCACATACTTAATTGATAACTGCAATGAAAAATATAAAGTATCTGGGAATACATTTTTAAAAAGACTATTTGTAAATTAGTGAAGTAGAGGAAATATACAGACCTAAGTACTTTCTCAATTTGTTTAAGAAAAATAACAAAAGGGGTTTGTATGTTTTAACTTAAGAGAGGAAGCAATCATTTATGCAACAAAAAAACTTACTATATTTTACCGCCTAATAAAATACTATTTTAAAAAAATTCTTGGGGTGCCTGGTTGGCTTTAGAACATGTGACTGTTGATCTTGGGGTCGTGAGTTCAAGCCCCACGTTGGGTGTAGAGCTTGCTTGCTTAGTTACTTACTAAAACAAACAAGCAAAAAGACATATAAGACTTTCATAGAAAACAATTATAATTTGTAGAGGACCTCAATAATAGGAAATGTGTTTGATTATTGTAAAAATACCAATTATCTTCAAATTTATCAATAGACTCAATGTAATTCCAATTAAATTTCAACAGGCTACCATCAGAAGTGTTAAGAAGGGTCAAATTATGCCTAAAGATGAATAAGGCCAACAAGCTTGCTTTAACAGATACTAAAATTTACTAGATAATGTGGTATTGGCTCAGAAAAGGGCAAACACACCAGTGGAACAAAACAAAGAACATGGAAACAGACCATGTATACAGGAATACAATACATGACAGATGAAAGGCAACTGCTGGAGCTAGTGTGGATTCTTTAGTAAAGAATGGGACCATCTGTTATCCATATTAAAAAGTAAAATGAAATTGGATCCCTACCTCACTCCAAACACAAAAATCAATTCCACATGGATTAAAGACTTAAATGAAATGTGAAAGACAAAACCTTAAATATTTTAGAAATATAAGAAAGTAATTTTATAAATCTGAAGATTTTTTTAAACCAAAAGACAGAAAGTACTAACCAAAAAGTAAAAGATTGATAAATCTGACAGTTAATGTCTGTTCATCAAAAAACTATTTTACCTAAAAATAAAAGACATGCATGAATACAGATTTCCTAGAAGGGGACATACTAAGGAATAATAAATATATAAAATGACAAATAATTAGGAACCAGATATAGAAATTAAAATCATAATGAGATACCAACTTATATCTACTGGAAAGCTAGAAATGATGTCTGAGTAAATGTTAGTGAAGAACTGGAGCAAAGGATACTCACATATACTATTGGCATAAATATACAAGAATTCTGGAAAATATGTAATTTGGATATTTCACTGACAGAATTAGGATAAGTTATATACTCACACAATTAAATATTATATAACAATCAAAATGAATGAACAAACTTACTCATAGACGAAGTTGAGAAACATGATGAGTAAAAAAAGTTAAGTCTCAGAAACAGTATACTATATGCCTGATCAAAACCAAGCAAAACTAAACTAAACACTGTTTAGGGAAGCATATATATGTGATATACTTTCTGAAAGTGCAAAGGAATGACAACTATAAAATTCAGGATAGTGATTATCTCTAAAGTAAAGAGTAAAGAATGGTGTTAGAAAGGAAGTCACAGATAACTTCAATAGTATTGCTAATGTTCCAGTTTAAGTGTAGCTAACACTGGCCCATCATCTGCTTTTGTAAATTAAGTTTTACTGGAACACAGCCACATTCACTCATTTATAGGTTATCTAGGACAGCTTTTGAGCTACAACAGGGTTGAGTAGATGCAACAGAGACTGTATGGCCTGCAAAGCCTATAATGTTTATAATCTGGCCCTTTACAGCAAACATTTGCTAATCCTTCCTCAGGTTGTGTTAGATTCACAGTGTTCATTTTATCATTATGCTTTGTAAGCCAGACCTTAAATGTATTTTTGTGTAATACACTAAATTTTATATCATTAAATACTTTCTGGAAAAACTTTCTTTAAACTATACATTATATTAATTTGGAAATTACAAGTGCTCTTGACATATATTGGATTTTCTTTATGTTTTCTTATATGTTTAAGTCGAATGTATGAAAAATAAAAACAACAAAAAACTAAAACTGTTAACAAGCATCTGGTTCTTATGAACACAGAATAGCACTAACAAACCAATAAAATGCATACCTGAAAAGGTTAACAGGCTTAATATTTAATTTCTTGGTTAAATCTTACTGTTTGGAAGATACAATATCCACCAAGTAACTTTCCTTCCCTTTTAATATGTATTTTTCTTTCAAGATCCTAGCCTAAAAAAAAAAAATCACGTAACTAAATGTTTGCCTTCCACTGCAAAAGGAAAATCATTCACCAACCATACAAACTTGGCCTTATTAATGTACTAAACAGCTATTAACACAATCCCACAGGAACTGACTGCTATTAAAAAATTTTATCATATCTAAATAGCAGATCCTTACTGAGTTAGCAAATCCACAGCACAAGGAAGTGGTGGAAGAAGACGCTGAATTACTTCCCCAGTAAGGAGATCACCACAGTGGGAAACAAAACTCTTGACAGCTGAAAAATAGAACAGATTTTTATTTGGCAGAATGTAATGAACCATGAAAAAAAGCATTCAATTATGGTACAGTATTCTGAATTTTTATTAGAGGAATAAAGAAATGTGCTAAAAACAAAAAATTCTTGAAACTCTAGTACAAAGAGGAAGCTAGAGTCTTTTACCTCTAATCAAGCTGGAAAAAAAACCAAAAAACAAAAAAACCCAAAAGCCAAAAAACAAAAACAAACAAACAAACAAAACAGTTCCTAGAATCACTGAAGGAGACCAAAAACCAAGTTAACAAAATGCTGCTTTCCTGGGGTTTACTCAGCTTCTGAGCTAAATTAGCTTAGAACCTCAAGTTTGCCAGTTCTACACTAATTCTGCAAAACTATGATGACATTTGAGTCAACAGTACTGGGTTCTAATAGGTGTTACCTGAAACACAAGTTTTCAGAAGGAGTTACTTCATATGTAAAATAAAATGAATATTTTAAAGTTAGACTGAGTTTCAAGATGAATTTCAAAACGGTCTTCATTTTTTAAGGGTAAAAATGCCATGAATAAACAAACAAAACCAAAATCAATGTTTCCATGTCTTTCCAGAAATACTTTCTTCCTTAGTTCAAATATTCATGGTAGATGCTATTTTTAAATGGTTCATATACTATGGGAGGGTACAACTTTCATATACAAAAAACTAAATGGAAACTGTACTTAATTAAATCCAATCCTAGTATTTCTAAAAAGAGGAATGAATGCCTACTAAAGACAAAGCAATCTTGACAGTCCTCAGTTGGATTACATCTAAGAAAACATGCATTATCCTAAGGATCAGAGCTCTAACTTTGGTTTATCGTACATTTGTTATAATCACTAATTATATACAATTACAAAAATATCCTAAGTAGATATTTCCACCATTAAAGATATAAACACATGAAAAGTTAAAGAGTGGGAAAAAGCCAAAGGAAAGGGAGAAAGCAAACCAAACTTGACCTACCACAGAGCGCACCAGCTCGTCCTTCCAAGGTTACCTGCCATGTAAATGAATCTCCTCGGCTCTTTTCTGTTTCTAGATCTTTAGGAGACACTGGAAAGACACACTTCCACAACAGCAGAACTCGAGCAAGGTGATGACTGACAACTGCAGGACCTGTAATTTATTTAACTTGTCACTTATAAAAAAAACCCAAAGCGTTAATCTTTAAATTCAATTAATAAGCAGGCACTTCTCTCTTCAAATAAATGTATTTTAATCCACTACTGCAATTTGCCCCTTTTCTTAACTTCTGTTTCCAATAAATGTGCTACTTCTGAAAGAATTGCTATCTAAAGTACTGTGGAGGGGCGCCTGGGTGGCGCAGTCGGTTAAACGTCCGACTTCAGCCAGGTCACGATCTCACGGTCCGTGAGTTCGAGCCCCGCGTCAGGCTCTGGGCTGATGGCTCAGAGCCTGGAGCCTGTTTCCGATTCTGTGTCTCCCTCTCTCTCTGTCCCTCCCCCGTTCATGCTCTGTCTCTCTCTGTCCCACAAATAAATAAAAAAACGTTGAAAAAAAAAATTAAAAAAAAAAAAAAATAAATAAAGTACTGTGGATTACAGAGAGAAGAAACAAGAAACAGTAGAGTATGGGCTCTATGGTCAGCTCTTTTACTAGTGCTGTGACCTGTAGATTTGGTTTTTTAACTATGAAATGAAGGTAACACTACCTACATTACTTGTCTCCGAGGGTTTGTCAGATCTAAATGATAGAGCACACTTCACAGTACTTTGAAGAACTGTACTGTATCGTGTAAATCCAAGGTGCTACTGTCTGGGTAACAAATAACAGTGTATACTGAGAGTAATGCTAATTTTTGAAAGCAACTTGTTCCAGGCCAAAAATCAGACGTGATATATCTGATAGGACTTTAAAAAAAAAAAAAACAAAAAACTTCAGGTCAGTAACATTTATGAAATGAGAGATCATAAATAAACTCAGTCATGAAAGGCAACGTACAATGATATCATCTTACTTGATAGCGTCAAATTAAGAAAAAAGAAAAACTAGTTAGTACAAAAAAACAAACTCACAGTTTTTCTCCCAAAGTTATTTTCTTTAAAATTACGAGTTATCTTAAAGTATCTTATAAGTATTCCTTTTTTATTATTCCCATGTTGTGCACTGTATGTTTTTCCTCTGTAGTAAGGCAGCATAACCTAGAACTAGTAACAATGGGCTCTAGAAAACCACCAGGTTAATACCCTGGTCCATCCAACTTACTAGCTGTGTAAACTTGGGTAAGTTAACCTTTTTGTGCCTCAATTTCCTCATCTATAAATGGAGTAATAATTGCATTTATTTCACTGGACCCTTTCTGAGGCTTATATGAGCTTATATATCAAATAGTGTTTGACTCATGATAACCATTTATATGATGTTTGACATTAAGCAATTATCATTCAAAATTTGCATATGAAGAGATGAGCTAAAGGCAAAATGACAGGGCAACTGCAAGCCAATCTTTTTTTATGCTTTTGATTTATAGTAGATTAAAATAGAATTAATTTCTTCATTTTTCTTCTGATCTTTTTGGGAAGAAGGCATATGCTAACTTCTACAGCGTAATTCAAAACAAGCATAATTCTTTACTCTTTGCTCATTGCTTTCTTTGATGAAGTAGTACTAAAAAAAACCCCAAGCATTGTAATAAAAAAGGAAATCAGAATAAGGCCATTAAGAGTAAGTAACCATAAGGTTTTTGTGTGTGAATACATGTATGTGCACACACACATTCACATATACTAGGCTGTGAGAAAAGAGGAAATTCTGAAGGGAAAATTTAGTCAGATACAAAAAAAAAGTGTAGAGTCACTGAAAATACCCACAGTTGACAAGTTTCATATATATTTGTCATTACATCCTTAAGATATCTCACTAATTCAGTAGTGAACAGTGCCTCTTTCCCACAATGTCATTTCAGAGACATATATGAATTAACTTAATAAAAATGAGTACATAGTAATTACAAAGAGAATACATAAACAAGAGTGAGTTTATTCACACCAAGAATAATGTACCTAGCAAAAACTACACACTTTATCATTCACAGATCTATAAGCCATGTAGATGTCTACAGGTGAATCCAAGTTATTTCAGGTGGTATCAGATAAAGTGGGAAGTGTAACAAAAAACGTTTTAAAAATGCTGTAGTTTACATCTGAGGAACCGATTTGAATGTGGTCTATTTGAGCTTACATTAGTTCAGAATAGTGAATATATTTACAGTGATGGAAACTGTTAATGGTAAAGGAAATGCTGAAAATGTAAAAAAGGTGTTAAAACTTCAAGGCAAAAATTAATGAAGCACTCAGATGGTCTACATACCATTTCCCACAAAAAAGAATCAACACTCCTTGGAAAATGACTGGTTGCAAGCCTGGAGCAGAAAATGTAATGTAAAAGCTGGGACATCTTGTTATGCCAAATGTAAACATGTTATCAAAGAATACCAGGTTCATGTCAAAAGGATACATGAACCAGCTTGAAGGGGCTTTCACTGACAATTTGAGGATCAAAAGGAATAATGACTGCAATGGATTGAAACACATATATAAAAATCTATGAGTTCATAATGATACTTAAGAGTAAAAACCTCACTGACACCTTTGACAGCTGCTAGGTTATTAGCAATAATACATAAAACAAGAGATTAAAGCCCAAGAAAACACAGTAATTAAAAATATCAATTTAAAATTTTAATCCTTTTTTGTATGTTGACTATGATTATGCAGTAAAATATGATGTACTAATCTCTTTAAAAGAGAAGGGATTTCTTGTAGTCGTCTTCCAATGGAATTACTTTGTTCTGAAAAGTTTTGTTCATTGAAATATTGCACTTATTAAGTAGTTTATTTTCTCCTTTAATTAACCAAAATCATCAATATGGCAGGCAAGAAACACCCAGTAAAAAGCAAATAAAAGTTTGACCACATTATCCCCATCACGTGGTGAAATGATGACCTATGCCAGGGGCCTAATTTTCTGTAATGGGTTAGACAGTAAACATTTTTGGCTTTGCAAACCACGTAGTCTCTGGCAATAACTTAATTCAGCTACTGTAGTGCTTAAAGGCCACAGACAATATATACGATAATGGTTGCGCTCTACTAAAACTTTATGTACACTGAAAACTGACTTTCATGTAATTCTCATGATCACAAAATATTTTTTTTAACCATTAAAAACGTAAAAACTCTTCTTAGCTCGCAGGTTGTATAAAACAGAGGGCAAGTCAAATTTGGCCCATAGGCTGAACCCTGATACAGTCCAATAAATCTCTTTAATCATCAAGAACATTATTTAAAATGGTTCGTCAATTATGATTGCTTAATTTAATTTAATTTAAATTAAATTAAAGTAAAATTTTTTTAGGGAGTATTCCTTTTTTTTTTTTTTTTTTAGGTTTATTCATTTATTTTGAGAGACAGAAAAAGAGAGAAAGAATCCCAAACAAGCCCCGTGCTGAGAGCTTAGAGCCTGACACATGGCTCAAACTCATGAATCCATGAGATGATGACCAGACCTGAAACCAAGAGTCAGATACAACCGACTGAGCTATCCAGGTACTCTAATTTAAGCTCCTTTTAGATCTTATTACTTCAGAGATGTCAAAATGATTTATTGGTTAAATCCAGCCAGTTTTATATCTTGGCAACAAATGATATTATAAAAGAGAGATTTAAAATGCAACTTTAAAAAAGTAATAAAATTGATTTTCAAAGTTATAGGATGCAAATACAAAAGTCATGACCATAAAATACTTGCTGATTTTTAATAAATATAATGAACCCTATCCCCTTCAATTATCTTGTTAGTGTTACCAATTCTCAAAACAATTACAGAATTGGATTTACAGGCTATGGTATGGTCTCTTGCCAACCCTTACATTGTGGAAATTTTTTTCCCCTGAAGATGGATGTGAATGATTTTTGGAAAAGTCAGAGTCATTCAGAGTTAAGCCTGAACTGACTTATCCTAACAAGGCTCATAAATTGGTCTTGAAGAGAATTTCAAATAAGATCTGAAAACATTTTGAGGAATGGAATAAATATATGGCTTCCTAAGGTGACTGCCAGAAGAAAAATGTTTGTGTAGATACTTAAATTCTGGCATATATTAAAAATTAGTCTCCTCAAATCATACAATACTTTACATTCAGAAAACACAGAGTACGTCATAATTATGTAAACCTTCCACAAGACTGTCATTACCTAATGTCATCAGAGCAGCAATCAACAACCATCCAGCCTGTGTGCGCTGGGCTGAAAGACGACTGTTTTGAGCAGCTGAACACAGCAAATCCTCTGCTAATGTCATAATAATCTATTTACATGGAGAAGAACAAGGTAAAAAAAAAAAAAGCATATCAATTTATAGGTTAATGACAAATGACAGCAACTAACAATCTCTTGAAAAATTAACCCTTCATGACAAATGAAAGTGAAAAAGTACTGTCAATCATGTAGACTATACCACAGGACAACATCATAGAGAAAACTATAAAAACTGTTAAATTTTAAGGTTAAATACTGGCATATTAGGTTGTATACAGCAACCCTATAATTCTTTGTAGAGCACATATGATGACATTGTACAACTGTTCAAGTTAAGGTATATTAGAATTTGTGTTAATTTTAGTTTTAAGCAATTACCTTAAATCTGTAATTACCAGAAAAAGTTTCATCATAGGCATCTGTCTTTTTAAAAATTTGCATACTATTTTGATATCTGAGTGGCTGAAAATCTTTCCAGAGGCAATATACTACAGAGGTTAAAAGTACTCAAAATAGTCTCGCATTGAAGTGAGTTTCACAGTAGAGTGGGATTCATAAAAATGTTTTATTTTAAAAGTCTATGAAATTGGCAGTACTGTAAAACAAAGGAGGAAAACCCAGATATTTCATATTTATGGATAATGCATACTTATATAGTACAAAGGCCAATGTTGAGGCATCTATTATCTGAGAAAACATCTCTGTTACCAAACACCTCTAGAAAAGCAGCAAGTATTATGAGCTGGCATATAAATTTTATAAACAGGAAGGCTAGTATATTTTAAAACTAACCAAAAGAATAAAAATATAAATAAAGCAAACCAATCAACTTACTACTAACTTAGGACTACTTGCAGCCTATATAACCAATGGGTAACACTCAATAAGAACAAGAATGAACCAATCCTTTCTGCCTAAACTAGTAAAATCTGAGGATATTAAATTTAATTAAATACATGCAATGGCAATTCTTTGCTTAGTAAGATACATATGTTAGTTTCAAATATAACTAAAATAATAAAAGAATGAATTTAAATGAATATCACGTCCCAAAGTTGCCAATCACCATACTCAAATGGTACTGGCAATCCTCAAAATAGTTTTAGAACCTCTGAAGTAACGGTATGTTCTTTTGTAAAGCCTAAACGGCAAATATAATACTAATAATGACATAAGAGTGACAGTGAGAAAGCAAGCAACAATGGTGATTTATTTCTAAAAAAATACTCATACGTGTGTAAGCCCTAGATTAAAAAGGCTTTCACTGTCAAACAACATTCTCTGAAAACTTATAATTCCTAGTTATTCAAACCACTGTTACTGTGCACACATTATCCCATCTTAGGTCAGCAGGAGACCCTTAAGTTACCTTCTATATTCTTTTAAAATGAACACAGTAGTCTTTGATGACTTCCTTGTTCTCTGGCATGACAAGATATTTGAGGTTTATATTGTGCATTTCCTACCCCAGATCTGGAACAAGCCGTTCCTTCATGTAGCCCTGATTCCTTTTTGCTAAAATGGGTTTTGAGCCATAATCTGAGCACTGGGGGTTTTCCTTGCTACCAGGTTGTCAATGCTTTTAGGTCCTGTCACTGGACAGAGTGAGGATTTAAGTATTTTTGAAAAGAAAAAAATTATCAGGGAACAGTAATATTTTCCATTCAAATTTAACATAGGGGGCTTTTACTTCCTTGATTTTACAGCTGCAACTCTCTTTTTTTAAATATGGAAAATCTTGATTCCTAAGAACATTAACTATTTTCAAAATACTACTAATTTTAAAATACTATTACCAACAATACTGTAACTATAGCCTACAAAATTACTTTAAAAAGTTTAAGATTTGTCCTTTACAATGCGATTTTATTTTATTATATTTTTTACATGCAATCTTAAATGCACTTCTATGGCAGAGCTAAATATATAGCAAAACAAAGCCTTCAGGAACAAATTCTGTTACTAAAGGAAGATATTTCCAATAAAAAGCACAGAAAGCACTCCTGTTTAAGAGTGGGTAAAATATTTTTTACTATCCCTTCATTTTTCACAGCAATTATTCGATAATATTTAAAAATTAAGTAGGTTAGCTGACTGCTCAGAAATTTGTCCTACATGGCTTTGACTGGGTGATACACAAGACGATGATGTTTTTAGCAAAAACTGGCAACGTCATTATCATATGTGGAGAATGAAACCATTACCTTGCCCTTTCCATGAGGAATTCCTAAAGGACAATGTTTCACTGCTCCCAACAAAGCTGCCACAGCAAAACTAAAGCCAGTCACTGCTTCAGGTGAAGACTTAAGTACAGTAAGCCGTTCCAGGCAACGGTCTAAAAGAGGTGTTAGGTAAGAAGGTAATGCCACAGCAATGCAGTGTAAACACCAAGCTGCCGCTAGTCGAACAGAAATGCTAGGATGCACAATAACTGAAATGACACTGTCAAGAATGCCTGGAAGGACAGGAAAAAAAGACTTAGCTCTACAGATAAACTCACTTAGCCAAAAAAAGTCAAAAGAATAAGCAGCCACATGGATATAAAATATATTACCTTTATCAAAAGTCAAACCAGAATAGAAAAAAGACAACATAGTTATAATTTTTATTTGTAATTACTTCTACTACTATGTCTCATGAAAACTGGTTTAAATTAAAACACAAAATAAAAATTTTATTTCCTAAATAAGCCAATGTTCTGCTTTTTGATCTTGAGATCACTATTCATTTGGTATTGGAATAAAAATTATCAATAAATAACAAAAACACCTTGAAAAGAAATGTCACATTATGCTCCATCCTCCTTGTTTTAAAAAATCTCTTTTGGCACATTTATCTACATAATTAGTACACTTCCTATATGCCATATCACTCTTACCTGAGAATAAAATGTTAAATAAAACAGGCTTTGCTAGGTCCTCAGTAGTCTAGTAACCAATTATGAAGACAGTGGAGTACCACTACTAGTTAAGAATAAAAGTCTGTATTTGCTGTAATTCAACATACAACTTCACTGAAACATGTAACAATTCACGTTGACTACTACTTCAATAATATGGGATAAGAGCTTACAAACTAAACATAATGTAAACTTCATTCAGCAGGAAAAACATATCACAGTCAAAGGACAAAAGCCATCCAAAGTGAGTTTTAAAAATGATTAAATAAAAGACCACATATTCTTATGATTTCATTTATATGAAATGTCCAGAATAGGCAAATCCATAGAGATAGGAGGTAGATTAGTGCTTATCAGGGGCTGGGAGAAGGGAAATGGGGAGGGACTGCTAATGGGTATAGGACTTCTTAGCGTGATGAAAACATTCAGAAATTAGTGGTGGTAGTTATACAACTCTGCGAATATACCAAAACCACTGAATTGTATACTTCAAAAGGGTGAAATTTTGGTATGTGAATTATCTCTCAAAGTGATTAATTTTCTTAAAAAAATTTTTTTTGGCGTTTTTATTCATTTTTGAGAGACAGAACACTAGTGGGGTTGAGGGCAGAAAGAGAGGGAGACACAGAATCTGAAGCAGGCTCCAGGCTCTGAGCTGTCAGCACAGAGCCCAGTGCTGGGCTCAAACTTATGAACCACAAGATCATGACCTGAGCTGAAGTAGGACGCTTAACGACTGAGCCACCCAGGTGCCCCTCAAAGTGATTAGTTTTCCAAGAGAGTAAGAAAATGGAGACTGCTTGAAAGGAACTTTGAGGAAGTGAATTACTTGTATCATACAAGTTTTCACTGTAGATGAGAGACAAGAATTGAGGTTTGCTTCTTTTTTCCATGTTATTTTAAGTATCTCCAGAAAGGGAAACTAAGGGGGTGAGTTAGAGAAAAACCTTTAATTATAAAAGAAAAAGCTGAAGTATGTACTTATTTTTTTTAATTTTGATTATATACACTTCATAAAACATCTCTAACAAATCTATAATAGAATCTATAATAAATGAGCTATATGAGGGAGACTCTCTTCCCTGGAAAAAAGTTGTCTAGAGTAAAAGTAAACACAAGGTATACAGATGAGTCACAAACAACACGTACCTGAACTTGAATCTTGCAGCAAAGGTGCAGCTGTGGTGCCAAGACTGTATGTGAGATTTCCAAGTTCTTGTAGAGCACACACCAGCATATGCTGGCTGGCTGTTACATCTGTGGAGCCAAGCCGGGTCTCCACATTACTGTCACTCATCACAGCATCTGACAGAAGCAGAAGAACTAACTATGCATCAATGTTTTATTAAAATATATTGTAGGGGGTGGGTGTTAGGAGCACAAAATATAAAGGTAAAAATGAATACTTCCACTCTTCATATATGAAACCCTTAAGGCAGTTAACTGAAATACTAAAATGGGGACATGCATTAATTGAGAAAGAAATGAACCGATATAACCAATTTAGTTCAAGCAACCTGACCATCAGCCCTTAATTACTCTTACAGCAAGTCGCACTGAAAGGGAGAATTCATGGAAAACTAAAAAATATTCCAATTTTATTGGTATACGAGATAAACAGAGTGGACTTAAAATAGTACAGGAACTGACATGGATTGTTTCAAAACACTGTTATCAACTTCTAGGGGAAGACTATGAATTCTGAGGAACTATTACCACCAGCCTTTAAGACTTAACATATATATGACAGTTCTTACCAAGTGAGATACTTTATACCTCATCTATGTATTGACAACTTTGCCCTAAAACAAATGACTTCTATTACAAAAGTGTTTTTTGTATTAATGTAGCCAGTCTAGCTTTTCTGAAAGGACAATTCCTTTAGAGCTGTTAAAACAGAATGTTGTAGTAGATCCATACCCATAACTTTCTTTAACTTCCAGATAGCCTGGCAAATATCCTTGGCAGCAGCAATTTGAGCTTTTTCTCCAAGAAGGCCTCCTATAGTAGCTCGGAGGATAAATGAAACACAACGGCGACCGCAGACAGCGTCAGTCTGAGTTTGGGTGGCTTTAGGGTGCGACTGTGACACAAGACTTAGAATATGGGAAAGAAAGGCAGCAAAATTTTTCTCTAGCCATGTTCCTCCTAGTGTTGAAACAAATACCACATAAGCCTAAAAAAGAAAAGAGTTTTATCTTCAAAATAAAATAATTTCAATTCTATATTAATATTTTCTCTTCTACTAAATATACATAAGTTATTGTTTCTTTTTACTCTTTCCACATTTTTTGTTTATTTATTAAGCCAAATATGAAGTACACAGTCTTTCAACTGGGATTTCATTTATGCTGCATTTTTATTTGGTCAGACTGTGCAAAGTTGCAGGATAGTGAGCAGAGCCAGCCAATACGCAGGATGTGCCTCTGGCTACTCTGAACAAATTCAAGCTCTTTAAGATTCTGAACAAGAAAAGCCAAATCAAACATGAACACATTATAAGAATTAAATATATTCCAACACCCTAACTCTAAGGGAATTTAGGTCCAGAAATGTGAAAGGAAACTTTACAGTGATGAATCACTGCTCTTTACTTGCATGAATGTTAATGGCTGGTCTTACTCCAGAGATACAAAGACAGTAGATTTCTTATGTAATCTGTTCTTTTAGAAATACTCAGTTTACAATTATACTGGGATACCTTACATTCTCAAGAACTCTAACATCTGTATACAGTATAAAACAATGAGAACATATGTGAATTAACAACATTCACTTTGAACCATAAGGGCATTTAGAACACAAGATAATTCAGAGACCTCTGTGTTGTTTTATTCTAAGATACTTTTCCTAGGTTTAATTTAGATTATATGCTATGATTTTTACTTAGGAGTTGAAACCACATAAAATGGAAATACAATTATTACCCATACTGAGTGATACATACCTAACGTGTACCTTATATCTGAAATGTAAAAGCACACAAAAGCACAATGGAAAACATGTTAAACTACAAGACACATGAAAGCATAAGGCCTACAAACAAACAAATGTTGTTTGTATTTCAAAGGAAATAAAAATTTCTATTAGGAACTAAAGACACATTGTGAGTAATAGCCTATTTCATTGGCTTTTAGGTAACTACGGTTCTCTTACTTGTAATGTAGCTTTTAAAGAGTATTGTAGCCTTACCATGTCTATTTTATAAATATGAGAGCATAAGTGATGACCCTGCACAGTATCATTTATGCCTGGAATATGCAGATACTAATATCTTCATTAGAGAGGCCAGTGAGCATTACACGTAGATAATTGATATGTGACTCTAACCTGAGTAACTCCAACTCGAACATCCCTACTGACTGAACTGGTTCCTTTCAGCATATCTCCACTGGCTCGAAGAAATCCTGAACTCCCACGGAGAAACCCTGTTCCTAGTAATTCCAGAACTTCCTCCAGAGATACTCTGCGCATGCTTTGACGTGAGGCTGCTATAACAAAGAATAAAACATGTGATTCGTACTTTACAGACTAAAATTTTAATGCATGACCCTGATTTGTATGATCTTGGTTAACATGTTAACTGTAACAAAAATAAACTAAAAATCCAAACAAAATGCAGAACTGACAGGACATTACATGCGTTAACACACAAAGTTATACAAGGGTTCAGAGGTCAAATCATAACAGATTCTGAAGTATCATGTCAATGACATCTTAAACACTAAGCCACTTTGAGATTATGCCCTACTACCCTCTTTTCCACAAAGAAGTTAAAAGGCTAACCATCCTCTATAATAAAAAACATAAACTCCCCTCATTTTCCAAAAATTCTTTTGAAATGTTACATGTTAAATGTTACATGTTAACCAACATGTCCTATTTTTTAAAAATTTTCAACTGCAGGCACAACTTTTTTATCCTCAGTCTGTAGAGAAATCAAAGCTAAATATTACTAATTTGCTCAGTTGGCCCTTAGGCTATAGTAATTAAGAGATTAATTAAGGCAGAATGTTTACTTTCAAGTTTGTCTGCAGTTTGACATAGGTGAATTTCTACCTGTGAATATCTAGGGAATAAGAGCTCTCAGAAAAAAAAAAAAAAGAACCCATTTTCTCCCTTTCATTCTTCTGAATAACGATGGTCATGAGCTCTGACACCATTATTGGCTCAAGTCATACACAGTGGGGAAATAAACTTCCATTAATCAAAGTTATGAACAAAAAATCTACTCCTTAGGCTAAGGAGGAAGTAACTATCTGAAACAAATGGAAATCTATATTGGCATTTGGGAGAAAAACATTAGTGAACAGTATAAAATCCATGTCCTCATGGATCATAAATCCTAGGAAGGAAAGAATAATGACATAATAAATGACCAAATATATAGTATACTGGGCAGTAATTAAAGCCATGCAAAAAAATAGAGCAGCTCAGGAACACTGGGGGGAAGTGTGTGTTTTGGTTTTTGTTTGTTTGTTTTATTTATTTTGAGAAAGAGGAGAGAGAGAGAGAGAGACAGAGAGAGAGGGAGAGAACGAACATGTGGGAGAAGCAGAGAGGGAGAGAAAGAATCCCAAGCTGGCTCTGCATTGTCAGCACAAAGCCCAATGTGGGACTTGAACAAACATGAGATTACAACCTGAGCCAAAATCAAGAGTCGGTCACTTAAATGACTGAGCCACCCAGGTGTCCCAAATGCTTGTGAGTTTTAAATAGGGCAGTCAAGGGGTGCCTGGCTGGCTCAGTCGGTTAGGCGTCTGACTTCAGCTCAGGTCATGATCTCACAGTCTGTGAGTTCAAGCCCTGCCTCAGGCTCTGTGCTGACAGCACAGAGCCTGGAGGCTGCTTCAGATTCTGTGTCTCCCTCTCTCTCTGCCCCTCCCCTGCTCATGCTCTGTCTCTGTCTCAAAAATAAAAACATTTTAAAAAATTTAAAAAAATAAATAGGGTAGTCAAGGTAGGAATTCATTGGAAAGGTGACATCTAAACATTGTTTGAGGACAGTGAGGGAATCAGGTATGCAGATATATGGAGAAAAAGTGTTCTAGGCAGAGCAAATAGGTAGGGCAAAAAGGCCTTTCAGAAGGATATGATGCCCAATGGGTTCAAGTAGAGTTATATGAACAGAGCAGTGGAGGAATCTAGTATGAGACAGGCCAGAGTATAAGGATGGGGAGAGAGAAGACATTGAACCTCGTAGATCATTATTATAAGGATGTGAGTGAAGTGAGTGGGTCTAATGATGGACCTTAAGCAGAGCAGTGATATAATCTGTCACTTTGCTTCTGTGCTGAGACAAGAAAACCCACTAGAAGCAACTCAGTAATGCAAGCAAGAGACGATGATGGCTTAGATCAAAGTGGTTGCAGAAGAGTGAAGTTGGATATACATACGTATGTATTTTTAAGTTTTTATTTCAAAACTTTTCAAAAGTATGTTATAAAAAAAGCTGCAAGAATTGTAAGATTAACTCCCGTGTCCCCTTCACTGAGAGTTACCATATTTTCCTTATCACTTTGTCATTCTTGAAGAAAACATTTATAGAACAGCACTCAATCTGAGTTTGTCTAGTATTTCCTCAGAATTTTTGGCAGGAGAACCACGTTAAGTAATGCCATAATCCTTTTCAATGTATAACATTAAAAGGCACTGTTAGTCTGTCCCTACATTGGTGTTATGATCTTTGAACACATGAATGAGATTTGTCTGCCAGGTCTGTCCACTGTAAAATATCAACTTTCCTTTCGTAATTACTATGCAACCTGTGTGGTGATCCTTTAAGACAGTATAAATATGCTATAACCCATCAAACTTTCATCCAACTATGTACAGAGGATTCCTACCTGCATAAATTATTACTATAATGACTGCAAAAGGTCATTATCTAACAATCATTCCTTCAATATTTATTAGTTAGCATTTACTGTAGAAAAGAACTTTCTCTTTTATTTATTCTCAGTAGGCACTCATAGATTTCTTTTTTATTTAATAGTTATAATAAATTTCTGTCATTATTAATTTTGCCTAACAGTCCTGGATTTCACCAGTGGGTCTGTCTTCAAGGAGCTGGCCAGTGGAAGCACCTTATTTTTCTGGCACAATAAGTTCCAAGCTCATCTTCAGGTAATTCCTGCGTCAGCCTCATCATTAGCCAATCCTAAAGGTGTCTCAATTCTAGGTACATTTGAAGATTGTCTGGTAGAAAAGCTATTGAGTGTGAGAGATAAGGGTCAAGGGTGACTTTCCAAATTTTTATTTGAACATCTGGAAGGAAGGACAGAATTGGCATCAACTGAGATTAGCAAGCCTGTAAGTAGAACAGGTATGTATATTTTCTAGGGGAGGTGAGATCAGGCATTCGCTTTAGGGCAAGTTCACTTGAAACATCAAACTTTCAAAGAGATGTGAAAGGAGCAGCTAGATATGAGAGTTGGGTGCCCAGGCTAAAGATACAAATCCAAGAATCCCTGAAAGATGGTATTTAAGCCACGAAACTGGGTAAGATCACCAAGAGGATGCACATACATACACTGCAGAAGACCAAGTACTAGGTAAGGGGCTTCTTCTGTAAATAGATAAGGAATCATCAAAGATGGAACAGGAATTTCTAGTGGGGAAGAAGGAAAACCAAGAGAGAATGAAGTCCCATAGGCAAGTGAAAAAAAGAGGAGGAAAAGGATCCGCCAAGTTAAATACTGCTGAAAGGTCAAGTGAGACAACTGAGAACTGCCCACTGATGTTGGCATGGCGGAGTATTAGAATATAAGCTCAAAATAGGCACTTTTGATTTGTTTTGTTCAATGACATAACCCATGTACTCAGAAAAGATACTGGCCAAGTATAAACACTCAACAAATATTTACTGAATGAATGAATGAATGAACATGGAGGTCTTTGGTGACCTTAACAAAAAAAGCAGTTTTGAAGGAGTGAAAGAGGAGAATCCTAACTGAAGTGGGTTTGAAAAATATGGCAGGAGAGAAACTAAAGACAGTATCAAGAACTCTTCGGAGGAACTTTGCTGCAAAAGGAAGAGAAATGGACCTCCAGCTCACTGGGAAATGAGACAGAAAAGGATATATTATTATTTTTTAAAGATGGGAGAAACAAAATCATGTTTCTGTAGGTAATAATCCAATAGAGAGGGAAAAGCTGATATAAGAGAGGAGAGACTTCCTAGGGTAATGTCCTTGAGCAGGTAAGAGAATGATAGAGTAAAACCTTGGCTTGCAAGTAACTTGTTCAGCAAGTGTTCTGCAAGACAAGCAAACATTTCTAACAAATTTTAACTTGATAAATGAGTGATTTCTTGCAATACGAGTAGTACATGATGCTAAATATCATGTGATCACAACTGAGCCAACGGTTCTTGAAATTTGCTTTGATATACAAGTGCTTTGGATTACAAGCATGCTTCCGGAACGAATTATGCTTACAAATGAAGGTTTTACAATATTAAATTAGATATTAAAAGATCACACCAATTCCTACAACTCGTTCCAATGATAGGAAAATGTCATACTCAATCCCTGCTTTTTAAGTGCCTTGGAGTAACATACCACCTGTTTGAATGAAGCCTGTTAATTTTACTAGGAAAATCATTTCAGTTCTGTACTTCATAACCTTTGTGTATTATGGTTGAGTATATAAACCTCCAATGCATTGGTTTTCTAAATTATTCAGCGCTATGTTGCTACTAGTCCCCACCTTTAAAAACTCTATTATGATACCTAGATCACTTCTTAGTGGTACAAATATAACTCGATTATTTGCAGGCTAGAATTTATTGATGCAAGATGACAGAATTTCTAACAAAAGATTAGGCTAAATCCTAAAGATTTCTTAGTGTGGATAAAGCTGATTCTTCACTTTGCTCAATCTGATTACAAAAACACTAGCATTAGTTTAGTGCTACCATCAAAGCATATACACTTATTTATTCACATTTCTTATGCATTTCTACATTTTGCTTTTTTTACTGCAACTGTGTGCCAGCGCTAATGATACATTTATAGAAATGAGCAATCCACATTTTCAAAAGGATTAATTCAAAAGACATTAAACATGTTTTCTAACTTTAATTTTTTAGGTGGCTTAAGATTTAAACTCCTAACTGTCCTGAACAACTTTTTTTATGGTTTGGGTTTTTTTGTGTGTGGCTTCTTCCTGTTCCTATTCACCCTTTCCTCACCACCCAATAAGTAAGAAAGTCTTAATGAATTGTAAGATTAGAGAAACTGTAATAAAAATAAAAATTTATTATAAATTTTACTTATAATCTCAGAATGAGGGGACTGTAGTTTATTAATGTTCCCCATGTGACTGTGATATGCTGTGCTTACTGTCCTCTCCCATCCCTGGTTAAGAAACACTGGCTTTAGAAAAAACAATTTCCCTTTATATAATGATAATGATTTCTTAAGCAACGCCTCTCTAATTTTAATGTGCATTATGAATTATCTGGAGATCTTGTTCAAATGAGAATTTTGATTTAGTAAATTGTGTGGGGCCTGGGTTTCTGCATTTCTTACAAGCTTTGAGGTGATGCTGATACTACAGGTCTGCAAACGTTTGAGAAGCAAGGTTCTACAGAACAATCACATTTTCATTTGTGTGAGATTGTTTATTTTTTGGAGACAGAATGATAAAGCAAATTTTCAATTACTCATCAATGTTTTACATACACTGTTGATTAGATCCAGGCAAATTCTTGTTTTCAAAAATATCCCATCCGTGCTCATTGCCTATAAGTGTAGGAATAGGGAATAAAAAGTAACAAAAGCAAATTGTCCAAGTATGGTGAATTTCAAATATCTGTTGTTTGGAATTATTTACCAATTGTTTTTACCATTGTTCCCTTATACCGACCTAGAAAATGGCAAGCCAAAAATAGGGAATCAAATGCATGTTGCTTAAAAAAAGAACTAAGATACAGATCATATCTATTATTAGATAACATTTCACAATTTACTTTTAAAAAAAAAGCAAAGACCATATATAAAGAAAGACAATGACTAAATAAAGTGTATTTCTTCAAGAGTTCATTTTTTTCCCTCAAATTTTTACTGAACTGTTTAAAAATGAAATCTTGGGACCTTTAGCAATGTTTATAAACTAAAATTGATCTCTAAGATATCCTGCAGCTCTTCAGAATTAATATTGGATAGTAGTAATACTCCCTTATGTTTGTATAAACCAACTGGGAAAAAATTATTAGACATTATGAAAGTAATTATATAAATTTACCTGCTCCTGGATGTTTAGAAATTATAGCTTTAGCCAACACCGTGCCTAGTAGCTTTGAAACTGAAATCCTCACATCATAATTGGAACCTTCAAAGGACTTAAAACATAGTGTGGCCACACTATCCAGGTCCGTACTCCACATAAAGATGGCCTCTTTCTGAAGTTCAAGGAGACACTATTTAATTGGAAAAAGAGACATTAATGAACAACAAAATGTTAACTGTTAGGTTCAGAGCTGTATAAGTTGTAGAAACTATCAAGTTCTAACAAAAATGATATACAAATTTAAAGCATGTAAACAATGACTGCAGGGACAAAAAATGAGTACTTATTAAAAGTCATAAAAGTTATATAAAACAATGTGCCCACAGAGGGTGGGAGGAAAATCCATTCTGACTCAATAGGCTAGGAAAAATGTCTTTAGAAGAAATTTGTCATCTATGAGAAATTGTGACTATGATTACACCAACTTTACCATACTATCTAACCAACTACATTAAGAAGGCATGATAATTCTGCACAGGATCTCAAGACTTGGCCTGGATCCTTAGAAGACTAGACTGCCTTAGTTTGATTCTGTTCCTAGCTTGCAAAAAGTGACATATTCAAAAGAAATTAAAATGTCAAAATCTAAATCCTAGACTTAAAAAAAAAGGCATGATAAGAACAGATCTCCTTCAAATAACGTAAACTTTACATGTAAAATTTAGTTTACAAAATTACAGAGAAGAAGCATGGTAGACTGAAAGGAATACTTAGAGTCTGGTAACATGAATTCCCCACCCTCCAACAATGTGCTGTGAACTATTGAAGAATCTTGGGAAATCCATAGAATTCTCTGGGCCTCAGTTTCCTCATATGCTAACATAAGATTAGTCTCAGCTGATTGCCAAGGTTGTAGCTTTAGGATCATGTGGCTGTTATTAGTGTTTCACAGGGATAAA
The DNA here is from genome assembly GCF_046562875.1 of Panthera onca. Taxonomy (NCBI): domain Eukaryota; kingdom Metazoa; phylum Chordata; class Mammalia; order Carnivora; family Felidae; genus Panthera; species Panthera onca. The sequence goes on from NC_138344.1 coordinate 80,969,395, forward strand.
CTAATTTAATTTTCTTTATATTTATTTTGAGAAATTCTGCTTATTAGACCATTTACCTTTGCAGCAGCACAACGAACAGCCATGGATCTATCTGTTAGGCAGGATTTAGCAGCTTTATAAACATCCCTGTGGCAAGGTATAGCAGCAGCTCCTAGTCCATTTAATATATTTTGTAGACTCAGCATAATCTCATATCGACCTTGAGACTACCAAAAAGAAGAAATTTAAATAGTAAGAAAAGAAATTCACTGTGAAAAGCAGCATTTAGCATCAAAATTTACCTCCTACATTAGTGAAACACTTACCTATCTGTGTACAGTAACCAACCCACCCAACATTAACAGCTGTTATTTTATGTACTGTTTACCATTTGAAAAGTGTTGTCTATATTACATTTCAACACAATACAAAGGGTTGATGTGAAGATTAAATGAAATTATATGAAAAGTACCTAGCATAAAGCTTGCATGTTGCTAAGCATTAAATAAATGGTTGCTGTTAATGAGGCAATATGGTAAGAGTGTAGGGTCTGCCACCTAGCAGGTGGATGACCTTGGACAAAACTGTTTCTTCATCTGTTAAATGGACGTATCCACCTCAAAGGCTATTGTGGAGATCAAACAAGTTACTACAGGTAAAGTACTTAGAATAGTACCTGACCTATAGTACATGCTCAGTAGATTTCATAGCTTTAAACATCATTTAATGAGTCGAGTAGTTTAACTCTGAGGACAAGTCTGGGCTTCAGACTTAAAAAGACCTGGGTCTGAATCTTGGCTCTGACCCTTAGTACCTGTGTGGCTTTAAGTTGTTCCTACTTATTTCTCCATCTATAAGATGAGGATAAGATGAACCCCATAGAGCCAGTATGAGAAGTAAATAAACCCTTGTGGGGAAAACATTCACCACAGTGCCAGGCACATAGTAAACACACACAAAAAATAGTAGCTCCTCATGTTACTGATGTTTTACTAAATGCCCCAAATGATTTCTATATCCCAGGAAGTTAAGACCACTAAAGATAACTAAAGTTGAGAGAAGACAAGATCAACATCAAGTACCCTTTTCATAGGAATATTATTTTATCTGTTTAAAGATATATGAACATCTTTGTTCATCTTTGTCATGACCTGAGCCAAAATTAAGAGTATGACACTTAACCAACTGAGCCACCCCAGGTGCCCCTGATGTTTTTAATTTATATATTCATTTTTGAATATCTTTGTTCAAAGGAGCACAATAATGAATAATTACAGGTGGACGTAACAAAATGGGTCCTAAGGTGAAACTTTTGAATTTCTTTCTATCCCAACTTTATGTTGTCTATTACTGAAAGGTGTGGATCAAAGGTGGGAACCCTTTTGATATATCCAACATGTTGTGGTACCTGATCAACTAAATCATAAAGGCAAAAATAAGAAGAAATAAAATCCTTAGCAATAACTTTACAATTTCAGAAACCTATACAGCAATTCTCTGTTAACTATAGGGCCTGAAAGGAAGACAGCTTAACTAACGGGAGTGAAGTCAGAAAAAAGGTTTAAAGTGGTCATTCCTCACTAGATAAAACATTTCCTCTTAAAACAAAAGATTAAAGACACGAACAATCTCTTCTGCTAAATCACTTTCTTTAATCTTTCATCAAACCACTGCTCAGAAGTGAATTCCTGAGTAGATTCTATCACCAGTTTTATATTATGGGCATCACTTCTTGAATCAGCTATGTTTTTTTTTTTTTTTTTTTTTTTTAAGATTTTATTTTTTTAAGTAACATCTACACCTAACATGGGGTTTGAACTCACAACACTGAGATTGCAAGTTGCATGTGCTACTGAGACAGGCAGGCACCCCAAATCAGCTATGTTCTTCTCAAAATTTAGCATATTTTACATTTGAACTTTCCAATGTTGTATCTTGGTGCATTAAAAAAAAATGTGTTTAACCAGACAGCATTTTTCTAAGTTATTTCAGAGCTGTTTTCTAGACTTCTTTTCTAGGTAAGGTTAGAACAAGAACTGGTATGACATTTTTATATTAAAAACATTTTTTTGTTTGTTTATTTTTAGGGGCCCCTGGGTGGCTCAGTCAGGTGAGTGTCCACTTTGGCTCAGGTCATGATCTCATGTTCCATGGGTTCAAGCCCTGCGTCAGGTTCTGTGCTGACAGCTCAAAGCATGGAACTTACTTCGGATTCTGGGTCTCCCTCTTTCTCTGCCCCTCCCCTGTTCACACACTCTCTCTCTCTCAAAATAAATAAACATTTAAAAAATAAAGTTTATTTTTATTTATTTTGAAAGAGAGATAGCAAGTAAGTGGAGGAGGAGCAGCTTGTCCTTATTGACAAGCACTTGCTGTAGTACTAGTAAGCAGTACTGGGGAAAGGTGATGTGAGAGGAAGAAGCAGGGATGGGTCTGCCAGAGAAATACCTTAGTTTTTGCCTATCTGAATTTATCTATAATCGCATATTATGGGTTTTCTAATAAAGATTCAATATACCAAGTACCTATGTGCATCGCCCAGAAATATTTTTATGGATAAATTTATATACATACCTACATATGTTTATCATATGTAAAGAAATTTTATTGGTTCAAGAAATCATAAAACCTATATAATACTACCTTTTTATTCTTTGGTTGAACTTGCACTCACCTCTGCACTCTTCATAGCTTTAAGAATATTCCCCACTGTATCGGTAAAGGTGTTAACCAGGATTCTCCCCAACTTCTTGTACAAGGAACCCAAACATACCACAGCAGCACTGAAACAACATTTAAATTAGAAATCAGTCACAAGGGAAAAAAAAGGAAAAAAAAACTTAGACTATTAAAGGTGACTATTTAATTTTACCTTTAAAGGACAAAATTGCCCAGAATCGACTCCACAATTAAATCCTAAGGCATAACACTTGCATGAGTATCAAATATTTTAAAAAGATGTATCTTCAAATAATCTAAACCTCAGCCCAAAGATTCCATTCCCTCAAATTTTATGAAGTAATTTTTCATACAATTGACCTACATATATTATTAGATAATCAAAGATAATCTTAAAGATAAAAGATAAGTAAAATAGGAAATAATGTTCTTATCAAGTCTGAAGTCTGAAACCTGTATGGGAAGATATATCCTGTTATAAGCTAAAAGATCAACAAAAATTTCTGTAAAATAACTACTGTGGAACCATACATGGCAAACTGCCTTCTCTAAAATAACAGATGAAAAAATGAACTGAATAATACGTTGAAAAATTCTAAGCTGTTTTTTTCAGCTCAGAAGAGTATTTTTCTATATTGTAGTTACCATTAATTTTTACTAATAAGAACTAACAAATTTAAAGAACACCCAAGATGTGGAGAATTTAAAATCTCTTTTTCTTAAACACTCAACTGCTAAGATTTTTTGTATGTATCTTTAAACACTTTTTTTTAAATAGTTGACATATATTAGCTTCAGGTGTACAACACAGTGATTCGACAATTATAAACATTACAAAATGCTCACTACAATAAATGCAGTCACTATCCGTCACCATACAAAACTATTAGAATATTATGGACTATATTCCCTATGGTATGCTTTTCATCCCCATGACTTATTTATTTTTATAACTGTAAGTTTGTACCTCTTAATCCCCTTCACCTATTCCACCTGTCCCCCCACTATCCCCTACTTCTGGCAACCACCAGTTTGTGTTCTATATTTATGAGTCTTCAACTGCTAAATTTTTAGTGAGAGTTCTGATTCCCAAATCAAGACTTCAAAAATGCCTAAAATATTTTTTAGAACAGTCAGTGGAAAAATGTTAAATGTTTTTAAAAGTTAAATTTAAAAAAATGAGTGAAATAATTTGTATTCAGTTTGGGTACAAGTAGTTTGGGTTCTTTAGAGAAATGATACCACAAGGAAGCACTATTTTGTTTTATGTTCAATTTTAATATTTAACTTACAGTTTAGTGGGAAGATAACTTGGAGAATCATCTTTGCTACGAATAAGATCATTACATTTATCGATTGTCTCATAAACAGAGAACGTGTCTCCAATACTATAAAGAATTCCGAGATTTTTAGCCAGCAGTTTGCGGGTAGGAGGCCCTGGAGAGCTGTTCAACAAAGATAGGAGCTGTTCTACCAGAGTCTTCTGTTTCTCCCTTACATCACTCTAGAAAGGAAGGTAACAAAAAGACAATTCAAAGTCAACATAATTACATGTAATCTTCTAATACGATTTTTCTTTCATATATTTAAGAATTAAAAACTCTAGAAAAACGCAAAATTATTTTGACTAAAAATTACAGATCAGTTGGTGATGTAGTCATCTACACCACACGAACAGGTAGTTCGTTGCCCTGAGGATATCTCTAAAAAATAATTTCTGGGCCAATATACACTGGAGTCTCTGTAAAGAAAGACAAGGGCTCTATTTCTTCTAAATCTTTTTCTAGTGAAAGGTAGAGCAAAGTTGTATTATAACTATTAAGCCTCTGCCATATGTATATGTACATGAGCAATGTATAATCGATCACTAAAGCTGACCTTGTCATGAATGATTATTTGTTTTACTTAGATCTTTTTCTAAGTTTAGTGCAATTTTCTTTTTGCAAACTTATGCATTTAATGCCAGTAATGTTACTCCATTTTACTTGTCTGCTCTCTGAAAAAGGAGTACAGAGTATCATTACAGTAGTAACGGTACTCAGGTGATCACTAAGGTCTAAGCTTCTACAATGAAGTATTTGTCAGTGTATGGATTTTTGCCTTATTAAATTCCAAATGTTTCCATGAGTAGTGTCTTTGCACCGCTTTTGCATTGCATATGATATTGTGAGAATATCCTCATTTTTAGTAGATGTATGCAGAAGTATTTAGGTGTAAAACCACCTCACATGGCTTGGTAAATCAGTCAAATATGGCAAAACGTTAACAAATGCTGGATACAGGTGAAAATATGAGCGTGTCTTTTTTTTTTGGTACTTATTTCATAAGCTTAAAAGTGAATATGTTTACTAAAAGACTTTTCCAATTACATTCTCCTTAAAGACCTCACAACTTTTTAAAACTCCCATTACAATATTTAGCAATATCTTACACAAGGGCTTCATGCATATGAAGGTGAACAAGATAATGAAAATGAAATCTAATAAAATGTGGTTCATAGTTTATATTTTTATACATATTTTAAGTAATATAAAAAATATTGGCTGACTTCTTCCTGCTTTTTGAAAGAACTTCTTGTAATATTTCATTATAAACTCTCAATAAGGTATACCATTTGAAAGCTAATTTAGGTTATTCTGGGCAGAACTAGAAAAGCAAACCAAAAGAACTAAACATTATCCAGCATTTAAAAAAAACACACACAAAAACAGTTTTTGCAATTTTACCCACCCTGCTGGTTGCCAGCAAGAGCTTCTCCAAATATCTCAACCAATCAAAAATAAACTCTGCCCTCTGAACTTCACCTAGTTGATTATATGCTTCTTCATTCAGCAATAAGCTATGAGCTAATTCCATTCCTTGCAGAAAATTCTCCTAGCTGGTCACAATTCTTCTCATTAAACTTCAGTTGATATACCTAAGAAAAAAATCTGTATTAGAGGAAAAGAACATATTTTAAAAGGAGAGTAAAAAGGAAGGCAATCATAATACTGAATCTTCCACAGAAAGCACAAAAGCATAATTAAAGTGGCAATATTTTTTCTAATAGCTCTGGGGTGAAACTGGGAAATACCAATCCCAAACTCTTAACAATGACACAAATTCCACCTTTGACTCCTTTTTTAGAGAGCAGACAAAACAGACATTCAGGCATTATTCATATACAGATACAAAAACTTGCTAAACAGAAGAGAAATTTCATTAAAATCCTGAAAATTTTTAGGTTGGGCTATTCAAGTATTAGTTTTCCATTTTCTTTGTAGGATAAATACCCTTTCACTAAAATAAAATGAGTCATGAGTACATATCAACAAATGACCAAATATCCAGACCTCCTACTAAAATTCTATAACATATCTCCCTGGGCATATATTCTGTCCTTTACCTAGCAATTTAAAAGGACTTATTCCTATCAGCATCTGTTCCCCTAGCCTAATATTCTGTGTAGCTTGAAGCGAGGAGTTTTAGGAAAAAGTCGCATCTCTATCAGAATAGTCTCCTTATTTCCGTGAACCTTGTGAAAGCAAAGTCCTATTACTGAAGGTACTTGGATGGATGGTGCCCAGGGATTGTAGCAATAAAGATCATATCTGCTATGACCCAGATCCAAAGTAGCCTTCACTCCTGTTGTAGCAAATTAAAAAAGAGAAGATTTTGTTGTTTGTTTGTTTGAATTCATGAGCATGTCCTGGGCATACACTTTCCAGAACATAAATAACATGTAAGTGTACACACACACACTTGTAAGATGACATTCTGATTACAGAATCTTTTATTTTTAGGAGCATGGTCAAATTTATAGCAGTAAAGCAGCGTGTCTGCAACTCATTTTTGAATAAGTAAATCAATTAGCCATAAAATATAGTAAATGCTAACAGCTTTTTAAAAAAATTTTTTTTTGAAAGCAAAAGAGAGCACGAGTCGGGGAGGGGGAGAGGGGGGGGGCAGACAGACAGACAGATTCCAAAACAGGTTCCAGGCTCTGAGCTGTCATCAGAGCCCAACATGGGGCTTGAACTCACAGACCACGAGATCATGACCTGAGCGGAAGTCATACACTTAACCGAATGAACCACCCAACACCCCAAAATGTTAAGCAGCTTTATGTAGATAGTGGGTATGTGAACAGTTATTTCACTATTCTTCATTTTTTTCTGTATTTTTAAAAAGATCACAATAGAAAGTTGGAAGAATTAGTTAAGAAATGAAGAAACACACAAGCAGGATGCCGGGCTGGCTAAGTGGTAGAGCATGAGACTCTTAATGTTGGGGTCCTGAGTTCGAGTCACACTTTGAAGGCAGAGTTTACTTTAAATTTTTTTTTAAAGGGAAAAGTTGAAGAAAAAATACACAAGCTGGTTTTTAAAAAATAATCATCAGGGCACTGGGTGGCTCAGTCAGTTCAGCGTCTGACTTCGACTCAGGTCATGGTCTCACGGTTCGTGAGTTCGAGCCCCATGATAGGCTCTCTGTGGCTAGCACAAAGCCTGCTTTGGATACTCTGTCTCCCTGTCTCTCTGCTTCTCCCCTGCTCACACGCATTCTTTCTCTCTCTCAAAAATAAATAAACACATTGGGGCGCCTGGGTGGCTCAGTCTGTTGGGCGTCCGACTTCAGCTCAGGTCACGATCTCGCGGTCCGTGGGTTTGAGCTCCGCGTCGGGCTCGGGGCTGATGGCTCGGAGCCTGGAGCCTGCTTCCGATTCTGTGTCTCCCTCTCTCTCTGCCCCTCCCCCGTTCATGCTCTGTCTCTCTCTGTCTCAAAAATAAATAAACGTTAAAAAAAATTTTTTTTAAAAATAAATAAAATAAATAAATACATAAGTAAACACTAAAAAAAAAATCATCACTACTACTTACAGGAAAGACAACTATCATCAAGAACACTAAATAGGGAAGGCACCTGTTCAATAATGTATCAAAAATAAATTTGATGTATTATATAAAACTCCCAGCTAAGTAGAAACAGATAATTAGAATTGCATGGAAATACAGTCAGAATGCTACAGGTAATTAAACTAAGAGATATTAATACATAGCTAATATTCCCCCAAATAAATCTCAATCTTTTATAGAGAAGCCAAAGATGTATTAGAGAGAAGTAAAGATGTATTAGAAAAATCAGATGGGAGACATGGGGAAGGCTTTTCTTTCCTTTATTCATTTTTTACTCCCAGAGAGTTTACTGATATAAAATTATCTATAGTTTCAGATCATCAAAATTATTATAAACCTGAAAAAAGCCCCCTTAAGAGACAGTAGTCACAAACTGGTACCCTGTTGGCCAAATTTAGCTTGTAACTTATCGGTGGAAAAAATGACTTACTAACATTTAAATTTTAGATTCTACACAAAAACCTGGGTCCCTATCCCCATACAGCAACAAATGGCTGAATTTAAGAGAGGGACTCTCCAGCAGGCCACAGCTGCCACATTCACTTACATTACTTGCCGACTTCTTCAGGTTTTTTTTTTAATATATTTTTTTTAACGTTTATTTATTTTTGAGAGAGACAGAGACAGAACGCCAGTGGGTTAGGGGCAGAGAGAGAGGAACACAGAATCCGATATAGGCTCCAGGCTCTGAGATGTCAGCACAGAGCCTGATGCGGGGCTCAAACTCACAAACTGTGAGATCACGACCTGAGCTGAAGTCGGACGCTCAATCAACTGAGCCACCCAGGTGCTCCCAGGTATGTTAAGTTTTTAACTCCTACTCTTTATCTTGCTTGTGTCCCTCTGGTTTGGGCTAATATTCTAGATTCTGACTATGATGCTGCCCCAGAGCCCAAAAGACAGCTTTTACCAATCCATACCCACCAACCCAGTGTGCTGCTTTTAGCCATCTCGGTTGTCCCCTCCCAGTGAGTCCTGCCTGCCTACTGGATACCACCCATAACCTGTACTGACAGTCCTCAAAAAAAAGGAAAAAAAAGTAAATATTAGGTTATTTTTGGAAATGTCAATTTTAAAGAACAAGAACAATATAAACAATGGTGCTAACAAATTCACTTTTACAGAGACATGAAGTTTTAGATTCTTGCCTTAAAAACCCTCCTTGGGGAGCCTGGGTGGCTTGGCTGGTTAAGTGTCTGACTTTGGCTCAGGTTATGATGTCGCGGTTCATGGGTTCAAGCTCCGCATCAGGCTACCTGCTGTCAGCAAGGAGCCTGCTTTGGATCCTCTATCCCCCCTCTCTATCTGCCCCTCCCCTGTGCTCTCTCTCAAAAATAAATAAACTTAATAAAAAAAAATTTTTAAACCCTCCTTAAATTATCGAAGCCACCTGACCAAAATACACACAAATAATTATAAAGTTAATAAATACTAGAGAAACAATTTCTGGAAGACAACTTCTAAGTATACAGAAGATGAAAGGCAAGTTTGCACTCAATATCTATGATTGTATGAGGAAAAAATATTACCTCAATATCATAGAGAAAATTTCTTATAACCACCACTGCAAGTCAAAATTCTATCTTAAGAATCAAATTACCCTTTTTAGAGGTCATTAGGACTGCTGAAGAGACTTTTTTTTCCTTAGGCAGCAGCAATATTGTGGTGTAAAATGATCTATCAAGAAGCAAAATAGCTAACACAATGCAATAATAAATAATTCAGTAAAAAGCTTGAGACCATAAGCAGGGCACAGAGTTATCTCCAATGTCTTCAATACATTCCTCTCATAAATTACTCCTAAAAGTAAAAAATTCATCCAAGTAATCCCACATCTAAACACCAAAGTCTAAAATGCACCTGTGATCTCCACATATGCACTATCAATGGGATAAGCAAATGCTTTCTGCAAATAACAGATGTTCCTATCACTACCTGAAGTTTCACTTTAGGTAGACGAATACAAATGCAGTCAATCTACTACAAGTTTTAATATAATCACACCCTAGAACTACATGTATGTGGAGTCTGCTTATTTTTCTAATTTTCCCTTATTTCCCATTTTTATGTTTCTGTTGCAATCACAAAGTAATTAGTTTATTAAAAGTGAACATATATTACAATATATTTTTCAAACAACAATTATGCTACTTAAAAAAAATTCGTAAAACTACAGCTCCCACTGTAATGTTTGCCATTATTTTTGACAGAAGCTAACATTTATTGGCAACTTACTATAAGTGCTTTTACATTTTCTTGAATAATTCACAGAACTGTTCATGAGGCAGCTAGCTATTTTTAGATGAGGAAACTGGTAACTTTCCTCATCTAAAGTATGTAGGTAACTACATACTATCCTGCCACTCAAGCATTCAATCAAGCCCCTCAGATGCCTTCAAATCAAATTTTTAAAAAGCTTAGAACTTGTAGACAATTTGTGGATAGCATGGAACAAAAGACCATCGTACTGTTCCCTAAAAACTGAGCACCAAATTCCTTACTTTAATAAGTTTGAGAATCTAGGAATAAAAGTTACCCAAAAGATTTCTCAGGATATCTAATAAAGATTAGTGTGTACTATTAATCTCAATGAATAAAATGCAGTCTAAAGTATTAATCAAAATACAGCACAATGGTAATTTCCAGACCTAAGTAAGCTGTCTCATGGAGAAACAGTAACATGTACCTGTTATGGCCACTTACTCTGTATTTTAAAAATATACACATGAATATTACTTTACCGTCAAATATTATATATGCTAACATAAAACCAAGAGTTGAACTAAGCTTACAAATACCCTTCAATGCTTTTTAGACCGTACATTTCTCTGAGGCACTGTTTACTTCCTTTGTGATAACTGTTTGTCTTTTATGTATGCCAGATACTCCCAGTGACTCAGTCATAATTTTCATCCCTCAAGTCTATACTGAGAAAAGCAGGCACTGTGTACTAGACCTATGGCCCTAAGGTACAGTCCTACCATTCTAAGGCACTGTGGCTCTCCAAGTGGGAAAACCCCAGTAGAATGTCAACAGAATTGTATTAGAGGATAAAATTTTACTTAACCATTTCCCCCGATATTAACTTAACACATCATTTTATACTAAAATAAATATGCATTCAATATGCACTAGAAGGCAAAATTAATAGTGTTTCAAGATAAAACATGAAACTTCAGAGAAATTCTAAGCATGACAAACCTTTCCAGGCTTCTTTTAAAGAAAGTCACTCCTTTCTACTGGGAAGAATACTAGTTTAATGGAAAAGTTTAAGAACAACTAAGCTATTAACTTGAATTATATGAACTGCCATTTTTATAGGTCAAGAAATGGCTGAATATCAGCAAATTCATATGATACGATTTTTTAAAAATTTTTCTTAATGTTTATTTATTTTTGACAGACAGAGAGACAGAGCATGAGCAGAGGAGGGGCAGAGAGAGAAGGAGACACAGAATCTGAAGCAGGCTCCAGGCTCCGAGCTCTCAGTACAAGAGCCCGACGCAGGGCTCGAACTCACAGACCGCGAGATCATGACCTGAGCCGAAGTCGGATGCTCAACTGACTGAGCCACCCAGGCGCCCCCATATGATTCGATTTAAACAACATATTCAGTCTTCAAAGATTTGACTTAGTGTAGGAAAGTCTAATGTCTATAATCTGTCTAGTGTTCTCAAGCCAATGACTTTATTGCTCTAGAGTAATACATATGTATAAATATTGTTAACTGCTGACAGAAAGAGAAACCACAGGAGGCCAAATCTCCAAGGCCCCGGTTTGCTAGAGTAACTTACTCCAAAGCCATCTCCAAGAGAAGTTAATAGTCTTATCATGAAGGGCTAATTTTCCATCTGAAAATGAGTTAATGTCAAATTTACACAGGCAAAAAAGTTTAAGCACCTTCAACAATTTTTAGGATAACACAAAACAAAACAAAACATGTAGCATTAACATGATTTTCTCTATCTAGGGTTTAAAGATCTGTTTTGGTAGGGATGGGAACATATTTAAAATCATGGTTAAAATTTACAGGGAAAAAGAATCTTCTTAATCTTTTTGGTCCTTTTGTTTCTTAAAAAGATTCATTATATCATTTTGAAAAGGGAAAAGTGGAAAGATCACAAATAGTCAGAGACAACAACAAACAAAATAAGATACATCTGTTGGGTTTGCTAGTTTTTTTTTTCCCCCAGAGGATGAAAAGACCAATTTACAAAACCAACAAGCCACTACTCAGTAAATGAAACTAATTCCAGAATATATCAGGCCTTAAGTTTTGAAATATATCATACTTCACTTTCAGTTACTGTCCTTCCTTCAATTTTCACTTCTCCAAAAGATACCACAACAGCTTCAACACAGCCTCCAGTCTTTAGTTTCTCAGTTTTGTCCAAAAAGCAAAAAGTAAGCCAAAAAAAAAAACCTCCAGAATCTCCCACAATTTAGGAAACATACATAAATCTTAAAATCCAAACTTTTCCAAAAAACACAAAGCAAAACAGTAATTAGCATTACTCTAGAAAGAAGGTGGCTCATTCTATTCTGACCTAAATTAAGATTCTCTTTAACCTGTGATTCTGGCTTTGCAAAATTATAGGTCACAAAATAGCAACTCACAAGTTACAGAGCATGCTTACAATGTTGCCAGAGGGAGGCTGGTAAAGAAAAATGGAGGTCTTTTTGTAATCCTACTTTAAATATCTCTAGGCGTAGTCCTAAAGTTAGTTTGCTGACACAATGAACCACTGCACTTCACTGGTTTTAGGCTAAAATGGATACTGAAGAAAATCTTTTGTAATTTTAGAGTTCTTTAATACAGTTTTATCTTCATTATTTTTAAATCTTGTATTTATTCCATCTTTGAATGAAATACTTTGCTTCTTTCTAAATAAACTCAGTATTTTAAAATTCAGCTTAAAACAAAAATCTCTTCCAGACTTCAAGCTGCATTACAAAGCTGTAATCATCAAGACAGTATGGTACTGGCACAAAGACAGATACTCAGATTAATGGAACAGAATATGGACCCACTGACGTATGGCCAACTAATCTTTGACAAAGCAGGAAAGAATATCCAATGGAATAAAGACAGTCTCTTCTGCAAGTGGTGCTGGGAAACTGGAAAACAACATGCAGAAAAATGAACCTGGACCATTTCTTGCACCATACACAAAAATAAACTCAAAATGGATAAAAGACCTAAATGTAAGAAGCCATCAAAATCCTCGAGGAGAAGGCAGGCAAAAACCTCTTTGACCTTGGTAGCAAAAACTTCTTACTCAACATGTCTCCAGAGGCAAGGGAAACAAAAGCAAAAATGAACTATTGGGACCTCATCAAAATAAAAAGCTTCTGCACAGCAAAGGAAACAATCAGCAAAACTAAAAGGCAACCAATGGTATGGGAAAAGATATTTGCAAACAACACATCAGATAAAGGGTTAGTATCCAAAATCTATAAAGAATTTATCAAACTCAACACCCAAAAAACAAATAATCCAGGGAAGAAATGGGCAAAAGACAAGAATAGATACTTCTCCAAAGAAGACATCCAGATGGTCAACAGACACATAAAAAATGCTCAACATCACTCATTATCCGGGAAATACAAATCAAAACCACAATGAGATACCACCTCACACCTGTCAGAATGGCTAACATGAACAACTCAGGCAACAACAGATGTTGGTGAGGATGCTTTTTTGCACTGCTGGTGGGAATGCAAACTGGTGCAGCCACTCTGGAAAACAGTATGGAGGTTCTTCAAAAAATTAAAAATAGAACTACCCTATAACCCAGCAAGTGCACTACTAGGTATTTATCCAAGGGATACAGGTATGCTGTTTCAAAGGGGCACACGTACCCCGATGTTTATAGCAGCACTATCAACAACGGCCAAAGTATGGAATGAGCCCAAGTGTCCATCGATGGATGAATGGATAAAGAAGATGTGGTATACATATACTATGGAGTATTACTCGGCAATCAAAAAGAATAAAATGTTTCCATTTGCAACTACATGGATGGAACTAGAGGGTATTATGCTAAGTGGAATTAGTCAGAGAAAGACAAATATCATATGATTTCATTCATATGAGGACTTTAAGACACAGAACAGATGAACACAAGTGAAGGGAAGCAAAAATAATATAACAACAGGGAGGGGGACAAAACATAAGAGACTCTTAAATATGAGTATGGGCTAAATGGGTAAGGGGCATTAAAGAGTCTATTCCTGAAATCATGGTTGCACTATATGCTAACTAACTTGGATGTAAATTAAAAAAAAAAAAAAAAAAAAAAAAAACACAGTATTTTTTTAAAAAAAGTATTTCTCCTTTAAAGAAATAAAAACTGGACCTCTTTCAAAAAAAAAAAATCATTTCCTTAGGAAACCTTTAATGATTAATTCTCCTATTCTTTTACTGCTTCCTCTCAGTATAGCACTTTTTCCATTATATTTATGGTTCTTAAAATATATTTGGCTTCTGCAGCTATCACTTAGATGGCAAGATTCTTCTGGTGTTTTTCCAAATCATGATCCAAAAATCTTAACCATAATTACTAGATCAGTAGCATTATGGATAATGTTCTCTATTTCCAAATTTTTAGAGATTTTAAAACTTTTTAATTGAAATTCTTAATAACCAATAAATAAACTAAATTTCTGTTATAGATTACTAACTTTTAAAATTCACAATACTACTTGTTAGCATCATCTTGGTACTGTCACAAATGAGGAGGACACACGCATAAGCCTGCTGTTGTAGTTCCTGGCTATGTCTTTCATCTTCCTAAGAGACTCCCAAATCAAAAAATGACAATGATAGCTATTATTCATTGAGCTAGCAACTTTTTAAGTGCTTAAGTTACACCATCTCTAATCACCACAAGGAAGAAAGCAAGGAAGGTATTATTGGTCCCCATTTTATGGATAAAGAAATTATTAAGATGTCAGTAAATAGAACTGAGAGAATAAACCCAGGTCTGTTTGGCAACAAAGCTCATTCTCTTTCCTCAATGCCAGGAAGCCTTTCCACGGGGGGGGGGGGGGGGGGGGGGGGGGAGGGGGGAAGGAAAAACAGTGTTTTTACACGAAGATGTAAGAAAGAAAATGTGCAGAACAAATGGCAGGGGGACGGGGCAAGATCATTACTTTACATTTGGACTCCTCCACCTATTTCCCCTTACATCTTTCAGTAAATCACAAAATCAGTTTCATCTCCTACTTCCTCCAAGGATAAGGGGTCCAAACAATTAAAAAAGGGAGTGTTGGGAAAATAGCAAGGGGGGGATATAGGAGGAGATAGGTAAATTGTTAAAATTAAAGGCAACTAAGCATGTCAGAATAGCAGACCTATAATAATGCAGACTAGTGGTTCATGACTCTAACTGCTTTAAAGAAAATACCAAACCTGGGAGCCTGGGTCGCTCAGTGAGTAAAGCATCTGACTCTTGATTTCAGCTCAGATCATGATCTCACGGCTGGTGAGTTTGAGCCCCGCTTCAGGCTCTGGGCTGACAGTGCAGGGCCTGCTTGGGATCCTCTCTCTCCCCATCTCTCTCTGCCTCTCCCATGCTTATGTTCTTTCTCAAAAATAAATAAATACACTTAACAAAACAAAACAAAACCCAAGCCTAAAACAAATGAATCAGAATCTCTAAAGGCTGGGGTGCTGTAATAAATGGATTTTTCATTTAACTGCCACCATAAAATATCTACTAGCACTACTAATTTACAGATAAGAATACTGAGGCTAGATTACAATAAGGAGGATTTTATTTTATTTTATTAATTTTTCTTAAGGTTTATTCAATTTTGAGAGACATAGATAGAATGTGAGCAGGGGAAGGGCAGAGAGAGGGAGACACAGAATCTGAAGCAGGCTCCAGGTTCTGAGCTGTCAGCACAGAGCCCGACTTGCGGCTCAAATCCACGACTGTGAGATCATGACCTGGGCTGAAGGTGGATGCTCAACCAACTGAGCCCAGTCAAGATGGCTCAGTCAAGATCACGCGACTCTTGATCTTGGGGTCATGAGTTCGAGCCCCATGTTGGGGGCAATATTTACTTTAAAAAAATTATAATTATGAAAACTACAAGTATAGAAGCTTACACATTAAGAGAGGGTCCAAGAGGTAAAGCAATGTTTCCTAAAGTGTTCTGTAGAACAGTAACGCCAAAGGATGAGGCTAAGTGTTGTGTGTCTGGGGGCGGGGGGGTCCAAAAACTAAATTCTTTTGGGAAATGCCACATTGGCACTTTTCTTTCCGACAGAGAGTCTCCATAGGTGTAATATGGTAATATGTACTATATACTGCCAGGAGGGCATACATACATAGCATTTGATATTTTAATTACAGACCTCTCCCCAGACTACCTCTTTCTCTTTTTTTTTGGCCCCAGCTGGGAATGTTGTGAAACTAGTATTCTATAGAACACAATCTTTGAAACACTAATCATTAAATACTATAAAGCAAGAAATTTAAATATTCCTTTGTGTTCCTAAATCATTCCTTTGTATGATAGGATTTTTATTAGAAAACTATATAACAAGTCAATGTCACACCTACTTAAAGTGGCCATTTCTTTTTTTTTTTTTTTTTTTAATGTTTATGTATTTATTTTGAGAGAGAAAAAGAGAGAGTGCTAGCTGGGTGGTGGCAGGAAGAGAAGGAGAGAGAGAATCCCAAGCAGGCTTGAGCTGTCAGCACAGAGCAGGATGCAGGACTCTACCTCACGAACTGCGAGATCATGAGCTGAGCCAAAATCAAGTTGGACGCTTAACTGACTGAGCCACCCAGGCACCCCAAAAGTGGCCATTTCTGATTAATATTTTGAAGTATCTAACATTACATATTCTAAATATAAATAGACTCTTATCTACTTCTGGATTATGAATAAAGGGAGAAAAGATACTTTTAATTAACCTAGTATATTAATTCACATAAAAATGTATGTTACTCATATTTATAATTAAGTTTCACATCACACTCCTTCCAAGCTGAAGATGGTTTGCTGCCCCATGAATTTTTTTTTTTTTTTTTTGGAATTCTGAACATAAATTCTCATAAAAACTTAATCCATGTTTCTTGCCATATCACAAAAGGCTAACTTGTAACATGCCCATTCACAGCACTATCTTGTTTTAATATATAATGAAAATACATCAAGCATAGCAAGATTCCAAGAGTGTTTCCTGCAAACTGGCTAGGAATGAGGAGAATGCTGCTATTGCTGCATACTACAAGCCAACAAGAATGGCAGATACATGCAGCTCCAGGAACCAATGGAGAACACATCCTATGAGATAGAGCAGTTAGGATGACAGAGGAAAGACACAGGAGTTACAGGGAATGTATAAACTGGCATAAGGGGTGCCACAAGTGGGGATGAGGCATACTTTGCTTTCCTCCTCTATTTTTCTGAAGTGCTGCAGATTACTACTGTTCGGGATGAGAACAACGACAGAAACTGAATTCAGTGAGGGAGATTGCCAATGGGGGCCTTACTGAAGAAGTACTGCTGGCTCTGGCAACTCTGCCTCCAGATTACAAAAGAGAAACGCTTAAAGGATAAAGGAAGTATTGTGGGGGAGGGAGGGGGGAACTCATCTAGATGAGGGTCTTCTCATCTAGATGTAAATCAATAAGTACCAACAGTGTTAGTTTAGTCTTTGGATATTCTTGACAATTATCACTTTGTTCCACAGACCAACTCTTCCATCTCCCCCTGGGAAGACAGATTCCATTCTGGACACTGAGGAGTGACACATGGTAGATTTTAAGGTACAAAACTTATTCTTATCTCCCACCTCACTCATCTGAAAATAACTATCTAAACAATCCCACTACATGGTACCTCACTGAGATTCGAGTAACAAGAAAACAAAGTTTTGTGTGTATGTGTGTGTGTTTAAAGGATATACAGTAAATAATTGTTTCAAAGATCATGAACTTTACTGACCAAAGTCTCTTGGTCCCTCACAGCTTACTCATTTCAGTTTAGACATGACTTATCTGGATTCTAGCTAGGCTGGAATAGAGCACCATATTAAAAGTAAAGAAGCAAAGTCATTGAGATCAGGAAGAAGTCAAAACAGACTGCTAACAGTGATGGAAGTGACCAAAATACTATGTGATAAAGTATAGACATTTTAAAAAGCAGGGCAACACGAGACTACTAAGTACAAGAGCAAAGTGTGTGCAAGATGCCATTCATTATTTCTCTAGCTCAGTTGAGGCCAGGAATCCTTGACCAATTTTCCAAAAAACCCTATCCTTTTATTTACTGCTCATGCAATCCGTCACCTAGGACTTCTTGGGTTTAGCCATTAGACCCTGCCTGCCTTAGAGTCCCCTGTTTCCCCTCTGCAAACTGTTTGTGGCTCTCACATCAAAGTTAGCATTCACAGAATCACCCTTAATCCACACTATGGTCTGATACCTTGGCTTTTCCTCATGGCTCCCCACTTCTAATTCACAACATAGCTTATAGAATACCCAGCCTAGAATTTAGCTACATTTCAGAACTTCTTGGAGCCTTACTGGAGGGATTTTATTGGCAGACACTGCTTCTTACCCCATGCCAGATGCTCAGCTAAGCTCTTAACTTTACAAGTACATCTCCCTGGAACAACTCCATTATTACTCTGCCTTCTGACTGCTATCCTCATGGCCCCACCCAAGTAATATAGTGAACATACTATTACCTCTAATTCCCCAAGAGAGTTTGGGGCAGCACTCCATCAATCAAACTCACTGATATTTGTGCAGCAAAAGATAAAAACATACCCACACAAGGTGGGATTAAATAATGACTGTATTTAATAATGTTAAATACAAAGTAATGTTATATTTTGCTGCCAAATGAGTTAAGAAAAAAACTTTCCAGAGCCTTTTAGACACTGGAATTAAGATTTTGTACATGTATGTTTTTCTTTCTTTTTTTTTTTTTCTTTTCAGATCTCCTCCTAAAATATTTCAAATAATTTTGTTTCTGATGTTTCATAGGTAATCAACTTTCTGATAATTTTACTTAAAAAATGTTGTGGAAAAGTGAGGAATATTTTGCATATATACACAAAAACATGCATATGTTCATCATATAGATACCTACAAACACAAGAGAAAAGGATATAAATAGATGCTGTTGTATATTTACCCACAAAGAAGCATTATCTGGGCAGTAAGTACAACTATGTTACTGAAAAAGTACATACATAAAACATTTTATTTATTGAAATTAGAGCCATACTACAGTTTTAAGATTAGTGAAAGTGTATGCTCAGCTTCAAATATTTAGAATTATCACCCTGTATAAGTTTTCCCTCCTCCGTGTCACATACATGGCTCCAATTTCTGAGGCAGGTATCATAAACATAGGGCTTTAATAATGCTACTTTATTCTACTTTTCTAGAAATAATCATTTTGTTACTATTTTTAAAAAAGAGGACGGGGACCCCTGGCTGGCTCAGTGGGTAGAGCATATGACTCTTGATCTTGGGATTTTAAATTTGAGCTCCACAAATTGAGATTACTTAAAAATAAAATCTTAGGGGCGCCTGGGTGGCGCAGTCGGTTAAGCGTCCGACTTCAGCCAGGTCACGATCTTGCGGTCCGTGAGTTCGAGCCCTGCGTCAGGCTCTGGGCTGATGGCTCAGAGCCTGGAGCCTGTTTCCGATTCTGTGTCTCCCTCTCTCTCTGCCCCTCCCCCGTTCATGCTCTGTCTCTCTCTGTCCCAAAAATAAATAAACGTTGAAAAAAAAAAAAAAATAATAAAAAATAAAATCTTAAAAAAAAAAAAAAAAAAAGCCCAAGCATTCATGACTCATGATAGATGATCCTAAAAAGCATTGTTTTGTTTTGAAATGCAGAGATCATTAAACTAGTTTTCCAGGATTTAGAATAAAAGAATTTTAGAACAGTAAGAGGCCTAAACAAATCCAGTTTAATCTTTATTCTATTCATAAGATAATTAAGAAAGGCTCATAAAAGTTATAAATGGTCTCAATCCCCTTTCTGAAGTAAAGTGGGATGGAAAGCAGATACACTGCTTAAAATAAAAGTCCTTAAATTTTTTCCTTTGAGAATGTACTCATTATTTGCATAATTTTTAAAAATGTTAAGGTACTCTGGAGTATGTATTTCCTCTCATTAAAGGCAGATGCAATGATACACAAAGAGAAAGGAAGAGAAAAGTGACCTAAGACCCACAAATTGTAGTGGAGGAGCTTAACCTAAATTCAGGTATCCTTTCAGGTCAGAAGTCTTTTCCTATATTATAGTTAACTATATAAAATAACTGCATTCTAAGACAAATCCAACCTCCCATACTTTTTTCCAAAGGTCACTGTTCCTATGTTATAAACCCTGCCTGCTTCCCCATTAAAGAAAAGAAAATCGATGGCATTAAAATGCGTCTTACATCTAAAATCACTTTGTCAAAGAAACGCTTTCTAAAACATTTAGAAAATGAAACAAGATAATTCTCTCCCCACCCACCTAATGCTCAGCTCTAAGTAGATTTCTGCTCTCCTTGCACTTTAACCTCGCTAGCTTATCTTCCCCAAAAGTCCTGAACAGAACTTGTGGGCACATCTCCCCCCCCCCCACCCCACCCCCCACCCCCAGCGTCTCCTCCAGGCTGTGGGTTCCTGCAGGGTGCCAAGCCTACACATAAAAGATGCTGAATATTTGAATAAATGAACGTACATAAAAATAAGGTATAATTATGATCTTTAATGAAGGAGCTCCGATCACTGGACTCCTATTACAGGACTTGAAAGTTACGAAAATCATCTTAACAGCCAGAGGTACATTTATCGTCATTAGTCAGCACCGTAAAGTACTTAATGAAGTTTCTAAACACTTTTGTAATCACTTGAAATGACGTTTAGCGGGCCGAAGAGTACGGTAAGAAGAAACGTCTCCTCACACGATACAAATACTACCCCAGCAAAGACAGTCTTTCCTCGCGAGAAGGACTGGAAAAAGTTCTCGCGTAGAAGGGGATCCCTCTCGACTACGCTTCTGGAAACCCGCCTTGAGGGCGAGGCGCGGGTGCTCAGAGGACCTCGCCCAAAGCCCGGCTTGGGGCCCCGCTGCTAACCGACCTGGGGCGCAGCAGGCGCGCCACTTGGGCGGGTCCGGCCCGGCGGGCTCCGACCTTCCGACCTTCCCCGCACGCCCGGAGTCTCGGGCTCCCGCCGGCGGGCGGAGTCCACGCCTACCTGTTGTGCTCGGATAAAACCAGACTTTCCCGGAGCCGGGGGAGAGGACGGACCGCACTGGCCATTCAGCCGTCCTGGCGCCCCACTCCAGTCCCTCCTCGGCGGGCTCCGGCCCCGTCAGCCACGACACCGAATCCCCCCACCCATGCCCACGCCCAGGGTCCCGGCTTCCGTCACCACTTGGCAGCCGCGACCACCCCGGGGACCCCCAAGCCTCTCAACTCCCAGTGCAGGCCCGGGTGTGATATCCCTCCCAGTGGGCAGGCAGCCCGGGCACCGCCCCCTCGCGTCTGCAGCGCCTCCACTCGCAGAATCCCGGACAGCTCACCTTCGGGGCTCCCCCACGACTCAGCGCCCGTCCCAGTCCTGCCACGTTACCGGCTCCACAGCGCAGCAGGACAGCGCCGGGACTTGCCGGCGGCGGCGACTGCGAGACAGTGCGGCGGGACGGGCGCGCGCGGGGCGGAGCCGGAAAGCTCGGATCCGCGAGCACGGCCGGAGCCAGCGATTGGGAGCGCGCCCTGCGCCGCGCCGCTGATCCTAGGCCCCATCAGCCGACTGCCGAGCCATCGAACGCCCACTTTGGCAAGCGTGACTGCTCCACCGCCGAAAGAGCGATGGGGAGGCGGGGTGGGTGCTGCCCAAGTTGAGGCCAGGGCAGTAGCTTTGCAGTCGGGAGATTTGGGCCACAAGTATTTTTGTCTGTTGTTATCGCCAGCCAGAATCCCTAAGGGTGGCACTGGGGCATCTGAAGGCTAAGACACTGGAGCCTGCAGAAATTCAGGAAGGAGAGTACTGTGGGTGTGGATGGTGTTGTGTTAGACATGGAAGAGACCTTACGGAGCCTTGTAGTCCTACTCCTGCTTTTATAACCTGAGACTCTGGGGCCTGACAAAGCGTCTTACTCAAGGTCACAACCCGAGTCAGTGGCGGAATTGGGACTGACAGCTACCTGGCTCCAAGTCAAGTGCGGTTTTTCCAGTATACTCAGCGTTTTGAATATAATTTTCAGTTTTTATTTTGAAACAAGTCTCAAGCTTACAATAATGTTGCAAGTATGGGACAAAGAATATTTTGTCCTGAACCATTTGGGATTTAAGTTGCTGACATGATGCTAAATACTAAATACTTCAGTGTGTATGTCTTAATAAGCACCCTCAACTACACAATCACAATCTATCATAATCAAAACACTTATAGGATACATTGTTTGGCCAATTGTCCCAGTAATTTTCTTTATGGTAAAAGTATTCAGTTCAGAATCAAGCACTGTGTTTACTTGTCACGTATCTTTAGTTAACTTCAATATGGAAAACTTCCTCAGTTTTTCCTTGACTTTCATGTCCTTGACACTTTTGAAGATTCCTGGCCAATGATCTTATACAATGGCTTTCACTTTTCATCCGTCTGATGTTTATTTATGATTAAAATCAGGGTAAATGTCTTTGACAGGACTGTCACAGAAGTAACACTCTGTTCTTCTCATTGTATGGTCGGATGCTTGGTTCCTCACCCTGTTTTGAAAGCATAAGCAGAACTATAGTTGTATTAGTTGCATTATTAACTTAGCTGCACATACTGTTTTGTTTCCTATTTATGTTTTATGTACCTCTTATCAATCATTAATTTTGGCTTTTCCACTCCTATTGCCTGTTTACCCACTGACTGTAGAAACCTAATGGGGACTCAACAATAACATTTGTCTTGAAATTATCTGACATACCAGATCTTACCAGGTCTCAAATAGCGCCCATTGTCCAGAAGAATGCATATGTCCAGATTGTTTCAAGCTCCCCTCCCTTCAAGGTGTCAAGAAATCCTTCACCCTCCTCTCATGTATTCACCTGCTTCCCCAAACATATATAAACTGTCTCTAAGCTAAACAGGACACAGCAACATTGGGATTAATCCTCTGCCTTCTCCTTGGGCTGCCTTCTGATAGTAAAGCTTTCTTTGCTTCCAAACTGGTGTCTAGTGGCACCAGGCTGGCTCAGTTGGAAAAGCATGGGACTCTTGATCTTGGGGTTGGAAGATTGAGTCCCACGTTGGGTGTAGAGATTAAATTAAAATTAAAATTAAAATTAAATTAAAAAAAAAAAAAACTAGTGTCCAAGACATTGGCTTACTGCAAATCAGGTGAACACACAAATTTGAGTTTGGTAATGTTGCATCCTATCAAGCGGCATATTTTAATTAGTCACATTATTGATGTTTATTTTAATAAAGCAGTATCTTCCAGGTTTCTCCACTACAAAGTTATTTTTTTTCCTCTTTGTAATTAATAAGTATTTGGGGGTGGAGATTCTTTGAAATTATATATTTTCTCATCAAAATTTTAATTTATTTTTATCACTGTAGATTCAGAGTTTCCTATTAAATGGGTTATAAAATGTTTCTATCATTATTTATTTTGATGTTCAAATTGTCCCAAGTTTGGTCAGGGGGAGCCCCATTCATGCTGGCTTCTATGTCTTTGTGTATTTTAAATTCTTTTGCAATATTTTATTGTAAAATATTTTTAAAATGCAGAAAATTTCAAAGAGTTTTATATACCCATATACCCACCAACCATATTCTACATTAATATTTTACTATTCTGCACCTATTATTCTTTGAGCACTCCCTTATTTTCTGGCACAATAAGCTGTTCTAGGCTCTTTTTGCCCCAACCCTGGATGCAGCCATTTATCGAGGAGTCCTGGCTCCTTTTAGTGGACAATGGTATTTAGAAGCACTAGGTGTGCTCACTGCTCTTGGGGTATCACTGCTTAGGCTGTCTTCATGGATGCAGCTAGGGAATGTTTATACATTCCTACAGTCCATCTATATATGTATCTATATATGTATACTCACACTCATTTATAGCTATATATCTTTGACTAACAATATATTTTGAAAAACCATATGTTCACAGTAATACCTCCAATCCAGCATCACACAGTTTATTCCAGTTTTCTCTCACATTTGTAACTCCTTTCTCCTACAGAGAGAGACCTGGATCCTATTATCCTTGAGATATTTACTTGTTTGAATACCTCCTCTATATTTAAGCAATCACCCATAGCTGCCATCTCCCCCTTTGGAGGATGCTGCCCTTACCCCACTATGATTCTGAAACTCCTGAATTAGCCACTGCAAGCCCCCCTACTTTCTCTTTTCCTTACCCCTGCTCTTAAACCCTGTGCCAGTGCCCAGTCCATAAGCCCTCACCACTCCGCTCAGGCTCTACTCCTTGCCAAGCATTCCCCTAGGCATCCTTTTCCATTCACTTGATACATATAGACACACACACACACACACACACACACACACACACACACACACACATTCTGGGTACTGGGTACTGTAAATTATCCTGAGAAAGTTACAAAAGTATTATAGATCCTAAAGGAGAGAGTAATTACTATGAAGTCCAGTTAGGAGGCTCATGAAGGGTTTAAAGAAAAAGATGTCATTTAAAATGGGCTATGGAATGCCTGGGTGGCTCAGTTGGTTAAGTGACCAACTCTTGATTTTGGCTCAGGTCATGATCTCATGGTTTGTGGGTTTAAGCCCCACATCAGGTTCTGTGCTGACAGTGTGGAGACTGATTGGGATTCTCTCTCTCTCCCCCTCTCTCTGCTCCTCCCCCAAATAAATAAACTTTAAAAAAATCTTTTTTAAATCTTTTTCAACATTACTCATTCTGAGAGATAGAGAGAGACAGAGTGTGAGTGGGGGAGGGGCAGAGAGTAAGGGAGACACAGAATCTGAAGCAGGCTCCAGGCTGAGTTGTCAGCACTGAGCCTGATGCAGGGCTGGAACTCACAGACTGCGAGATCATGACCTGAGTCAAAGTTGGGCACTTAACCAACTGAGCCACCCAAGTGTCCCTAAAGAAATTTTCTTTAATGGGCTTTGAAGGATGCATAAGAATGAATGAGTAAAACGTATGGAAAAAATCCTGGAAAATAATTTGAGCCTAAAGCAGAGAAAGTAATTCATTTCAACTGAGTATGTGGTACAAAAATAACACCAGAATTTTAGAGCTGGAAGGGATATTATGTATCATTGAGTCCAACTACTAGTTTTACAGAGGATTAAAAGATGATTCAGAATTTACAGCTTCAATGATTAAGAGAATTAACTCAGAGGGAGGAGTCAGTTTGAAAGGGTAAATAATGCATTTAATTGTAAACATGTCACATTTGAATAGAGCATTTAAGAAGAAATGTAGGACTACAGCTTTGAAGAGGGGTCAGAACCAGAGATCTAGTTCAGGACTTTTCCATAAGGAGCTGACGGCTGACACAGTGAAAGAGAAAATAAAGAGAGAAAACAAGAAATCTAGAACGCTGAAAAACAAGTTTGTTTTTAATCAAATAGAAATGTGTTTCACCTTTCAACTTCCATTTTACTTTGTTCAATCTCATGTTGAGATTTTGAGTCACAATAAAGAGGAAGCTGTGTTATAATCAGCAGAAAGAACACAGCTTTGGAATTAGGTGTCTCGTGTTCAAATCCTAGTTCCACCACTTAGTAGGCATGACCTATCACCTCTTTATATCTTTAAAGCTCAGTTTCCTCCCTTTATTTTTTTTAACGTTTTTTATTTATTTTTGGGATAGAGAGAGACAGAGCATGAACGGGGGAGGGGCAGAGAGAGGGAGACACAGAATCGGAAACAGGCTCCAGGCTCCGAGCCATCAGCCCAGAGCCTGACGCGGGGCTCGAACTCACGGACCGCGAGATCGTGACCTGGCTGAAGTCGGACGCTTAACCGACTGCGCCACCCAGGCGCCCCTATTTTTTTTAACATTTATTTATTTTTGAGACAGAGAGAGACAGAGCGTGAACGGGGGAGGGGCAGAGAGAGAGGGAGACACAGAATTGGAAGCAGGCTCCAGGCTCTGAGCCATCAGCCCAGAGCCTGACGCGGGGCTCGAACTCATGGACCACGAGATCGTGACCTGAGCTGAAGTCAGACGCTTAACCGACTGAGCCACCCAGGCACCCCATCAGTTTCCTCCCTTTAAAATGAGAATGTCTCCTTTCTGAGGTGTGCTGAAGATTCAAGACACAATAGAAATAACTAGCATGCTGTCCATTGTCGAATGATAGCTAGCATTATCAGGCATTTACCTCATTTCTCTGTTCCAACTTATTCCAGCTTGTTAACTCAGTTGGTGTCACTGTCTGGCACAAAGAAGCCTCCCATCTGGTATTTGTTGAAGAAATCAGAACTGTATATATTTTCTATTTTTTTAATACTCATCACTATAATGCACTATATTATATCTTCTTGGCTTTTTATAAATGAATCACTTCAATAAATGATGCATTCTTATAAATAGAATTGTTGGTATTTAATGATGTATGTAAAAATTATGAAGTAAATCAGTAGTTACCCATTTGCCTAGCTATGTGATATCTTGGTTTAATTTACTGTTCAAACACATCTGATACAAATGACTCTAGGTTCCAACCAGCACACATTTGGGAAATTAAAAATGATAGATTACCTAAGATTGCCTCTACCGGGGCACCTGGGTGGCTTAGTTGGTTAAGTGGCGAACTTCGGCTAAGGTCATGATCTTACAGTTTGTGAGTATGAGTCCCAAATTAGGCTCTCTGCTGTCAGCATAGAGCCCACTTTGGATGCTCTCTCTCGCTCGCTCTCTCTCTCTCTCTCTCTCTCTGCCCTTCTCGTTCTTGTGCCAAAAAGATGGCCTCTACCCCTGAAATTATAAAATTCAATGATGTTAGTGTTAGAACAGCATATCTAAACAGTGGACTCCAGTGCACCCATGGAACTCTAGGGAACTGCTCTAAGTTGTACTCCTCAAGAGGTTAATAGGTATTCTTTTAAACAGGCATTCTTAAAAAAAAAAAAAAAAAAAAAAAAAAACATTTATTTTGAGAGACAGAGAGCATGAGCAAGGGAGGAGAGAGAGAGAGACAGAGAGAGAGAGAATCCCAAGCTGGCTCCATGCTATCAGTGCAGAGCCCAATGAGGGGCTTGATCCCATGAATCACGAGATCAGGACCTCATGAGCCAAAACCAAGAGGCAGACATTCAACTGACTGAGCCACCCAGGCGTTCCTAAAGACACATTCTTAAGTAAATTTAAGAAAAATTATATGTTAATATAGCCATCTCCTAGAGAGGCATCATACATATTACTATGCTGCTTTTCATGTAATGTTTCCCAAGCTTACTTGGCAATGGAATAGATTATATTTTTTTAATGAATGCATAATAGTATCTTTGAGAATTAGTGTTTCTTTGGAGCAGACTTTGGGAAATACAGCTCTG
Source organism: Panthera onca (assembly GCF_046562875.1). Taxonomy (NCBI): domain Eukaryota; kingdom Metazoa; phylum Chordata; class Mammalia; order Carnivora; family Felidae; genus Panthera; species Panthera onca. The sequence continues at coordinate 80,996,475 of NC_138344.1, forward strand.
GAAATTTGTTATTAGTGATCCACTCAGTCATGTCAGGTTGCTCAGTGTTGATGAAACCAGGAAATGAGCAGACTGGAGTGTACATGTGGCAAGCTCATGTCACAAAACTCATGGGTTGGGTGCAGCTTCCTCTCTGTCAATTTCAACATGCTCAGAAGCCTGAAACGACACTGATATTCCACTCCAACAAAAGATCTGTGGGTTCTTTGTGATACAGCTTTCTATTTTTGGTCTATCAAGCATTATTTGTCAATGTAATGCTGAGCTTGCTGTAATCCGTGACAGCTTCTAGCACTAAATTTCCAATAAGAACTTTTGGCCGTAGGTAGGATTTTCTTCAGTAGGCAAACTACTACTATAAATATTCAGCCAAGAAGTGCTACTTACAACATAGCATAGACCTTGATCTATGATCGCAAGTGAATAATAGTAAACCATCTAACCTTGAAAGAAGCAGTTAAACTCAGGACTAGTGCTTCTAAGCAGGAATATTGAGCAAATGTAGATTTGTAACTATGCATTCAATAATACTTTATACAAGAAACTACTTGCAATTATGCTCATACTTGACTAGGACACCTAAAGTCCCTTCCAATTCCTCATTCTCTGATTAGATTAAGAAATACTGTGTTTTACATGTGCATACATTTTATGGTTTTGTTCCAATGTTGCTGCCATATATTTTATAAGCAAGCCATTTAATCTCTTTGGGCATTAATTCCCCCCTCTGGAAAATGAGCATGTATATTATAAAGTCTCTCAGATCTCTTCCAGTTTTAAAATTCAAATATTCTGTTATTTTTACAAAAACCCCTTCAAGGTAAATAGAATAGCTATTATTTGGAAGGAGTAGAAACCAAAGCCCAGAATAGTTAGGTAATTTGTCCATGTTTGGAACAAGATTCCAGAAGTAAGGTTTTATTTTATTTTATTTTTTAAGTTTATTTATTTTGAGAGAGAGCATACAAGCGTGAGAGGAGGGAGGGGCAGAGAGAGAGAGAGAGAGAAAGAGGAAGAAAGAGAGAATCCTAAGCAGGCTCCATTCTGACAGCATGGGGGAAGACTCAGGGCTCGATCCCATTGTGAGATCATCACCTAAGCCAAAACTGAGAGTTGGACACTTAACCGAATGAGCCACCCAGGTGCCCCTAGAAATAAGATTTTAAAACTAGGCCTTCTGGGCATCTGCGTGGCTCAGTTGGTTAAGTGTCCAACTCTTAATTTTGGCTCCAACTCCTTTTTTTTTTTAGTGTTTATTTATTCTTGAGAGACAGAGCATGAGTGAGGGAGAGACATAAAGAGAGAGGGAGACAGAGAATCCAAAGCAGGCTCCAGGCTCCAAGCTGTCAGAACAGAGCCCAACACAGGGCTTGAACTCACAAACCACGAGATCATAACCTGCACTGACATCAGACTCTTAACTGACTGAACCATTCAGGCGCCCCTTGGCTCCAACTCTTAATTTTGGCTCACAGTTTGTGCTTACAGCAGCATGGAACCTGCTTGGGATTCTCTCTCTCCCTTTCTCTCTGCCATTCCCCTGCTCAAGCTCTGGTGTTCTCTCTCTCTCTCTCTCTCAAAATAAATAAATAAACTTAATTAAATAAATGCCAGGCCTTCTGGATCTTTGATATCTTTTTCATATTATCACCGTACCACACATATTCAGAATTGTACAAAATATATCAAATTAACAGCACTTTTAAAAGTTTTTCTTTTACACATATGTAGTCATATTTATTTTAAAATATTATTATTAACATCATTAAATATTAGCTTAAAAATATGACTTTTAAAACTCAAGGAAACAAAAACATAACCCCACTACCTCCACATGAGAGTCATTTTCATTTATTTGGTTTTCATTTATTTGGTTACTCACATGTCTAAGCAAAGCCATATCATATGGAACATCGAATTTGTATTCATAGTCATTTCATTACTAATGGCCATATAAACATCAGTTCCTGGTTATAACATTACTAGCATTTAGTCACATGGACCTGAGAGGAGAGGGAAAAACTACCATCTCCTACTTGTAGGTAGGTGTAATTGGCAAGGAGTGAAGAGGGCCCAAAATGACTCTGTAGTTTGCTATTATACTCCTTTTCCCTCGTTTCTGGCTTTAGAATCTCATGATTAGAATCATTCTTCTGGTTTTCAGAACATAAGGAAGGAGACTTCAGGAAGTCAAGGTTAACATGCTCTTACCTGGGTTGGGAGAGAGAATCCTGGAGATCTCTTCTGGCATATTCCTTTAATACAGTTTCACCTTGGAACATGGGGAGACTGTGACCCTGAAGGAATGAGCATCGGGACAGGAAGGTTTCTATGGTGAGGGGGAGTATTGGGCAGCAACAAACCTACAGTAGCCAGGGAAGGAAGGTTCTGGATGATGGGATCTAGAGCAGATTCCAGGAAGAGGGGAGGAGGTGTCTGTGGGGAATCAATAAAAATGGGGCTGAGAGGAATTAGATGAGAGTTTTTGGTCAGCTTGTCAATTTTTCCCTGCCAGAAAGTTCCTGATGGGAACCACAGGAAGCACCATCATAAGCCAAATTAATCATGAAGTTAATCTATCAAGGTGAAGGAACAAAATTTAATGTCATTAGCAGCTTGGTTCTAAAAATGAGCCAAAACCCAAGGAATTGGATAGGTCAAGCCAGAGCTAGGACTGAAAGGAGGGCTATTATACTAAATATTACATAAATTATAGACTTCAGCTGCAAGCACTTTAGTCAAGTAAACTGTTTACCTATAGATATGTACCTTAAGAGAATTTAGTGCTTTAATTTTTTAAAGTTTATTTATTCATTTTGAGAGACAGAGAGAGAGAGAGAGAGCGAGAGAGAGAGAGAGAATGCGAGTACATGAGCTGGGGAGGGGCAGAGAAAGAGGAAGAATCCGAAGCAGGCTCTGCACTATCAGTGCAGAGCCGGACTCAGCACTTGAACTAACAAACTGTGAGATCATGACCTGAGCTGAAGTCAGGAGTCAGAGGCTTAACGGACTGAGCCACCCAGGGGTCCCTTAAGTCCTTTAATTTAGGGAGATTTCAGCCTATATAAATAGCATAGAAGGCATCCCACCAAAACCTTATTCATAAATTAGAGGCATATGAATGTAAGAACTCATGATGGATAATTATCTACTTAACAATGAAATATATTGGAATAATCATAAAAGATAACATGATAATATTAAGATCCAAAGAGTTGTTGTAAAATTCATAATCTAAGATTATTTGTGTAACTCAAGAAATTGAACCTACCCAGTAAAAGGACAAAACTCCACCTGGTTGATTAACAGTATTCTTACTGAATTATCATATATGAGGAAAAACTATATACAATATTATAAAACATACTTATGAAAGTTCATATCAGTTACTGTGTTTATGAATACAAGTCTATTACTAACTTCTTTGGGACACCTTATTCTTGAAATAACTTCTAATAAAAATTAGTTTATATGTCAAACTTCTTGTTTAGCTATAAACTTAGAAGAGAGAACATTATCTAGATGCAAATATTTAACTGACCAGTATGAACAATAACTCAAAATTAAATTAACCATATAATATGATTATGGTAATCAGTGGAGCCAGAGTCATAGATCAGGAAGAAAAAGAAAAATGTTAATAATATGGAATACAATTATATACTCTTGAACTCAATTTGCCAACCTACCGGCATTCACAGACCAGAGCACAAATCCATTTATAGACTATACTTGCTCATCTTAATAATATTTTATTGACTTACACATTTTCTCCTTTTGTCTGCTTCCTCTCCCTTACACTCCCTGAGATCAAAATAAAAAAACAATTTCTTATATATTTATGATAAAATGTTAAGCCTTAAAAAAAGCAAAAGCAAAATATAAAAGCCCTTTATAACTGAACCATGTTAAAATATGTGTCTGGTTATGAACAAAGATTATAAGGGAACAAATAAAAATTAAATTAGTGTATTTGAACAATGAGATTACAGGGCTTTTTATCTCTTCAATATTTGTAATTGCTTATTTTGCTTTTACAAAAAAAGAAAGAAAGAAAGAAGGAAAGAAAAGCATTTTTTAAAAAATATTTTTTATTTATTTTTGAGAAAGAGACAGAGCACAAGCAGGGGAGGGGCAGAGACAGAGGGAGACAGAATCCGAAGCAGGCTCCAGGCTCCGAGCTGTCAGCACAGAGCCCAAATGCGGGACTCAAACTCAGGAACTGCAAGATCATGACCTGAGCCAAAGTCAGACGCTTAACTGACTGTGCCACCAACGTGCCCCAAGAAAAGCATTTTTTGAAAGTTTTCTCTTTGTAATTTCCTGTTGCTACTTTCCCCCTTTGAAAAGTACCTGACACATATTATGTGCTCAACATACATTAGATGGGTAAGTATACAAAATGGCAACTACAATTGCTGGCATATTTCCTTTAAGAGATGCCAAATGATGGCACTGGATATGTTGAGGTAAGCATAAAATAAATCAGTATTTACTCAACCACCTGCTCAGGGGCTTCTAATTACCTATCCTTGAGGTTGTCATTTGTAGATTGTCCATATAATTTGTTGTCTACCAGGACACTTTTGAGAGTGAAAAGCATAGCTATTTATAAATACACTGGGTTCTTATACATGGCATCTAAAATACAAGCAAGCAAAGAAAAAGATAAATTGGACTTCATCAAAATTAAAAACCTTTGTTATTCAAAGGACATTATCAAGGAAATAAAAAGACAATCCAGAAAATGGGAAAAAATGTTTGCAAATCATTTACTGATTAAGGTCTACTATCCAGAATATATAAAGAACTCTTGTAATCAACAATAAAAAGACAACCCAACTAAAATGTGGAAAAATAATTTGAATGGGCATCTCTCCAAAGATGATATACAAAAGAGGAATCAGCACCTATAAATACACTCAAAATTGGTCATTAGGGAAATGAGGAAAACCAAAATGACATACCACTTCACAGGCACTAGGATGGCTATAAAAAAAAAAAAAGAAAGAAAGAAAGAAAATAGCAGGTGTTGGTGAGAAAGTGGAGAGCCCTGATATATTGCTAGTGGGAATGTAAAATTGTGCAGCTGCTTTGGAAAACAGGCAGTTTCTCAAAAAGATATAGTTACTGTATGATTCAGCAATTCCACACCTAGGTATATAATCAAGATGATTGAAAATATATGTCCACACAAAAACTTGTACTTCAGTGTTTATAGCAGCATTACTCATGATAGCTAAGAAGTAGAACAAGGTAAATGGCTACCCATTGGGTAAATGGATAAACAAAAATGTGGTATACCCATACAATGGAACATTATTTAGTCATAGAAAGGAATGAAGTTCTGATACATGCTGCAACATGGATGAACCTTGAAAACATTATGCTTAGTGAAAGACACCAGACATAATAGGTGAAATATTATGATTCCATTTATAAGAAATTTCAAGAATAGGCAAATCCATAGAGACTAAAAGCAGTTGGTGTTTGCCAAGGGTTTGTGGTAGAGTGGAAATGGGGAGTGAATTTAATGGGTACAAAACATCTTTTTAAAATGAAGATATTCTGGGGGCCACCTGGCTGGCTCAGTCAGAAGAGCATGCGACTCTTGATCTAAGGTTGTGGGTTTGAACCCCATGTTGGATGTAGAGATTACTTAAATAGATAAACTTTTAAAAAAATTAAAATATTCTGGAATTAGATAGTGATGATATACAACTATTGCAATATGCAATATTGAACAAAATTGTGAATATTCTAAAACCCATTGAATAGATACTTTAAAGTGGTGAGTTTTATAGCATGTGAGTTATATATCAGTAATAAATACATACATAAACAAACAAACAAATAATCAGGCTAGGATAATGGGGTGAACTGGAATTGAATTATGCTCATTGCAGATCAGGCATTCAATGTATTTCCAATCCTGAAAGATAAATAAATACTTGGAAAAAGTTGGGGTTGGAGAAGATGCCTAAATGTTTTTTCCCCAAAACAAAATGTTTAAACTTGAAATCTAAAACTTTTTTTAAAAAATATTTTTATCTTATTATTATTTTTTTAATGTTCATTTTTGAGAGAGAGAGAGAGAGGCAGATCACAAGTGGGGAGGGGCAGAGAGAGAGGGAGACACAGAATTTGGAGCAGGTTCCAGGCTCTGGGCTGTCAGAACAGAGCCCAACCAGGGGCTCGAACTCATGACCTGAGATCATGACCTGAGCCAAAGCCCGAAGCTTAACCGACTGAGCCACCCAGGTGTCCCTGAAATCTAAAACTTTAAAGGAGATGCTACACTAATAGTAAATAGTGCTTCTAGATCATCTCCATTTTGCTTCATCTCTCCTGGACAATATTGAGGCACAATTAGTGTTTTTGTTGTATTAACATCCCTTCCCTCTCTCCATTTCTTTTGCTTTATCTCTGACAAAATATTCAGCGAAAAATTAGCACTATAATTCCATTGTCATTTCTTCTCTCACCTCCCTGCAACTCTTGTGTACTTCCCAATGCCCTGTCCCTTCATTATGTGAGTCCCTCTAGCCACTTTTCTTTTATCTGCTCTCTTTCCCATACAACTTAGCTTGCTTATGCCCCTATTGATCCCACTTTATCTTCTAAAGTACCATCCTAATTGCTAATAAACTTTTCTGGACTGTTAACCTGTCCCTAACAATGTTGTGATTTCTTTGCCATAATGGAAACCCAACTTCCTCTGGACCACACAGCTCCTTTTAAGTGAAAGTGATTCCTATTTCAAGACCAGAAAATGGAGCTGACATTTCCCTGGCTGTATCAGGGTGTTCAGACTAGTTCTCCTATGCTCTTCCTGTGAAGTTCACATTCTTTTGAAACATTACTCTTTCCCCATACTCATCTCTGTCTTTTGCTGACCTTCACATTACACTCTCACAGTGATTAAAGATTTGGGCACAGGGTTAAGGGCATTTCTCTCTGTTCTGAGTTTTAACATTCTGGTTACCTTTATTGTCCAGACGAGGTAGTCATCCAATATACTACCTTTTAAATTCCTTGACACCTCCACTGCAACTACACATTCCCATGGTCTCATCCCAGATCTTTTTTGACTCATAATGGCTCTACCTCAAAGGTCTCATGCTGTGACCAGTGTCTAATCCTTCCACATCTCCCTAACTCTCTTTGAACTTCCCCTGCTAATTTCTTTCCCTTCTAGTCTTCTTGACCTCTTCCCTCATCTAATCTGTTAACTCCTTGCTGATTTTATTATTATTATTTAATCTTTTCCGTGTGCTCTTTGGTTTATGAGGTCAGTTGTTTCAACTATTTTCCTACTTGCACTCCCAATTCCTTCCTCTCCATGACCATAATACACTGTATCTCTCCTGCCAATCCCTAAATGAGGGTCAACCCAACCATCTGCTTTTTCCAATATGCTCTTGGACTGCCACAAGAGTTATATAACTCTGCTTTCTAATTTGCTGCATTATTTATGATTTCTAGGCTCAACTAGTTGGCTCACTTACCCAATTCCTAAAGTGGCTATGTCAAACACTCACTGCGGTTCTTCAGCCACTACCCCATACCATCTTCCTCTCTCCCAGATAATCAGCCTTATATTTTATAGCAAAAGTAGAGGGCATGATTAGAACTCCTCCACTCCACAGATTTTTCCTCTTACCTCAGAGGATATATGAAGTTTTCCAAAAACATCTTTCTACCTATGCTTTTGATATGGGATTTTGCTCCATAAGCCTCCCTTTTTTCCTTCAATTTCTCTTCCTACTTCCTCAAAAAACATGCTCAGATTTTCTGCGTCTTAAAAAAATCCCTTAATACTGTCTTCATACAAAACTATAGTTCTGATTTCTTTTATCCGTAACTTCCTTGAAAGAGTTGTCTATACTTTTATTTTCCAAATTCCTATTCAATCCTCCAGATATTTGGTTTACATAATTCCAAGGAATCTGTATTCAGTAATGTTCACTAACCTCTTAATTGTCAATTCCAACAGCTTTTTAAAAGTTTTTTCCTATTTGTCCTCACTTCTGGATTGGATATTGTTTACTACAACCTACTTGAATAGAACTTCTTCCTTCTCATGGATTCCATGATATTATACTCTTAATTTTTCTGCTTCCTTTCTTCGCACCCTTTGTTAGCCTCTTGGTGGCATCTTAATCTGCCTGTTACTTAAATATACAGCTTACTACTATTTCTTGACATATTTTTTTTTCTTTTCTTTTTTTTTTTTTTTTTTTTTTAGAGAGAGAGAGGGCACAAGTGAGCCAGGGTGGAGAAAGAGGGAGACAGAGAATCCCACGAGGGCTAGAGAGAGCGAGAGAGAGAGAGAGAGAGAGAGAGAGGGGAAGCAGGGCTCACCCAAAGCGGGACTCGAATTCACAAACCATGAGATCATGACCTAAGCTGAAGTCAGATGCTTAACAGACTGAGCCACCCAGGTGCCCTCTTGACATCTTTTGTACACACTCTTAGACAATGTCCTCCATTTCAGTGAATTTTTTTAAAGTTTATAGTTCAGTGGTTTAAGTATACTCAAATTTTATATTTGTTACCCAAAACTGTGTACGTAGCAAGTCTAACTAAATTCTTATTTAAAAGACTATGCCTTTTGGGGCGCCTGGGTGGCTCAGTTGGTTAAGCATCTGACTTTTGATTTTGGCTCAGGTCATGATCTTGCCGAGTTCAAGCCCCACATTGCACTCTGTGCTGACAGTGTGGAGCCTGCTTGAGATTCTGTCTCCTGTCTCCCTCTCTCTCTGCCCCTCCCTGTTTGCTCTCTCTCTCTCAAAAATAAATAAACATTTAAAAGACTATGCCTTTTGAATTCTGAGCGTATCTAATGAAGAACTCCTAGGAGAACTAAAGTCCAATATTCTTTCTACTGATTACTATGTAATTCAGGATGAATCACTGTTGTAAACTTAATGGTTAGGTATCTTGCAATACACGTATCGGTACACTTATGTCTACCACTGCTTTTCACATACTAAGTGGTATCTGGTTAATTAAATAATCTCAAATATTAATCAAACTGAGAATAGTGGCTCAGTATTAAAATACTTGCATAATTTCTTATTTCTAAATAAAGATATCAAGAAAAAAAGAGGAGAAAATATGGGAATTAATATGCCATTACTCAACTCCTACACATATATTAGGGTAAACGTAATGTGGGCTATATACTGGGTGGACTTTATTCTGGTTACATGATCTCAGTAAATAAGAATCTGCCAATAAAATTTTTGGAAAAGTTTAGCAAAGAGTAAATTTGTAATACCACTGAAAAGAAAAAGATTTTTTTTTTAAGTTTTTTAAAACATTGTTGGAGGGTATGGACACTCACCATTATTATTTATGAGACGATAGCAGGAACACTGGGTAACATTTAAATTAATATTCTGAAATCATCTTGAAACTAAAATTCGGTCCAGATGTATAATGGAAAAAAAAAATCCTACCCAACACGAGGGTGATTGAGGGCACAAAATTTAATTGTTGCTTAAGACAATCAGACATTTTCTCTTTCTCTACTAAATACAGCTTTAAAACTTGCATTAACTTCAGCCAATTCAGGACCCTGAGAAAGTAAGTCACTTTCTTCATGAAAGGGGAAGAAGGTTACTATCAACAATGTAAAAGGAATGCAGAGTGGCAACAGTTCAGAGTGGACCTGGCAGACTATGAACACTGGAATCACCAAGGAAACATGGAGCTATGTTTCCTGAAACACTTGAAGTTCATTACATGGCTCAGCTTTTAAAAACCAAATGAAAACTCATGAGGTGCAAGAAGAATTTAGTTATTTTGGTGAGTAACTCACATACTTTGAATTAAAGAAACAACGATGGCTCAAATGAATATAAATCTGAACATTTTTTTTTCCGGTTCATCCGATTAAAGTTTCACCAACAGCTTCTAATTTACAAGATTCAGTTTTAAGAGTTCCACAAAATGGTAGTGCTGAACAGAATCTTAGGATCAAGAGATCAAGAATCTTAGATCAAGAACAATTCCTTCCCTTTCATGATAAGTCCTAGAGGGATTGAGTTACCCTAGGGTAGTGTAACACATACAGTCCGTGGGAAAGCTGAGACTGCAACGGAAAAGCCTCTTGGCTCTTGGTTTGGAGATATCACCACTAAAAAATTCTCCGGTGCTAGTCTGTATAAGAGTCACAGGTGGGTCAAAGTGACTGTTAAAATGCAGATTCCCAGGCCTCATATTAGAAATCCTGGTTCAGTAGTTCCAAGGTGAGATGCAGGAATTTTCATTTTTAACAAGTTTTCCTAGCAATTCTAATTAAGGTCTTCCTCAAACCATTTTTTTGATAAACTGCTAGAAAGCTAGACAAATCCTGGAGTCATTTAGAAATAGCTACTCTATTCTCAGGAGGACTTCCAGGGATATCTAGCTAAACTAACTTGAAGGGTGGGAATATAATTTCTCCCATGAACCATCATTTGGGATCTTTCTTTAAAGACAGAAGAGGTTTTGCCATAAAGTAAGTATAGTGAATTTAGGCATATAGCAGGCTCACACTCAACCTGGGCTTCTGAGGGGAGAAGCTAACCAGTAGAGGCAAAAAGCGAGGAAAGAAAAGAAATAAACCCTTGGCAAAAAAAAAAAAAAAAAAAAAAAAAAGGATGTATGGATAGATAGGTATTAAAGCTAACACAGCAAGATGCTAACTGCAGAATCTAGGTGGTGGGAATATGGGTGTTAATTATATAATACTTTAAACTTTCCATATGTTTGTACCCACTTCCCCAATTCTTGAAAGCTTAACTTCCAGGATACTGGTGTTTCCACTTATATTTCCCACTTTGTACACCTACCTATAGCAGTCTGATCTTTCTTTCCTTTGTCAATTTTTCCTTTTCCATCTGTTGCCCTAATTCTGGTTGAAACTCAGGTTCTTGGTTATTCTCTACATCCTCACTCTCATATCTCTTAATCTTGAGAAATTACACTGAAATGTTAGTGCTCCCCTAACTAGATGAAATCTCTTCCATCTCCAAACTTTCACAGTACTGTTTTTATCTCTCTCTTTTAGCACCTCCAGTTCCTCTGTGTTCCAGTGAACTATCTTAACACACCAGTTGTTATAATCTCCATAAGGATTGAAATTACCCTTTTCTGTTTTAATGTACTTCTTATACTTACCAGAGTAGGCACTCAGTGAATATTGGATGATTAAATTTTGTCTATTTCTGGGGCTTCAACTATCACTTTCATAAATAAGACTTCCAAATCTGTACTCTCTCTGCCCTAAGAAAGAAATCTGTTTGGCATTTCCACTTGGATAAACTTCAGGTGTCCCAAACTCAACATATCAAAATCCGAATTCATATTCTCTAGTAATTCACACATGAGATTTTAGAGTAATTTTTGATTCCTCTCTTTAGCCCTGCCATGACTAGTCAGCTGCCTTGAAATGTGTTTGTTTTCAAACACCTTTCAATATCTCCAGTTATGTTTATTTCCACATTCACAGCCACTATCGTGTTATAAGTGAGCCCTAATCTCCTGTCTCCTTACTAAAAAAAAAAAAAGTCTTTCTGCCACCAAATTTTCTTCTCTTTGAAATCCTTATGTACCACTGCCAGGTTTATCTTCCTTAAAATTGTTTTAATTATGGGGGCACCTGGGTGGCTCAGTCGGTAGAGTGTCTGACTCTTGATCTCAACTCAGGTCATGATCTCATGGGGTTGTGAGCTTGAGTCCCGCATTGGGCTATGCACTTCTTGGGATTCTCTCTCTCTCTCTCTCTGTCTCTGTCTCTCCTCTGCTCAGATGCTCTCTCTCCCAGAATAAATATATAAACCTAAAAAAAATTAAGAATTGTTTTAATTATGTCACTCCTCTTTAAAAGCCTCCAATGGAAGTTTATTATCTTTTAGTCTGGACAGAGTTTGAAATGCTCACTCCTCCACCCCTTGTGCCTATAGAAATTCTACCCATTCTTCAAGGGATAGCTCAAGTTGCCATGCCTTTTTTAACAACAGAGATTCACCACTCCAGCCAGAAGTTTCTCCTCTATCTGCTGGCATTCCACAGTTCATAGATAGCATCGTCCAGATATCACTGATCACATATCTGTGTGTATCATGTGTTTATATCTGAGTATATCTGTGTTTATCATGTCCCTTACTATGTGGTAAATTCCTTGGGATTAAGGGTCATATCTTAAACAATTTATATTTCACACAGCTCTCAGCTCAACTACTGGTCCACAGATTCTAAAGAATACAACCTTTAAGTAGAGAGCAACTAACCATGATGCAATATTAATTAAGCAAATGTTAACAGAAACTTTTCAACGGCTGGCTTCAAAAAGGCAAGTATGCACACTATGAAAAGAAATCAAAGCCATGAGGAACACTTGAATGTAATGAGGAAATAAATTAATCCAGGCACTGAGCAAACTAAACTTTGAAGATAATCATATCCACTCATAAGGATACTTACCTTGGCTGCAAAGTGAATTAAAAGAATGCCTTGAGTAGAAAATGTACCTGGGGAGCCTGGATGGCTCAGTCAGTAAAGCATCTGACTCTTGATTTCGGCTCAGGTTGCAACCTCATGGTTCCTTGAGTTTGACCCCCGAAGTCACGCTCTGTGCACTGACGGTTCGGGTGTGGAACGTGCTTGGGATTCTCCCTCTCTCTCTGCCTCTCCCCATCTTGTGCTCTCCGTCTCTCTCAAAATAAACAAATTTTAAAAAGAAAAAGAAAAAGAAAGTGTACTTTAGTTTATCTATGGGAGAACAAAGCTAAGTAAATAATCTAAGTTGGAGCCAAGGATGGCATTTTTGCTAGCATGGTCAGATGTTCCCTAAAAAACTCTAATTCCTCCTCCCCTTTAAAAAAGTCCACAATTTCTTTGCCAACCCCACTGTTTATAGCTAATGGTTCTCAGACACTGTTACATAGGGTGTGGTGAATTCTCTACATAAATTCTTCTCACATTTGGAAGAAAAGCTGATGTAATAGGTCAAACTTTATTAAGCTTCTTAAGAGAAAAAATGCAGCTAACCCAGTGCAAAAGAATTCATTCCTATGGAAAAGTCCAGTAAAAAGAATTAGGGTCATATTTATCATGAAGTTGGCTATTTGTGATGCATCCCACAGAACTGCTTTATTTTGTAATATAGAAGGGTTTTAATACAGCTTGATGCTTCGAAATTCATATTTATAAGTAAAGATATTTTTTTGCTTCACAAGAAATTTGTTTTACGAAGGACTCAGATACTGGTTTTCCTAAATGAAATAGTTGTTCCCTTCTGTGTTTTTAGACAGGCTTGATTTTTGCACACGTTTTTTAGATACAGGGCTATTATGTAAATAGTTACACTATCTATAGAGAACCTTAAGAAAACATAAAGTGACTGCTCTGATGTAATAAAGTAATACAACAGAAACAGCAATTCTCACAATTGTATTGAATCTCAATCTGTTTCACCTTGTCTCTACCTTTTCTAATGGTGTTATCTATTGTATTGAAGCAAGGCGTAGCTATATTAAACTCACTTCCTGTACATTCCAACCTCTTTTTATTCCTCAGTAGCAAAGAAATCTATGTCTGATGTACTGGTATTACTGATCCAAAATCAAGGGTATTCTGGCTACTGACATATCTTCATGTTAATTTATATAATATTTACTGAGAATTATGATCATGGACAACATACACAGTGCTTTGGAAATACTGTGGGAGATTAAAAAAATTATACTATATTATGTGTGCTCACTATTATATTGTCTCTGCCCAATGTTATTTATATTCTTGCCGTTAAAACACATGAAATATAAAAAATTTAAGGCCAAAGTACTCAGTCTCTTAAGACACATCACGAATGTCAAGAACGAGACAACCACAAATGCTGAGGAAGGTAGAGGCAGGGCAAATTACTCTGGGGTCAGAAGAGATTGCCTTCAACTAAATATTGAACGATGACGGATTTAGGAGAGCAGAGAGCAACTTAGGTACAGGCATGATCTAAGAAAAATACAGAGTTAACTGGAAAATTTCTGTCAGGAGTCGTGGGAGAAAGGGAGCCAGAGTACAAATCTGTGAAAGCAGCCTTGGAAGTCTGGGCTTCACTCTGAGCAATGGTGGTTCTGGGATACCAGGGTACACAAGAATCCCCTGGGGGGTACTGGTGAGTAGATAGATTCTAACTCCTCTAACTCAGGATGTTTGGCATGGTCCTAGAAAACTGCATTTTGTTAAAATCATAGGCTCCAGGTGATTCCTGGAACACTGGTACACTTTGAGATACTCTGCCCAAGGAAAAAGTTTAAGAATCTTTTTCTATTTCTACTAACTCTTGTAAGATTTACTCCAATTTCCCAGAAGGTTGAAAACACCTAACTGCTAGGCCTAGAGGTCTTTCCTCAGTCTTTACATTATCCACTTTCTTAGTATGTAGTACTGACTTTGCCACTGTTTACATCTTGAAAATTATCTTCTATTAACATCTTTGGGGTTCCCTCTGCATTTCTGACCTCTATAGTGTCCTCTAGCCTCTCATTTGTTTGCTCTTTATGTTTCCCCAAGATTCCGACATTGGTCCTCTCTACAGTTCTCCTTGCCTGATTTCATTCGCCCCTTTCAAGTATGGAGAACATTCCCGCTCCAGAAGTTTAGACTTTGATCTGTAGATAAAAGGTTATAAAAGTTCCTGAATGGTAATATAACATTGTATGTTAACTATCCTGGGGTTAAAATAAACAATAAAAAAGTTTCTGGGGTGCCTGGGTGGCTCAGTTGGTTAAGTGTTGACTCAACTCAGGTCATGGTCTCACAGTTCGTGAGTTCAAGCCCCATGTCAGGCTCTGTGCTGACAGCTTGGAGCCTGGAGCCTGCTTCAGATTCTGTGTCTCCCTCTCTCTCTGACCCTTCCTTGCTTACACTGTCTCTCTCTCTCTCTCTCTCTCTCTCTCTCTCTCAAAAATAAACATTAAATAAATTTTATTAAAAAAAAAGTTTCTGAACTGTGGAATATCATGGAGAAAAGAATGCTCTAGGATCATCAACTTGGGAGATGGTCTGCAAACAAGGATTAGAAATAGGAGAAATAGGAAGAAGGGAGAAAAACTAGGAGACTATCAAACATTTAAAGTTGTCACCAAGGTGTGGCTTCCAGATGAAAAGGTTACTTTTCTCGTGGATCTTTCCTTTCAGAAACTAGTATTTCAATAAATGAATATGTAAGACATTTCTAGTTGTTGTTTTTTTTAATTTCAGTAAGTTGGGGAATGTAAACTTACTAATAGATACATTTAAGTATAACAAGTCAAGCTTTCTGTAATGTTAACCATACATAGTAAAAAGAGGACAGGTCATGTTTTTTTTTTAATGTTTGTTTATTTTTGAGAGAGATTGTGTGTTGGCGCGTGCACAAGCAGGGGGTGAGCAGAAAGGGGCAGAGAGAGGGGGGTGGGGCATCTGAAGTAGACTCTGCTGACAGCAGAGAGCCTGATGCAGGGCTCAAACTTGAGAACCATGAGAGCATGACCTGCCTGAGCCGAAGTCAGATGCTTAACCAACTGAGCCACCAGGTGCCCCAGGTCACTGTTGTCTTTTTTTTTTTTTTTCCCCTTTACCTATTTGTGGGCACATATCCTTTTGAAGGCAGGAAATGTTTCTGGTTCATTACTATTCTTCTCTGTTCTTTTTTTTTTTTTTAAATAGTTTATTTATTTTTTAATTTACATCCAAGTTAGTTAGCATATGGTGCCACCATGATTTCAGGATTAGATTCCTCAATGCCCCTTACCCATTTAGCCCATCCCCCCTCCCACAATCCCTCCAGCAACCCTCTGTTTGTTCTCTATATTTAAGAGTCTCTTCTGTTTTGTCCCCTTCCCTGTTGTTATATTATTTTTGCTTCCCTTCCCTTAGGTTCATCTGTTTTCTAACTTAAAGTCCTCATATGAGTGAAGTCATAGGATATTTGTCTCTCTCTGATTGACTAATTTCGCTTAACATAATGCCCTCCAGTTCCATCCACGTAGTTGCAAATGGCAAGATTTCACTCTTTTTGATTGCCAAATAATACTCCACTGGATATATATAACACACCTTCTTTATCCATTCATCCATCAACGGACATTTGGGCTCTTTCTACACTTTGGCTATTGTCGACAGTGTTGCTATAAACATTCGGGTGCATGTGCCCCTTCGAAACAGCATACCTGTATCCCTTGGATAAATACCTAGTAGTGCAATTGCTGGGTTATAGGGTAGTTCTATTTTTAATTTTTTGAGGAACCTCCATACTGTTTTCCAAAGTAGCTGCATCAGTTTGCATTCCCACCAGCAGTGCAAAAAAAGCATCCTCACCAACATCTGTTGTTGCCTGAGTTGTTAATGTTAGCCATTCTGACAGGTGTAAGGTGGTATCTCATTGTGGTTTTGATTTGTATTTCCCAGATGATGAGTGATGTTGAGTATTTTTTCATGTGCCTGTTGACCATCTGGATGTCTTCTTTGGAGAAGTGTCTGTTCATGTCTTTTGCTCATTTCTTCACGGGATTATTTGTTTTTTGGGTGTTGAGTTCGGTAAGTTCTCTATAAATCTTAGATACTAACCCTTTATCTGATACATTGTTAGCAAGTATCTTCTCCCTTTCTGTTGGTTGCCTTTTAGTTTTGCTGATGGTTTCCTTCCCTGTGCAGAAGGTTTACTTTGATAAGGTCCCAATAGTTCATTTTTGCTTTTGCTTCCCTTGCCTCGGGAGACGTGTTGAGTAAGAAGTTGCTGTGGCCAGGGGCGCCTGGTTGGCTCAGTCAGTTAACAATCCGACTTCGGCTCAGGTCATAATCTCACTGTTCGTGAGTTCAAGCCGCACATCGGGCTCTGTGCTGACAGCTCAGAGCCTGGAGCCTGCTTTGGATTCTGTCTCTCTCTCCCTCCCTCTCTCTCTGCTCTCCCCCACTTGTACTCTGTCTCTCAAAAATAAATAAACAACAACAAAAAAAAAAGTTGCTGCAGCCAAAGTCAAAGAGATTTTTGCCTGCTTTCTCAAGGATTTTGATGGTTTCCGGTCTTACATTTAGGTTTTTCATCCATTTTCATCCATTTATTTTTGTGTATGGTCTAAGAAAGTGGTCCAGGTTCATTTTTCTGCATGTTGCTGTCCAGTTTTCCCAGCACCATTTGCTGAAGAGACTGTGTTTATTCCATTGGATATTCTTTCCTGCTTTGTCAAAGATTAGTTGGCCATATGTTTGTGGGTCCATTTCTGGGTTCTCTTCTGTTTCATTGATTGGAGTGTCTGTTTTTGTGCCAAGAGGTCACTGTTGTCTTAAAACACCAATGTGAATTCTTATTCTCCAAAACAAGTGGCATAGGACTCTACTATATTTGATCCTTATATTTGTTAAATTCAGCTCTTTCGTTACGGAGTCAATAAATCATCATCAATACAGATATGATTCATAAATGGCATGTCTTTTTTTTACTTGAGTAAGTGTGCTTGATTTTACTTTGTATATTTAAGATATTAAAACCACATTCATTGATCATCTGTGTCTTATATACAGTATTTTCTATAACTGAACCGATGACGTTTCTAAATGCACACAAAATAACACTTAGAAATGACATTCTGAGACATTCTAGAATCTTCAAAAAACAGGCAGAAGGCATATAAATTAGGTGCAAACCTACCACCATCAAATTTAGTAAGTAAACCAATTTACTGGCTGTTCTTTCTCAAATGATCCACAGTGGAAGATGCTAATCCTTTATCAATTTCAGTTTTTAAATAATTCTCACTACAGGAAGTTAGGAAGATGGAAATTATTCCCCCTTATTGTGTGATCTTGGGTAAATTATTTAAGCACTGTCTTATTTTCTATAGCACTATCGTCGTTATATACTGGGAAGATAAAAAGAGGTACCTATTGAAGGTTCTTTGAACACCCTGGGCCAGAAGAGCTACAGAAAGCCAAGGTGTAGTTACTTTTAAATCCACTATTTCTTCTGCCTTTACTCTCTGGTTCTAGCCTCCTTGGAAATGAAAGTTGGTCATCACTTTTTGGTTAATAACCCTTCATGTAGTTGAATTTGCTCTTTTCCACAAGTACCTCAAGCAAATTAAAAAAAAAAAAAAAATCAAAACTGCCTGAACTATAAAACAGCAATCTAGAGCTATGAGTCAGCATTTCACCTACACACAAAATCAAAATGATTTAAAATAGGTAACACATAATTTTTCAAAAGACATATACACCTCCTTGGAGAAACTCTGAGAAAATTGGAGTTCGAAAGTTTATGAATAGTTTATTACATTTCAATAAGTGTATCATGAATCAATAAAGCAAAAGTTAAGGACAATGAGCTCATTACCAAGCCAATTATTGATTCTTAAGTTCCAAAATAGAATAGTACAGGAAGGATATAGAGAAATAGGTTTTTTTGTGATAACAAAAACTTTAAGTATCTTAGGAAGGTAGACCTAAAGAAATTATGACATAAAGGGATCTTCAGAAGCTACTTAAGATGTTTATTCAAGTTAATTTCATCTTTTGGTAATTAGAAATATTATTTGATGTTTGCTCTTTAAAATACCTTTTTAAGTCAAGTCAGAGGCATTTGAAAAACCTGAATATTATATTTTACTGATCCATTTATTCTTTGAGTTTCTTATATATCTTCCTCTCTTGACTGAAAAATCTACCTTATTACCTGTCTATCTTTTATCACTGTCTTTGTCAGCTCATGTCCTAACAAAATACCATAGACTGAGTGGCTTGAATAACAGAAATTTATTTTCTCTATTAACCCTAATTACTTCCCAAAGCCCCATCTTCAAAACCATCATGTTGGGGGACTTCAACATATGAATGGGGGGTGATGGGCACAAACATTCACTAACAGAAAAAATGACAGTGCCTCCAAATCGTCAGGTAAGTAATATGGAAAGGAACAAGTTGACTTGTTTCCAAATAATTCCAGTAGAAAGCTTCCCTTTTTCTTCTTCTTCCTTTTACAGCAATATAATTAAATAAGAAAGGACTTCTTATGAACGTTAATTTCACAAAGCAGTAACTTTTAAAAACCAAAGACAGAAAATAAGACATACATTATTTTGGTAAAAAACTGAGAAACTGAAGTATTAACCCATATGTATATTAAATAAAAACAATTTTTAAACCTCACACTTTCTTGTATCAACTAAAGAGCCTTAAAATGATTTAAAGCACTTAGATGTCCTTAGAAAGTAACATAATGCACAATAACATTTCTATATTACACTTTCATAGATATTATTAAAAGGAATAGTCAATGGCATATTGTTCCATTCAAAATATGGAAAACTGAAATAGTAAAACCTAACTGACAAAATTGTAATTAGTTTGTGTGGGATTTCACCTAATTTTAATAAAAATAATTATTTTTATTACACACTACATACATTTAAAGGTACAAGAAATATATCTTACTAGATTACACAATATTCTTCACTACAAAATACTTTTAAATACAGCTCTCTAAGAACATTTCCACAATGACTATGAAATGAATAGAAAGCATTTTTCAAGTTTCAAGTGGAAGTGTAGGGGAAAGCAGAATGAAAGGTGACTGAGATCGAGTTTGTGACTTGGCAAGGTCGTTCCATTATCAGGCTGCATAGTTATGAGTGGGAACCAGGATTTTCTTGTCTAAAAATGCTGCAGATTGTGTATTCAAGAAGAGGAAGAAAATCTAAATACAGTCAAAATCATTTTATACTAGAAAACAACCGGAGAAACTGGCTTTTAATTTTTCAAAATTCAATTAGGTGTGTGTATGGTCCATTGGTATCCAGCTTTAACACCTGCCTGTTCCCGTAAGTACCATGTTCCACCACAACCCCAGCTTCAGCACACTTGCTGTTAGCAGCTAATTCTTTCTCACACAGAGTCACAAATTGGGAATAAAGTTCTAACCCTTCTTCTTTTCCAGAGTTAGAGTGATACTGCATGTTTCTTCCTTTTACTCTCCCTCCAAGAGTGGCTTGAGGGATGATAAGAACATTGCCAGGTAGATCCAATATAGACACGTGCTTGCCATTTTCTGTTTCACTTAATTTCACATTTAACAGAGTATTAACTGGGTGGGGAAGAAAGGGAAAACATCTTGAAGTGAGAAACAAACATGAAGAAAACCAACAATCATCCAGTCAGCACATCTCATGTTTAAAACCCAGTTTGCCGGCTCATGCTTTTTACCCAAAGTCTCTATCCAGATTTAAAAAACTGCTTCCCTAAGCTAAATGATCTAAGCATGAAAAACAAGGCAAATTTCAAGCAAAAAATGGCATGATGTTCTAAATCCAACTGGGCAGTCAAGATCTAAATGATAAATTCAGGCAGAAAAGACTAAAAATTAACTGTATACTGAAACCTTAAACATTGTTTCCCCAGGGGGATACATGAGCAGATTTTACCTTTTTGTTCCTTTATATTCCATAAGTAAATCTCATTGGAAAAGGTCATGATAAATCCTCCTCACATAAAATTCTGCTTTACAACAAATAATATTAAATAGAAATCTTAGTGTAACTTAATTGCCTAGAGTTCTAAGCTGAGACAAAGGTTCCAGTTTATTCTCATCATAAACCAGATAATTTTGCAGTTTCATAACCTCCAAGGCACTATTATCATGTCTAATCATTTGACAAATGTAACCCATGTAACCACCCATAAAGGTGAAGGCAAGAATCATCAGGAATTCACTATCACAATTGAAAAAGTAAATCAAAAGGTATATTGGCATTAAGTTCATACATACACAAGAAAACATGGTATTATTTTTATGGCATTATGAAACTATATTCTTCTTATAGTGAATAAGAACTGCCAAAAAAACGCCATAAATATCTATAAGTAGCTAAAAATCTAATCTTAGAAAACCTTTTCATCTCAACATTAGCCATTCTCAAAACAATAAATAAAAGAAATATCTAATAGAAATAGCCTAAGGGTCTCCTTGACTCTATAAAAGGTATAAATAACTTCTGCTTATAAAGAATATTCCTGGGGTGCGTGAGTGGTTCTGTTGGTTAAGCGTCTGACTCTTCATTTCAGCTCAGGTCATGATCTCACGGCTTGTGAGTTCGATTCCCACACGAGGCTCTGTGTTGACCCTGGAGAAGCCTGCTTGGGATTCTCTGACTCCCTCTCTCTCTGCCCCTCTCTTACTTGCTCTCTCTCAAAAAATAAACATTTAAAAAAAAAAAAAGAATCTTTCTCAGAGGATAAACGGTAAAAGAAACGATGAGCGGTAAAAGAAACTATATAAATCTCACAGTCCTGCCCAGTAATTAGGCTTGAAAAGGTATGCTTTCTAATAGGGTATCCATGGTTTCAAGTCTTGGAGGGTTTGTAGTAAGTATCAGTAAGGATTCAGAATGGTTGCCCCACTCTACGAATTAGGGAATTAACCTGGTAGAATCCTGCCAAGATGAATACCCAAATGAATTCCTAAGCTATGCAAGAAGCACTATCAATTTTCAACTAACATCTATTTTAAAATACATCTAATTTTCTCTATTATCAATAGGACTTTGCTCTACGGACAGTGGTCGTTATTGATTGCTTCTAAGGAAACTAACTCTTCAGAGCACTTCATTCCAAGGGAAATCTCTACCCAGTTATCCAGGCCTCAGGCTACTGATAGACTAAGTAGACAATTTTGGAATAACAGGCCAGAGAGGTTAAGTACAATTTATTATACTTCCACACACCTCCCTCTACTGGCGAAAACTAAGAATTCAATTAATGCTGTTGGTATACAAATATCAGTAAGTACAAGTAATTATAATGCAAATACGAATGTCAGTATGTAGAATTAAAATGAGACAATGAATTAATGGCATGTTGGAAACTCTAAGATCCGAAGACAGGTTATCAATCAAGTATCTCTAACGATGTATATGGGAAGTTAAGCTTTGACAGGTCCCTGGATCTCAGTTCAATTATACTGAAGATGAATTGAGAAAGATTCTGCACATCTCTATGTTAGCCACGTTATTTCAGAATCTGTGGATATAACTGGTTATGTTCCCAAGGGGTACATGATTTGATTAGAAAGATCTGAATCCATGTAGTAAGTATGAGGTGGGGTTTAAGAGAATCCCATCACATTGGCTTACTTTGCCTCCTGGAATAGAGGGAAGTACAGGCTAATGCTATCAATAATAGATGGACTCTTTTTGCTCATCACTCACACGAGCAGAATGTGATTCTTAGATTCACAGTTCTTTACTGAGAATCATGATATATGAAGTTTTGTTTTAGACTGTCCACTAAAAGAGTTAAGGTGGACCTCCCTCAGTGTTTTTAATTTACTACAACCTTATGCATGTATTCAGAGAGAACTCAGAGGTATATGGAAGCACACAGGATTTACTGACTATAAAACAGAATGTGGGTTTCCTGTGTGGCTCAGTTGGTTAAGCATACAACTTTGGCTCAGGTCGTGATTTCACAGTTTGTGGGTTCGACCTCTGCATCAGGCTTGCTGCTGTCAGCACAGAATCGGTTTCAGATCCTCTGCCCCCGCCCACCCCCACCCCTCCCCTGCTTGTGTGCACACACTCTCTCTCTCAAAAATAAATAAACATTTGAAAAAAAACAACACAAAAAACCAAAATGTGCTTGGATTTGGTTGGTTCATTTCATCTTATTATGATTAAGAGTCACTTAAGAAAGTATGAAACAACTTTAGGAGTCAATCTTAAGTTACAATGACAAAAATTCTTTTGCTGTTTTTACATATTTCTACTATACTCCTTATAGTTAATAAAGATTTAATTCCAGGCAATATATTAACTTAGGAAAATGGACAGCATGTCCAATACCCATGCAATAGGTCCTAGAAAATTACTCTGTAACAGGAGCCCTCAATTCATTTTCTCTCTCTCTTTTTTTTAAGGTAATCTCTATATCCAACATGAGCCTCGAACTCACCACCCCGAGATCAAGAGTTGCATGCTCCACTGACTGACTAAGCCAGATACCCTGCATTTTCTTTAACCCCTGCAAAGCTCCCTATTATCTTCCAGATTCAAATTTCAAACTATCAGTTATTGGCTTTCCATCCTCACTTTAAGTCTAGTTTTCACCCTCTGACAAAGTTGTCAAACATGTTTGATGTCTCAGTATAAAATTACCTCTAGGAACTTTCAGCCTTTTGCCTAAGCTGTTCCTCACTGGGCTATTTACTCTTGAGTTTCACTACTTGAAGCTCTTCCAGGTTAATTTCTGCATGCTGCAACTTCCATTTGTATACTCTATATTTCTTATTAATCCAAACTGGGTACTGTCCTTTACTAATGAAGAGAATATAACCTGTCCCCGACCTTAGGGATAGCTTCATTAGTTCAGGCTTTTTTGGGTACGTTATTATTTTATCAAATACTGTCTTAAGATTTGATGTGATGTATCTGAACCTATGTAATTATCACAAGGAATGTCCAGTGCTATGGGCTATCCAGGACACTGGAAAACTGCAGGCAGGTAAATACCTGTTCAGAGGTACCTGAACACTGACCTTGCTTTCCTGTCCCTGGAGGAGGTGTGGTTGTGATGACACTGAGCTTTGTTCAAGATCAGAAAAACCTTACATTTATATACATTTTTTATAAAAAAAGTACATAAATGGTTAATTTAAATTTTTCCATAAGAATGATGCAAGTCCTAGCTGTCCAGATTTGATGGGAACCACATCTTACACATACAGTGTCACCTACATGCCCCTGTCAGGGACTCTGGGAGATCAGGAAACTGTTAAGAAATAAGCATCTGCTTCTTCCTATGTGGCCACCCTGCTTTTAACAAGTTTTTGTATCCCTGGCTGAAACTCAAGTGTATTGTCTGTGTGTGTGTGTGTGTGTGTGTGTGTGTGTGTGTGTGTATGTACACTCTTCTAAACCAAATTATAAGCCATGTGAAATGGTGCTGAGGTTTTTAAAAAATTCCACCACATTTTCTTACTTTAAACTTTGGAAAAGGCAAAAATAACCTAATAATAAAGGCAAAAAAAAAAAAAAGCCAACAACCATAGAGTCAACTCATTTATAACTTACCAGTACAATTTAAGGTTGTGTTTTTTGCCCCTTCTGGCTCATCTATCATTATTCATTTTCACTCTTAAAAAACAAACATCAAATACGTACCCATTTTGGGAAGAAGTTCTTTATTAGCTCCCTTGAAAAAACACACATAGATCACTAATCCCCTCTGAACCTATGAAAAATCAGCAGAGAAAACTTAGATTAGAAAAAAACTTCTATACAGAGATACAAAGGTAAGTGAATAAAATTTCAAAACTGCTATATAGAGATTAAACCCAAAGAAAGAGAAATAAGTTTTTACAACAGATTTGATTTCTTAAGTGTGATAAAACAAAATCTTTTCCAATATTCAATCACCTCAATCATCATTTCTTTCAAAAATTAAGTTTAAAAAATATATCCAAGAGCAGTGAAGACCACAAGTTGTACCCTCAAACATTTACTTCTAATCAAAGTCATTATGACTATGACCCAGTCTCCTCTCCCTTAAGGTTGGGACACTTAGAAATGTTTAGTTTGCAGGGCCCCATTTATTCAACAAATGAATTCACATTAGATATGGCTGATTTATAAACAGCATGACTGATATCTTTTGACGTCATCACTCTTTTTTCTTACTAATCCATTTACCTGCAGATAATAAAAATGAGGATCTCAATCTACTTCATTAAACTACCAAGAAACTGTCCAACTATTTTTTGTTAATGCTTTAAATCAACACAGTGATTAAGCACTGGAAACTGCATTTATGATATTAAGTCCTGACTGTTATCAGGAATATTAAAAATTTAATTTTATATAAATACTTGGATATTTCTTTATTAGCTCTTACAATTGCAGAAAATAGAATTGATAAATGATCCTGATTTTGCCGCTGAATCATCAAATTGTTTGTTTTGTAGTTTAACCTTGCTGACTCCAAGAGCTATTATAAAGACTAAATTAATTAATATTTGTAAGGTGCTTAAAACGGTGCCTACTTCACAGTAAGAACTAAATGAATGTTTATTGAATGAGTAAGTAAAAATAAATTTAAGGGCTAAAGCACAATTTATTTCACATTTTAATTCCCAAAGCATTTTACAGACTATTTTGTACACGATAGGGACTCTTTATCTGTTGTTTGCATTTAAGTTCAATTGTATCTTACAGGCTCTGTGTTACCTAAATAGCCTTCTATATAAACATAAATGCAGCTTGCACTCACACCTGATTTCCTGGAAAATAAGCAATTTTTAAGTGCAAATGTGCTTCTGGAACAAGCAAAGGTCTCCAAAGCACACCCACAATTAGGAGCAGACAGGATGAATGATACAGATACTTGTATCACTGTCAGAGGTCTCTCCACTGGGATTATTTTAGTACCAGACAAAATCTCAGGCATATTCATATTTGGACACTCCCGATGTCAGAATTAAGTATCTAAGTACATACAAAAATAGACACCAGTTCTATTAAGTATCTAATTATATGCAGAAATAGACACCACATTATCTCATTAAGGTATTTTCTTTTAGTTTATTCCAAAAATAGATTTTAAGTTGTGACCTACAAAATCCCCATTTCAAGTCAGAAACCACTTTTCTTGTAGTTTCTTTTGGTATAAAACTTTTTAAATGTTTGTTTATTTTTGAGAGAGAGAGAGAGAGACTGAGTGTGAGAGGGGGAGGGGCAGAAAGAGAGGGGGACACAGAATCTGAAGAAGGCTCTAGGCTCTGAGCTATCAGCACAGAGCCTGGCATGGGGCTTGAACTTGTGAACCTTGAAATCGGAACCTGAGCCAAAGTCTGAGGCGCAACCAACTGAGCCACCCAGACATCCCGTGGTATAAAACATTTTAAATATGTAGGAAATGACAGGTTAATTCTCAACATAGTTTTAAAAAGTTCAGCTCTCAGGAAGAAGAACATCAGCCTGTGACAGCAAAGGTCTAAATGAATAAAAGTGAGAACACTAATCTTCAAATCTTTTGACAATTAAAACAGTATTTTCTTTAAATTGTAACTTTTAATAGAATAGGAAAAGGGGATGCTCGAGAAAGGAAAAAAATTACTTTCTCACTATCTAATTACCTGTCAGCTCTTCCTAGTATTTAGCTGTGTGTGGGAGTGGGAGGGAAAGCTTTGTAATAGCTTTAAAAGTTTATCAACACAACTGGTAGTTTGGAAGGCTGCAATAAAATATCTGATTTTGCATAAGGAGATGTGGCATGAAGATATAAAAAGATAAAATAGATGGAAGAAAGCTAAATGATTAACAGTTTGGGATTTATAGTCCCAGGAGTTAGCCATAAAAAAAAAGCAATTTGGATAGGCTGGCAAATATGAAAACATGAAAAGAACAAAATTCCACAGAGAAATCAAGACGTCAAAAGGGGGGGGGGGGGTAACAAAAATAAGAAACATAAATTTTTGAGAAAGAAATGGGGAAAGGGGAAATACAGGAATATATATGCTTATAAATCTTTTAAAGGCAAATATTCAAGTAAAAGGAAATCCTATCAGTGTAAATGGTTTAAATTCTTTGGAGGAACAGTGTTCAATAACACATTACATTAGCAGTAGTAGTCTTTGTTTCTAGTTGGAAATAAGTCAAAATTTTAAGTCTCCTGAAAAAAGAATTGTTTCATGGGAAATCTTATTTCTATGCTGAGGCCTAGCTGCAGGCAACATAAAATGTTATCCCACGGGAACTGGAGCACAAGTGACTTGAAAGTCTGCAAATAATCTAATCTACAAGCTCCAACCAGACCAGCACTAGCCAACAGTAGCCCGACCAATGCGAAGGGCATGCCAAGGCCCTGGCTCTTTGGAAGCAAGAGATCTGATACAATTAGGCCTCAAGTGCACCGAGCTCAGGAAGGCAGAAGGTGAGAGGAAGTTCAAATTCTCGCGGTCCTGAACAGGGGACACACTCTTACGCTGGCCGAACGGTCTAAGGCAGAAAGCTCCAGG
The DNA here is from genome assembly GCF_046562875.1 of Panthera onca. Lineage (NCBI taxonomy): Eukaryota > Metazoa > Chordata > Mammalia > Carnivora > Felidae > Panthera > Panthera onca. The sequence continues at coordinate 81,023,506 of NC_138344.1, forward strand.
GTCCGTGGAACAGAACCAAGGAGACAGACGGAGCCTGGCAGGCTGCTGAGAGAAAAGATGGGCGGGCCGAGCGGAAATCGGCACCGCCTACAGCACGTGCCAGGGCCACGTACCGCCCGCGCTAGGAAACGTAGAGAGCGGGGACAGATCACCAAGAAAACGGGGGAAGTACCGCCCCTGCGCGCCGGAATGTAACGGAAGTGGCGGGGCTGGCGTTACCTCCACCCATTGAGTCTCGGTGTCCCCCTCGGCTGGGCGTATTTGCAGGCGGGCGTGCAGGCACTGCTGCAGAAGTGCCCGGGCCTGAGGAATCCGGCCGCTGTCAGCCATGGTTCGAACCCTCGTGGCAGTCCAACAGGTTCAGGCACCGAGCCGCTCAAGCTCCTCCTCCAGCGCGCGGGGAGGACGTGGCGCATCGAGGCTGAGGGACGTCCTTATCGCCCGTGGAGCCACCCCTGGAGGGGCGGGGCCTCTGCCTGGCTCTAGGGTGACCCGGATGTGCTGCTTTCAAAGACAAAGACCTGACTCCTACGCTGAGCCTCTCCAACTTTGCAGAAAGCGCCCAGTGTATGCTTTAAACGTGTGAGAAGACTCACAGGCTCTCTTCCCTACGCACCATTTAAAGACACATTTTTCAGTTCAAAGAGTTTACGTTTTCAGACACTGAGAAATTTTAAATCTGCTTAAGTCTATGTTATGCCCATTATAAAGGTAGGTAAACTGAGTGAATCAATTGAATCACAAAACAACCAGAGATGAAACTACAAGCCATGTCTTTAAAATTTTCCCGTATTCTAACGATGTCTCCTTTATCAGGAATGCTGTAAATCATTCTGATCCAGTTGTTATGGAAAGATGTTGGTATGCTATGCGAATGCACATTTGGAGTTCAATTTTTTGGAAAATATCCTCGCTAAAACTATTCTTATCCAAGAAAGTGTGTCATTGTTAATAAATATTTTAACCTGAAAAAGAAAACAACATAGTCCGATGCACATAATGATAATTTTGGGGGGTTTCCTCTAAGTACAAATTAGAATGTAAATAAAATTAAACAAAGGCTTGATCTTCTTTCCCACACAACGTATTTCTTGAACATGCATCAGATTAGCATTATTTTTCTATGGGCTTGGAGGGTTTAGATGAGGAATAATAGTGTTACCATGATTGCATTACTCAGGTCATTGATTTGGGCTCAGTTGGCACAATATGCCTATACATTCGGGTCTGTTGTCTTAGAAGATGACATCACTGACAGTGTTGCTACCCATATAAAGTAGTATGACTGAAGAAAATAATCCATGCATAATCAATGGTCTTTTCTACACAAAATGGAAGCTGCCTGTTTGCTGGTTATCTAAAGCAGGCTGCTTTACACTTTTTGCAAAAACAAAAAGCAAAAACTCTCATGATCTCTGCTGCATTGCAGGGGTTCCTGTGTTTGTTGACATTTGTCTGCAAAGCACAGACAAGTTGCATTGTTTTTGCCTTTATGTCGTTATAACTATTGAATCTCTTTTTTCTTCACTCCCAGACTCAAGTTTTACAGGACTGTAAGGAACTTTAACATAAAGGCCTTTAGTCATGACCCAGAGTAAGAGAGGACTAAGATGTTGATTTGTATGTAAGTATGGGAGATAGCAAGTTCCCTTGAAAATAGGATATGTGGCTCCCAGAGATCTTTTCACGGTGAAGGGACTTTAGCAAATTGGTAAATCCTTCCTGTGAATAGGTGGAGTCTGGTTGGTAATGGTTATCCTTTCAAGAATCACCAGTTGCTTTAAACCTTCTGTTAGGTGAGAATCTCTTGGACACTGCTGCAGGTAGTAATAGGTTGTGACTCCCTTATTCTCTCCTTACACCTGCAGAGGGCAGTAGAGAGTAGGCACTAAACTATTCCTTTCTGTATTTTATTAATGTTTTTCAGCATCTAGTCTCATTCTACAAAGAATTCAAGAAGGCAAGACATACATGCAATAAAATAGTAAAATGTGAATAAACATAAAGCACTGGGAGGAAGGAAAATAGACTTTTATCAGTAAGTCCCAGTAGGGGAAATTGAAAACAAATAGGTAAATACACTGGTCCTTGCCTAGAGTGCTGAGAGTATACAGTAAGCAGCAAAGTTTTCACAGCTACATTACTTTTTGTAGTAAAACAATTATATCCATTGTCAATCAAGAAGAAGAAGCTGTAAAGCAGCCAAAGCATTTATTTTGGGGTATTAGGGATTACAGTCTTGGGGACAGAGTGGACTGAAATTGAAAGCGTGTTCGGAACTGTAAGTGGAAAGCACAGGCTCACAAAGGCAAAGCCCATAAGGTTATATGACTTCTTTGATTGAATTAGGATTGGTGCTGACAGTTAAACTATCTAATAAACAATTGGCTATTTAGCTGATACATGTTACATTATCTCTATTTTAACCCAAAGTAGAAGGAGGCATTCTGGAAGGTAGTGAAAGTGCAATTGACAAAAGTCAAAAGTCCAAGGTGTTCCAAAAATTGAAACCGAGGTCTATGGGCCTTGCTTCTCCAGTATCCTCCTGACCCTATTTTTGAACGACTCTCTTAGCAATGTTTGTTTAACTTTGGAATTTTCTTTCACACTATCATATGTAATGTTGAGGCAGAGCACATTTACGATTTCCTTGAGGTTAGAAGTAAAAGACGAAGTGCGGTATTAAGGTGGCTCTAGAGGAGGATGGTGGTTGAATAGGAACATAAGAGAGCTTTGCCTGTGAGTATGCAAGAAATCACTGTCTGAGCAGGAATAGTTCTCAAACTGTTGTAGTGCTAAAAGGGGACTGTATGGTTAGTGGGTTATGTAGGAATGCATTCTAGGCCCTCTGAGATGTGACAAGAATTGATTTAGAGTTTTTTAAGTTGTTTGATTCATTCACGTTGGCTGCCCCAAATTCAAAAGTATTTCACAAACATGAAAAATTTGAGAACTAGTTCTCAAAGATCCTTTATAGTTGATGCTAAGCTTCTTGATGTTAAAGAGGAAAGGAAAGAGAGAGGAACTGTAACCTGTTTCATAGTTCTCAAAATAAGCAGAGCTTTCCCTAAGATTCAGCTTTAGAATGAGCCTCTTACCTGAGCCCCTTACCTCTTTACCTAGGCATATGTTCATCAGTAGAAGTGCAACTGAAAGAGGTAGGTGTTTTAATCTCACAGAGGCTGGAAGAAATCTAGCCCCCCACCACTTGAAAGTTCAGGGATTTATTTTTTTCAGTAGCTAGGGAGGTGATCAAGTTCTGAGAAATTGGTTCATACAAAAATAAATGCACATGAATTGGGGTAGAACTAGAATACTTACTTATTCATTTATAATAAGAAATATTGCTGTGACATAGACTGGAAATTCTCACATAGGGCATGATCAACACATTTTCCCTTTTGTTCAAGCATTTATACTAGGTTATATTCAAAAGTCTCTTTATTAATTTACTATGAGAGATAGTCACTCTTCTACCAGGGCATGGGAAACCGAGGTTTGAAAGACCCATGTGGATTCTGGCTTTAAGACACTTGCCACATGCATTAAGACTGTGAGGAAAGAGGAAACAAACATGTTTAAGTAGTGCCTGAAACAAAAAGGCCAAAGGCAAACGCTCCAAACTGCAACCATATATTTTGTCATGGAGCCTCTTCTTACACAGGCAGAAACTGAGGCCAGGAGTGTTAATCTAGTTGAAGCTCCTCTATATGGAAATATGAGGCCTGGGAAAATGATAGTTCCCCACCTAAAAGCTGAGTCTATCTTTAACATGAGTAGTTTGTATAGCCAGGTAGGGGGTGGAATTTGGAACCTGGTATTGATTGTTTCTTTGTTCAATTTGCTTTTTTAAATTCTTATTTTATTACTGCACCATTTGCTGGTATGTTGCCTAGGAAACTTAATATTGCAAGTGCTTTTAACTCTAAGGCAGTGATGTATATCTGGCAGTCTGTAGGGTTTACCCCTGGTAGGCTAATAAATTATCTTGATCTTTGGGTTATTTTTCAGTCTGTAGTGATGTGATAACTTAGCAAAGCATTGTATAACCTTTTGAATATTTGTATACTTCTCTTAGTCATTTTGTCAAGTCATGCCTGGCTGTTGTAAGGCCTTTTTATAATTTGGACACCTACATTCTTTGTAGGAAAAAAAAAAAACCAAAGATTTTGAATGGGCAGAGGAGATTCCTAGATATCCTTTTAAAGGAATGCTGGAGCCTCTGGGGATTACTTTGGTCCTATCGGGCTATTTTCGATTTGTCTTAGTCTAGGCTGTCTTACAACTCTTTAGAGATAGAGTTGATTTGTTAAACATGAATAGTAAATAAATCATTCCTGTCCATAAAAATGTAAAATTTGATTATTACTCTATGGATATTGACTGATTTTGTCAGTTTTGCATCCTCTTGTAAATCCATTTTAGCATTCTTTATCTGACTATAAATGTATAGCACCTTGAATTTTCTCTCTTTTGAAAATAAACTTTAAATTTTACAATAGATTTAGATTTATAGAAAAGATGCAGGAATAGTACAGAATTCTTATAAAGCCCCTCACCCAATTTCCCCTTTTATCAACATCTCAAATGACTATGGTATGTTTGTTACAACTAAAGGAACCAGCACTGGTACATTAATTAAACTCCATGCTTTTTACTAAATCCTTTTTCTGGAATCCATCCAGGATACCATGTTACATTTAGTCATGATGTTTCTTCAGGCTGTGGCTGTTTCTCAGATTTTCCTTGTTTTTGATAACCTCGGCAGTTTTGAGGAATACTGGTCACCTACAGTGTAAGATGTTCCTATATTGAATTTTATATTTTTCTCATGATTGGACCAAGGTTATGGGTTTTTGAATGAGCATCACAGAAGTGAAGTGACATTCTTATTACATCATATCAAGGATACATGCTGACAACATGTCTTTTTGCTGATGATATTAACCTTGATCTCCTGGCTAAGGTGGAGTTTGCCAAGTTTCTCCAGTATTAAGTTACACGTTCTTCTCCCTTCCACAATGTTCTCTTTGGAAGCAAATCACTAAACACAGCCCAAATTCAAGGGGTGGTGTTACTGTCCACCTTTTTAAGTGGGGAGTATCTGCATAAATTATTTGGAATTCTGCATACAGGACATTTGAGCTCTCTTTTGAACTGGTTGTAATATATTACTGGTTTCTTCCTTACTGAGTTAAATATGAATGAAATGAAAATCTTTGACACATGTCTATTTTATATTTGTATGACAGTTGTGATTTTACTCTTTTAAAAATTATCCTCTCATATCCTCCTACCAAGAAATGTTGTGGGAATTATCATTTATACAGTTCTTTGACATCCATGAGTAAATGCCATATACAAATATATTATTTTTGGAAAGAAGATACTGAAAATTATTTATAGTCAAAAAATACATAAATTATTTTATCATACTGACTGTATCAGTCAGGGTTCTATCAGCAATCAAATATGTTCTAAATAGAATAACCTGAGAAAGTGTTATTTACAAAGGGACTATTCACAAAGTTGTGGGTGTAGGAGAACTATAGGAGTAGTGTAGTATCTCAGGGCATAGTAGCAGCTGATATGTAACCAGCCCCTTGGGATGAAAGGAAAAAGGGAGGGAGTCTGGAATCCAGAGGTAGAGACTTATGTAGACCCTTAAGAGAAGGAGTTGACATTCTGTCAAGAAGCACATCCAACTCCAGTTGACCCTTTAGGGAGGGAGCTAAGGAAATAAATACCTGGCCCCATACTCTATCTTCCTTGTATTTCCTGCCAGAGGTCCTCATTGGCAAAACCCTACCAGAAGCTAGCAAGCAAGGGACCTGCTGCTCTCCCAGGCTCCAGGGCAAAGGCAGGGTGGAGAATGCTTGAATGTGAATCTGGAAGGCAAGTAAGACACCAAGCACACGGACTGAAGGGGTTTTAAAGGCCAACATCTTTTTGTTGGAAGGTAACAGCTGGGGAGACAGAGATAGCTGCAGTTAACATCTCTAATGGAAATCCTTAATTTCTCTAAGAGTTGAGAGAGGTGAAGTTAGACTCTGTGAGTTATCAGCATAACATGAGTCAAGGTCCTTGCACCACCACCCTCTTTTTTCTGCCATTGGAGGTATGGCTAAGACATCAGAAAAGAAAGGTTGCTGGGATCTTAGCCTTGGTGAAAATGCCAAGAGAAGAGATGGAGCTGCTGCCTCCAAGGGGTGTTGCAGAATTGAATAAAAGGCATGTTAGGGGCGCCTGGGTGGCTCAGTCGGTTAAGCTTCCGACTTCGGCTCAGGTCATGATCTCACCGTTTGTGAGTTCAAGCCACGTCAGGCTTTGTGCTGACAGCTCAGAGCCTGAAGCCTGTTTCAGATTCTGTGTCCCCTCTCTCTCTGACCCTCCCCTGTTCATGCTCTGTCTCTCTCTGTCTCAAAAATAAATAACTTTAAAAAAAATTAAAAAAAAAAAAAGGCATGTTAGAGGGGGCCATGAAAGACCTCAGTGTCCTGGGGCACCTGTGTGGCTCAGTCAGTTAAGTGTCCAACTTCGGCTCAGGTCATGATCTCACGGTTTGTGGGTTTGAGCCCCACATCAGGCTCTGTGCTGACAATTCAGAGCCTGGAACCTGCTTTGGATTCTGTGTCTCCCTCTGTCTCTGTCCCTCTCCCACTCACACTCTGTCTCTCTCTCAAAAATAAATAAACATTTTTTTAAAAAGAAAAAAGAAAAAAGACCAAAGTCCTTAGAGCTCTCATGGAATCCTTTGGATTGTGAGGGAAGGGACTCAGGACCAGATTTGATTTTATATACAAAAAATAGTGAACCACTTTTTTAATGTTTATTTATTTATTTTTGAGAGAGAGAGAGGGAGAGAGAAAGAACCTGAGTGGGGGAGGGGCAGAGAGAGAGACTACCAAGCAGATAACATGCTCAGCGAGAAGCCTGACCTGGAGCTTGATCTCACAACCATGAGATCATGTCCACAGCCAAAATCAAGGGTTGGTCCCTTACTGACTGAGCTACCCAGGCACCCCAGGGCTTTATCATACCTAGGCAACTTCTTAGTCACCAACTGACTCTCTCTTAGGAATACCTTTCTGTCTTCTTTCTCTTTTATAGCACTTCCCTATACATGAATTATGTGGTCTTCAGGGTCTCCAAAGTTCACTCCAGTCTTAACCTTCAACTCAAAAGTTTTCCTTCCTTTAGGCCACAATCCAAAGTCTAATATTCTAAGTACTGTGTTTAGGTACACTCTGCTGGGTGTGAAGCTGATTAAAGTAATTCCCATTAACTTGTGAATGAAACTTAACCTTCTTAAAAGGTATATTTGCATTTTAATAGCAGTCCCTTAGCACAAATTAATCTCTAATTGGTAGAATGTGTGAGAATTACTTTTTGTGGGAAACAGGAGGTGGAATTACTCCTTAATTCTCCAACTTTAAAAAAGTTGCTCCTCTCGGAAGGCTCTGGATTCTCACCTCTCAGACACTCCTCAGCATGGTGCAATTTTGTCTCTTTCTGAAGCTAATCATTTCAAAAAGCTTTTTAGGTTAAATTCAATGGACGTCATTGTCTTTCGAGTAGCTTTTTTTTTTTTTCTTTTTTTTTCTTTTTTTTTTATTTTTTCTTTTTTTTTTCAACGTTTTTTATTTATTTTTGGGACAGAGAGAGACATAGCATGAACGGGGAAGGGGCAGAGAGAGAGGGAGACACAGAATCGGAAACAGGCTCCAGGCTCTGAGCCATCAGCCCAGAGCCTGACGCGGGGCTCGAACTCACGGACCGCGAGATCGTGACCTGGCTGAAGTCGGACGCTTAACCGACTGCGCCACCCAGGCGCCCCTTTCGAGTAGCTTTTATGTTTAGGGAAATTCCTACATTACAAGCATCCTTTTCCCTCCCAGGTGGAAAGCAGAACTCAGCTCCCAGCCTCCTTTGCAGCTAGGATGCAGGCACGCCAATTAGATACCTTCATGCAAGATTATATTTGGAAATGAGCAATGTGAATAAAACAGGCTCTGTCTGCATGGGGCTTCCATGTACCTGATGGCGGTGTTGGCAGAGCTTTTAGGCACAGGACAGTTCAAGATTTGATGCAGATGCAGCATTGATGTCAGTAGCAGTTGTAATAAAACCAAGGGCTGGTATTTGGGGCTCAGTGGCAGCAGTGGCAGAAGCTGGCACTATTTAGTGAAATAGAGAACACCGGTGACAGGTTCCTGATCTGGGTGGTTCTGTGGTCGAGTTTTGGGCACTGTTCCTGGGAGCTTAGCCTTGAATGTTTCCCCAGCCACCCCAATAGTTCTATGAGCTACTTAATATCCTTTAATAAATCAGTTTGTGGTCAAACCAGCAGAATGAAATCTACTGTTTGCAAGTAATTGATACAGGCATCACCTTCAACTTTTGCCCTCTGGTTTGGCTTTGCAACCAGCAGAATTTACCGGACAAGACTCTCTGGTTTTCTCCGTCCCTACTCCCACTATCTTAGTTCACGCCAATCATCTGTTCCCTGGATTACTCCAACACTGTCCAGTTTGACTGCTCACCCCCAGTTTTTTATTAAAAAAAATTTTTTTTTAATGTTTATTTATTTTTGAGAGAGACAGAGACAGAATGCGAATGGGTTAGGGACAGAGAGAGAGGGAGACACAGAATCCGAATCAGGCTCCAGGCTCTGAGCTGTCAGCACAGAGCCTGACACGGGGCTCGAACTCATGAGCTGTGAGATCATGCCTGAGCCGAAGTCGGACGCTCAACTGACTGAGCCACTCAGGCGCCCCTCACCTCCAGTTTTGACCTCTTCATCAGAGTAGCCAGAATGATCTTTCTAAAATGAAAATAGAGTGGCACCTGGGTGGCTCAGTTGGTTAAGTGTCTCAGCTCAGGTCATGATCTCATGGTTTTGTGGGTTCGAGCCCCGTATCGGGCTCTGTGCGGACAGCTTGGAGCCTGCCTGGGATTCCCCTTCTCCTCTCTCTCTGTCCCTCCCTCTCCCTCAAAATAAGTAAACATTTAAAAAACATAAACAAAAATAAAATGAAAATAGAATTCTATTGCTGTTTGGCTTATGATCTGGTAGCAGCTCCCTAACGCCCTCAGGATAAAGTCTAGGATCAAATCCAAACTCCTTAGCAGGGGCATTCAGGATCAAGTTCAGGTTGACCCTTCCCACTCATCTTGCTTCTCATATCTATACTCCACTTTTACTCTTCTCTTGCTCTGAACCAGCAGTAATGGATCCCCTGGGATCCTGTTAGAAATGCAGAATCTCAGCCCTACTCTGTACTGGTGAAACAGAATCAGCATTTTAACAAGATGATTATGGGATTCGCATGCATATTTACGTTTGGAAAGTGCCGCTTTGTGGCCCTGTGCTCTCTTTCCCTTGGGCTTTTACACCTTGGCTTCCTCTGTTGTACTACCCTTCCCTTTCTTAATATGTTTAACTCTGTTCTCCAGGATTCATCTGGGAAAACTGGTGAAACCTGGGCTGGGGCTTTCATTTGTTTCCCCAAACATGGCACTTATTCTTTGTACCATAATGACCTTTTAACTTCTTTTTCTTTCCCACTAAACAGGGCTTTTCTGTTCTGGTTCTACTTTAGAGTCAGCCCAAGAATTTTAAAAAAGGACAGATTCCTGGGTGCTGTCACTAGAGATTCTTTTTAAATTTTTAATACTTATTATTTTTGAAAGACAGAGGCAGAGTGTGAGCGGGGGAGGGGCAGAGAGAGAGAGGGAGACACAGAATCCGAAGCCGACTCCAGGCTCTGAGCTGTCAGCACAGAGCCCTAGGAGAGGCTACACATGAACTGTGAGATCATGACCTGAGCTAAAGTCAGGGTCTTAACGGACTAAGCCACGGGGGCGCCCTGAGAGATTGTGGTTTACTCGATTTGAGTAAGGCTTGGACACTGGCATTTTAAGAAGGTGTTCGAGATGATTATTATGTGAAGCCACATTCAAATCCTGCACATGACACTTTAAGCTCCTTGAAGACAGGGATTGTGTCTTTTCACTGTTGTATTCTCAGAGCTCAGATTCTCACATGCCAGGTACATAAACTCTGGTAGTAAATCGTTGTTGCCCTAGTCTCAGGGCTATGGATTTGACTTCTTGTGTGCACACAGTCCTACCTTACACCCCACCCTGCCTCCCACATGTCATCCGCTGAGCAGCCCAATCATCTCATTAAGGCAAGGAGCCATTTCTTGAGGAAAGAACTCAAGCTGGCATTTGAAAAATATCTCTAGTCATCTCTATAGTCTTTTCTTGAGCCAGTTTGATCCTGATATAATGAAGCAGGTTTATATAATTGGATGCTAATAGGCACATTGTTTTGTAAGATTGTCTCCAAGCACCAGTTCCAAAAGCGAAGCCACTAATTCTTTGTTTATAAAGGGGGCCCCCGAGAATTCACAATAGTGAGAACGTGGATGAGATCAATACAACTATAACAAATAGGTTTTCTAAAAATTAATGATTCTTTTATGGAAAGTTAAAAAATACAGTTTGGGAGAATTTTCTTAAGTTTACATCCCATTTTCTTAAAATGTAAAGTGACAAATTAAAAAAAACCCTTTTAAGAGTACATTTATATAGTGTTTTACATTTTAGAAGTAGCTTCATATCCACAATCTCATTAAGAGACGTCCCCATATTATAGATGAGGAAGATAAGGCCCAGAAAATTTGTATAACTGCCTCATATAAAACACCAAGCTAGAGGCAAAGCCAGACCACTACCCAAATCTGATTATAAGTTCAATGCTATTTTTCGGTTTTTACTTTGTGTGTGGATCCTGACATTGTCTAGGCATTTCTATTTGATTTTTTTATTTTTAACTTAATTAATTAATTTTTTTAAAATTTACATCCAAATTAGTTAGCACATAGTGCAACAATGATTTCAGGAGTAGATTCCTTAATGCCCCTTACCCACTTTGCCCATCCCCCCTCCCACAAGCCCTCCAGTAACCCTCTGTTTGTTCTCCATATTTATGAATCTCTTATGTTTTGTCCCCCTCCCTGTTTTTATATTATTTTTGTTTCCCTTCCCTTATGTTCATCTGTTTTGTTTCTTAAAGTCCTCATATGAGTGAAGCCATATGATATTTGTCTTTCTCTGACTGACTAATTTCACTTAGCATTTTTATAGCCAAGAAGGTGCTTTTTGTTGAAATAAATAGCCTAGGTGGATCTGGGCTTAAAGCCCAGCCTGACTGCCCCCTAGCAGTGATGTCAGGCAGTAAGCATAATGGTAAAGAACATGGATTCTGGCACCAGACTCCCTGGGCTTACAGTACTGGTTCTTCCAGTTGCTTACTATATGGCCTTGAACAAGTGTTTCAGTTTCATAGTCTGTTACATAGGGGTAATAAATGGGACCTAATTCATAGAATTGTTGTAGGATTAAGCGAGTTACTATTTGCTTTTGTTTTTAATGTTTATTTATTTATTTTGAGAGAGAAAGAGTACGAGCGGGGGAGGGGCAAAGAGGGCAGAGAGAGAGAGAATCCCAAGCAGACTCTGCACTGCCAGCACAGATCCTGACACGGGGTTTGAACCCACAAATTGTGCGATCATGACCTGAGATGAAACCAAGAGTCAGACGCCTAACCGACTGAGCCACCCAGGTGCCCCAGTGAGTTACTATTTATAAAGCATACAGAATCATGCCTGCACACAAGAGAAGTGTGATGTAAATATTTGTTAAATAAAACTCTGGTTCAATCTTATTATTTTATACCTAAGGTCATTTTGCAAATCACATACAATTGTGATTACCCATATACAATTTTCATTGAGTATCTTTTATTGAACAACAATTGTGTATAATAGCAGAGAAAAGAAATAGTGTGACTGATAGGCTTCTTTCTGTTCTTGAGGAGTTCACAATCTATACAGAGATGAACAAAATATTTTTGAAAAACCAGCAAAGCACATTCTCGTTTATTATTGTAGCAGGTTTGAGGAGGGAGACGAAAGTCTCTCTCTGTAGCTTCTAGGTATCCGAAGGTATTCTTTTTTTTTTTTTTTTTAAGTGTATTTATTTATTTTGAGAGAGAGAGTGAAACAGAGAACACATGCCTGTAAGTGGAGGAGCAGAGAGCAAGGGAGAGGGAGAATCCCAAGCAGGCTTCCTGAGCCTGATGCACAGAGCCTGATGTGGGGCTCGAATTCACAAACCATAAGATCATGATCTGAGCTGAAATCAAGAGTTGGACACTTAACCTCCTGAGTCACCCAGTTGCCCCTAATGCTCTTCTCATTTCAAAGAATCATATGTTCCATCTAATAACTTTCTTAAGTCCTGCCTTATACACTTCAGCGGGCTTGTCAGGACAGAGGAGTGTGGGGAGGGAAGAGGCACTGGCCCTTACTTGCTGCAGGGACACTTGGAGCCACAGCCTAGTCATCGATTCTATTCCTCCTGCTCTGGGAAGACTGTTCCAGCTCCAAAAGCTTGTAATAGGGGCCAACAATGAAAGTTTTCATCTACCCAAAGCTTTTTGTTCCTCATACTCAAAGACAGAGAGAGAGACTAAGCCCCTAAATGCCCAGGGAGGCAGTGATGCCAAGTCAATTAGCAGCATTTCTAGGGCATCAAACTACTATTATTTCCCTTCTAAAAAAAAGTTAGTAATGAAGGTTAATTTCGCTTCATTTCTGTAACCCCTTGTAATTAATATCATCCATTCTGGGGATTTCTGAGTAGGATATATGTCTGTGGCTTGGAATAGTTCGTGCAAAGCTAGCTGGAATATTTAGGGACTGTGTGTGATGTGGCCTAAATGTCTGCATTCTGCATCAATTGAACTAGATAGATAGAACTATGTACCGAATGATATTTATTGGGTGATAGATAGAACTAATCAATTAAATATATAAAAGGTAATAGGTCAGCGATACTATGTGGTCCTACATAATTTTGGTGCTATAAGGTATTGCAAAAATTTATTTTTTTTTAATTTTTTTTTTTTAACGTTTATTTATTTTTGAGACAGAGAGAGACAGAGCATGAACGGGGGAGGGTCAGAGAGAGAGGGAGACACAGAATCTGAAATAGGCTCCAGGCTCTGAGCTGTCAGCACAGAGCCCGACGCGGGGCTGGAACTCACGGACCGCGAGATCGTGACCTGAGCCGAAGTCGGACGCTCAACCGACTGAGCCACCCAGGCGCCCCGGTATGGCAAAAATTTAAAGTAAAACTTGAAAACCAGGGAAGATAAGTTAATATTGTTATGGCTATTCTAAAATCAAGTACATTATGACATTACCTGGTCAGATTCTTAAATATTTATAATTATCTTAGTCACATATTTCTGAGATAGTTTAATCTATGGGCATTGAAAAGAGACATTTAAGATATCTTTTTTACACTGAAAACGTTAAAGCGTAAATTATTTTAACATAGATATGAGAAGATTAGTGCCTTGTCATCCCCATGTTAAATTGGGTCTATACCAATTAAATTATTTAGATACTGTGTAAATTAAGAGGGATGTTGGTCCAAATGTCTGTTTGCCAGAAGACTCTGTGACAGAAAATTCAGATCAATAGACACTATTGGTATTTAGAAATTGATATTCCTAAAGTCTCAAAAGTCAAAGATTAAGAATCACATTTGCATCATTTCATACCAATTAGGATGGGTATAATTGAAAAAAAAAGGAAAATAATAAGGATGGGTATGAAGGGTATGAAGAAAGTGGACATTTTGCACCTTGCTGGTGGGAATGTAACATAGTACAGCTGTGGTGGGAAAGTATGGCGGTTCCTGAAAAAGTTAAACACAGGGGCACCTGGGTGGCTCAGTCGGTTGAGCGTCCGACTTCAGCTTAGGTCACGATCTCACGGTTCATGAGTTCAAGCCCCACGTCAGGCTCTGGGCTAATGGCCCAGAGCCTGGAGCCTGCTTCCGATTCTGTGTCTTCCTCTCTCTCTGCCCCTCCCCCATTCATGCTCTGTCTCTCTCTGTCTCAAAAATAAATAAACATTAAAAAAATTAAAAAAAAAAGTTAAACACAAAATTGCGATATGACCCAGCAATTCAAAATAATTAAAAACAATTGGAAACAAGGACTCCAAAGATACTTGTATATCAGTGTTCATGGTAGCATTGTTCACAATAGCCAAAGGTAGAAACAATCCAAATGTCCCTTAACAGAAGAATGGATAAACAAAACACACAAGGGAATAAACATACAATGAAATATTATTTTAGCCACAGAGGGTAAAGTTCGGATACATTTGACAACATGGAGGAACCTTGAAAACATTATGCTAAGTGACATAGGCCAGACATAAAATAAGAAATATTGTATGATTCCACTTACATGGAATAGTTAGGATAACAAATTCATAGAGACAGAAAGTAGATAGGAAGTTATGAGGGGTTGCAGGGAGGATGAAATGAGGAGTTATTACTTACTCAGTGCAGAGTTTCTCTTTGGGGTAGTACAAACTTTTAGAAATAGATAGTGGTGGTTGCAAAGCCCTGTGAATGTAGTTAATGCTACTGAAATGTACATTTTAAAATGGTGAAAATTGCAAATCTAATGTTATATACAGTTTACCACAATAAAAACAAAGTAAAAATAATTACTTTTGGAACACCACCCATTGCTTGGTTTCTTACAACCCTTTTAATATTCATAGATCTAACTATAGTATAGTTTAGATGTCTCTCTAATATAGGGACTATATTATATAAAAGCAGAGGGGACATCTCTGGTGGTATAATTGATTAAGAGTCCATTGTTTGCTTTGGGATCCAAAATTTAAATGTAGGCTTCTGAATTTAAGTTTTGTATCCTTTCTATCAAAGAGTCCTCACTGAACGTTGACTCAAACAGAGCAAGAATGGACTTCTTGAAAACATTTTTGAAGTTCTCCCCAGTAAACAAGTAGAGTGTAGGAGAAAAAATAGCGTTGAAAGAAATGGTTATCACTGTAAGTATCAGAGTCAACTGTAAGAGTACTGATTGGTTCTTAGTGAGGATTAAGCCCTGGTGCACATGGTAGGGCATCCAGCACACAAAGAAAGAGATAATGGCAGTCATCATGACTTTGAAGGGCTTATTGGACCTAGACAGGCCCCTCTCTTTCATCTTGTTGGCTACTCTTGTGTAGCAAAGGGTGATGATAAAGAAAGGCAGAAGGAAGCCTAGCAAAAAGCGGCCAATGAAACAGGCTACATGAATCCATTTCCTGAATGTTTGCATCTTTTTGCTTTCCCAGTTGGTAGACACAGCATAGTTATTTTGGCAGGTCACTCTTCCTTTATGGTCATCATGTGTCTCTCTGAAAACCAAATAAGGCATGCCGAGGGCTGTGGCAGAGATCCAGATTCCCAGGATGATCCTGGAAGCCCAGCGTGGGGTTCGGTGCAGCTGTGACCACACTGGGTGAAGAGTGAGAAGGTAACGGTCAACACTGATGGCTGAGAGGAAGAAAATAGAGGCGAACATCCCTGTAGACAAAGTGGCATTGAAGACCTTGCACATGGCAGTTCCAAAGCTCCAGTGATTGTCCTGAAGGTAGGAGGCAGCTATAAATGGTAGAATCAATATTGAAATAAAATATGAGAAAATGAGATGAAAAAATAAGAGCGTATTGACAGTCTTTTTCATCTTGAAAAAGAGCACCCATAGGTAGAGCCCGTTGGTGATGGTACCAATTATAACTGACAAGTACAGAAGAAGGGCAATGATCACGTTTGAGGCAGGAGCTGGAAAGTGAGTGCTGTTTCTTACTAGAGTGGAGACATTGAGCGAATTGGTGAAGTTGATCAGATCCATAATTACCTGTGGAGAGAGAAACTGAAAATAATCACAAAAAAGAAGCAAAAAAAAAAAAAAAAGGTTAAATATAGAAATTTGAACAGTAATTTGTGCATAGTAAAAGTCAAAATGACACTATTTTAAAAATGGCAAACATCAGGGCCACCTGGCTGGCTCATTCAGTAGGACATGCGACACTTGAGTTCAGGGTCTTGAGTTCAAGACCTACATTGGGCATGGAGCCTACTTAAAGAAAAGAAAATTGTAAAATGGCAAGCATAATATTTCCACGATAAATGCAAATCAGATATTTTCCTAAGGTCCATATTTTTATTTGGTATGAAGAATTAAGATCAGATTAACTTGAGCATCAAAAATGGAAATACTACAGATGAAATTAATGTGAAAGAGAAATGAAGTTTGAAATATTTTGACTTTAAGTATTAATTTAGGTAGCTAAAAATCTTCTATTTAGACATGAGCCATAAGTCTGACCTTCCTTGATGGTCATAACTTCTTGAATAAGGCATTGTAGGATCAGTTTTGCTTGACTAAGACTTGATCAGAGCAAATGTTGCTAATGAAATTGAGTAACAAAAATAGCAACTGCTGCAAATCAATAATAATTTGGAGCTATAATTAGATTTCTCCCATGAGCTAATTATATACAGTAAATGCTGTTATCTAGTATTAAAGTCAGCATGTAATAAGAACCAATATTCATTTGGGAACCCTAGGCTAAGGCACTGTATGATTGTGAGGTGCCTTCACAATCATCAAAGGGGAACATGAATTGTTGAATATAGTGGTAGTTCTTTCTTATCTGGGAAAGGAAAAGAGGCAGAGAAGTCAAGGAATTGATATTTATCTAATACTTTTTATATGCCAATAGCTTTCTGTAAAAGTAACTTCTTTTTTTCTCACAAAACAAATATTTAAACAGAAGAGAAAGTGAGGCTTGCAAGAGTTAAATTTCTTATTTATCAGCATTTCCCACCATGCCCTCGTTGTGGCAGGTGGGGAACCCTACCAGTGGTTGTGTTACTTCTTTGAGAATTGGTAATTCGTGTGTAGTGTTTTGATAATGCTCCATGAATCAGAATATTTGATAATCCAAAACATCTCACTTCTTGGATAATGATTCCTAGAGTATTGAAAATATGAACCTGAGAATGTTTTGGAAATAGCTAATATATATAACAGTCATATCAACAAATTGGTTTTTGATAAATTGGATATAGCAGTAGAAATTACTAATGATTTTTTTCCACTAAGCAAAAACATTCTAAGAATATAGAGAGAGAATAAATAAAATAATTGCTATATCAAGACCACAATTTCCTTAAGTTAATTCTGCCTTCTAAGGGAGTTGCAAACTTTTTCTCCAAAGTAGAAAAATGGCTCTCTTCAGGAAAATGCCTTACTAGTCTGCTTTGAATAAAAAGTGGAGCCTAAGGACATTGAATGGAGAGGCAATGGCGAATGACAGAGTGGGAACCTGGGAAAGATGCTGTGGGAGGGTCCTGGGACCATGAGAAGAAGGAAGAGTGAGGATGGTCTTCAGAGAGGAGGGCACAGGAAAGACATGGCAGGAGGTTAGGAGGCTTGAAGAGGAGAAAAATTCAATGAGATATTTTGAAAAGCAGAAATGACAGAGAGGGTTTAAAATGAGGAATTTCTAATATTCACTTTTAATCCATGTGCTATGCTTTGACGTGGTGTAATGTCCCGAAATCAAGAGTAGGTCGCTTAACAGACTGAGCCACCAGGCGCCCCTATAGAGAGGTTTTTTATTTTATTTTATTTTTTTATTTTATTATTTTATTTTTTTAGATTTTTTTAACGTTTATTTATTTTTGAGACAGAGAGAGAGACAGAGTATGAATGGGGGAGGGTCAGAGAGAGAGGGAGACACAGAATCTGAAACAGGCTCCAGGCTCTGAGCTGTCAGCACAGAGCCCGATGCGGGGCTCGAGCTCACTGGCTGCGAGATCATGACCTGAGCCGAAGTCTGACGCTCAACCAACTGAGCCACTCAGGCGCCCCTAGGGAGGTTTTTTAAACAATTGTGTGGTTGAGCTCTGGAAGGGCATCTGAAAGTAATGTGGGACTTGAGCAAAATCAACATGGGTAGTGGTTCTGAATAGCATATTAAGTTTCCTAGAAACCTTGATTTATTGCATATAACCAGGGGATTTCTTCTTCTTCTCCTTTGTTTTTAGATTTCTTCATTCTTAAAGATCTTTTTCTGTGCATGGTTTTAAAGTACATGAGTATAAATTAGTGGGGCAGAACTTGGGCTCTGGCATCCCACAGAACTGGATTTCCATTCTATTTGTACCACTTACCAGCTCTGTGGACTCTTAACTCTGAGCCCCTTTCACCTTCTAAACCCCAATGAACTTCTATGAGGATGAAATGACATAATTTAGCTCCATTCATGGCACATATTAAGCACTCAGTAACTTTTTACCTATTATTTTGCTCAACTTGTTATATTAAGGCTAGCAAGTACTTCCTTTTCCCCTTTTAATACTGCAGTCCACATTCCTTCCTCCTCAAAGCCTCCCTATTGAATTCTAGAGTACTACCAGTGATGTCTAAAAAAATCTAAGTGTTCATATATTGGGACAGAAGTTCTCAGATTTGGAGTTATTTTGAGGCCTTGCTGTAGTGACACCTTTGGCATAGTGGCTTTCAGATAGATGCCACCTTTGCTTAGGAACACTGTGCTTCTATGGGGGGGTAGGCATGAGAACCTCCAGAAACTGATCTGTGTTAATTTAGATACTTTACTGTAATGTAGTAGCAGAGAAGTAACATTAATTGTATGTTCTTTTCTAACCTTTCCACTAAAGCTCTAAAAACTTTCCCCAGAATTAAACAGATTCATGTGATATTCCCTCAACAGTTTGTTCATCATTAAGCAATGGCCTGTCCCATATAATGTAACAGCATTTAACTAAAACATAAAGCACTGGCCTTCCCCCAAATGATACTTTTCCTTTAGGATGCTCCCTTCTGGAGGTTTTTGATACATGTTGGAGGTCGCAGGGTCTCTAGGCCGTACATCTGAATTTTCTGTTCAGTTACTTGCTCTGGCGGGCACTGTTCCCTGGCAAATAGCACAGGCATTTACAATCTCCTCACTGCCCGCTACGGGGACTAGAAAGCTGCACACTCATTCCCCCAAATTTCCTTACAGCAAGTGATTCAGTTTTAATCATCAAGTGATTCATGTGGTTCAGTGAATCATTAAGAGATGCCACCTGTGTAGTTTCTGGGGTTGGAAAGCTGCTGTGGAGCATGCCTGGAGGGTTTATTCAGATAATAGCACCAGGATAAACCTGCTGGCTCAGGGATCCTTACCTTGGAGTTATATTCCCATGTCAGATAGTCTTAGGTAGGCCAGAGTGACTCTAAATCAGCAATCTTCTCTCCATGGACAGGCAAAAATCAGTGACACTTTGACTTCATTTCATCTGCCTTTCTTCTGGCCGATGGTATTCCCCAACTTTGAAGCTACTATTTAAATATTCTGTGAGGTCTTCTTGCTCTTTTCCAGTTCCTTTTTCTGTGTAATGTATGATAAAGAGGTGGAGATAGAAAATTAAGTACTTCTTCAAATCATTTCTCCATTTTAAGAGGAGATTTAAAAAATTCCATAAACAAAGCCATTCTATTTAAGGTTGATAAGCTCATTTCAGGTGTTAAAATGCTGATTAAAAATTATCTTCTGTATATGGTCATCCCACTAGGCACCCACTCTGCCTCGAGTGTAGCACATTCATTAGCATATGGAGCATGCTGTTGGGTACATAGAGAGACTGGGTAAATACCAAGCTTAGAAAAAACTGAATCTGGAAATTAGCAATCTAATCCCCTTAGAGTGAAAATGGTCAGGAAGAAAAGCAAACACTGAGTTTCACATTAAAATGAAATGTATGAGTACAGGCCAAAGATTAATATTATTTAGTTTGGGAAGATGAAGACTTTTATCTTTCATTTACATCTGTACAATTGTTGAGAATGGTTGGAAAGAACACAGAGTTGGGTACCATATCCTGGAAGACGATCTCATTATAAGAAAATCCTGAACACAGATCATGTATTTACAAACTGAATCTTACATTTTCTATTTGCCTCTCTCTAGTCCATATCTGACATTTTTTAGGATCAGCTTCTGTGCCGACCTCAGTGTCCTGATTTCTTTCCTGCTTGGTTTCTTCTTGATCTCTGCACTGCCAGTAGAGAAAAATACATCAAAACCTGTGTGTGGCTTCAGTGCTAAAGCTTGGGAATCAGTTATCCAGTTTGTGTTAGAATTTTAAAGCTTTCATCGCTACTGTAAACTTATTAGAAATAGGCTTAAATTTAGTTCTTAATTCTTTGGGACTGTGACCTTCAACCTAAGAACTGATCTTTGCTTCAGGATAAGTTTTCAAACTTGCTACTGCATTTTAAGAGTGACTTCTTGCTAGGTTTTCATGCCCTTTGGGTTAATTCACACATCTAGAAGCAACCTGAGCTACTATTCAGTTCAAACCTGCTAATTTTGAAGATTAGCAAACTGAGATGCAGAGTTAAGTGACTCAGAAGAGGTTTTCAGCAACAAAAGAATGAGAGAGCTCTTTCCACTGTCCTTTGCTATTTCATTAATTAAAAAAGGGGGATGTGTGTGGATTAGGTTCTTGTTCCTCTTCCTTTCACTCTGTATTTTTAAATTTTACAATTAGTAAAATTCATAAATAACAAATATATCAAGGACGAGTGTTTAAAACCCCTCTCACCAAATGCACAAGGACTAGTACCACCATTAGATAGCCTAAAATTTGACTCTTCCTTAACTGTTCTCAGAAATACTCTCATTAGTGAGCATTTTCTTCAAATAGGTAATTAAACCAATGACGTTAACTCCTTTGGGCAATATGCACACTGCTTTTGAGGAAGTATTTTCTCTTGTGGCTTTGTTGATGTGGCTGCATTCATTTTACTTTTCATATTTCAAATTAAGTGAGGTGGTTTCAAGAAACCAGGGAAACTCAGGGAAATGGAAACTGTTTTATGCGGATTTGATATAATCACAGTATGAAATATATAGAAATGCAGAAGCAGATAGTGTTGCAAAATCAAATGCTCAAAAGTCTAGGAACTCATGTTTGCATCTAATTTTTAGAGCTGGAATAGTCCAAGAGGTTAATTTCATCTAATTCCTGATCCTATAGGTGAAGAGACTAAGACCCATAGAGGTATTCGAGAGCTTGTCCTAGATCTCATTATTAGTTAATAAATGAGTTGAGGCAGAAATAATGTACACTAAAAATACTGATGTGTATATGACTACACAATAAAGGATAGGATAGAAAAAAAAACCCTCCTAGATATAACTCTGCTACTTACATATGTATAACCTCTCTGCCTCTGTTTTCTCATTTGTAAATGTGAAAAAAAAAAAAAAAAAGAAAGAAAGCACCTCTCTTTTGAAGTATTCTTTTGAGGAGTAAATGAGATATTATAGGTAAGGGCTTGGCACAGTTCCTGGCAAATGGTAAGTATCAAATAAATGATAACTAGTATTAATATGTAAGTTGTAGCAAGCCCATCGGGCTGAAGAAAAATCTCTCAGCAGTGCAATTCAAGAAATATTTATTGAGGGGACGCCTGGGTGGCTCAGTCGATTAAACACCGGATTCTTGATTTTGGCTCAGGTCATGATCTCACGGTTCCTGAGTTTGAGCCCTGCATCAGGCTCTGGGCAAATAGTGTGGAGCCTGCTTGGGATTCTCTTTCTCTCCTTCTCTTCTTCTCTCACGCTGTGTCTCTTCCTGTCTCAAAATAAATATATAAACTTTAAAAATAAAAGAATATTTATTGAGTATCTAATACATGCCAAAGTGTTTGAGACTGGGACACAAAGTAAATAATTCAAAATAATTGTCTTCAGTGTTTATAGTTATTAAAAAAGATTATTCCTGAACTGACTAGCTTAGGAATGTTGAGGAAAACAAACGCTAGGCTTTGGAACAAGTGTGGTAAAAGGCTTAGCAAAAGAGAACAATCTTCATTTGTTGGCCTGGTTTTACATTTTTCAAGATCATTTCTCACCACCCTTTATGTCCCAGTAAAGGGACAGTAAAGGGGAGCAACAGTGTAGGTATTAGCCCAGTGGTTTCCATTCTGGCTGATGTCAGAATCACTTGGAGGTCTTTAAAGAAAATGCAGAGTATGCCTGAAACTTAATTCATTTATCTAGTATTTGTCAAATACTTAATGTATTTGATTCTTGGCTTCAAATGTTGAACCATCAAAAAGCATTAAAAATTTACCATTCTAAGAAATATAACAACACTAATTCAAAGGGATTCATGCACTCCCATGTTTATAGCAACATTATTTATAGTAATCAAGATATGGAAACAGCCTAAGTGTCCATCTATTGATGAATGGATAAAGAAGGTGTGACATCTATCTTTCTATCTGTCTATCTATGAATACAGAATATTATTCAGCCATAAAAAGAATGAAATCTTGCAACAACATGGATGGAGCTAGAGAGTATAATGCTGTGCAAAATAAGTCAGTTAGAGAAAGACAATTACCATATGATTTCACTCATATGTGAAATTTAAGAAATAAATGAGCAATGGGGAAAAAAGAGAAGTGGGGGGGGGGGGAACAAACCAAGAAACAGACTCTTAACTAAAGAGAACAAACTGGTGGTTAGCAGAGGGGTGAGAGTGGGGGGATGGGTGAGATAGGTGATGGGGATTAAGGAGTGCACTTGTTGTGATGAGCACTGGGTGATAATATGGAATTGTTGAGTCACTGTATTGTATACCCAAAACTAATATGAAACTGTATTTTAACTAACTGGAATTAAAATTTAAAAAAATTACCATCTAACTCCCTCTGCCCCCCCTCACCCCCCCACAAAAGATGAAGAGCATTACCTTGGACCTACTTTATGTCTTGCCCATGTCTGTCAGTTCCATATTGGCTCCGTTCTATTTCTTACCTGCTCTTGCTCTTCTAATTGTGTATCTCCATTTATTGGAATCTTTGGCTCATGATTTTTCAACTTTTCTCCATGGTTTATGGCTTGCTGCCTGTGCAGAGCCCACCTTGGAGCTTGAAATCATGAACCGTGAGATCATGACCTGAGCTCAACCGACTGGGCCACCTAGGCACCCCAAGGAATTAAATATTTTAATGTACTTACACTTACATAATTGCATCCTTTAAGATACTTTTATGAAAGCCAAGGTCAAATGTGGCTCATTTATGTTTTTCTCCCAATTTGTACATGTAGACAGTATAAAAACTAAGGCAACTCGGGCCTATGGTAGCTTAATCAACATAAGCCATACCCAATTTGGAGATGATAAGTTTACTAACTACCAAAATCTCATTTTTATGAACTCTTTAGGGAGTATGGAATAGACGTCCTTGTTTTATAAATGAAGGATTCCCCTGAAAAGCCTGGGCCACCACTTAAAGGGTGGCTGGTGGCACCTGGGTTGGTTAAGTCTCTGACTCTTGATTTTGGCTCAGGTCTTGATCACATAGCTTCATGGATTTGAGCCCTGCATTGGGCTCTGTGCTGGTAGCACATAGCCTGCCTGGGGTTCTCTCTCTCCCTCTCTCTCTGCCCCTTCCCCACTCGCACCATCTCTGTCTCTCTCAAAAATAAAATAAAATAAAATAAATAAATAAATTAATAAATTAATTAATTAAAATAAAATAAACAAAGGGTGACCAAGGAAGTAACCTAAGAAAGCATTAAAAAAAGCTTTGGATCTTTGGCTTCAGATACACCTGGATTCAAATCCTGGCTTTACTTTTTATAAGATATGGCTTCAGTATTATTACTTAGATTCTCTAAGTTTGAGATGTCCCCTGTTTATCTTAAAGAGCTTTTAAAAAAGTGTATAATTCAGGGGTGCCTGGGTGGCTCAGTCATTTAAGTGTCTGACTTCAGCTCAGGTCATGATCTCATGGTTCATGAGTTTGAGGCCCACATTGGGTTCTCTGCTGTCAGTGCAGAGCCTGCTTAAGATCCCCTGCTCCTCCCAGCCTTTCTGCCCTTCCCAGCCTCTCTGCCCTTTCCCCTTTCTCTCTGCCCCTCCCTTTTCTCTCCTATACTTTTCTCTGCCTCTGCCCCCAACCCCCCTCCTGTGCATGCTATCTCTCTCTCAAAAAATAAATAAATAAATAAATAAATAAATAAATAAATAAATAAAAAATAAAAAATAAAAATCAAGTATATAACTCACTAGATTTGTTGCTGTGTTCCCATTTAATAATATGTTATAAATGTTTGCCATATGAATAAACTACTATGTTAATAAATATACATCTGTATCATCATGTAATATTCCATTTCAAATGATTTTGAGGTTTAAATGTGATAAAATATGTGCATATAACTGTCATATAATAGTTTAAAAGCAACTGCAGGATATAAATGTTATTGAAATTCAGATTTCATATAATTAGCCTGGTGATTGACATTTGCTAGCCAGCCACCATAGTGCAGGTGGTCTCCAGCCCCCTTAAAGCAATACCTCCACACAGAATTGCTTCCTATGTCAGGACCAGGATTCATGTGTTTCAGACATCACCATAGGCATCAGAACGAAGGTAGTTCAGGGACCTGCATAAGAGATATTTGTATGTCTGATGGTAGATAATGGAATAATATTGATGCTTTTTGGAGAACAAAAATATGTATTATAACTGGTTCTAGACCTGGAATGCCAGCAGACCCTCAGAGGTTTTCTCAGAGATCATTTCTCAGAACAGAAAGTTAATTTTCATTTCTGTGAAGTCCTTTATTTCCAGCACCCTGGAAGTATTTGTTCCCTTCCTTGTGGAACAAAACTCAGTTAATGACCTTCCCCTTAAGGAAGATTATCAGAACATGAGGAACACTTCAGGTTTCTATTTGAAAATGTGTGTTCCTCCTACTACATTTCTAGTTTTAAAATTCTCTCTTTAACATTCCAAGAATTATTTTTGTAAATGATCTTGGCTGCAATTCATAACACTGTATGTAACATTCGCCAGACAAGTTCATAGTCCTCCTCTGAGTACCATTTTATAGAAGTAGTCTCAGATGCTCTGGGACTGACACAGATCCTATGGGCTGAGCTCCATGATGTCTCCTAAGTCACATAGGGCTGGATCTACGAGAAGAACTCTGAGGTCTATTGCTAGCTGTTCCTCCTATATATTACGTCTCTCGAGGAGGATACTCTGAGCTATGACTGCTGGTGAAAATAGAGACTGCTGGGAAGATGGGCTGCATATTGACATCTTATGGTGCTGTCTCAATGGCTTCTCCAACTAAGCTAGCTGATGTCTCAATTCCTCAACAGAGGTGGTTGTGAATATTTAAAGAGAGAACCTGTTATATGGTTAACTAATATTTATTGAAGGCCTCCTATTTGTCAGGTGCTGTGCTGGCACCATAGATAGAGAAGTAAACAAATGGGAATAGTTCAGTTCTTGTGGACCTTCTGAATGAGTGGAAAAAACAGGTGATATGAAGCAAATAATGGCATCTGTGTTTAGGGAAACTTGACCTAGACCAGAATTCAAGGAGATTTCCCTGAGGAAGTGACATTTGAACTGAGACTTGAGTTTAGATGGGTAATGAGGGTGGGGGACTGGCACTTCCAGCAAAGGAAACATCTTGTGAGAAGTCCCAGGTGTGTTTGAGAATCGAGAAAAGAGACACTTCGGGTGGCTCAGTTGGTTAAATGTCTGACTCTTGTTTTGACTTGTGTCATGATCTCCTGGTTGGTAGTTTTGAGCCCTGCTTTGGGCTCCATACTGCTGATAGTACGAAGCCTGCTTGGGATTCTTCTCTTCTCTGTGAATCTCTCTCTCTCAAAATAAATAAAGAAACCTAACAAAAAAAGAACTGAGAAAAGTGCAGTAAGGCTAGAGGGCTAAGAGCTAGGGAGAGAGATGAGGCAGGAGATATGCATAGAGCCAAATCATAGAGGGCTACATAGGCCATGCATATTACACTGCATTTTATTTAAGGGTAGTGGGAAGAGGGAAGATACCATATGTATGAGTTTGTTAGGGCTACAATAGCAAAATACCACAGACTGGATGGCTTAAACAACAGAAATTTATTTCTCACAGTCCTTGAGGATGGAAGTCCAAGATCAAGGTGCTGTAAGAATCAGTTTCTCTAAGGCCTCCCTCTTTAGCTTGCAGATGGTCTTTGCCCTTTTGCTGCCTCTTTATATGATATTCCTTTGTGTGTGTATGCCCCCAGGGTCTCTTTATGTATAGAAATTTCCACTTCTTATAAGAATACCACCAGATTGGATTAGGGCCTTCCATATAGCCACATTTTAACTGAATTGCCTCTTTAAAGGCCTTATCTCCAAATGCAGTTACATTCTGAGGTGTTTGGACTTCAACATGTGAATCTTGGGGGGACACAATTCAGCCCTATTGTGTCACTATTAATGTGCCTGTATTGTGGAAAATAGATTGGTGAAGGGCAATAGTGAATACCCATAGGAGTCTATTGAGAAAAACGATGGTGGCCTGATGAGGGTGTGTGTTGTGAAGATAAAGCAAGGGCAACAGGTCTGAGAAGCATTTTGGTGGGGGATTGATGAGATCTGAGTGAAGGTCAGAGAGAGGGAGGAGTCAAAGATGTCTCCTACGTTTCTGGTTTTTGCATCTGGCTAGATAGTGATTCACTTTATTTCGATAAAGAACAGTGGAGAAATAGAACAGTGGTTTCTGGGGAAGAGGATGGGTTTCGTTCTTCTCATGTTGAATTTGAGGTGCCTGTCAGTCATCAGGTGGAGGTAATGAGTAGATTGTTTACTGGAGAAGGAATCAGCCTTTGTAACGAGCAGAGCTGATTATCATATATACAAACGTCTATAATAGACAAAGTTGCTCTTACCTGGCCCTTAATTTACTTTCTAAGGAAAAGTCTGTAGCCTTCTTCAAAAATGTGCTCTTGACATCCTTAGAAATTTATTCTCAAAGTTTGCTAGACTAGGGTTTGGTAGCTTCTTATAGTCAATATTGTGGAATATTTCTTTTAACAATTTTTCTTAGTTTGACTTGTGACTTAACATGCTTAAGGAAATTGCCTAATGTTTATAGCCTCTTCTTGAGGATAAAACAAATCTTTTCATTTCCTTCCTGCATGCCAGAACTTAGGAAAGGATGAAGTCTTGCACTAAAAATGAAGTCTGTAAAACTCTGATGTAGATGGTAGAACAGAGAGCCTTTTTAGTGGCAACATAGAGTCCCAGGCAGTACAGCTTTGTGGGGACTTGGTGGCCCCTCAGTGGGAGCAAGGGTGTGTTAGTGGTAGATGGGGAACAGAAAGGCAGTGTCAAGAGGCAGTGAGCTTTGGCAACATGGTCACAGTTAGTGGTATCCTTGAAATGAAGGCTGAACTTTGGGGCAGCTGGAAGCAGGCTGGAGCTAAGTCAGAGATCAGGAAAGAGCTGGGTCAGTCCTGGTAACAGAAGATTTTCTTGAGTGCCCTTCCCCACATTAGTTCAAGGGCTAAAGAGGAGATACAGCCTTGCTAAAAAGCAGCTGTAAGGATTTAGGGTGACTAATCTGCCTCGTTTGCCTTGGTCAGACAGGTTTCCAAGGTGAGGAACATTCAGTTCTTTATTTATTATTATTTTTTAAAATGTTTCTTTATTTTGGAGAGTGAGAGACAGAGTGTGAGTGGGGGAGGGGCAGAGAGAGAGAGAGAGAGGGAGACACAGAATCTGAAGCAGACTCCAGGATCCAAGCTGTCAGTACAGAACCTGTTGTGGGGCTCGAACCCACGAATGGTGAGATCATGACCTGAGCCGGAGTCAGACGGCTAACTGCCTGAACCACCCAGGTGCCCCGAGGTACTTTCACTTCTAAAACTAGGAAAGTCCTGGGGAAACTTCTGAGTTGGCTACCCTATAAAGATTTGAATAGAACTGGGATCCTGGGTCCTTAAGTGGTCTTAGAAGAAAAAAACCCTTAATCTAAAGCAAATAAAACTGTGTGACTCACTCATCATAACCTTCTTAGTAGAAGGACTACTACAATTTCCTTCACATTTTTAATAAATCAAGTAATTTATGTTTTTAATAAATTGGAGATCATTAGAGTGACCTAATTCTAGTTTGCCTGGGATGATCCTGGTTTATGCCTGTTGTCTCATGTTATTAATAGTGTTCTTTTCAGTCTCAAAAGCATGCTGATTTGAATGATAACTTGTGTGGTCACACTATCTTTAATAAAATGGTCTTTCTCATTCTTAAGAGTATGGTTTTGTGAACCTTGGCAAAACAGGCCAATTTTTATATCATTATGTTTGACAGTGTTCCTTTTAAGATGATTTACTATTTACTAATCTTATTAAATTAAATTTCAAAAAATAAGCTTTCCTGTTTAGAAGTACTTGACCATAGTTCCATCTCTCAAATCAGAGGTTATTAAACACATATATTCTCTTTACCTCACATTCTACCATCTCATTATTTCAGAAAAGTATCATGAATTTTAAAATTTATTTCTAATCAAAATTTTCATAACATGTTATAAGCAAGAAATTAGAATTTGAAAGGAAGAAGATACATACTAGCAGAGAGTCAATGACAAGCAAGGGAAGAGGGAAAAGGATTATCTTATTAAAGAAAAAAATTAAAATTAATGATGTGCTTTTTACTCAAATTTATCAGATAATTTGGTGAAATCAAATGACTTCAGAAATCAGATGAAAATCACATTTTATGAAAAAGAAATTAATTATACAGAATGTCTAAAAATTATTAGTATGAAATAGATATATATTATTCAAAGAATAAATATAGAGAGTATCAGTGGTATCTAAACAGATTGTATCTCAAATAAACCTCTTTTCAGATTATGAGACATAGATTTGAATACATTTCACATTTGTTTACAACAGAATTGAATATTCA
The DNA here is from genome assembly GCF_046562875.1 of Panthera onca. NCBI lineage: Eukaryota > Metazoa > Chordata > Mammalia > Carnivora > Felidae > Panthera > Panthera onca. The sequence continues at coordinate 81,052,252 of NC_138344.1, forward strand.
TTTCCGCCTTTCACCCATCTTTAAGATCACCCTAGTCTGGGTTTCCATTTCAATGAATGTTATTGACCACTAGAGGGAGAAACAAGAAAAGCTTTGAAAATTTTGATAAATCTGAGAGATTAGTTAGATGTCAGTAGTAAAATGTGCTAATTGTAGCGAACAAGGATTCAAGGAAGGCATTAACAGATACTGTTGGTTGTTGGAGATCTGCAAATTCTATGGGATCCTATAGAAATAAGGTAACAGAAAGATCATGTGGCTTCTTTAAAGCATGATGAACTACATATTCTGTGGTTGATCAGCTAAATTACAGTTTTGTTCAATTTGTGCCTTTAAACTGAAAGAGTAAGTGCAATAAAGAAACATATTTAAGGATGAATGATAAAAGGATTAGCTTCAGGCTTCACAGGGGAGAAAAGTGGCAGTAAAGGAAAAATACTATTATAACCAAAGCAATTTCTCTATACTTTACATTAAGTGAATTTGACAATTAATACTTAAAATTACACTTAAATATGAAGAAGAACATAGCTGTTATAAAGTGAAAATCTAATCAGCTAAAGGTGTGGTTATCTCAAACTAATCAATATGTAGATTTATCAAGAGACAACTTACTTCATTAGAAAATGTCTTTGAATTATTTGTTGTCCAAGAAATTATGGACTCTTACTGCACAGAAAATAATAAAAAATCTATTAATTTAATAAATGTTGAACATCTACTCCATGTATGGTAATCAGGAGATTCAAGACTGACTTGGACATGAATTCTTTTCTCAAGAAATTTATAGTCTACAAAACCTGTACATAAAATCTATAAAATAATGTAGGTGTTGGACATGCCATTAGAGGAGCAGAATCAGGGCACTATGGGTGCTGGGAAAGAAAAGTTACTCCTAGTTTGATGTGTCAGTGGGGGGTGGTCAGACAGAAGGAATCAGTGGAGGCTTTCTGAAAGATGTGGCATTCGAGCAGGACCTGAAGATATTTAGAATTTAGAAATGTGGCAATTATAGGAAAAGCATTCTAGGTGCAGAGAGCAGAATGAACAAAGGTATGGAGGTAAAGTCTTGCTGAACAAATGCAAAATGTATAAACACACAAACATAAAACAGAGAAAAGGACAGATAATCTAAAAAGGCATAAATCTAGTCCAACATGTGAAATATGATTGGTTTAGACTATACCTGATAGTTGATTTTATTTATCAACTTGATTTGGTCAGGGGGTGCCCAGATATTCAGTCAAATAGTCTGCAAGTTTCTATGAGGTGTTTCTGAAAGAGATTCTAACTGATTTAACAGTTAAATCAGTAGACTGAGTAAAGCAGATTGCTGTCCATAATGTGGGTGGGTCTCAGCCAATCAGTTGAAGGTGTGACTAGAACAAAAGGCTGACCCTCCCTCGAGTAAGAGAGCATTCTGTCTGATAGCTTTTGACTAGAACTGGGGCATCAGCCCTGGAGATTTTGGATTTGCCAGCCTCCATAACTGTATGAGCCAATTCCTTATACTAAATCTCTTTCTCTTTCTATAGATATATCCTATTGGTTCTCTTTCCCTGGAGACCTCTGCCTATACACTGTTAATACTGTCTAAGAACAAACATCTAATAATCTACGAGCAAATATCTGTTTGGTACCATTTTGATCCTAATATTATCCTGAACAATGGGAGAAGTACTAGAATAGCATCAATTTGCAGAGAATTCTTATAAAACTGAGAGTCACTTCAAAAAGGGTAGTTATATAGCTGATAAAACTAATAGATTTAGAAACTAATGTTCTACTTTATTTATTTATTAAAGTAAAAGAAACAATTAAAATTTTAACTTGGAGGTAAGAAAACTAAATTATAACCCCAATAGCCCATCTGATACAACCACTGTTAGCATTTTGATGTATTTTTTCAATAATTTTTATAGTATATATAAATTTTAATGCATCTAAAATCATGTAGTCAATTTTCTTCCTTAACATTATGTCATAAATATTTCCCTATATTACTTCATAATTTTAAGAACTATAATTTTTAATGCCTTTTCAATATGTAATTTGCAAACTTACTGTAATTTTTGCAATCATGGCTTTATTTTTGAATATTGAGATTGTTATTCAGATTTTTCTCCAATTTTTAAAATCATCAGTATAAGTATCTTTGTAATTAAAGCTTTTTAATATTTTGAATTATTTCAGAATAAATTTCCATAAGTGGTAGTATAGATCAGCAGGTATGAATATTTTTACAGTTAGTCTAAATTGCTTTCCACAAATGCTGTATCAACTTATAAGGCCTCTGATATAAATCATACTTGTACCTATTCAATACTGAGTCTCATTTTTATTAATAAAAGACTTTCTTTGGTAGGAATCTGAATCTGTACTGTTATAAAAACCTCACTTTTCAGACTCCCTTGCAGATAGGTATGTTCCTATGACTGTGTTCTGGTGTATTAAGATTGCTTCACTGAGCTAGAAATATTTTTGTTTTACTAATTAAAAGGCACCAGTTGGCACACACCTTTTCTTCTTTATTCTTCCTTTCTTCTTCCTGACTAAAATTAGAGCAGACTTCTTGAAAATTTGAGGATGAAAGCTACAAGTTAAAATTTGTAGAACAGGAAGCTAGGAGCTTGTGACTTTCTTGAATTCCTGCACCAGCTCTGGACTCCTTCCTCTGGAATTTTTGTTTATGTGGTTAAATTAATCCATATTTAGTTAAGAAACTGTAGTCATATTTCTGTTACATAAAACCAAAAGAAAATCTAATAATATTTGTGCATAATTATTTCTCCAAAATAATGGGTATTGTCACTCAAATTGGGGGGAGGGCACTGTATTAATACTCTTGATTACAAATAACAAAAACTAACCTAAACTAGTTCAAACAATAAAAGGGAATTTACTGGTTCATATACCAAGGGAAAAACAGGAGTTGAACTAAGCTTCAGAATTTACTAAGCAGCATCAATGATATTCTGAGGTTAGATCTCTTTCTTCCTTCTCCTTTTTCCTTCTCTCTCCTTTATACTATCTCTCCTGTGCATTGCCCTACTTGGCCTCTTCTATTCTACTGAAATGAATTCTTTCATACAACTGGAGAGGTTGGCCAGTAAGCATCTCCAGGCCTATGTTTCTTCAATGTCATTGAAAAATATGGGAAGAGAGCATTTTCACTTTTTTCAAATGTCAGTGCTAGGGAAGGACTCTGGCTGATCCAACCCATATCACATGCTCATCCAAGGATGGAGGGTCAAAGGACAACTGTGACTGTCAATCTTACCAAGATCACTGGAATAGGGAAGGGACAGTTCTTCAAAGAAAAAGTTGTGTGTTGACATAACATAGCAGAAAGGCTAAAACAACCTGTCACCAATAACTATCTTTTATTAATAAAATGTTCTTTATTGTTATTCTGATTTACCTTTTTTGAAGTTGAAAATTTTGTCTTTCCATTAATTTTATTTTCTTTTTTGAAAATTCCTCTTTTAAGACATTGATTGTTCATTGACAGTCAGAATAAGTTTATACCTGACAAATGAGGCAGTTGAATATTCTTTTTATTTTGAGCATGATGCTCATTTTGTGCTTGTAATACAATACTCTGTGTCTGGAAATGCCATCCTCAAAGGATGGAGATATATATATATACACATATATATGTATATATATATATATATATATCTGAAACTTATCTGAAACTAATATAAAACACTGTATGTAAATTATTCTGAAATAATGTATATTATATTAATTATATCAAATTAATATATATTAATAATATATGTAATTTTAATTTCAGTATAATTGACTTACAGTGTATTATATTAGTTTCAGGCATATAGTGATTCAACAGTTTTATAGATTACTCACTGCTCATCATGATGAGTGTACTCTTAATTCCCTTCACCTATCACTCATTCTATGCCCCCACACATCCCCTCTGGTAACCATCAACTTGTTCTCTATAGTTAAGAGTATGTTTTTTGATTTGTTTCTTTTTTCCTGTTGTTCATTTGTTTTGTTTCTTAAATTCCACAAGTGAATGACATCATATGGCATTTGTCTTTCTCTGACTGACTTATTTCACTTAACATTAAACCCTCTAGATCCACCCATATTGTTACAAATGGCAAGATTTCATTCTTTTTTATGGCTGAATAATTTTCATTGTATATACTTATATATAATATAAATATATATATTTTTTCTTCTTTATCCATTTATCTGTCAATGGACACTTAGGCTGCTTCCATAATTTGGCTATTGTAAATAATGCTGCAGTAAACATAGGGCTGCATATATGTTTTTGAATTAGTTTTTGTGCAAATACCTATTAGTGGAATTACTGGATCATATGGTAATTCTATTTTTAGTTTTTTTGAGGAATCTCCATACCATTTTCCACAATGGCTGAACTGGTTTGCATTCTCACCAATAGTGCATGACAGTTCCTTATTCTCCACGTCCTCACCAACACTTGTTATTTTTTGTGTTTTTGATTGTAGCCATTCTGACAGGTATGAAGTGATTTCGCATTGTGGTTCTGATTTACATTTCCCTGATGATGTGTGAGGTTGAGCATCTTTTCATGTCTGTTGGCCATCTATATATTGTCTTTGGAGAAGTATCTTTTCATGTCTTCTGCCATTTTTAATTGAATTATTTGTGGGGTTTTTTGGTGTTGAGTTGTATAAGTTATTTATATATTTTGGATACTAAAATTTTTTTGGATATGTCATTTGCAAATATCTTCCCTCATTCAGTAGGTTGTCTTTTACTGTTGTTGATTGTTTCCATTGCTGTGCAGAAGCTTTTTATTTTGATGTGGTCCCAATAGTTTTTGCTTTTGTTTCCCTTGTCTCAGAAGACATAGGTAGAAAAACGTTGCTATAGCTGATGTTACAGAGATTATTGCCTGTGTTCTTTTCTAGGATTTTTATGGTTTCAGGTCTCACATTTAGATCTTCAATACATTTTGAGTTTATTATTGTGTATGGTGTAAGAAAGTGGTCCAGTTTCATTCTTTTGCCTGTAGTTGTCCTGTTTTCCCAACACCATTTGCTGAAGAGACTCTTTTTGCTCCATTGCATATTCTTGGTTCCGTTAATTGACCATATAATCGTGGGTTTATTTCTGCGCTTTCTATTCTATTCTGTTGATCTATGTGTCTGTTTTTGTACCAGTACCATATGGTCTGGATTACTACAACTTTGTAGTACATTTTGAAACTGGAAATTGTGATACCTCCAGTTTTGTTCTTCTTTTTCAAGAATGCTTTGGCTATTCAGAATCTTTTGTAGTTCCAAACAAATTTTAGGATTGTTCTAGTTCTGTGAAAAATGCTATTGGTATTTTGATAGGGGTTGCGTTAAATCTGTAGATTGCTTTGGTCAGTATGGACATTTTGGTCAGTATGGACATTTTAACAATATTTGTCCTCCCATTATATGAGTGTGGTATATCTTTCCATTTGTGTCATCTTCAATTTCTTTCCTGAGTGATTTATTTAAGACTTTTCTTGCTTCTTGGGCAACTAAGTGGCTCAGTCATTTAGGCATCCAACTCTTCATCTTGACTCAGGTCATGATCTCACAGTTCGTGGATTCGAGCCCCTTGTTGGGCTCTGTGCCGAAGGCATGGAGCCTGCTTGGTTTCTGTCTCTCCTTCTCTCTGCCCCTCACCTGCTTGTGTGTTCTATCTCAAGATAAATAAACAAACTTAAAAAAAAAAAGGAATTTTCTTGCTTCTAAGGTAGGCCTGCATTGCTAGAAGCTTCTCTCTTAGAATGGCTTTTGCTACATCCCAAGATTTTGGACTTTTGTGTGTGTGTGTGTGTATGTGTGTGTGTGCGTGTGTGTGTTTTGATGTTTATTTATTTTTGAAAGAGAGAGAGAAAGAGTGTGCACACAAGTGGGGGAGGGGCAGCGAAAGGGGGACAGAGGAACTGAAGCAGGTTCTGCGTTGAAAGCAGTGAGCCCAATGTGGGGCTTGAACTCACAAACCATGTGATCATGACCTGAGCCGAAGTCAGACACTCAACCGACTGAGCCACTCAGGTGCCCTTGGACTGTTGTGTTTTTATTTTCATTAGTCTCTATGTATGTTTTTATTTTCTCTTTGATTTTTTTAGATGACCCATTCCTTAACCTCCATGTATTTGTGTTCTTTTCAGATTTTTTCTTGTGGTTAATTCCTAGTTACATAGTGTTGTGGTCAGAAAAGATGCATGGTATGACTTCGATCTTTTTGAATTTGTTGAGACTTGTTTTATGGCCTAATATGTTATCTATTCTGGAGAATGTTTCACATGTACTTGAAAAGAATGTGTATTCTGCTGTTTTAGGATGCAATGTTCTGAATATATGTGAGATCCATTTGGTCCAATGTATCATTCAAAGTCACTGTTTCCTTGTTGATTTTTTGTTATTGGATGATCTACGCATTGATGTAAGTGGAGTGTTAAAGTCCCCTACTATTATTCTATTACTATTGATTACTTCCTTTATTTTTGTTATTAGCTGCTTTATTTATTTGGATGCTCCCATGCTGGGCACATAAATATTTATAATTGTTATATCTTCTTGTTGGAGTATTGCCTTTATGATTATATAGTGTCCTTTGTCTCTTGTTACAGTCTTTGTTTTATTATTTTTTTATTTTTATTTTTATATTTTTAGAGAGAGGGCATAGTGAGTGAGGGGCAGAGAGAGGGAGAGAGAGAGAAGTGGGGCTCACCCGAAGCAGGGATCCTGTTTTTACCTGAAGCAGGGCTCATATTCACCTGAAGCAGGGCTTGTGTTCAGCCAAGGTGGGGCTTGAGCTCACCTGAAGCAGGACTCAAACTCATGAACCATGAGACCATGACCTGAGCCGAAGTCAGATGCTTAACTGACTGAACCATCCAGGAGCCTCATAGTCTTTATTTTAAAGTCTATTTTGTCTGATATAAGTATTGCTACCCCAATTTTCTTTTCACTTCCACTTGCATGCTGAGTACTTTTCTATCCCTTCACTTTCAATCTGCATGTGTTTTTAGCTCTGAAATGAGTCTTTTGTAGACAGCATATAGATGGGTCTTGCTTTTTTATCCATTCTATCACCCTGTGTCTTTTGATTAGAATATTTAATACATTTACATGCAAGCTAATTATTGATAGGTATATACTTATTGCCATTTTGTTGTTTGTTTTATAGTTGTTTTAGTAGTTCTTCTTATTCCTTTCTTCCTCTTGCTCTCTTATCTCATTGTTTGTTGGCTTTCTTTGGTACACTTGGATTCCTTTCTCTTTATTTTTTGCATATCTATTACTGGTTTTTGATTTGTGGTTACCTTTAGGTTTGTATATAACATCTTCTGCATATAGCAGTCTATATTAAGTTGGTGGTCGTGTAAGTTTGAAGCCATTCTTTACTCCTCTCCCCCACCCCATGTTTTAGGTATATTGTGACATACTTTACCTCCTTAATTTTTTTTTTTTTTTTTATTTTCAAGAGAGAGAGCATGAGTGGGGAGAGAGGGGCAGAGTGCAAGAGGGAGAGAATCTTAAGCAGTCTCCACACTTCGTGAAGCCTGACATGGGGCTCAATTCCATGACCCTGGGGTAATGACCTGGGCCATAATCAAGATTCAGATGCTCAACTGACTGAGCCACCCAGGTGCCCCGACATTCTTTTATTTTGTGAATCCTTTGACTTGTTTTTATAGATACACTTGTTTTTATTGCTTTTGTGCTTCCCCCCCCCCTTTTTTTTTTTTTTTTAATTTCTACTTATGGTTTTTCCTTGTAGCATTGGTTTAGTGACGATGAATTTCTTTAACTTTTGCTTATCTGGGAAACTCTTTATCTCTCTATTCTGAATGATAGCCTTGCTGGGTGTAGTATTCTTGACTGCAGGTCTTTTTCTTTCAGCACTTTGAATATATCATGCCACCCGCTTCTGGTCTGCAGTTTCTGCTGAAAAATCAGCTGATCGCCCTATGGGGTTTCTTTTTTATGTAACTGTTTTCTTTTATCTTGATGCTTTTAAAATTCTCTCTGTAACTACTTTTTGCCATTTTAATTGCCATGTGCCTGGGTGTTGACCTCCTTGGGTTGATTTTCTTGGAGGCTTTCTATACCTTCTGGATCTGGGTTTGTTTCCTTCCGCAGATTCAGGAAGTTTTCAGCTATTATTTCTTCACATAAATTTTCTCCATCCTTTTTTTTTTAAATATAAGTTATTTATTTATTTATTTTTTATGAAATTTATTGTCAAATTGGTTTCCACTCCATCCTTTTCTTTCTCTACTCCACAATTTATTCCATCTAGTATAATTTTAATTTTAGTTATTAAGTTCTTTATCTGATTGATTCTTTTTTATGTTTTATATTTCTTTGTTAAGAGTTTCACTGAGATTGTCCACTCTTTCTCAAATCCAGTGAGTATTTTTATGACCATTACTTAGAATTTTCTATCAGGTTTATTACTTACCTCTGTTTTGTTCAGCTCTCTTGCTGTGATTTTGTCTCATTCTTTCATTTGGGTCATATTCCCCTGTCTTCTCATTTTGTCTAACTCCCTGTATCTGTTTCTATGTGTTAGAAAATTCAGCTCTGTCTCCCACTCTTGAAAGTAGTGGCCTTATGAAGAGTAGGATCTGTAGTGCCCTGCAGTGCCATGTCCTCTATTCACCAGAACTGGGTACTTCAGGGGCCTAGAGCAGAGGCCTGGCTGGAGGTGTGTGTCTGCATAGGGACTGGGCACAGTTAGCAAGTTAGGTGGTAAGTGTTGGTTCTGGCTGGTTCCTGCAGATGTCCTTGTGTCTAGGTTGAGGTGGCTGGGGGAGGGAAATGGCTCCTGCCAGGTCCTTTGTTCCTAGAGAAGTTCTCCTGATGATCCCTGTCCCTCCAGCACATGCCCTGAGATTACTAAACAAATCTCCCTCCTGTATACCCCAGGTGTCTTTCAAACTGCTGCCTCCCTCCCCTGCTCATTTTCTCCCTCTCTTTCTCTCAAAATAAATTTAAAAACTTTAAAAAAAGGGGGGTGCTGGGTGGCTCAGTCAGTTAAGCATCTGACTTTGGCTCAGGTCATGATCTCACGGCTCATGAGCTTGAGCTCTACATGGAGCTCTCTGCTGTCAGCACAGAGCCTGCTTCAGATCCTCTGTCCCCCTCTTTCTCTGCTCCTCCCCTGCTTGTTCTCTCTCTCCCCCACCCCTTTCTCAAAATAAATTAAAAAACATAAAAAACAAACAAACAAACAAACCCTGCTGCTTCTATGTTGTATATCCTGGGGCTGTTTATTGTGTTGTCTCTTTAAGGGTGGGGCTCAGTTTCCTCTCACCCTCTGGTTCTTCCAGAGCTGAGCTGCTGATTAAAAAAAAAAAAAGTTAATGTTTATCTACTTTTGAGGGAGAGAGAGAGAGAGAGAGCCAAGCGACTGAGAGAGCACAAGCTGGGGAGGGGCAGAGAAAGAGGGAGACACAGAATCCAAAGTAGGCTCCAGGCTCCTAGCTGTCAGCAAAGAGCCTGGCGAAGCTCAAACTCACAAACTGTGAGATCATGACCTGAGCCGAAGTCAGATGTTAACCAACTGAGGCACCCAGGCGCCCTGAGCTATTGATTTTTAAAGTTCCAGGTGTTAATCACTGCTGATTGTAAGAACGCATGAAATTTAGCCCCTCTGATTTTCAAAGCCAAATGTTATGGGGATTCTCTATGTGAGCTACTTGGTGTGAAAATCTGTTTCTTTCCCTTCTCTGTGCCCTCAGCATCCCTTCCTCCCATAGACAGTCCTGCAGTTCCTTTTAGCTCCCAACTACCTTCCTACACTCTTCAAAATGGCCTCTTCTCTACATATATTTGTAAAGAGTTTGTTCTGCTAGTGTTTAGGTTGTTTTATGGATTATTTACACTAATGTGGGTATTATCTAGTTGTATCTTTGGGACGAGGTGAGCTTAGGGTCCTACTACTCTACCATCTTCTCCAAGAACTCTCCTCTTCAATGTTTTATAGGTTTTAGAGGATAGGATTTCCACCCTTGTGATTAACTTTATTCCTAATTATTTTATTTTTGGTGCAACTATAAATGGTACTGTTTTCTAATTTCTCTGCTACTTCATCATTATTGTGTAGAAATGCAATGGATTTCTTTATATTGATTTTGTATCCTGCCATCTTACTGAACTCATTTATCAGTTCTAGTAGTTTTTGGTGGAGTCTTTAGGGTTTTTTATATATAGTATTATGTCATCTGCAAATAGTGAAAATTTGATTTCTTCCTTATCAGTTTGAATGACTTTTATTTCCTTTTCTTGTCTGATTGCTCTGGTAGGACTTCCAGTATTATGTTGAATAAAAGTGGTGACAGTGGACATTCTTTTCTTGTTCCTGATTTTAGGAGAAAAGCTCTCAGTTTTTTTACCTTTGAAAATAATGTTAGCTGTGGTTTTTTCGTATATGGACCTCATTATGTTGAGGTATATTCCCTCTAAACCTACTTTGTTGAAGTTTTTTTTTATCATGAATGGAAACTGTACTTTGTCAAGTGCTTTTCCTAAATCTATTGAAATGATTGTATAGTTTTTATCCTTTCTCTTGTTGATGTGCTATATCCTTTGATTGATTTGCAAATGTTTAATCACCCTTGCATCCTGGGAATAAATCTCACTTGACTGTGGTGAATGATTTTTTAAAATATATTGTTGGATTCAGTTTGCTAATATTTTGTTGAGGTTTTCTGCGTCTGTCTTCATCAGAGATAGATCAGAGATTGTAATGTCTTCATCTGGTTTTTGTATTAGGGTAATTTTAGCCTCGTAGAATGAATCTGGAAACTTTCCTTCCTCTTCTATTTTTTGGAATAGTTTGAGAAGAATAGGTACTAACTCTTCTTTAGATACTTGATAAAATTTACCTGTGAAGCCACCTAGTCCTGAACTTTTGTTTTTTGGGAGCTTTTGATTACCGATTCAATTTCATTACTGGTAATTGGTATGTTCAAATTTTGGATTCCTTCCTGATTCAGTTTTGGGAGGTTATATGTATCTAGAAATTATCCATTTCTTCTAGGTTATCCAATTTGTTAGCATGTAATTTTTTAAATGTTTTATTTATTTTTGAGAAGGAGAGCTCGTGTGGAAATGGGGATGGGACAGAGAGAGAAAGAGGGACAGAAGATCTGAAGCAGGCTCTGTGTTGACAGCAGCAAGCCCAATGTGGGGTCTCAAACTCACAAATTGCGAGATCATGACCTGAGCCGAAGTTGGATGCTTAACTGACTGAGCCAGCCAGGTGCCCCACCATGTAATTTTTTTTTTTTTTAATGTTATTCTCTTATTTAAAAAAAAAAAAAATTTTATGTTTATTTATTTCTGAGACAGAGCATGAGTGGGGGAGGGGCAGAGAGAAAGGGAGACACAGAATCAGAAGCAGGCTCCAGGCTCTGTGCTGTCAGCACAGAGCCTGATGCGGGGCTAGAACTCACAAACCGTAAGATCATGACCTAAGCTGAAGTTGGTTTGGTTGCTCAACTGACTGAGCCACCCAGGAGCCCCTGTAATATTCTCTTATAATCCTGTGTATTTCTGTGGTCTTGGTTGTTACTTCTCTTGTTTCATTTCTGATTTTGTTTGTTTGAATTTCCTCTTTCTCTCTCTCTCTCTCTGATGAGTTTGACCAAATGTTTATCAATTTTGTTGATTTTTTCAAAGAACCAGCTCCTAGTTTACTTAATGTGTTGTATTATTTGTTTAGTTAGAACAATATATTTTTTATGATGTTTATGTAGACATATTCTAAAGGCACCAAATATAGTGAGAACAGTGGCAATAGTTCTAGACAGTTATTTAATCAATAGGTATACTTGAGTCATGTAATATGTTAAGTATGGAGAGTTAAAAAATATAGCAGATTTCCCTTTTTGAAGCTAACTGAATTGATTTTAATATAGTACTTTGTAAGAATGCTTCTTTAGCTATTACACTGGCATAGTGGCATAATGGGTTGTTCCCCCAAACTCGGAATTATTCAAAATAAGAGTTAAAAGAACATTCATGATTTAAGTTTTAGATTAAGGCCGAAAAGTAAAGCACATTTTTTTCTTTCAAGTAGTCTAGACGATCTTTTGGTAAACTATAAATATTTTATTACTTTTTAAATTTACTAAATATTCATTCAGTTGGTGTCTATGGTAGTCATTTCATATTTTGTTATGGTTCACATGGGATCTTATGATTCTTGAGAACAGAGGCAGTGGCTGCAGATTCTCTAATTCTTTATTTCCAGGCTTTGATGTAAGGGTAACTCTAGGGTATTGCATGAGACAAAGGACTGAGAAACTTAGTCACCGCTATGTACAGCTTTGCTCATGTAATCCCCCCAAACTGAATTTATTATTTATTTATTCAAGTATAATTAACGCACAGTGTTATATTATTGTCAGATGTACAGTATAATGATTCAACAATTCTATACGTTACTCAGTGCTCATCACGAAGTATACCCTTAATCCCTTTTACTGTTTCACCCATCCACCTCCACCCCACCCAACTGAATTGCAATACCCTTCAAATGAGGAATGATCATGACATAAACATGAGTGCTGCATTGATTGTACCATATACCCAGTATATTAAATCAGCCTGATTCCTCTCTTCCTTCCAGAAAAAGGGCTGGTGATACAAATGAAAGATTCTTTTCTGTGCCCTTCATATCTGCTGCTATGTCTGGCTGCTCCAGACCAGCTGCCACCTGCAGTCATGTACCCTGGTATGCATTTGTGCTGAGATAGAGCATTTTTTAAAATCTTTTAGAGTATAAAAAAATAATAGGTAAAAATATCTGAGACATACTGGTCTCAGATGCTCCTGGGAAATTTTTACATAATATTAATTACATCAGGACTTGCACAATAAAGTCTTGTTTAAGGAACTTAGAATACCTGAGAGATCTCATTTAATTTGAAACCTGAAGCACTGAGAAGGCACCAGTTATGGAGAGGGAGAAGAGGGTCTGCTGGGAAGGAAAGAATGACAAGAAATGAGCTTAAGAAGGTAGGTAGGGCCAAAGGGCCAAACCATGGTTCTCTTTTAGGTGATAGGGAGTTACTAAAACGAACAAAGCCCAACAATGTGTTTATAGATATGAGCAGGTCAATGCTTTATCAGTTTTCCTTAATATATGCATTGTAACAGAAGTCTCCTAGAGATAATCTCCTTAACTCAAAAGAATGCTCCACTGGTGGGCAGTTCACTGCCTCTCAGATCACATTTTATATTGGGTGACCTAGATTTCCCACATTAGAGAATTCTTTCTCAGGTTGTATCTGCTTCCCTCAATGCCCAGGAATCTGCAGAGGTATATTGGCCATGTATAGCAGCTATGCATGAATCATGGCTCATCTCTCCTCTTCAGTTATGGCTAGTAAATTAACTACCTAGTCATGATTTTCTCGGATTGATTGTAAATGTCTATGGCAATATAATTTGTTAAGATGAGTTTTTTTCTTTTCATTTTTTTTTTTTTTTTGAGAGAGAGACAGCACGAGTAGGGGAGGGGTAGAGAGAGAAAGAGAAAGAGAATCCCAAGCAAGCTCCAAGCTGTCAGCACAGGGCCTGATGTGGAGCCCAAACTCACGAACTGTGAGATCATGACCCGGCTGGAAATCAAGAGTCAAACGCTTAAGCGACTGAGCCATCCACATGCCCCAAGATGAATTTTTATTTATTTATTTATTTATTTATTTATTATTATTTAAAAAAAAAATTAATGTTTATTTTTGACAGAGAGAGAGAGAGAGAGAGAGAGAGAGAGAGACAGAGCATGAGCGGGGGAGGGGCAGAGAGAGAGGGAGACACAGAATCCAAAGCAGGTTCCAGGCTCTGGGCTGTCAGCACAGAGCCCAATGCGGGGCTTGAAATCACAGACTGAGAGATCATGACCTGAGCCAAAGTCAGACGCTCAACCGACTGAGCCACCCAGGTGCCCCCCAAGATGAATTTTTAAATCTTTAAATATGTTTGCCACATTTGCACTCTTTTTCTCTCTATAAATAATACATATTAGAATTTTAATACAAATTTATTATGTAATTATATATTCCATACAATTATTATATTAGATCTATATATAGATAATATATATTAAATAGTAAGAATAATCTTTTTTTATAGAGAACTAGAAAAGAATTAATTTCCAAAAAGCCTTATAGTTATATGTGAAATAGAGATTGAGATTCAACAACAAGAGCTGTTTCAAATTCTAAATTCTTGGGTTTGATTAGTTTGTGTTTATATTAGGAGTCAGGCTCTGTATTCAGCTTTCAGATTTATTTTTAAGTATTGTGCATTGATGTTTACTGAGAACTTTTAGATTCACACATATTTATAAATGAAAAGCTTATTTATTTATTCTTTTTGTGTCTGGATCTTACTTATTTTTTACCAATCAAAAATAAAATGACCCTTTATTAGAATTCAGACTTTTTCAAGACCACTGCAAAATCAAACAAGATTATAGTGAGGAAAACATTCTTTTGATTCTTTGTCTAAAAAAGCAAGTCTATACAATATATTCTGAGTGTTCACTTTGAGAAGATATATTATTATAAGCAATCAAAACAAAGCTGTCTAGCATAAAAATAAAATGAAATCAACAAATATTTACTGAATGTCTACAGTATACCAGGACCTGAGTAGTCACTGTGAGGGCTATGGAATAGTGTATAATCTGTGCTTTCTAGGAGCTTACACATGGCCTAACAAGGGAGACAAATGTAAATGGAGTTGGGGGATGTGGACACTGACATGTGTGGAGTACCTACTATGGCCTAGGAATTGTGCTATCTCATGTGTAACATGAGTTATCTCATGTAGAGCAGAGTTCATCATCATACCTAAATTCTTTAGTATTCTCTTTCCCACTCTCCAACCAGTCATCCAGCCTTCAGGTCATTCATAGTCCCCACCACCCTTGCTAACCTCCCACATCCAATCATCACTAAGTCCTGTTCCTGGATGCTTCCAGTGGCCTCCTGTCTGGTCTCATTGCCTCTGTTCTCTTCCCTTATTAGCCCATCTTCTTTCCACATTGTGTACAGAGAGAATTCTCTAAAAGGCAAATATCATTAGACTAATTACAACTCTTTTGGGATGCAAGTAACAGAATTCATTTAAAATAACCTAAGCAAAGGAGGTAATTTATTATTATGACTACACAGTGTCTGTTGGGCCCCAAAGGCAGAATACAGCTGGGTCAGATGAACACAATAGATGAAGACTACAGTCCTTTTCTTTCTGTGTCTTGTCTTTGCTCCCGTCTACATATCTGCTTCATTCCTTACTTCATATTAGCTCTTCTTTCTCGGTCCCAGAAAATGGCAGAAAATGACAACCAGAAAATGACGTGGCAGAAAATGACAACCAGACTGAGCCTGGACTATTCCAGTTTCCATTTAAAATTCCTCATTGGATCAGTTTGGGTCAGGTGTCACTCTTGGATCAATCACCAATGGTAATCAGAGTTACTTTGCAAGGTAACTATAACCATGTTGTTGGAAGGAAGGAGGAGCAGTTTTCAGAAAAAGCATTTCTAGGCAAATCAATCAGCAAGTGTTTCTTGAAGAGGCTGAGCATTTGAATTCACTGGAGCATATGGTTGAGTTAGGAGTAAGAAATAAGGTTGTAAAGATGGTCTGGGGTACCAAAATTTCAAGAATCTTTATGTGAAGCTAAAGAGTTTGAGATTTATCCTATAGACATTGGGAACTATTGCAGCTTTTAAAAGGGAGTGACATAAATATTATTTAGGATAATTAATCTGGAAGCAGATTAGATATACTTTAATTGGGAGAAATTGGGGCAGAGCCCACTTAGGAAGACGTTCCAGAAGTTGAATATGATGCTAAGGGCATTGGAAGAATGTGATTAAAAATATTAGGAAAGACACAGATTGCTTGGGCAGAGTGGGCTTTTGTTTTTTAATCTTCATGAAATTTTTGTGATGATCATACTGCTATTGTAGAAAATAAACTCCAAATAACAAAAACACAGATCATATGTTTCAAAGTTCATAATGCTGAATCCATGTCCTTCTGACAACTCAGTCACATTTCTGACATTTTCAAAATTTCTTTCCTTTGGGAGATAAGGGCCAGGCTTTCTTTTATTGTTGTTTTTTGTTTTTTTCCCCCCTCTCCCTCACCATCACCACTCCAGTTTACCACATATTTGGAGGATATTATTAGAAATAGATATGAAGCTGCAAAACTCAGGGGACAAGTTAGGCAGAGAGGCAGAGACAGTGACAAAATAGTGATGAATTATTTTCAATTCAAGATTGGAGTTCCTGTAACAAAGAGAAATACCATTAAGAGTACTGGATAGTGAGTCATTTTTAAAGTTTGGTCAAGTTTCCATAGCATTTTCTGTGTAAAGTTTACTTTAGCATTTATCACAATGCATTCTAGTTGTCTGTCCACATGGCCACCTGCACCTTGTTCTGTCAACTTCCTTAAGGCAGAGACTCTTGCCTATTCATCTTTATATCCAGGGTGCTTGGCATAGCATTTGATGTATTTAGATGTCCAACAAGTGTTGAATATCCTCCATTGATTATAGGATTTTAAAGGTAGAGTCTGTGTTTCTTCATATACCTTTAAACCGCTTGGGAAGGGTAATTGAACACAAATTACAAATATACGAACTACCAGCTTTTCTTCTGTCCTGGTTCTTTTGGACTTTTTAAAAATAAGAATTGAGACCAAAAAAGGTGTGAAGCAAAGAACCAGAGGGCTAGAGTTGGGTGAAAAGTTTTCTGGGGGCAGGTGCAAAAGCAGGAAAAGACTACCTGGTATGTGTGAGGACAGTGGATGGGAGAGAATACAGGGGATTTTAAGAAGTGTTGAAGTGAATTGTGTATTCTCTTCTTGGTATTTGAGTTTTTTAAAAGGCCTTTTTGTTCTTGGATTGTGTTCTTTTGAAATCACCATTCTGGGATAGAACTATATGGGCAAGAGATACATAAATTTTTTATTTGTTTAGTAAGGATCTGTGAAAGGAAGGAGAAGTAAAAGGATAGCTGGAGAGAGGATAGTGAAGGTTAGAAGAATAAAAGAAGGAATTAAGGGACACATTAATGTCAGATTGCACAGAGGAGATCCATGAATGTAAACCATATACCTTGATTTCCATTTTGAAACTAGTACTGTTCATTTGAATTATATATAATTTTTTTCCTGAAATTAGTGAGATTTCCACTCAGATATAAGGGCCTTAGTTTCAGTGAGAGTTGAAACACCAGGAGAAGCTCATTTGGTATTAAGAAATTCAGCTGATCTTTTTTTATAAATGAAATGAACAGTGCATAGTAATTCTCATTAAAGAAGGAAGTTTTAACATTTAAAAGAACCTCTATTTTTAGTTTTCAAAGTAAATTATTTTATAGCAGAGACCAAAACATTTCCTCCCCCCCCCCCACCCCAGGAAATGTTCCTCTTAAAATCAAGTATTTTTCTATAGAAGCATCATTTTGGGAATCAATAAAAAAATAAAATTTTCAGTGGCGTACTTAGATATTGAGACTAATGTAGTATAATATATTAGACTATACCCTGAGGAACTTTAAAATGCAACATCAAAAGTATTCAAAGGGCAACAGAAATAAAATGAATTCATTTTTAGGAACATGTATAACTACTACTGTTATGTAACATAATCCCCAATGAATAAATTGTAAATGTGCATAAACAAGCTAGAAGCTTAAAGATTTCTTGAGGCTTGTTTACATTTTAAAAAGTTGAGCTATTGATCACAGAATCATAGAATTTGAGAACAAAAAGGGACCTTTGAGATGATTTTGTTCAACCCTCTCATTTTATAGATGAGTAAAATGTGCTATTTAGGTAGCAGCAAAACCAACATTTTCAACAATGCTTCTCTACTGGGACTACAACTACTTTGACCTAATAATTCCTTCACCAAAAACTGCAACACGCACATGCTGCAACGCAGAAAGAACGAAAGCAACCTCAGAGTTCTCTGGCATTGATAATATCCCCTCATGCTGAGCTAAGAAAATCTTAACCAGCAAGGCGGTTGTCTTTTTTTAATTGAGCTTGCCTCTGTGTTATAAGGGTGGATGTAGAGACATTTGGTGACTCCACTTGAATGGTGTGGTAGCCAAAAAGAATTATTCTCATCCTCATGAAACATGGTCCAAACAGTTGTTTCCTGGTGGTTGTAGAGGGACTGTTCTTAGTGAGAGTGTTGTTGTCAAGTCAACCTGGAATCACAGGTTCTACAGCAGAACAGGCTGTTGTGCTACTGCTGACCCATGTTACACTTAGGGTAAGATACAAGCTGCTCTCCTGAAATAAATGAGCAAAGACAGTTCTATGAAAGCAAAGTGGCCTTCAAATATCTGATAAGGTGTGATTTCTCCACTCCCCAAACCCATCATCAGAATTAATCCAGCAATATTGTAGTTATTAATTTATATGCCTTTCTAGATGACTGGAAATAAATATCTTAAGGGTAGGGATAGTCTTCTTCCTCTTTGTATATTAAACACCTAGCACATGGCAGATATTACATAACATTTTAAAAATTGAATATGTTGCTGTTGTTGTTTTTTGGTCTTGTAGGGCCTTATCACCTATATCTGGTTAAAGATATTTGAAGTGAATATTGAAACAGTAATAATAACAAGATAAACATGGAAAGAGTGCCTTTAATGTTCAAGTATTTGTAAAGGATACAAAGGTGAATATGTCAAAGACTGTTCTTTGGAGAGGCTCATGTAAACAATGGACATTTATTAGTGTGTTGGATATCATAACAAAATACCACAGACTGGGTGGCTCAAACAAAATAATTTCTTTTCTTATAGTTCAGAAGACTAGGAGTCTATTAAGGTGCTGGCAGGGTTGGTTTCCTCAGAGGTCTTTCTCTTTGCCTTGCAAACAGTGGCCTTCTCCCTATGTCCTCACGTGGTTTTTCATCTGTGCATGCACATTGCTGGTGTCTCTTCGTGTGTACAAATTTCCTCTTCTTATAAGGACACCAGTCAGATTGGATTAGGGCCCACCCTAAAGACCTCATTTTAACTTAATCACTTTGTTAAAATGTCCTATCTCCATGTAGTCATATTCTAAGGTACTGGGCTTTAGGGCTTCAACATATAAATTTTGGAGAGACACAATTCAGCCCACAAAAAGAAGAAAACAATAACAAATAGCTTTAATACCATTGAGCTCTAATGAGTGGAAACTGAAGGAAGGAGGCTGTGACAAGATGTCAGCAGGTGGAATGGAATTCAGAGTACCACTGATAATTAGACAGGGCGGCCTCCTATTATTGGAGTCTAGAGCGATTTGGTGAGGGTTGAGAAATCTGGTTAGTTAAACTGGTTAATCTTTCTGACACACAATTGTCATCTGATTCAGATTTTCCTTAATGGATTTCACCATCCTTTTAACTTGACAACCTGCTTGAGGGAGTTAAATTGTAATGGTTCCAGATCAGGCAGAGTTTTCATGTTTAAATCCAATAACCCTAACTGGTGCACAGATTTGTACTCATTGAGAGAAACAAATATGGTAAACTGTGTTATAAATAAGTGGCTGAGAACAGCAAGCTTCGCAGCAGAACTCCGAGATGGAAAGTTGAATCTTAAATGGTGTCTAGAATAATCAAGACATTCTCTTGAAGTTATTTTACAAAAACCAATATGAGTTTTTGAAAATCTTATTTGGAAAGTCATTGTCTAACTGGGTGAGATGGCCTTGCATGAATTACACATACAGCCTGTAACGTACGGAGCAGTAGTTTCTTAGCTCTGATTTTGGAGTTAGCCTGCCTGGTTTGAGTTCTCTCCTGTCAGCTTCTATCCTCTGTTGCTTATTCTCAGGCAAATGGCTTGTTGTCAGTCTCAGTTTCCTTTGTTGTTTGTAAAATAAGGGTTCATGCTTTACTTACCTTTGTGTTCTCTGGCAAGATACTTATCCTTTTCATAACTCATTCATCTGCAGAATAGAAATTGTAGTAATACCTACTTCATAAAAGTTCCTTTCAGGATTAAATAAACAAGCATATGTAAAGCACTTAAAATAGTACCTGGCATTCAGTAAGCATTTAGTAGGTATTACTCATCATTCATATAGTAGAGTTAGTTCTGCTTAAACATTTGTTATGTGAGTGAATGACACTGATTTTGAGTAGTAAGAAATTGGTGGCGTTCTATAAGTAAGCATACATCCAAAATTGTATGGTGCAGGACCACTGGTAGAGAATAATGGCTTATGCTAATGATGTGCTAGCAAAGACCTGGAAGTAGGTTTCTGATGACCTCCTAGAATGTGTGCTCTGGTACACCTTTTCCAGGAAGTAATGGTTGTTTTTTGAGGGGGGAAAATCCCCAGAAAACTCAAATGCTCTAGGAGGCTGTAAAACTCTTGCTTCATTTCTGATTTGGCACAGAAGAAAGGGACATACTTCATTCTGAGCTGAAAGATGTACAGGAAAATTTTTATTTTATATTTCTTTTTTGTTTCTATAGCAGGTTTAGCTAGTGCCCACCCAATATTCCTGCTCCTGTCCTTGCCAGTAGAGTCCTGATTTTGTTCTGGTATCCACCCCACACTCACTCGACACAGGTAAATCCTGATTAGTCTAAGTCAATGATGGTAAACTCCTCCCAACCATCCCAGCAGCCACACAAAGTCTGATTAGGAAGGGGCATGAGACACAGTTCTGGCCAATGAGACAAGAGGGGAAATTTGCAATGGAGGCTTCTGGAAAATATTTCCTTCCTCATAAAAAGAGACACACAGGACAAAGTGCCCTCTTTTTCTGCTAGACATTTCCATTTCAAGATGGAATGTTTGGAATTATGGCAGACATCTTATAAACTAGCTGTCAAAATGTAAATAATTTTTCTCTTTTGAATCAGTAAGATCAACCTATAGTAGAAACTTAAGCCTTGATGTAAGAAAATTATGCCTTCAACCAACGGAATGGGAAAAGATATTTGCAAATGACACATCGGACAAAGGGCTAGTATCCAAAATCTATAAAGAGCTCACCAAACTCCACACCCGAAAAACAAATAACCCAGTGAAGAAATGGGCAGAAAACATGAATAGACACTTCTCTAAAGAAGACATCCGGATGGCCAACAGGCACATGAAAAGATGTTCAACGTCGCTCCTTATCAGGGAAATACAAATCAAAACCACACTCAGATACCACCTCACGCCAGTCAGAGTGGCCAAAATGAAGAAATCAGGAGACTCTAGATGCTGGAGAGGATGTGGAGAAACAGGAACCCTCTTGCACTGTTGGTGGGAATGCAAATTGGTGCAGCCGCTCTGGAAAGCAGTGTGGAGGTTCCTCAGAAAATTAAAAATAGACCTACCCTATGACCCAGCAATAGCACTGCTAGGAATTTATCCAAGGGATACAGGAGTACTGATGCATAGGGGCACCTGTACCCCAATGTTTATAGCGGCACTCTCAACAATAGCCAAATTATGGAAAGAGCCTAAATGTCCATCAACTGATGAATGGATAAAGAAATTGTGGTTTATATACACAATGGAATACTACGTGGCAATGAGAAAAAATGAAATATGGCCTTTTGTAGCAACATGGATGGAACTGGAGAGTGTGATGCTAAGTGAAATAAGCCATACAGAGAAAGACAGATACCATATGGTTTCACTCTTATGTGGATCCTGAGAAACATAACAGAAACCCATGGGGGAGGGGAAGGAAAAAAAAAAAAAAAAAAAAAAGAGGTTAGAGTGGGAGAGAGCCAAAGCATTAGAGACTGTTAAAAACTGAGAACAAACTGAGGGTTGATGGGGAGTGGGAGGGAGGGCAGGGTGGGTGATGGGTATTGAGGAGGGCACCTTTTGGGATGAGCACTGGGTGTTGTATGGAAACCAATTTGACAGTAAATTTCATATATTAAAAAATAAAAAAAAAAAAAAAAAAAAAAAAAAAAAACCATTAGATAATGCCACCCATAAATTCATGGCTTCTGAGACTGGTTAACAAAATTTACCCTAAGTCACTTCAAAATTTTGGGGTAGGTATTTTTCTTATGGCAGTATGTAAATGTATGTGTACGTGTGTATATTTTAACCAGTTTGCAGTTTAGGCCAGATCATTCTGTGTATGTCCCACCATGTGATCTAATACCTATATGTCAGCTTATTAAAAAAAAATTTTTTTAATGTGTTTGGTTCTTTAAAAAAAAAAAAAAAAAAAAAAAAAAAAAAAGAAAATTATGCCTTCAGTATAAGAAACTTAAGCCATCAGCGTCTCATATGAAGTGTGTGGTTATCTGGTTATTATATTCTAGATTTTTAGACTTTTGGTCCTGTACATTCAAATATGTTGACAATTTTTAGAATTAAAAAAAAGTGTTGCTTTAAATCTATCACCTCTGATTCTTGTTTTCACAGATATCTTCAATCAATTCCTTATTTTTTAAAGACGATAGCTTTACTGAGACATAATTCCCTTATTATACAATTCACCAATTTAAACTGTGTAATTCAGTGGATTTTAGTATATTCACAGGATAATGCATCCATCACCACAATAAATTTTAGAATATTTTTATCACTCCAGAAAGAAACCTCATAACCATTAGCAGTCATTTCCCATTTATGCTCCAAACCCCCAAACACAGGCAACCACTAATTTACTTTCTGTCTCTATGTATTTACCTGTTCTGGATATTTCATATAAGTGGGAATATATGTAGCCTTTCATGATGGGTTTTCTTTCACTTGGCATTATGTTTTCAAGGTTCATCTGTGTCGCGGCATTTATCAGTATACCATTTCTTCTTATTGCTTTTTATTGTAATGAATAATATTACATTGTATGGATATACTGCATTTTATTTATCGATTTCATCAGTTGATGGACATTTGAGTTGTTTCCAATTTGGGCTATTATGAGTAATGTTGCTATGAACATTTGTGTACAAATTTTATGTGGACGTGTTTTTAATTCTCTTGGATATATACCTAGGAGTAGAATTACTGGGCCACATGGTAACTCTACATTTAACCTTTTGAGTAACTGCCAGACTGTTTTCCAAAGTAATTATATGTTTCGCATTCCCACCAGCTGTATGTAAAGGTACCAATTTCAATTTCTCCACATCCTCATGTGTCTTTTTTTTTTTTTTTTTTTTTTTTTTTTTTTTTAATGTAAGCTCCACACCCAATGTGGGTCTTGAACTCACAACCCTTAGATGCAAGAGTCGTATGTTCTACCGCCTGAGCCAGCCTGGTCTTCTTGGTTGTAGTCATTCTATAGGTGTGAAGTGGTAGCTCAATACAGTTTTAGTTTGCATTTTCCTGTTGGCTAATGATAATTGAACACCTATTGTGCACTTATTGGCCATTGATATATCTTCTTTGGAGAACTATCTATTTAGATTCTTTGCCCATGTTTAAAAAAGTAATAAATTTTAAGAGTAATTTATAGAAAAAATGAGCAGAAAGTACAGAGTTACCATATACTCCCTTTCCCACAGCTCCCTCTTCCCCCCTCCCAGTTTCCCTATTATTAACATCTTGCATTAGTGTGGCACACTTGTTATAATTGATGCACCACTATTGATACACTATTAACTGAAGTCCATAGTTTACATTGGGTTTCACTCTTTGTATTGTAGTTTTTGTGAGTTTTGACAAATTTATAATGACATGTGTTCACCATTATAGTATCATACAGAATAGTTCCACTGCTTTAAAAATCAGGGGCGCCTGGGTGGCGCAGTCGGTTAAGCGTCCGACTTCAGCCAGGTCACGATCTCACGGTCCGTGAGTTCGAGCCCCGCGTCGGGCTCTGGGCTGATGGCTCGGAGCCTGGAGCCTGTTTCCGATTCTGTGTCTCCCTCTCTCTCTGTCCCTCCCCCGTTCATGCTCTGTCTCTCTCTGTCCCAAAAATAAAATAAACGTTGAAAAAAAAAAATAATTAAAAAAAAAAAAATCCCACATTCCACTATTCATCCTTCCTGTCTCCCCTTCTCCCTTCTTCTGGCTTCCACTCATCTTTTTACTGTCTCTATAGTTTTGCCTTTTCCAAAATTTCATATAGTTGGAATCATATTGTATGTAGTCTTTACAAGTAGGCTTCTTTCAGTTAACAATATGCATTTAAGGTTCTTTAATGTCTATTCATGGCTTAATAACTCATTTCTTTTTATCACCGAAAATATTCAGTGTATGGATGCACCACAGTTTATTTATTCATTTATTAAAGGATATTTGGTTCTTCCAAGTTTTGGCCATTATAAGTAAAGTAGTTATAAACAGTCATGTTCAAGTTTGTGTATGGACAATATGTTTCAAGTCATTTGGGTAAATACCAAGGAGTACAATTGATGGATCATGGTAATATGTTTGGTTTTCTAAGAGACTACCAAGATGTTTTCTAAAGTGGCTGAACCATTTTGCATTCCCATCAGTAATGAATGAGAGGTCCTGTTTCTCCCTTTGTCCATTTTATTTTTATTTTTGTTTTATTGTATTTCATTTTAGAGGCAGGGTAGGGGCAGAAGGAGAGAGGGAGAGAGGGAGAGAGAGAATCTCAAGTAGCCTCCATGCCCAACACAGAGCCCAATACAGTGTTCCATCTCACGACCATGAGATCATGACCTGAGCCAAAATTAAGAGTAGTACACTTAACTGACTGAGCCACCCAGGTATCCCTCCCTTTGTCCATTTAAAAATTGATTTGTCTTTTCATCAGGTATATAATTTGCAAATTTTCTTCTCATTCTGTGTTTTTTTTAAATGTTTATTTATTCATCTCGTTGGGGGGAGGGCGGTAGAGAGAGGGGAGAGAGAGAATCCCAAGCAGGATCCACGTAGACATCTTAATAATTAGTCTTATGATGTACGAACATGGGATGTCTTTCCATTTATTTAGATCTTTAATTTCTTTGAACAGTGTTTTGTAGTTTTCAGAGTATACATTTTGTCTTCTTTAATTGCATTTATTTCTAAATATTTTACTCTTTTCATGCTATTGAAAATGGAATTGTTTTCTTGATATCAGTTTGGGTTGTTTATTGCTAGTGTAGAGAAATATAATTGATTTTTGTATCCTGTTTTATTATCTCTAATTGTTTTCAATAGATTAATCAGGGTTTTCTATATATGAGATCACATCCATCTGTAAATAGAAAAAGGTTGACTTTCTCCTTTCTAATCTGGATGATTTTTATTTCATTTTCTTGGCTACTTGCCTTGGCTAGAAATTCCAGGACAGTGTTGAATATAAGTGGCTAAAGTGTACATCTTTGTCTTGCTCCTGATCTTAGGGAAAAAGCATTCTGCCTTTCACTATTAAATATGATGTTAACTGTGGGTTTTATATACAGTTAATGCCCTGTGGATTAACTGTGGATACCCTTTATCAGGGGTGCCTTGAAAGAGGAGAGATAGCAAGGAAGCAATGGAAAAATAGATGTTGGTGGATCTGATATTGAAGGTCTTTTGCCCTTCCTTTTGGACAAAGCCCTACGGAGAGAGTAGTACCCATGATTATTTGAGGTGTCCAAGAACAAAGCCTGACTATGGCATGATCCATGTAGGCTGAACTAGGGTTTGAAATAGAAATTCAGTTAAGTTGTAGGAAAACAAACCAAGTTATATTTCTTCCTCATGGATATTGGGAACTGACTGTAATCACAGTACTATTATTAATTGTGAAATCACTTTTATATAAGGTCTTTTTTCACTCAGTTAATAATAGGTATATATAGTAATAATTTTATGTAATATACTCTTTTTTGAATGCCAGTCCTGTTCAATATGAATCAATCTAGTGACTAAAATTAGTGAATGAAATTTTAAAATTCTAAAACATTTTTTGGAATTAGCATTGATTTGTTAGGGAGTCTCCTGTGAATATAGCAAGGTATCTTTAATTGATTTGGAGACAGAGAATAATACATTTATAGAAAAGACAGTCTCATTTTACACAGAAATCAATGGCATTTTAGCTTATAAAGACTGTTAGAATCCTGACTAAAGATTTGAATCTTGACACATTCTCTTTTGCACATTCAAAGGAAATATTTATTCATCTGTATAAAATTAAGAATTATACTTTCTTATTTTGTAGAATTGTTGTGTAATCAGTAGCAGGATTTCATGCAAAATGTGGACATACATTATGATTTTCCTAGCAAGATAATTACTACACTGCATTTTAATTAAAGGAGAAATCCATCTAAGTTCTAGAATTTGGCATCTGACTTGAAAACAAAAAATACTTAAAATACTCTTTTCCCTACTTTTTCATATATTTACTCACTTTAAGAAGTGTACATTATTGTATCTGAGTGCTTATTTCATTTCTCCTTTTTGAAAACAAAGAAAGTATTGATTTTGTTGCTCTGTCTGTACCATATAGTCATCATTATCCTGTCTTCTGGCTTCAAACCCTAGCACTTAGGGTTTGAAATCGCCCTTTTAGAGATGACCAGTGACTTCTTATCTCCAGATCCAATAACTCACTGGTGTCTACTGCTGGTCCTTTCCCGCATTCTTCTTTGCTTTCTGTGGCATATCTGCTGGCATATCTGTGGCAAGTATCAAACTGTTTTTTCTACTTCCCAAACCATTCCTGTTTCCTTTGCTGGCCCCATTTCTTCTTGTTTGTCCCCAAGGTGTAGACATATTTCATTATTGTGTTCTTAGCTCTCTTTTCTTGCCTATACATGCTTATGAATTCACTTGATTTCTTTCTGCATATATTCCCTGTAGTCAGTAGATGTTATCATGATTAGGCTACCCATACCCCCTCAGGATCCATGGGCTCATGTCCATGGGCTACCATGGGGTAGCAAGAAAGACAGAACCTGGCTTGCAAAATCTTAGAAAACTATCATTTTCACGATGAGTCCTGGGATTATAGAGGTCAGGGATGTGATGTAATATCTAAGACAGATTCACAGGAATTAACTTTGACAATGGTTTATACTTCCTACCTCAATAAACTGCAAACCCCATGAGGAACTGCCTGTTGTATCCCTAGCATTTAGCAAAGTGCCTTGTCCCATATTAAGTGCTAAAAAAAAAAGTAAAGACTGGCACATCTTCAACATCAACACATTTTCAGCTACTTCTCAGTTCTGCTTCTCTTATACCACACTAAGTTTCGTGCCAAAATGACTAGGGGGGTGGGTGAGAAGAACTTCATTGTGGATGAAGATGTTTGTTCTGAGTGGTTTTTTGAGTTCTCTCAGGATATGACATATAGCATCCAGTCATGAGCCCTGGAAAAGTTCCTAGATGGCTGCAGATACTTTAGAGATGAAGCTATTGGTATCTTAATTTTCATCAAACCTTAAAATTCCATAAGTCATAACAATACTATTTAACTATAGGTCAGTTCCAAAAGAACTATACATTGTTGTAAGTAAAAAGGAATGCAAGGAAGGGTCTGTAGGGGGCCTAGAAGAAAAGGAATCAATGGGTAAAACTTTGATATCATGTTTCTTCCTCTGTCTGGGAAGGCAGTTGACCTGGAAGAAGCATTACTGTCCCTTGGCAAAATTCTTTGTAGCTTAAGGAGTGCATGAAGCAATCACAACCATTGACATTGTTCAGTTCATTCTCCTGGCTCTGGTTCTGTGATAAGCAAGAAGGAGTCAGATATTCTACCTAACTACATAGACTATTCTACAGGTATTAACTAAATAAGGTGAGCTCTCCCACTAAATTGGTAGTTTATGTTTTTAATTTTAACATTAAAATTCTGACTTTACATCAGCATGTAGTTTTAGCATGAGTTAGTTGTCTCAAACCCAATCATTTCTACATACACTGACAAAATAGAATTACTTTGACCTGAAAAACTGGAGGTAATACTGGGCAATTGTAGTGACTACATCAAGGACATAGCACCCTGTGAACAGTAAGCTGACCCCTTAGACAACATGTCTGGCTCTCTTGTTTCTGACTCTGAAATCTCTATTTTGTACCACTAGCTCTAACTTATCTTGAGTTCCAGTCATCTGGACACCTCCATCTGGATATCTCAGGTTCATCTCAGACTAATTTCTAAATGCAAATTAATCATCTCAAACTCTTAGTCCCACATTCCTGCTTTGGATTTCTTCATAGGACATCTAGCGTTCATAGCACTTATTTGTTTTATCTATTGTCCTCTTCCTCCACCAGAATATAAATTCTATGAAGGCAGAAATTTTTGTATGTTTTGTTAACTGTTGTATTCCCACTACCTACAAAAGGGTTAGGTGTGAGGTGAATATTAAGTGGATATTTGTTGAGTGAATCTTTATACCAGACTTGCTCCTTTCCTGGACTAATGCCCTTACTCGTGTTCATAGCACTATAGTTTTCTAGTTTATTCAGACTCAAATCCTTATAGTCATTCTTGACTCTTCCCTATTCTCCTCCTATATCTATCTATCTATCTATTTATTTATTTAATGTTTATTTATTTTTGAGAGAGAGAGAGCACAAGTGGGGGAGGGTCAGAGAGAGAGGGAGACACAGAATCTGAAGCAGGCTTCAGGCTCTGAGCTGTCATCACAGAGCCTGATGAGGGGCTTGAACCCACAAGCCCTAAGATCATGACCTGAGCTGAAGTCAGATGCTTAACCGACTGAGCCACCCAGGTGCCCCTCCTATTTCTATTTAGTAAACAAGTCCTTTCAATGTTGTTTACAAATCTATTTTAGCTTAATGTCATATTTTCCATTCTCCTTGTCACCATTAGTATAAGTTAGATGCTTGAAAACTGTAACTAGGACTATGAAATAGAAATTTGTTAAGTCTCATGTTCTCTAGGTTTTTGTTACCCTAATTGATCTTAAATATCACTGCCAGATCAATCTTACTTGGAGCTCAGCTCTCATTATGTCACTCCCTTACTTGAGACTTGACACTGTTTAAATACAGAATCCTCATTCCGGCATTTGAAACTGCCACAATATGACCCCAATCTGTCACTTCAGTTTTATCTCCTACTTTTCCTTTACAGATTCTTTATGGTACAAACTGGGCTACTTGTTCTTTGAATACTCTTTGAACTTTCCTACCTCTGTACTTTTCTCATGCCATTACCTACTTCAGGAATATTCACTACCAGCTGTTTCTTGTGTTATTTGCTTTTGTAAAGGTAAATAATATCCATATACTACAATCTTTTGAGTCATAAGTTTTAAAAATTGACTTACTGTGATAGATGAGGGTTTAGCTCTTCTACACTATCAAACTTCACCTCTGTGCCAGGTGTCTCTTGTCTGTCCCTCTAGTTCCACCGTTCACCTCTCTCCCAGGAGTCTCACCTGTGTGAACCACATATATGGCTCCCATACTCTATGGCTTTCTGTTGAGTTTGGTTAGTGGGAAACAGATAGGAGGTCTGAAGAAGGGAAAAGAAAAAGGCAAGAGTATTTATTACCCAACTCCCTCCCAGTATCCCTCAAACAAAGGTCATTGTTCTTTTCCAAGTGGTCTCTCCTCACAACGTTCTTCCTTTGGGTTTTAGTAACTGCTCCCTCCCTTCCACTTTTGGGACTAGGGAGTCTAACCCTGTGAATTCTTTACATTCTTCCCATACCTTTCTGAATAATTCCTTTGTAAAGATATTCTTCTGACTTATCCCAATTTGATTTTCTTCCTGTTAGGATCTGACTGACAGGTATACACTCCTTCCATCCTCCCAATTCAGTTAAATTAAAATTTTTGATTAAGTCAGAACTTACTGTTTATAATATTATGACATTACAAACATTAGTATTCTCTAAGTATATTTTCTTCCTGGCATAGCCTTTTATTTTTCTACAAGTTGGTTATTGTCTCATTATCTCATTTTCTGTGTCATTTTTGCTAATACCTCCTGGGAAGACATTGAATCAGACATTCTATAAATTCTATCTATTCATAGAAACTTTCCTCCTGGGCCTTACCATCTTTCTGTTCAATCATGTTTAGGAATTGTCTGGACCTGCTATCAGTATCTCCAAAATCCTATGAATTTCTCTTTCCTGGTTTACTCTTTTGCTTTCCTGAAGCATGTACCTCTAGTAGCTTCCCAAGAAATGATACATAGGAGGTAAACTTTAAGAGGCTTTGAATATCTAAAGAAGTCTTTGATAATTTGATTGGGTATAAAATTCTTGGTTAAAAATGGCTTTTCTCTCATAATTTAGAAGGCATTGCTTTATTCTTTTAATTTCTTGTGTTTCTGTTGAGAAGTAGTGTCATTGTAATTTCCTAACTTTTGAATGTGACTTTAAGAAGTGTTTAGGAGATGTGTCTTTGTTTTGGTCTTTTGATGTTTTGACTGTGGTATACTCTTTCAGTCTGAAGATATGTGTCCTTCAGTCTTAACATTTTTCTTGCATTATTATAGAAGACATTCTTAGCTGACTGGTCAATAAACATTCTTCCCACATTCCTTGCTAACAGAGTTCTGATTTTATTTAGGCAACAATGTGCCCATAATAGCTAAAGCCAGTCATGGTAATCCCATTCTTGTTTGCCATATACATGCTTGTTTTTCCATTTTACCTTGTAACTAATGGTGGCCATGTAATGCTTTTCTGGTCGAGGAAATAAAATAAATCTGCTGGAGGGAGTGAGAGCTTCAGTAAATAGTTTTATTTTCTGATATGAATCAGATGCATGGGAAGAGGTCATTGTATTGTCTCTGTTTTCCTGCTTTGGATGTGATTATGAAAGGGCATGTTGTCATTTTAAAATTGTGATAGCCATATTTTTTATTGAGAGGAAACAAACCTAAGGACCAAATGCCAAAATACTGAGATATGGGAGACTTGATTGAGTCAAAATACCAAACCTAGAACAGCCTTTCTCCAGACTTGTTGTTATATGAGATAAAAAATTTTATTTTTTAGCCACTTTTTTTTTCTCTTTTAAGTAGGCTTCACGCCCAACATAGAGTCCATGCAGGTCTTGAACTCACAACCCTGAGATCAAGACCTGAGCTAAGATCAAGAGTCAGATGCTTAGTCAACTGAACCACCCAGGCACCCCACCTTAGCCACTTTTTGTTTGGTTATTTTGTTAGCTGACTTCTTTTTAATTTGAATTTTTAATTTTCTTTTCAATTTAAAAATTTTTCCTGTTTATTTATTTATTTATTTTGAGAGAGAGAGAGAGAGAGAGAGAGAGAGAGAGAGAGAGAGGATGTAAGTAGGGGAGGGGCAGAGTGAGAGAGGAGAGAGAAAATCCACACTGTCAATGCAGAGCTCGATATGGGGTTCAGTCTCACGAACCATGAGATCATGACCTGAGCCACAATCAAGAGTCAAAGGCTTAACTGACTGAGCTACCCAGTTGTTCCCAAATGACTTCTAACTAACGCATACGTCATTGATAAGTTTGCCCCCTTCAATTTCTCTATTCTCATTCTGGAACTCCTATTAGTTGGAGCTCCTGGATTAATTTTTTTACCCTTTTATCTCCCCTCTCTTTTTCCCCATCCTTTTTTTCAGTGTTCTAATTTTCCAGGAAATTTCCTCAATTTTAGCTTTCAACCACTCTACTGAATTGTGAACGTCAGCTATTAGTTTTTTAATTTCCACGACTTCTCTGATAGAAGAAATATATCTTGTCTGGTTTTCATGGATGTAGCATTCTCTTGTAAATCTGAGACTGTTAATTATTGTTTTGAAAAGTTTTCTTCTGCTAGCTGCATTGTCTCTATTTCTTCTGAGTTACTGTTTTCTGTTTGTTGTCTTTTAGGTTGGAGGCTTTCCTCAATTATAGGGTAATATTAGGTTGCCTTTTTATATTTGCAAAAGGTCCTGAAAAAGTGATTGGAAGTTTTATGCATGTGACTGGACTTCTTTGTAGGGTGACTGGGCACCAAATATGTTTTTTTTTTTTTGAAGATATCCTAAAATAGAAGTATTTGTAAATATTTTCTTTTAGGATTTTAATTTCTTCAAAGAAGAATCATCAAAAAGGTATGCATACTGGCAATCATTGTAGGAGAGGAGGTGGTGGTGATGCTGGTATTGGTGCTGGTGAAAGTGATGGTGGGCCCCACAATTCACTACTACCTAGACTTTCACTTAATCCTTCTCAGTGATGTGCTGGTAAATATTAGCAACCAGCTCTCTGAAAGAAAAAAGAAAGAAAGAAAGAAAAAGAAAGCCGTGATTTGTAGCACTTGCCAATGTTTGAAGTATAAATGTTCTTACTACATCTAATTTCAAGCTACTAACATGATATCACTAAGAGTTGGGAAGATATGCACAGTAGCTCAGCATTATATAGTATTTCTACTGTACAGATATAATAGATGTAAATAATGTTGAGAGAATAAATTTTAGTAAAATATAGTAAAAAATAATTAGGAAGTTATGAGCTTTGAGTAGCTATTATGTCCATCTGATACAATTTAGTTTTTTGTCAGCTTATATAACTTAATGTTAAAAATGACTGTGTTTAACAATTGGCTTGCAAAATTCCTGAATATTTAGCAATCAGTTCTAGTGAGCTGATACAAACTAGCTCTGGAGCATCACTGCTGTTTCCAGTCCTAGGCCCACTTCACTGTGTCTGTTTTTTCTAACTCTCTAGTTTTGATTTTTCTGCTGAACGAATAGTTCTGGTATCCTGCAAGGGGGTGGGGGAGGTTAAAGAGTGATGGCCTAATTGCATGAGTTGTGAGTAAGTTAACCTAGGGATCTTCAGCTTGCTGTATAAGCTTTCAACGAATCCTAATATATTCAGCACCATACATAACTCTTGCCTTTTGAGATACCTGGTGCCACAAAGCCCTGAGCTCCCTTTGGCTTTTGCCAGCCAAATGAGCTTCTCTACTAGTGCTTGTGAGCAGATGCTCTGCTTTCCTGGGTCAGTTGCTACTGTTCCTTCTGCTTCCCATCTTCTAAGAAGATGTTGACATAACTTGTTATTATCTTCTCTCCCATTTTCTTTGTTCTTGTGGGTTTACAACTTTATATTTACTTCCCCCTTTTTTTGTGGGAGCAGATAAATAAGTGTGTTCAATTAGTTTTTTTTAAGTTTATTTTTGAGGAGACAGACAGAGAGAGAGACAGAGAGAGAGAGAGACAGAGAGAGAGAGTGGGGAGGGGTAGAGAGAGAGAGGGAAAGAGAGAATCCCAAACAGGCTCTGCACTGTCTGTGCAGAGCCCAGTAATGGGGCTTAATCTCATGAATGGTGAAGTCATGACCTGAGCAGAAACCAAGAGTCAGATCCTTAACCAACTGAGCCAACCAAGTGCCCCTAGGTTGTTTTAATTGGAAGGAGAACTCAATAAGTATTACATTTAAAATTTGCTGAATTGACTTAAGATTCTGTGGTAGCAACTAAACTTTGTCAATTAATAGGACCTCACTAACTGATGATTTAATGTATTATTGTATTCCAGGCCATAAGACATCCACTTTGATTTTTCTTCTACATTATTTTTTAAAAATAAATTTTATTATCATTATTATTTTTAAAGTTTATTTATTTATTTTTGAGAGAGAGAGAGGGAGAGAGAGAGAGTGAGTGAGCAGGGGAAGGGCAGAGAGAGAGGGAGACAGAGAATCTCAAGCAGGCTCTGTGCTGTCAGTGCACAGCCCAACTGC
Source organism: Panthera onca (assembly GCF_046562875.1). Lineage (NCBI taxonomy): Eukaryota > Metazoa > Chordata > Mammalia > Carnivora > Felidae > Panthera > Panthera onca. The sequence continues at coordinate 81,085,874 of NC_138344.1, forward strand.
AGGGCTTCAACCCACAATAGTGAGATCATGACCTGAGACGAAGTCAGATGCTCAGCTAACTGAGCCATTCAGGTGCCCCTAAAATAAATTTTAAATTTTAGAATAGTTTTAGATTTATAGAAAAGTTGTGCAGAGTATTTTCATATTCTTTACCCCCACTTTTCCTTATTACAAATATCTCACCTTTGTGCATTATTTTTCATAAATAATTAACCAATATTGATATATTATTTTTAAAATCCATACTTTAGGCAGGATTCCTAAGTTTTTACCTAATATCCTTTTTCTGTTCCAGGATCCTATCCAGGATACCACATTACATTTAATCATTATGTCTTCTGAGCCTCCTCTTGGCTGTGACAGTTTCTCATACTTTCCTTGTTTTTGATGACCTTGACAATTTTAAGGAGTACTAATTATCTATTTTATAGAATGTCCCTCAACTGGAATTTCTGTGAAGTTCTTTTCACCATTAGATTATCTTTCTTGGTAGGAAGACCGTGGAAAGAATGCCATTTTTATCACATCATATCAAGAGTACTACATTATTGCAATACAGTTCTGATGCTAACTACCTGGAGTTAGCATAGACTCCAGATTAAGGGCACAATTCCAAGCAAGAATGGCTCACATAATTCAGGAAAGAGCTATACTTACAATTACAGCTTTATTATAAAGGACACAAAACACAGAGTTTTTATACCCTTTCCCCATGGAATCAGGGTGTGTCATTCTCCTGGCACAGCATGTGTTCACCAATCAGGAAGCCTGCCTGGGCTTTGGTGTTCAGACTTTATACTGGGGTTTCATTACTTAGGCACAATTGATTGACTCATTAGCTATGTGATTGAACTCAATCTCCAGTACACCTCCCCTCCATGGAGGAGGTTGGGCTGGGCTGATAACACCTGGTCCAAAGCTCCAACTCTCTAATCACATGGTTGGTCTCTCTCTGGTCTCTCCCTAAATACTTCTGTCTTAAGTCCTGAGCATAAACTCAGGTGTGGTCCCAAGGGTTTAAAGATGAAAAAGATACTAGTACTTGGGAAATCCCAAGGATTTAAGAGTTTCTCTCTCAGGTACCAAAGATGAAAGCCATTCAATTTTTTTTATTTCACAATAGTTATATACTATCAACATGACTTATTACATTTATTTTTCCTTTCATCACCTGGCTGGGGTAGTGTTTGTCAGGTTTCTTTACTGTAAATCTTCTTTCTCTCTACTCTTTTCATAGTGTACTCTGTGGGAGAAAGTCACTATGTACACTTAAGGTATGGGGAGTTATGCTCAACCTCTTTGAGAGGGAAGTATCTACATTAAATTATTTGGAATTCTTTGACAAGGGAGATTCATCTCTTTCCCCACATTTATTTATTTATTCATGATTTACATCAGTCTGACTTTATACATATTTTATACTTTCAATTATAATCTAACAGTACTTTATTTATTTTAGTGCTCAAGTTTTTTCAGCTCTGGCCATTGGGAGCTCTTTCAGATGGTTCCTGTATCCCTGTGACATACCCCCATTACTATGTTATTTTTGGTGGTTTTTTTTTGTTTGTTTTGTTTTGTTTTGGTTTGGTTTGGTTTGGTTTTCTTTAAGAAGCACTTCCTTACAATCTGGCACGACAATATGCTCCAAGCTCATCTTGTATATTTCCTGCATCAGTCCTAGCATCAGCCACTTCTCCAAGGATTACTGGTTCCTTTTTATTGGGGAATGGTGTTACCTACATACTTTTAAACCATTTTCTTTTCTCCAGAGTCCGTATTTTAACTTTATTTTTGGAAATAATATTACTAGCCAGTGCTCATTCCCATTTTGATTTGTATGAGATTACAAAGATCTGGAAACTCTAAATCAGAGCCTGGTCTTTCTCTTGCACGGAGATAAAAGCAGAGCTTTAGGTAAAAATTGCAGTTGTAAGGGCGCCAAGTGTTTCCTTTTTGATAACACTCAGAATCCCTGAGGGGTGGAATTATCTCATATGAGATAGAGAAGTGAAGCTCAGGGAACTGTAGGATGAAGCTATGGAAAAGAGCTGGAGAAAACCTGATTTTGACTTCATGATTTTTTGTCTCAATTTATATTTTGGAAATGTAATACTGGAATTCTATCTCTGGAAGGCCTGGGTATCTTTTTTCTCACCAACATTTTCTTAGGAAAAATTCAAACATATAACAAAGTTGAAAGAATTTTAAAGTGAAATAATTTTATAGTGCAGTCTATTCATATTACCTAGATTTTACTGTTAACCTCTACTTGCTCTACCACATATCTATCTATTCATCCTTTTTTCAATCCATCGTTCTTGATGCATTTTAAAGAAAATTGCAGACATCAGTATACTTCTCCCTAAATACTTCAGTGTGTGTGTATCAATAACTAAATGATGTAAATCTTATGTGTATATTTGCTGAGTTTTGACACATATGCATGGATAAATGCAAATCACCATGACCATGTGGAATATGATCATCACTCCAGAAAGTTCCCTCAAGCCCCTTTCCAAATAATCCCTGCCCCTACCTCCTCCAGAGACCATGACTGGTCTAATTTTTTTCTCCACCATGGATTAGTTTTGTCTGTTCTAGAATTTCATATAAATAATATCATCCGTTTTACGTTTCTTTCACTAGCATAATGTTTTTGAGATTTATTTATGTTGTTGCACATTTGTTCCTTTTCTTTGACTTTTATTTATAAATACACAAAATTTTAATTTTATTCTTCTATTTCCAATTTGAGGCTATTATGAATAAAGCTGTTGTGAACACTTGCATTCTAGTCTTTGTGGGACATGTTTTCCTTTCTCTTGGGTAAATGCCCAGGAGTAGAATTGCTAGCCATGTGGTAGGTATATATTTAAGTTTTATAATGCCAGACTATTTTTTCAAAGTGGTTGTACTATTTAAAATCTCTACCAGTAACATAAGGAAGTTCCAGTCACCGCACAGCCTTGTCAATGTTTGGTTTTGTCATTCCTTTAAATTCTAGACATTCTAGTGGATATGTACTGACAGATATATCATTGTGATTTTAATTCACACTTTCCTATTGATTAATGATGTTCAGCACTTTGCTCATGTACTTATTGGCTTATTGTACTTCTATGAAACATCCTTTTTTTTTCAAAGTTTATTTATTTTGAGAGAGAGAGAGTGAGAGACCACACCTGCACATGCAAATGAACAGGGGAGGGGCAGAGACAGAAGGGGAGAGAGAGAGAATCCCAAGAATGTTCTGCCCTGTCAGCGCAGGGCCCAATGCAGGGCTTGAACTCACAAACCATGAGATCACGACCTAAGACAAATGAAGAGTCGTACGCTTAACTGACTGAGCCACCCAGGCGCCCTGAAACATCTTTTCAAAACTTTTTTTTTAAAAAACCTTTTGTGTATTTTTTTATTGGATTATTTATTGTGAGTTGTGGTATTTCTTTATATTCAGGACTTCATAGTTAGTGCTGTCCAGTGGAATTTTCTGCATAATCCTATATGTTTATTGTAAAATGTTCACTAGCCACATTTTAAATGAGGAAGTATATTTAAAATTTTTTAAATGTTTATTAAATTAAAGTAATTAAAACATTTTTTTTAATGTTTATTTATTTTTGAGAGAGAGAGAGATAGAGACAGAGAGCAAGGGAGGGGCAGAGAGAGAGGGAGGCACAAAACTTGAAACAGGCTTCAGCCTCTGAGCTATCAGCACAGAGCCCTACGTGGGGCTTGAACCCACAAACCATGATCATGTCCTGAGCTCAAATCAAGAGTCAGATGCTTAACTGACTGAGCCCCCACATTGTTTTATATAGTATAATTTTTATGACTTTTAATAAATATTCATTTTTTTTGTCCCTGTTATCAGTTTAGGTACTTTTTAAAAAAATGTTTATTTAGTTTTGAGAGAGAAAGAGAGACAGAGCATGAGCAGGGAAGGGGCAGAGAGAGAGGGAGACACAGAATCTGAAGCAGGCTCCAGGCTCCGAGCTGTCAGCACAGAGCCCGACGGGGGGATTGAACTCATAAACTGCGAGATCATGATCTGAGCCGATGTCGGACTTCTAACGGACTGAGCCACCCAAGCGCCCCAATCATTGTTTAGATACTTAGAATTTGTATATTACTTTTGTTAGATCTCGATGGTTTCTACAACTTATGTAGATCTGAACCTGACAATTACATTTTGTCTTTAATTAATGTGTTTTTCCAATTAAATAGTGTCTCCTTGAACTTCAGAAAGAGGTCATCTTTATGTGGAATACAGACCTGGATAGTGTGGCCACACTATGTTTTAAGTCCTTTGAAGATTCCAATTATGATGTGTGGATTTCAGTTTCAAAGCTTCTAGGCACAGTGTTGTCTAAAGGTATAATTTCTAAATATCCAGGAACAGGTAAATTTATTTAATTTATATATAATTATTTTCAAAATGTCTTGTAATTTTTCTGAGTTGGTTTAAACAAACATAATGTAGTATTACTACTACCCATTATTAATTTTGAAAAGCGGTAGGATATCTTATAAATCAATTTTGGTTTGTAAACATTGCTATAGGTCCCAAGACTTCATTTTCAAACAATTCAGTAAAAATTTGAGGGAAAAAAATAAACTCTTGAAGAAATGTACTTTATTCAGTCATTGTCTTTCTTTCCATTATGGCCTTTGCTTTTTTTTTTTTTTTTAAGTAAATTGTGAAATGTTCTATTCTCATCATTAAAAATTTTTTTATTTTTTTTTATTTTTTTTTTATTTTTTTTATTTTTTTTTATTTTTTAATATATGAAATTTACTGTCAAATTGGTTTCCATACAACACCCAGTGCTCATCCCAAAAAGTGCCCTCCTCAATACCCATCACCCACCCTGCCCTCCCTCCCACCCCCCATCAACCCTCAGTTTGTTCTCAGTTTTTTTTTTTTTTATTTTTTTTTTATTTTTTAATATATGAAATTTACTGTCAAATTGGTTTCCATACAACACCCAGTGCTCATCCCAAAAAGTGCCCTCCTCAATACCCATCACCCACCCTGCCCTCCCTCCCACCCCCCATCAACCCTCAGTTTGTTCTCAGTTTTTAACAGTCTCTAATGCTTTGGCTCTCTCCCACTCTAACCTCTTTTTTTTTTTTTTTTTTTTTTCCTTCCCCTCCCCCATGGGTTTCTGTTATGTTTCTCAGGATCCACATAAGAGTGAAACCATATGGTATCTGTCTTTCTCTGTATGGCTTATTTCACTTAGCATCACACTCTCCAGTTCCATCCATGTTGCTACAAAAGGCCATATTTCATTTTTTCTCATTGCCACGTAGTATTCCATTGTGTATATAAACCACAATTTCTTTATCCATTCATCAGTTGATGGACATTTAGGCTCTTTCCATAATTTGGCTATTGTTGAGAGTGCCGCTATAAACATTGGGGTACAGGTGCCCCTATGCATCAGTACTCCTGTATCCCTTGGATAAATTCCTAGCAGTGCTATTGCTGGGTCATAGGGTAGGTCTATTTTTAATTTTCTGAGGAACCTCCACACTGCTTTCCAGAGCGGCTGCACCAATTTGCATTCCCACCAACAGTGCAAGAGGGTTCCTGTTTCTCCACATCCTCTCCAGCATCTAGAGTCTCCTGATTTCTTCATTTTGGCCACTCTGACTGGCGTGAGGTGGTATCTGAGTGTGGTTTTGATTTGTATTTCCCTGATAAGGAGCGACGTTGAACATCTTTTCATGTGCCTGTTGGCCATCCGGATGTCTTCTTTAGAGAAGTGTCTATTCATGTTTTCTGCCCATTTCTTCACTGGGTTATTTGTTTTTCGGGTGTGGAGTTTGGTGAGCTCTTTATAGATTTTGGATACTAGCCCTTTGTCCGATGTGTCATTTGCAAATATCTTTTCCCATTCCGTTGGTTGCCTTTTAGTTTTGTTGGTTGTTTCCTTTGCTGTGCAGAAGCTTTTTATCTTCATAAGGTCCCAGTAATTCACTTTTGCTTTTAATTCCCTTGCCTTTGGGGATGTGCCGAGTAAGAGATTGCTACGGCTGAGGTCAGAGAGGTCTTTTCCTGCTTTCTCCTCTAAGGTTTTGATGGTTTCCTGTCTCACATTCAGGTCCTTTATCCATTTTGAGTTTATTTTTGTGAATGGTGTGAGAAAGTGGTCTAGTTTCAACCTTCTGCATGTTGCTGTCCAGTTCTCCCAGCACCATTTGTTAAAGAGACTGTCTTTTTTCCATTGGATGTTCTTTCCTGCTTTGTCAAAGATGAGTTGGCCATACGTTTGTGGGTCTAGTTCTGGGGTTTCTATTCTATTCCATTGGTCTATGTGTCTGTTTTTATGCCAATACCATGCTGTCTTGATGATGACAGCTTTGTAGTAGAGGCTAAAGTCTGGGATTGTGATGCCTCCTGCTTTGGTCTTCTTCTTCAAAATTACTTTGGCTATTCGGGGCCTTTTGTGGTTCCATATGAATTTTAGGATTGCTTGTTCTAGTTTTGAGAAGAATGCTGGTGCAATTTTGATTGGGATTGCATTGAATGTGTAGATAGCTTTGGGTAGTATTGACATTTTGACAATATTTATTCTTCCAATCCATGAGCAGGGAATGTCTTTCCATCTCTTTATATCTTCTTCAATTACCTGCATAAGCTTTCTATAGTTTTCAGCATACAGATCTTTTACATCTTTGGTTAGATTTATTCCTAGGTATTTTATGCTTCTTGGTGCAATTGTGAATGGGATCAGTTTCTTCATTTGTCTTTCTGTTGCTTCATTGTTAGTGTATAAGAATGCAACTGATTTCTGCACATTGATTTTGTATCCTGCAACTTTGCTGAATTCATGTATCAGTTCTAGCAGACTTTTGGTGGAGTCTATCGGATTTTCCATGTATAATATCATGTCATCTGCAAAAAGCGAAAGCTTGACTTCATCTTGGCCAATTTTGATGCCTTTGATTTCCTTTTGTTGTCTGATTGCTGATGCTAGAACTTCCAGCACTATATTAAACAGCAGCGGTGACAGTGGGCATCCCTGTCGTGTTCCTGATCTCAGGGAAAAAGCTCTCAGTTTTTCCCCGTTGAGGATGATGTTAGCTGTGGGCTTTTCATAAATGGCCTTTATGATCTTTAAGTATGTTCCTTCTATCCCGACTTTCTCAAGGGTTTTTATTAAGAAAGGGTGCTGGATTTTGTCAAAGGCCTTTTCTGCATCGATTGACAGGATCATATGGTTCTTCTCTTTTTTTTTGTTAATGTGATGTATCACGTTGATCGATTTGCGAATGTTGAACCAGCCCTGCATCCCAGGAATGAATCCCACTTGATCATGGTGAATAATTCTTTTGATATGCTGTTGAATTCGATTTGCTAGTATCTTATTAAGAATTTTTGCATCCATATTCATCAGGGATATTGGCCTGTAGTTCTCTTTTTTTACTGGGTCTCTGTCTGGTTTAGGAATCAAAGTAATACTGGCTTCATAGAATGAGTCTGGAAGTTTTCCTTCCCTTTCTATTTCTTGGAATAGCTTGAGAAGGATAGGTATTATCTCTGCTTTAAATGTCTGGTAGAACTCCCCTGGGAAGCCATCTGGTCCTGGACTCTTATTTGTTGGGAGATTTTTGATAACCGATTCAATTTCTTCGCTGGTTATGGGTCTGTTCAAGCTTTCTATTTCCTCCTGATTGAGTTTTGGAAGAGTGTGGGTGTTTAGAAATTTGTCCATTTCTTCCAGGTTGTCCAATTTGCTGGCATATAATTTTTCATAGTATTCCCTGATAATTGTTTGTATCTCTGAGGGATTGGTTGTAATCATTCCATTTTCATTCATGATTTTATCTATTTGGGTCATCTCCCTTTTCTTTTTGAGAAGCCTGGCTAGAGGTTTGTCAATTTTGTTTATTTTTTCAAAAAACCAACTCTTGGTTTCGTTGATCTGCTCTACAGTTTTTTTAGATTCTATATTGTTTATTTCTGCTCTGATCTTTATTATTTCTCTTCTTCTGCTGGGTTTAGGCTGCCTTTGCTGTTCTGCTTCTATTTCCTTTAGGTGTGCTGTTAGATTTTGTATTTGGGATTTTTCTTGTTTCTTGAGATAGGCCTGGATTGCAATGTATTTTCCTCTCAGGACTGCCTTCGCTGCATCCCAGAGCGTTTGGATTGTTGTATTTTCATTTTCGTTTGTTTCCATATATGTTTTAATTTCTTCTCTAATTGCCTGGTTGACCCACTCATTCGTTAGTAGGGTGTTCTTTAACCTCCATGCTTTTGGAGGTTTTCCAGACTTTTTCCTGTGGTTGATTTCAAGCTTCATAGCATTGTGGTCTGAAAGTATGCATGGTATAATTTCAATTCTTGTAAACTTATGAAGGGCTGTTTTGTGACCCAGTATATGATCTATCTTGGAGAATGTTCCATGTGCACTCGAGAAGAAAGTATATTCTGTTGCTTTGGGATGCAGAGTTCTAAATATATCTGTCAAGTCCATCTGATCCAATGTATCATTCAGGGCCCTTGTTTCTTTATTGACTGTGTGTCTAGATGATCTATCCATTTCTGTAAGTGGGGTGTTAAAGTCCCCTGCAATGACCACATTCTTATCAATAAGGTTGCTTATGTTTATGAGTAATTGTTTTATATATCTGGGGGCTCGGGTATTTGGCGCATAGACATTTATAATAGTTAGCTCTTCCTGGTGGATAGACCCTGTGATTATTATATAATGCCCTTCTTCATCTCTTGTTACAGCCTTTAATTTAAAGTCTAGTTTGTCTGATATAAGTATGGCTACTCCAGCTTTCTTTTGGCTTCCAGGAGCATGATAAATAGTTCTCCATCCCCTCACTCTCAATCTAAAGGTGTCCTCAGATCTAAAATGAGTCTCTTGTAGACAGCAAATAGATGGGTCTTGTTTTTTTATCCATTCTGATACCCTATGTCTTTTAGTTGGCGCATTTAATCCATTTACATTCAGTGTTATTATAGAAAGATATGGGTTTAGAGTCATTGTGATGTCTGTATGTTTTATGCTTGTAGTGATGTCTCTGGTACTTTGTCTCACAGGATCCCCCTTAGGATCTCTTGTAGGGCTGGTTTCGTGGTGACAAATTCCTTCAGTTTTTGTTTGTTTGGGAAGACCTTTATCTCTCCTTCTATTCTAAATGACAGACTTGCTGGATACAGGATTCTCGGCTGCATATTTTTTCTGTTTAGCACACTGTAGATATCGTGCCAAGCCTTTCTGGCCTGCCAAGTTTCAAAGGAGAGATCAGTCACGAGTCTTATAGGTCTCCCTTTATATGTGAGGGCACGTTTATCCCTTGCTGCTTTCAGAATTTTCTCTTTATCCTTGTATTTTGCCAGTTTCACTATGATATGTCGTGCAGAAGATCGATTCAAGTTACGTCTGAAGGGAGTTCTCTGTGCCTCTTGGATTTCAATGCCTTTTTCCTTCCCCTGTTCAGGGAAGTTCTCAGCTATAATTTGTTCAAGTACCCCTTCAGCACCCTTCCCTCTCTCTTCCTCCTCTGGGATACCAATTATGCGTATATTATTTTTTTTTAGTGTATCACTTAGTTCTCTAATTTTCCCCTCATACTCCTGGATTTTTTTATCTCTCTTTCTTTCAGCTTCCTCTTTCTCCATAACTTTATCTTCTAGTTCACCTATTCTCTCCTCTGCCTCTTCAAGCCGAGCCATCGTGCATTCCATTTTGTTTTGCAATTCGTTTAAAGCGTTTTTCAACTCCTCGTGACTGTTCCTTAGTCCCTCGATCTTTGTGGCAAGAGATTCTCTGCTGTCCTGTATACTGTTTTCAAGCCCAGCGATTAAATTTATGACTATTATTCTAAATTCACTTTCTGTTATATTATTTAAATCCTTTTTGATCAGTTCATTAGCTGTTGTTATTTCCTGGAGATTCTTCTGAGGGGAATTCTTCCGTTTGGTCATTTTGGAGAGTCCCTGGCGTGGTGAGGACCTGCAGGGCACTTCCCCTGTGCTGTGGTGTATAACTGGAGTTAGTGGGCGGGGCCGCAGTCCAACCCGATGTCTGCCCCCAGCCCACTGCTGGGGCCACAGTCAGACTGGTGTGTGCCTTCTCTTCCCCTCTCCTAGGGGCGGGATTCACTGTGGGGTGGCGTGTCCCGTCTGGGCTACTTGCACACTGCCAGGCTTGTGTTGCTGGGGATCTGGCGTATTAGCTGGGGTGGGTAGGCAAGGTGCACGGGGGCTGGAGGGGCAGGCTTAGCTCACTTCTCCTTAGGTGATCCACTTCAGGAGGAGCCCTGTGGCAGCGGGAGGGAGTCAGATCCGCTGCCGGAGGTTTGGCTCCGCAGAAGCACAGAGTTGGGTGTTTGCGCGGAGCGAGCAAGTTCTCTGGCAGGAACTGGTTCCCTTTGGGATTTTGGCTGGGGGATGGGCGGGGGAGATGGCGCTGGCGCCTTTGTTCCCCGCCAAGCTGAGCTCTGCCGTCCGGGGGCTCAGCAGCTCTCCCTCCCTTTGTCCTCCAGCCTTCCCGCTTTCTGAGCAGAGCTGTTAACTTATGACCTCCCAGACGCTAAGTCGCGCTTGCTGTCGGAACACAGTCTGTCCGGCCCCTCCGCTTTTGCCAGCCAGACTCGGGGGCTCTGCTTGGCCGGCGAGCCGCCCCTCTGCCCCGGCTCCCTCCCGCCAGTCCGTGGAGCGCGCACCGCCTCGCCGCCCTTCCTACCCTCTTCCGTGGGCCTCTCGTCTGCGCTTGACTCCGGAGACTCCCTTCTGCTAATCCTCTGGCGGTTTTCTGGGTTCTTTAGGCAGGTGTAGGTGGAATCTAAGTGATCGGCAGGACGCGCTGTGAGCCCCGCGTCCTCCTACGCCGCCATCTTCCGGCACTCTCCTAAAAATTTTTTTTAATGTTTATTTATTTTTGAGGGAGAGAGAGAGACAGAGTACGAATGGGCAGAGAGAGAAAGAGAGAGGGGGAAACACAGAATCCGAAGAGGGCTCCAAACTCTGAAATGTCAGCACAGAGCCTGACATGGGGCTCAAACTCACAGACCGTGAGATCATGACCTGAGCCAAAGTCTGACACTTAACTGACTGAGCCCCTCTTATCCTTAAAAAAAAAAAAAAAAAAAAAAAAAAGTTTATTTATCTATTATTTTGAGAGAGAGCATGAGCAGGGGAGGGCCAAAGACAGAGGGACAGAGAGAATCCCAAGCAGGCTCCGAGCTGTCAGTGCAGAGACCAATGCGGGGCTCGATCTCATGAACCATGATAAATCAAGAGTCATATGCTTAACTGAACCACCCAGGTGCCCCTCAATTTTTTCTTTAATGGCTACTGTATTCAATGACCCATCTAAGAAACTTCATTATTCCTAAGTCAGTGGGTTTATGATCCATCTTGATGGTGTAGAGTGAGAATCAGGGTTATTTGAATAACACTGTTCAAAAGACTTTCTTTTCCTGACTGGATGCTTTTGCACCTTTTTGAAGAAGAAAACAACTGTGTAAGTATGGGTCATTTCTGTCCTCTCTATTCTCTTGCATTAATCTATTTGTGGAGCCTCAGGCCATTACAACACTGTTTTGATTACTATAGTTTTATTATAAGTCTTAAAGTCAGGAGTGTGAGTCCTCTGATTTTGTCCTTTTTCAAGATTGTTTTGAGCATTTTAGTCCTTTGAATTTCCATATACATTTCAGAGTCAGCTTGTTAATTGTTGGGATTATGACTGGGACTTTGATGACTTACATATTATGAAAGAAACATTTGATATTTTGGTATTTTGAAAATGGATATTTATATAGGTTGATACATTTTAATAATTTGTCAAGAAGGAAAATAGGGTCTGATTGGTCTTCTTTGATATAGGCCAGAATAGAGCCTATAATAATCTGTTTCTTTCATTTTGTATTGTTTACTCGAAAGGATCATTGGACAGTGATTTCTTTGGCAGAATCTGGGGTTAAAGTTGCGGACTCTCTGGAGCATGAAAAGTAAAAAATCTAGGTCCCAAGAAACAGAATAGAAACCATTTCCAAGATGAACTAGTGATTCTAAATGTGAAAAACCCCTATATAACTCTTTGATTTATGTCCTATTTAGGGAAGGCAATAAACTTTGTGCTTTTTCTGGTCTGCAGCATCTCTAAACTATTTTGCCTTGATTTTTCTCAAAATTATTTTAGGAAAAGTGAAGTTACGCAACCTTGTTCTCTTCAGTATGAGCTTGGAAAATAAATCTACGGATTGTTAGTTTAATCTCTTCATGTTGTATAATGAAGGAATATAAAGTTATATGATTTGTCCAAGATTATATAGCTCATTATTAGTAGAGTTCTGACAATATTCCATGCCCTCCAACCTCTTCTCCACTGGTTTCCACTGATGTAACTGATGTATTGCTGTCATAATAGCTAACTAGTCAGTAACTCCCAAACCCTTATTCTATGCATGACACTAGGCTCTGTATAGTTGATATAAGTTACCATTATGATATAGTTCAAATACCACAGAGTCCTGTGTAAGAGAAGACATAATTAGAATAGTAAAAAGCAGTATGTAGTAATGCTCCAAATTGGATAGAATTTAGGATAAAGTTCTATGCATGTACATACAAGTAATATCATGCCTCATTTTAAATAAACTTGGCTGTGTTATGTCAATAATGAGCTGTAATTGTGTGCAGATTGTATAAGAGAGACCTGAAATAGGCTAGCTTTGCTAACTTACATGTATAAAATTAAAGCAATCAAATTGCACCTTAAATTCATGCTCTGTTAAACAGAATGTTAACAACTGTTAAGGAAGGTGAAGATTAATACTTGATGAAATTATCAGGGAAGCTTTATGGAAGAAGTAGGGTTTGAGAAAGAATTTCCAGGAATGATAAAATTATAAAGGGCAAAGGGATTATAAACTATTATAAATGGGACATGAACGATATTTTAATGAAAATTTGAATACCTTATAAATTAAAATGTGATTTCAATGCAGTTCAAGAGAAGGCCATTAAATATGTTTATGGGTCTCTGAAATAAATTACTTTTAACTAAAGCTAGTGAAGCCTAAATTTGTACGAGAAGCTTAGAGGTGGAAATGCCTACTGAATTAGGAGTCAAGTAGGTATCTAGATTTCTTCCTGCAGAAATGGTGCTATTTTGCCCATGTGCTTCTCTTATGAGAGCTGGTCCCAATGAATTGGAATTTTTAAACAAAAAACAATATTCCTATAAACGTAATAAAAGACGTGTATTTCTATTTTGCTTTCAACAATTTTCCCTAAAACAAATTAACATCTCCAATACCTCATTTCTAGAATACATTTCTAGAATACAATACCCACTCACTTAGAAATGGGACTAATAATAACTTCTCTGCCAATCTCAAGGCAGTCGTGAAACCTGAACAGGATAATATGGGTGAAAATGCTTTGAAAATCTTTTGGATATAAGAGTCAGTAAATAATAATAATTGTAGTGATATGGCTCAATGGAGATCTATGAAGATATTTTTAGGGATAAATTCTGCAGAATTCTCTGCAGTATTAACCTGGCTTGTATCCAAAGACTCTAATAGACATTATTATATTTTTCTTGGGGTGTAGATAACTATATGATATATGTGTAACATGATTAACTGAATGGTTCACATGTACTGAGTCAACTTTCATTAACTGGGCTGATTTACAACTTTGCAGTGAGCTGTTTTTTAGAGATCACTGGAAAATTCTTGCTTGTATTACTTTTTATTTATGTGTTAAGCACAAAAAAATCGCTTTTTATTTATTTATTTGTGTGTTTTACATGGTGATTTTATTTTTTCATTTTTAAAAAAAAATTATTTTTAAAATTTATATCCAAATTAGTTAGCATATAGTGCAATGATGATTTCAGGAATAGATTCCTTAGTGCCCCTTACCCATTTAGCCCATTCCTTCTCCCACAACCCCTCCAGCAACCCTCTGTTTGTTCTCCATATTTATGAGTCTCTTATGCTTTGTCCCCCTCCCTGTTTTTATATTATTTTTGTTTCCCTTCCCTTATGTTCATCTGTTTTGTCTCTTAAAGTCCTCATATGAGTGAAGTCATATATTTGTCTTTCTCTGACTAATTTCACTTAGCATAATACCCTTCAGTTCCATCCACGTAGTTGCAAATGGCAAGATTTCATTCTTTTTGATTGCCGAGTAATACTCCATTGTATATAAATATATATATATACCACATCTTCTTTATCCATTCATCCATCGATGGACATTTGGGCTCTTTCCATACTTTGGCTATTGTTGATAGTGCTGCTATAAACATTTGGGTGCACGCGTCCCTTTGAAACCACACACCTGTATCCCATGGATAAATACCTAGTAGTGCAATTGCTGGGTCGTAGGGTAGTTCTATTTTTACTTTTTTGAGGAACCTCCATACTGTTCTCCAGAGTGACTACACCAGCTTGCATTCCCACAAAAAAATTGCTTTCTTTATATTTGTATCCAGATTATATTCTTTATATTTCTTTATGCTTATATCTAGACTAGTGCAATTATTTAAGAATGCTAATGTAGATCAAGAAGGAAGTTGCAGTTCTAATTTCTTACCTAACTGAAGAGAGACTATTTGATCATCTAGAGAAGAGGAAAAGAGTAGAACTGTAACACTAATTTTTCTTTTACTAGGAATCTAGTTCAATTGTTACTAAGAAAAATGGAACTTGATTTGTGAGACAAAGACACTCTTCAATTTACTGCCTCCATGTGTCTATTCTGTGTATCTCATATTAAAAGACTATGAGGTTTGATAATTAATATAACAAGTAATTATTAATCCTCAATAATAAAACTCTCAACATAGGTTCAAAATACACAAAGGATTAATTTCTTAACAAAATATGCATATTTTTATATGGCAAAAAAGAATTGCCATTATATGCCAATTATATCTCAATAATTTAAAAAAATTGCCCATGAGAAATTATACTTTCACTATATTATTACTAAAATCTGGATTACTGAGTATTAGTTATCTATTGCTGCGTAACAATTACCATAAACTTGGCAGCTTAAACAACACACATTTATTATCTCATAGTTTCTATGGCTCAGGAATCTGGGTACAAATTAACTGAGTCCTTTGCTTTATGATCTCTCACAAAGCTGCAATCGAGAGATCATCCAGGGCTGGGTTCTCATTTGAAAATTCAACTGGGAAGGATCCACTTCCAATCTCATGTGGCTATTGGCAAAATTCAGTTCCTTGCAGGCTGTTGGACTGAGGGCATCAGTTCTTCACTGGCTGTCAGCTCTTCCTTGCCACATGGTCTTGTCTATACGCAGTTCATAACATGGCAGCTTGCTTTGCCAGAGCCAGCCAGGAGGTCTCCTAGAAAGCCAGAAGTTACAATTTTATGTATTGTAATCACAGAAGTGATGTTCTATCCCTGTTGTTATATTTTGTTGGTTAGATCTAATTTACAGGGCCTGGTCACACTTAAGGGAAGGAGATTATAAAAGGGTGTGAACACCAAGAGACAAGGATCATCTTGGACCATCTTAGAGTCTGTTGGAAGAAAAAGATTAATGTGACATATGACATAAGTTACAAAGAGAGAGATGCCTATTAAGAAAGAGATCATTCTCAATTTTCTCTATAATCCAGAAGGAATTGGTGGGAATGGCTTAATAGAATTTCTGGTTAGCTATACAGCATCATGAAATAGTGAGGGTAAACTACTAAGCACATTATTTCTTCTTCCACTACTGTGCTCTTTGTTTAGTGCTTTCACCTATGATATGAGAGCCCTATATCAGACCCTTGAAAAGTGGCAAATAGTTGTACTTCTGAAAAACATTAGAGAAATATATAATTATATATACATTTCATCAGCAAACAGTGTACTGCATCAGCAAATGGTATTGATTTTGTTATAGTGGTAACTGGTATCTATTAAAAATGGCATTCTCAACAGTACATTGCCAGCATATTCCCCCACATAAATAGACTTGGATAAATAAAACCATAATTCTTGCACATGACTAGAAATTCGCAAAAGAGATTCGATGTGGCATTAATATAATAAAGTCTTTGACTTGGAGTAATTGATAGAACTTCATCCAATAATCAAAAGAACTCTTTGTATTCCTAATCAACTCAAAATACCAGTTTTTAAACTACTTTAGAATAATTATGCCCCAAATGAATGTTTTCCATGCAAAAACATTTGTATCTGTGTTTTAAGGACTAGCAAAGATTGGAAAAGCCTGAGATGGAGGAGATTAGTGATTATCACTTCAATAGTGTTTAGATTGTTGAATTATGGTTCCTAGATGGCCTCTAATAGGATTTAAAGTAGGTTCATTAGCCTGAATCGTGGGTGGTTAGGAAAATCCTATTTTATTTAAGATGCAGCAGAAAATGGACCCAAATACTGCCTGTAAGGTTGGTTGGTATGAATTGGAGCATTTCAAGCAGCTTAAGAGCTGTGTGGAAGGCCGAAGACAAAGAGAAACTTCATATTTTGAAGTTTGCCAGTGTGTCCTGGATCAAATTGATATTATGACTCTTGATGATGGTATTTCCATGTTATTGCTCTAAATGAGAATGTAGATGTATTTTGAGAAATTAGAGTGATTTGGCAGGAGCACTTCACTTTTATAAATGGATTGAACAAATTTCGTGCCTGCAATATTTATAACATATCATGTATAATATCTGTATATATGGTTAATAAACCCTAAGTAGAAAAGGTTAATAAATGAATCGACAAGATTTGGTTATCAGAACATCAAGTAGACTAAGATATTATGTAAGCCACATGATTATAGAGGACATCCTCACATTTTGGCAGCAGTGTACCACAGACAAAAATCTATATTATCTCCTTTTCCCTGAAGAAAATAGAATTTCACATTAGCTGACGTGAAGGTTTGGTATCTTGATGGGGCTCTGCTTTGTCATTGTCCTTGGTATGTTCTCTAAAGTGCACAGGAAAATTCTCTTCTGAATACAGAATGAAGCAAGTTTTTGTCAAAGTCTTGTAGAGACTTAAGTCTTCTAATCTTTAGGATAGACTTGAAGGGTAGGAAGGACTTGGCTGAATGAACACAGGTTTGGTACTTGGAGAAAATGAAATAAAAAAGCAAACGCATAGGAATACTAATGCCCTGGGTATAGCAAGTATTTGCCTGTGTGACAATACTTTTTCTAAATTCTGATTGTGTAGCTTCTATTTCAGGATAGGATCTTCTTTGAAGCTTTAAACAGTAAACAGAGAATATATTCAGCTATAACTTGAGCCCTGTGACCTTTGTCCAAGGATTCAGTTCAATCTCATAAATCAGAAATTCAAATGTCAAATCACCCATGATTTTTTCAGCTTTGAATATTGGCATTTAGAAACCCATCCTGTCTCATTCTAGAGGTGGATTTTTAGGCATTTGGAGCTCTATTCTCAGAAGCCTATGCAGCCTAAGAGTATACATACATTTGCTTTATGTAATTTTAAAAAATAAGAGTGGAGAGTTTCTTTGACAACACCTTAGTTTATGTTAGCTAAGGTAGTGAAAGGCTAGCAAAGTCTTTGATATCTGGGAAAACTTCCTAGGCCAGGTTTCCTACAGAGAGATCAACTCATTGAGAACCTATTTACATAAGCAGAAATACTTTATATTTCAGTGTGAAAATTTGTGTTAGATGTAGGTAAGAGACAATTTCATGTTTCATCATAAGTATAGAGATTTGGAAGCAAATCACGCTGTGGGACAAAGTAGGATCAATTAATAGGGTTGTCATTTACATGTCCATTGATGGGGTGAGGTTTTCCTTTCAGTGAACACTTTGGGCAGGATAAAAGGTTCAGCTGGGGACAATAATCTTAAAAGAAGGCACTAGTTTCTAAGCTTTAGTTGGTATTGTCAACAGAGACAGGAAACTGTCCATAACACCCTCTTCTTCCTTTGTGAGTTGAGCAAAGGAATGAAGCATGTTCTCAGCTGATAGTGTGGCTTATGGACAGGGGATGAAGCTGACTGCCTCTGTGTGGGAATCTGAACGTTCAGTGAGTCCATGGTCACCTGAGGATCTTTTATTTGGGCGGGGGTGTGTGTGTGTAAAATCTAGCAGATATAAATACATGCTTTCTAGAAAATAATACGAAGTCTTACCCTATTTATAGTACACATTCAAAAGAATCCTCTTTTTTTGAACAATATTTATTTATAAATTTCTCTTTGAGTGGTAGACACCAGGATTGTGCCCATGTAGTGTCCAGATGTCCACATGGTGACGTGAATTTAATCCTCAAGATTTTTATCTATTTATACCAGCATCAACTGAGATACCACATACTTAACCAAGCAGATTGTTACCAAGTCTTCCCTTATTCTTGACCTTAAGGTCTCTTAAAGATCAGCTTTCCCTCAGCAACTCCTGTGGCTGCTTGTAGGAGGCAAACCCTATGAAGTTCTCTCAGACTGTCTGCCTTCACACAACATTCAACTGTTCTTATTCTGTGGGCCTGATACTACATTGAGTTCTAACTGGTAATGGGGGCATTGGTTCTACTGTTCTCACATCCCTTAAACTGATTTCAGGTTCTTATGCTCCCCTTCCTTACTGGGATTCAACAGGAGAGAGGTAGTCAGAGTATATCAGGTTCTGTCTTAGGAGCTATAATAGCCACTGATTATTCTAACTTCAAATAACAAAAATCCTGACCAACAGTAGTTAAAGCAATTATCTCACACAACAAGATGACTAGAGATGCATGTCAGGACTGGCATAGCAGCTTAACTATATAGCTAAGAATTCATCTTCTGACATATTTCTACTTAGTTACCTTAGCTGTTGGCTTTTGTCATTGTATCTGTCACCATTATGCTTCTTATGTTTACAAGATGACTACCACACTCCAGGTGTCACGTCAACGGTCAAGTTGGGAAAGAGGAGTAGCACCAATTATGTTCTATTTTTTAAAAACAAATTTCAATATTTACTTATTTATTTTGATAGGGAGAATGCGAGTAGGGGAGTGTCAGAGAGAGAGGGAGACGGAAAATCCCAAGGAGGCTCCTTGTCAGCACAGAGCCTGACACGAGGCTCGAACTCAGGAGCCATGAGATCATGACCTGAGTCAAAATCAAGAGTTGGATGCTTAACAGACTGAGCCACCCAGGCTCCCCCAATTATGATCTATCTTATCAGAAAAGCAAAAGCTTTCTCAGAAGGCAGAAAATTTCCCTTACATCACATTGTCCAGAAGTATGCCATACATGCCCAGAACTATGTCTAGAATTAGCAAGTGAGACTAGGAAAGTATTTGGATTTCTAACTTCTATAGTTCAATGTGGCAAAGGAATTGGGGGTTGAGGGAATGTTCTTGGGTTATCCAACCACCAATATCGGGCTTAAGAACTTGTGAATGTTTTAAGTTCTCACTTTTTTTCTATCTTGATTCCCCATAATCCCAGAAATTTTTATACAGTCTTTCTAAGACAGATATTGAGTTGGTTTATTCAATATCCATTTCCAATCATTTTCTCCATTACTGCCCTCTACTCTGTAGGTTAAAGATATGTAAACGCTTGATTTCTCAGCTTCTCTTGCTTTTACGGGTGGTCATGTTCTACGCAGTCTCGTGTGTATGTGACTTCTCCTCCCAAATTAAAAACAAAACAAAACAAAAAACAAAAGACTCACTAGAAAAAGCTTTTTATCTTTTCATTGCCCTCTTTTCCTGTGTGGAACATATCCTTGATGCCTGGAAGTGCAGCTACCATCTTGTGACTGTGAGGGGACAAAATAAGGGTAACATGATGATGGAACAAAAAGAATGAATTTGGGACATTATAACATAGTGGAGTCACTACATCAGACCTGAAGAGACTATCTGTGAACTTTTCATATGAGACTAATATATCCCTACTTATTTAAGGCAAGTAGAGTTTTCTGCTACTTGCAGCCAAATGTAATTCTAATTTATATAGGTGAGAACCCATGTGTTTATACCATGTAATTCTCCCAAATGTACTGCCTTTGCCAGAGCTATCTCCATTCTCCTTAGAGGTCTCAATTTTCAAAATTCAAAAAGCAAAGAAACAATCTCTTTTCTCTAACATGTTTATGTCTCATAAAATGATGGCACATAGTTTATCAAAATGGGGAAGGGCTATATGAGGTACATGGAATTGCAGGGGGGTCTTGATAAAAATTACAAATATACATGTTACCATAGTTATAAGTACACAGAAACACACCCAAAGTAGGCCAAGGCAGAAAGAGAATTTATTGGATGGCTGTAAGTATATCTCATGGATCTATGAATAGGATGTGTGGCTGAACCTCATTATGGACTAGAACCAGGTACTGGAAAGCTATTATGAATCAGTGCAATTATTCTCCCTTCCCTCTGTGCACACATGATCTCTTATGGTCTGCTTTATTCTTCTCTCTTGGCATTGGCTTTTTCTGCTCCTCTGCGCACAAAGAAGAAATTAGTCACTTTGTTTACAAGTTATAAAAGCTGAACAGATAAAAATGGATAAATATCAACTAAGAAAACATATCACAAAATAAGAAAGTGATAAGCCAAATGGAGCAAAAATGTGAGATTGAGGGAGAAGAAGCAAGGAACTGATTTATTTTCAGAGTTTATTTAATTAAATGTATTTTGTTGGTAATATCTTACCTAATCCTTACAATAATTCTTTGAGATTGCTGTGTGACACTTGTATTAAAGATAAAGAAAAATATGGGAATGCAAGCTGGTGCAGCCACTCTGGAGAACAGTATGGAGGTTCCTCAAAAAACTAAAAATAGGGGGCGCCTGGATGGCTCAGTCGGTTAAGCGTCCGACTTCAGCTCAGGTCATGGTCTCGCAGTTCGTGAGTTCAAGCCCCACGTCGGGCTCTGTGCTGACAGCTCAGAGCCTGGAGCCTGTTTCAGATTCTGTGTCTCCCTCTCTCTGACCCTCCCCCGTTCATGCTCTGTCTCTCTCTGTCTCAAAAATAAATAAATGTTAAAAAAAAAAAAAAAAAACTAAAAATAGAACTACCCTACGAACCAGCAATTGCACTACTAGGTATTTATCCATGGGATACAGGTGTGTGGTTTCGAAGGGACGTGTGCACCCAAATGTTTACAGCAGCACTATGAACAATAGCCAAAGTATGGAAAGAGCCCAAATGTCCATCGATGGATGAATGGATAAAGAAGATGGGGTATATATATATACAATGGAGTATTACTCGGCAATCAAAAAGAATGAAATCTTGCCATTTGCAACTACGTGGATGGAACTGAAGGGTATTATGCTAAGTGAAATTAGTCAGAGAAAGACAAATATCATATGACTTCACTCATATGAGGACTTTAAGAGCCAAAACAGATGAATATAAGGGAAGGGAAACAAAAATCACATAAAAACAGGGAGGGAACAAAACAGAAAAGACTCATAAATATGGAGAACAAACAGAGGGTTGCTGGAGGGGTTGTGGGAGGGGGGATGGGCTAAATGGGTAAGGGGCACCAAGGAATCTACTCCTGAAGCCATTGTTGCACTATATGCTAACTAATTTGGATGTAAATTTAAAAAAAGAAAAAAATTAAAGGTCAAATTAGAAAAAAATAAACTGAATGATCATACAACAAATTCTCTACAGATAAGAAGCAAAAAAAAAAATACATTAAAATTTACTTTAGAAAATATTATGAGAGTAAACCAACCTGCACCCTAAAGGATCCTTTTGCTGGGTCTGGGTTTTTGTATCGGCTTTCTCACTTACGGCCATTTCCTTAGTTCCCATCAGTTTTGGATGTAAGAATTCTTCATTCCTCATACCAAAATAAATCCCACCTTCTCCCTCAAGCCTTGTCTCACTTCCTTCTTGAGCCAAACTTACTTCATTAGACCTGCTTTCTGATTTAGCTAAACTTTTCCAAGCCCAGCAAAGCACCACACTTCTGTTTAAAAGAATTGTCAGCAACACAGCAGGAAACATGAACACAGACTGTTACTGTATATCACGCAGGGGGAAGAAAGGTAAAGTTAACAGTGGCAATGTTTAAGTTACCATAGTCTGCGCAGTGAGAAAACCTGGAGTCATTTTCAAGTTTTACCATTTCCTACCTCTTTTCAGTCGGGTCAGGTCTCAGTCTGATTTCTTACCCCTGAAGAGAGGCTACTGCTAGTAAAGAGTCTCCTATCTACCTACTCGAGAATTTCTGTGAGGACCAAATAGATGAGGTCTGTGAAGACATTCACAAACATTTGCTGTGAAATGTTTGTACCTGGCTACGAAATGTTCGTATTAACATCTGCGTTCTTGGGCTGAAGAAATTCAAAGGCGGCTAGTCGCTAGGGGGAGGAAGCCGAGCGTTACTACGTGACGTCATCACTCCACGCCGGCCGCGACGGTTTCCGGGCTGCGCTTAAAGCAGCGTTCTGCGCTATGGGGTCTTGGCAGCGTTTGCTCTTGTTTGGTGGGGTGTCGCTTCGGGGTGGCGGTGGGACCAGTGTCCCGCTTGGGCGAAGCCAAGTGTTGGTTTGTCGGCGCCAGGTCCGTGATGCTGCAGGACAGGGGGAAGCGGGAGGGACGGAGATGCTAGGGCGGCAGGGCCGCAGGTGCCCTGGCATAGCGTCTTGCTGACGACCCTCCTCAGACCTTAACGGGGCCCCCACTGACTCGGTGACAGACTGAGATCTCAGTTGGCTGAACGTCCCCACTTTATAAGCAGGCCCCAGTAGAACCGGCCGAGGCGAGGCGGGATATGCAACAGATTCCTAAAACATGGATGTGTGGCTTGTACACTGTTTTCTGTGTTGGTTTATTTAGAAAATAGTTTAAGGAGAAGAAAGCTTAACTCTGCACAGAGGCAGTTTATTTACTTTCCGTTTTTTACGTCTGCATATCCTGGCAGGTAAATTTGAACTTGAACAGTATATTTGTACCTTTGTGATCAATATCAGTAGGTAGGAAGAAAGCCGAACTAATGGAAATTAGAATTAGCCTGGAAAAGAAACCCCTCTTACAAACTCCGAATTTTTACTTTAACAGCGTGGTAATGGAGATGGCTCATTTTAAAACTTTTTTTAATTTTAATTTTTTTTTAAGTTATCTGGCAGTGACAGTGAGACCCTAAAACAAAGAAGATCACAAATCCTGTCCCGAGGACTTCCAAAGCAGAAACCAATACAAGGTGTAAAGCAAGTTATAGTTGTGGCTTCTGGAAAAGGTGGAGTTGGAAAATCTACTACAGCAGGTATTGTAGGATATTCTGATTTCGATTAGGAATTTATGCCAACTGGCAACCGCACAGCATTAAAATTCCAGTTTTGATTTTTAAAGAGTTATTTGTGAAATTCCTAATAGCTGATTCCCTAGTACCAGAAGTTGGTAGTGATTAGGACCTTAGATTTGCATTTAGAAAAAACTAGGTATATAGCCACGTGTTTGACTTCTTGATTGAGGAAAACTTGGTCTGGTTGCCTACCAGATTGCCCAGATGTTCAGTTAAGTGTCAAATGGCAATGCTGATAATCTTTTTCATAGTGTAGCTATGTAAATTAAATAAGCTAACCACTTAGGCCCAGTGTCTTCTAAGTAGTAAATGCTCAGTATTCGGTTGATGTTACTATTTTTTAAACATTTGGTAACTTTAATACAAATTATTTCTACTCTTTGATATTCTTTTCTGGTCTATCAATGTACATATAGCTGCACAGTTGCAATGAGAATTTCTACATTATTGTGTCATTTTTCATTTAACATAATATTATAAAATCACCATTGATCTAATATTTGAAAATGCTTGGAAAGGTTTAACATTGTTTCAGTTATTTAAAATATCATCTAATCTTTATATCTTTTATATTAATAGTCTTGGAGCAGAGAATTTGTTTTTGGTGGCTCTTTTTATTTGTAGATTTCATCACGACTGAAGTGCTGCTTTCAGAATCCATAGGAGAAATGCCACCAGAAATAAGAGTTACCATCCACGACTAATAGCCAGATATTCCCAAAGTTTTTCAAAAGAAATTTTTTATTGCTAAAAAGATTATTCCAGTGTAATATAAAAGGGTAAAGACTTCCCTCCTTCCAAACCTGCACAACAGAGGTGACTTGTATTATTAATTTGTAGTCATAAAACACTCTTTATCTTATTGTTTCCTTGTACTTAATTTTCAGTCATTTCAGTGGGAATGGCTGCTAGTTCAGGTTTTATCCCACTATCTTTTTGCAGACGATTTTTTTTTCTTTTCTCTCTCTCTTTTTTTTTTTTTTTAGAGGAGAGAAGAGAGACTGCCTGTGCATGTGCCTGCAAGAGCGGGGGAGGGGCAGAGGGAGAGAGAATCTTAAGCAGGCTCCTGGCCCAGCTCAGAGCCAGCTTTGGGCTCCATCTTATGACTGTGAGATCCTGACCCGAGCCAAAATCAAGAGTCAGATGCTTAACTGACTCAGCCATCTAGGAGCCCCATTTGTTGCAGATGATATTTAGAAAATGATTGTCCTCATTATAGTTTATTTGTTGATTTTGGTATAGCCCTAGACTGGCAAGATCCTTTAAGTTTCATTTTTTTCTCAGACTATTGAACTTAAAGTTGGGGGACATTTGTACCTTAAAATCCTTCAGTTCCATTGAAATCAATGACATTTTTGAAATAAGGGCTAGTACAGAGTTCTGTGACTATCACTAGAGATCTTGTCTTCACTTGAAACCATATTTAGTAATTTCCCAGTATAGCAGTTTTATAGTTTTACAACCAGGTACAAATCCAACTAGATAGTGTTATTAGTTCAATTTTTTCTCATTTTTACCTGAAGTTAATTGTGGAAGAGTTTTTCAGATATTTTGAAGAAACTAAAATTTACCAAGTATTATAAGAATAATAGGCCTCTAATATATTACTATTTGATAGTACTGTATTATTATTAAAATGATTAGTGATGTTCGTAATTAATGCTATAAGCTACACATTTTTACCTTCTTTTCTAAGGGCCTATAATCCATCTATTTAATGTTTCATTTTTAAAATATAGAAGCTTTTAGACTTTGGTTCTAGCATCCATCTCTTCTTGTTTTTTGAAAATTTAGAGTACATTTATTTGATTTCAGTGATGTGAATCCTTTTGCATCTCTGTGATTAAAGGTGGAAAGTATTTTCATGATAATATCTCTAAGTTTTTTGAGTTTTATACAATATAATTTGTTGGGTCTTTAGGTTAGTACTTAGCACATGGTTTTGTTTTTGGTTAGCAGATCATCTGTTGCCATGGAATGTGACAGCATTTTATGTTTGTTAAGTTGGCTCCACATCCATCGTGGAGCCCAGCATGGGGCTTGAATTCACAACTGTGAGATCAAGACCTGAGCTAAGGTCAAGAGTTGAACGCTTTACCAACTGAGCCACCTGGGGCACCCCTGTCACAGCATTTAAATAGGAAAATAAATGAGAAAATATACAGTTGTGACACATAGTAGTGTTTCAGTGAATGCCCCTTCCTTGCTTTTTTTGTTTTGTTAGCATTATGTCATTCCTCCCAGGGAGCTGGCCTTTACTTTTTCCTAACAGCTCTATCTACATACATAAACCTTAGAAATAAGTTGTTTCTGTTTAACTCTGTTGGTATTATATTTCTTTCCCTTATATATATTTATTCTTGTCCCAAACTGTCTCAAAATTCTTCCCATTTGAAAATGTATGCCCGAGATATTTTTGATTACAATGATGACATATGATGAATACAAACATTCTTTGTGATTCCATTGTATGAATGTGAGAAGACCCTAACACTAGATGAATCACTCTCTAAAACTTTCTGCTTAATAGTTAGTTTATGTTTAACATATGATGTACTTGAAATTCAGAATTATTTTGTAATTTGTAAAAATTAGTCAAGTGTCATGGCCTAGTCTAACTATTTCGTATCAGTTTTTCATTTAATTCTCATAATGGTTATGACATAGGAATTATCCTCATTTTATACAGGAGGAAATAGATTTAGGGGTAAAATATCCTACTCCAGGTTATGTAATAGAAGATGGTAGAACTAGGATTTGAACCAGGTCTGCCTTGAAAATTTATGCTCTTAGCTACTTTAAGGAAACCATCTCAGCATGATTTATAACATTGTTCTGTTAAGGAAATGTGATTCACAGTATGAGACTCTGTTTATTTATCAGTCTTGGAACTGTTTTACCTTCAGACCTCTCTTCATCTCAGATGTAGCATATCTCTATTGCTGGGCTAAAAGTAGCTTTGAGACTATTTTCCTTCTTTATGTTTTGGGATTCACTAGCAATAGGCAGTTTTGGGAACATGTTTTACTGCCTTACCTTTGACCTTCTTCCCTTTCCTCTGCAAAATGAGCTAGCCTTTTATATAGGGGTATTTGTGAGTTAGGTATTTGGAATTCCTGCATTACCAGCATTTATTTTTCAAAGGCAGTAAGATCATATACATTTTTATTAAAAGGTAGATACTTTTTCTGCACAATGTTTTTGAAAATAATTGAACTCTATGTACCATTAACTTTTTTTTTTTTTATAACATTTATCTATTTTTGGGAGTCAGAGCATGAGCAGGAGAGGGGCAAAGAGAGAGGAAGACAGGCCTTAGGCTCTGAGCCGTCAGCACAGAGTCCGACGCGGGGCTGGAACTCACAAACCATGAGATCATGACTTAGGCTGAAGTCGGATGTTTAACCAACTGAGCTACCCAGGCGCCCCAAGATTGTTTTTTTTTTTTTTAATTTTTTTTTTTAATGTTTATTTATTTTTGAGACAGAGAGAGACAGAGCATGAACGGGGGAGGGGCAGAGAGAGAGGGAGACACAGAATCGGAAGCAGGCTCCAGGCTCTGAGCCATCAGCCCAGAGCCCGACGCGGGGCTCGAACTCACGGACCGCAAGATCGTGACCTGAGCTGAAGTCGGACGCTTAACCGACTGAGCCACCCAGGCGCCCCTGTTTTTTTTAAAAAACTAAGTAGATTATTTAGATTATCACATTATAAAAATGAATTATTTAAAATATTAATTTTAGGGCAGGCATCTATTGCTGTTGGAATATTACTGTCTCTTTTGTCTTTTTTTACTTTCTGTATTTTCTTTGTCTTTGTTTTATACCAGTGTGGGAGATATATTAAAAATTTCTCATGTTTTGGTTATTACATTGAAAATATTAAAAGGCAAACTGAATTTTAGTAGAAGGAACACAACTAAATTTAATTACTTTTTTGTTTCTTACAGTGAACCTTGCACTTGCACTAGCAGCGAATGATTCGGTAGGTGTTTATTATTATGAATATTAATTGATTAAAATGTTTTTTAGGGAAATGATAAAGAACATACTGATATTTTTCATTTACTCTGTCAGAGTCTGTGTAGTGTAGCTGTAGTCACTTGTATTTCTTTAAGGAACTAAAAAGTCTGCCATAAGTACTGATAACATTTAATGATAATGAAAATGAAAGGGGTCAAGGAATTCAGGCAGCCTCTAGAAGGTAGAAAAGGCAAGTTTATGGATTCTTTCTTAGAGCTTCCAAAACATATATGTAACTCTGTCAACATCTTAATTTTAGCTCATTGAAATCCATTTTGGACTTACGTGATAATTTCTCACAGTAGAAGTAGGAAATAAATATGGACAGGAAGTCAGTTTTCTTAGTTCTTAAATTTCCAAAGATGTCTTTATTTTGCCTTTGTATTTGATAGTTTGACCAGATGTAGACTTCCAGGTTCAAAATAATTGCATCTCTGAACCTTGTAAACAACATTCCTTTTTCTTCTCACATGCTAATAAAATGTCTGATGCTAATAGGATTCATATTGCTTTGTAATAACCTGTGTTTTTCCCCTCAAAGCTTTTAGGGTTTTCTTTATGTATTTTAAGTTTAGAAATGTCATAAATATGTGTCCAGTTTTTGGCTTTAAAATTTTTTGCCTGCTTGGAAGTTAGCCAAGCAGTATCAAGGTTTGAGTCTTTTTCAGCTTAGGGAAATTTCTTCCTTGATCACTTCATTTTTTATTATTTTTTAAAATGTTTATTTATCTTAGAGAGAGAGAGACAGAATGCGAGCAGGGGGAAGGGCAGAGAGAGAGGGAGACACAGAATCCGAAGCAGGCTCCAGGTTCTGAGCTGTCCTCACAGAGCCCAACATTGGGCTCAAACTCATGAGCTGTGAGATCATGACCTGAGCTGAACACTTAACCAACTGAGCCACCCAGGTGCCTCTTCCTTGTTTACTCTAAGTGGTGTCTTTGTTCTCTCTCCAGGTACCTATTGGATAGGTATTAACTCTTTATGCTTGTTAATTTGTCTTTCATATTCTCCATTTCTTTGTCTTTTGTTTGCTATATGTTTTGGAAGATATCTTAGACTATTTTCCACACTGCTTTGTTGGGTTTTAGTTGTTATTTAGCCCTTCTGAGTTTTATTTTTAAATTCAGAAATTGTATTTTTTCTAGTTTTCCAAAACTCTTTCATATTTTACACATACCAGAAAAACAATGGCTGTATCATTCATTTGAATCTCTCTGAGGATGCTAATTAGAACTAATAAAAAAGTGTTCCTTTTAGTGATCTGTATTTACTTAGCTTGGTGGTTCTTATAATGTGGTGCTCAGACCAGTAGAATCAGCACCACCTGAGAAATTGTTAGACATACAAAATCTTGAGCCGAACCGAAATCTGAATTAGAAACCATGAGGGTGGAGTCCCACAATCTGTGTGTGTGTGTGTGTGTGTGTGTGTGTGTGTGTGTGTTTCCATACATTGTATTTTTAAATTTAATTTTTTATTGAAGTATATTTGACACAGTGTTATATTAGCTGGAATCTGTGTTTTAACCAGCCATCTATATGATTTTGAGGCATGCTCATCTTTGAGAATCCTGGATCTAGAGTTTGTGAAAACTCTTACCTCCTAATGTCACCCTCTTTGTTTTCTTTTTTCTTTTTAAAATGTTTTATTTATTTTTGAGAGAGCACAGGCTGGGGGAGGGGCAGAGAGAAAAGGGGACAGAGGATTTGAAGCAGGCTCTGCGCTGATAGCAGTAAGCCTGATATGGGACTTGAACTCAGCAACCATGAGATCATGACCTTAGCTGAAGTCAGATGCTCAACCAACTGAGCCACCAAGGTGATCTCTATTTACTTAGCTTGGTGGTTCTTTTTGTTTTCTAGTGTGGTTATGTTTTTTTATTTAGTTTTAAACTATTTTTTCTCTTGTTGTATCAGTGGGAATTTGAAGAGTTTAGGTAACCATATTAAAGTAAGAACCAGTAATAAATTTTTAAAAATAATTTTTATTAGGGCACTGAGTTACCCTGAAGAAGAGTCCTCATCTTGCTTAAAGAAGGGAGGAAACAGGGAAGATTCAGTGGTTGGGAAGATAGATAAATTTGTAGGTGTGGGGATCTTTTAATTTGGTTATCATTTTAGCCAAAGCTTTGAGTCTTAAGTCAGTGTGACACAATAATGGAATAAGAGAGCAAATGATGAAAAGAATAGTTAAAGAAGGGTTGGTTCCTTCATGTTAAATATTGCCAGTCTTGATGAGATGGTAGCTCAGAAAGTTTTTTTTTTTTTTTTCCTTCTGTTTTTTTGTGGTTTTTCTTTTCTTCTTTCAGGGAGCAAGGATGAGGGCAGATCCATCTTTAATGCTTTATATGTATGATAGGGAAATGGCAACAAGAAAGGAAAAGCAATAATACTTTACCTGGCTCATTTCTTCAGAAGTCTTTAGTATCCTCAAGTGTTTTTAAACATGTTTGTAAAATCTTCCTTTCGTTGTCTATGATCCTGATGAAGGTGTTTTTTTGTTTTTCATTTCTTGTTTTTTTTTTTTTTTTTTTTTTTTTTTTTTTTA
Source organism: Panthera onca (assembly GCF_046562875.1). Lineage (NCBI taxonomy): Eukaryota > Metazoa > Chordata > Mammalia > Carnivora > Felidae > Panthera > Panthera onca. The sequence goes on from NC_138344.1 coordinate 81,115,716, forward strand.
GCAAAGTTACTACTTTTGATTAGAGTCTAGCATGTTTGTGACCTGCCAGAGGGACAGCCTGCATATAGAAAAGAAAAGCTGTATCTGTTCTATATGATGTAAATGCATCTGGCATAGTTTTTATTTTATTTTATTTTATTATTATTTTTTTTATACGAAATTTATTGTCAAATTGGTTTCCATACAACACCCAGTGCTCATCCCAACAGGTGCCCTCCTCAATACCCCTCACCCACCCTCCTCTCCCTCCCACCCCACATCAACCCTCAGTTTGTTCTCAGTTTTTAAGAGTCTTTATGTTTTGGCTCCCTCCCTCTCTAACCTTTTTTTTTTTTCTTCCCCTCCCCCATTGTCTTCTGTTAAGTTTCTTAGGAATACTACGTGGCAATGGCATAGTTTTGTACTCTGTATTTCCCAACTTAAGATTTTATTTTATTTTACTTTATTTTATTTATTTAAAGTTTATTTACTTAGAGAGAGAAAGAGAGAGAGTGCACATTTGGGCTGTGTGCTCACGTACCAGCAGGAGAGGGAAAGAGAGAGAGGGAGAGAGAGAATCCCAAGCATGCTCTGCACTGTCAGTGCAGAGCCCAACGTGGGGCTCAAACTCTTGAACCATGATATCATGGCCTGAACTGAAGTCAAAAGTTGGATGCTTAACTGACTGAGCCACCTAGGTACCCTCCAACTTAATATTTTATTAATATTAAAATACTATAAAATATTGTTTGGAGGACATGTTTGGTCCTTAGGGGAAACCCAAGGTTCCTCTCAGCTCTTCTGTTTGCCTGGGTTGATATAGATGGTCAGGGTATGTCACTTTATGCGGTTAAAAACTCCATTAAGGATGGTGTTTTTAGAGCCTCTCTAATGATTCATTTTCATGGAGTGTTAATTCAGTGGAGCTTGTCCACAGAGTTGTATTGTATTGTAGTGTTTTTAAAAGGGGTCTCTGATTTGCTTTTCTGTAGGCCAACTTTGTTCAAGACCTTGGTTGGTTGGTCTTTCTTTCTTTCTTTCTTTCTTTCTTTCTTTCTTTTTTTCTTTCTTTCTTCCTAATGTTTATTTATTTTGAGAGGGGGTGGGGGAGGGTATGAGCGGGGGAGGGGCAGAGAGAGAGGGAGACAGAGAATCCTAAGCAGGCTGTGCTGTCAGCACAGAGCCCTGTGCAGGGCTCAAACTCTTGAACCATGAGATCATGGCCTGAGCCAAAATCAAGAGTCATCTTAACTGACTGAGCTCCCCAGGCACCTCTCTTACTTCCTTTCTTTTCCATGGGTTGGTGCTTGCCTTTTTTCAGCATTGGAGTGGGAAGATCCAGGAAAGGGAGACAGGGCCAGGAAGCTATTCATTTTACTTTTCATGTTGACTTTAATCTCTAAACTGGATTTTGTAAACACTGGGTGTGTGTGTAAGATAGTCCATTGGGATGTGGGAGGGAAATTTTTCTTTTCCATTTGTATTAAATTTTATCTTATCTTTTTAAAAAAATTTTTTTTTTAATATTTATTTTATTTTTGAGAGAGACAGAGACAGAATGCGAGTGGGTTAGGGTCAGAGAGAGAGGGAGACACAGAATCCGAAGCAGGCTCCAGGCTCTGAGCTGTCAGCACAGAGCCTGACGCCGGGCTTGAACTCACGAGCTGTGAGATCATGACCCGAGCCGAAGTTGGACGCTCAATTGACTGAGCCACCAGGCGCTCCAAATTTTATCTTATCTTTTAAAATTTGTTTTTTTGGTATTTTTTGGAATTTATACTATATTAGTATATATAGTGTATACAGTAGCTCTAATGTAATTTATAAACAAATATATTAACATATATTAGGGATGTATGCTCAAACATTTTTTTACTTATTGGAGTTCATGATCAGAAAAGTTCAGATGTCACTAGCTTCGGCAAAAGAAATTTCTGGGTTGGGTTATAGACCCAGTTTAAAAGAAGACTGCTTTGTAGATTGAAGTAAAGGCCTTCCAGGAATAGGGTATGGGTTTTCCCTTTTCCTAGTCTTTGGTACTTACCTTTGGGAATGTAGAAGGTAGTATTGCAGGGCAGAGTTTGGGATCATGTGTGCCATGTGTCTAAATATTGCCTCCAGTGGTTTTTTGGAGCTGGCTCATGCTAGTTTGAGAGTGCTGATTGTTAAATTTTCAGGAATTTGGGAACTAGTTGATATCCTGTTGTTACCATTCAGTAGGCCACAGTGAGAGTATTTAAACCATGGAAATCAACAAATATTGAAAATCAGACACTGCATCCCACTCCACCCTGAACCAATTGTTAAACATTTACTGGCACACCACTGATCATACATATTGACTATCATATTTTTTTATTTGTCCTCTTTCTATCTTAACCATATTATGGATATCATTTTTCTACAATATAACTTAATAAACAGTGAGAAGAGCACTCCTGGGAGAAGGAAACATAAAGACTACCAGAAGCCATTGATAAGCTCTGTGAGATTCCTAAGTCAATTCAGTTCATTTTAGTCCAAATAACATTTGAGTACCTGTAACACTCATTGCCAGACACCCTGGGAATATAAAGAAAAATAAATGGGTTGGGGGAGTTCACAGCCGGCCAAGGCTACATTCATGAAACAGTGTTGTGTGTGTGTGTGTGTGTGTGTGTATGTACTTATATAAGTGTGTACATATTTCTATGTATCTGTGTGTGTGTATTTTGGTGGTATATAGATGAATTAGGTTCAATAATAGTTTCTTCTGTGAGTGAGAGAGTGTTAATTAAGATAACAGTTAAGGTTTTATTGTGCATCATAGCAGTAGATGCATTGTGTATCTTAACGGTTTTATAATCTAGTGGAGACAAAAGGAAGATGAATGTCTTAAAATCATGAGCTGTATTCAAGGTCAAATATAGTAGTGTATCCATCCAGGATGAGTAGCTTTTATTTCAGAGAAAAGCAACTTTTTTTTTTTCATAGAGCATTTTCATGAACATAATTGTATTTGGTTCTCACAGAAATGTGTAATGCAGTGCCATAGTATTTATCAGTTTTACAGTCTTTATTGATTCTGTCTGATCCTTGCCACATTTCATCAGCCAGCAAATATCTTTATTTCTCTCTCTGCAATATTTTTTTAAGATGTATTTTTCTGTTGCCACCATTTCTACTCTAAGGCTCACATTACTGTTTGGCTCATTTATTCATTTATACTTGAAACAGTTATTGAGTGCCTACTACATCCCAAGAACTTTGTTTGGAGGATACAGAAGTGAATGAGACACACAGTCCATGCCTTTGAGGAGCTCATACACTAGTAGACCACTGCAGTGATCAAATACATTACCTACTCATGTTCAAATCCATTCAGACATAATACCTGATTACTCTTACTAAAGCACTATTGGAATTACATCACTCCCCTGCTCAGCATCACTGTTGAATGCCTTTATTGGTATTCAAGATCCTCAGTGATATGGCTTTCATCTTTCTTTGTGGGTTTGTCTTCAGCTCTCCTAAATGGTCCTTGTGTTGTAGCTCTAACCAATCTGGGTTGCTTGAAGTTGCCAATTTGGGCTTGGATATACTATGTTCTTGCTCGCTTACAGCCTTTCTTGTACCTTACTGCTGGAGTGTCCTCTTTACCTTTTTTCAGCTTTACATGCCCTATCTTTCAGGCTGCCATTTACGGCTATGCTGGTTATATCCTGCATAAGGGTGCTTGTCAGGGAGGTTGTGTGATTACAGAAATCCAAACTACCCTTTTCTTGTGTAACCGGAGGCTGCAGTATTTTTTGTTTTGTTTATTTATTATTTTTTAAGTAAGCTCTAGGCCCAATGTGGGGCTTGAATGCACGATCCCCAGTATCAAGAGTCATGTAATGTACTTACTTAGCCAGCCAGGCACCCCTGCAAGCTGCATTCTAATTCACACAGAGGCACTGTATGAGCCATCTTTGCCCTCAGGGGCAGCTTAATGAAGTGCTCCCTGAATTCCTCTCTTTTTCTGTATTGGGAAATCCAGTAGCACTATTTATTATTATTGTTGTTGTTGTTGTTGTTATTATTATTATGCCCATGCAACCATTCTGATAATTTTTATAATAACAAATGATATTACTAGCATTTATTGAGTGCTTATTATATGTCAAGCACTAATCCTCCTGACATGGTTCTTAAGTCACTTATGTTTCATAGCAACCATATGGGAATAGGTACTATTATGATCCCTGTTATAGATAAGGAAGCAGAAGTACCTGGAGGCTATGTTGCCTAGGATCACTCAGGAAGTAAATAGCAGAGCCAAGATTTGAATGCCAACCTAGATCCTGTGCTCTTAACTTCTTTGCTCAATTCCTATCTTAGCTAGATTCTTATGAATGAAGACTGTGTTGTCTTTATCCTTGGCTACCCCTTAGCAGCTAGCACAGTGCTTTATGACTTAGGAAATACACAATAAATGTTTGCCACATGGATGAATTGAGTACATAGAATGGTTTTACAGTATATTAAGTGCAAAGTTTTGTTTAGTTTTCTTTGTTTTTTTGAGAAGTGGTGTGGGATGAGAGGACTTTTTGTGGCTTAGTAGGCTATACACTGTTCTGTTCCTGCTTCTTAAAAGCTTGTGCATTCCATGATTTTGCTTAACCCTCTTCTCATTTTGTACTCTTTATCTGCTAATCTCATTTCTCCCTCTGCTGCAGTTACTACCCATGTGTCTTTGATTCCAAATGTATCACCAGCCCAGATTTCTTTGCTGGGTACCAGACCTGCCTTTCTAGTTGTCTCTGAAGACATCCACTTGAATGACAGACATTCAAGCTCAGCATGTATAAAACCAAACTCTTTTCCTATAACCATCTTTGTCCTGTGGGGTCATTAGTCACCCGTTCCTGCTTCTTCTACCCATTAAAGTTCTCTAGACTATGTCCTCTCATTTTAGTCCTTAATTCACTGCCTTATTCAGACTCTTACTATGTATCTTCTGTGAGGTGATCCCTGCTCTTTATTTTCTCTGCTATGATGTTTTGAGGAAAGAATTAACACTTTCCATATTATTTTAAAAGAGTTTGTTTATTTGTTTATCTCCTATGCTAGTCTGTGAACCTTTTAGGGGCAATGATTTTGGTCTTACTTTTTTTTTTAAATCCTCAGTGCCTAGTTCAGTGATGGTGTATGGTAGGTTCTTGGTAAATGTTGGTAATAACAGTGGAACATTAAGTGAAGAATGATTGTGAATTTATATACACACATACATGTATATTTCATTTCTGTGGCAAATTCTAAGCATTGGATAAGTTGTTTATAATTTGGCCATTAAAGGCTAAATGATGCCTTTTTTTCTTCTACTTAATTTTATTTATTTATTTAAAAAGTTTACATCCAAATTAGTTAGCATATAGTGCAACAATGATTTCAGGAGTAGATTCCTTAGTGCCCCTTACCCATTTAGCCCATCCCCCTTCTCACAACCCCTCCAGTAACCCTCTGTTCTCCATATTTAAGAGTCTCTTATGGGGCGCCTGGGTGGCTCAGTCGGTTAAGCGTGCGACTTCGGATCAGGTCATGATCTCGCGGTCCGTGGGTTCAAGTCCTGAGTCGGGCTCTGTGCTGACAGCTCAGAGCCTGTTGCCTGTTTCGGATTCTTTGTCTCCCTCTTTCTGTGACCCTCCCCTGTCATGCTCTCTCTCTATGTCAAAAATAAATAAATGTTAAAAAAAAAAAAAAGAGTCTTTTATGTTTTGTCCCCCTCCCTGTTTTTATATTATTTTTGCTTCCCTTCCCTTGTGTTCATCTGTTCTCTGTCTTAAAAGTCCTCATATGAGTGAAATCATGTGATATTTGTCTTTCTCTGACTAATTTCACTTAGCATAATACCCTTCAGTTTCATCCATGTAGTTGCAGATGGCAAGATTTCATTCTCTTTGATTGCCGAGTAATACTCCATTGTATATATATATACCCCATCTTCTTTATCCATTCATCCATCGATGGACATTTGGGCTCTTTCCATACTTTGGCTATTGTTGATAGTACTGCTATAAACATGGGGGTGCATGTGTCCCTTCAAAACAGCACACCTGTGTCCTTTGGATAAATACCTAGTAGTGCAATTGCTGGGTCGTGGGGTAGTTCTATTTTTAGTTTTTTGAAGAACCTCCATACTGTTTTCCATAGTGGCTGCACCAGCTTGCATTCCCATAAATGATGCCTTTTTTTCCCTGAGCACATGAAATAATTAAAACTTAAATGGGTTAATATATGTGGAGAGCTTAGCACACTGGCTGATACATAGTAAGTTCTAAGTCACTTTTTAGTATGGATAGCTAAATAAAAGTATGTAAGTAATATTTCAAAATAAAAGTTAATACACATTTTATTTATTTGACTATTTTTGTAAACTTTTTGCTTAATTTCCATTGCTAGAATGAATCATTAGAATTTTAATTGGACTTACACATGGAAAATGAAGCAGTATTATCTTCAAAGAGTTGTGGTTTTTTTTCATATCTCAAAATATTTTTTCCCCATGATCACATAATGTCTTTACACTTATTTTTTCTTTTAAATTTTTTTTTTTTTTACATTTATTTATTTTTGAGAGACAGAGTGAGACAAAGTGAGAGTGGGGGAGGGGCAGAGAGAGAGGGAGGCACAGGATTGGAAGCAGGCTCCAGGCTCTAAGCTGTCAGCACAGAGCCTGATGCGGGGCTCGAACCCACAGACTTTGAGATCATGACCTGAGCTGAAGTCGGATGCTGAACCGACTGAGCCACCCAGGCACCCTTACACTTATTCTTTCCAGACGTCCTTCTCCTTTTCACAAATTATCATGAGTGTTTCTTTAAATGTAATTAAGATTTTCTTAAGCTTTTGAAGTTCTGTGCTCATGTTAGGAAAAATTAGGAAGTTTTTGTTCACGATTGAAGTTTCGGATTTTGAAATTTTCAGTGATCTTGGAACATATTATGTACCACCACTTAAGGCACTGATTTTCTTCATTAATAGTTATATGTATAGTAGTTACTAGTCTAGCTTGTTGATGTCAGACAAAACAGGGCTTGATTCTGGCTTTGCCTCTTGGAAACTGTGGGACTTTTGCCTGTACCTACCTCTTTTTTTTTTTTTTTTAATGTTCATTTATTTTGAGAGAGAGAGAGAAGCAGTGCAAGCATGGGAGGGGCAGGGAGAGAGGGAAAGAGAGAATCCCAAGCAGGTTCTGCACTGTCAGCACAGAGCCCAACGTGGGGCTTGATCTCATGAGCTGTGAGATCATGTCCTGAGTTGAAATGAAGAGTTGGACACTTAACTGACTGAGCCACCCCAGTGCCCACCTATACGTACCTCTTAGGGTTGTGAGTATTAAAGGAGATGATGTTTATAAAGCACTAAGCACAGAGCCTGGCACACAATAAATGCTGATGTGAGCTATTCTTATTAGCTGTTATAACATTCCACATGCCAGCCCAAACATGTTATTATAATCTGGAATATTAGTTATGATGTGAATTTGGATTAAATATGGTTGAGACTGTGTTTCTCATAATTACATATGTGGAATCCTGATGTATACTGCTTAGTTCAAGTTCATAAGGTTGTGGCTCATCTTTTTTTTTTTTTTTAATTTTTTTAAATGTTTACTTATTTTTGAGAGAGAGAGACAGAATGCAAGTGGGTTGTGGCACAGAGAGAGGGAGGCACAGAATCTGAAGCAGGCTCCAGGCTCCGAGCTGTCAGTACAGAGCCTGATGTAGGGCTTGAACTCAGGAGCTGTGAGATCATGACCTGAGCCAAAGTCAGACGCTCAACTGACTGAGACACCCAGGCGCCCCATGGCTCATCTTTTTTTTAATGCTAGTGTTGCACTATATTGACTTGTTATTAATGTCTTTTTTTTAAATGGTAATTTTGTTGTATATGCAACAGATAAGTTTCTTATAAAAATATTTTGTCTCAATATTATGGTTAGCTATTTTGGAGGAAGGGTACACTATTAGTGTTTAAAGTATAATTATTTTAAAGGTAGAGGGAAACTGGGGCAAGAGATCCAGAAGGAACAATTGCAAAATGATTATTTTTTGCTTGTTTTTGTTCTTCAATTCAATGGTAATTCTTGTGGATAGATGTGTTTTACAAGTGCATTTAAATTCATGAATTTTGACATTTACCAAAAAGAAAGAGACTCAGAAAATATATTTGCAATTAGAGCAAAAATCTTTACTAAGAGTAAGAATTTCTTTCAGGATGGGAAATGGAAATATTCATAATAATTGATGACTTTTCTTGCAAATATTTGATAATTATAGCTACACATATTCATACATACATGAGTGGGGATTATAACTTTATAATCATTGAAAAGAATGAATAGATTTCTGATGAATTTTTCTTATTCCTTCATATATAGGTTTGTTTATTCATTTATCAACCATTTATTGAAGGCCTGTCGTTTCCTAGGGGCTGTGCTTTGCAGGGGGATGCAGAATTGAAAAAGCCCTGCCTCTGTCCTCATCTTAGTAAATTTGCTGCCCGAGTGACTGGGAGAGTGTCATTTCCATTCCGAGCAGGGATCACTGTATGACTTGCTGATTCTTGTCTCCAGTCTTCTTCCTTTCTCACTTACCACAGATGGCTTTTCCCACTCTCAAGCCTTCTATCCCATTTTATTTACTTTACTCCTAGCATGTGGTCTTGCCTCCTAATCCACATGAATAATGGACTTTCCATTGGTAACGTACTTACTATTTTCTTCCTCTGTCGAGTGTATCTTTATACAGTCATATGACCTCTTGTCTCTTCCTGCCTCAGAGAAAGAGATATCAGACCTCATACCTCTATCTGGACTCTTTGTCCTTCATTTCCTGCCTTTTCTAGTAGTTTGATTCATAAATTCCTTTTGGTTATCTTTAGTTTCTGTTTGCTAATTCCTTCCTCTTGGTCTATAGATCTACTCATGTTACTCATACACACTGAAAAATATAAATGTGTATATTTGTTGGGTGAGTGAATAAAACAGCATATCTTCTTTACCTGTTTTCCCCAAGCTTCTGCCCTCTGTTACATTCCCATTACAGCCATACTCATACTGGAGAGCGTAGTCTACACTGGCTGTGTCAGTTTACCCAATTCTCATTTGTTTCTCAACTTCTATAATTTGACTTCTTATTATCATACTATTGAATTTCCTCTCCTAGTCACCAGCTATCTTCCATGAATATTTGTTCCCTTTCTCTCAATTCTACTTGATTTTCTACTCCATTGGGTTCTACTGACCACAGGTGCTGACACCTTAGAGAATATTTGTTTGGCTTTTACAGCATCATTCTGTCTTGATTCTTCTTTCTCTGACCTTTTCAGTTTCCTCTCTGACTTTTCATGTCATTCCATTTCTATACCTTCTTATTTTCTCCCTCATGCATACATGTCCTCCCTTTATTTTCATATACTGCTTTGTCAGTGTCTCTTTTTTAAAATCCTTATTTTCATTAGTTTACTCGACATCTCCATTTGGTGTTCTACAGATATGTCAGATTTAAATAATTGATATGGAACTGCCATGATTATCTTTCTCTACAAACTTCTGTTCCTGTGTTCCTTAATAATTTATGTATATGTTACCATCACCCATTTCAGTTATCTATTGATGTGTAACAAACTACCCTAAAGTTTGTGACATAAAGCGATAGCCATTATGTTCACAGATTCTGTGAGACAGGAGTTCAGACAGAATATAGCAGGGATGGCTTGTCTCTGTTCTACTGAAACTTCACCAGGGAAGACCTGGCTAGGGACTGGAATTATCTGGAGGCTCTTCACTCATATGCTTAGTACTTGGATGACGATTATTTGAGGGCTGATCTCAGTTGAGATCATTGATCTCAAAAGCATTTCCATGGCTTTTCCAAATGTTATGTGAACTTCTTTACTGCATGGTGACCTTAGTGTAGTAGGTTGACTTCTTACATAGTGGCTCAGGGCTCTAAGAGTTAGTGACCCAGTGAATAAGAAGGAAGCTCTCTGGCCTTCTTTGACTAAAGAGAAAGGCCTCAATCTTCTCTTTGGCTAAGAGAAGAAAGAGAGGAATCAGCCTAGATTCTGGGTTGAAGTACTCATGTGTCTTCCCAGATTCAAGAGGAGGAGACATAAACTTAACCTCATGATGGGAGGGGTATCAAAAAATATGTGTCCATGTTTTAAAACTACCTATACCAGGTCTCCTGGTATCCTACTTCGAAACCTTGATATCATCCTTGTCTTTCATTTCTCTGATCCCACTCTGCTTTTGTATATCAGTCACTAAGTGCTGGCCTTTTCTCCATTATCATTAGCCTTGGTAAGAATTCTTTCACCTTTCACTGAAGAGTTTTTTATAAACTCTTATTTGATCTACATAATCTCTCCCACCTTGAATTAAATAATTCCTCATATTGATTGTAGGATAGTTCTTCCTACATATAGGTCTTTGTCCAGATTGCTTAGCTTAGTTCTTAAAGGTTTGTTCTACTTAAATTTCCTCTCTGCCCTTGACTTTGCATTAACTGTGCCTTTGCATTGACTGTCCTCTTTGCCTTCCTTGCCCAGCTGCTTTCACCCTTCAGGTCTCATGTTGGCTGTCACTTCCTACGTGAACTCTTACTAGTGGCTTCAATAATGTCACTTCTTCCTTTATTGGTTCATATGTTTATCTCCTGCCATTAGAGTGATCATAACTTCCATGATGTGAGGGACTGCGTCTTAAAATCATCTGCCACTATTGCCTGGCCCATCATTACATACTTGGTAAATGCTTGCTAGGTAATTGAAAACAGGTAACACTTTGGTGGAATTCTCCAAAGGTTTGAGTTCCTGGGCTTTATTAAATGCCTATTCAAGTTTTTCAATAAAGGAGTTTACATTCTGTGGTTGAACAATTTTATTTCATTTAAAACATAGACAACAAACCCCAAAATACTTCTATTTGAAATATTATTCTTGTGTGCCAGAACATTTAGGGAAATGGGCAAATATTAGATTTAAAACAAGCTTTGATAAGATTGAAGGCCATGAGAACGAAGTTGAAATCAGAACAGTATTGTTTTCAGTTGTGGCATTTTAAAGCTTTAATTTTGGCCTTGAAATATTTCATGTTACAGATTTCGTTCCAGCCTATTTCCTTTTAGCCAGGAACATGTGATAGCTCGTTTTTGGCAGTTGCACTGTGTGAAAGGGCTAGGGTCAGCACTGCTGGGCAGAAATGGGTCACTGAGTGTTCAGATGAAAGGGGAAGACTTTTAAAGAGTCTTTATTTATTGTTGGTGTAATAAGGCAAAATAATTATAAACTTGAACCTCTCACCATTTTCTTGCTTCCTCCTTTGCGTCTCAAATGCTTTGCCAAATTAACCACATCAACCAATTTTGCAGAAAATGGATTACTGTTTTAAATTGTTCTTTAGCTATTATTCTTAAGCTTCTTCAGAAGCCCTTTCTCCTCTCTTGTCTTCCAAAAGAACATAAGTCTCCTTTGTACTTTCGTAAAAATCTTAAATGGTCACTTAAAGAAATTAGGCAGCGTGTTCTACTTCAGTGACCGATAAAGTACAACTGCCTTTTTTTCCTGAGTTGGAAGAACTCTAGCTTACTGTTGCTTTAAAAGATGATTTTATTACTGTCAGGACAGATAACAAGCTAGGGTTTTCTAAGGGCAATAAATGACAAGTTGGTTTATACCTGTGGCTCTTAATGTAACATTCTTACATTAAGGTAGGAAAAGTATTCAGGTAGTCTTTAAAGGCATTCTGGATCCCCTGCATGGAGATATGGTTGCTCTTTCTTTAGATTTTTCCTGAATAGAATAAGACACACAAGTTTTCTACAAACTCTGGAATAGGCTTTGCTCTGAGATCTGTGCTGGAATGTTATCTGGAGTGTGATGGTTCTCTTTGCCAGTCACCATGGAAACTGATCAAGGCTCTATCTTGATAGATAGTGCTAGCTATCCTTTGGGCTATTTGAGCTGCCTTAAATAAAAGATGACCTAACATTATCTAATCCTGTTCTTATGTATTTGCTTTAAAAATGATTAAAAACACAGCTTACTTAAGGGAGAAGAGGATATCTGTATCATATTTCTGTTAGGCTATTTAAAACATTCTATGCAGTTGAATAGTATTCTGGCCAAGAAACATGACTGAAAATTTTCATTTTGGATGGGCATAATTCCTTTGGTTTGTGATTTTGTCTGTTGGCCTTTGTGCTTATATATATGCAACAGAATAACAAATGCTAAATTTCCATTACCTCCTTAGTGATGGAGAGGAACTGGTCATAGAAATTAAGGCATGGTGTATTATTTTATCATACCATTACCAAATGAAATGTGATTTAAGTGATGACTTCAGAGACATAAAAGTTAAAGGCATCTGTGAACAATTAAAGTAACTAAGTGTTCAGATATTATAGACATGGGTTCGATCTCACGAACCATGAGATCATGACCTGAGCTGAAATCAAGAGTTGGTCACTTAACTGACTGAGCCACCCAGGCATCCCTTTAATTAGTTAATTTTAAAAATTGAGGTAAAATTCACATTGACTAAGAGTTTGAGAGCATTGTTTCATTTTTAAGGGTTTGTTCCATGTTCAAGGGCTGACTCTGATTAAAAAGGCAAAATGGGAAATTGGGTGATTGTGGGTTCCTCTTGGTTATTTTAAATTTTTTTTTTTAACGTTTTATTTATTTTTGAGACAGAGACACAGCATGAACGGGGGAGGGGCAGAGAGAGAGGGAGACACAGAATCGGAAGCAGGCTCCAGGCTCTGAGCCATCAGCCCAGAGCCCGACGCGGGGCTCAAACTCGCGGACCGTGAGATCGTGACCTGAGCTGAAGTCAGACGCTCAACCGACTGAGCCACCCAGGCGCCCCCTCTTGGTTATTTTAAATAACATGATTTCCTTTAATGTGGAATAACATTTCTCTGTATGAAATGAAAATGAAGGATATAATACTTGGTGCTTCTACAGATAGAGATATTTTCATTCATTCATTTAAGTATTTACTGAGTATTTACCATTTGCTAGGCACTTTCCTGGGTCCTGGAGAAAGAGTGGTCAAAATGTCTAAGTTTCTGTTTTTAAGGAGTTTATAGTCTAGTGCAAGAGATATAATAAACATATACTCTGAGGTATTAATAATTTATGAAAAATCATAAAACAGTGTGAGGAGATAGCGATGGAAGGTGCTATTTTATTTTTTTATTTTTTTATTTGTTTTTGAGACAGAGAGAGAGATGTTGAGAAAATGAGCAGGTGCGGAGGGAGAGAGAGAGGAGAGGGGTAGAGGGAGAGATAGAATCTCCACACTGGGTGTGGACCCTGATATGGAGCTCAATCTCATGACTGTGAGATCATGACCTGAGCTGAAATCAAGAGTTGGATACTTAATCAACTGAGCGACCCAGGTACCCCAGAAGATGCTCTTTCAGATAGGGTTGTAGGAAGTTGCTCTCTGAAGACGTTTGAACAGAGGTCTAAATGAATTAAGAAATTGGGCCAAGGGAAAAGCAAAAGCCCTGAGGTTGACTCAACTTGGCCTATTTTAAAGAACAGCAGATGTGACTAGAGTGGACCCCTGGAGAGGTAGGCAGGGGACATGTTAAAGCCTTATGAGCTATGGTGGACGTTTCTGACTTTTTTTTCTGAGCATGATCTGGGGGATTTTTGACCAGGGCACTGACGTGATTTAACTTACTCCTTGATATTAAGGATGTGGCTGCATTATAGACATAGATGCAAGGGAATAAGAATAGAACCAGGGAGGCTTGCCTAGTACCTAATGCAGGAGTTTAAGCTAAGGACGATAGCTTGGACTGTATTTACCTTGGTGGCAGAGGTGTAGTGATAAGTATTTAGCTTCTAAAAATATTTTGGGGGCACCTGGGTGGCTCAGTAGGTTAAGTGTCTGACTTCGATTTAAGTCATGATCTCACCATTTGTGGGTTCCAGTCCCGTGTCGGGCTTTATGCTGACAGCTCATCCTGCTTCGAATTCTCTCTCTCTCTCTCTCTCTCTCTCTCTCTCTCTCTCTTCCCCTCCCCTCCCCTGCTTGCACGTTCTCTCTTTCTCTCAAAAATAAATAAAAACATTTATAAAAATATTTTGAATATAGAGACAGGAGGACTTGCTGATGAACTGGATGTGGATCGTTAAGGAAATGATTTTTTTTTTTTTGTATAGTAAAATAATTTACATAATTTACTGTTTTGACTGCTTTTAAATGTATGGTTCAGTGGCATTAAATGCATTCACGCTATTGTACAATTGTCACCACTATCCAACCCCAGAACGATTTCATCATCCCAAACTGCAGTTCTGTATCCATTAAAGTCCCAATTTCCCATTCCCATCCCATGGCAACCACCATTCTACTTTTGTACTCTATGAACTTGGCTGCTCTACGTACCTCATCTAAGCGGAATCATACGGTATTTGTCCTTTTGTGTGTGCTTGTTTTACTTAGCATTGTTATCAAGATGCATCCATGTTGTAGCATGTATCACAATTTCATTTCCTTTTAGTTTCTTGATTTTGGTTTAAGCAACTATAAGAGAGTTTAAAAAGTTGACATTTAAAAAATGTTCTAATTGCTATAGCACATTGGTTTTAAGGGGTTGTCTGCTTGTTATTTTATTAGCCATTTCCCTTTCTTTGTCTTAAAATAGTGGTAAGCTTTGATTTTTTAGGAGTTCTCTGAGGAATAACAATAAAATTGTGTCATGATGATTTGGGTACTGATGAGAATGGTTATTTTCAAGAACTATATAGCATAGAAATTTTATCATGGTAGGAATAGTTGAAAATTAATAGATGCCAGTGATAATAGGATAGAAGGGCTTGTTTATGAATGGAGCATTTTTGTGAACAAACACCAGCTGTGCACGACTAAGGGTGGCACTCATCCAGGGGAAGGACGTTTTGGGGAAAATTTGTGTGCTTGTTTTTTTTTTTTTTTTTTTTTTAAACAGCAAAGAGGCTTTTTAGTTAGACTGCTTGTCTCTTTTCTTTTCCAAAGGATTAGGTTTCAAAAGAAGGATCACACCACTTTGGTGGGGTGAGGCAGGGTGGAGAACATATTTGGAATAAGAAGGATGTTTGCAACATACCGGGGTAGAACTTTCCCTAGGCACCGTGGTTCATAGGCATTTGACCAAGTACTTAAGAGCCAAATCTTAATATTACTTGTTTTCTTCATTTAATGAGAATTGCTCTGCTTAATTAGCTTTCAGTTTTGTTCCAACAGTGGTCACACCACAGAGCTTGTGAATATCAATTCTTCTAAAAGAATTTTCCTCATTATCAATAATACATGTTTTGAGCATCAAATCTTTGCAAAAATAGTCTGGTAGTAGAAATTGTTTTTATAATGGAGAAAAAAGGGATTTGATTTCATGCTACTAAAGGATGTTATAAGTAATCAAAAGAAAAAGGGAAATTTGAGAATCTAGAGTCTATCAAATGTCATTTTTATAGGAGAAAATTGGAGTCAGGAAAGAACAAATTTGCTTGGAAACAAGCCCTATAAATGGAACTTGAGCTAACATCTGCCTTTGACAAAATCCCCTGTAAAGCTGCTACTTCTCCTTGTAGTCTTTGAGTTAGGGCTCTGATATTTTCATATTTGCCATGGAAATGATTGTGATAATATAAATGATGTTTTATTTTTATACGTGATAGGTATGGAAGATGGAAGCCAGCTGTTGTTTAAGTTGTCTTATGAAACATTGCAGGGAACATGACATAGGCAGTAGTAGATCAGAGGTGGCAGAGAGGGTATTGCTGAGGCTCACGGAGAAGGAGTGGGAGAGAGAACCTATCCTGGTGACTCTTAGTTTTGGCTCTGGCAAAGTTGGGTACGTTAGCTAATTACATCTCATGGCCTGTGGTTATATGACTCAGTTTGTGAAACTGGGAACACAGGGCATTCCTTTACAGTATGTTTATGAACTATCTGCTGTATGTTTGACACTGTGGTAGGAATTTTGGATAGAGTGGTGAATAAAGCAGTCCAAATTGTTTATATACATTTGTGGTAAGTCCCGCAAAGAAGTCCTGTTGTCGGGAGCATTTAACAGGATACTGATCCTTACTTGAGGGTTGAGGGAAGACTTCCCAGAGAGAATAATATTAATCATATCTGCCTTCCTGCAGCTACCATTACTCTCTGTCACATTATTCTGTTTTACTTTTTTCAAAGTAATTTTTATTCATCTTCTCCTTCCATGTCTCCTCCTCCTCCCTTTCCACCCACTTAGAATGAAAGTCCTGGAGAGCAAGGACCTTTGTGCCAGGAAACTCTGAGTGGAAAGAAGCATGAGGTGGTAGTGGTGTGGAGGAACTGAAAGAAGGCCAATGAGGTAGTCACTGTGAATCAGTGTAAGAGGGAGAGTAGTAGCCTTAGCGACCATGTCAAGAATTTTAGATTTATTTTAATGATAATGGGAAACAATTTTAAACAGGGGATAAACATGATCAGATTTGTCTAAAAGTACTGTCACATGGAGAAATGGAGGGGATGTTAGACTGGGTCCAGGAGACCAGTTTAGGCTATTATGCTAACCTAAGCAGGAGAGCATTGTGATGTCTTAGATTAGGGTGTTGATGGTAGAAATGGAAGAGGAGGTAAAATTGGTAGGTCTTTTTCTGATGTTTATTTATTTTTGAGAGGAGGGGAGGGGCAGAGAGAGAGACACACACAGGATCCAAAGTGGGCTCCGTGCTGACAGCAGAGAACCCATCGCGGGGCTCGAACTCACGAACTGTGAGATTGAGATCATGACCTGAGCTGAAGTCAGATGCTTAGCCAACTGAGCCACCCAGGCATCCCATCAGGTCTTGATAAAGGACTGCATGCGGGAGAGGACAGGAAGGAGTCAGGGATGATGTACACTCCAGGTTTCTTGATCGTACAACTGAATTGATATCAGGTACATTTTCCCATGCATTTGAAAAATACACATACTTTCAGATTTGGTATACAGTAGAATTGCCCCTGATTGTGAAATCTCAGGAAATGTGTTGAACTTTTCTAGTCAACTTTTGTTCAAGATAGAGGGCACAATAATTTTAGTCTATAGTATTTCACCTATTAATAAGTAATCTATATCCTTGCTTGAGGTTTGTTAATTGTTATAATTGGATGGAGTCCTACCACTTTTTAAGTTTTTTTTAAATTTGTAAGTTTTTAATTTTAATTCCAGTGTAGTTAAAATACAGTGTTATATTAATTTTAGGCCTACAATATAGTGATGTGCAAGTCTATACATTACTCAGTGCTCATCAAATCCCCTTTACCTATTTCACCCATTCCCTACTCCTCTCCCCTTTGGTAACCATCAGTGTGTTCTCTTAAATAGTTAAGAGTCTGTTTCTTGTTTTGTGTCTCTTTTTTTCCCTTTGTTTTGTTTCTTAAATTCCATATATGAGTGAAATCATGCAGTATTTGTCTTTTTCTGACTGACTTTGCTTAGCATTTTACTCTAGCTCCATCCATGTTTTTGCAAATGGTTTCATTTCAAATGGTTTTTGCAAAAGGTTTCATTCTTTTTTATAGCTGAATAATATTCCATTGTGTGTATTTATGTATGTGTGTGTACATAGACATATATGTATATCTATGCACACATACATATGCCACATTTTCTTTATTGATTTATTTCTTGATGGAAACTTCAGCTGCTTCCATGATTTGGCTATTGTAAATAATGCTGCGATAAACATAGGGCTGCATATAGTCTTTCAAATTAGTGTTTTTGTATTCTTTGAGTAAATACCCAGTAATGTGATTACTGGTTTGTAGGGTAGTTCTGTTTTTAATTTTTTGAGGAACCTCCACACTGTTTTCCACAGTGGCCATACCAGTTCACATTCCTGGAACCAACACTGCATGAAAGTTCCTTATTCTCCACATCCTACCAACACTTACTGTTTCCTGTGTTTTTGATTTTACCCATTCTGACAGGTATGACATGGTATCTGATTTTCCTGATGATGAGTGATGTTGAGCATCTTTTCATGTGTCTGTTGGCCATCTGCATGAATTCTTTGGAGTAATGTCTGTGTCTTCTGCCCATTTTTTCACTGGGTTATTTATTTACTTATTTATTTTTTGGTCTTGAGTTTCATAAGTTCTTTATATATTTTGGATACTAACCTTTTATTGGATATGTCATTTATAATTATCTTCTCCCCTTCAGTAGGCTGTCTTTTAGTTTTGTTGATTGTTTCCTTTGCCATTCAGAAGTTTTTTATTTTGATGTAGTTCTAGTAGTTTATTTTTGCTTTCATTTCCCTTGCCATAGGAGACATATCTAGAAAAAAGTTGCTTTGGTGCATGTCAGACAAATTACTGTCTGTGCTTTCTTCTAGGATTTTTACGGTTTCAGGTCTCTCATTTAGATCCTTACCCTGTTTTGAGTTTATTTTTGTGTATGGTATAAGAAAGTTGTCCAGTTTCATTCTTTTGCATGTAGCCGTCCTGTTTTCCCAGCACCATTTGTTGAAGAGACTGTATTTTTCCCATTGCATATTCTTGCCTCTTTTGTCAAAGATTAATTGGCCATATATTCATGAGTTTGTTTCTGGGCTTTCTCTTCTGTTCTGTTGATCTATGTGTCTGTTTTTGTGCCAGTATCATACAGTTTTGATTACTACAGCTTTGTAGTATAACTTGAAATCTGGAATTGTGATACCTCCAGCTTTGTTTTTCTTTTTCAAGATTATTTTGGCTATTCAAGGTCTTTTGTGATTCCATACAAATTTTAGAATTATTTTTTCTAGTTCTGTGAAAAATGCTGTTGGTATTTTGATAGAAATTGCATTAAATCTCTAGATTGCTTTCAGTAGTATGGACATTTTAACAATATTAGTTCTTCCAATCCATGAGCATGGAGTATCTTCCCCTTTGTGTTGTATTCAATTTCTTTCATCAGTGTTCTATACTTTTCAGAGTACAAGTCTTTTACCTCCTTGGTTAAGTTTTTTCCTAGGTATTTTACTATTTTTGGTGCAATTGTAAGTGGGATTGCTTTCATAATTTCTCATTCTATTGTGTCATTATTAGTGTTTAGAAATGCAGTAAATTTTGTATCTTGTAATCTTACTCAACTCATTTATAATTTCTAGTAGTTTTTTGGTGGTCTTTTGGGGTTTTTATATAGAGTATCATGTAATCTGCAGATAGTGAAAGTTCTTGTTTCTTACGAATTTGGATGCCTTTTTTTTTTTTTTTTTTTTTATCTGATTGCTGTGGCTAGGACTTCCAGTACTATGCTGAATAAAAGTGGTGAAAGTGGACATCCTTATCTTGTTCCTGATCTTAGGAGAAAAGCTCTCAGTTTTTCACCTTTGACTATAATGTTAACTATGGGTTTTTTATATGTGGTTTTTTATATATGTTCCTTTTACTACTTTTTTGAGGCTTTTTATCATGCATGGATATTGTACTTTGTCAAATGCTTTTTCTGCATCTGTTGAAATGATCATATAGCTTTTATCCTTTCTCTTATTGATATGATGCATCGCATTGACAGATTAACCAATATTGAGCCACCTTTCATTCCAGAAATAAATCCCACTTGAATGTGGTGAACAATTTTTTTTCTTAATGTTTATTATTTTGAGAGAGAGAGAGAGAGAGTGTGTGTGAGCAGGGGAGGAGCAGACAGAGAGGGAGACAGAGAATCCCGAACAGGCTCTGTGCTGACAGCACAATCCATGAGATCATGACCTGAGCCAAAATCAGGAGTCTGACGCTTAAGATACTGAGTCACTCGGGCGCCCCGTGGTGAATGATTCTTCTAATGTATTGTTGGACTTGGTTTGCTAATATTTTGTTGAAGATTTTTGTATGTAACTTCATCAGAGATATTGGGTTGTAGTTCTCTTTTTTTGTAGTGTCTTTATCTGGTTTTGGTATTAGGGTAATGCTGGCCTCAGAATGAATTTGGAAATTTTCCTTTCTCTTCTGGTTTTTGGAATAGTTTGAGAAGAATAAGTATTAACTCTTCTTTAGATGTTTGATAAGATTCACCTGTGAAGCCACCTGGTCCTGGACTTTTGTTTGTTGGGAGTTTTTTGATTACTGATTCAATTTCATTGCTGGTAATTGTCTGTTCAAATTTTCTATTTTTTCTTGATTTGGTTTTGGAAGATTATATGTTTCTAGGAATTTGTTCATTTCTTCTGGGTTGTTTAGTTTGTTGGCATATACTTTTTTATAATATTCTTTTATGATTGTATTTCTGTGGTGTCATTGTTATTTCTTCTCTTGCATTTCTGATTTTGTTTATTTGAGTCCTCTGTCCTATTTTATTTTATATTTTGATGAGTGTGGCTAAAGATTTATCAATTTTGTTGATCTTTTTAAAGAACCAAGTTCTGGTTTCATGGATCTATTCTCTTCCTGTTTTTTTTCTTAGTTTCTTTTTCTTTTTTTTTTTTTTTTTTTTTTTTTTTTTTTTAATTTTTTTTTTTTAACGTTTATTTATTTTTGAGACAGAGAGAGACAGAGCATGAACGGGGGAGGGGCAGAGAGAGAGGGAGGCACAGAATCGGAAGCAGGCTCCAGGCTCTGAGCCATCAGCCCAGAGCCCGACGCGGGGCTCGAACTCGCGGACCGCGAGATCGTGACCTGAGCTGAAGCCGGACACTTAACCGACTGAGCCACCCAGGCGCCCCTTCTTAGTTTCTTTTTCAATTATATCAGCTCTGATCTTTATTACTTTCTTCCTTCTGTTGGTTTGGGGTTTTGTTTGTTCTTCTTTTTCTAGCTCCTTTAGATATAAAGTTAGATTGTTTGAGATTTTTCTTGCTTTTTGATGTTCGCTATCTTCCCTCTTAAAAGGGAAGTTGTGTTTTCATTTCTACCAGTTTTTTTAAACGGTTTTATTGAGATAAAATTCATATACCATATAATCCATCTGTTATAAATGTACACTTTAGTGGATCTTAATATATTCATAGAATTGTACATCTATTACCATCAATTTTAGAACAGTTTCATTGCCCCAAAAAGAAACCTTGTATCTGTAGCCCCTGTTTCCTTATGTACTTCAGTTCTAGGTAACCTATAATTTATTTTCTGTCTTTGTAGATTTACCTATTTGGACATTTCGTATAAATGGAATAACACAATAAATGGTCTTTTGTGACTGGATTCTTTCACTTAGCATAATGTTTTCAAGATTCATCCATGTTGTAGCATATTTTAGGCCTTCATTTCTTTGTATTGCTGAGTAATAGTCCATTATATGGATATACCACTTTTTATTTATCCATTTCATCAGTTGATACTCATTTGGGTTTTTTCTACTTTTTGACTATTAAGAAAAATGCTGCTGTGAATATTTGTATATAAGTTTTTGTATGGACATACACTTTCTGTTCTCTTGGGTAAACACCTGATGGAGGAGTTCTGGGTCATATTACAACTCTGTTTAACCATTTGAAGAATTGCCAGTTTCCAAAGTGTTTTCACCACTTTACAGTCCTTCCAGCAGTATATGAAGAGTCCAAATTTTCAACATCCTTGCCAATACTTACTTTCTGTCTTTTTTGTTTGTTTTTGAGAGAGAGAGAGAGAGAGAGAGAGCGAGCAGGGGAGGGGAAGAGAGAGAGGGAGACACAGAACCGAAGCAGGTTCCAAGCTTCAGGCTCTGAGTTGTTAGCACAGAGCGCAATGCAGGGCTCAAACTCATGAACCGTGAGATCATGACCTGAGTGGAAGTCAGACACTTAACCAACTGAGCCACCCAAGTGCCCCACTTTCTTTCTTTTTGATTATAGTTATTCTTGTGGGTGTGAAGTGCTTTCCCATTTCGGCTTTGAATTGTGTTTCCTAGTAGTTTTTCTAAAACTAAATGATAACACAAAATAGTAATGATATTGAAGCCGGGCAGTTTACTGGCTAACAGAATTTAAGAAGTCATTTTAATCATAAGAGGGTAGAGATGACTTGGCATATACGAGTAAGTATTTTAAGCATTTTCCAAGGCTTTACTTTCTTTTTCTGGTTATTTAGCAATTAACAGTTAAATCATTTTATTTTGTACCTAAGTTCAAAATGGTTTTGAGATTCCACAAAGATAATTTTTTAAATACCCCAAATATTTTTGTTACAGTGTTTCTTTCCCTTTAAGATACAGTCTCCATCCCTTTTGTCTCCTAAACAACATATTTGAGAATGCCTAAGTCATTATGGACCAGTTCAGTTGAACAATCCAAGGACCATCTTGTATCAGACACTGTGTTTATTCATGGGTAGTACCTTTACAAAGCTTCCAGCCTTGTGGGGAAGACATATACACATATTTATTTACATATGTGGAAGAAAGTGGCAAGCAAAGCAGTTGGTAGGTATAAACAGAGTATGTTAATACCAAAGTGGAGAGAACTTAATTTCATTTTTAAGCAGAGACAGTACTTTGAAAATTAAGTAGAATGTTGGCAGGTAGAAAAATAGCAGAAAAGAAGAAAATTCTAGGTTGAAGGAATTATGTGAGCAAAGTCATGGTAAGAGGTAATTATAAAGTGTTTGGAGTGAGAAGTAATCTGTATAGCCATAGTGTATGTTATATTTAGACAAGAGGGCGTGTGGGGAATCCATTGGAAAATAGACTGATGCTTATGATATGTGAAAGAGTTTGGATTTTATCCTATAAGCAGTGGGATACATGAAAAAGTTTGCTGTTAGTATACAATACATGATAAAATCTGTGCTTTTCAGAGGTAAGATTTATGGTGATGCTGAACAGAGACAGGTTGGAAGCAAAGGATGCTGTCACAATAGCCAGAGTGAGAATTGACTTATAAACTAAAACTGACTTAAAAATAGGGGTTTATTATTTCACATAACAGGAAATGTGGAAGTTAGAGTTGATTAAAAGGCAGCCCAACTATATCAGGCGGCATTTCTGCATTTCTTCCAGCTTAATCCATATGGTCTCAAGGTGGTTGTCTCATTCAGTCACAAAGAGGAAGAACAAGAGTGTGCTGTTTTACTGGTTTGTTGTTGTTAGGGAAGAAGACTTTCACCAGGCACTGAAATTTTATTAACCAGAACTGTATTTCATGACTGTGATTTAGTTCCAAGGGAAAGTGGGTAATCTGACATTTTCTACCTTAATAGTGGGAGGTAAGCTCTGCCTCTGACAAGAAAGAGTGGGGGCAGGGGTTTTCAGGGAGTAGCAACCAGTAGTGTTCACAGATGCTGATATCCTCTAGTTAGTAGTAAAAAGGCAAAGGAAGAAACAGATTTAGGAGACAGATTAGAAAAGAAGGAGGGATTAAAGACAACTCTAGATTTGGTGGTGAATGAAAAGATGATGATGTCATTTACCAAAATGTATTTCCCAATTTAAAATGGAATTGAATCCTTACTCTATTAATAACATTTATTGATCATAACTTGATGCCTAGGACCCTATAATCTTGCTTTCTAATCACTAATGGAATGGAACATGGAGGAGGCAGTAGAAATAGCATGGGGGTTTTTAGGTCCTACTCCTAGGACCAGTGCCAGCTTGCTGCTTAAGAATCACCTGGGGAGCTTGTTAAATCAGAATCTCTGGGAATTGATATTTTTAGTTTGGGGATTTGACCATCAATTTTGTTAACAAGATCCCTAGGTAATTCTGATGCACAGCTGGGTTTGGATATATTTGATAGGAAAAGCATGGACTTCGGTTTCAGGCAAACCTGAATTTGAGTCCCAGCTCTACACTTGTTAACTGTGTGAACTTGGACAAGGCACTTGACTTCTAAGAGTTCAGGCCCCTCATCTGTGAAATATGTATTAATAATGATAATATTAATAATATTAATGTTACTGAATGATGTATCACAGTCACCAACTCCGGGAATGAATGGGTGAGCCCTGGTGCTGCTGTGGCCACCTGCTCCATCCTGGGTAATTTCGAGGGGGCTAGACAACTTGAAAGCATAGCTCCTCGCTAGATTTGCCAACACTGTTGCTGAAGAAACTTGGATAAAGTTGTCATAAGAGAAGGCAGTCATTCAAGAGATGACTGGAGAAATTTATTTCAGATGTTGGCAGCCAGAAGCTGTGGCAGGCTCAGTCTTAACAACTGACTTCTTCAAGATGGACATCTAGCGTTTTATAGGAGAGATTCAGGGGCATATGGCAGGAGAGCAGGCAGGGAGTACAAGGTTATGGGTGGGCATCCTTATGTGTTCAGTCCACAATTATGGGCAGGGAAGAACATGTGTGGGATGTAGTCTAGGCATCCCATTGCTATCAGGGCTCTTCTGGTCTCATGGTTGGAATGTTCTAGTCATTGCAAAATGTCTTGTCAATGCCACGAGAAAGTGCAATTAGAAGTGAGCACAATGGTTTTTAGTTAGAGCATGAATAAAGCAGTCTTGTCTATTTCTGGTTTTAACTGTTGGGGTCGGTAGTTGAGCAACAGGGCTTGCTAACATTAATAGCTTCTTTACAGAGTTGTTGTAAAATAAGGGATATGCATGTAATGTGTCTAGTATAATAATGCACATAGTAAGGATTCAGTAACTCACAATTTTTTGTGTGTCTTAGCCTGTGATAAGTACTGCACATTTGAATTAGCAAAGAAACAGATTTCTGTACAGCTACAACAAAAAGCAATTAAGAAGCAAAATATAATAAATTGCTTCTCTTGTTGCTTAGTATCCATTGTTACCAATAGCTGATTTCCTTTTGGCCCAGCCGGGTATCTTCCAGGGTTGAGCATATGAGTCTTTGTTTATTTTCTTAACTGCATTTTTGGCTATGTCTGTTCTGTACAATCTATATAACTGTATAACTTAAAACTCGGTTCATATACCCAAAACCTAATTCCAATTTCTGTGAAATATGTTACTCAATAATTATTAGAGGCTATTTTTCACAGTGATCTCATATAAAACCTTAAACTAAATATAGTTCTTGCTCTTACAAAACAAAAAACAGTATCAGTTCAGATGAAAGTAATAAGTACACATTAAGGATCATTTTGTTATTCTCAAAGCTTGTGTAGTTGTCTGGGTTAATAATTAGAATGCTATTTTGGATGGTTGTCTTGAGTGGGAAATGACTACTTGCTGAGAATGAATGCTTCTTTTTCCTGTTTCATTGCATAAAGGGGTCTTGGTGGAAGGGAGGAAGGGCACTAACATTGACAACTTACTTTGTCTCATTGGACAGAACAGCAGGTTGTAGTGCTACCTGTCCACTCTGAAAGCATGCTGCCTGAGTTTGTGTCCCAGTTCTGCACTTAATGCTACCTGACTTTCGGCAAACTACTAACCTTTCTCTCCCTTGGTTTCTTCATTGAGGATTATTATGCACCTACTTCAAAGGTTGTTGTGAGGATTAAATAAGCTAACATACATTAAGTTTCTAGAAAGTGCTTGACCTGTAGTACTGTATAACTGTTAGCTGTTCTTTAAATTTCATGAATTCATATTGTTCTATAATCTCATAAAACTCCTGTAAGGTTGGTATCTTTTTAATCTTTATTTTATAGGTAATAAACTGAAGTTTGATGAGGTTAGCAACTTATCTGTAATCACCCATCTATTTAGTGATTGAAATCCTAGATTACTTCTTCATGCATTCTACTGTGACTTTAATATATTAGTTATTTAAAAAAATCCTAAGAATAGTAATCACTTATGTGATTCATATGGTATTAAGTATTGTTAATTTTCATTTATCAGAAAAACATTTTTGCTACTTGGCAATAGAATTAACAAATTAACTATTTTTAAACTTTGAGTAGGGTAATATTTTGAAAAAAATCTGTTACCGATCTTTAAAATAGTGTATCAAGGGCACCTGGGTGGCTCAGTCAGTTAAGCGTCCGACTTCGGCTCAGGTGGTAATCTCACGGTCTGTGAGTTTGAGCCCCGTGTTGCGCTCTGTGCTGATAGCTCAGAGCCTGGAGCCTGCTTTGGATTCTGTGTGTGTGTGTGTCTCTCTCTGCCCCTCCTCCTCTCACACTCTGTCTTTCACTCTCAAAAATAAATAAACATTAAAAAAATTTTTTTAAATAGTGTATCGAGGGGTAACTGAGATATTTAAAAATATACTGTATGTTGCAATAGCTATTTAATTCAAATTAATTTTTAACTTTTACATATTATATACTATATAAATATAATTAAAATATATAATATTATATGTTTAAGTATATAACATATCTGTATAGTTTATAACATTATCTTATAGGTGATGATCATAATGGTACCTTGGGGGTTTTTCATAATTGTCATTTTCACTCATGATCTGGATGCTATCTTTGATTAACTTGAATATCTAAATCCTCAAGGTTCATACATCTTATAGAAGATATAAATAGTTATGTTTGCTGATGGATAACCACTAATGAATATTAATAGTGTTAATTGACTTGAGACATGTGCATCTACCTCTGTGGCATCTTTTATAAGAATAATTCAGAGTACTTCTGAATAACAGTATGGAGGTTCCTCAAAAAATTAAAAATAGAACTATCCTACAACCCAGCAATTGCACTACTAGGTATTTATGCAAAGGATACAGAAGTGTTGTTTCGAAGGAGCACGTGCACCCCACTGTTTATAGCAACACTATTGCTGATAGCCAAAGTATGGAAAGAGCCCAAATATCCATCGACTGATGAATAGATAAAGAAGAGGTGGTATATATGTGCAATGGAATATTACTTGGTGATAACACAGAATGAAATCTTGCCATATGGAACAACGTGGGTGGAACTAGAGTATATTATGCTAAATGAAATAAGTCAGAGAAAGACAAATATCCTATGGCTTCACTCATATGTGGAATTTAAGATATAAAACAAATGAACATAAGGGAAGGCAAACAAAAACAATATAAAAACAGAGAGATAAACCATAAGAGACTCTTAAATACAGAGAACAAACTGAGGGTTGTTGGAGGTGTGTTGGGTGGGGGATGGGCTAAATGAGTGAGGGGCATTAAGGAGGATGCTGTTGGGATGGGCACTGGGTGTTACATGTCGGTGATGAATCACTAAATTCTCCTGAAATCATTATTGCACTATATGTTAACTAACTTGTATTTAAATTAAAAAAAAAATAATTCAGAGTACTGAGTGAGGAACTTAGCATCAAGTATTAAAATGAAAGGGTAATTTTAAAAAATTAATTATGTAACAGAGGGGTGGAAGTGTTAAACTGGATCCTAAAGCCATTCCTCTAACAGGAATTTTCCTTACTTGCTCTTCCCCCTCTTCCATAAGCAAACAGACATAGCACACTACCCTTACCCAAAACGATAAAATAAAAATGCTGTTTTATACAATAATCTTCAGATAGGTAAAAAGCCTCAAACTGCTTTTCTCCTCTATTTTCTGCATGGTTTTAGGAAGCTTTATGCACACCATGCTTTGAGATTTCCAATTAGAAGCAGTAGCAGTTTTGTTTTGAATAGCTCTAAAGAAGCTATTGGCTGGATGTTTCCCCCTCAGTACCCTTTGGCCTACCTTTTAAATTTCTTTTGGGAAATGCAGCTTGCTGCCAGTAATTCATTCTCTCACTTTGTTCATGGAATTTACTCAATTTGGTTATGAGTTAGAAAGAGAACACTTACCCTAATTTTACATTTGGTATATTCTTCCTTAGTTTGATTTCATGTATAACATATTGGTGGCAAAACTGTTGCACATCCTTTGAATTTCAGGATCTGATTCTGTCCGATAAGAAGTCATCCAGATTTTGCTCACAGAAAAATCTTTTTTTCTTAATTATCCTCCTGCCTCCTCCCTAACTTGGCTTTCACCGATTCATTTTACTTCTCTCATTTTTTTTTCCTCAGTAGATTATTTTCCCCATCCAATCTACTTGAGGAATAAGAAGGCCCTTAACCCTCAGCAGGGCAGTATTGGAAGAGCCACTAAGAGGAAGCAAGCAGAGTATATATGAAGAAATGAGTTTCAAAACCAGCTACTTGGCTCCTATAATTTTGAGTCTGGAAAGTGGGTCACGTGCACTGTTCACATCCAATTCTTGTGATTGCTGTTTTGCTTTGCTTTGGAAGAGTTGCCCTCAGAATTGTAAATGCTTTTCCCTGCATTGCAGTTTAGCTAGGAACATTGTAAAGGAATTGATGTTGATTTTCAGTGCTTTTGCTGCAGTACTTTATCTGGTTTGGGGAAGGTTCTTGTTTGGTTAGTTTTCTAGGTTTGTAGGCTTGGATTTTGGCAAAAAAACAGGTTGATGTCATAAATAAGAGGACTTATTTTTGGGGGTTAGTGTCTAGAAGTAACTTTTTCTGCATTTTATATATTACCATGGTGATAGAAGGCTTTCTAATTTTTTTCTGTATTTGAAGCCTTTACTAAGGGTATCAGTACTTTATTTTTGAGAGAGAGAGAGAGAGAGAGAGAGAGAACTTGCAAGCATGGGGGAGGACAGAGGGAGGGAGGGAGGGAGGGAGAGAGAGAGAGAGAGAGAGAGAGAGAGAGAGAGAATATGAATGAATGAATCTTAAGCAGATTCCATGCCCAGTGTGGAGCCCAAAATGGGGCTTGATCTCACAACTGTGAGATCATGACCTAAGCCAAAATTACGAATTGGATGCTTAATGAACTGAGCCACCCAGGTTCCCCAGTACTTTTTTCCCCCTTGAATCATACAGGCCAAGGATTTAAGGTTTTTCTTTTCTTATTCTTAGTTTTACCCCTGATTTACTTCCTCTGTTACTAGATGAAAATGTGGAACTTAAGGGAATTGCTTCTTGTTAAAGAATATGTTACTTACCTTGCTCTGGAAAGGAAAAAAAGCACAACAAAATTCTAGTGCAGCCCTTTTATATTTGAAACCCTACTGAACCTAATCGTGCTAGTCTGTAGGTTTAAAAGTTGCCCTCTTTTTAACAAGCCCTTTCATACCATGTGTGGCTTTCGTTTTCAAAGATTTACATGGTGTACTTTTATCATATATTTTTTTATAGCAGCCTGCCATAGCCATTTTTTGCATTAGATTTTCTTTCTGGAAGTCCTGTTTTTCTGGAGTTGAGATCAATAGAAAAATGGAGATGGCATGGATTTTCATGAGGAAAAGTGGTGGTTAGGAATAGGTTGCAAGGAAATTTATGACACCTTCTTTAACACCAGAATACTTTTTTTTTTTTAACGTTTACTTATTTTTGAGACAGAGAGAGACAGAGCATGAACGGGGGAGGGTCAGAGAGAGAGGGAGACACAGAATCTGAAACAGGCTTCAGGCTCTGAGCTGTCAGCACAGAGTCCGAAGCGGGGCTCAAACTCACAGACCATGAGATCATGACCTGAGCCGAAGTCGGCCGCTTAACCGACTGAGCCACCCAGGCGCCCCAACACCAGAATACTTTTAACATCGTGTATGTTATCTAATTTTAAATCTTGTAACTTAAAATGTCTGTATAGAAGTATTAGAAGAGGGACTTTCATGAAATCATAGAATATTAAAGCTTGAGAGGGACCTTAGGGATCATATAGTAACCATCCTGATATCCTACAGAGGAACAAATGGAGGTTTGTTTATTCATTTATTAGTTCCTTGATCCATCTATCCATTCACTGAACAAATATTTATTTAATGTCTACTGGTTTAGATGCTTGGGGATTTCCCTACCCTTATGGAGTTTACTGTAAATAGATAATAAGCATCATAAGTAACCTAAAGAGTTAGAAATTGATAAATGTGATATGGGTTGGAGTGGTGCTTGAGGGTGAAGGTGGATTTCAATTTAAAATAGGATCGGCAGCCCTGATGATATGATATTTCAGCGGAGAGTTGAAGGAGATGAGAGAATGGACTTATGACTATATGAGGAAAGAGAATGTCGGGCAAAAGGAACAGCAAGTTTAAGGGCTAGGGAGTAGGAGCATGTCTAGCTTTCTATTCAAAGAATAGTAAAAAGATACTTGGCTCTTGGAGTAAGAAGTGGAGTGGAGTAAAGTGTGATGAAAATTAGCAGGGTTGGGAGATAGGGGGTGGGGAACCGGCTAGATTATATGGAGTCTGGTGAATTGTTATAAGGACTTTGGTTTTTACATGAGTGAAATGAGGGGAGATTGGGAGCGTAATGAGGGTTTTGAGCCTGCATGAATGTATGTATGTTTCATCTGAATCATTACAACTGCACTGTTGAGGAGAGATGCCAAGGTAGGGTTGCTAGATTTAGAAAATAAAAATATAGGACACCCACTCAGTTAAATTTGAATTTCAGATAAATAACGAATGATTTTTATATACATATGTCCCATGCAATATGTGACTATTCACCCATATGGCAGAATGTTAAACACTGTTTTATATGTATGTATGTATGTATGTATATGTGTGTGTGTGTGTGTGTGTGTGTGTGTGTGTATTTTTTTTTAAACTCTTCAATGTTACTGTTGATTACTGTAAACTACCATTACCATAATCCTGTTGGTCCCAAGGCTTGGGCCCTTACAACAAAATTTTGTCTTGGTCTTTCCTGTATTATCAATATTACTGTTTTTCACTTTGTAGTCATCGTATACCTTAGTGTTACAAATGCAGTTTGTTGGACCCCAATCTAGACCTTCTGAATCAGAATTTCTTGGGGTGGAGCATGGTATCTGCATGACTGTGTACTGTTCTAGGTACTAGGTACAGGAACAAAACATACAAAAATTCTTACCCTAATGGAACTAACATTCTGCTGGGGAGACATAATAAACAAGACAAGTAAATATACAGTATATTAAATATTGGTATAGCTGTTGAGAAGAAAGAAAAAGCAGGAAGGGAATGGGAAGTATCCAATATAATGATGAGGGAGTTGCATTTTTAGATAGGGTGGTCAGCGAACACCTCACTGTGTGGTGATGTTTGATTTAAGGTTTGAAGGAAGTGATGGAGAGAACCAGGGAGGTACTTGGGTGAACAGAATTCTAGGCTGAAGGAACAGCTGCAAAAGGCAGGTGCGTACCTGGTGTGGTTAAGACACTGCAAAGGGGAAGTATGTGGAGTGGAGTGAAAAGGGGGAGGAGTAGAAGAGGAGATGGGAGAGATAAAGGGGAATGGCTGGTGATTGTTAGCATTTAGGCTTATGGTGGTTGGAGAGAGATTTGGATCCTAGGCCCAGCTGTGGCATTATCCCTCAGTGTGTTTCTTCATCACTAAAAAGTGGACAGAAGACTAAGATGATCTCTTAGGTTTCTTCCTGCCTTAAAATTCTTTAATTTGAAATCTATTATTTCTCTAATTTTTTTTCCCAATTCTTTTGCAAGCAAGTAGTTAATAATTTGAGATTCTTTTGTATTTTTCACGAGCCTATCTCTTTTTATGCTCCATCCAGCCAGATGAACTTCTTTCTTTATGTTGTCCTTGTTCCTCTTTCTTAACTGAACTTGAAGATTTAGATCGTCCTTTGGTAAATAGTAGGCAATTGTTTTCTTATCTAACCATTAGATCTTATAATCAAATTCTTTTTTTAATTGTTTTAAAAAATTTTATTTATTTATTTTTAAATTTATATCCAAGTTAGCATATAGTGCAAAAATGATTTCAGGAGTAGATTCCAGTGATTCATCCCCTATCTATAATACCCAGGACTCATCCCAACAAGTGTCTTCCTTAATGTCCCTTACCCATCTCCCCACCCACACCCCCACCAGCAACCCTCAGTTCTCTGCTTAAGGGTCTCTTAAGTTTTGTCCCCCTCCTTGTTTTTATATTATTTTTGCTTCCCTTCCCTTATATTCATCTGTTTTGTATCTTAAATTCCACTTATGAGTGAAGTCATACAATATTTGTCTTTCTCTAATTTTGCTTAGCAGTATACCGTCTAGTTCCATCTATGTAGTTGCAAATGGCAAGATTTCATTCTTTTTTATCACTGAGTAATGCTCCATTGTATAGATATACCACCTCCTCTTTATCCATTCATCAGTCAGTGGATATTTGGGCTCTTTCCATACTCAGTACATTGTCTGCATCTTTTCCCCATTGAGGATATTAGTGGTGGGTCCGTCACATGTGTCTTTTAAGATCTTGAGGTATGATCCTTCTCTCTCTACTTTCTTGAGGGTTTTTATCAAGACAGAAAGCTATATTTTGTCAAATGCTTTCTCTGCATATTGAGAGGATCATGTGTTTCTTGTCCTTTCTTTTACTGATGTGATGAATCACATTGATTGTTTTGCAGATATTGAACCAGCCCTGCATCCAAGGTATCAATCCCACTTGGTCGTGGTGATAATTTTTTTTAGTGTATTGTTGGATCTAGTTGTCTAGTATCTTGTTGAGGATTTTGCATCTGTGTCCCTCAGGGAAATTGGTCTTTAGTTCCCCTTTTTAGTGGGATCTTTGTCTGGTTTTGGAATCAAGGTAATGCTGGCTTCATAGAATGAGTTTGGAAGTTTTCTTTCCATTTCTATTTTTTGGAACAGCTTCAAAAGAGTAGGTGTTTACTCTTCTTTAAATGTTTGATAGAATTCCACTGGAAAGCCATTTGGCCCTGTACTCGTGTTTGTTTGGAGCTTTTTGATTACTATTTTGATTTCTTTACTGGTTGTGGTCTGTTCAAAATTTCTATTTCTTCCTGTTTCGGTTTTGGTAGTTTGTATGTTTCTAGGAATTTGTCTATTTCTTACAGATTGCCCAATTTATTGATGTATAATTGCTCATAATATTTTCTTATTATTGTTTGTATTTCTGCTGTGTTGGTTGTGATCTCTCCTCTTTCATTCTTGATTTTATTTATTTGGGTCCTTTCCTTTTTCGTTTTGATCAAACTGGCTAGAGGCTTATCAATTTTGTTAATTCTTTCAAAGAGCCAGCTCCTGGTTTCATTGATCTGTTTTTTGTTTGTTTGTTTGTTTTGTTTTTGTTTTTGTTTTGATAGCATTTATTTCTGCTCTAATCTTTGTTATTTCTCATCTTTTGCTGTTTTTGAGTTTTATTTAAGATGTAAGGTTAGGTTGTGTATCAGACCTTTCTTCTTTAGGAAGGCCTGGATTGCTATATACTTCCCTCTTATGATTGCCTTTACTGCATCCCAGAGGTTTGGGGCTGTGGTGTTATCATTTTCTTCGGCTTCTGTGTACTTTTTAATTTCCTTTTTAACTTCTTGGTTAGCCCATTCATTCTTTAGTAGGATGTTCTTTAGTCTCCAAGTATTTGTTGTCTTTTTAAATTTTTTCTTGTTGATTTTGAGTTTCATAGCATTGTGGTCTGAAAATATGCATGGTCTGATCTCTATCTTTTTGTACTTGTTGAGGGCTGATTTGTGTCCCAGTATGTGATCTATTCTGGAGAATGTTCCATGTGTGCTTGAGAAGAATGTGTATTCTACTTTAGGATGAAATGTTCTGAATATATCTGTTAGGTCCATCCGGTCCAGTGTGTCATTCATAGCCATTGTTTCCTTGTTGATTTTCTGTTTAGATGATCTGTCGATTGTTGTAAGTGGAGTGTTGAAGTCCCCTACTATTATGGGATTATTATCAATGACTTTCTGTATGTTTGTGATTAACTAATTTATATATTTGGGTGCTTTCACATTTGGAGCATAAATGTTTACAATTGTTAGGTCTTCTTGGTGGATAGACTTCTTAATTATGATATTATGCCCTTCTTCATCTCTTGTTACGGTCTTTATTTTAAAATCTAGATTGTCACATATAAGTATGGCTACTCCGGCTTTCTTTTGGTGACCATTAGCGTGATAGATGGTTCTCCATCCCCTTACTTCCAATCTGAAGGTGTCTTTAGGTCTCAAATGGGTCTTTTGTAAACAGCATATAGATGGGTCTTGTTTTCTTATTCATTCTGTCACCCTTTGCCTTTTGATTGTAGTGTTTAGTCCATTGACATTTAGAGTGAATAATGAAAGATATGAATTTATTGCCATTATGTTGCCTGTAGAGTTGGGAGTTTCTGGTAGTGCTCTCTGGTCCTTTCTAGTCTTTGTTGCTTTTGGTCTGTTTTTTTTTTTTTTGTTTTTTTGTTTTTTTTTTTTTCCATCTTTTCTCCCCTCAGAGAGTCCCCCTTAACATTTTGTACAGGGCTGGGTTAGTGGTCATGAACTCCTTTAGTTTTTGTTTTTCTGAGAAACTATCTCTTCTTCTATTTTGAAGGACAGCCTTCCTGGAAAAAGAATTCTTGGCTGCATATTTTTCTGATTCAGCATATTGAATATATCCTGTCACTCCTTTCTGGCCTGTTAATCAAATTCTTATTTAATCTTAGCTAATAGAATTAAGAAACATATTTTTCTCTACCAAGAGATTGAAATTTTTATGAATGGCAGTTTGACTTAAAGCAAGGCAGAAAGAGAGGAAAGAACCTTGACTCAACTCTAAATCCCAAATGCCAGTCCAAGATTATGTAGAATGTAATGTGCAGGGAGCCATAGGATTCTTAACTGGATACTTCAATGGGAAGGATAAACTTTAGGTAAGTTGTAGTCTTAAATGAGTGTTTACTTAGAAATAATTGGGTGAGATCCTTCTAAAATGTTGTTTTGGTGGGTTCTCTTAGCAGATGACATGGATAGAAGAAACATGTCATGAAGTTTTAGGATCTTTAATATAAACTCCACTGAAAGAACAAAGCAGTATCAAAACAGTTGTTCAGGTGCCTTTGAAACCCAACACAAGAAAATAGGACTTGTTGGGGCGCCTGGGTGGCTCAGTCGGTTGAGTGGCCGACTTCGGCTCAGGTCACGATCTCACGGTCCGTGAGTTCGAGCCCCGTGTTGGGGTCTGTGCTGACAGCTCGGAGCCTGGAGCCTGTTTCGGATTCTGTGTCTCCCTCTCTCTGACCCTCCCCCGTTCATGCCCTGTCTCTGTCTCAAAAATAAATAAACGTTAAAAAAAAATTAAAAAAAAAAAAAGAAAATAGGACTTGTAGGCTCTCAAATTGTGGCTTTCATGCAGTAGTAATGAAACAGTATAGTCACTTAGCAAGTCTGCTACCTTTTAGCTTTCACAGGGTATTATGAATTATAAAGAAACAAATCCCAAAATCTGTCTTGTTTTACGGCATCTGCTAAGAGTTTGTGAACTGCAGGATAATCAGAAAAAGAATATAATATTAGGTACCAGCATACATTTATGGTGACATTAAAGATTGGGTAATCATGTTTTACAGTAGTAACTTTATAGTTATTTTTGTTAATGATCATTTTATCTGTTTTGTATGTGGTGAGGCTTTTGTAGTGATTATTCTTTCAAGCCTTGGTGAAATTAAATGTAAGAGAAGTCCTAATTGGAGCTTTCTTGACTAAATGTAATTATTTTAGGAGGAATGAGGTGGAAAGGATTCATAAAACTTAGCTAGTTAGACACCCAGCAGCATGTATCTATTTATAGCCTTCTATCTTGCTCATTTATGTTCCTGCAATATAGAACTGTCTTTGAAAATTTAAATTGAAAGACTACTTATGCATCTATAATAGGAACCTATTTAAAAATAATGGAGTAAGTTATGAAAAACAAATAGTTTATTTGGCACCTGTTGAACATTATTGAATTCTAGAGTTGAAAATTTAAGCTAATTTCTGTAGCTGTGGTAATTTTACTGGTCCAGAAGCTATGCCAGTTCTAAGAATGATATGTTTTACTTAGTATAGCCTTGACATTTTTGTTTAATGGACACTAATTTCATTCATGATATATAAAGTCTAAGCAAGACATGCTTAGTTCCAGTGAGACTGCGTGAAAAGTGTGCTCTTTATTGTTTTTAGAAACTACCCAATTAAGGATATGGAACTAAATCTTTACTGAGATAGTTCCTCTGACACTAAAAGAGATGACTATGTCCTACCTGCTCTTGGCAAAACCCAAATTAGATTGTTGGGTGATTGAATAACTTGGTCACGAAAAAGCTTATTTTCTAAATCAGTTTTGGCAAACTGACCTGTGGACTAAATTCTCTCTGTTTTTGTAAATAAAGTTTTATTGGAACACAGCCATGCTCATTCATTACATATTGTCTGTGCTTTGATGCTACAGTGGTAGTGTTGAGTAGTTGTGGATCATATGATTCACAATGCCTAAAATAGTACTGTTTGGCCCTTTAGGGAAAAGTATGTTGTCCCCTGCTAAGTCTTTTGTAGTCAGATAATGTTAAAGTTCTGGTTATAGTTTCTCATCTTTAAGTGAGCAAAATACCACCTTGCACGATTGCTGTGAGGAGTCAGTGAGAAATGTAAATAAAATGTTTAGCGTGCCTGGCTTCAAGAAGGAATTCAAGCATTGGGGAGGTATAATTAGGGGAAGTTTAGGTGTTTATTTGGGTAATTTAGGATGACATGCTTTCTAAAAATTTTCTTTTTTTTTTGTTATTTTTTTGACTTCTAAAATTTTTCTAAAATTTCTAAATTCTGATTTGTCCATAGAACTCTAAATTCTAATTCTACAGCCACTAGCCTGTAGGGGCCTAGTTTATCCAGGTTCTTAATAAAAATTGCTGATTAATTTCCCTCAATCTTCTTCTCCCTTCCTCCTTCTCTGCCTCTGTCCCTCTCATCCTTCCTCTTTCCTCTCTTTCTCTGACCTTCATACCTTCATCTCCTCTGTTTCCTTTTTGATGTATGTCAACTTTGGTACTAAATTTAGGTCAGTGAGTAACTATTCCTAGGGAGAGTATGCAGAAAACCTAACACATAGATTTTTTTTTTTATGTTTATTTTGAGAGAGAGTGTGAGTGGGGGTGGGGCAGGGAGAGAGCGAGAGGGAGAATCCCAAGCAGGCTGACAGCTCAGAGTCTGATGTGGGGTTCAATCCTATGAAGGAGATCATGACCTGGCTGAAATCAAGAGTCAGATGCTTAACTGACTGAGCCACCCAGGCACCCCTAGAAGATTCTCTGTTATCCTTAATTCCATTTTCTCGGAAACAGAGGAACTCTAAAATCTTGTAATCTCCCTCCCTACCAGCCCCTTATTATTATTTTCTTAAGTTTATTTATTTATTTTGAGAGAGTGAGGTGGGGGGAGAGGGAGGGGCAGAGAGAAAGGGAGAGAATCCTAGGCAGGCTCCATGCTTAGAGTCTGACGTAGTTCTTGAACTCATGAACCATGAGATCATGAGCTGAAATCCAGAGCCCAAAACTCAACTGACTGAGCCACCCAGGTGCCCCTGCTCACTTTATTCATATGTGATTACCCATATTAACAGCCATCTAGGTATGCGTAAAATCTGTTTCTACCATAGTAAATATTACGGCAGATCCTCAGTTTTGTCTTGAACCTTGATACCAAGGATTCACTTTTAGACAGGCGTGGTTTTCTTCTGGGAGACAGGACAAATATTTGATTCTCCTTAACATTTTGAAGGAAACTTGAAAATCTAGTGATGAAAAAATTGACCCCAGCAGTCTTAGTTTGCAAGCTAATGAAACCAAACTTAAAAACTAAGTTATTTTACTTGACTTTACTTTTAGGAGATCAGTTTGAAACCTGGGACCTAACCTTTTCAAGTTTTTATAAAACTTATAAATAACATTAAACATTAAATAAGAGAGGGAAAAAATACCACTTAGATTATTTTTTGTTT
Source organism: Panthera onca (assembly GCF_046562875.1). NCBI lineage: Eukaryota > Metazoa > Chordata > Mammalia > Carnivora > Felidae > Panthera > Panthera onca. Next base: position 81,153,242 of record NC_138344.1, read on the forward strand.
TTATTGACATTTATTATTTTGTAGTAGTTTTTAGTTTTGTACGTACCATGAGAAAAGACATGGAAAAGAGGTAAAATTCTAGGATGATATTGATGTAGGCGGTGCCTGGCTGGGTCCAAGGACCAGAGTGGGGACTTCCCTATAAGACCAGCTAAGAGGGTCCTTGGCTTTGCACAGGATAGAAATCAAATGTGAGCTGGAGAAAGTGAAAGCAGAGTTTATTGAATGGCATGAGTGACAGAGAGTAACAGACGGTCTGGGAGATTAGGAAAGGAAAGGAGAATGAGTCTCATTGTTGCTTGGGGTTAGGGGTTTATATATGGGAAGGGGATCTAGGGTACGTGTTCCTTTGGGGATCCTGCGTAGGGTCCAATCAAAGACAAGTGTCAGGTGAGCAATAGGTGTTATTTCATAAATTACTGAAGGTAGCAATACTGATGCCAGTTTCAGCTGAGGTTTGTTCAAAGCTAATGTCCTGGAATATATTTGGGATCCAGCTCTTCTGAATGTTATCCGGTTTGGGGCCTAGGACAAAACTCAGAGAATGATTAACTTTTTTGCTTCTCCCTTAAAGTGGCGACATAGCTTCTTTGGCTTATTCAGAGACAAATAAGGATCATGAGTAAATGGGGCCTATCAGAAAAATGGAGTCTTTCTAAGTGTCTGGTTTTTGTTTTTGTTTTTTTTTTGCCAAAAAATGGAGTCTTTCTAAAATGGAATCCCTTCAGCTTCCTCACCTCAATGGTTATAGCATTAGCAGACCCTTGAATAATAGTATTGACAATTAGCTACATTTCTTAAGGTTTTAGTCTCTCTTGTTTGAAAATCTTTTTATCTATAGTAAATTTAATTCTGTTTTGTTTAAATTAATTTGTTTGTGGTTTAAAAAGGAGTTGAAAACAGGTCAGAATTTCTCATTGACTGTTCCTACCTTTTTAAAGCTAATACTTTTCTCATTTATTTTACAGTAAGCTGAGATTTTGGTAGAGGCAGGTTTTAATCCTTAGTCCTCTAGGCTCTGTGAGTCATACAGGGACATTAAATGATTTTCTTAGAACTGCAGTTTGAGTCAGTATAAAGTTAGGGACATAAATGTTGAATGTACCTTATTTTATGTATTAATAGGAACCAGACAGCGAGGTTTAAAAAGTAATTTTGTGTCTGGAAATAGGTAGATAACATGGAAGATGGGGGATTATTTAATTAAAAATGAGGGTTTTTTTTTTTTTTTTTTGAGAAGTTAAGAATTTTATCTTGCCAGGATACAGGGAAAGAGGGAGGAGAGTTCTGAGTCTTGGTGAAACTTAACTTAAGGACGTATAGTTAGCATTAGCATTCTGTTTGCTTATATATGGAAAAACCAGTAACAGATTGATTTAATGTATCAAAAGAGAAATAGGTGGGGGGAGAAAAAAAAAAGACCTACTTGGGAATAGTGAATTTTGTTTACCTTTACTTGGCTGTGTTGCTGATGAACTGGCACCTAGAGACCAGTCAGAATATTCTGCCCTCGGGTAGCTAGATGGGTCATCAAAGAAAAACAGTTTTAGTTGTTTATGAATTCTCCAGAAGAGCTTGGATGTTTAACTGTGACTTGTGTGTAAGGAGTTGTCTCCGCGTTATGTCTGCCACTACCCTCGTTAGCATTTCCATGCTGGATCTGCATCAGAATTTCTCACTTGCACTATTATAGTCTTGTTCTCATGATTTTTTTTTTTCCATTTGTTATTCTTTGATGTGTTAGATGGGCTTTCTAAGGGTTAATGCTCCATCTTCCTGTGGTTTTGTTTGCCATTGTAAGTCCTTATTTTAACATTGTGTGTAATTTGTTAGTCTTCAGATCAAAAAGGTTTTAGTCTACTTGAGACTATATGGGAGATATGAACCACAATGTGTAAAGTGTATGTAGGGGGTTTCTCTTGTCAGTTTTCTAGAAGAAATTAGTAAACCAACAAAAAGTATTTGTCTAAGTAGTTGATAAGCTTTTACCTTACTGCTGCTTTGAAAATTTAGGTTAGGATTTTGGAATTTTTTTGTAAATTTTCTTTTTTTATAGTCAGATTTACTATTGCTATGTATGTTATCTTTGATGAAGAGTGGAAATAATCTTACAGTAGATTCTGTTTCCTTACAGTCAAAGGCCATTGGTTTACTAGATGTGGATGTGTATGGCCCTTCAATTCCAAAGATGATGAATCTGAAAGGAAATCCAGAATTATCACAGGGTAAGTGAAGAAGAGATAGATAGTATGGTAATAGTTAGACTTTTTAAATTACCTCCTGAGTGTCAAGCATTGTGCCATGAACCATGTGCACCTTATACACAGTGCAGTATAGTAATTCTGAAATCAGACATGAAGCCTGACTGTCCAGCTTTGAATCCTAGCTGTCACTGACTGACTGTGTGGCTTTGGGTGAATTGTTTAACCTCTTTGTACCTCACCTCTGCCCCATATGTAAAGTCAGGTGAGCAATTACCAGAGTTGCTGTGAGAAATCACTCAATCAGAAATTGCTGTTCAGTGTAATGCATTTGAAACAGTGCCTGGCACATGGTCAGTCATCATCATTATCTCTTTATGTTAAATGTGTGGATGTATGGGAGTATTTGAATAGAAGGTATGTATTTGTGTTGGAAGACATGAAAATTATTTTTTATAATCAGATTTTTGTCATGTTTGTCTTAAAGTAGTTAAAAAACCCCTGAAAACATTAGTTTCTTTTCCCAGCCTTCACTGCTGTCGATAGGACAGAGTAATTTTTTTGAGTAAATCTTTAATATTTACTGTGCTTGGTATTACACTTTCTTCCAAAGCTGTCAAATATAAAGCATGAAGAACAAGAAATGCTGTGATGAGAAAATGAAGTCTTGGAAAGGGGCGCCTGTCTGGCTCATTTTGTAGAGCATCAAGCCCCACGTTGGGTATGGAGCCTACTTAAAAAAAAAGTATTGGAAACTGGTTTATTAAAATTTATTTCTAATTATAATAAGTATATAATTGACTAATTTCATTTCTTATTGGGCTTTTTTATTTTCCATAGATCTAGGACACAATGATTATATTTACCATAGGTATTTATTGGATTATCTATGTAAATAATACAAGTATTTTGTATTTCATTATTAAATGTTAATTAGACATCGTCTACTATTGTTGAATGTGTTTGTTTGTGCTTTAGTTGCTGGAGTCAATTACAATGTTAAATTCTGAATTGTAGGAAACTTGAATATCTAGTGATGATAAAATTGACCCCAGCAGTCTTATTTTGTAAGCACCCACTTAGTTATTTTCTTGTTTCGTGAAAATGCTTTATTTTATATAACTTACAAAGCTAAGTTATTCTAGTTTCTTTGTTCTTTGTCCTTTTAGTGGAATGCATACTTGGTTTGCAGATATGTGACATATGCCAAGATGTCAAATTTCTTTCACAAAGAGGGAGTAATGAATTTGTGTACTTTAAATGATAGACTTATTACGTCTGTCTCTTGATTAAAGTAATGTGAAAACTGGTGCGTGCAGCACATGAATAATGGTGAAATGGAGCCCTTGGTGTCAGTTTTTTCTTAAGTAGTCTGTCCAGTCTATGCCAACATAAATACTTGAAGTGAACTTTAATTTCTTTCTTCTTGTTTTACTGAAGCTGTAATCTTAAATTTGATGTTTGCAAATTGGCTGCCATTAAATAGGCTTTCTGGTAAAGATGAGATACTAGAAATCTTGGAAAGCCTTAAAAGAACACTTCTTTTGTGTTGACAAGCTGATCTTAAGGCACCCCAAAAATAAATTGAGCGATTAAGGCATCATTCACTTAAAAGAATGTGGATTCTTAAACCCCAGCTTATAAATTATGTTTTGAATCTTAGATAAACCTGCCACTATTATACTAATTGGCATCATTTTGACATTTCTATATTTTATCATGTTAATTTATCCTCTTATACTCTCTACTGCAGAAAATACAATACAATAAGAAATTATCTCATTAATAGCAAAGAAATTGTTTCAACAGGCCATAAATCTTTGTGTTTACGATTAGCACCTGCCACAAGGCAAATAGGTGTTCTATGCCTCTCACTTTTTGAGTTAGATCAGAGAGCTGTCCTTATGATTACATGTAGACTAGTAGGGTGGAACATTTGTAATGTGGCCATATCTTTTTAGGGCTGTTTGTACTTCACATTGGTCTGTACTAGTCTAATTCCAAGTTAAAAAAAAAAAAACAAACACAACTTTTTTTCTTATTTCCTAATCTTCTGATCATTCCCAGTGTTTCTCAAAATTATTTTCATGTTTTCAGTATCTTCTCTCAGATGAGAAAAAATTAAAAGAACTTGCTATTGTTGGTAGTGGAAGGATTAACTTGCAATTTTATTTTTAATACTGTTTATTTATGGGCCTTGTAAAATTTTTGCTTTTTATATTTCTTTCTTTCTTTCTTTCTTTCTTTTTTAACGTTTTATTTATTTTTGAGACAGGGAGTCACAGAGCATGAACAGGGGAGGGTCAGAGAGAGGGAGACACAGAATCTGAAGCAGGCTCTAGGCTCCAAGCTGTCAGCACAGAGCCCGACACGGGGCTCGAACCCACGGACTGCAAGATCATGACCTGAGCTGAAGTCGGCCGCTCAACCGACTGAGCCACCCAGGCACCCCAAATTTTTTCTTTTTAAAATAGACTTCATTATTGCTGATTCATAGTTACTTTAATAATTTACTGGGTACTTTAGAAACCTTTGAGGGGCACTTTAACAAAACATTACTTTTATTTATTTTTTATTTTTCTTTTTTTACATGAGAATGACGCTTTATTTTTATTTTTATTTTTATTTTTTTTTCAACGTTTTTTATTTATTTTTGCGACAGAGAGAGACAGAGCATGAACGGGGGAGGGGCAGAGAGAGAGGGAGACACAGAATCTGAAACAGGCTCCAGGCTCCGAGCCATCAGCCCAGAGCCCGACGCGGGGCTCGAACTCACGGACCGCGAGATCGTGACCTGGCTGAAGTCGGACGCTTAACCGACTGCGCCACCCAGGCGCCCCTATTTTTATTTTTGATTAAGATATAATTCACATATCATAAATGTCACCATTTCTTTCTCTTTGTTTCTCTTTTCTTTCTTTCTCTTTTGATGTTAACAGAAAATAAAGTATTTAGGAAAGTAGTTTGGTGAAAGCAGGATGAAAAATGAGTTTTGAAGGTAGAAGATGTAGGAAATATTCATATGTGGGTTGGAGACTATAGGAAAAGGCAAAAAGCCATAAATAATAACACTATACGAAAAGGCGTGAAAAGTTTTGACAGTCTAGATTTGGTGAGGCTAACTTAGAGAAGAAATTAGATATGCTACAGGAAAAAAATAATGAATTAAGTCATCTTTTTCACTTACCTTCTGGACCTCAACTCTAGATTTTGTGTATATGGTATGTACGTACCCATACAGGGTAATGGATTGAAATGAGATTTTGTTTGTCAAAATTAGATAGATTTTGTACACCCATGTTCATAGCAGCATTATACACTACTACTACTACTACTATTATTATGAATTGACTGTTCATTATTTCATTATGTGGAAGCTACCCAATTTCTATCGGTTCATGAATAGATAAGCAAAATGTGGTATGTATGTGCAATGGATGTTATTCAGTCTTAAAAAGGAAGGAAGGAGCTTCCCGGTTGGTGAACACATGATTTGGGGAGCATATGTCCTTGGAGAGGTCATGGAAGCTCTCTGCTCTTCCTCATATCTTGTCCTATGTGTCTCATCCATCTCGCTATTTCTGAGTTATATCCTTTTAATTTAATTTAATTTTACACTGCCCACATCTCTTCTTTTCTCTGCCCACAACACTGAGAACCAACCAATCATCTGAGTGATATTCTTTTATAATAAGCTGGTAATAACAGTTCCAGGGACTAGAATTTGGACATCTTTGGAAGACCATCATTCTTCATACCATACCACCCTTCTGTCCCCCCATCTCCCTCTACTCAAGGTTCTTGCCACTGTGAACAAGACTGCTATGAACATTCTAGGCATTGTCTTCTGTTGCACATCAGGAGAAATTTCCTTTCGATATGAACCTGGGACTGTAATATCCAGGCCATGGGTTTGTGATGTTTGCATTACTTTCCAAAATGTTTGGATCAACTTATGCTCTGTTCATTGTATATAAGAGACATTATGGATCCACATCCTCTTTAAATAGGGCATAAAATGCTATCTCATTATGGTTAAAAAAACACAAAAAAACGAGGAAAGTCTGACATATTTTGCAACATGGATGCATCATGAAGACTTGCTAAGTAAGCCAGTCACAAAAAAGACAAATGCTGTATGATTCCCCTTATATGAGGCATTTGGAATAGTCAGAATTATAAGAAGTAGAATAATGATTGACACGATCTGGTGAGGAGGGGAGAATGGATAGATACTGTTTAATAGTTTCGGTATTTACGAGATGAGAAAAGTTTTGAAGGTGGATAGTTGTGATGGTTGGACAGCATTTGGAATCTATTTAATACCACTGAACTGTAGGCTTAAAAATGGTTAAGATGTAAATTTTGTTATGTATATTTTACTACAATGAAAAAAATTAGAAAAATATATTAAATAGACTTGCTCTATTTCTTGAATAGTGTCTTGAATACATAGTTTCTTGAATAGTGTCTATAATATTGACCCAGTAATTCTATTTGCTAAAAGAGCTATCATTACTGGAGGAAAACAGAATAGTGAAGTTTCATTGGGAGATTTAGTAATTTAGTTCTAAGCCTTCTCTACGTTTCAGCTGCTCACTGCTCTACAATTTAGAAATTGTAATCTAAAATTTTATTTTCATCTCACGGAAAGGAAGAGAACTTAATACATTTAAAATCTTTAATGTTATCATTACCAATATTACCATTAAAAAATTTTTTTTTATGTTTATTTTTGAGAGAGTGCGCACACATGTGAGCAGGGGAAGGGCAGAGAGAGGGAGAAAAAGGATCTGAAGCAGGCTCCATGCTGATGGCAGAAAGCCCAATGTGGGGCTCGAATTCATGGAACCCTGAGAGAATGACCTGAGCCGATGTCGGAGGCTTAATCAGCTGAGCCACCCAGGTGCCCCAGTATTAACATTTGTAACATTACCAGTATTGTAAAGCCCTGTATGATCTGATCCCCACCTTCTGTCTACCTCTACAGTCCCAATTCCAACAAACTTGCTTTGTTATTCAGTGAACACCAGTCACAGTGACCTCTATTTCTAACATGCCAACCTCTGTGCTCAGGTATCTCCATTTTCATTCTCTCTGCCTGAAATGCCTTCCACCTTTACTGTCTTCTCCCCCCTCCCCATCCCCCTCCAGTTTCTACTCCTCAGGTCTTAGTTTTAATGTGTTTTCTTGCATGAAGCTTTCCTTCTTTGACTCCTCAGACTCCTTATTTCAGTTGCAGAATAGAGTTTTTGTGTTATCTGTCTAATTTTTTAAATCTCCCCTACTATGATACTATGTGCACAGAGCAGAGGCTTTCTTGCCTGGTTTGTTTCTCTGATGCTTGGTATATAGTAGATATGCAATTAATCTTAGTTGAATAAAGAACATAATCACTCCTGCCAGGTTTCTTGTACGTTAGTTGTATACTCTATTTTCTGTTTTGGGTATATGAGCAACTTAATTTGTAAACACATACATTTTTATGAATAATAAAAGCAGTTTGAAGACATTATCTTTGTTAATCTTTGTGATATATCTGAATGGTTGTCTTATGCTACATTTCCCCCCATTCTTAGAAAAAGGAGAAAAGAAAGGATCTGTATGGCTTGGCTTTGGAGAATTATGTGGAGTAAGTTGATTGTTCCAGTTGTTTCAATATGAAAGGACAGTGCCAGTCTTGCCTCATATGGTAGCTTTGAAATGTTGAATATTGCTGTGTTTACTCATAAGCAGTAGAGTCTTGTAAGGCCTGAATTTGAGCTCTGATGGAAAGGGCAGTGTTCAGAATCCCAGTGTTGGGAATATGAACAACCTGGAAAAAGAGAAGGAACTAGTAAGTATACACCATCACTCTTTCCTCTGACTGTCGTCCTCATTGCCAAGCTAAAAGAGTTCATAAACACTAAAACAAATATCTTACTTGAGATTTTTTTTTTTTTTCTGGATATTGGTATTGTAACGGGTTAGGAGAAGTGGTGAGTGAGGAAGCAGTGACGGTAAGGTTTTAATTTTATTCTGCTGTCTCTGTGGTCTTCCAATTAAGGAAAAGAAAGCAGAAATAGCAGATTACATTTTAATGGACTTTGAGATTTCCTTTGCAGGATATAAACCACAAACTTTCTTTTGAACTGGGTTCCCCAGAAAGCAAAGCCCTATGCACTGCTAATTTATTAGGAAGTGGAAATCCAGACTGAGGAAGGAGGCAAGGATGGAGAGCTAATGTGCAACTTCTGTCAAGCTGGCTGTCACTTATGTGACAGATTGCTTGACTGCATGGGGTTATGTATATGGGAGGCAAGGGGAAGAATTAAAAAAAAATTTTTTTTAATGTTTATTTAATTTTGTGTGTGAGAGAGAGAGTGCGAGTGATGGAGGGGCAGAGAGAGAGAGGGAGCCACAGAATCTGAAGGCTCAGAGGCTCCAGTCTCTGAGCTGTCAGCACAGAGCCCGATGCAGGGCTCACACCCACAGACCGTGAGATCATGACCTGAGCCGAAGTCGGACTCTTAACCGACTGAGCCACCCAGGCACCCCCAGGGGAAGAATTTTTAAAAAATGTTTATTATTTTGACAATGAGAGAGAGAGAGAGAAAGAGAGAATCCAAAGCAGGCTCTGTGCTGTGAACTCAGAGCCTGACAGAGGGCTCCGTCCTACAACTGTGAGATCATAACCCGAGCTGAAATCAAGAGTCAGATGCTTAACCAACTGAGCCACCCAGGCACCTTGGAAAGGGGAAGAATTTATTTAATGGTCCTTTTCCCATTGTCCAAAGACTTAACCTCTGTAGATGGGAACTCACCTATATTTCCAAGATCTGTGCGTGAGTCCCAGTGGAGTCCTGTGGCGTCCTGTGCTTTGGCATCAAGTAGGACATTTTTGGGGTGGGAAGTGAAAGGCCTTTGAAGGCTTGAAGTGAGGTACTTTCAAATAGCCCGTGTGTGTGACACTGGTCAGAGCCTATGCAGAGCTGTGGCTGGAATGAGAGATGAATGAGGCTAAAAGAGTGTGGGGAAGTTACGTGGGACTTCGATGCATGCAGATGGAGGCGGGGAGCTGATCTCTTCTATACCCAGACAACTATTTCAGTGAATCCCTTATTGACTGATGCTAGGACATAATGACAGGGAACCAAGAAAGTGTAGGATTCTTTCCAAATTTTGATATCCTGAATTCTTAAGAGAATGTGAATTGATCCCTCTAATCTAATAAACTAATACATTTCAGAGTTTTATTTCCCAAGGGAGTGCACTCCTCAAAGGAATATTTGAGTAATAGAAATTCAGTTTCATAGTTGTCCTCTGTAAGATTTATATGGAAATAAAATATATAATTTTTTACTCATTTTATTTTTTCAGCTTGGTAATATTTGATTTTTAAAAATGCAGTGCAGTATTTTTTCTATAGTCATACTATGTCGTATATTATGTGTACATGACACGTACATTTTTAATTTTTAAAATATAAAATTTGGTAGTATCAAACCTCAAATCTGAAAACTTGGCTTCCGACTTCGGCTCAGGTCATGATCTCACAGTCCATGAGTTCAGGCCCCGCGTCAGGCTCTGTGCTGACAGCTCGGAGCCTGGAGCCTGCTTTGGATTCTGTGTCTTCCTCTCTCTCTGCCCCTCTGCTGCTCATGCTCTGTCTCTCTCTGTCTCAAAAATAAATAAAAACATTAAAAAAAATTAAAAATAATTGGCTTCTTTATGATTGAGGTTTTGGGGGGACATGTAATGCTAATCAGTTTTAAGTACAATAATATTGTGGGGATTCGTACTCTAGTGTACCGGCCAAGTTGAGATAAAGACGAGTCCATCAGTAAGCCACTTTCTTTTTTCTTTTTTTTTTTTTCCTTCCAAGATTTTATTTAGATTCAAGTTAGTTAACATATAGTGTTGTATTGGTTTCAGGAGTAGAATTTAGTGATTCATCACTTAACATGTAACACCCCGTGCTCATTCCTACAAGTGCCCTTTCTCCTTAATACCCATCCCCCATTCCCCCACCGACCACCCCTCCAACAACCCTCAGTTTGTGCTCTATAGTTAAGAGACTCATGATTTTCTTCTCTCTCTGTTTTTATCATATTTTATTTTTCCTTCGCTTGCCGGGTGCTAGGGTAGTTCTGTTTTTAACTTTTTGAGGAACCTCTATACTGTCTTTTAGAGTAGCTGCACCAGTTTGCATTCCCGCCAACAGTGTAAGAGAGTTTCCCTTTCTTCGCATCCTCACCAACACCTGTTTTTTCTTGTGTTGATTTTAGCCATTCTGACAGGTGTGAGGTGGTATCTCATTAGTCACTTTCTTATTTCAAACAAATGATTGCACAATTTGGTATTGCATGTTGTACACTTGGTCAAAGCCTCACAGTTAGCAAGAATTGTTCTGACTGTGAGATTTGGGCAAGAATAGCAACTAAAATTGAGACACCAGTCTTGATAATATGAGTTTAGATGGCTGTGTTTGGATATATTAGTAGTCGCCATAATCAGTGGAGAAACAATTTAGGGCTTCTTACTTATAAATGCCCTTATAATTTACTTATAAATTTATCCCAAATTCTGCGGCTGGGAAAACACACACACGTACATACACACATATATTTAAGTAAAGCATCTTCTAAAATTCTGTTACTTGCACCCTTACTAGCACTGACTTGAAAGTGGTTGCTTTTTAAAATAAATTAGGCTTATTTTATACCTAGTTTTAAAATTTGCTTTTGTATTAAAAGTGAAGTGTTGAAGACATTATTTCCATTTGTTTAGCAAATATTTATTGGGTATATTCTATAGTTAGAAATTAGTAGGCATAAGAAGTATTTGGTTCCTTGGCTGTCAGATCAAATAAGGTTTGATGCCCATTCTGTTGGAGCTTATACTAGATACACTAGTCAACGATCATAAGCATATTAAGCTTAAGTAAATGCTTTAATAGAAGTGTAAGCATGCTTCTTTGCAAACTGAGATGGGGATTCTAAATCATACCAGGAATTTAGAGAAGTCTTGGAGGAGTGAATTTTGAGTTAAATTTTGAAAAACGGATGTGCCAGGAGTTTCTTGTGAGAAGGGGTTGGGGATTGCGGCACCTGGTTGGCTCAGTCAATTAAGTGTCTGACTTTGGCCTAGGTCATGATCTCATGGTTCATGAGTTCGAGCCCCACATTGGGCTCTGCACTGGCAGTGTGGAGCCTGTTTGGGATTCTCTCCCTACCCACCCCCGCCCCCGTCTCTCCCTTACTTATGTTCTGTCTCTCAAATAAAAATAAAACAAAACAAACAAACAGAAGAAGGGGTTGTGGATTGAAAGTGAGGAGGACATTCTAGGCAGAGAGTGTCCTGTGTTAAAAGCCTACAGAGTGCAAGTTGTTTGGTATGCCAGAAGTGAAGAATCTCTGTGGGTGAGTTGCAAGAGTAAGACTGGGTCCAGAAAGGTAGCTGACAGTCTTATCATAAATGGCTTGTCGTGTTTATTTGAGGAAATGAAGTGTAACTCACAGGCTATGAAAAATTGTCATGGATTTTAAGGAGGGGAGTGACACTGTCAGTTCTGTGATCTAGGAAGATCATTTTGGCAGCATCATGGAGGAAAGATAATAAGACCAGTTTGGGGGGTTGGGGCAGTTAGGTTGCTATGATACTGATGCAGGTCAGACGTGATAAGGCCCGATTTAAGTCTGTAGCAGTAGAAATGGAGAGGAAGAGAATAATTGAAAGACATTAAAGAAATTGAATGAATAGGGTTTGGTAATTCATTGAATATGAATGAGAAAAAGGTCTCTAGGATGGCTCCTGGATTTCTGGGTTGAGTGATTGTGTAGATAGTTAGGTCATTCATCAAGATAGAGCAAAGAGAAAGGAATACATTTAAGGAGAAGAGTAATGAGTTAAGGTTTACTGAATTTGATGTCCAAAGAGAATTCATCAACATGTGTTTGGAATGTATTGAGTTTAGGAGAAGGGCTTGGACTAAAGATACAGATTTGGGAGTTAGCTCGCTCACGCTCTCTGTCTCTCTCCCTCCCTGCCTCTCTTCCTCCTTCTCTGTGTGTGTTATGTGTGTGTGTGTGTGTGTGTGTGTGTGTGTGTTATGTGTGTGTGTGTGTATGTATGATACTTGAAGTTGTTAGTTTAGATCACTGATTTTCATCCAGGAGTGATTTTTCTCTCAAGAGACATTTGGCAGTAAATAGAGATTTTCAGGTTTTCGATTGTCACAATTGATGGATCTGGTGGGTAGAAGCCAGGGATGCTACTAAATATCCTGCAATGCACAAGGCATCCCTTTACAACAAATTATTACCTGGTCCAAAATATGTCAGTTCTGCCATGGTTGAGATATGATAACCCTGAAGAATTTTAGAGGGAGTCAAGTATAGGACTGAGGATAGAATTGGGGGAAGTAACATAAAGGGGCCAGAGAAAGACTGAGAAGTGCTGACTAGAGACTCAGAAGACAAGGAAAGTACTGCCCCTTAGAAGCCAAGAGGGAGTTTTAGGAGAAAATGGTAAACATTTTCAGAGCAGCTAAATAAGGTAAGAATTGAAAATTATATATGTATTTTTAAAGTGTATTTATTTATTTTGAGAGAAAGAGAGCATACACGTGTGTGGGGGGGGTGCTGGTGCAGAGAGAAGGGGAGAGAGAGAATCCCAAGCAGGTTCTGTGCTGTCAAGCTCAGAGCCTAATGCAGGTTCAAATTCATGAAGCGAATGACTTGAGCCGAAATGGAGAGCTAGATGCTTAACAGACTGAGCCACCCAGGCGCCCTGAAAATTGTATTTTAAATTTAACAGTATGTTCCAACTACTGTTTTGAAGATATCTCAGTACACTTGTGTTGTGCTTCTTGAAGAAACATATTTTGTAAGTATTTCTGACCCTTGGCAAATCAATCATTTGGGAATCAGCTATTGAACAGGTCTATAAAGGTACTGTGTTTGCTCTAGGGAATAAAGATGAATACGATATAAACTCTGTTCCTCTTGAGGAGCTCACAGTCTAGTTCGGGAGATGAAAAATGTTCTCACGCTAAGTAACAGAGGATTGTAGAAACAGAAAAAAACTTCTGATCTTGCTGTGATACAGTCCAGCCAACCCTGGACCCTGATAAAGCTTTCAACCATAGGTCACAAAAAAAGAGCAAGAGACTTGGTCATTTGTTTTTAAAGAGAGATGTTTATCTTTTAGATTTTGATATTAAACAAAAAATGAACATTCAAACTATGGGTGATATATTCCATCTGTCATGAACAAAATATGTATGTGTGATGTTTTATTTATAAATCACGGTATAATCTACCACCTTCTACTACTTGCACCCCAAAATAGTCCTTTACCTTTACTGCCTGAGGCTTGTCTTGTCTCCTCTGTAACCTTCCGCCTTCCTCTCTGACTTCTGTTTCTTTTTAATCTCAAACAGAGACTAGAAATGGTAGCAGTAACTGGGGACTGTGGACATTTGAAAGTTCTCTGGAGAATCTGTAGGTTTATCCTGGAGTTGGATTATACTCTTATTTATCTCCTTCCTCCAAAACAAACCACAGCTGTCTACCATCTAATTCCATGTTTGACCTGAGGTAGGGAGTGGGACTTTTTCTCACAAATCTGTATGTTTTCAGGGTTCCTAGTTTAGATTGTAAATTTTCTTATTCTACTCATCTTCAACTTCTGAGTGTTCCATTATAGCTTAATATAGTGTAGTAGTGCTCAAAACTTTTTCGGTCTCTGGAGCCTCTTATGCTCTTAAAAAATATTGAGGATCAGAAATGTAGGTTATATTTATCAATATTTAGCAAGATAGAAATTAAAGCTGAGAAATTAAAAAAACATTTGTTAATTCATTAAAAATTACAAACTTGTAAACTTGTTAATATAAATAACATTTTAACAGAAATAACTATTTCCTGAAGTAAAAAATTAGTGAGATTGGTGGTATTGTTTTACATTTTTGTAAATCATTTTAACGTCTGACCTGATAGAAGACTGCTAGATTTTCATATCTACTTTAGCATTCACTCTGTTGTGATATGTTGTTTTGGCTGAAGTAAATGAGGAAAATCCAGCCTCATATGGACATGTAGTGGAGAAAGGAAGGATATTTTAATAGTTATTTCAAAAAGTAATGGATTTGCTTCTTTGATACTACACCACAATTTTGACAAGTGTTTTCTTCTTAGAGATTAGTTACACTATGGAATCTGAGGCTATCAGTGAACTTTTCATAGTCTGTTATATTTAAATCTTTGGTCTATCTTAGGCTTTGAGTTGGATTTTATAACATGTGTTGTCATTTAGAGATGTTAGTTCATTGATTTATGCTGGTCTTCTAAATGTTTACACATTTCATTATATAATATAAAAAAAATCCATTTACTAATAATGTATTATTATGGTCTTAATAGACAGTTCTTTAGGTATCAGGAAGTTGTAAAACTCATGGTGACCATATACAGGTTTTTCAAAAATTCTAATTTTACTTGAAAGCTTTCAGTTAGTCATAGAGAAAAATATTGTCAGTTGTGTGATTTGAAGTGACAGACTCACTTTATTTTGTATGCTAAACATCTAAATCTGAAGCGCCATCATTTGTCTGTTTGTCTTTCAGGTAAAAATGGTGTTCTATGAAAACATACATGTTGTTTAGCTTACAGCTCAGTTGCACAGGTGCACTCCCTTGAGGCAGCCATTGTAACAGCCTTCCTAATGCAGCGTACAGCAGAGGTGTGTTTTGTGTACCTCTTGTTTCATCCTACAGAATTCTAAAAATGCCATGAACTCTAGGGTCAGGATTTAATACATTAAATAATTGCCGTTACTTCATCCAGGACATTCTTCAGTGAAATTTGCGTTTATTTTTATTTCTGTGCTTGGTGGTAAAAATGATGACTTTAAAATACAGTTTGGTGTCATTGCCTTGATTTGTACCAAGGTGCTGGCAGTTTACCTACTATTGTTTTTGGACCACCAGTGGAAAAGTCAACTCAGTTAAAAGGCAATAATATCTTAGTATTATTATGAAAATAGTTTTACCTTCTTGGACCATCTGAAGGGTTCTTTCTTGGGGGGATCCCCAGAGGTCCAGTGACCATACTTGGAGAACTGCTGATTTAATGGAAGGTCTTCAACCAGAAGTTAGAAGTCTTAGTTTCTGGTTTAGTAATTCTTATTATGGATTTCATGAAATTATTGGCCTCATTTTTTCCCCTTTCCTTTAAAAAAATGATGTAGAAGTGATTGCTTTACAAATAAAGTAGTTAAAAATTCAGATGGGTCTACCATCTTTACAACCACTTTTGTTTTCATAGCAATTAAGTAGCCGTAGCCAGCTGTATTAATCTGGGTTCTTCGGAAAACCAGAACCAATAGGAGGTATAGATAGATGTAAGGAATTAGCTTACATGGTTAAGGAGACTGAGAAGTCCCAAGACCTGCACTCAGCAAGCTGGAGACTCAGGAGAGCTATCTGTATAGCTCTACTCTGAATCCAAAGGCTTTGAAAACCAGGAGAGCCAATGGTATAAATTACATTCTGAGTTTGAAGGCAGTGGAGGACTGATGTCTCAGCTTGAAGACTGGCAGAGTGAACAAATTGTGCCTTATTCTGCCTTTTTGTTCTATTCTGGCCTTCAGTGGATTGGATGGGGCCTACCCACTTCAGGGAGGATAGTCTGCTTTATGCAGTCTTGCTTCAAATGTTAATCTCATCCAGAAAGACCATCACAAGAATACCCAGAATAATGTTAAATCAGTTATCTAGGTACCTCATGGCCCAGTCAAATTGACAAAATTAACTACCACATTACTGGACCTCGCAGCCATGCTCTTCATCTAATTTGTATATTCATGAACCTTGATAATGTGAAATGCATTTCCAGTGGTCCCATTTCTTTCCAGTATAGAGATTATCCCTTTGTTTGTAGAATAACCTCAGTCTCATTCTGAGGATCTGTTTCCTGGGTCACTTTCCAACAAAAGATATAGCATGATCAAGATTATTTGAGATGGACTATTGATAAAGATGTGTAAGAAGTATGAGGAAAGCACATGAGATAGAATAACTGTTGAATACCAGTGGAGCAATTACTACCCCTAGGCCTACAGAAGTGAGCGGATGAAGCATATCCAGATCTAGAAGGAGACAGTCTGCCTTGGGAGGAGCAGTGACACTCAGTGGAGGGACCCAGCCAGCCCAAGATCACCGCACAGAGAGAAAACCAGGAAATGAAATACACCCCTGGCCTCCCTATCCTTCCTCTTTCTGATCTGCTTTTGATGCAGTCCATACAGGAATCCCCAGGTGAGAGGACAGGGCACACTGGAAGGGCAAATGACAGATAATTAGCAAAGAGTGGGACCTGGGTTATTGTAGGTGCCTGCCCCCGCACGCCTTTTTTTCTCCAGCAACAGAGGTATTTCAAGACACAAACCTAGGATTTGAAATGAGAGAAAAATCCATCTTACAGATTGTCATCTGCTTGCCTTTCTGTATGTATATAGTGTATGCACTGATATGCACTGAAGAATTGATGAAAGCAGTGAGGAAGAAATAATGTTACATTATCTAGATTCCATTAAATTCATCAGCAAATTTGTGTTATAGATAAGGAGGGTAATATAAAAATATAGTTTGCCCAGAGTAATAGGCTAGTATCTGGGTACTCCTTAACCCACAATGTATTTGTGCATAAGAAAATTATCAGAGGAAAAGAGAAGAAAATCTTGATCTTTGTCAAAGTGGTTTATTCAACTCTGAAACATAATAGTGCAATTATTTATATGTAAAATGTGTTTATATGTCAGTTGTATGTTACATGCCTCTTCTATTTTTAACTTATTTATAGACATAGATAGGTAAATTTAGGTTTAAGTCAGTCTTTCTATAAGTCATTAAGAAGAACCTTGGTGGAGAAGAGGCATTTCTTGTTATAAACAGACTGAGAAAATTTAATTATCAACAAATTTAAAACATGAGTTAAAATGGCTGCTGCTCTTTATCTTTAGCTGTGTGTGTAAATCTCAGTTTGTAGTATTATAAAATTATAGAGTCCACAAATGTGTGATAAGTGGTGATCTGGCTTCTGCCCAAACACCTCCAGTGAGGGAGATTTTGCTGTTTCATGATGGGTCAATTTGATGTTGTTATTTTGAACAAAAATTTGCCTCTTTATAACTTTGACATCCTTTTACTAGTTCTGCCCTCATGAGAACCACCTAGTCTATTTTCTTCTGATTACCTGTGAAATGTTTGTACACCATAATCGCAGCCTTAAGTGTTTTCTCAGCTATACAGTTGCTAGCCTTCAGCATTTGCTCATATTAATGCAGTTTTGAGTATGCTGACCATTCTAGCTATTTTTCTGGCCATGGCTCACTTTGTCAGTGTGCTGCTATATAAAATTGCCCAAGTTTGAATATTATTTCTTGGCCTATTCTGAAGTGAGGTACTGAATGCATTTTTAATTACCAAATACAAAATGGTGAGCGATGCAATGAAAGAGTAAAAGGGATAGAATTAGTTCTTTACACTACTTCTTTGCGGTTATGCTTACTTAACCCCCATGGTTATGGAAGTAAGTAAGGAAACAGCTGGGTTCATCAGATTCTTTTAATCTCTTATTTCCCTTTTACTTGTCTGTGATTCCGCCCCCCCCTCCCCCCCCCATCATCTAAGTTTCTTAGCTCTATGGAATAGACAAACCACAGTCAATGTGAGATACTTGAATTTACACACTGAAACTTTATTCAGGCTTACTCATTTTCAAAAGCCCTCACAGTTTTGATACTTGGACTGTTGTGATGTTTATGTTCCCTTTTTGCTATCTAGTTTATTGCTACCCATAGAAAAGATGGACTATTTCTTGGCCTTAGTAAGATATCTGATCACCCTTTGAAAAGATTAGGGTTTTATGGTTAATAAGACTGTATTAGTAGTTAGCCATGAATGTCAAGTAATAAATAATGGTGGGCATGTCAGGTTTTGTTTTATAGCCATGATTTATATCATACCTAATGGTTGGTTATCATTTTGTAAAAGTAAAGCAGTAAATTACAAACTAATTTCTTGTTGCATCTTTTCCTGTCAATAAAAAGAATGCAGCATTGTGGCATTGAGTCAGATGAGAAAGATAAGAGGAAAAAGCAGAATCCATTCAGTCAATAAAGAGATTAGTTGCATTTGAGTATAATGTACAGAATATGACCAGCTTAACTGACTGAGCCACCCAGGTGCCCCCAGAATATGACCAGCTTAAAGCAGCCAATTACTATTTTTCATTTTCAAATTTTTTATTTTTTATGGCTCAAACACAAGGAAATTATTTATTTATTTATTTATATTTAAAAAATTTTTATCTAAATCCTAGCCAATTAACATATAGTGTAGTAATGGTTTCACAAGTAGAATTTAATGATTCATTACTTACATATAACACCCAATGTTCATTCCAACAAGTGCCCTCCTTAATGCCTATCACTAATTTAGCCCATTCCCCCACCCACCACCCCTCCAACAACCCTCAGTTTGTTCATGTATTTAAGAGTCTCTTGTGGTTTGCCTCCCTGTCTGTTTTTATCTTATTTTTCCTTCCTTTCCCCTATGGTCATCTGTTTTGTTTCTTAAATTCCACATATGAGTGAAATCATATATTTCTCTTTCTCAGATTGATTTACTCTGCTTAGCATAATACACTACAGTTCCATCCACGTTGCAAATGGCAAGATTTCATTCTTTTTCATCGCTGAGTAGTAATTCCATTGAGTATATACACCACATCTTCTTTATCCATGCATCAGTTGATGGGCATTTGGCCTCTTTCCATATTTTGGCTATTGTTGATACTGCTGTTATAAACATTGGGGTGCATGTGACCCTTTGAATCAGTATTTTTGTATCCTTTGGATAAATACCTAGTAGTGCAATTTCTGGGTTATAGGGTAGTTCTATTTTTTATTTTTTGAGGAACCTCCATACTGTTTCCCAGAGTGGCTGCACCAGTTTGCATTCCCACCAGCAGTACAAAAGTGTTCCCCTTTCTCCGCATCCTCACCAATGTCTGTTGTTTTCTGAGTTGTTAATGTTAGCCATTCTGACAGGTGTGAGGTGGTATCTCATTGTGGTTTTGATTTGTATTTCCCTAATGAAGACCATTTGTTCATGTGTCTGTTAGCCATCTGGATGTCTTCTTTGAAAAAGTGTCTATTCATGTCTTTTGTCCTTTTCTTTACTGAATTATTTGTTTTTTGGGTGTTGAGTTTGCTAAGTTCTTTTTTTTTTCCCACGGTGAAATGAGGCTTTAATCAACGTTCTTGCAAGAGTGGGTGTCAGGCACATTCGGGGTGGTTACAGCAGACAATTTATCTCCTAGCATGCAAGCCCCTCCCCTGATTTCTCATTGGCTGAGCACGACAGAGGTTATAGCCTTACCCAGAGGTCGCCTATGCCTATGTAAGGCAAAAAGTAGTCTGATTGGAAAAAATGTACCTTCCTTGCGCTCATGCAGAGACTTCACTTCTTTGGTGCATGGTCATTGCAAAATTTGTGAATTATGAGTGTGCAAAATGGAGAGGGCAAGAATAACCAGGAAGTGAAGGGTCTAAGGGTTTGGGACTCCATTGTGTGTGTGTGTGTGTGTGTGTGTGTGTGTGTGTGTGTGTGGTGGGGGGGGGAAGGGGGTTGTATATATTTCCAATAGGTTGTAAATCTGTTGTTAACTAGACAGCACAGCTTTTATTTGGTATTTCTTTCTTTTTCCAGCTATATATATTTTTTAAATTTATTTTTTAAATATAATTTATTGTCAAATTGGCTAACATACAGTGTGTAAAATGTGTTCTTGGTTTTTGGAGTAGATTCCCATGGTTCCTTGCTTACGTCCAACACCCAGCGTTCATCCCAACAAGTGCCCTCCTCAATGCCCATCACCCATTTTCCCCTCTCCCCCACCCAGTTTGCTAAGTTCTTTATAGATTTTGGATACTAACCTGTTATTGGATATGCCATTTGTAAATATATTCTCCCATTCTGTCAGTTGCGTTTTAGTTTTGTTGATTGTTTCCTTTGCTGTGCAGCAGCTTTTTATCTTGATGAAGTCCCAATAGTTCATTTTTGCTTTTGTTTCCCTTGCCTCTGGAGATATGTTGAGTAAGAAGTTGCTGTGGCTGAGATCAAAGAGATTGCTGCCTGTTTTCTCCCCTAGGATTTCGATGGTTTCCTGTCTTACATTTGGGTCCCTTATCCATTTTGAGTTTATTTTTATAAAACAGTTAAATGTTGTATTAGGAGGTTGCTTAAAAAATGGAAGGAATGTATGATATATTGGGGTGTAAGAAGAGTTATGAGCTTGAAAATTTCTAGTAATACAAGAAGAAATTTACATACAACTCTCCTGGAAGGCGCCCCTAAGTCCTGTGATCCTTTCTTGACTCTCTGAAAATCAGTATCCCTAAACCGTATCTTGGGAAACATGCTACCTTTACTTATGATACAGTTCTATTAACATTTTTATATTGTTTAGGAAAAAGTTTTATAATCATTGTAATAATATATGTGTGTATTTGTTTTTAAAGGTGCTTGAAATTTTTAAGAGAATCAAATATACTAGAGAATCTGACACGTTAGCTTTGCAATTTTAATTTGAAATGTTGGATACTGTATATTAAGTATATAGTAGGTGCTCAGTAAATAGTTGAATTTGTGCATGAATGGATAGATTTCTCATAAGTGATTAGTGTTTGTTGATCATTGAAAATAAAATTCATCTTTATAGAATTATAATTTCTTATAGTTACAGCTATTATATAAGTTACCTTTAATCCTAAATGACACAGAATGAAATTAAAATACTATTTATATGTTTAATTTATTTTTTTAATTTAAATTTTAGTTAACATACAGTGCAATATTGGTTTCAGGAGTAGAATTCAGTGATTCATCACTTACATATAATACCCAGTGCTCATCACAAGTGCCCTCTTTAATATCCATCACTCATCTAGTCCATCTCCCCCCTAGCTCCCTCTATTAACCAACAGTTTGTTCTCTATCATTAAGAGTCTCTTGTACTTTGTTTCCCTCTCTTCTCTCCCCCACTTCCCATAGTTCATCTATTCTATTTCTTAAATTCGACATATGAGTGATATCATATGATATTTGTCTTTCTCTGATTGACTTATTTTGCTTAGCATAATACATTCTGGCTCCATCCACGTCATTGCAAATGGCAAGATTTCATTCTTTTTGGTCTCTGAGTAATATTCCATTGTGTGTGTGTGTGTGTGTGTGTGTGTGTGTGTGTGTATGCACATATATATGTATACCACATCTTTATCTATTCATCAGTCAATGGGCATTTGGGTTCTCTCCGCAGTCTGGCTCTTATTGATAATGCTGCTATAAACACTGGGGTGTGTGTACCCCTCTGAATCTGTATTTTTGTATCCTTTGGATAAATACCTAATGGTGCAATTGGTGGATTCTATTTTTAGTTTCTTGAGGAACCTCTATACTGTTCTCCAGAGTGGCTGCACAAGTTTGCATTCCCACCAACAGTGCAAGAACTTTTCCTTTTCTCTGCATCCTCACCAACATCTATTGTTTCTTGTGTTGTTAATTTTAGCTATTCTGACAGGTGTGAGGTAGTATCTCTTTGTGGCTTTGATTTGTATTCCCCTGATGATGTGATGTGATATGTCTCTTAACTATCTGGATGTCTTCTTTGGAAAAATGTCTGTTCATGTCTTCTGCCTGTTTCTTAACTGGGTTTTGTTTTTTGGGTATTGAGTTTAATAAGTTCTTCATAGATTTTGGATAGTAACCCTTTATCAGATATGTCATCACAAATATCTTCTCCCACTCTGTAGGCTGACTCTTAGTTTTGTTGATTGTCTCCTTTACTCTGCTGAAGCTCTTTGTCTTGCTGAAGTCCCAATAGTTCATGTTTGTTTTTGATTCCCTTACCTTTGGTGATGTGTCTACTAAGAAATTGCTATGGCCTTTCATCCATTTTGAATTTCTTTTTGTGTATGGTGTAAGAAGGTGGTCCAGTTTCATTCTTCTGCATGTAGCTGTCCAGTTTCCCCAATACTATTTGTTAAAGAGACTGTATTTTTTCCATTGGATATTCTTTTTTGCTTTGTCGAAGATTGTGTGTGTGTGTGTGTGGGGGGGGTCCATTTCTGGATTTTCCATTGTTTCATCGATCTATGTGTCTATTTTTTATGCCAGGATCATACAGTCTTGATGCCTACAGCTTTGTAATTTAGCTTGAAATTCTGAATCGTGATGTCTCCAGTTTTGTTTTTCTTTTTCAGGATTGCTTTGGATATCCAGGTTTTTCTTTTTGTGGTCCCATACAAATTTTAGGATTATTTTTTCCAGCTCTGCAAAAAATGTTGGTGGTATTTTGATAGGGATTGCATTAAGTGTGTAGATTGCTTTGAGTAGTATAGATATTTTCACAATGTTTACTCTTCCAATCCATGAGCATGGAATGCTTTAACATTTCTTTGTGTCCTCTAAAGTTTCTTTCATAAGTGTTCTGTAGTTTTCAGAGTACAGATCTTTTACCTCTTTAGTTATGTTTATTACTAGGTATCTTACTATTTTTGGTGCAATTTCAAATGAGATTGATTCCTTGATTTCTTTTTCTGCTTCTTCATTATTGTTGTATAGAAATGCAACAGATTTTTGCACTTTGATTTTATATCCTGCAACTTTGCTGAATTCCTTTATTGTAGCATTTTTTTGGTGGAATCTTTTGGGTTTTCTTCAGAGTAGCATGTCATCTAAAAATAGTAAAAGTTTGACTTCTTTGCTAGTTTGGATGCCTTTTTTTTCTTTTGTTGTCTGACTGCTGAGGCTAAGACTTCCAGTACTATGTTAAATAGTAATGGTGAGGGTAGACATCCTTGTCTTATTCTTGACCATAGGGGAAATGCTCTCAGTTTTTCCCCACTGCGGATGATATTAGCTGTGGGTCTTTTGTATATGACCTTTATGATGTTGAGGTTTGTTCCATCTATCCCTACTTTGTTGAGGGTTTTTATCAAGAGTGGATACTGTATTTTGTCAAATGCTGTTTCTGCATCTATTGACAGGATCATATGGTTCTTATCCTTTCTTTTATTAATGTGGTGTATCACGTTGATTGATTTACAAATATTGAACCAGCACTGCAGCCCAGGAATAAATCCCACTTGATCATGGTGAATAATTCTTTTAATGTATAGTTGAATTCAGTTTGCTAGTGTCTTGTTCAGAATTTTTGTGTCCTTATTCATCAGGGATATTGGTCTGTAATTCTCATTTTTAGTGGGGTCTTTGTCTGGTTTTAGAATCAAGCTACTGCTGGCTTCATAGAATGAGTTTGGAAGTTTTTCTGCCATTTCTATTTTTTGGAATAGTTTGAGAAGACTAGGTATTAACACTTCTTTAAACGGCTGGTAGAATTCCCTTGGGAAACCATCTGGCCCAGGGGTCTTTTTGGGAGAATTTTGATTGCTGATTTAATTTCTTTGCTGGTTATGAGTCTGTGCAAATGTTCTATTTCTTCCTGTTTTAGTTTTGGTCGTTTGTGAGTTTCTAGGAATTTGTCCATTTCTTCCAAATTGCCCAGTTTGTTGGCATATAATTTTTCATAGTATTCTCTTATAATTGTATTTTTATAGTGTTGGTTGTGAGCTCTCCTCTTTCATTCATGATTTTTATCTGTGTGGGTCCTTTCTCTTTTTTTAAAATAATTTTTTAAATTTTATTTATTTATTATTGAGAGAAAGAGAGAACACAAGCTGGGGAGAGGCAGATAGAGAGGGAGACACAGAATCCAAAGCAGGCTCCAGGCTCTAAGCTGTCAGCACAGAGCTTGACGCAGAGCCCAAACCCATAGACCATGAGATCATGACCTGAGCCAAATTCAGACACTTAACTGACTAAGCCACCCAGGCACCCCTACCTTTTCTTTTTGATAAGTCTTGCTAGGGGGTTATCAATTTTTTTAGGGGGTTATCAATTTTATTAATTCTTTCAAAGTACCAGCTCTTAGTTTTATTAATCTGTTCTACTGTTTTTTTGTTTCTATATTATTTATTTCTGCTCTAATCTTTATTTTTTCTCTTCTGCTGGATTTAGGCTTTATTTGCTGTTCCTTTTCTAACTCCTTTAGGTATAAGGTTAGGCTGCATATTTGGGACCTTTCTTGCTTCTTGAGATAGGCCCAAATTGCAATATACTTCCCTCTTAGGATGACTTTGCTGCATCCCAAGGGTTTTGGACTGTTGGGTTTTTGTTTTCATTTGCTTTCATGTATTTTTTAAAATTTCTTCTTTAATTTCCTGGTTAACCCATTCATTCTTTAGCAGGATGTTCTTTAACCTCCACCTATTTGAGGGCTTTCCAAATTTTTTCTCTTTGTTGACTTCAAGTTTCATAGCATTGTGACCTGAAAATATGCATGGTATGATCTCGACCTTTTCCTACTTGTTGAGGGCTGATTTGTGACCCAGTATGTGATCTCTTCTGGAGAATGTTCTATGTACACTTGAAAAGAATATGTATTCTGCTGCTTTGGGATGAAATGTTTTGAATATACCTGTTAAGTCCATCTGGTCCAGTGAGTCATTTGAAGCCATTGTTTGCTTGTTGATTTTCTGCTTAGATGGTTTGTCCATTGCAGTAAGTGGGGTGGTAAAGTCCCCTACTATTATTATATTAGTATCAGTGAGTTTCTCTATGTTTGTGATTAATTGATTTATATTTGGGTGCTCGCTTCCAATTTGGGGTCATAAATATTTACCATTGTTAGATCTTCTTGGTGGATAGGCCCCCTTAATTAAGATATAATGCCCTTCTTCATCTTTTGTTACAGTCTTTGTTTCAAAATCTAGTTTGTCTGATAATAAGTATGGCTGTTCTGGCTTTCTTTTGACTTCCATTATGGCAGATGGTTCTCCATCCCCTCACTTTAAATCTGCAGGTGTCATATAGATGGATTTTGTTTTTTTATCCATTCTGACTTCCTGTGTGTTTTGATTGGCGCATTTAGTCCATTTACATTAAGAATGATTATTGAAAGGTATGAATTTAGTGCCCTTGTGTTACCTTTAGAGTTGGTGTTTCTGGTGATGTTCTCTGGTTCTTTCTAGTCTTCGTTGCTTTTTTTTTTTTTTCGTTCCTACATTCAAAGAGTCCCCCTTAAAATTTCTTGCAGGGCTGGTTTAGTGGTCATGAACTCCCTTCTTAGTTTTTGTTTGGGAAACTCTGTCTCTTCTTCTATTTTGAATGACAGCCTTACTGGATAGAGTATTCTTGGCTGCACATTTTTCCCATTCAGCACACTGAATTTATCTTGCCATTCCTTTCTTGCCTGCCAAGTTTCTGTGGACAGATTTGCTGTGAACTGGTCTGTCTTTCCTTGCTCCTTTCAGGATTCTTTCCTTTTCTGCGGATTTTGTGAATTTGAGTATGATATGCCTTGCTATTGGTTGGTTTTTGTTGAATCTAATGGGAGTTCTCTGTGCTTCTTGGATTTTGATGTCTGTGTCCTTCCCCAGATTAGGAAAGTTTTCAGGTATAATTTGCTCACATAAACCTTCTGCCCCTTTTCCTCTCTATTCATCTTCGGGGACTCCTATGATATGAATGTTACTATGTTTTAACAAATGGCTGAGTTTCTTAAGTCTGCTTTTGTGGTCCCTGACTTTTGTTTTTCTCTTCAGCTTCATTATTTTCCATAATTTTGTCTTCTGTATTGCTAATGCACTCCTCTGCCCTGTCCATCCTCATTTTTATGGCCTCCTTTTGGGTTTGCATCTCAGATATAGCATTTTTAATTTTGGCCTGACTAGATTTGAGTTCTATTATGTCTGTACAAAGGGATTCTCTGATGATTTCTATTATGCCTTTTCCAAGCCCAGCTAGTATCCTTATAATCATTTTAAATTCTAGTTCAGACATCTTACTTGTATCTGCATTGATTAAATCCCTAGCCATCATTTTTCCTCTTCTTTCTTTTGGGGTGACTTCCTCCATCTTGTCATTTTGGAGGAAAAAAGAACAACAACAACTATAATAGAATGAAATAAAAATTAAAAAATTAAAAGAAATCACATAAAGGAAGCTAGATCCTAAGTATGTTTTGGTCTGCTTGTTAAGAGAAGCTTGATAGAAAAGAGAGAAGAGAAACAAAATTAAAAATTAAAAACAAATTTTTGCTTTATCTGTATCCAAGAAACAAAAGAAAAGAAAATGAACAACAACAGAAACAGAAGCAACAACAAAAAATGAACAAACAAACAGAAAATCCAAATGAAGCTAGATGGACTTTCCCCTGTAGCTGAAACTTTGCAGCAGTTTATGGTCAGTAAACTAAGCTCATGGAAGGGATTTGTGGTCTTCTGGGTGAAGGGCCTGTTGCTCTCATTTTCAGGTCAACTAGCCCTAGTGGAGGTGTGCTGGGAAGACTCAGGGAGAATGTCTTGGCGTAAGGGCTCTCCTCTCTACTTGGTGGAGCCCTTTTAGCTCACTGGGGTTGATCAGTTTGAGGCTACTTGTGAAAATGTCTTCGCTGCACTTCCTGGTCTCCTGGACCAGGAAGTTCATCTGTCCTCACAGAAGTGTGATCAGTCACCCCTTTTGTGTCTCTCGCTTCTGTCAACTCCTTCCCCCCGTCTGTGTCCACGCTGTCCATCTACTAGGGCAGTGCGTGTCTCCTGAGTTTTATCTCAGGTGCCGCTGTGTTTCAAATCCCTACACTTCAGAGACCCCTGCAGTTAGGACCCTCAGTGATCCCCTGGCGGAGGGTCTCCCTGTGCTGTGGCTGGTGCTGGCGTGTCCCAGGAAATGGTTGCATGATTGCACCGCTGCAGCAGCTTAGAGTTAATGGTAAATTGCAACACATAGCTGGTGTCAGTGTTTGCTGCCCTCAGCAGCGGTCTTTGTTCCTATACCGGTGAATTGGCCTCTTGATGGCTCCCACTGGGTGGATCTTTTGCCAGAGGGTGGAGAGGCCGAATCACTTCTATGAAGTGCACTCCAAGCAGGAGAACTGCTTTGCCCTGTTTGATCCAGGGGATCCTCAGACAGAGCTGCCTATTCTGGGGGGCTCCACCCTGCTTCCTTGTTGGAGCACCACCAAGCGCTAACCTCTGAAACTTCAGACTCTCTACTTCACCGTTCATAAAAAAACTGGCCATTTTGAAATGCTTTCCTTTTTTCACATCAATGATTTTGGGGAACATTTTTCTTGTGCAGTCCGCTGTGTGTGTTTTCACCCTTTCTCTCTAGCTGCTTTCAGGGTGAGTGCTTTTTGTCCTTAAAAGGCTGCCTCCCCTCTGCACTTCACCTCTCCACACCACCTACCTGCCCTCTTCTATCCCTCAAATTATGCAGATTGTTCTGTTAATCCTCAAATCAATTTCCTAGGTGTTCAGAATGGTTTGATATTGATCTAGCTGTGTTTGAGGGACAAACCCAGCCCAAGATCCTTTTACTACTCCCCAGAATGGAATTTTTAAAGCACTTACTATTCTAGAAATAATTTAATGGTGCCTTATAATCCAAATCACAAAACTGTCTGACACTTCAGTTGTTTCATTACTTTTCTGGATAGTGTCCAATTTACTGTGGGGGTCACAGACATCAGTGATTCTACTTGCTATTACTTCCTTCTTCTGATTTCTTATATATATACATTCATATATATATGTACATTCTTATATATATACATTCTTATATATATACATTCATATATATATATACACATATATGTGTATATATATATATATATATATATATATATATATACACACACATACACACACATTCATATACACACACACACACTCTGGTATATGGGCCATTCATATGAGCCCCCAAACTTCTAGTATAACTAAATGGATAATGCAGTAAGGCTTTTATTGTATACACAAAATATTTATGGGAGTTACTCCCTGCATATTTGTAAAAGTATTATCTTTTATAGTTTTTATGTTTTTATTGTAACTTGTTTATTTATATTCCACAGTTGTATCTTTTT
This sequence comes from Panthera onca, assembly GCF_046562875.1. Taxonomy (NCBI): domain Eukaryota; kingdom Metazoa; phylum Chordata; class Mammalia; order Carnivora; family Felidae; genus Panthera; species Panthera onca. The sequence goes on from NC_138344.1 coordinate 81,181,473, forward strand.
ATTACATGATTTTTTTTTTTTTTGTTATAGTAGATCAGTTTTTTCAGTAGTCTTCTTAAAATAGTTTTTCACTTCTATGCTTTGTAACTTTTCCTTTCCTCTTACAACAAATTAAGTTTATACAATTCTTTTAACTACACTGGTATAAAGTCCACACTGAAGCCAGTGTTTTGTCTTTGGTTGTATATCTATTTATTTTCTCTGTTATATTCTGTTTATCTTTTAACTGGGACTTTTTATAATGGCAGTCAGAATTTTGTCTTCTTTTTTGTGTGTGTGTGTGTGTGTGTATGTGTGTGTTTAGACTTCTGTTTTTGCTTCACAACATACATATCAACAGGCATTTTAGTTACTATAAGAAGTATAGTTTTGTGTTAAGCCCCGTCATATGACTAAGATACCATTTTCTACTCCCAGTGTGTCACTTCTATTTTGCTAAGTTGCCGCTTCTTTTGTCACTGTCTTTTATGTCACTGTGGGCATTTATTGTTTGTATGTTTCAAATCCCAGCTCTTAAACCCTTTGTGCTTGCAGTGAACTATCACTGCTTAAAAATGAATTTGAGATTTTAAGAGGCTAGGTGGGTTAATAGAAGAAAACCAGTCTTATATGACAAATAAATTAGATAAGAAAGCTGGAAACATTACCTAATAAACAGAAAGATTAGGGATTATAGAGATGTAGTTAAAAGTTATATCAAGATAACTAAAAATAGTCAACTGTAATACTTTGTTAATAATCCTATGAACTTGTAATTGACTTAAAGGACAATTTACATTAGGTACAGAATAACTTGATTTATTGGAGCATTGTTCAACCATTTCATGGAACTTGTCTGGTTGTCATCAAGCAGTAGAAGGAAAATCTATACTTGCTAATGTTCCAGCTATGTGTTATCTTCTGATCTCATATGTATTTCTATGATCTTAAGCCTCCTGCTTCTTGAATATGTGTGTGAAAATAATATGGAACTTAAAATGAAATAAGTTCAGTCTCAATTCCTTACTGCTTGGTTGCTGCTAGCTATTTAACCTTGGGCACATTACTTTAGTTTTCTGGTCTTAAACTACTTCATATGAAGTATGACATTTGAAGAGTGTATATGTCATATAAAAACAACTTATTCAAGGACACAGCTAATAAATGGCTAATTTCTTATAATAAATAATGTTTTACTGCACTACAAAAGCCTGGATGACCAAATACAGGGTGTGCAGTTTTCCTTCGGTATATTTACTTTTGACTGTTTAGCTATTTAGGAAATTGTTTTGGCTATTATATAAACATACGTTTTGAGCATCAGTCATACTAAGTAAGGGGAATATGGTGTTTAGTTGGGAAGATAGGTTAGAGGCAATAAAAAGGTAAATAATCATACAAGATAACATTTATTAAGTGTTAGATCCTAGAGAAGACCAGGAGAAGGAGAGTTGGTTTGGAGACTGCCATAGAAGAAAGGGATTTAGATAAGCTGAGGGGAGGCTGGGGATAGACTTCTACTTTTCTCAACTAAAATGGAGATAGTACTTGCCTCCTAGGATTGTTGTAAGGATTCAATGAAGTACAGTATCTGTAAAGTATCTTATGCAGTACTGCATGACATAAAATGTAACTCATCTTGTGTTACTATTCTCAAGTGAATGTAAGTGGTTCATTCTGTCATCTTTTAAAGTTTTCCTTCTCCTTTAACTCAGAGATCATGCATAGTTTTCATTTTAAATATCAACTGGTTATCTGGAACATAATGTGGAAGAAATTCTGAGTCTGTACGTAGTTTCAGCAAGAAAGAATGTGATCATTTATGAGTTAATGATCACTTAATTATGCCAAGGCAGCTCTCAAGTGATTGGAGGCCAGGAATGGTGGTATATGGGTTGTGGGAGTAACAGTAAATAAATCAAGTATTTATTATCCTTACCCAAAGTTTCATTATCACCTATTTTTTCCTCTAGCCTTCCTTTCATTTTTTCCTGTTAAATTCTACAATATAAGTTATCAAGGTTTCAGAGGGAGGATACCAAGTTTATCTCTATACTTCTAGTTGCTTAGTAAGTATTTGCTGAGTGATTAACTAAGTGAAGAAAATTTTAGCCCCACAGTAGACAAGAATCTGAGGTATCACCCCTGCTCTGAAATATCCCTTATATATAGTCTCCCATTTATATCCTACTGAGCAGATTCCATTTTAAAACACTTGTATCTTCTACAAAGCTTAAGCTGTCAGTGTGGTTTACTTGTTTCAGGTTCCTTTCCTAATGGAAACCACCCACATGAGAAAATGAGAGTTTTGATTAAGGAAGGAGGAATGAGTTGGAAAAGAAAGGGCCAGTTTCTTTACTTGGGAAAGAGGTTGGATTTTTAAGAAAGATACTTGAATGGCTTTCAACTTTGAGATGGGTGGATACCTGGGATGAGAGAGTGAGTTTCCAAGGTGGTACAAAAAGGGAAAATATGCTAAAGATAACTGAAATTTAAATATTAAAGAGTGATAAATGTAAAATTATAAAAGCAAAGAAGAATTTTTTAATATTCTTTCTGCTCCCTTCTTGTGTTCTACATCCCTTTCCTTTTCACTTCTAGATAACAGTATTATTATATTGCCTTAGGTTGTCCAAGTTGGCATTTGGGTTTTGATAGGTTCCATTCTCCTATCTTTACTCACCTTCTCTCTAAATCCTTCTTTCTTCCAGGTAAACAAGTAGGATATTATAAACTTTTCCTGGGTACTAACTTGGTGGAACTACTTTGTCTTATGTAGCCACTTGAAGTTCTCCTTGAAAGAATAGCAGTGGATGCAACCTCTTTGTTGCATCTGATTTCTCATAAGAAAGAATCTTGGTTTTAGACACAAAAGAAGGAATAGGAAAGTGGGTGATAAGAAAGTGACTTTGTAAACTTTGTCCTGGGTTTTCTTTTCCTTTCTGAAGGTTCTTGTCTTTGAATGTCTTGTCATGAATATGTGGATAAAAGCTTGTTTTTATAAAATGGTTTTGTTTATTTACTGCATGTTTAAATATTCTTTAAGGTTATTCTCTGTCCTCATTTTAAAAAATGGATTTAATGTCTCTATTATATGACTTTAAGTTATAATTTTTTTAGGCATACATTCCTGAACCTTGGTGTTCAGATGCATTTAAAACTCTTAATTTTTGGAGCCAGGGAGTAGAAGTTACAGAGATTTTTCAGCTTTATTGCTAATACCAAGTAAATGGGAATGTCTACCACTTAGCTGATTCAAGAACGGTGGGATCCCTACAAAAAGAAAATCTGATTCTAGATGAGTGTTATCCTTGGAACATTTAACAATTTCAACTATAATAGAAAGATTTAAAGCAGTCTTTCTTATGCCTATTTCCTTTATACCTAGCTCTTCAGTTTGACCTGGTCACAGTGTCTTTTCTAGCTTGACAATTAATTTATAATATAAAAGTAGTTCCCAACTCTGTTCGAAATCCACTGGTAACATACAGTCCATTAATTAAATTCATACCTGTTAGAAATGATAGAACTTTGTTGTAATTGAGCAAGGAGGATGTGGCGTAGTGTCATGAATGGCATTATGGCAATTGAAATGGTTTGACTTAGAGTAAGAATCTTTTATGCTTCAATGTATGAGCTTTCATGAAGATATGAGGAAGTATGAAATAATGATCTCTGTCATGATAGCTTCAGCTAATGGTGGTCTCTTCAAAAAGCTGTTACAGGACAGTAGATTCCAAAATTTCTCTATAAACTTTCAACCAATAGTATTTTGTTAGGTTTTCTGTTGAGTTTATGTGTAGGAATTGCTGTACACATTTTTAAAAATAAAAAGCACATTTAAAAATTAGCACATATACTAATTTGTACCTATCATCATGAGTTGTTGTTCAGAGTCTTTCTCCACTAATTTAAAAGTATGGTTTCAGCCTATGCCATCATTCAGATCTGAGGATTTTATTAATTAAAGTAAAATGCTTTTAGGTGGTGTTAATTTTGTTTACTAAGTGGTATTAATTTTGTTTACTAATATACAGGAGAAGATAAAGAAGACTGTGCTTCTAACTTTCTTTTTAATGTATATGTTGTAATATTTAGGACTCTCAGTGTACATTTTTCCCTGTTAAATTCTGAAGAAATGCATTTAACATGATGATGAATCTGCTTACATTGCTGCTTTCAGTTTACAATTTATTATTCACCAAACTACAAGAAGTATTTAAACTACACATTTTCTCTGGATGGAGATTTAGCATACTGATGAAGTAGATTAAGATTAAAGATTATTCTTATATAGTGTTAGAGATTTTGGTTTCCAATTTTGTGAAAAGGCTTTGGACCGTCCCAGTGTCTTAGTTTGTTCAGGTTGCTGTGACAAAAATACCATAGACTGGGTGGCTTAAACCACAAACATTTATTTCTCACAGTTTTGGAGGCTGGGAAGTCCAAAATCAAGGTGCCAGCAGCTTTGACATTTGGTGAAGACCTGCTTACTAGTTGATAGATAGCTGTCTTGTCATTTGTTTCCTCTCATGGCAGACAGGGCATGAGAGCCCTCTGGAGTATCTTTTATAAGGGTACTAGGCCCAGTCATGAGAGCTCTACCCCATGAGCTAATCCCCCTCCTAATACCATCACATTGGGGGTTAGGATTTCAGCATATGAATTTTGGTGGGAACACAACATTCAGTCCATAACATCTAGTTTACATTTCCAGTTCCAGTTTGAACTTAAAGTTCTGTTTTGAACAGGCTCAAACTACTTAGATCATCTATTTCAAATGGAGGATTAAGTAAATAGATGGCACCCATATTGTCCTATTTTATTTTTGGTATGATCTTTTCAAGTGCAGTGCCATTGCTACTGCAGGTTTTAACTGATCCACTAAAACAAGAAAAAGAAGTAAGGGTTATTAATAGTGGAAAGGAAAAGGCAGAATTGTTATTAATTCCATGTGGTATGTTTGTTTATCTAGAAATTCACAAGAAATAATCAGAAAATTATTTGAAAAATAGAGTTCTGTAAGATATCATAAGGAATCTAAGATCACTAAAAATCAGCAGCTTTCTACTTCTAGATGTGGCAAACTAGATGTCCAGAAAAACTCTTCCTATAACAGCATACCTTAAAATATTACATGGAATATTAACAAAAACTACTTTTCAGTACATGTCTGAGATAGTGGGAAAGGAAGGGAATTTCTCAGAACTCAGAAATAACAGGAAAGTGTGAGTCAACTGGTGTAGTTGTGCACTGGAATTGATATTTACTCAGGTATTACCTGCTGATCTTGGTGGCTTAGGGCCTGTATTTTACAGGATTATTTATGAAGGAATAGGGGCAAAATATGGCATCTAAGGAGGGAGGGAGGTTCAATGCACCTTATAAGAGCTGGACACACTAATTGTGATATCCTTAATAAGTGATCATAAAATAAATCCTTCCATACATTAGTGATTACTGGGAATAAGTGCTGGATTTGTTCTTGGCTCTGGGTAGAGTGGGAAAATCTGGGCAGATTAAAGATTAGGCACAACCAAAGAGAAAATTAATTAATGAATATAGGTGAAAAGAAAATACTCAGAATGTAGTACATAGAGGAAAATTGGAAAACAAATGCAAGTTTGAGGGCCATGGTAAGCAGCATGAGAAGATCCAACATGGGACTAACCATTGTTCTAGAAGGAGATAATGGAGAAACTGTAACAGAGGCAATATTCAAGGAGATAATGGCTGAGAATTCTCCAAGATAAAACTAAAATTCAGGACAGCAATGGCATATAAATTGACTTAGGAGGGACAGTGATTCATTTGAAACATTCAAAGAGGAAGAAGGTAGGGGTGCCTCAATTGGTTAAGTGTCCAACTCTTGATTTTGGCTCAGGTGATGATCTCATGGTTGTGAGATCAAGCCCCACATTGGGCTCTGTGCTGGGTATGGAGCCTGGTTAAGATTCTCTTTCTTCCTCTCTCTCTCCCTCTCTCTCTGCCCCTGCCTTGCATTTATGTGTGTGTGCTCTCTTGCTCTCTCTCAAAAGAGAGGTAGAAGTGTTGTTTAACTTCACACTTTAAGTATGTTTTAAAAAAATACTAGATAGTCATTATAAGACTAGAAATGAACTGTATGATTTCCATTGTAAAAAAGGGAAAAATGTAATGAGGGGGAAGAATCTCAAAAATGTAAAAATACTAAAAAAAGGGGGGGAGGCCAGGAAAAAGTACAAAATTTAATAGTAAGTATGAATACAAATATTTCAGCAATACATATATTTATTTATTTTAGAGAGAGAGATTGCAAGTGGGAGAGAGAGAGAGAGAGAGAGAGAGAGAAAGGGAAAAAGAGAAAGAGAATCTCAAGAAGGCTCCACACACAGCGCAGAGCTGGACATGGGGCTCAATCCCACAACTCTGTGATCATGACCTGGGTCAAAATCAGGAGTCAGATGTTCAACTGACTGAGCCACCCCAGTGCCCCAATATATCAGCAATATTAAATCTAAATATCACACAACTTTCTAGTTAAAACAATAATACTGTAAGACAGGAGAAAACAAAAAATAAAACAAAACCAAATCCAGATAGGTTAAATCTATTTATAAGAGATATTATCTAAAACATAAAAATATATAGGGCAGGGGCACCTGGGTGGCTCAGTCGGTTAAGCATCCGACTTCGGCTCAGGTCACGATCTCAGGTCCGTGAGTTCGAGCCCTGCGTCGGCTCTGGGCTGATGGCTCAGAGCCTGGAGCCTGCTTCCGATTCTGTGTCTCCCCCTCGCTCTGCCCCTCCCCCTTTCATGCTCTGTCTCTTTCTCTGTCTCAAAAATAAATAAACGTTAAAAAAAATTTTTTTTTTAAATAAAAAAAAATATATAGGGCAAAAGCTAAAGGATTAAAAACCATAAATAGAGCGAAATGAAACTGGGTGTAGTTATGTTAATGTCAGACAAGATAGACTTTACAGCAAAAGTGTTACTGAATGTGAAGAATTACTACCTTCAAACAAGCTTGATCTAATGGCCATAAATAGAATATTCTTTTCAAGTACACCTGGAACATTTATAAAAATTGATTATGGAATAGGCCATGAAGATAGTTGCAGTGAATTTCAAAGATTGGTATTATTCGGACTACATTTTTCTAACTACCACACAGTTAATTTAGAAGCTTATAACAAAATGATAACTAAAAACACATACACATTTGGAAATTAAAAACAATTTCTAAATAATGCATGGTTGAAAGGAGAAACAATGAAAATGGAAACTTGTGAGATAAAGCTAAAATATATCCAGAGGTAGTCATAAGTATTTCTCTTTACAAAAGAAGAAAGGCTGAAAATAAATAAATTAAATTAAGAAATGAGAGCAATGCAATAAACCCAAAGAAGGTGGAAGGAAAGAAGTGATTAAGAGCAGAAATTAATGAACTTGAAAATGGAGATATAGTAGAGAACCAAGAGAACCAAAAATTTGTTTTTTGAAGACTAATAAATTAGACAAATGCCCGGCAACGTAGAATTAAAAAAAAAAAAAAAAAAGACCTGTAAATATATTGGAAATAATAAAAGGGACTTGACAGATATAGCCATGGGTTTAAAATCTGAGATATTTGGACAGTTTTATGCTGATACATTTGAAAATTTTGTTGAAATGGGCAATCTCTAGAAAAATGTATATCACTAAACCAAATTGAGGAAGGAATAGAACATCTAGTTTATTCCATACCTACTAAAGAAATGGAATCAGTAGTTAAAAATCTTACCATGAAAATAGCAAACCAGTATTCCATTCTTATATAAACTCATTCATAGGGTAGAAAAATATATAATATTTTCCCAATTTAGTTTATGAGGCTAGTAAAGCCTTAGTGGGATAGAATGAAATGGGAGAATTATAGGCCAGTCTCCCTAATTAACATATATAAAAAGTCTTAAGCAAATATTAGCAACTTGTTAGCATTGTATAAAATAGCTATATTGTGATTAAATGGCGTTTAATCCAGGGGAGCAAGTTGGTTTGACATTAGAAAAAAATTTAACGTAACTTAACAGTTTTGTAAGTTAAAGGAGAAAAAGTATGTTATTCAGAAAGATGCTGAACAGGCATTCTATAAAACCAAAAAAACCATTTTTATCAATACTCTTCTTGAACTAGAACTAAAAGAGAATTTTATTTAACCTGATATCCTGATATAATGTTAAATAATGTATTTGTATTTTTATAAAAATACAAAGCAAGCATTATACTTACTGGTGAATTGTTAAAAGCATTTCATTTAAGTCCTCCCCCACTGAGAGAGTAAGAGACCATGGGCACATGCACATATGAGCACATGTTGGGGAGGGGCAGAGAAAAGGAGAGATAGAATCCCAAGCAGGCTCTACACCATCAGCACAGAGCCCGATGTGGGGCTTGACCCACAAACTCTGAAATCATGACCTGAGTCAAGATCCAAGAGTCAGACACTTAGCTGACTGAGCCAGTTAGGCACCCCAAAAGCATTTCATTTACTATTCGGAATGAGACAAGCAGTCCTGGTATCACACCTTTTATTTAACATTGAACAGGCACTCCTAATCTGCAAATAAACCCAGACACATACTAACCCTCATGAATTAGGAATTGAATAAAAGAAGCAAACTGTCATTATCTGTAGAAAGTATCACTATTTACATAGAAAATTTAAAAAAACTTTCGGGATGCCTGGGTGGGTCGGTCAGTTAAGCATCTGACTTTATTTCATCTCAGGTCATGATCTAATGGTTGTGAAACTGATCCCTATGTTGGGCTCTGCACTGAGCATGGAACCTGCTTAAGATTCTCTTTCTCCCTTTGCGCCTAACCCACTCATGTGCATGCTCACTCTCTCTTTCTCTCAAAAAACAAAACAAAGCAAAACAAAAAACTTTCGACAAATTATTAAAATGAAGAAGGGAATTTAGTAGGTTGGCTAGATATAATAATAATATACAAGAAAATTACATTTTTATATATCAATAATAAGTTAGAAAATGCAATTTCAAAAAAGATACAAATGTCTTAAAAAAATACAGGGCACCTGGGAACAAATCTAACAACAAATGTATGAATCTTATGTGGGGAAAAAAATTCTAAATCCTTATTGAAAGATTTTACAGATGTAAATACACGGAGAGACAGATGTTCATGGATAGGAGTACAGAATTTTATAAAGATATCAGTTGTTTCTGATAGTCTCACAAATTCAATCAAAATTCTATTTGTGGAAAATGACCAAGTTGAATATACAATTTATAAAGATGAGCAAAGAGCCATGAATAGGTAAGACACTCCTGAAGAGAGAGAACCAGGTAGGGGATTTACTCTAGCAGGTAGGAGAACTTAATGTAAAGTTATACCTTGTTCAGTATTGGCTCAAGGCTGGACAAACTAGTACAACTGAATAGAGAGCCCAGAAACAGACTCATACATATATGGAAACCTGATTTATGACAGAGCTGTCATTGCAGATTACTCATGGTGGGACAAGTTATTATCCACATGGAAATAAAATGGATTCTCACACCACACACAGAAATTAATTCCAAATAATAAGTTTAAGTACTTAAATGTGAAATGCAGAACTATAAAGGGTTATAAGAGAATATCTCGGGGCTCCTGGTTGGTTAAGCATCCAATTTCGGCTCGGGTCATGATCTCACAGTCTGTAGGACTCTGCTGACAGCTCAGAGCCTGGAGCCTGCTTCACATTCTATGTCTTCCTCTCTCTCTTCCCCTCCCTGCTCTCTGTCTCTCTCTCAAAAATGAATAAATATTTTAAAAAATTAAAAAAAGAGAATATCTCATTGACAATATTTTAAGGAAGGATTTCTTAAACCATAAAGGATAAACCATAAAGGAAAAGGATAAACCATAAAGGGAAAAATTAATGTATTTGATTATATAAAAAGTAAGAACTTCTGGGGGTGCTTGCCTGGCTCATTTGGTAGAGCATGTGCCTCTTGATTTTGGGGTTGTAAGTTCGAGCCCCACAATGAGTGTAGAGATTACTTAAAAAGAAAAAATCTATATAAAAAAGACCTTTTATTCAGAAGACACTATAAACAGTTAAGCAGAGTCTTGTTCAGGATAATGGACATGAATGCCTAGTGCATTTGATTAACGTATTTGATATTTACAAAACTGGAAGGTAGTTTAGTAGCAAATTACTAGGAAATACATAGAAAATGAAGGAAACACATGCACCACAAGATCTGCCTATCATCAATTCATGGGAACAAAGGAAAAATAATCATATTTTATGTCATCTTGCTCAGCTATTCATAGCATTTACATGATTATCTAATTAAGATGGTGATATAATTACATAGAGAGGATGAGTGCCTGAAAAGTGTGCCTGTGTTCACGAAAAAATTACTAAATCCTATAAAATTTTATGAGACAACTAAAAGTTGTGAAAATTTGAATAAGGTTCACAGATTAGTTAATCATATTGTATCAGTGTTAGTTTCCTGGTTGTGATAATTGTATTATGGTTATGTAAGATGTTAACATTAAGGAAAGCTAGGTAAAGGGCATATGAAGACTGTACTATTTTTGCAACTTTCTATAAGCCTCAGATTAATTCAAAATGAGAAGTTAAAAAAATCATTTGGGTTGAGAGTTGTTGGCTCTGGGGAGTAAGAAATGGAAGAGGGTTGTAAGATTATTGACTTTCAGTAACAGTTTTATAGTACAACTTGACTCTTTAATCTGTATCCATATGTAATTGGAGAAAATCAAAGTATAAAAAATACAGAGCACAATGGTGAAAAGTTACTCTGAAAGTTTAAGTTGGATGCTTTGGGGAAAAACTGACATATAAACCATGCCTATATGTTTTATCTACAGTTCTCAATTTCAGTCTCTTTAAGAAGGAGAAACAGGCTAAAAGACACTGATGAAATCTGACTGCAAAATTCTACTAGATTTTTATGATCTGTCCTAGACTTTTAGCTCAACACTAGTCCAAGTTGCGTAAAGTATCTAGAGGGCTTTTTCTATACCTTATTATGGTGAAATAGACTATAGTAGCAAGAATGAATGAGAATCTGGCTACACAGATCGTTTGATAAAAGAAACCATATTTTATAGTAATATAAATTATTTTATAGTTTATATACTTTTTAGTTGACTGTAAACTGTAATTTCTTTTCCTGTTTTGTTTTTTTGTTTTGTTTTGTTTTTTTGTTTTCTGTAGGTACTTGGTCATAAACAGTAGATTGTTTTTCCCTCGAGATTAATGCAACTTCTTGTCTCCAATGACAAAGGAGAGTTTAAAATATATTTTTTTATTGTGGTAAAATACACATAACATAAAGCTTACCATCTTAACCTTTTTTTAAAATAAAGTTTATTTGTTTATTTTAGAGAGAGAGTGCATGCACGTGGGGGGAGGGGCAGAGAGAGAAGGGGAGAGAGAGAATCCCAAGCAGACTCTGCATTGTCAGATCACGTGAGATCATGACCTGAGCTGAAATCAAGAGTCAGTCGCTTAACCAACTGATCCACCTGGGCACCCCACCATCTTAACCATTTTTAAGTATACCGTTCACTGGCCTTTTAAATACATTCATAATGTTTTGCAGCCATCACCATTATCCATCTCCATAGTTCTTCTTGTCTTGTAAAACTGAAACTTTATACCTTTCAAACAGTAACTCCTCACTGCCACCTGCCATTCTCCTTTTTGTCTGTATGATTTTTACTACTTTACGTATTTCACGTAAGGGGAATCATACAGTATTTCTCTTTTGTGACTGGCTTATTTCACTTAGCATAATGTCCTTAGGGTTCATCCATGTTATAGCATGTCAGAATTTCCTTCCTCTTTAAGACTTTAATAATTTAAAGTATTCTATTATGTACCTATATCTATATCTGTATCTATATATATGGATATATACATATATATACACACATAGACACACACCACATTTGGCTTATCCATTCATCTGTCAGTGGACACTTGGGTTACTTACACATTGTAGCTATTGTGAATAATTCCCCTATGAACATGAGTGTACACCTATATCTTCAAGACCCTGAGACCCTCATTTCATTCCCTTTCTGTATGTACTAAGAAGTGGAGTTCCTGGTTCATATGGTAATTTATTTTTAGGTTTTTGAGGAGCCACCGTATTATTTTCCATAGCAGCTATACCTTTTTATATTTCTACCAGTAGTGTACAAGTATTCTTCAAACTTCTGCATATTCTTACCAGTACTTCTTATTTTCTGTGTTTGTCAGTTCTTTTTTTTTTTAATGGTAGCCATTCTAATAGGTATGAGATGGTATCTTATGGTAATTTTGATTCACATTTCCCTAATGATCAGTGATGTTGAATATTTTTCCATGTGCTTTTTGGCTATTTGTATATCTTCCTTGAGGAAATGTTTCTTCACTTCCTTTGCTCATTTTTGAATTATGTTTCATTTTTTGCTGCTGTTGTTGAGTTTTAAGATTTAACATATCCTGTGTTACTCGGCAATCAAAAAGAATGAAGTCTTGCCATTTGCAATAACATGGATGGAACTAGACAGTATTGTGCTAAGTGAAATTAGAGAAAGACAAATATCATATGACTTCACTCATGTTGAATTTAAGATACAAAACAGATGAACATGAGGGAAGGCGAGCAAAAATAACATAAAAATAGGGATGGGAACAAACCATAAGAGACTCTTAAATACAGGAAAGGGTTGCTGGAGAGATAATGGGTGGGGGGATGGGCTAATTGGACAAGGGGTGTTAAGGAGGACACTTGTTGGGATGAGCACTGGGTGTTATATGTAGGTGATGAATCACTGGATTCTATTCCTGAAGTCATTATTGTATTGTTAACTAACTTGGATGTAAATTTTAAAAAATGAAACAAAAAGATTTAATATACTCTGGATATGAATCCCTTATAAGATACATGATTTATAAATGTTTCCTCTCATTCTGTGGCTTACTATTTTGCTTGTTGATACTATCTTTGATGCACAACATTTAAAAATTCTCATTAAGTCCATGTTTATTATTTCTTTTGTTGCCTGTACCTTTGTTGTCATATCCAAGAAATCATTGCCTAATCCAATGACATGAAGCTTTTGCTCTATGTTTGTTTCTAAGAGTTTTATAATTTTAGCTCTTACATTTAGGTCTTTGATCCATTTTGAGTTAATTTTTGCATATGGTGTTAGGTAAGGGTCTGACTTCATTCTTCTGCCTGTGGATATCCAGTTTTCTCAGCACCATTTGTGGAAAAGACTGTCCTTTCCTCATTGAATGATCTTGGCCTCCTGTCAAAAACGATTTGATGTGCTCGCTTCGGCAGCACATATACTAAAAACGATTTGATTATATATGTGATGGTTTATTTCTAGGCTGTCTATTCTATTCCACTGGTCTTTATATCTGTCTTTATGCCGGTACCTCACTGATTTGCTTACTTCAGCTTTGCAGTTAAGTTTTGAAACCAGGAGCTATGAATCCTTCAGCTTTGTTCTTCTTTTCTAGATTGATTTGTCTATTTGGGATCCCTTGAGATTCCATATGAATTTTAGGATGGGTTTTTTTGTCTGTTTCTGCAAAAAATGTCATTGGGATTTGACATAGGGTTCCGTTGAATTTGTAGATTGCTTTAGGCAGTATTCGCAATATTAAGTCTTCCAGTCAATGAACATGATAGGTGTTTCCTTTTATTTATGTCGTCTTTGATTTTTTTCAGCAATGGTTTGAGGTTTTCATTTTACAAATCTTTCATCTCCTTGGTTAGGTTAATTCTTTTGATTGTTTTTGATGTTGTTACAAATGGAAGTGTTTTCATAATTTTCTTTTCAGATTGTTGTTAGTTTATAGAAATGCAGTGGATATTTGTGTGTTGACTTGTATCCTGCTACTTAGTTGAATTCATTAATAGCTTTAATAGTCTTTTTGTGGAATCTTAAGGATTTTCTATAAATAAAATCATATCATCTGCGAACAGAGAAAACTTTTTCCTTTCTAATTTGGGTGCTGTTTGTTTCTCTTTCTTGCCTCATTGCTCTGGCTCTCTCAGTATTATGTTGAATAAAAATGACAGAAGTGAGAGTATCCCTGTCTTGTTCCTGATCTTAGGGGAAAACTTTCAGTCTTTTACCATTGACTGTGATGTTTGCTGTGGTTTTTAATATATGACTTTTATTAATGTTGCGATACAAAATAGAGAACTTATTAGATGCATGCACGTGTATTTGTATGTGTACTTGTCATTTATACACATACTAAACACGTATGTAATTTATATATTTATATATATGAATAAAATTGATGGATACAATTACTTACAGAGGCTATTTTTTAGAAACACTTGAAAATTATATATGTTTCTTAAAACTTTATCCCAACTATTTTTAGATGTTGTATCTATTGTAAGTATTGGTTGTGTGCTTGGTATAATGTTTAAACTGTTGTTTATTGAGGTGAATAAGTTGGAAGTTAAAGAGCAGCAGTTTGAATAGCCCATTTGTATTTTTAATTTGACACTTTTTGATAAGAAAATAAGTCAGTATGTTTGTATATTCTAAAAGAGAGTTTTTTATTTTTTATTTTTTAACTTCAGACAACCTAATGAGGCCTCTTTTGAATTATGGTATTGCTTGGTAAGTATATCTTTTTTACTTTATGCTACTTTTCAGAATAATATTGATTAATATATGTAAATTAGCTATATTTTTGGTTTACTCTTGCAGTATGTCTATGGGCTTCCTGGTTGAAGAGACTGCACCAGTTGTTTGGAGAGGCCTTATGGTAATGTCAGCTATTGAGAAACTATTGAGGCAGGTAAGAAAATTGAATTAAGTGTCATTTTATTATTGGCACATTATTGTTAATGCATTTGCTGATTGGAGAGTGGTTAATATTTGCAGTCAGGCTTGAGATGTTTTGCAAAAGAATCCAACTAATCGACTGGATGTATAATGAATTATGTGGCACCAAGACCAGTTTCACTGGTCTGTGATTTAATCTTATCCATTGCTTACGATTACCTAAAATCTTAATGCCTTATTTTATATTGTTCTTTTGCTTTGTTCAGAGTCTGCAGTCAGATGATGAAATCTATAAGTAATCTACCTTCTTTAGATTTATGTTTAATCTCATTGTGGTCAATATTGAGTTATAAGGGCAGTGTAGACATTCTTGCATGTAGAAAAAGTTATATAAATCATGCTCACGTTTTAAAATTGCTTTAGAACAAAATAAAATTTTTTTTTACACTGAGTACATCTGGCTCTTTATTTATGTATATAATATCTGCCCAATCAACTTTAATTTATCCTTAAGGAAGAGAACAGTTGATTGGATAATCTAAAAATATCAGATGGGATATATGTTATTTATAGAAATAATTTTAATTTTTTTCTAGTAGCTGTGAATTTGTAGTTAATTATGTTCTAGATAAATATTATAAGTAATTTGGATTTTCTCCATCCATTTACAGCAATTATCCCTTATTTATTCAGATTTTACTTTGGGTCAGGAATTACGTGATAAGTTGACAATTCTAATCATAGATATTCCTATATTCATTTCTAGTTGAAATAGTTGGTAAATGAAATATGTCTTGAACTCTGAAACTCTTCTTTTTTTTAATGTTACATCTTGTCTTCCTTCTGCTGCTTAAGTTCTGATAAATGTGCTTTTTGATCTCTGGTCCCAGAGTCCTGCTACTTTCCTAGTGCGTTCAAGTCTCGTGGCTGCATTTCTTCCCCTTTTATACTCAGATCCCATAGTTGGCTATTTCAGTTGTATTCCCAACAACACCCCTTCTTTACCAATTCCTTTGTGACCTTGATCTTTAACCTTTATTTGTGTGGATTAACTCAGCCTCTTTTTTTTTTTTAAGGAAATTCTACAACAGTCTTTATTCAGGTTATAATTAAAGTTAGAGTCAGTGGGAATTTGGAAACACCAAGAGGAAAATTCTGATTTTGTCATCAGAATATTCTAAATATTAATTTTCCCTTCCTATGTTACTGTTATAATTCTCAACAGGAAATGAATCAAATTTTTTCCTAAGCCTTATGGATGGTCACAAGAAAATGGAAATACTTGTATTTTTCAAAGTGATCAGAGTCTTGGAGATCCAAGTCAGTGATAAGAGACACAGAGATATAGCCAAGTGTTGGTGCTGTCCTCTAAGGGAAGCAGGATCCTGCCTCCAAGTGTCCTTTTCAAGTACTAAGACCCATTTAAACCTCAGACTGCAACAGGTGATGAAAACATCTCTGGCAAAAGAGCCCCTGAGGGTAGATGAGAGAGACCCAGTATGCACGTACCCTCAGGAGAGGGGCAAAGGGAGTTTCCCATGGAGGAGTGAAAGTAAACCTGACAGTACACATTAATTAGGCTGCAAAAAATTTGTGCCTGCTTTTATAAATGAAGAAAACCTTATGAAACCAGAGGTAAAAGATCAAAGAAGAAACCAGATTTATTATTTTTTTATTCTGAGGTGTTAGGGAAGAGAGGAGGGGCAGGATCCTGATTCCACATTATCAGTCAATGTCCTTCCATAACCCAGCCTCTTTTATCTACTGCTGAATACTGTTGGAGTTATAGAATAATTATGTTAATTGCTGGCATTATACATTTTTGATTTCTGAATTCAAGCCACACTCCCATCATGTCAGTCATCTGACATTATTCATGTTCTTCTCAACAGTTATCAAATACTAAGCTTAAGAAATATTTATGGAATTTGGTAGTCTGGTAGAGGCCCTATTGGAGATTTGGAGATTTGGCTCCCTGACACATAGTCATATAAAAGTCACAGTTTAGGGGAGCCTGGGTGGCTCAGTCAGTTAAGCGTCTGACTTTGGCTCAGGTCATGATCTCACGGTTCATGGGTTTAAGCCCTGCATCTGTCTCTGTGCTGACAGCCCAGAGCCTGGAGCGTGCTTCAGGTTCTGTGTCTCCCTCTCTCTCTGCCCCTCCCCTGCTTGTGCTCTGTCTTTGTCTCTCAAAAATAAGTGTTAAAAAAATTAAGAAAAAAAGTTACTGTTTACTCACATAAATGCTGAAGGTCCGTTTTTAGCAAAACGTGCTGCAAAATATCAGGATGAAAGATGAGGTGAGAAAATGGATCTATAGCTTATTTTATTGGGATACTCTGTAAGATACTAGGACATTACACTGTATATTCACCTTACAGTCTTTTTAAAAGTTACTTTTATCATTTGCACATTTTAATTGGGGGTGAAAAGTTGATATTTTTGGACTATACTGTGACCAGTGTTTATCATCTGAGTTGCTAATTAGGGAGTGTTTTATTTTTGTTTTTTGTTTTGCTTTAGGAAAGCACACCAACACTTGGTAAGTTTAACATCTTTTGTGAAAATTTAGTGGCTCGATAGCTGCTCTGTACAGCAGTGAACTGTGGAGGCTACCTGATTCATTGGCTAATAGAAAAAAAATTGCATATAACATATATACAGAAGAGTGTACAAGTCATAAGTGCACAGTTAGATGGATTATCCCCAAGTGAAAATACCTATATAATTATTCAGGACATGATAAATAGAATATAGAAGTTCCTTTCATGTCTCTTCATAGTTACTCTTTTGAGGAAGAAGATAAATACTTATGGTCAGTCTACCATCTTGAACTGAAAGCCTGGTTTAAAGTTTTTTCCCTCTCCGTTGTGAGATTTTATTGAGTTAAACTTATGCATACTATGGGATGCAGAGATCTTATAAGTATGGTTTAGTTATTTTTGATACATGTGTGTATATCTGTGTAACCATACCCCAATCAAGACAGAGAACATTTCCATCCCCCATAGTGTTTCATTGGACATTCTTTTATTCAATCTCCCTCCCACTCATAGGCCATCACAGTTGTGATTTCCAGTATCATAAATGAGTTCTGCTTGTTCTCACACTTCATATAAATGGAAACCTACAGAATGTAGTTGTATTTGGTTTCTTTCTCTTAGCCTAATGCATTTGAACATCATCCTTTTGTTGCCTGTATCAGTAAATGAGTCCCTTTTTATTGCTCAGTAGTATTCATTGCATGAATATAATCAAATACTGTTTGTTCTTCTATTGATGGACTTTTGGGTAGACTCCAGTTTTTGGCTATTATGAATAATGCTGCTATAAATACTTGTACCAGAGTTCATAAGAGTTTCAGTTGCTTCGCATCTTGTCAGCATTTGGTGTTGTCAGTCTCTTCACTAGTGGATGTAAAATGGTATCTTCTTATCATTTTAGTTTGTGCTTCCCTGATGTTTAGTTTAGCCCCTTTTCATGTGTGTATTAGATATCACTGTGTCTTCCTTTATGAAGTGTCTGTGAAGTCTTCTACTCATTTTTTTATTGGCTCATTTTTCTTCTTATAATTGAGTTGTAAGAGTTTTAATATATTCTGGCTGTGAGTCCATTGTCAGATATATGTATTGGGAATATTTCTCCCAGTATGTGGCTTGCCTTTTGATTAACTGATGTTTTAAATTTTCATGAAATCCATTTTATCAAAAAAAATTTTTTTAATGCTGAATGCTTTTTGTGTCCTCTCTAAGAAATCTTTGCCTGTCAATCCAAGGTTACAAACATATTCTCATATATTATTGTCTCAGAGCTTTATAGTTCTGGTTTGCACATCTTAAATTTTGTGTGGGAAGTGAGATAAAGGTTTATATTTTTTCATAGTTGTGGTATAATAGTAAATATATTTGTTTTTGCTCTTGGGTCCTGGCACAAATCTTCTAAAACCCTTGGAATTTCCTGAGTTATCAATTGGAGTATCTTTTGTCATTTATGAGGAATCCCTTTTTGAGCACACCTGAGTTCATGCTAGTAAGGTGACTTACAGTGGGGACCCTGGATAGACTCATGATGGGGCTGGTCTCCAGAAAGACCCAAGTGTTTAGAGGGTTGGGACTTTATCAGCCCCATCCACTGACCTCTGGGAAGGGGAAAGGGAAGGAAGGGGAAGTATGGTGTGGTTTAGATTAAGTAAGCTATGAAAACTTTCAATGAGCTTCTGCGTTGGTGAATGTATTTACATCCTCGTGGGTTCTGCATACCTAGTTCTGTGGGGACAGAAGCTCGTATGCTGAGGGCCTTTTTGGACCTTGCTCTTTGTATCTCTTCATCGGGCTGTTTATCTATATTCTTTCTGAAACCCTTTATAATAAACTAGTAAACATAAGTAAATGTTTCTCTGAGTTCTGTGAGCCACTCTTATAAATTAATCACACCTGAAGGGAAGGGGTTATGAAAACCTCTGATTTATAGCCCATCAGTCCAGAAGCACAGGTAACAACCTAGACCTGTGATTGGTGTCTGAAGTGGGAGTAGTCTGGTAGGATTGAGTCCTTAACCTGTGAGATCTGATGCTGTGACACTGTCTACACCAGGTACAGTACCTGGTGTAGATAGGGTCAGAATCAAATTAATTGCTTGGTAAAGTTAGAAAACACATAATCGATTATCTAGTTGTTCTAGCACCATTTGTTTAAAAGATTTCCCTTTCCCTATTGAAGTGACTTGATACAACAGTAAATGAAAATCAATTGAGTGTATGTGTATGGGTTTATCTCTAGGCACTCTGTTTCATGTTCCATCTGTCTAGTTTAATCCTTACAGTAAAAGAATACTATCTTGTTAATTGTGGCTGTGTAGAAAGCTTAAAGTCACAAAGTATGAGTCTTCCAGCTTTGTTTTTTTCCAAGATTGCTTTGCTTACTGTATGTTCTTTTCCATTTGTTTATAAATTTTAGAATCACCTTGTCAATTTGTACAGAAAAGCATGTTAGTATTTTATTAGGATGGTGTTGAATGTACAGATCATTTTTTTGTGTGAATCAAGATCCTGACAATATTGAGTCTTCTAATCCATGAGCATGGTATATTCCTACATTTGTTTAGATTTTCTTTAATTTCTTGGAGTGATATATAGTTTTTAGTGTATGGGTCTTGTACTTCTTAGATTTATTCCAAATATTTTATGTTCTTAGATGACATTGGAATTGGAATTGTCTTTTGTATTTAATTTCAAATTGTTTGCTATTAGGGCATAAAATATACACTATTTAGCTTTGTATATTAACCAACCTTGTGTTCTGTAATTTTACTGTATTTCTATTTTTAAGTAGGCATTATGTAGATTTCTTGGTATTTTATATGCACATGATTATGTTGTCTGTAAGTAAAACAGCTTCAGTGCTTCCTTTCCAATCTAGTTCTTTCATCTTATTTTCTCATTTTCTTATTGCACTGCCTAGGACCACAAGTATAATATTAAACAGAAAAGATGAGAGCAGACATCCTTGTCTTCATCTGGATTTGCAGGATAGGGTAACAATAAGTATTTCATCTTTAAGAATGATAGTGGTAGATTTTCACTGATGCCCTGTGTCCTTCCCATTTCTTTGTTTGCTAAGAGGTTTTATTGTGAAAGGGCATTGAATTTTTTCAAATGTTTTTTCCTCCCCATTTATGGAAATGATCATGTGTTTTTTATTTTATTAATGTAGTGATTTACATTGATTTTCTGTGTTAGACCAGCCTTGCATTCCTGGGATAAATTCTTGGGATATATTTTAATTATAATAAGTAATATTGGGGGTGCCTGGGTGGCTCAGTCGGTTGAGCATCCGACTTTTGATCTCAGCTCAGGTCTTGATCTCAGGGTCATGAGTTCAAGCCCTGCATTTGGCTCGTGCTGGGTGTGAAGCCTACTTAAAAAAAAAAAAGTAATATTATAATTACTTCTAATATATTGCAGGATTAAATTTGTTAACATTTTATTAAGGAGTTTTAGATCAGTATTTGCGACGAATATTATTTCCTAATTTGTTTTTCCTGTAATGTCTTTTTCTGGTATTGTATGGGAGCTGTCTTGGCTTTGTAATAGGAGTTTGGAAGTACTTTCCTTTTCTTCTATTTTGTGAAAGTGTTGGTGTAAAATTATTAGTTTTGGTGTAATATTTGTATTTTATGGGATTTATCAAGGAAATATGGGGCTGGGATGTTTTGTTTTGTTTTTCCTACTTGGTTGGGAGAAAGTTTCTGAGGATTAATTCTGTTCACACCTTTTAAGTTCATCTTCTTTCAGTTTTGTTGTGTTTCATAAGAGTTTATTATTTCACCTGAGTTATAGAATATATATATATATATATATATATATATATATATATATATGGTTGTTCATAATATTGCTTACTACCTTTTAAAATTGAATATGAGATGTGGTGTTTGCTCTTTATTCCTAATATTGGTTATTTGTTTTTTCTCTCTTTTATTCTTGATTTTTTTTGCTTGGGTTTATCAATTTTGTTAATTTTTTCCAAGAATCAAATTTTGGCCTTTTAAATGTTCTCTATTTTATGTTTATTTCCTATTTTGTTGTTTTCCGCTGTTATTATACTCTTCCTTTTTTAAATTACGGGCTTAATTTGTTTTTTTTTTTTCAACCTTCTTAAGTTAGAAAGTTAGATAATTGATTTTAAACATTTCTCGTTTTCTATTTTATTTCATTTTTAAAAATTTTTAACATTTATTTATTCTTAAGAGAGAGAGAGAGACAGAGCATGAGTGGGAGAGGGTCAGAGAGAAGGACACAGAATCTGAAGCAGCCTCCAGGCTCTGAGCTGTCAGCACAGAGCCTGACGTGGGCTTCGAACTCATGAGCCGTGAGATCATGACTTGAACCAAAGTCAGATACTTAACTGACTGAGCCACCCAGGAGCCCCTCTCGTTTTTTAGTATAAGTAGTTATGACTATAAATTTATCTTAAAAAAATATTTTTTTAATATGTTATTTATTTTTGAGAAGCAGGGGAGGGGCAGAGAGAGAGGGACAGAGGATCTGAAGTGGGCTCTGTGTAGAGGGCAACAAGCCTGATGTGGGGCTTGAACTCATGAACTGAGAGATCATGACCTAAGCTGAAGTCGGATACTCAACTGACTGAGCCACCCAGGTGCTCTGGCTGTAAATTTATCTTTAGTCATTGCTTAGAATTCTGCAAATTCTCCAGTGTTGTGATTTCATTGTCATTCAGTTTAAAGTAAATAATTTTTAATTTCCTTTTAAAATTTTTGTATGTGTTTAATTTTCCTAACATTTGGGGATCTTTTAAATAACTTAATGGTATTTATTTCTAGTGTAATTTTGTTTGGGTTAGAGAATTTACTCTGTAAAATTTCAATCTTTTAAAATTTTTGAGACTTTATGGACTAACATATGGTCCATCTTTCTGATTGTTCCATATGCTTTTAGAAAGAAATTGTATTTTTCAGCTGTTGTGATAATATTCTGTAAATAGCATTGAGGTAAGTTGATAGTATTGTCAACTCTTTAATATCTTTATTGACTTCTTATCTAGTAACTTTGTCACCTACTGAGAGAGGATTACTTACTGTAATTAATGATATGGTTGGTTTTAAGTATACAGTTTTAACTTTTTTCTCAGTTTTCATCTATTTTTTCTTCCTTTTTTTTTTTCTATTTTCTTTTGGGTAAATGAAATACTCAAAAAATTCTATTTGAATTCTTCTCTTGACTTTTTATGCATACGTCTTCATATATTATTATTTTGTGGCTACTTTAGGGATTATAATAAGCTTTCTTAACTTTTCACATTCTTCTTAAGGTTTACATTGTACTACTTCATATAAAATTTTTTGAAGGTATTTTGTTAATTTTAATTTTAATTTTGATTCCAGTGTGGTTAACATACATTATATTAACTTCAGATATAAAATATGATTCAATAACTCTCTACTCATTGCTCATCAGGATAGTGTACTCTTAATCTCCTTCACCCATTTCACCCATCCTCCCACCCACCTCTCCTCTGGTAACCCTCACCTTTCTCTCTCTATAGTTAAGAGTCTGTTTCTTGGTTTTTCTCTGTTTCCCCTTTGTTCATTTGTTTTGTTTCTTAAATTCCACATGAGTGAAATCCTAGTATTTGTCTGTCTCTGACTTATTTTGCTTAGCATTTTACTCTCTAGTTCCATCCATGTTATTGCAAATGACAAAATTTCATTCTTTTTTATGATTAATATTCCATTGTGTATATATATATATACACATGTACACATACATATATATATATATACACATGTATATATATATGTATATATATATATATACACCACATTTCTTTATCCATTCATCTATTGATGGACATTTGACTGCTTCCACAATTTGGCTATTGTAAAGAATGCTGCAATAAAAATAGGAGTGCATGTATCCTTTTGAAATTAGTGTTTTCATATTCTTTTTTTTTAATTTTTTAATTTTTATTTTTGAGAGAGAGAGAGAGAGAGAGCACATGTGGGGGAAGGGCAGAGAGAGGAGGACAGAGGATCTGACGCAGGCTCTGAGACCAATGTGGGGCTTGAAGTCACAAACTAGGAGATCATGACCTGAGCCGAACTGAACCACCACTGAACCACCAGTGTTTTCATATTCTTTGGGTAAATATCCAGTAGCACAATTACCTAATCAAATGGTAATTCTATTTTTAATTTTTTGAGGAACCTCCATACTGTTTTCCACAGTAGCTATACCAGTTTGCATTCACATCAATAGTGCATGAGGCTTTTTTATTCTCATACCCTTGCCAGCACTTGTTGTTTTTTGTGTTTTTTATTGTGGACATTCCGACATTTGTGAGGTGATATCTCATTGTGGTTCTGATTTGCATTTCCTTGATGATGAGTGATGTTAATCATCTTTTCATGTGTCTGTTGGCCAAATGCATGTCTCCTTTGGAGAAATGTCTGTGTTTGTGCCTGTTTTTTTACTGGATGATGGTGATGATGATGATGATGATGATGATGATGATGATTGGTGTTGAGTTGTATAATTTCTTTATATATTTTGGATGCTGGCCCTTCATCAGATATGTCATTTGCAAATATCTTCTCCCATTCAGTATGTTGTTTAGTTTTGTTGATTGTTTCCATTGCCATGTAGAGGCTTTCTACATTGATGTAATCTCAATAGTTTGTTTTTGCTTTTGTTTCCCTTGCCTCAGGGGACCTATCTAGAAAAAAAATGGTATGGCCAATGTCAGAGAAATTACTGCCTATGCTTTCTTCTAAGATTTTTATGGTTTCAGGTCTCATGTTTAGTTCCTTAATCTATTTTGAATTTATTTTTGTGTATGGTGTAAGGAAGTGGTCCAGTTTCATTCTTCTGCATGTAGCTGTCCAGTTTTCCCAACACCATTTGAAGAGACTGTCTTTTTCCCATTGCATATTCTTACCTCCTTCGTTGAAGATTGACTATAAAATTGTGGGTTTATTTCTAGGCTTTCTATCCTGTTCTGTTGATCTATGTGACTGTTTTTGTGGCAGAGGCATACTGTTTTGATTACTACAGCTTTGTAGTATAACTTGAAATTTGGAATTGTGATACCTCCAGCTTTGTTTTTCAAGATTGCTTTGGCTATTCGGGTCTTTTGTGATTCCATACAAATTTTAGGATTATTTGTTCTAGTTGTGTGAAAAATGCTGTTGGTATTTTGATAGAGATTACATTAAATCTGTAGATTGCTTTGAGTAGTATGAACATTGTAACAATACTTGTTCTTCCAGTCCGTGAGCATGGAATATCTTTTCATTTATTTGTGTAGTCTTCAATTTCTTTCATCAGTGTTTTGTAGTTTTCAGAGTTCAGAGTTTCAGAGTTTCAGAGTTTTCAATGTTTGTAGTTTTCAGAGTCGGATACTCTCTCTTATCTCCTTGGTTAAGTTTATTCCTAGGTATTTTATTATTTTTGGTGCAGTTGTAAATGGGATTGCTTTCTTAATTTCTGTTTCTCCTGCTTCATTATTAGTGTATGGAAATGCAACAGATTTCTATACATCGATTTTGTATTCTGCAACTTCAATGAATTCATTTATCAATTCTACTAGTTTTTTGGTGGAGTATTTGGGGTTTTCTATATAGAGTATCAGGTCATCTGCCAGTAGTGAAAGTTTTATTTCTTCCTTACCATTCTGGATGTCTTTTAATTTTTTTGTGTGTCTGATTGTTATGGCTAGGACTTTCAGTACTGTGCTGAATGAAAGTTGTGAGAATGGACATTTTTATCTTGTTCCTAAGGTCATTAGGAGAAAAGCTCTCAGTTTTCCCTATTTTAAAAAAATTTTTTTTTTAACATTTATTTATTTTTGAGACAGAGAGAGGCAGAGCATGAACGGGGGAGGGGCAGAGAGAGAGGGAGACAGGCTCCAGGAAGCAGGCTCCAGGCTCTGAGCCATCAGCCCAGAGCCCGACGCGGAGCTCAAACTCATGGACCGCGAGATCGTGACCTGAGCTGAAGTTGGACGCTCAACCGACTGAGCCACCCAGGCGCCCCTCAGTTTTCCCTATTGAGTATGATTTTAGCTATGGGTTTTTCATATATGGCGTTTATACTGTTGAGGTATGTTCCCTCTAAACCTACTTTGTTTTAAGGGTTTGTATCATGATAATTTTTCCTCTTTACTAATTCCTTTTCCTCCCACAAAATCACCCACCCCAAACTAGGAATGTCAATCAAAGAGAAGTCTTCAACCTATTACTTTTCTCTAGCTATAATTAACATAACTAAAGCCATGAAAGTAGAAGAGATGTCTCAGAAAGGATTATAGTAATGGTAATAATAGTGATGATACCTAATATCAGCAAATCTAATACCACACCAACTATACCATATATCATTTTATGTAGCACTAAAAGAGGAGAAAAACAACTAAGATGAGGACGAATCTAATATAAGAATCCTATATACAGCTGGGACCCCAAAGGACTACTCTCTCTTAGGAGAAAGACAAATGAAATAAATTTAGAAATGAAATGCAATTTAGAAATAAATTGCAAGGAAATGTGCATCTATCAATTTGGGCACTGACATAAAGCAGAAAAATACCTCTGTAAGAAGATGAATCACAAGTTGTTACCCATGTAGCTTTCCAACCTGAATTCATACCACCAGTGGTCCCAAAAACCTCTAAAAGAGAAGTCAATTTAAAGTTCTTCAGGTTGAAAATGCCTCAAGTTATTAGAGAAACAATACGAAACCTCTGGGAAAGAATCTGACAAAGCCAGGCATAAAGCAATTCTAAGAAGCCATCACTTATAAGATGCATCCTGATTAGAGAAATGTTAAATTATAGGGGAAAAAAAACTAATTTGTATTTGGAATGATAAAATACGACAGAAAAAGGGCACACTTATAGTTACTTGATATGATTTCTAAGCATTTTATACATACTAAACACATTTAATCTTCACAACAATGTAACTACCATAAGCCCCATTTTATAGATAAGGAAACTATGGCTCACAGAGGTTTTTGCCCAAGGACATATAGCTAATTAGATGTGTCACTGAGATTGGATCCAGGCAGATGTGGATCCGGAGTCCATGCCCTTAGCTACTGAGCTATGGGCATATTTCTGGAGAACATCAATATTTAAGTGGTATACAGAGAAAAAGACTGCAAAGATATAAAGAAAATTATGCAAGCTGAAAGAAAAAAAGACAATAATCACAGGGAAAATTTTTTTAAGTGATGTCAGATTTCTCACTGGAAATAATGAAAGGCAGAAGACAATGGAACAGCACCTTAAAGAGCTGAAGAAAAAAATGCCAATACAGAATTCTCTATGCAGTGAAAGAGGAAGAGAAAATAAAACACATTTGCAATAAATGAAGGTTGAGAATATTTTTCACCAGTAGACCACACAACAAAAAAGAATAAACAAAGTTCTTCAGGATAAAGAAAAGTGACAGATGAAACTCAGATCTAAAGAAATGAAAAGCACAGATATAGCAAATATGGGTAATTATGATAGACTATTTTCTTAGTTTCTTTAAAAGATAACTATTAAATAAACTGATAACACTGTATTGTGAAATTTATAATGGAGATTTATATATATATATACGTATATATAAACATACATGTATATAATGTAAATATACGTGTGTGTGTGTGTGTGTGTGTGTGTGTATAAATTTAAAATATGTTATTTATTTTTGAGAAGCAGGGGAGGTGCAGAGAGAGAGGGACAGAGGATCTGAAGTGGGCTCTGTGTAGACAGCAACAAGCCTGATGTGGGGCTTGAACTCATGAATTGAGAGATCGTGACCTGAGCTGAAGTTGGATACTCAACTGACTGAGCCACCCAGGTGCTCTGGCTGTAAATTTATCCTTAGTCATTGCTTAGGATTCTGCAAATTCTCCAATGTTGTGATTTCATTGTCATTCAGGGAGATAATAGGTGTTAGATGGTTATTTATAATCCTTTAGTAGAACAGTAAATGAAGCAAGTCATAGGACTAACCATAAGTATGGATATATAAACAATACCATGGCAGAGGTATATTCTGCTTGTTAGATAGAATTGGCCATGCAGGGGATTATGGGGGCGTGGGGAAAGGAAAATAGGATGAAGGCTTAAGGAGGAATAAAAGGTATCAAATGAAAGCCCTTTTCATTGTTTTAGAAAGGGGCAGATATACCTTTTCCAAGGCAGAGGATACAGTGAAGAGAGACTGAAGATTTTAGAACATGATAAGATCACTGGAAGAGGAATATTATGAAAGAGGCAAAGGGAATGGGATTAATAGTTTATATAAATGAGTTATTTTTGGAAAGTAAGGCTAGTTCCAAGTTTGGTGAGTAAAATGGAAAAAAGAGTAGATGAGGGAACCCTGTCAAACCTGGCACTAAAAGACAAAAGTTGTATTTCCTTGATCTTATCAGTGGAAGGACAAAGATAGTTTACTTAACAGAGCAGATTTGATCCATAAGTTTCAGTATTCATAAAAATCATCTAGGGAGCTAGTTGAAAATTCAGATTTATAGCTTCCCTGTTCCACTCCCCCACTTGAAGATTTTCCTTCAGTAAGTCCAGGGAAGGGCCAAGGAGTTTGCATTTTTAACAGATGATCCCAGGTGACTTACTAATGCTGGTGGTTCTAAAATTGGGATTAGGCATGCAATAGTCCAGAGGTGTAGTGCTTTTTAACTGCTTTCAGAATTTAAAAGAGAGAGAGAGAGAGAGAGAGAGATGAAAAGAAGAGTGATAGGATTCCTAGGTAGCAGTAAAGGCCCACTGAATGCTAAATACCATGATTTTTTTAGTTTTGCTAAGTTTTTGTAACTTCACCAACTCTCTGAAGACTGAAAGCTGACGTGGGCAAACTTGTTGGATTCTGGATTGACATGGCAGAAAGTCCAAAGGGGAAAATTATCTAGGGCATTAATGAGGGAAACATTGAAGTCAAGGCGTGATTTCCAGGCAGACAAGTAGTAAGAAGGAATCAGGAGGCCGGGTGAAATTGGAGGAAATTAAATAATAAAAAATCACCTGTGATGGGAAGAAGTTATTCAGTAACTGTGAAAAGAACAGGTGTAAAAAGTGACAGATAAATTGATTTTGTTCAGAAAAGGGACATTAGAAAAGTTAAGCTTTTTTTGTTGTTGTTATTGTTCAGATGGAATTGGGAAACGAGGTATTATTGAGGAAAGGCAGGTTTCTTTTAAAGTGAGAAAAATGTCCAAGGATCAAGTTATCTCATGGTGTTACTAGATAAAAATGCAGGATATACCCAATTAATTTGGATATCAGATACACAATGAATACTTTTTTTGGTATTGTTTATGTCCCAAATATTGGTTGGGACATACTCACACTAAAAAGTTATTCATTGTGTATCTGATATTCAAACTTAACTGAGTGAGGGTCCTCTACTTTTATTTGCTAAATCTGGAAACCCTAAGTGGAAGTGATGCTTCATAAAACACAGGGGAAGGTGTGTAAGGGTCAGGTTGGGAGAAGGTAGGCATGGTGGTGGAGTGGAGCTTAGTTGTTTGAGAATCAAAGTATGAAGTGATGTCGAGAGAACATTAGTTAGTGGAGAGTGGCAGGTGTGAGTAACTCAAAGAGGTACACATTAGAGTAGGAGGTGGAGCAAAGAATTATGTTAGGTTGGAGCAACCCTACTGGATTCATTCTTTGTAATTTGATGAAGAAAGATGATTTGTCAACTTCTTTTACCAACATCTGGAGCTTCTTATGAAAGACAACTTTTTTTCCCCCCTGCATACAGAATCAGTAATGTAGAGAGTCTCATGGCTTCAACTTGCCATTGTCTTATGCCAATTTATCTGCATAATTTTACCCCACCTCCTTTCAACCTCATTTGCTAAAAGGAAGTGAAGAGATTGATGATTAAATACGGTATATGTGCATGAATGCTTTTTGGATTGCACTGTGAAAATGCATATCAGTTTATAAAAATAGAAGTTAAACTTTATGATCAATTAGGATAACTAGGCTGATAAACATTAGAATGTCATTTTGAGTACTGGACTTATCAGTATGTCTTCCTTTTTATTCTTCTGAGTTTTGAAACAATTTCCTCTTATTTTCCATTTTGACTTTAAATAATTAAAGGCATAGACATCTAGTACATTTCATTCAGTGAATAACGTTTAAAATTTTTTTGTTACATGTTCACGTTACTGAGTAATATTTTTCTCCTAAGTTGTGCTCAATAAATACAGCATTAGTTTAACTCGAATGAGGAAGTCTTGCTTTAGAATCTTCGAGTTTGATAATGTGAGATATTGGGAAAAATAATTTTACTTATTAGGAAGAGAACTTCAAAGGCTACTCTGGTGTCAGCTCCTGCTGTGGTCACGGTGTAAACCCCAGAGACCAGGGATTTTGGCGGCAGTTTCAGTGCTTTTAGTTCAATCTCCACTATCCCCAAATGTGATGCAGATGCCAGTTTTCTTCTCTAGGGTTCTGATAATGGCATATAATGAGTTGGTTGTTTCCTAGCAACTAAAGAAGCAGTTTCACTTTAGCTGATCCTGCAGTAGGAATGAGACATTTTCCCTTGATAGTTGGCATTAGTGATTTCCCTGACAATGGAATTTCACTTCTGAATAAGGAATGTTCTCAGCCTTTGGTTTCCTAAAGAATTTTGCTTTTGAGTGTAGGCTAAGCTCTGCTTAATCCTGTATAAAATGAAAAAAAAAATTTTTTTTTTGAGCCCTCTAAGCACCTCTCATGGGAAGAGCCAAAGGAGTTTGATACATCATTTTTCAATGGCAAGTGATTATACAAGAAGCTATAATAGGTGTATTTTTCCCAGTGTTTAACTGGGTAATCAACAACCAATTTTTTTTTCTATATTTGATGTTTGAAGCAACAAAGGCTTATTAAGTATTGGCCGATGTGTTCTAGAAAAAGTACTTATGAAATTTTATTACCAGTACCATTTCAATATAAAGTCATTATAACAAAATCATATTTTCTAATCTGTTGCCCACTTGACTTCAAAGAGTATTCTATATAAAAAAATTGTTATCATTATAGTTCATTTTAAAGTAAGCTGTTGAACAGTTCAGTGTTTAAATATTAGTAGCTGTAAGGCATCTATACTTAACTGAATCCCATTTAAATCCTTACTTGGCAGTGGTACTAGATCCAGAGATCTTCTGACTTTTTTTTTTTTTAAGTTTTTATTCATCTTTGAGAGACAGAGCACAAGTGGGGGAGGGGCAGAGAGAGAAGGAGACACAGAATCCGAAGCAGACTCCAGGCTCTGAGCTGTCAGCACAGAGCCCCATATGGGGCTTGAACCCAAGAACTGTGAGATCATGACCTGAGC
Source organism: Panthera onca (assembly GCF_046562875.1). Classification (NCBI taxonomy): domain Eukaryota; kingdom Metazoa; phylum Chordata; class Mammalia; order Carnivora; family Felidae; genus Panthera; species Panthera onca. The sequence goes on from NC_138344.1 coordinate 81,212,134, forward strand.
CGAAGTCGGATGCTCAACCGACTGAGCCACCCAGGTTCCCCAAGATCTTCTGACTCTTAAGATAAATGGAAGCATGAGAAAATTACTTCAAATGACTTTCTTTTAGTCATTCATAGTTTAAACAATTTCTAAAGAAATTATCCATTTTTCTTCCTGTGACATTACATAACTAATATAAAGTAGCTTTCTTATCCAGAATTATATAATATTATATATTAAGTTTCAGAGGTTCCCAGACACTTAGGCAAAGAGATAAAATATTAAATGATGTTCTTAAGATAATTAAATTAACCATATCTAAATATACCAAAGAAATTTATTGCCTTGCATGGAAAGTTCATAGACTATGAACTATATAGATTAAGTTAATGAATGTCTTCATTGTCAGTTTGGGGCATCTGACCTTCTTATTCATTCCTCTCTATGATTTTTGTATCATCAGATACTTAGCAGGTCTCATATTTAAAATACCTAAAAAAATAAAAATACTGTACTAGGCCTCCATGAAGCATTAAGAAATAAAGACCACTAATTAGTTCAGTTGGACAGGACAGTAGTTTTCTAGGCATCTCAGACTTAAATTTTTTTTCTTAAAACCCTTTTAAACTTGAAGTAAAAATTCTATATAAGTCAGTTATTACTCTTACATTTCTTTGAAACCTTCATCTGAGGCTGAAGAGTCAAGTATGTTAAAAAAATTTTTTTTTAACATTTATCCATTTTTGAGAGAGATAGACAGACCATGAGTGGGGGAGGGGCAGAGAAAGATGGAGACACAGAATCTGAAGCAGGCTCCAGGATCTGAGCTATCAGCACAGAGCCCAACATGGGGCTTGAACCCATGGACCACGAGATTATGACCTCAGCTACAGTTGTATGCTTAACCAGCTGAGTCACCCAGGCACCCCAAGAGTCTAGTACGTTAAGCCTCTCTTCCTTTACCCTTTAAACTGTAGATTGAAGTGAAGAAGGAAATAGAAATATAACTAAAGCCCAATTCTTTGAAATATTTTTCTGAGGCCATATTATCTAGTAAATAGTTCAGTTTGATTAATCTAGCAGGAGTTTTGTTTGATCACCATTCATTCATTCATTCATTCATTCATTTAACAATGTATTGAGCTGGCATTAGATAATTATTGCTATACTTTGCAGATGTCATTGGACTTTTTGTCATCTTCAGCAGCAGACATTTAACAGTTACTTACGTTTGGAGCATTGGTTAGATGCTGAAGACATAAGGATGTATAAGACATAGTTCAAAATTGTAGAATAAAGCTTTTAGTTACAGACCTACTGTTGACTTGTAGTCACATGCAAGATGTTTAGATATGTTAGAAATTTTGATGATTCTTAGATACTGTTTTAAAGCGTTTTATTTCAGGCAAAGTTGGAACTTCGAGATTAAGGCTCAGTATTATAAAGTGTTGACCATTCAAGTTGGTGGTATTGTTAGAGGATCCAAAACTCAAATTCATTTAGGTTCCATGCCATCAAAGGAATCATGTGGTCAGCATTGAAAGAGAACAAGTTCTGAGGAATAGAAACAGCTTATGAATATTAATTGCTGGTTATTTCCTCTTATTAAAATGCTCTTCTCTTTCCAGTAATCAAAGATGACTTACATAAATACCTCTAAATCACTCTTATGAGTGAGTACTTAGACATACAGCTTTTGATATTGCAGTGTTCTTTTTTTACATCTTGCTGTTGTACATATCTAAGACAGAAAGCTATTATAGTTTTTTTAGACTGCCACCAATTGTCCCCAGTCCCCGACCCCATGTCATTTGTGGCACAGTTCTCAGGAGGTAGTGTGGATCTGGTCAGTGTCATTACTAATTTAGTCTTCTGTTCTGGTCCCTGTTACTATAGGTACAGAGATAGTTTTCACCTGATAAAACTACTTAGTGACCTGAAGATTTCGTTTAAATCGGTAATTTTACCAAGAAAATGGTAGAAATAAAACAAAGCAATGAAAGTGTTAAAAAATAAAAAGAGTTGTTGTTCTCCATTGTTAATGACTGATATTCTTGGGGCGCCTGGGTGGCTCAGTCTGTTGAGCATCTGACTTCAGCTCAGGTCATGGTCTCGCAGTTCATGAGTTCGAGCCCCACGTCAGGCTCTGTGCTGACAGCTCAGAGCCTGGAGCCTGCTTGGGATTCTGTGTCTCCCTCTCTCTCAGCCCCTCCCCCGCTCGCACTCTGTCTTTCTGTCTCTCTGAAAAATAAATAAACATTAAAAAAAAAAATAACTGATATTCTTCTCTCTTACTCTGTGTAGTTTTGGATTGGAGCAATTTGTGAGGCTGGGAGGGCCCTGACTCTTGGAGCTTTTTTTAACCTGACACCCAGGGAAAGCCTCCTGCCTTTTATTATATATAGCTGAGTCAGACTATCTTTTGCTTTACATCAGTGATTGGTCTCCTTCGATCAGCCCTTGTCCTGGTGTCTTTGGAAGATGAAGGTACTTTACTGTTCTTGGCCATGAATTCCTTGAATTTTTTCCTTAGGTTTTTGGGCTTTCTGTTACATCTTGCTCTTTCCTGAATGGTGCAAGAACTAGTATGTCACTTCCTCTTTTCCCATTTGGTATATCATTAACTATTTCTTCACACTAGCCCTCACTTTGGCAAAGTTAGGCTTCTTTACCTATCTAGTTACATCTCCTTCTTACCCAAAACTTTTCAATGTAGTATTGGGTTTCTCATCTCTGATCTTTTCCTTTCTCCCCTGCTCAAAGCCTTGGTTTACTTTGGATGGATCTTTTTATAGAATGAAAAACAAGTTCTCAGCTCATTTGTAGGCTAACCCTCCCTCTAAGAATGAAGCCATGGGCTCAGATTACCAGTTTTATTTACCTGGCACTGGCTCAAGTGCTTCCTAAGGAAAGAGGTGGAACTTCGCCCTGATTTTCTCCCTTCGTATTAATTTTCATTCTCAGCATTGAAAGTAGTAGAGATTCAGGAGTCTTACTTTCTTACTTTCAGCACATAAAGTGGGGGGAGGGGCACAACTTGACTTCGATTTTAAATGGAGTATAACAACAGATTTCATTTATGATTGTTCTGGATCTAAATAAAGAAGTAAGGGCAATTAGAAACCTAGAGTATCGGGTTTAGTTCTAGGCCTGAATCTGAAAAGAGAGCAGAAAAGGAAGCAGCAAGAAAGAGAAAGGATAAACAGGTACCAGGAAATTGAAGTCATTATAGTGATTTAAACTAGGCCAATGCTTTATTGATAAAGCAAAAGTACTTGAGTGTTCTTTTGTGTGTGACAACACAGAGAAACTTTTCCCATTTCCTTCTTTGTGTATCTACCAGAGAGAAGTATCTACCAGAGGGAAGTAATGGAGGTCTGGGGATAGTCCTTTCATGTAAGAGTGGGCTCTAACTGTAGCTCTGACACAAGTGGGAAACATGCAGAATGCTGACTTGTTTATAAGAGAACTGATAAAATGGAGTGCCTCATTTAATTCAAGTCAGCAGTCAAAATTAGTGCAAAAGGAAGCACTAATAGAGAAATGTGCCAAGCAAGTGAAATGTATTGATCAAGGAGGAACAGAATGATGTCAGATAGAATTCATTAGCAAAAACTAGTAAAGTAGAATAATATGCCTTAGAAAATGAATAAATTAAAAGGTCACTTGACAAACCCTATCCCATTTCTACCTTGAACACTTCAGAACTCCTAACTTTTTCACTGTTTTGTCTAATTGATACGGACTTTAAAGAATAACCTACAATGATTTGAAGAGTCTAGGATAAGGGTAATTCTAAAGGGAGGGCCTTGTTTTCCATAGTCATAATTAAAGGGCCTTAATAAAGGTCACATAAGGTTGCTTACTGGACCTTTAGGAGAGATTCTTAGAGCTCTTGGCCCCTGACAGTTGGACAAGGGTTACCCTATCTCCTCAGAGGCAGATGGGGAATCATGGGTTAGAGTTAGATGTTAGAAGCCTGCCAGAACTGTTCAAGTTCCAGGAAGGTTTGAACGGATCCCAAGCAGGTTATGAGGGAAAATTATGGAACCCATTGAGGATTTCATAGGATTGTGACCCCTCCTTGTTATTTAGGCAGATACTATATTTACTTGATTTTATGATACATATATTTCAAATTTTAATATCTCTGAAATTGGACTATGTTTTATAATCAGTAATATCTTGGTATCCTATCAGTTTAATTATTAATTTTTTCTCTTTGGTGGTATATAAAATAATGGTGTATTTTATAATCTGTGGTATTTTCTATTTGATGAGATGCAGTAATTATTTTTGTTATGATTGCTTTAGTGCTGATTGAATTGTATTCTTTCCTTTTCTGCAATCACTGCAAAGTGATTTCATGTCATTCATTTTGGTCAGGTTTCTTTTATTTTATTATTTTTTTTTTTTCAACATTTTTTATTTATTTTTGGGACAGAGAGAGACAGAGCATGAACGGGGGAGGGGCAGAGAGAGAGGGAGACACAGAATCGGAAACAGGCTCCAGGCTCCGAGCCATCAGCCCAGAGCCTGACGCGGGGCTCGAACTCACGGACCGCGAGATCGTGACCTGGCTGAAGTCGGACGCTTAACCGACTGCGCCACCCAGGCGCCCCAAGGTTTCTTTTATTGTCCTAAGACAGTTTTAAGCTTCTGGTGAGAGTTTTGGCAATCTTGTTCACTGTCTTTGATTCCTCTTTCACTAACTTAATTCTCCCTCTCATTACTTGCTCAGAGACTGCCAGATTATTCTTCCTAACATGTAACTCTCAGGATGTCCACAATTTCAAAGACTATCAGTGTCTATTTACTTATTTATTTATTTAAAAAAAAATTTTTTTTAACGTTTATTTATTTTTGAGACAGAGAGAGACAGAGCATGAACAGGGGAGGGTCAGAGAGAGGGAGACACAGAATCTGAAACAGGCTTCAGGCTCTGAGCTGTCAGCACAGAACCCGACGCGGGGCTCGAACTCACAGACTGCGAGATCATGACCTGAGCCGAAGTCGGACGCTTAACCGACTGACCCACCCAGGCGCCCCTCTATTTACTTATTAAAGCCACTTAACTTCTAACTTAATTCATTCTTTCAATGGTTAGATTTTAAATTGTGATTAAGAAAGGCATGAGACCTGTTATCATAGATTCTTTTTGTTCCTGTAAACCTTCACTTACTGATTTTTTTTAATTTGCTGATGCTGTATGATCATAGTTTGAAAATAATGCTGTACTAATTTACATTCATAGATGGTTGTGTGTGATACTTGTTGTACATAATATCAGTTAATTTTATGTTGACAAAAAGAACTTGTGATGAATTAAAACATTTTTAAAACTTTTTTGTGTTTATGCCAAGCCTATAAAATATTTACAGACACAAATATGTTAGGCTGGATTAGTTTATCTTGATAGTCTTTTTTTTTTTTTCAAAAAATTTTTAATGTTTATTCTTGAGAGAGACAGAGAGAGAGAGAGAGAGAGAGAGAGAGCATGAGTGGGGGAGGGGCAGAAAGAGGGAGACACAGAAACTGTAGCAGGCTCCAGGCTGTCTGAGCTGTCACCCCAGAGCCCAACATGGGACTCACAAACTCACAAATGGTGAGATCATGACTTGAGCAGAAGTCGGACACTTAACTGACTGAGCCACCCAGGAGCCCCGTCTTGATAGAGTCTTAAGTCGGGTGTATTAATTACTTGAATGTAGAAAACATATAATTAATGTTATTATCCTTAGATAATTCCATACTTTTAAAAAAAGCTACCTATTATTGGGTGTTTACTATGTATAAGCACTATTGACCAGTATTATCTCATTTAATCCATACAATTCTGGTATAATAAGCACTATTGTTACTTTGCACATGAAGAAACTGAGGCATAAAGAAATCAAATAACTTGGGTAGGGTCCCACAAGTAATTTCTCTGATTCCATAGGCTGAAGTTTTAAACTGTACAATTGAAGTTTTAAAAGGTTCAAGTTTTCATTTTAATATTATCTTTAATATTATTGAAATGTTAATTGATATTAATATATTAAGAGTTTTCCTTTTGCTGTTGGCTGCAGATTTTTTATTTACTTTGAACACTATAGGGCATATCTGAGAGAATGTCTTTGTAAATCTCTTAACTCCAACACTCATTATTTAAATGCCACTTTTTCGTTCTACCTCATTGCATTTTTGTAAATTTAGGTAATATGTTCTTCTGCTGCAGTTTTATGTGTGTGGGGGGGTGAGTTATAAAGTCTTTTTAGTAGTGTTTGGCAGTGAAAAGTTTGACAAATGCTTTTATGTTATGATGTCATTAACTGCAATAATAACAATTTATTTATAAACTATAGTATTTATAAAATGCTTTTTTTAATTAAAAAATTGAATTAAAATTGTTTTACAGGTATTCATTATTTGGACTTGATTGTATGTCACTGAGGTCTAATGGCATTTCCTAAGGAGTTATCTAGAACAAGGTATAACTCAGTAAAGGGAAATGACTTTCTCTGTCAGTGACATAGCATGTATCTATTATATCCAAATTAAAGTCACCAATACTTTTCTCAATGTTTTATTGTTGAGACTTCTTCACTGCTTAGAGGAATTTATGGAAACACATGGCCATTAGTAGTTCAGTAGACTAATTATTATGCTGGTAATTTCAGTTAGACATTTTCAGCTATTGAAAACTCAGGCATTAAGTTCTTTTCAAATCATATTTTCCTCTTGCAAACAAATTCATTTAGAGAGAAAAGATACTGCAGAGAGTTTAGACCAAGTATGAAGCTAGAGGGGATAGTTCCCACAAGACTGCCCTCACTTCTGATACCAGTTACAAATTTAGGGGTTCCCAAGACCACCCTTAGATTCACTAATTTGCTAGAAGGATTCACAGAACTCACTGAAAGTTCTACACTCATAGGTATGGTTATTACAGGGAAAGGAAACATTAAAATTAGTCAAGGGAAGAAGCACAGTGGGCAGCATCTGGGTAATTACCAAATGCAGAGTGTCAGTTGTCTTCTTTCTGTGGTGGGAGGACACATTACTCTCCTGGCATTGGTGTGTGATGCTGTGCATGGAGTATTGCTAGCTAAGGAGGCTCACTTTGAGCCTTGGTATTCAGAATTTTTCTTGGGACTCAGTGACATGGTTACGTGGCTGATGTGGCTGATCTCAGTCTCTAGTCGCTCTGAGCAGGACCCAAGACCCCACCCTAAATCACATTATTAATATCCAGCTAGCCCAAGGCCCCAGGCAAACAAAGACCTTAGAGATTACTTCCCAGAAGCTGAAGTCAGAGACTAGTTTTTTGGGGTACCTTTTTAGGCAAGGTTAAATTCCCATACAGATATAATATGAATAACACTGGTTTCCAGAATGAATCTACACCTGAAGCTAAATTTGAATATTAATCTAGCATTTTGGAAATAGTACTGAGAATTTCTAAGTATTGTAACTCAGAATGGGAATTACTGGAAAGTATCATTGGTCTTGGCAGAGGAGTTTTCTAGCCAGAGAGATTGCTGGGACTAGTTGTTCTGGATACTTAAGGCTTCCTAATTCTCTTACACCCTGTATTCCTGTCACTCTTGTTAATTACCCAAATATATGCCTCTCTGGTCATTAAAAGAAAAATTCTCTTTTTTATGCTATTGATGACTTTCTTTCTCCTAAACCTAAACTTTCCTTCCTCTTCTTCCCAAATTTTTTGTTTTGTGTTTTTTGAGCTCCAATTTGTATTAAATGAATTCTCCTTAACAACCTTTACTGAAAACTCCTCTCTTGCTTTAAGTGAAAACTACTGTTCTTTGTAGACACTGCTTTTCATGAAGTCTTTTTAAGTGGATGCAGCTCATTCTTTTACTTACCCACAGGCTTGGGATGAGGTTTGGCATGTTCCTTGTTTCTGAGGGAAGCTTCTGCTCTAACACTCCTCCACAATTATATTCTTTTTGATAATCTTGGTTATTAAAAGTATTATCACCTTCTTCTCTTCTTTGGCCACTGTTTTTTACTTCTTAAAGACCTTGACACTTTTGAGCTTGAGTGGCTCAGTTGGTTAAGCGTCCGACTTGATTTCAGCTCAGGTTATGATCTCACAGTTTGCAAGGCTGAGCCCCACATCACCTCTGACAGCACAGAGCCTGCTTGGGATTCTCTCTCTCTGCCTCTCCCCGACTCGTGAATGTGTTCATTCTCTCTTTTTCTCAAAATAAATTTAAAAACTTGAAAAAAAAAAAAGACATTGACACTTCCTTTTTACTCCAGTTCTAGTCACCATCTTGGATCGGACTTCAGAGTGTGTGTAGACAATCCACTTAATATCCTAGCCTTTCAGTTTCTTCATTTTCTTAGTGTGGGTGCCACCAGTCTTTGTTGTACTTCAGCCATCTGTTCTCATTGTATACCTTCAGTCTTGTCCCCTGGTAGTATTTATTGTCCTCATTTTACCATAACTTGTTATCCTTTCTTCTCTCTTATAATGGCTACTACACCTCAGGTTCCTTGGCTGTACCACTCTGCCTGTCTTTTCTTTCCTAATATTGATATACATGACCCATTATTTCACTGCTTTGGTGATAACTTCAACTCCTTTGTACCCCTGCCTTTTACTTGTACCACCTACCTCAATTCCAGTCTAGAGTGATTCAGCATTCTCCTTTCCCTCTTCTTCCTCTCAGGCTGCTGGGTGCTGCTCAAGAAGTCCTTATAAATCGTACTCTGAATTAATGACTTCTGATACTGAATTCTCTGTTGTACAGTAATCCCTAGGAAGTTTTTTCTTTTATTCTTTTTTTCTTTGCCTTGCCTAGAAACCTGTTATCCTCATGGAAACTATCTAAAAATCTGCTTTGTTTTTCTGAAGACCTCTGTCCTTCCTTATACCTCCCCCTTCACTTTTATTGGATGATGTGATTTTCTGCTTCACAAAGAAAATTAAATTGTGTGTTACAAACTTTTTCAAGTCCCATCCCACCCTCTTACAAACTTATCTGTATCTAAACTCATTCTTGCCTTCTTTCATTTTGTGTCGTTGGCTTCTTTCACTTTATTAACTCTTTCACATCAGTATTTAAACATGCGTGTGGTAGATAGTATTGGCTGGCTATGAAAAGTCATTTTTATCCTCCTCTTCCTTACTGCCTTGAAATAGAGTCTAGAAAGTCAGATAGTTTCTCAGCTTCTCTTATAGGTAAGAGTAGCCAGCCATGTGACTTAATTCTAACCAATGAGATTTGAGGGATAGTCTAATTGGGGCATGGGACTCTGGGTAAGGTATTTTACTTTCTCTCTCTCTCTCTTTTTTTTCATTCAGAATTACCATTGGTATTCTACTTTCTAACAAGGCCAAGGTTTGTAATTCCCCTTTCTTTTTGTTGGAAATATGTTATATGGACATGATGCCTGGTAGTGGTAGCCATTTTGTGGCAGAGCCTGATCTTATGACATCACTGAGATTCAGACAAAACCCTAGAGGTATCTACTTTCAGACATTTTGTTAAGTAAACAATAAACGTCCATTGGTTTAGGCATTGTTATTATATTTTCTGTTACTTGCAGCTGAAAGCATCTTAACTTACAATGCATAAGTTTCTTCCTAAAAAAACCCCTAAAAAACTCTATTTTGACTCCATTAGTCACTATAGTCTAATTTTCCTTCTCCCTTGTAGCCAAGCTTCTTGAAAGAATTTTCTAAATCTCTCTCTTATTCTCTTTTCTACCATCTACTTCTGTCTATATTCATCTTTACTGCGCATCAGCCACATTTACTGGTCACTGCCAGGGTCACCAGAGGTTTTTTTTGTTTTTTTGTTTTCTTGTTTTTGTTTTTGATGCTTTGTGTATTTTTCTGTTCTGTACTTTTAATTGATCTCTCTGCAGTATTTGATCAGTTAACCTTAATCTTGAATTACTCTTCTCCATTAGTTGCCATCATACTGCATTCTTCTGTGCTGTGTACTTTTTTATCTTCTCTTTCTCAATCTACTTTATAGTTTCTTCATCCTCTATTCATTTTCAAAATATTAGCCCTCAGCACAGGTATAACTGTCTGAATTTTGCAGGCTTAGAGACTGATTGACCTTAGGTCATATAATTAGTAAATGGTGCAGCCAACATTTGAAAATCTCTTGGAATCTCTTCTGATTTTGTGCTTTGCTTGAGTAATGTCATCCATTCCTGAAGCCCAAATACATATGTTCATCCCCCAAATTTCTCCTGAGTTGTAGATACATGTGCAACTGCCTGTTGGTTAACTCTGCTTGACAGTCTTATGGATACTTCAAAGTCTACAAGTCCACATTAGAATTCTTCACTGTCCCACAGATATGTGAAACTCCTTCCTTAATGTGACAGAGACTCAGTGATGAGCACTGTCATCCATGTAGCTCTTAAGGCTCAAATCCTGGGTATCATCTTGACCCATTCTTCTTTTTCTCCCACTGCTCTTATTCATTGTGTCCTGTTCTTCCATCTCTAGGGCAGTCAACTTTATCTCTCCCCACAAGGCGAGCTGTAACAGACTGAACGTCTATATCCCTGTGTAATCTGAGATATTCTGACTAATCTTTTTAAATGCAGATCTCTTCATGTAACTTTCCTGATTTAGACTCTTTGGTGACAACTTGTTGTTTTCTGGACAAAAGTTCAAAATCTAATTTGGGAAATAAGGCCCTTCTTGATCTGATCATAGCTTACTCCCCTACGCCCACTCTCTGCTCCAGCTGTCCTTAATTATTTGCTATTCCTGGATTCATTTTGTTCTTTCTTGCCTGTAGGACTTCCCTCATGCTCTTCTTTTTTGCTGGAATACTCTTTTGTATAACTCCATCTTGTCCTTCAGGTCTAGGCTTAAATGTCATCTCCTTTGAGAAAGCCTTCTATGATGACCCTTCCCCCACCCCAAGAGCTCTTATCTGTGTGCGTTGTGAAAGGGCCACCCACTCTCTTGTCTCAGGGCCTTTGTAAGTTTGGCTTCCTCTGCCTCTGTCTCTTCCCTGTCTCCACCCTGTTGTTGTTCATTCCAGATAATGCTCTGTGGTAGTCCTGTATTTTTCCCCATCAGCTAAGAAATCCTTTTGTTGGTTTTGGGAAATCTGAAACAATTCTATTACATTCCTAGGAATTTAAAAATTTGAATAGTTTTCTTTTAATTTGTATCTCCTTCCCCCTTAATCTAAGCCCTTAAAAGCAAAACAGAAACCTAAGTCTGTTCTTTAGCTTTATGCTTCTCCACACAAGCTGACATTGCCTAACTTGAGAATCGATTATGTGCCAGAAGTCAGCTGATGCTGTTTGGAAAAAAAAAAAAATGGCATTTGCAGCTTTCAGCTCTAGCCACTGAACCTGACAAGTTCTGACATCTCTTCTCTTGGCTGCCTCTTACTTCTTTTTCTGTTTCCATGGAAATGGACATTAGATCACAGAAACATAGTAAGATACTGGTGGCTAATTGCTGTTGCAGATTTCTGAATTCTCTTTGTTTGTGAAGTGATTATTTCAGTGACTCTTGCCCACTATGCAGTATGTGGTAGTTAGCCAAAACATCTAAGGCAGTTTCTGGATTTGAGAGCCAGATGATGTTTCCCAAGTGTCACTAACTAGTATCCTCAAATGTATTCCTTATTTCAGCTTTCAGAGAAAATATATTTTAATTTAAGAACTGTAATCTTGTCAGAGTAGAGCACTAGATTTCAAGCCAGGAGATCTGGCTGTGGTCCTAGATCTGCTGTTGTCTCACTGTTTGACCTTGGTCAATTTTGTTATATTTGTTAAATGAGCCCGTTTCTACTATGTAGCTCTGGGGCTTATTTACAAATGTCCTAGAGAAAAGACTGCCTCTCTACCAGTGTGTTTTAATAGAAAACATACAAATAAGATATGCAACTAATTTTAGTTAAGGAAATAAAACCAGGTTTCTAGACATATAAAATGGAAAAATCTTTTAATTCCAGCTCTATTTTCAACTTCTGTAAAATGGTTAGAATAAGGCTTGTCACACGGCTAGAAATACTAGTTTGAGATTCTCTTTTTAATGCACATGTCATTTCTCACGACACATATAACCTATCTTATGGCAAAGTAAAGTGATTAAGTTTATAGTTGAAAAAAATCTATTCATTTCCTATTTAATGAAGAAAGTTATTACATTACTTATCTAATTTGTATTTTATTCACATCCAGGATGTAGGAGGATTTGCCACAGCCATATGCCTCTATAGTAGGCTTATCTGTGCCAGGTCAGGATTTCCTTGTAAATCTAAATTTAGAACTTGGAAAGCCAGGTTTTGTTAAGTGCAAAAAGGGACTGCCATCTACGTATAAAAAAGATTAGTATTGCTGAGCCACTTCTTCAGCATATAGTGTCTGCTTTATGTCAAATGAACTTGAATAATTGATATTGACTATGAGCAGGGTAAGTCTTTTTTTTTTTTTTTTGCATGACTACACAGAATAAAATACAGGTTTATACCAAATTCCCACTTGTATGTGTACAGACATAAACCATACGTGAAAAGACATTACTAATTAATTAAATGGAAAGTATTCCATTTTATACTCTGTAATTGTGGTAAATTTTTCAAAAGGGAAAAAAACACCTCTTTTATTCAGTTTGCTGTGAATTTAGTCTCCCATAATGAACTTGCATAGAATTGGGATCTGGTCATGTCAGATTCCCTCTGTTTGTGAAATGGCTACAAAATTTAGTAAATTTACCACAGGCTCCAGTGTTTAAGGTACAGTGCTTTAGAACCAAAAGTTTATTTTTAAGTAAAAATATTCTATAATTGTTGTAGATAATAAAAAAAATGTTCAAGAAAGAAATTATAATGGCCCACTACCCTGCTATCAAAGTTAGCTTCTACTGACTTTTTGGCACATTCTTTCACTTAAAAAAAATTCTACCAATATATAAAACAAAATTGGGACAATGCTTTATGTGCTGCTTTGTAGTGTACTGACTTCATTAACCGCATCGTGAGCATTTTACCCTGGTATCGTATAATCTTTATAATCTTTAAAAATGACTCTTAGAAATATATGCTATCTTAAGTAATTCTATAATTTATTTAGCTTTTAAACTATTAATGGATATTTAGATTGTTCTCCTATAAACAACTCTGTAAACTTTTTGTATCCCTTCATTCAATGTAGAAAGTGCCTAAATTATCTGTTTTTCCTGGCTAGTACCTCAGAAGTTTTAACTTTGTTTTATTCTTGCCCACCATATCTCAGACTTCTTTAACTCTTACTAATTTTATCTTCAAAATGTCTCTTGAATTCATTCTTTCATCTCCATTCTCACTGTGATTGCAGTTGTTGAGTCTTAAGCATCTAACCTGGATTATTGTAGTAGCCGCATATATGATCTTTTCTACCTCTGGTCTCTTCTTTCAATGTATCACCTATCTTAGGATCAAAATTGTGTTTCTAGAGCATAGGTATGGTCATACATTACCTGGCTTTAAAGTCTTTGATGTTTTCCCCACTGTCTGCTGAATAAAGTTTAATTCCTTCGTGTGATATTAAAAAGCGTTCATATTTTGACCCTGTCTAACCCTTTAACCTCATTTCTCTCTTCTCCTTTCCACAGTCTGCATATCGCAGGCAGCCTTAGCTGAACACATTAAGGTTCTCACAGGCCTTCATGTAGTTTGTGCTCTTTCCATTTCCTGTGGACTTTCCCTCACCCCTGGTAATTCCTAACTCCCTTCTTTTAAGACTGAAGCTCAAACATTACCTATTCTGTAAAGCTCTGCTGTCCAATACAGTAACTACTAGCTACACGTGGCTATTAAAATTAGTTAAAAATTTGGGTGCCTGGGTGTCTCAGTCGGTTAACATCTGACTCTTGGTTTTGGGTTAAGTCATGATCTCACCGTTTGGTGAGTTCGAGCCCTGCATCGGGTTCTGTGCTGACAGTGCAGAGCCTGCTTGGGATTCTCTCTGTCTCTCTCTCTGTCTCTGTCTCTCTCTCTCTCTCTGTCTCTCCCAAAATAAATATACAGACTCAGTCATACTAGCTGCATTTCAAGTGTTCAATAGGTACATGTAGCTAGTGGTATTGTATTGGGCAGCACATATTAAAGAACATTTTCCTCATTGCAGAAACTTCTATTGGACAGCACTGCTATAAAGCCTTTTCTAAAATAATTGATTTTCTCTTCAGAGCTTCTATAACCTTTAAGATTAACTATTTTAAAAAGCCCTTAAATTCCTCTATGGGTAGGAAGGGACCAAGCCTCGTTCTTTTCATCTCTAGCATCTAGAATAGTACATGGCCTGTAATTGAATTTCAAGATGTGTTGACTGTATGAACAAATGAATAATAAAAAAAAAAAATGACATGAATTTTCAGAAGTCATATGAATAATGAGAATGTTAGGGATCTTTCAAGCTAGAGAAATGCTGATTCCCTTTTGTAAAATGCGTTGTTATCATTTTCACTTCATTAGTGCCTCACAAAACCTGAGACAGATGCTCAGTTTCTCTGATTCTTTTGCCATCAAAACACTGGGGAATTAGGTATTTTCCCCTGTGCAGTTTAATATGAGGCCAACATATACTGAATCTATGCCAGATATTTTGGACTTTACATAAAAGTGTAAAGTATTTCCAGTAGATTCTGCACTATTACTTGGGTTTATATTCCATGAGCTGAGAGAGCAGACATTTAGTTTCTGTCTGGAATTCTCACCTCCTTAATGTTATTCCATTTTTGTAATATTTTTATGAGGCACTCTTTTTTTTTTTCCTGTTTTACAGATAAGGAAGCAAGCATAGAGAAAAGCTGCGTGCTCGCATAAGGTCACATATAGCTGTGAAGGGACTTTTTATTACACCTCAGCTGCCTCTCATTTGAACTGTTAATACATTCACTGCCTCTGGGTGACTTTGGTGATTTATATATTTTCTGATTGTTCATGGTCAGAGTATGTCTCTTGGTTTCTAGTTTTAAGAAAAACCAACAGCTTGAAAACAATACTAAAGAAGGAAATTATAGTGCCCTACTGTTAACATTTTGTGAATGACTCTGTGGCCTAATATTGTGCTTGAGCTAATTGGATCTAACCAGATGAGGTTAAAGGAATAACCATAAATTCTGTCAGGAGTAGAATTCCAGAAGCCTCTTGGAAGCATTTAATTACTTTATGAATTGCAATTATCATCTTATGCCACTGGCTCTCTAGCTAGTTTTCAAAACACTTCGCAAAGCCCAACATCAACATTTAAAAAATTACACAATACAAAGTTAGTGTTCAGTGATGGTTTATTTAATGAATGTGTGACAAATAACAGAAATACTAGTAATTGGTAGTAATAGCACCTAACATTGTTGGATGTTTTCTGTTTGCCAAGCATTGTGCTAAGCTCTTCACTTGCATTATTTCACTTCACTCATTGACTGTTGAACATCTACAGTGTGCTAGGTACCATGCTTGGTGCTGGAGATAGAGTGTTAAAACAAAGATCTTGCTCCCATGGATCATTCTTTTTGGTGGGAGAGACAGGAATAAGCACATAAGCAAAAAACTCAATATAGTATTGGTTAGTGATCAATGCTATTGAAAAAAAATAGATACTGATTAGGGAAAGCTTATCTGAGAAGGTGATATTTAAAGCAGACTCATAATGGAAGGAAACAGTGAGCCATCCAAGGTATTTGGGGGAACATTCAAAGTGGAGAGAACAAGTGTAAAAGTGAGCAAGGAAGCCAGGGACTAGGATCATCTAGGATCTTATAGGCTGTAGTGAGGATTTTGAATTTTATTCCAAATATGATGGAAACCCTTGGACATTTTTGGGTAATGGAGTGATATGATCTAGTTTTGGTTTTGAAAGGATACCTTTGGCAGCGTGTGTAGAGAATAGAAGTAGGGGGAATGGGAAGAAAAGGGCGATAAGAATGGAAGTAGTTATAGTACTCTAACAACCCTCTGAGATAGGTTCCATTATTTCCTGCAGTTTTAGTTTAGAACATTGAGGTCCAGAGATTTTGAGGCTGTTCAGTGCTACAATTCTAGTCTGTTTTATGTAATCTCTGCCATTATATTATACTGCTTGACTTCTCTGAATGAGTTTTAAGCATTTTTGTCATTGTATGTCAATCCAATATAGCTAATATGTATGTAGATTTCCAGTGAATATTGTCTTTCTTAATGAGATTGTTTTCTTAATATAACAAGTTGTGAAAGCATATGTTACATAGAATTCGCTAATCTATTACATTCTTTAATTGTTACTCATAGCAGAATGAATGAAGAACAGATAGCCATCATTTGTCTGTCAGTGCTGAGAGCTCTCTCTTACCTGTGTGTGTCTGTATGGATAGTTGTGTAGGTAGTACAGGAATATGTATATTTTTTAAGTTTTTATTTTAATTCCAGTATAGGTAACATACAGTATTATATTAGTTTCAGGTATACAATACAGTGAGTCAACAATTCTGTATACAGTATTTGGTGATCATCATGGTAAGTGTATAAGAATGTGTATATTCTTAATAAAAGGCACTCAAGGTTAGAATGCTTTTTTATTAGAACAAGTTTCTTCTTTATTTAAGCATAAACTACTCCAAGATTTAGCATCAGTGTAAAACTGATTGATGGAAATAATGAAAACTCAGTAATTGAATTAAAATACAAAAACCAACACAATTTTTAGGTAATATGCTGTAGCAAAAAGAGCATGGGCTTAGGGCAAGGATATAATCTTGGAAAAATTTCTTTAATCTTTCTAAGCCTATTTCTCCATCTAAAGTGAAGATAGTATTGTGATAATTAAATGTGATAATATATCTGCCGTGTCAGCTATATTGCTTTGTACATAAGAGTTAGTACATTTATATTCTTATTAAAATCAGTTTTGTGGGTTCAGGCAAGATTGTTAAAAAAAGTTAGCAATTCCTAATAGCCTAAATTCTTATAAAACTTTAGTGTTTTTGCCCATTTCCTTCTGATTTTAAGGCTCATGTCTTAAGGGTATTAAGCCCTACATAAGGGCTGCTAGAGGTGCTAATGGAATTATTTTAGCTTTTAGGAGACAAAATTCAGAGATGCAGGATAGCTGTCTTTAAATCTGTAAAGGGTCGTCCTATGGAACAAGGATTTGTTCTTTATGACTTGGCAGAACAGAACTATCATCAGAGGGTGAAAATTATTTTGGCTTATTGTAATAAGGACAGTTTCAAAAATAGAATGCTCTATCAGTGGGAACTGTTTCCACGTAGCTGCATCAGTTTGCCAGAATGTGTCAGTCACTGAAGGTTTTTTACTTAGTTTGAAGATTTTTTTCAACTTGAGAATTACTAGAACATAAGCTGCATGCAAGTAGAGATCTTGTCTTTCTTGGCCACCGTAGTATCTTCAATGCCTAGTACTGTGCCTCATGTGTTTGTTGAATGAATGAATGAGTCAGTTATTCGTGGAAGTCATTTATGTACTTCACTTGTATTTTTCTTAAGTTTGGTTCTGATTTTGGTTGATGGTTTGAATATTTTTTTGGTTAAAGATGAGGGAAACTATGGGAAATTGCTGCTTGGTAAGAAAACAAAGGAGTTAGGAGAAGATTGCTCAACAGTGACAGTGGCTTTATTGATATATTGGGTCAGGTGATTTGGTGGGAGGTCTGTCGTTTATATTGTAAGATTTTTAGTAGCATCTCTGACTTCTCAATACTCATCAGATGCAAGTAGCACCCTTCCTCTCATTCGTGACAATGAAAAATGTCTCCAGACATTGCCAAATGTCCCTTGGGGAGCAGATTGTCCCTTGTTGAGAACCACTGAGTTAGTGAATAACCCACTAGAACATACCTGTGCAAAAGACAAATCCAAGGAGCTCCCCTCTATGTCTAGATGAGATGCTACCTGTTTGTTTAATAAAGCCAGTTAGATCTTCAAAGTTAAAAAGGACAAATCCAATATTTTTATTATAGGAAATTAGAGAAAATAGTGTTTGTCATTTAAGAAAGCTCATTGCAAATTGTTTTAAGATCAGCGATGCACTGGTATCATATTTATGTTGAGGCCTATATATAGCTTTATAATAAAGAAGCTGTTTGTGTAATGCTCCTGAGTTTCTACTTTGCTTTGAAACATGAAGTTGGTTCTTTAGTTATAGTCTCTCAGTAAAAAAAGGCTTACTGTATTTATTTGAATGTGGTAGAATTGTTTATGCTGTGTTTTTATCCCCAGATTGCTTTGACAACCATTATATGTTGCAATACAGGTGTGGAGAGTTCAGAAGTAGTGGTTGATGGAAATGGTGGCTTGTAACAATCAAAGACAAGGGCAGCATGAAGAGTGAGTAGAAAAGGTAGCAGCAGCAGAAAGCTGAGCAGCTGATGAAAGATCCTAGAAGCAGGAATACTAACATTTTTTAAAGTTCTATATATATATATTTAAAAATCTATGTTTTGACCTTAGTCTAGAAGTATGATCATCTCATGATGGATATAGTTTCATAAGTAATTATGGTACATACCATTCACATTGGAAATAAATTATTTTTAGCCTTTACTGAATTTTTACTTTTTTACTTCTCTTGCTAGTATTTATGTTTATATTTCTTCTTATTTAAATCTTCTGAAAGGCAAGTTCTAATAAATCCTTAGTTGCATTATATTTTAACTTAGTGTATTTTCTTGTCACATCACACTTTCTTTACAACATGTTTTACTGAACTATTCATGGTCTTGATTTAATTATAAGCTAGACATTGTTGCATTTTAATGTTCAGCACTTGCATACATATTGTGATGTAGTCATTGCTAAAATACAGTAGTCTCACTAGACATTATTATAAAGAAAGCATCTGTCAGCATTTTCATTATAAGCCCTAATTTATTTTTAAGGAGTTTCTGACTTGTCTGTTTCTAAATTGCTTTGGGTTAAAACCTAGTATAGAAGTTGTCAGCTGAAATCCAAGTTTTGTTACAAAGGGAAAAATTGAAGGTAGTGTTTTCAACTATTTTGCATCACAGCATTTAGAACACTCATATTTTTAGTGGATTCAGGTGGTTTTTACTTGATATTTATTTCTCATTAACCTAAGTGAGGAAATGGAAACTGACATCTTAGTTAAATGGGTTGTTTCTTTTCTTGTGTTGTGCTATAAAATATTTGAAAGATTTATTTGAAAAGTATTTACTTGAGTAGATACATTAAGTTTTTTTGTTAGAACCACCTTACAACATGAAAGTATCTTTGTAAAGCGCATAAGAAATCAAATCTAGGTTTACTGGGAACAGAGAAACTTGCAAAAGCATCAACTATAATGAGATTCTGAGATAGCTCTATGATTGTAAAAGTGAATAACTTTTTTGAAAAAATTTTATGTTTATTTATTTATTTTGAGTGAGAGAGAGAGAACACACAAGTGAGCATGAGTAGGGGAGGAGCAGAGAGCGAAAAGAGAATCCTGAGTGGGCTCTGGACTATCGACACAGATCCCTATGTGGGGCTTGATCTCATGAACTGTGAGATCGTGACCTGAGCCAAAATTAAGAATCAGATGCTTAACTGACTGAGCCACCAGGTGCCCCAAAAGTGAATACCTTTTTAATGATCAAGAGGTAGGATTCTTATTCTCCTTGTCCCTCCTCAAGTGGTATTATTTTGTAGTCACTAACCTGGTTGATTTCTGCCCCTCCATCTTTTTTAATGAGGTGTCACATGCTATGAGTATATGTTTCTATGATATCATTCTTTCAAATTGCTTTTAAATACTTGAAAGCCAAAGTTACGACTTATTTGTTATCTGATTTTGAACTTGAGATTTTATAATCCTCTTAAACTGATCACCTATATAAAAGGTGAACTTTAGTTAATGTAAACTTCATACAAAATAAAAAACATTAAAAAGCTTCTCAAAAATTGGATGAGTTTATTCACTTATAATTTTTCAACAAATATGTATATCTTACCTCCTATGTACTAGACAGTATATGCAGAATATATAATAATGAGCAAAACAGGCACAATCCATGCCCTTTTACATAATCTGGTAAGGGAGTTAGATAATAAGCAAGTAAAGAAATAAAAGTAAAAGAGCACCAATTTATTTCAGTCACATTTTATATTCCAAAGTCTTACCTTTTTATAAATGATCCTATAATAGAGACACCTATATTTAAATATACAAGTTTTTTATGTTCACTGGAACATAAAGATTAAAACATCATATTACTTAAGTTATTCCTAAACTCTTATTATTTCTACACTAATGAAATCTTTTTGCTTATATATTTTAGTAACTGCTATGGTCTAGGAAATGGATTTTTGTTTTTCTAGTATTTGACCATGTAAACAGTATTATTTATTCTAATAGCTTTTCAGTAGAATTTCTAGGTAGGTGCTCCTTTCTTTTGTAATGCTTATATTTCTTAATTGTTTCTTATTGCATTGTCTAGAATCACCAGTCGAATTTTATTTAAAAAATTTTTTTATTTGTTTGTTTTTGAGAGAGAGAGGGAGAGCACAAGCAGGGGAGGGACGGAAAGAGAGGGGGAGACACAGAATCCGAAGCAAGCTCCAGTCTCTGACCTGTCATCTCAGAGCACGATGCCAGGCTCGAACTCACTAACCGTGAGATCAGGACATGAGCTGAAGTCGGACGCTTAACCAACTGAGCCACCCAGGTGCCCCACCAGTTGAATTTTAAATAGTAATAGTGGCAGAAGTTACCTTGTCTCACATATGATATTGATGGCAGTATTTCTCCTCTTTCACTATTAGGTATGATGTTTGCTGTATGTTCCTTTTAACAAAGACATTTCCTTTTATTCTCAGCTTATATAGATTTAATTGACTTAGTAAAAGATTCTGATTATATAATGGCAATTTAGGTAATTTGGACTAACTCTCCTGCTAAAGACAACTAAAGAAGCTGGGTAAAATATGAATCACAAATTCTTAGAAGATTCTGGGAGAGGATAAAAGTGATAGAAATAACCCCATTTCCTCAAAATTACTTTGTTCTAAGGATATTTGTTGATTGTAGCCTACCTAGCAGCTATGAAACTGATTTTTGCTTTCAGATGCTTCACAAGACTCTGGGGTATAAATAAAACCTGGAGTCTGCCAGGAGTAGTCTGCCCTTACTCTGAGCTGGAACCACAGAATACTGGGCCCTCAGAGTCAAAGAGAACTGATGCTAATTTAGCCAACATCTGCTAGATCAGGGAATTTTAAGTCTAGAACTTGGGTTACAGTAGTCTTGGATTTGTAGAGAAGAGAAGTAAATGAAAGTTATTGTTGGGGAGGATGCTATTATCCAATGCATCAGTTTATTTTTTGAAATAATTTTTTTTTTTCAATTGCATTGTCCAACATGCAGCCAAAAATAATCATGTGTAAAAGGACAAAAGGCACTATGAATAAGAACTAGCAGATATAACAGAAAATAGAAATAGACTCAGTGATGAGGTATTGGAATTATTAGAGATAGACTATAAACAACTAAGTTTGCTATGTTCAAAGAAATAAATCCAAGAATGAAGATTTAACAAGGACCTGGAAACTAGAAAAAATTAAATCTAGCAGGTTTGAAAAGGAACTAGATAATTCTAAAACTTAAACAATACTATTTAAAATTTGTTCATTAAGTTTAACATCGACTTAGTTACAACTGAAAAGAGAATTAGTGAACCAGAAGATTGGTTAGAAGAAACAGTCCACAGTGAAATGTAGAATGTGAAAAAGTAGAAAATCTGAAAAAAAGAGTAAGAGACATAGACATTCAGAGGAAAGAACTAGAAATTGAGACTCAGCTTGAATTCCAAATTCCATACTTAGGTGTGTAAAATAAATCTGACTTAGACACATTACTTTTTTTGTGACTCTGGGTTTTATCATCATTTCTAAAATGGGTACTATTATGTTAATGCAATATTTACTTCTCTAGCTTAGTCCATAGAGTGCTCAATTTTTGTTGTTGTTGTAATTCTCCTTTCTAGCATTCAATCGTTTAATAGAAACATTTACTAAGTAATAACTGCCAAATCCTAAGGTAGGTGCTAGGAGTGGATACAAGAACACTTTGCTTATGAGAAGCTCAAAGACTACTGTCAAGTCTCATTTTGTAACTGGACAGCTGAAAAACTGATTCCTGGAAATGCCCTGTGCTCAGAAAACTCAGAGTCAAATACTCAGCACTGTGGCAACTATCCACTGTTGTGAATGGCATTCAGGAATATCACTACCTCCTTTTTGAGCCTTTCTTAGAAAAGAGCATCACTGATGGATAATCTGAATCTTATCTACAGCTCAGTCAGATTTATAGTATAACCTAAGGATGGGACTTGGAATTCAGGCTAACTCCAGATTTCTAGTTCTTTGTATTGAAAGGAAGCTGAACACAGTTGTATTTATGTTACTACTTAAGCTGATTTTACTTCATTCCTTATTGAACTCACTTTGTTTCAGAAGTAGTTGGTTGGATTAGGTTCTGGACAACTCATTTAATTATTCTGTGTTTCAGATTCCTGTTATCAAAACCAGAGATAGCACGTTCTTTATATACTCTCAAAGCTTCACTGTGTTTAAAAACGAATTAAAGGACATTTGACCCTTGAACAACATGGTTTGAACTGCCTGGGTCTGATTATACATGGATTGTTTTTCAATAAAGGCAGTACTGTAAATGTATTTTCGTTTCCTTAAAAATTTTGAAAATCTAATAAAATTTAGTGGTTTCCTTTGATTGCCTCTGCCCCAGCTTTGGAAGGACTCTGTGGATTCTTCTGACTTTGTTTCCAGGTTGCTGTTGCAGCTTTTAGGGCTTGCTTATTGATTGATTGATTGCTTTTGTGCCTCCTGGAAAACGTGAATATACAGAACCTTCTTGGTCACCACAGTGGTGAGCTTTTCAGTAGTACAGAGGAGAAAGGTATACTCAGTCCCCAACTCCTTGCATATCTTTTCAAAGACATTATAGTTGGTCTTACGGAAGTTTTTGAGCATCTTTTTCCTCTGATTGCTGCTTATCAGCAGATAGCACTTGTGGGCTTTGTCCTTTCAATATTTATGCATATATTCTTTATAACTGCAGATCTTGACAGTCAAGGCAACCATTAGAGTGTCCAGGGTACTGGTGTCCTCATGGTTTGCCATGATCTTGTTCATCAACTGCTCTTGCTTGATTTTTAGCTTCTTTTTCTGGTAGGCCATTTCCAAAGACAAAAGTCTTTGTATGACATCATTAGCCTTCTCATTTCCAGGAATGTTCTGGTAGTCTTTGAATAGTGTGGAAGGGGGTGAATCATCATCTTGACTAGGCTAGACTGGTTGCTGGATAGCATGTCTGCAAAGGGTCAGGAGGATGACCCCTCTAGAGGTGAAGACACCACTGGTCAGAGGGAGACATGAACATCTTCTTAACCCCTCTCACAGCTCAAGGATTGCAGCCTGGGCCACTGTCTGGGTCTGAAGCCACCTCAACACCCGCCACACTGCCTTCAGCATGGTGACTCCTGACCCTGTGGAGCCTGTGCCGTGGCCACTGTCCCTTCTGTGGTACCAACTGGGTTACACAGGCACTAACTACCGTGCTGGCTCAGGCTCCACCAATCTAGGATTCCAAATGATTTTCTTAGCATTTTCTTTTCTCTAGCTTACTTTATTGTAAACATGCAGTCTATAATATATACAGTATACAAAATATGTGTTAATCAACTGTTCATATTATCAGTAAAACTTCCAGTCAGCAGTAGGCTATTTGTAGTTAAATTTTTAAGAAGTCAAAAGTTATTTGTGGGTTTTTGTGTGGGGGATTGGTGTCCCTAGTTCCCCCATTGTTCAAGGGTGAAGTATATATACCAAAATCTAAAAAAATAGGAACGAGAGTTGAATTTTAGCACTTCATTTTTTGGGGACTAATGGTAAGGATTTTTAAACATTTTTTTAATTGCTTAATATAATGAACTTAATTAATTGGTGTTAACAAATTTTACATTTATAGGATCATATTCCTTTAATGCGGTGATGGATTAAGTGTACCAGTTTTTAAATGTAGGATTATACTAATTTTTCTTTTTAGTGTATTAATTTCCTTATTGGAAGAACTCTCTCAAAATTCCCTGGACAAATGCCTTTTTTGGGGAGTTAACTTTAAACAGAGCAAAGAATAATTTTATTTAAGTAAAAAATGAGTTTATTCAAGATTAGCAGAGGAATTACAATCCAGGACAAGCAAATTATAGTGAGCCATAGCCACGTCCAAAGAGGCAATGGAAAGGTCAGCTTTTATTAGGTTTTAAGAGAAAATTGGAGATAGTTGTTTGACCAAAGCTTTATTGGTGAAAACAAGAGTTTGAGGTAGTGACAGTTTTTCATTGGCTGCAATCAGTGGTTAGTGTGTTGTTGCTGTGGCAGGGAGGGGTCCTCCTTCCTTAAAGGCAGGAGATAAAATTGTTGTTCAAAAACTATACTTCCTTGTTCAAATAATTCTAACTTCCTTCTTCCTGCTGGTTATGTAGTGGTACATGCACAGGAGCTCTTCCTTCAGAGCTTCCCGACTCCTTTTATTTTGTTTTATTTTATTATTTGTATTTTACGTGTTTATTTATTTTGAGAGAGAGAGAGAGAGCATGAGCAGGGAAAAGGCAGAGAGAGAGGGAGAGAATCCCAAGCAGACTCTGCTCTGTCAGCGCACAGCCTGACATGGAGCTCAATCCCACAAACCATGAGATCATGACCTGAGCTGAAACCAAGAGTCAGATGTTTAACTGACTGAACTACCCAGGTGCCCCCAGCTCTATTTTAAATAAGGTTTTCTTTATTTCTTTTATAGGATTATGAGTTCATCTTTGTTTTCCATTTTCTTCTGTTATTTATTTATTCAGGTTTTCTACTTCTTCTTGTGTCAATTTTATTAATTTTTAGTTTCTTAGGAAATGATCCATTTTGTGTAGTTTGAAAATTTTATTGGTATGATGTTGTACTTATTATTCTTTTATAATGTTAAAACATTCCTTCATAGCTGTTGTTAAATCCCTTTTCTTATTTCTAATGTTTTTCTTAATGAGACTTGTCAAAGTGTTATTTTGTTTTACTGGTCTTTTTTGGGGAAAAAAGCTTCTGGTTTTATTGATTGAATTTACAGGTTATTTGTGTTTATTTTATTGAAGTATAATTTATACATAATAAGATGTAAGGATAAGTGAAATTTTGGTGAGTTTTGGATATTGAGTATATCCAAGTATTCAACATCCAAAATTAGATAAAGAGCATTTATCTCCATTACAATGGGAACTTCCCTTGTGCTCCTTTGCAGTCATTTTTCCCTCCCCATCCTTAGAGACCATCATTTTCTGAATTTTTAAAATCCGTTACAATGGGAACTTCCCTTGTGCTCCTTTTCAGTAATTTTCCCCTCCCCATCCTTAGAGAGCATCATTTTCTGAATTTTTAAAATCATAGATTAGGTTTGTCTTTGCTCAGTATAAAAGTTGTGAGATTTATCAAGTATTAGCAATCTGCTTTTTTTATTGCTGAATAATATTTCATCATATGAATGTTCCTCAACTTATTTATTTACTGTCTTGTTGATGGAAAGCTGAATTGTGTCTTCCTCTTTTTTTGTATGTGGTTATTATGAATGAAGCTGTTATTTATAAACATTCCTGTACAAGTCTTTTTCATTTCTTTTGGGTTAATGCCTAGGGATAGGATGACTCAATTGTAGGATAGGTACACATTTAACATCATAAAAATGACCTAAGAGTTCTCCAAAGTGGTTATATCATTTTATACCCCCATTAGCAGTATGTGAGAATTCCATTTGCTTTACATTCTTGTCAATATTTGGTGCTGTCATTCTTTTTTATTTTAGTCATTCTGTAAAGAGTGTAGTAGTGTCTTGTTTTAAATTTCCATTTAATAGACTTTTAAAATATGTCCAAAATACCATTATTACATTGAAAATAATTAGCAAAAGCTCCTTACTATTGTCAAGCAACCAGTCTGTATTTACATTTCCTCAGTAGTTTTATGAAGATTTTTAACATTTTGTTCAAGCCTGTACCCAAATAAATGCAATGCACCTCGCTCGTATGTCTCTTAGATCTTTTAAAATCTGTATCAGGTTTCAGCCAGAGAAGTAGACCCATAGGATATATTTAAAAGTTTTTATTTAATATATTTACAAATGGCCCTTGAACCACATAGATTTGAATGGTGTGGGTCCACTTATATGTGGATTTTTTTTGGCAAATACAGTACAGTATTGAATTTATTTTCTCTCCCTTAAGATTTTCTTAATAAAATTTTTCTTTAGCTTTACTATAAGAACATAGTATATCAGTATATAATACATTATACAATACATACATAATACAATATATTATGTTATTGGTAAGGCTTCTGAACATAGTAAGCTATTAGTTAAATCTGGGGGGAGTCACAAATTATATGTGGAATTTGACTGTGCAGGAGAATAGATCATTGCCCTTAACCTCCACATTGTCCAAGGGTCAACTGTGTGTATGTGTGTGGATGGATGGATGGATGGAAGGATGGGTAGATAGATAGATAGATAGATAGATATCTGTATGAATGTGTGGTAGGTAGGATCTGTTTTTATTTTGTTTTGTTTTGTTTTTAAATTTTTTAATCTTTATTTTTGAGAGACAGAGAGACAGAGCACGAGCAGGGGAGGGGCAGAGAGAGAGGGAGACACAGAATCCGAAGCAGGCTCCAGGCTCTGAGCTGTCAGCACAGAGCCTGACGCAAGGCTCGAACTCACGGACTGTGAGATCATGACCTGAGCTGAAGTCGGACACTCAACCGACTGAGCCACCCAGGCGCCCCAGGATCTGTTTTTGAATTCTTCATTTTTTTTTTTTTTAAGTTTATTTATTTTTGAGACAGAGAGAGACAGAGCATGAACGGGGGAGGGGCAGAGGGAGAGGGAGACACAGAATCAGAAGCAGGCTCCAGGCTCTGAGCCATCAGCCCAGAGCCCGACGCGGGGATCGAACTCACTTACCGCGAGATCGGGACCTGAGCTGAAGTCGGACGCTTAACCGACTGAGCCACCCAGGTGCCCCTGAATTCTTCATTTTTTATCTGCCTCACACCAATAGTATGTGTTCTTGACTACTGTGGTGTAAAGCTTCTGGATTTATTTTCTTTTTCTTCTTAATTTTCTTTTTCTTTTTCCCTTTCTTTCTTTCTTTCTTTCTTTCTTTCTTTCTTTCTTTCTTATGAAATTTATTGTCAAATTGGTTTCTGTACAACACCCAGTGCTCATCCCAACAGGTGCTCTCCTCAATGCCCATCACCCACTTTCCCCTCCCCCCCATCCCCCATCAACCCTCAGTTTATTCTCAGTATTTAAGAGTCTCTTATGGTTTGCCTCCTTCCCTCTCTGTAACTTTTTTTTTTCCCCCTTCTCCTCCTCACTGGACTTCGGTTGAATATCTCAGGATCCACATAAGAGTGAAAACATATGGTATCTTTCTTTCTCTGTATGACTTATTTCACTTAACATAACACTCTCTGGTTCCATCCACGTTGCTACAAATGGCCAGATTTCATTCTTTCTCATTGCCAAATGGCATTCCATTGTATATATAAACCACATCTTCTTTATCCATTTGTCAGTTGATGGACATTTAGGCTCTTTCCATAATTTTGCTATTGTTGAAAGTGCTGCTATAAACATTGGGGTACATGTGAATCAGCACTCCTGTATCCTTTGAGTAAATTCCTAGCAGTGCTATTGCTGGGTTATAGGGAAGATCTATTTTTAATATTTTGAGGAACGTCCACACTGTTTTCCAGAGTGGCTGTACCAGTTTGCATTCCCAACAACAGTGCAAGAGGGTTCCCATTTCTCCACATCCTTGCCAGCATATATAGTCTCCTGATTTGTTCATTTTAGCCACTCTGACCAGAGTGAGGTGGTATCTCAGTGTGGTTTTGATTTGTATTTCCCTGATGAGGAGTGACATTGAGCATCTTTTCATGTTTCTGTTGGCCATCTGGATGTCTTCTTTGGAAGAGTGTCCATTCATGTCTTCTGCCCATTTCTTCACTGGATTCTTTGTTTTTCGGGTGTGGAAGTTTGGTGAGTTCTTCATAGATTTTGGATACTAGCCCTTTATCCAGTATGTCATTTGCAAATATCTTTTCCCATTCCATCGGCTGCCTTTTAGTTTTGTTGATTGTTTCCTTTGCAGTGCAGAAGCTTTTTATCTTGATGAGGTCCCAGTAGTTCATTTTTGCTTCTAATTCGCTTGCCTTTGGGGATGTGTCAAGTAAGAATTTGCTGCGGCTGAGGTCAGAGAGATTTTTTTCCTGCTTCTCCTCTAGGGTTTTGATGGTTTCCTGTCTTACAGTCAGATCCTTTATCCATTTTGAGTTTGTTTTTGTGAATGGTGTAAGAAAGTGGTCTAGTTTCATCCTTCTGCATGTTGCTGTCCAGTTCTCCCAGCACCATTTGTTAAAGAGACTGTCTTTTTTCCATTGGATACTGTTTCCTGCTTTGTCAAAGATTAGTTGGCCATACGTTTGTGGGTCTAATTCTGGGGTTTCTATTCTATCCCATTGGTCTATATGTCTGTTTTTGTGCCAATACCATGCTGTCTTGATGATTACAGCTTTGTAGTAGAGGCTAAAGTCTGGGATTGTGATGCCTCCTGCTTTGGTCTTCTTCAAAATTACTTTGGCCATTCGGTGCCTTTTTTGGTTCCATACAAATTTTAGGATTGCTTGTTCTAGCTTCGGGAAGAATGCTGGTGCAATTTTGATTGGGATTGCATTGAATGTGTAGGTAGCTTTGGGTAGTATTGACATTTTAACAATATTTATTCTTCCAATCCATGAGCATGGAATGTTTTTCCATTTCTTTGTATCTTCTTCAGTTTCCTTCATAAGCTTCCTATAGTTTTCAGCATACAGATCTTTTACATCTTTGGTTAGGTTTATTCCTAGGTATTTCATGATTCTTGGTGCAGTTGTGAATGGGATCAGTTTATTTGTCTTTCTGTTGCTTCATTATTAGTTTATAAGAATACAAGTGATTTCTGTACGTTAATTTTGTATCCTGCGACTTTGCTGAATTCATATATCAGTTCTAGCAGACTTTTGGTGGAGAATATCGGGTTTTCCATGTATTGTACCATGTCATCTGCAAAAAATGAAAGGTTGACTTCTTCTTTGCCACATATGAGGCCTTTGATTTCCTTTTGTCTGATTGCTGATGCTAGAACTTCCCAACACTATGTTAAACAACAGCGCTGAGAGTGGACATCCCTGTCGTGTTCCTGATCTCAGGGGGAAAGCTCTCAGTTTTTCCCCATTGAGGATGATATTATCTGCGGGCTTTTCATAAATGGCTTTTATGATGTTTAAGTATGTTCCTTCTATTCTGACTTTCTTGAGGGTTTTTATTAAGAAAGGATGCTGAATTTTGTCAAATGCTTTTTCTGCATTGATTGACAGGATCATATGGTTCTTATATTTTCTTTTATTAATGTGATGTATCACATTGATTGATTTGCAAATAAGAAGTTTATTTATTGTGAGAGAGAGGGACAGAAATAGCGAAGAGAGAGAGAATCTCAAGCAAGTTCTTCACTCTCAGCACAGAACCCAATGTGGGGCTCGAACTCATGATCTGTGAGATCATGACCTTAGCTGAAATCAAGAGTGGGATGCTCAACTGACTGAGCCCCCCAGGTGCCCCTGGATTTGTTTTCCTTTTAAAGATTGTTTTGGGAATTTTAGATCAGGTGCATTTCCATAGAAATTTTAGGATTGGCTTGTCAATTTGTTCAAAATGTTTGCCAGAATTTTTCTAGGGATTGTGTGAATCTGTACCTCAATTTGGAGATAATTGCTCTAGTAACAACACTGAGCCTTCTGACCTGTGAACATTATGTATCTTGCCATTTATTTAGGTTTTTAAAATATTTGGGGTTTTAAAAAATTTCTCTCGCTAGTAATTTGGAGTTTAGTAAACTTGCATTTCTTTTGTTAGGCTTATTTTTAATTATTATTTTGCTTTGTTTTAAATTTCATTTTGTGTATTATTAGTTTATAGAAACTATTGAATTTTATATATTGATCTTGTATCTTGCTACATTACTAAAATTATTTAATCTAGTAATTTTTATAGATTTCATTGAGTTTTCTGCATGTGTAATCATGTCATCTAGAAATAAAGAATCTTGATCAGAAAAGCATATTACTTCTTTATCTTTCATTTGTGTGATACATACCTGAAAGCATGCTTCACAAACTGCTACAAACTTCCCCATTGTTAGAAATTCAATATTTGTGCCCCCCCCCTTTTTTTTGTCATATTGCTATGAGATTTTCAGTACAATGTAGAATAAAAGTAGTGAGAATGGATTTCTTCAACTTGTTCCTGTTCTTTGGGAAAAAGCATTTCATATGTCACCATTAAGTATAATGTTAGCTGTACTTTTTTATAGGTACTATCCATCTGCTTCAGGTAGGTCTGCTCATACTTTGCTGACAGTTGTTATTAGTAATGAATATGAAATTTGTCTAATGCTTTTTCTGCATCTGTTGAAATGATCAAATAGTTTTTCTTCTTTATTCTGCTAATATGATAAACCATGTTGGTTTTCATAAATTAAACCAACCTTGTATTCCTAAGATTAAATCCTTCTTTGTCATGATATTTTTCATTTTTATATTTTGCTGGATTTCTTTTTCTAATGTTTTAAGGGTTTTCTATCAGTATTCATAAAGGATATTGGTCCATAATTTTCTGTTAAAATATATTTTTATAATGATTTATTGTGAAGGATAAATCTTCAGGTGTTTGGTTTTGTATACCATAAATTTCTTGTTTTAAATTACTTTCCTCTTCTATTTTCTCAAGGGTTATTGTTATTTTCTAAATTTTTAGTTGAGTTTTTGTTGAATCTCATTATGAATCATAAATATACTATAATATTCCTTTGGCTATTGCCTTGGCCACCACATTTTAAATAGATATTGCATATTTTTTATAATAAGGGATATGAAATGTTGCAGCAGGAAATATTGTGTACCTCAGTCACAGATAAGGTTCCAGATAATGGTTTTCTACATACTCAGGGTTTCTGGTAACTTCCCATCTTCTGTGAATGCTGTCTTGTCTTTTCTAGATCTGGCCATTGACTTCCAGATTATAGTTAAGAAGACAAGTCAGGGATGATCTGATGACATAAAATTTTATGGTCTCTGCCAGCCAACACTTGGTTCAAGTTTCTCAACTTCACTATTGACATTTTAGACTGGATAATTTTTTGTTGGGAGGAGAAGGGTGCCATCTTGGGCACTGGAAGATATTTAGTAGAATATCTGACTTAACATCCATTAAATGTCCATAGCAGCCCCATTTGTGATAATTAAAATTTTCTCTAGACATTACCAATGTCTTGCAGCGGGGATGAGGTCAAAATTGTACCTGGTTTAGAACTACTACTCAGGTCAATTTCTTCGTGTCATTTTGTTATTTTTGTAGAGCTAGTAGCTTTCCATGCAAATGAATATATATTAGGCAAAGGCC
This sequence comes from Panthera onca, assembly GCF_046562875.1. Taxonomy (NCBI): domain Eukaryota; kingdom Metazoa; phylum Chordata; class Mammalia; order Carnivora; family Felidae; genus Panthera; species Panthera onca. Next base: position 81,243,642 of record NC_138344.1, read on the forward strand.
GCTATTTCAAGCCATAGGGATATTATGGATTATGTACTGTCACTTCTACTTTGTTTGTTTTCACAACTGGTATCTGACCCAGGGACTAAAAACATTTGAATATATGGTTCAAATAGCAGAAGACTCTGGGAGAACAGTACCTCTCTATTCTGTGACTGTCATTTAGATGTCTCTTACTAATTCTTTTTTTTTTTTTTTTTTTTAATTTTTTTTTTCAACGTTTTTAATTTATTTTTGGGACAGAGAGAGACAGAGCATGAACGGGGGAGGGGCAGAGAGAGAGGGAGACACAGAATCGGAAACAGGCTCCAGGCTCCGAGCCATCAGCCCAGAGCCTGACGCGGGGCTCGAACTCACGGACCGCGAGATCGTGACCTGGCTGAAGTCGGACGCTTAACCGACTGCGCCACCCAGGCGCCCCTCTTACTAATTCTTTTAACTGAGAAGCATAACTGCTTTTCTGATTTTAAAAATCAGGGTAGATGTACATTCATAATCTTGGACAGTCAGACAAAGAACATCACTTATTTATATTTCATTTGTGTGATGAATATCTGAAGCCTGCTCTACAAACCACTGTAGTGGCACATAAAACCTCCTCTCAATAATAAATGGTAACACCATTACAATAGCTGTATATTTCAGAGTGAGTATATATAACTCAAATCTTCCCAGCTTTTCCCCATTGTTAGAAATTCATTGTTTTTGTTTACCTTCCCCATTTATAAGTATTTATATGAAAAATATTTTCTGTGTATTGCAGGAAGGTTTTTAAATATATATATGCATGTACAAAGCTATATTCCTTCTGAAAAGTGGCAGCTGTTTGTGATGTTGCTTTTCCCTTCAGATTAAAAAAATTTTTTTTAATATTTATTTTACTTTTGAGAGAGAGAGGCAGAGTGTGAGTAGGGGAGGAGCAGAGAGAGAGGGAGATACAGAATCCTTGGCAGGCTCCAGACTCTAAGCTCTCGGCACAGAGCCCAACATGGGGCTCGAACCCATGAACTATGAGATCATGACCTGAGCCGAGGTCAGATGCTGAACTGAGCACCCAGGTGCTTCCCTTCGGATTTTTTTAACACTTGTTTTTGCCCTTTTCCACCAACCTAACTTTAAAATTATCATTTTAAAACTATTTAATAGTGAAGTGTGTAAGGTGCACTGGTCTTTATGTATTATACACACCTGCATAACTGCTACCCAAATCAAGATCTAGAACACTTTTAATATCCAGGGCATTCCCTCTTGTGCCTTCCCAGTCAGTGCTTACTTCAGAGGTAACTAGTATATGATTGACTGATTGATATTTATTTCTACATACATACATGTATGTTCATTTTTCATTAAATGACAAATAGAATTGTATATATTTAAAGTGTACAGGGGTGTCTGGGTGGCTCAGTTGGTTAAGTGTCCACCTCTTGATTTCAGCTCAGGTCATGATCTCAGGCTTGTGAGATGGGAGTCCTGAGATGGGCTCCATGCTTGGTGTGGAACCTGCTTGAGATTCTCTTCCCCTTCTCTCTCTTTCTCCCCTACTTGTGTTTTCTCTCTTAGAAAAAACAAAACAAAACAAAACAAACCACACACACACAGAAACAAAAAACAAATGAGAAATAACAAGTGTTGGCAACGATGTGGAGAAAAGGGAATGCTTTTTCACTGTTGGTGGGAATATAAATTGGTGATCCACTGTAGAAAACAGTATGAATTTCCTCAAAAATGAAAAATAGAAATGCCATAGTATTCAGTAATTCCACTATGGGGTATTTATCCAAAGAAAGTAAAACATTAATTTGAAAGATACATGCATATTCATGTTTAGTGTAGCATTATTTACAATAGCCAGGATATGAAAGCAATATCTTGAGCAAATATGAGCAGTATGGCATGAAATCTTGCTAATTATGACAAACATGGATGGACTTAGAGGGTATTATTCTAAGTGAAATAAGTCAGGCAGAGAATGACAGATACCATATAATTTGACTTAAATCTAAAATCTAAAAAACAACACACAAACAACCAAACACTCATAAATACAGAGAACAAACTGGTGGTTGTCAGAGGAGAGATGGGTAGGAGGATAGGCAAAATAAATAAAGGGGATTAATAGGTACAAGCTTCCAGTTATAAAATAAATTTAAAAGTCTTGAGGATGAAATGTATAGCATAGGGAATATAGTCAATAGTATTGTAATAATGTACGGTGACTATAAATAATTGCAGTGAGCATTGAGTAAGGTATAGAATTATTGAATCAATATGTTGTACACCTAAAACGAATATAACATTGTATGTGAATTATACTTCGATAATAAAAAAATTAAAAACATGAAAAAAATTTTAAAGTTTTTATTATGCAGTTCTTTACCTACTTGGTTAAATTTATTCCTAAGTATTTTATTGTTCTTAGTTTTTGGTGCTGTTATAAAGGGAACTGTTTTCTTAATGTTTCTTTCTAATAGTTTGTTGTTCATGTGTAGATACGCAACTGATTTTTTTGTATATTGATTTTGTATTCTGTAACTTTATTTAATTCATATATTGGTTCTTACAGTTTTTGGTGGAATCTGCAGGGTTTTCTATATGTGACATCATGTCATCTGCAAAAAGACAGTTTTACTTCTTCCTTACCAAATTGGCTGCCTTTTTTTTTTTTTTTTCTTTTCTAATTGCTCTTTCTAGGTCTTCCAGTACTATATTGAATAAAAGTGACAGGAATGGGCATTTTTGCCTCATTCCTTATCTTAGTGGAAAAGTTTCAACTTTTTGCTGTTGAGTATAATGTTACCTGTGGGCTTATATGCTGTGGTCTATATTATGTTCTGGTATGTTTCTTCTATATCTTGTTCATTGAAAATTTTTACCATGAATTGATGTTGACATTTGTTAAATCCTTTTTTTTTTTTTGCATCTCTTAAGATGATCATGATTTTTATCCTTCATTTTATTAATGTGGTGTATCAAATTGATTGGTTTGCATCTTGAATCATCCTTGCATCCTAAGAGTAAATCTCACTTGATCATTGTGCATGATACTTTTAATATACTGTTGAATTTAGTTTGCTAATATTTTGTTTTGCATCTACATTCATTAGGGATATTTGCTTTTAATTTTCTTTTTTTGTCATGTCTTTGTCTGGTTTTGGTATCATGATAAGTTTAGATAATTTTGGAATTATTTCCTCATCTTTTATTTTTTGGAGGAGTTTGAGAAGTATTGGTAATAACTTTGTTAAATGTTGGGAGACATCACCAGTGAAACCATCTAGTCCTGGACTTTTCTTTGTTGGGAGAAGTTTGATTACTGATTCAATCTTCTTATTAATAATTGGTCTGCTCAGATTTTTATTTTCTTCATGATTCAATCTTGGTATGTTTCTAAGAATTTATTCATTTCTTCTAGTTTATCTAATTGGTATATAATTATTCATGGTAGTTTCTTACAATCCTTATTATATTTGTGTTATCAGTTGTAATGTCTCCTTCATTTCTGATTTTGTTTGAGTCCTTTCTTTTTTTCTTAGCCAGTTCTATTTATCTGTTCAAACAACTAGCTCCTAGTTTCATTAATCTTTTCTCTTGTCTTTATAGTCTCTATTTCATTTATTTCTGCTCTGATACTTGTTATTTCTTTCTAGTATCTTCGGGCTTTGATTTTCCTTCTTTTTATAATTTCTTGAGATGTAAAGTTAGGTTGTTTGAAAACTTTCTTTTTTCTTAATTTAATCTTTTATTACTATAAATTTCCCTCTTAGAACTGCTTTTCCTGACCCCATCAGTTTTGGTATGTTTGTTTCCATTTTCATTTTTTTTTTCAAAACATTTTTATGTTCCCTTTTAATTTCTTTGACCCATTGGTTCAGTATCACATTGTTTATTTTCCATGTATTTGTGAATTTTCCAGTTTTCCTTTTATAACTGATTTGTAATTTCATTCCATAGGGGTTGGAAAAGATACTTGATATGATGTCAGTCTTTGTAAGTTTATGAAGACTTGTTTGGTGCTCTAACATAGGATTTGTTCTGGAGAATGTTCCATGTAGTCTAGAGTAAAAAGTGTATTCTACTGCTCTTAGGTAGTATATTTTGTATATATCGGGTTTATTGGGTTTAATGTGTAGGTTAAGTCCAGTGTTTCCTTAACATCTTCTGTCTATCCATTGTTGAAAGTGAGATACTGATTTTTTTTTAGTATTGTATTGCTATTTCTCTCCTTAGATCTGTTAATATTTGATTTATATATTTAGTTGTTTCATTGTTGGATGTGTGAATATTTACAGTTGTTACAACCTTGATGAATTGACCCCTTTATCATTGTATAATGACCATCTGTCATTATACCTTTTGTTATGGTTTTTTGGGTTAAAGTTTCTCTTGTCTGATGTAAATATACCTACCACTGCTTTCTTCTGGTTTCTGTTTGCACTTCCTCATTGCTTGTCTCTGTCTTTGCATGTCCTGAAAGCTAAAGTGAGTCTCTTGTCAGCAACATATAGTTGGGTCTTGTTTTTTAATCTATTCAATTATTCTTTGTCTTTTGATTGGAGAATTTAGCCCATTTACATTTAACTAATTATTGATAGATGTGTACATATTGTCATTTTGTTAATTGTTTGCTGACTGTTTTGTAATTCCTTTATTTCTTCTCTTGCTCTCTTCCTTTGTGATTCGATGATTATAATGTTATTCTAAGATTCCTTTCTTACCTTTGTGTATTTAGGTTTTGCTTTGTGGCTACCATGAGGTTTACATAAAAAAATGTTGTAATTTTATTTTAATTTTTATTTACCTTGAAAGAGAGAATGCGTGTGCATGTGCATGTGCATGAGTGGAGAAGGGCAGAGAGAGAGAGAGAGAGAGAGAGAGAGAGAGCAAGCAGGCTCCACACTGTCAGCTCAGAGCCTGATGAGGGGCTCAAACTTATGAATCATGAGATCATGGACAGAGCCAAAATCAAGAGTTGAGCACTTAACTGACTGTGCGACCCAGGTGCCTGTATGTTATAATTTTATTTTAAGCAGATAACAACTTAACTTTGAATATGTCTAAAAGCTGTATGTTCTTACATCCTCCCCCACTTTTTATGTTTTTGATGTCACAATTTACATTTTTTATTGTGTATCCATTAGCAGGTTGTTGTTGTTATAGTTACTTTTCAATTCTTTCATGGCTTAACTTTTATACTAGAGCTATAAGTGATTTACCCACCACTATCATGATGTTAGAGTAGTCTGTATTTAACTATATATTTACTTTTATGAGTGAAATTTATACTTTTATATTTTTTCATGTTATTAATCATCTTTTTGTTTCAGCTTGAAGAGCTCCCTTATAATATATTATAAGGCTGATCTAGTAGTGATAAACTCCTTCAGCTTTTCTTCGTCTGAAAAACTATTTCATATCTGAAGGACAACTTTGCCAGATAGCGTATTCTTGCTCAGCATTTTATTTCTTTACTACTTTGAATATATCATCCCTCTCCTTTCTGGGCAATAAAGTTTTGTCTGAAATATTTAGTAGTCTCCTGGGGGTTCCCTTGTATGTAATAAGTTACTTTTCTTTAGATGCCTTTAAGCTTCTCTCTTTAACTTTTGACAAATTAATCATAATACTTTGGTCTGGGTCTCTTTGGATTCTTATTTGGTACTCTTTGAGGTTCCTGGATCTGAATGTCTATTTTTCCAGGTTAGGGAAGTTTCAGCCATTATTTCTTTGAATAAGCTTTCTGCCTCATTCCCTCTCTTTTCCTGGAATCCCTATAATGCATATATCGGCCATTTTATGGTATCTTATAAGTCACTTAACCTGTCTTTATTTTTTCATTCTTTTTTCTTTTTGCCCCTCTGATTGAATGAATTCTACTGTCCTTTCTTCAAATTTGATTTAGTCTTCTGTTGAAACCATGTATTAAGTTTTTTAGTTCAGTTATTGTATTGTACAGGTCTGTGACTTGTGTTTAGTACTTTTTGATATTTTCTATCTCTTTTTTAAAATTCTTGAGGAGGGCCCAACCTGGTGGAGAAGTAGGGGGATCCGTACTTCCTGCATCTCTCAAATAAAGAAGGGTTGAAGCCAAAGGACTTTGCACCCAAGAGTCTGGGAGAAAAAATACTGAGTCTACCAGAGAGACACCCGGACAACCTGATGGGCCATATGTGGGTGATTGCGAACTGAGGGAGATAAAGTGGGCCACATAGGCACCGAGTGGAGGGATCCCCTTCTGCATAGAGACAAAGGGAAGGGAAAGAGAGGCTGGGGAAGCATAGGACTGAATCTGGACAAGAGAAAAACCTCGGAACAGGACAGAGAGGGATCCCATCTCTAACTGTGGGGCTTTCTCCGGACTGGGGCTGGCTTCCTGGTTCGTGCACCTAGGCTGGGGGGGTAGCTAGCCACCCTCCAGCTGGGTGGCTAGGTCAGGGGTGCAGTCCGCAGTAGGAGAAAGCAGTCCTCTCCCTGAAGTGCTACGGGATAGGACAAAACCCGCTGGGACCACACATCAGGCGGCATGGAGAGGTGCTTCCCCAGTTCCGCACTGAGTGGGAGTTTGAATCCCAGCCAAGCGCAGGGGCTGGGGAGTCATTGGAGCGAGACAGACTGCCTTGTCTGTGCCTGTGGCACAGTGAGGACAGCTTGAATGGAGTTATTTGGGACACCAGGTCATGGAGAAGAGACTGGGGCTTGCCATTTTTCTCCCCACCACCACCAAGGCGGGGCCTCAGGGATTGGTCCATGGGGTCCACAGAGGAGGCGGGACCGCCTACACCAAACTGGGTAACAGTGTACTGGAGCAGGATAGACGCTGAGGAACAGACGGCCCCCTCCTCCAGATCATTGCTGCCACATTGCCTGGATTAATTCTCGGACAATTCTTATTATTTAGATATATTCTTCCTTCCTTTTATCCTTCTTATCTCTTCCCTCCTCTAGGCTGGTTACTCTGGTTGTTGGTTTGTTTAAGCAGACATATTTAATCCATTCTTTTGATACATGTTCTACACCTCCTTCTTTACTTTCCTTTCTCTCTCTCTCTGGATTAATCAAAGCATATAGCTTCTCTGTCTGGGTAACTTTATCTTTGTTTCTTTTTCCCTGCCTCCTCCTTTATTTTCCTTTCTCTCTCTTTGGACTAAGCCATTTATCTCTCTGCCTGGTCAATGTTTATTTTTTCTTTTTCCCTGCCCCTGTCATTTCTCTCTTTGTATGAGCTCTTCCATCAGCACCGCCTCCACGTTATTCTTTACTTGTAGCTGGTGTTTCTGGGGTTTTGTTTTTGGATTGTTTTTGGGTTTTTTTGTATATTTGTTTGATTTTTGTTTGTGTATTTGCATGCTTTTGTTTCCTGTTTGTTTGTTTGTTTTCCTTTCCAGGGATACTTCAAGGAACAAGTCAAAGCACACCTGATGGGGGGTCCAAAACATCCCTACGAGTAAGGAAATAAAATAACCCGAGTCACAACAACAGAGCAAGTAACATTCTCCAAAAAACACCTCCTAAAGGTCCAGGCCCTAGACAGTGTATGACCCCCCTTTAATATAGCAGTGCTTGCAGGTGCGGGGCACATAATGAGCTTTTAAGACTCATAAGGGACAGAAAACTAGCCAAAATGATGAAATGAAAGAATTCTCCTCAAAAGAAATTCCAGGAAGAAGTGACAGAAAAGAATTGATCAAAACAGATATAGGCAATATAACTGAACAAGAATTTAGAATAATAGTCATAAGATTAATTGCTGGGCTTGAAAAGAGCGTAGAAGACAGCAGAGAATCTACTGCTGTAAAGATGAGGGAACTAAAAAATAGTCATGATGAATTAAAAAATGCTAAAAATGAGATGCAAAATAAAATGGAGGCGGCCACAGTGTGGATTGAAGAGGCAGAGGGGAGAATAGGTGAATTAGAAGATAAAATTATGGAAAAAGAGGAAGCTGAGAAAAAGATAAAAAAAATCCAGGATCACAAGGGGAGAATTAGAGAACTAAGTGACTCAATGAAACAGAACAATATCCATATCATAGGAGTTCCAGAAGAAGAAGAGAGAGAAAAGGGCTGAAGATGTACTTGAACCAATCATAGCTGAGAACTTCCCCGATCTGGGGAAGGAAACAGACATTGAAATCCAAGAGGCACAGAGAACTCCCTTCAGATGTAATCAGAATCGATCTTCTGCATGACATATTATAGTGAAACTGGCAAAATACATGGATAAAGAGAGAGTTCTGAAAGCACCTAGGGATAAACAGGCCCTAACTTACAAAGATAGACACATGGTGGTAGTTGCAGACCCATCTACTGAAACTTGGCAGGCCAGAAAGGAATGGCAGGAAATCTTCAATGTGCTGAACAGAAAAAATATGCAGCCCAGAATCCTTTATCCAACAACTCTGTCATTCAGAATAGAAGGAGAGATTAAGGTTTTCCCAAACAAACAAAAACTGAAGGAATTAATCACCACTAAATCAGCCCTGCAAGAGATGCTAAGGGGGACTTTGTGAGTGAAATGTTGCAAGGACCACAAAGTACCAGAGACATCACTACAAGCATGAAACCTACAGACATCACAGTGACTCTAAACCCATATCTTTCAATAACACTGAATGTAAATGGACTAAGTGTTCCAACCAAAAGACATAGGGTATCAGAATGGATTAAAAAAAAAAAAAAACAAGACCCATCTATTTGCTGTCTACAAGAGACTCAGTTTAGATCTGAGGACATCTTCAGATTGAAAGTGAGGGGATAGAGAACTATCTATCATGCTGTTTGAAGTCAAAAGAAAGCTAGAGTAGCCATGCTTCTATCAGACAACGTAGACTTTAAATTAAAGGCTGTAACAAGAGATGAAGAAGGGCATTATATAATAATTATAGGGTCTATCCATCAGGAAGAGCTAACAATTATAAATTTCTATGCACCGAATTCGGGAGCCCCCAAATATATAAAACAATCACATACATAAGCAATCTTATTGGTAAGAATGTGGTAAATGCAGGGGACTTGAATACTCCACTTACAACAGTGGATAGATCATCTAGACAGAAAATCAATAAAGAAACAGTGGCCCTGAATGACACTGGACCAGATGGACTTGACAGATATATTTAGAACTCTACCTCCTAAAGCAGCAGAATATACTTTCTTCTCAAGTGCACATGGAACATTCTCCAAGATAGACCACATGCTGGGTCACAAAACAACCCTCAATAAATATAAAAGAATTGAGATCATCCCATGCACACTTTCAGATCACAATGCTCTGAAAATTGAAGTCAACCACAGTAAAAAGTCTGGAAAACCTATAAAAACATGGAGGTTAAAGAATATCCTACTAAAGAATGAATGGGTCAACCAGGCAATTAGAGAAGAAATTAAAAAATATATGGAAACAAATGAAAATGAAAACACAACAATCCAAACCCTTTGGGATGCAGCAAAGGCAGTCCTAAGAGGAAAATACATTGCAGTCCAGGTCTATCTCAAGAAATAAGAAAAATCCCAAATACAAAATTTAACAGCACACCTAAAGGAACTAGAAGCAGAACGGCAAAGACACCCCAAGCCCAGCAGAAGAAGAGAAATAATAAAGATCAGAGAAGAAATAAACAATATAGGATCCAAAGACAAAACAAAAAACAAAAAACCCCAACAAAACAAAAAAAAACAAAACAGTAGAACAGATCAATGAAACTGAGTTGGTTTTTTGAAAAAAAATAAAATTGATAAACCTCTAGCCAGACTTCTCAAAAAGAAAAGAGAGAGGACCCAAATAGATAAAATCATGAATGAAAATGGATTTATTACAACCAACCCCTCAGAAATACAAGCAATTATCAGGGAATACTGTGAAAAATTATATGCCAACACTGGACAACTTGGAGAATGGACAAATTCCTAAACACCGACACACTACTAAAACTCAAAAGGGAAGAAATAGAAAATTTGAACAGACCCATAACTAGTGAAGAAATTGAATTGGTTATCAAAAATCTCCCAACAAAGAAGAGTCCAGGACCAGATGGCTTTCCTGGGGAATTCTACCAGACTATTAAAGCAGAGTTAATATCTATCCTTCTCAAGCTGTTCCAAAAAAGAGAAATGGAAGGAAAACTTCCAGACTCATTCTATGAAGCCAGTATTACTTTGATTCCCAAACCAGAGATCCAACAAAAAAGGGAACTGCAGGCCAATATACCTGATGAATATGGATGCAAAAGTTCTCAACAAGATCCTAGCAAATCGAATTCCTAGAATTATTCACCATGATCTAGTGGGATTCATTCCTGGCTGCAGGGCTGGCTCAATATTTGCAAATCAATCAATGTGATACATCACATTAATAAAAGAAAAGAACCATATGATCCTGTCAATTGGTGCAGTAAAAGCATTTGATAAAATACAGCATCCTTTCTTAATAAAAACCCTCAAGAATGTTGGGAGAGAAGAAACATACTTAAACATCATAAAAGCCATTTCTGAAAAGCCCACAGTTGATACCATCCTCAATGGGGAAAAACTGAGAGCTTTCTGCCTAATATGAGGAACACAACAGGGATGTCCACTCTCACTGCTCTTGTTTAACATAGTGTTGGAAATTCTAGCATTGGCAATCAGACAACAAAATGAAATCAAAGGCATCAAAATTGGCAAAGAAGAAGTCAAACTTTCACTTTTCTCAAATGACATGATATTCTACATGGAAAACCCCAAAAGACTCCACCAAACGTCTGCTAGAACTGATACATGAATTCAACAAGTCATAGGGTACAAAATTAATGTATAGATATCAGTTGCATTTCTATACACCAATAATGAATCAACAGAAAGAGAAGTCAAGACATTGATCCCATAAAATGCCAAGGAATAAATCAAGAACCATAAAATACCTAGGAATAAACCTAACCAAAGATGTAAAAGATCTGTATGCTGAAAACTATAGAAAGCTTATGAAGGAAATTGAAGAAGACACAAAGAAATGGAAAAACATTCCATGCTCATGGATTGGAAGAATAAATATTGTTAAAATGTCAGTACTACCCAAAGCAATCTACACGTTCAATGCAATCCCAATCAAAATTGCTTTCTTCGCAAAGCTAGAACAAACAATCCTAAAATTTGTATGGAACCACGAAAGACCCCGAATAGCCAAAGAGATACTGAGGAAGAAAACCAAAGTGGGAGGCATCACAATCCCAGACTTTAGCCTCTACTACAAAGCTGTAATCATCAAAACAGTATGGTATTGGCACAAAAACAGACACAGAGACCAATGGAATAGAATAGAGATTCCAGAATTGGACCCACAAATGTAGGGCCAACTAATCTTTGACAAAGCAGGAAACAGTATCCAATGGAAAAAAGACAGTCTCTTTAACAAATGGTGCTGGGAAAACTGGACAGCAACATGCAGAAGAATGAAATTAGACCACTTTCTTACACCATTCACAAAAATAAACTCAAAATGGATGAAGGACCTTAATGTGAGACAGGAAACCATCAAAACCCTAGGGGAGAAACAGGAAACAACCTCTCTGACCTCAGCCGCAGCAATTTCTTACTCGACACATCTCCAAAGGCAAGGGAATTAGAAGCTAAAATGAACTATTGGGACCTCATCAAGATAAAAAGCTTCTGCACTGCAAAGGAAACAGTCAACAAAACTAAAAGGCAGCTGACGGAATGGGAAAAGGTATTTGCAAATGACATACTGGATAAAGGGCTAGTATCCAAAATCTATGAAGAACTCACCAAACTCCATCCCGAAAAACAAAGAATCCAGTGAAGAAATGGGCAGAAGACATGAATAGACACTTTTCCAAAGACGACATCCAGATGGCCAACAGAAACATGAAAAGATACTCAATGTCACTCATCATCAGGGAAATACAAATCAAAACCACACTGAGATACCACCTCACTCTGGTCAGAGTGGCTAAAATGAACAAATCAGGAGATTATATATGCTGGCAAGGATGTGGAGAAATGGGAACCCTCTTGCTCTGTTGGTGGGAATGCAAACTGGTGCAGCCACTCTGGAAAACAGTGTGGATGTTCCTCAAAAAATTAAAAATAGATCTACCCTATGACCCAGCAATAGCACTGCTAGGAATTTATCCAAAGATACAGGAGTGCTGATTCATAGGGGCACATGTACCCCAGTGTTTATAGCAGCACTTTCAACAATAGCCAAATTATGGAAAGAGCCTAAATATCCATCAACTGATGAATGGATAAAGAAGATGTGGTTTATATATACAATAGAATTCTACTTGGCAATGAGAAACAGTGAAATCATGCCATTTGCAGCAACGTGCATGGAACTGGAGGGTATTACGCTAAGTGAAATAAGTCAGGCAGAGAAAGACATATATCTTATGTTTTCACTGATATGTGGATCTTGAGAATGTTAACAGAATACCATGGGGAAGGGGAAGGTGGAAAAAGTTACAAACAGAGAGGGAAGGAGGCAAAGCATAAGAGACTCTTAAATACAGAGAACAAACTGAGGGTTGATGGGGGTGGGGGAGAGGGGAAAGTGGGTGATGGGTGATGGGCATTGAGGAGGGCACTTGTTGGGATTAGCACTGCATGTTGTATGGAAGCCAATTTGACAACAAATTATGTTAAATAAATAAAATTCTTTGTATTTTCATGCATTGCTCTCCTGACCATTGTGAGCATCTTTATGATCATTCTTTTTAATTATCTTTGGGTGAATCACTTCTTTGTTTTTTTATGATCATTTTCTGGAGATTTGTCTTGTTTTTTTTTTTTTTTCTTTGGAAGTTATTCCCATTTTTCATTTTCTTTGACTCTTTTTGTTGGTTTTTGCACATTAGATAAAATGGCCACATCTCCCAGTTTTGACAGATTGGTCTTGTGTAGGTGATGAACCTTGTCAGTAAGCCCTGGCCTAAACTCCTGGTTTCATTTAAAATGTTTGTGACTGTCCAAACTGCCATTTTTGTTTTTAGTGGTTCCCAATTGTTTAGGTTGTGCCAAGACCCTCCCCCAGGGGAGAGGATCACACTCAGTACTGAATGGAGGCTGATTAGAAGCAAGACCTTCAGGCAATAGCTGGGAAAGCATGTAGTTAAACCCCTTCCAAGGAGAAGCTGAGAGATGGGCATTTCTGCTTCATCCCTCCTTGCTGCATCTGTGCATATAGCTGTACAGTATGGTGGGGGTAATTCTGAACCTGTTGAGACTGTTTATTCACTATAAGGAGCACCCCTGTGAGAGTTGTGAAATGCAAGCCTTGTTAGCTATCAGAAGTAGGTAGTTTGAGATCCTCTCCCTTACGTGGCAGCCATAAAAGCTGGGGCATCTTTAGAAGCTCCTTCCAGAGAGGTGCTGGCAACTTGATTTTACTGTTAATTGAGGCAGAGGGAAAAGTCAGGGTAAGTACGCATTGGCTCTCTCTCTTTCTGAGTAAGATCTCAGCCAGCCCCTAGATCTGTGCTAATTAGTAGCTGGACCCGAGGCAGCAACTTATAAAGTATGCAGCCAGACCGTTTCCAGTGAAAGATCGGGAGATGGGTGTTTTTGCCTCTTCCCTCCACACTGCTCCTGGGGGCAGGAGTGGGGGAAAGCTGCTGCAAGTGCTCATGTGCCTGCCCGTAAGAACTGGACTGGTTCTTTGTTATGGCCCTGTGTGACACGTGAATTCAAGTTCCACTGGTTATCAGAGTCAAGCAGTCTAGGGCCCAATTCTTAAGTAGCAACTGCAAAAGCTTGGGTGCTAGATGTGAAGTCCACTTAGCTCTTCAGGGAGAAGTTGGGAGTTGGGAGTTCTTTCTTAGTTGCATGGCACTGTGTTGTTGGGTGGGGGGTGTAGGTAGAGTTTATGGTGAGAGTGTATCTCAGCCTTTTCTACCTTTTGCTGTGTAGGTATTTCTCATTCACCTGATGTACAGGAATCGCCCAGCTGCTTTCTGGATTTCACTTAAGATTGCTTTGTGTGTTGCTATACACTTGGTGTGTCTATGGGAGGTGGGAAGTCCAGGACCTCCATTGTTGCCATTTCTGTCCCTTGGTTTCTTTGTTCTTTTTTGTTGCTATATAGTATTCCATACATGTCCTTTCTCTTTGCTGTTTGGGATGTTTATACTTTGGGGCTATTTTGAGTAATGCTGCTATAAACATTCTTGTGCATGCTTTATGGCATACAGATGCATTATTTCAGTTTTGGTATATTTCTAGAAGTGAGATTGCTGGATTCTGGAGTGAATGTATGTTAAATTTTAGTTTTTTTCTGCCAAGGAGTTTTATAGAGTGGTTGTTCCAACTTAATCTCCAACCATTAATATAGGGGAGCTGTATTAATACTACTCTGTCTTTGCACTTCTGCTGGGTATGTTGTGGTATCTCACTGTGGTTTTAATACTCATTTTCCCATTGAATAATGCTTATTGGCTCTTTGGATCTCTTTTTTTATGAAGTGTCTATTCGTGTTTTCTGTCTTTAAAAATTTTTTTTTCTTATTTATAGGAATTCATTATATGTTTTGCATGATCCCTTTTCAGATGTATTGCAATTATCTTCTCAATCTGTGGCTTGTATCTTTACTTTTTTAGTGGTGACTTTTGATATAAAATGTTTTGATAAAGTTTAGTTTATCAATTTTTTTTCATGTAGATTTATGTGCATTATTTAAGAAATCTTTCCTAGCCTACTCACAAAAATATTCCCCTGTATTTTCTTGTAGAAGCTTGATTTCAGCTTTCACATTTAGGCCTATGATTCCTCTCAAATTAATGTTTAAAATGGTGTGAAATAAGGGTAAAGGTTAATTATATTTTCATATGAATATCTAGTTGTTCCAATACTTAATTATAGTGGCACCTCAGTTGTAAATCAAGTGACCATATGTGTTATCACTACCCTAATATTTGACAGTAATCTCCATGAGCATCCTACTTTTATATCTTTTTATTAGGATATGTTGAGGACTATAATAATTAAAATTTTCTGGTCATGCTAGTTGAACTTAATAGTTAAATTACTTCTTTTTTCTTTCTAGAAAAGAGTATGTGCAGTTTTAACCCATAACCTTCCATTTCTGACTTTTTTGTTTCATTTATTTATTTTTTCTTTGAAATTGGTCTTGATTTTTCATTTTTCATTTTCATTTTTCTCACTTTTTACTTAAATAACAGGGTTCACTGCTGGCCTATCATTTTGCATGATTACCTTTATATTTAAATACAGCACTTGAGATTTTGAGTGCTTTTATGTTTTCAGTACCAACTTTAAAAGTAACTGTCACTACTTATGTCATAACTCACATATTCTGAACAAGGTATTTGATATGGTTAGTTTCACATACATTACTGTGATTTGTTTTACCTACAGGCTGTGTATATCACAAAAGCGTTGGGAGCTGTTACTCAGGAAAAAATTAAATTGAAAATCAAATTATTTAGAGAGCTAAGAGATGACCAGTTACAGTTTTTTTCATCAGATGCTACAACCTTATAGAGGTGTGATAAATGATTTTGTCATGTGACCTTTGCTTTCTTATAGACTAAATTTTGTGAGTTTGATTCTCAGATTCAGATGATTAGGATGGGCCCTCAGCAGTTCCTTGTATTCCCCGTCCTGTTTTTTACTTTATATTATGTTATTTGGTATGCTCCCAGGTACTTTGAGGAATAGATTTAAATATCTCTCTATGTATTTTCTTTCTGCCAAGAAGGTAATGATAATCTGGACAGTCCAAGGCAAGAGTGTGTTACCTAATGTCTGAGGAGAGAAATTACCTTCAAATTTTAATATTTTTGGTACTACTTAAACCATTTGTTAGTTGATTAGTTGGTTAGGAGTAAGGTATTTTATTTCCTGTGTGAAGAAATGTCTCAAATTGAATTGCGCTTTCCAGTTTCTCTCTTTGGATTTTTTTGTAGTGATTTATGAATAGATATTCTTCAGAATTGTGTTTTGTTGTGTAGATATCCATTCTTGGTCTCATAAAGTAAAATTTCAGGAAGAAAGTAGAGGACTATTCTCTTATATAATATGTGGTCATTTATGTTCATTTTCAAAAATTTGGAGGTTAGGCAAAGAATATTTCTATGGAGCTGATAAGTTAACAAGATTGGATAGACATACATAGTTTTTGAAAATAATAAGTTAGTAAATTAGTTTAGGGAAAGGGATGCACAAGAGTGTGTGTATATGTGTATGTGAATACTTTTTTGAATTGGTTTCTAAAATATGCCATATTTATACAAAAGAAATTGGAGGCAACCAAAATAAAATCATGAAAACAAACAACAAACACCAAGCACAAGACAAAAGATAAGTCTGGAGAAATGTAGAGAAAGGGATGAGAAAACCATATCAAAATATTAAAAGAATAGACGTGGGATCCTTATTTACTCTGAATTCTCAAACTCCAGAAATATTGTTAGGATTTGCCTAATTCTCTATTGGCATTATGAAACCAATGTTCTTTAACCATTGAATAAAGAAATCCCACTTCTCTTTCAAAGATCATGCCATGGTATCATCCACTTCCTACCTGTGTCTTTCCTATTATCTGTTAGCTATATATTTATTAAGATCTATAAAGATCTCAAACTTGACTGTCTATAAATCACCTGGAGTTTTTATTAAAACTGATTCAGTAGGTCTTGGATGTTACCTTATATTCTGCATTCTTAACAAGTTCCGAGATGATATCATTGGACCACATGGTAACTACCACCAAAGATTTAGACCAGAGTCCTCATACTGATCAAGAGCTTTGGAATTTGGCTTATAATCTTTCCACATTGACTTATGCCATCATCCTGGGTCATCTCTTTTAATTCTTTCATTTCAACTTCTATAAATTTTATTTTGACTCCATTCTCTTTCAGCAGTCCTTCCCTATAGTCTTTTGTTACAATTAGAACTTTCCTACCTTTAAATATTATATTTCAGTGCTTTACTTTGAGTTTACCCTTCCAGCTTTCTTACTCCCTTACTTACTTAATGGACCTTGCTCTCTGTTGAATCTCATGAAGACCTTTAAATTTTGACATCTTTACTTTCTCTGAGTTCATCAGTTCCTTCTTTGCTGACCTGAAGTTTGTTGTCACCCTTTAGATGATTTTCTCCTTGTCTTTCAGTTGTCCATCCCTGCATCAGAATTGCAGTTCACTTTCTCCACTTCCATGGTCAAGTTGCTGAATATACCTGAAGGAAAAAACATGTTGTCCAGATTGCTGCCATTTTGTATCTATGGTACTCATTCTCATCTGGGCTCTTAATGCTGCTCTTTTTTTTTTTTTTTTTTTTTTTTTTTTACTTTTTTTAAGATTTTAAGTAATCTCTATGCCCAATGTGGGGTTCGAGCCCACCCACATTCCTGAGATCAAGAGTCACATGCTCCACTGACTGAGCCAGCCAGGCACCCACAGTGCTGCTCTTTTCTAATCTTTTCTAATCCAAAGTCTTTGTTTTGCTTGGGCCTATAAATTTTAGAGAGAAAACACCTCAAGGAACTTGGAAAGAATTTTTTTGTGAGTCCATATAGAAATAAGGATAAGATTTCCTGAACGTAGAAACTCTTGTTTGGTGTGTCACAGTAGTTAACAAATGCAAGAACCCAGACTCCTCAAGTGCCTCTGTGATACTATTCCTTAGGGTGTCCAGAGTATCAAGAGTGAGAATGCCCGAAAATTCCTAGTTTCCCCTACCCCTTCAACACTTGCCTACATATCTGCACCAGTTCTCAATTCCTTGTTCCTAATCTTATTCAAAGCTCAATTTTTATTTTCATAATTTCATATTTTCATGATTTCTCCAGTACCTTCCAGTGTTTGATAACCTCCTTTCATTGCTTTGACATTTAAAAGGGGGAAAAGGTATGAGAAAGAAAAGTAAGAAAAGTCATTATCTCAACTTCTTAAAAGTTTATTTATTTAGAGAGAAAGTGTGTGTGTGTGTGTGTGCAAGTGGGGGAGGGACAGAGAGAGAAAGAGAGAGAATCCCAAGCAGGCTCTGCACTGTCAGTATGGAGCCTGATGTAGGGCTGTATTCATGAACTGTGAGATCATGATCTGAGCCGAAATCAAGAGTTGGACCTTAATCAACTGAGCCACCCAGTCACCCCCCATTAGCTTAAGTTTAATAAGACTACATTCTTGAGAATTTCTGCATACAGAATAGAATGCCTTCTTATCTTAAAATCTAATTTGCACATATTTTACTGATATGGTAATGTCTTTATAAGGGTCATATAGAATTTGTGACTTTATTTTTTTATTTTTGGAAGAGTACAAGTTGGGGAGGGGTAGAAAGAGGGGGACAGAGGATCTGAAGTGGGCTCTGTGCTCACAGGCTGACAGAAGCAAGCCTGATGTGGGGCTCGAATTCACCAACCACGAGATCGTGACCTGAGCCAAAGCTGGCCAGTCAACTGATGGAGCCACCCAGGTGCCCCATAGAATTTGTTACTTTATTATTTAAAAAAAATTTTTATGTTTATTTTTGAGAAAGAGACAGAGCATGACAGGGGGAGGGGCAGAGAGAGAGGGAGACACAGAATCCGAAGCAGGGTCCAGGTTCCACGCTGTCAGCGCAGAGCTTGACATGGGGCTCCAACTCAAGAATTGTGAAGTCATGACCTGAGCCAAAGTAAGACCTTAACAGACTGAGCCACCCAGGCACCCCAGAGTGTGTTACTTTAAAGTATAATTGACATAATTCAAGGTCTGTGTTTGGAAATTGTAAGCTATTGTGAAAATATACTGAATAAAGTGGGGAAAAAAGGTATTAATTTTTAACTAATGTTAGATGTTTTATGTGGCTCTTATAAGCATGTGACTCTAAATATAGGTTATGGTGATATCCTCTATCAGCTCTTTTGTTTCAATTTTGAATTTACTATGCAATTTAAGATTCTGAAGGACTTCTGATGAGTGAATATACTAATTTGTTGATGGAAATGTCTGATTTGCTTGGAAAGTATATACCTCTTGGTAATACATTGTTGTCATGGTACTAATCAACCGAAAACAGTGAGAACAATTTTCCCCAGAAGCAGATAATCCTTGAAATTCTGGGTCTCCATATCTCTAACTCATTTGAAGTATTGAGGGTGATGTTTTAACCAACTCCTTAGAAACTATATTACACTAAATTTTACAGTTGAGTTTAAGACAGAGTATTTTTGGGAGGAGGTCAAAGAAAGAGCAATGAGAAAGGTTAAGGGAATGAAAATATGTGCTTTACTATTGTCAGGCTCGGCCATTACCTTGTTTCTCACCTTATTCAGGTTAAGGATAATATATTAGAAGATTGATGGAGAGACAAACTACTGTCCTTTATTTTGGGGATTGCGTAGCATCTAGATAGGGAGAACGAGAAGGAAGAAAATTTTACTGAGGGGTAGAGGAAGGCAGTGAGAATAAAGTGAAATGAGGGAAAAAATGTGCTCTTTTAGATAGAAAATGTAGATTAGCAGAAGAATTTAAGGCTAAGTAAGAGTTAGCCCGCCTTATGTCATATACATGAATATAAAGGGCCTATTTTGTGTTACAGAGAATGTTAATAAATATCTTATTTGATATTTGTACATTCTGCGTTTAAACAAGCAGTTTGGAAATCTTCTGACTATGCATTTTTGAATAATTGATATTCAGAATACAATTTGTCATCTATGAAGATGTTTGGTGGAGCTGATTTGCATTAAAACATTCATGATGATTCTCAGTAAAAATACACAGAAGCACAAAACAGTTAATTGTCTTTCTTTTAAAATAAATGTCAAGAAAAGCATTTAAAAAATAAGATAAAATGTAGTATTTAAAGAAAATTCTATCAAAATTCAAAATATTTTATAACTACACAGGATAATAGAATTTTATATATTTTAATATATATATTATGTTAGGGATCTTATGGAATCTTTTTTTTTTTTTTTAATTCTTCAGACATAAGAGTATTTGCAAATGAACTCAGACTGCTTTTCAACAGTTTCCTATAGGTTTAGGATAGCTCTCTATTTAATTTTTGAAATATTTGATAGGTGTTTGTAATTTTTAGAATTATATTTGTGTTTATCTCATTTTCTTACTTTGTAGTTTGTTTTTTACCTGACAAAACTGTTTCTTTTACTCTGAATAGTTGAGTAGAGTCCAGTTAACAAGGGCAGTGTTGATGTAGGGAAATGTAACCCAGAGCTATCATTTGATATTAAAAGAAGTATATTCTATCCTGGAACTCAGTTACTATTAAAGTAGCTATATTTATACATAAGTATAGTTATGAGACCTAATGAAGATCAGTAGCATTTGTTTAGCTGTTACCCATAAGTATAGTACATACATGAATGATTCATTATGTGGGAGCGATTAATTTGTCATATTTATCTTACCAGTTAATCAGACATTCTGTAAGTATAATATCAAAATAGGTACCTGTAAAGTTTTTATATGCAGAAATGATTTGTGGCAAGTCAGATATTCATTTTGTGCATGAAAATTTAGGTAATGTATCTTTAGAAATCCTGTCATTCAGAAAGTAATATTAACCATTTTTACCATTAATATTATGTTGTGGTTAGGCTCTTCCTTCTGTCTTAAGCCTTCCATATTTTCCCAAGGGACGCAACCAGACAATTTGAATTATTGATGCTCACTTAGAAATGGGAGAATGGAAAATTAGCTTTTAAAAGATGAATTGGAGTTCCCATCTTCCCCCAAGATTAATTGGTTAATACTAATTAATTGGTTAATGTTTTTGAGGTCTGTTTCTCTATATTTCTATATCCTGGCTGTTTGTGTATCCCTTGTATTTCTGGTGGTCTGTTAGCTGATAGGAGAGATTGCTAGTCAGTCTGGGTTAAAATAATATTTATTAATATCTCTTAAAATTTTTTTAATGTTTATTTATTTTTGAGAGAGAAACAGAGCACGAGCAGGGGAGGTGCAGAGAGAGAGAGAGAGAGAGAGAGAGAGAGAGAGATGCAGAATCCAAAGCAGGCTCCAGGCTCCAAGCTGTCAGCACAGAGCTCGACGCAGGGCTCGAACTCACTAACTTTGAGACCATGACCTGAGCCGAAGTCAAATGCTTAACCAACTGAGCCACCCAGGCGCCCCAATATTTCTTAAAAATTTTAACCCAGCATATCCTTTGTTAATATATATGGGAGGAAAGGTGAGAAAATGAATTGTCTAAGAAAAGAAGTAGAAATTTATCTTATCTGGTGTTATTTTTATTCTAGGAAAAAAAAGCATTATTATTGAAAAATACCGTAACGAGTATTTTATTTCTGTTTCCTGAAATTTTTAATTATCTTCAGTCAGGAGAAAGAAAAAAAAAACAGTAATAAGGATTTTGTTAATATTTATTTAATTTTCTCTGTCATTACCTGATGAGTTTTTCCCCCTAAATCTACTCTTTATTTAGTGTTTCTCATAAACCAAGGTGCTTAGGCCAAAACTCTGGGACTTATTCTTGATTTTTTTTCTTTCCTTTACCAGGTATATGTAACCTATCAGCAAGTCCTCTGGAGTTTATATTCCAAATATATCTTTAATTTGTCTATTTCTCTTCATCTTCTCTACCATCCTAGTATAACCTGTCCTCATTTATTTAGAATACTCTTAAGTTGTATTTCTACTTTCACTCTTGCTTTCTTATATACCACTCTACTCTCCTGATAGTACTCAAAATGATCTTTAACATCTTTGCTTACAAATAACCAGAATGCTAAGCAGCCAGTTTATTATTTAAAAAACTTGAAAATAAAGAGAATCAAGTACTTGTCCTATTTTTCTTACACTATTAAGCACATAGTTGATGAAGGAAGTTTTCCTTTACTAAGGAATTTCAGTTGACAAATAAAGAAGGAATGATACAATTGTAGTGTCAATATTTTATAAGCCCTAATTAAGTAATATAATAGATCTAAGGCAATAATTATTACTGTTAATATATGCATGTAGAGAGAACATATTATATGCCTCCTGATTGGAGTAAATAACGTAAACTATAGAGTAGTTTTGCTAGAAAATTGAAACTGAATCTGGTTAAACATTCAGATCTAACTACCAGTTAATAGAAAATACAGGAGACAGAGGAACATGTTAAGTGACACTATGAGGATGCCATCAGAAATCCAGAGTGTAGAAAACCCTGTAGAATAAGTAACCCAGTTTTTTTTCCCATCAAGTAAATTGTAAGGAAAAAAAAGTGAAAGAATCATCATCTATATATTAAAAGACCAAGAAACTTGTTAAAGCAATATCTGGACCTTATTTGGATTTGATTTGAACCAGTGAGCTTTAGAAAAAATTGATACACAGGGAAATTTGGACACTGCCTAGATAGTTAGTAATTTCAATAAGTTATTATTGAAACTAATGATGTAGGGGCACCTGGGTGGCTCAGTCAGTTAAACATTTGATTTCAGCTCAGGTCATGATCTTGCAGTTCACAAGTTGGATCCCTGTGTCCAGCTATGTGTTGACAGCTCAGAGCCTGGAGCCTAATTCAGATTCTGTGTCTCCTGCTCTCTCTGCCCCTTCTCTGCTCATGCTCTGTCTCTCTCTCTCTCTCAAAAACAAATAAAACATTAAAAAAAATAATAAAAATCAGTTAAAAAAGAAAATAATGATGTAATTATAGTAATATTGATAGAAGTTATATTTGTAAGAAGAGTCCTTATTTTTTAGTGACATATATTAATATGTGTATAAATGAAATGATAGATTTCTGAGGGGTAGATGTGGAATGAGTAAAGATACAAATTAAGCAAGACTGGTCATGAAATGATAATTATTGATACTGGTGGATAAATATATGTGGATCCATTTTGCTCCGTTCTCGTCATTCATACACATTGAAACTTCCTATAATTAAATGTAAATCCAAACAAAAAGCCTTTGCACTTAGACTATAGTCCAAACTTTTTATCTTAGCAGAGTCTACTCAATCTGACTGTACTTAACCCATATCAAGCGTGTTCACCCTTTCTCACATTACACTTGTTTTTTTCCTTTTCCTCAGTTACCCCAAATTCATTCCTGCCTTGGGGTCCTTGAACTTGTTGTTCTATCAGGAACCTTCTTCCCCTAGATCTACAGTGTCTGTCCTCTGTTGGCATTCAGGTCTCATTTCATTTTTATTATTTTTCAGTTCTAGGTTTGTTTGTTTATTTGAGGGAGAGAGCAAGCAGAGGGGAGAAGGTGAGGGAGAGGGAGAGAGTGAATTCCTAAGCAGGCTCCACACCCAGCATGGAGCCCAATGTAGGGCTCGATCTCATGACCCTGAGATCAGGTCTCATTTTAATGTCACTCCAGAACATCTAGCTGTAACAATCATCTCATCTAGTTTTATTTTCCTCAGAGCACTTATCCTGAATTCGTATTTTCTTTTATATTTATTTGTTTATTGATTCTACCCACTAGAGTATAAAGTACATGTGGATGGTGGGAAGATCTTGACTATCCTGTTCACTTTTAAATTTCCAGCACTTTTCTGACAAATATTTTTGCTAAGGCAAATATGATTGGCATTCAATAAATGTTTTTTGAGTGAACCAATTAAATGTTTATGAAGCTGTTGAACACTAAGAACATTATTAATCTTTTACTTTTAGAATATCAACATTACATACATTTATTGCCTAGTGAAAGTATTTAAAATTCAGTTGGCATTTTCATTATTAATGTTTTCAAAGGCTCATATGCAACAGAATTAGCTTTTGTAGCAAACCTTCAGAAAGATTTTAAAAATTTCACAAAATGTCCAATTTTTCCTTAGCATATATTTAAAAATATTTGTATTTTGGATAATTAATGTCACATTTTTTCTAAGAGCTGTTTTTCATATCTACATAAGTAGAGGTTAAATTTTGTGCTATGTGTTTATATGTGATATGGAAATTTGGCAGACATTTCTCATCTTGTGAATAATAATGAAATACTTACAACTATATCTTCCATCAAGAAGGAAACTTGGAAATACTTTTATAGATAAGTGCAGTAGAGGAAATGAGACTGTAAAATTATGAGATATTCTCTTTATTCGAATAGAAAACAATCTATTTGTTAAAAACAAATATATAATATATATACATACATATATAAACAATATATCTATATCTACATATCTATATCTATATATTTCCAAGTAAGTATTGTCATTCAGAATAACTGCTAAGAAAGTTGTTCATAATAGTTATTGAATAAAGTGATATGTTTCACTGACAAAATAATTTTTACCCTAATATTTGTTAGAGTTACATATATGGTGCAGACTGGTGGATTCCCTTCTTGTGTCCTTAGGAAGCTTTCCGTCCACAGCACGATATTGACTGCAGAATTGGGCTCATTTGGGCCATGGCTGAGATGGTTCCTCTCGTCATCCTCCATGTGTGGTATATGGGAGTCTCAGATCATGGCCTTTCCACCAGAAACATGCCATCATCTGTTTCTCTTCTTCACCATCTCCTATTAAATGGTACAAATCTGGGACCTTCTTCAGATTTGGCTCTTTGCCAAAACATATTTTGTTCTAAGTGGATTTGCCTGTTTGTTCTTTTTCTCATTTCTTCATTTATTTCTGTATTCAGTACAGGTTTATTGTGGCTTGTCATGTGGAAAACACTAGCTTTGAGATTGTAAGGAATTATATAGAGATGAACAAAGCATAAAATATTCCAGGGATGTTGCTTTTGGTAGCTTTACTTTTGGAACTTCTCTTTTAGAATTGCCTTTAAAATGAATTTTTGTTACACACATGCCTACATATTTGTCTTAGTTTAGGAAGAGTCAGAGAAACTGAGCCTTTCCTCAGTCTCCCAGGGAAAGAAAGGGTGAGAAACACAGAATGTCACTAGGCCCCTGATGAACCCAGTGATAGAGTCTCACAGGACCTAGTTCCCTACCAAGGGAAGATGCGTATTTTCCTTGTCATGGTCCTGGCCTTGCTCACCTGCTCAGTCTCCAGTTTTTAGAAGTTGTCCAATTCCCACAATGCCCCCTTCCTTTAGTTCTGTAACATTTTCACTTAGGGGAGAAGGCTGCTTACCATCTTGTATCAGGATCCTGAGGGAGTTGTCATCTTGCAGGATGGTGAGGTGAGATCTCTCTAGTATCTTAGCATTTGGTTTCTATCTGTTGTGCTTAGAACCTGAAGACTGGAGAGCCTCAGATACCCCTCAAGAGTATGTTTAACTCCTGGCAGGCCCTAGAGTTTTCTGTGAACTGTCCTGTTTCCTCCTTGGAAAACACCTGCTTGAAAGGGAGCTCAGTCTGGCTTCAAAGTGTCATCTGAGATAAGTGGGTGAGTTGTCTCAGAGGCACATCCAACTCAGATGAAAGTGCCTCTGGGGTCATAACAGGCTCTGGGGGAAGATTTGATTTGTGGGCTTTCATCTCACATATTTCACTCAACTGTTTTACCATTGGGCTTATGGGGTCTCCACTGCTCGTCTTCACAGGTATCCATGCAATGCCATGGGTAGGAGAGTGGGGATCGGAGTCCTGGGCCTGAATAGGACCTTCCAGCTGCTCCTCTGTGGGTAGGTTGAACTCTGAGGTTTGCACCTGGATGGGAGTGCACAGGATGCCTGCACTAAGTGATTGAGGATCTGCCATTCTAGCCAGTTGCTTGTGCAGTGTAGGCTGCACTGAAGTGGCTGGGATGCTCCTGGCTGAGCCGATCTCAATCAGGAATGGAGTGGGGCAGGGCCCAGCCTGAGTGAGGAGAGGATGCTGGGCTCCGATTCTATCTTTGTGTGCCCAACGACTCCAATTTGTTGGTTGATAATTTATTTAACCATTCACTTATTAAAGGATATTGCTGTTTGAGACATTTTTTAAAATTTCATTTAATTTTAATTAATTTATTTATTTTTTTAAATTTGATTTTATTTTTCTTTTTGAAAAATACAATTTACTGTCAAAATGGCTAACATACAGTGTGTAAAGTGTGCTCTTGGTTTTTGGGGTAGATTCCTGTGGTTCATCGCTTATATACAACACCCAGTGCTCATCCTAACAAGTGCCCTCCTCAGTGCCCTACCCATTTTCCACTCTCCCCAACCCCTCCATCAACCCTCAGTTTGTTCTCTGTATTTAAGAGTCTCTTATGGTTTGCCTCCCTCCCTCTCTGTTTGTAACTTTTTTTTTCCCCTGATCCCTTCTTCCATGGTCTTCTGTTAAGTTTCTCAAGATCCACGCATGAGTGAAAACATAAGATATCTGTCTTTCTCTGCCTGACTTATTTCACTTAGCATAATACCTTCCAGTTCCACACACATTGCTACAAATAGCCAGATTTCATTCTTTCTCATTGCCAAGTAGTATTCCATTGTATATATAAGCCACATCTTCTTTATCCATTCATCAGTTGGTGGACATTTAGGCTCTTTCTGTAATTTGGCTATTGTTGAAAGTGCTGCTATAAACACTGGGGTACATGTGCCCCTATGAATCAGCACTCCTGTATCTTTGGATAAATTCCTAGCAGTGCTATTGCTGGGTTATAGGGTAGATCTATTTTTAATTTCTTGAGGAACCTCCACACTGTTTTCCAGAGTGGCTGCACCAGTTTGCATTCCCAACAACAGTGTAAGAAGGTTCCCATTTCTTCACATCCTTGCCAGCATCTATAGTCTCCTGATTTGTTCATTTTAGCCACTCTGACCAGAGTGAGGTGGTATCTCAGTGTGGTTTTGACTTGTAGTTACCTGATGATGAGTGACATTGAGTATCTTTTCATGTTTCTGTTGGCCATCTGGATGTCTTCTTTAGAAAAGTGTCTATTCATGTCTTCTGCCCATTTCTTCACTGGATTCTTTGTTTTTCGGGATGGAGTTTGGTGAGTTCTTTATAGGTTTTGGATACTAGCCCTTTATCCGATATGTCATTTGCAAATATCTTTTCCCATTCCGTCGGCTGCCTTTTAGTTTTGTTGATTGTTTCCTTTGCAGTGCAGAAGCTTTTTATCTTGATGAGGTCCCAATAGTTCATTTTAGCTTCTAATTCCCTTGCCTTTGGAGATGTGTCGAGTAAGAAATTGCTGCGGCTGAGGTTAGAGAGGTTGTCTCCTGCTTTCTCCTCTAGGGTTTTGATGGTTTCCTGTCTCACATTTAGGTCCTTCATCCATTTTGAGTTTATTTTTGTGAATGGTGTAAGAAAGTGGTCTAGTTTCATTCTTCTGCATGTTGCTGTCCAGTTTTCCCAGCACCATTTGTTAAAGAGACTGTCTTTTTTCTATTGGATACTGTTTCCTGCTTTGTCAAAGATTAGTTGGCCATATATTTGTGGGTCCAATTCTGGGGTTCCTATTCTTTAAGATGTTGCAGGACTGGGGCGCCTGGGTGGTTCAGTCAGTGGAGCGTCTGACTTCAGCTCAGGTCATGATCTCACAGCTCGTGGGTTCAAGCCCCACGTTGGGCTCTGTGCTGACAGCTCAGAGCCTGGAGTCTGCTTCTGATTCTGTTTCCCTCTCTTTCTGCCCCTCCCGCACTTGTGCTCTGTCTCTCTCTCTCTCTCTCTCTCTCTCTCTCAAAAAATGAATAAATGTTTTAAAAAAATGTGACAAGACCTACGAAATTGGGTATAAATAACTTAGAATAATTAGTTCTTGAAAGAGCTAGACACTTTACTTCTAGCTTCATGAGTAATTGGTCTTTCCTTCAGTTTGATGGCCAGAAGTAAACAAGTCTTTTCCTGTGGCAGTCATGTCTATAGCACTTCCTCATGTGGAACCCAGGGCCTGCAAACCATCCAGAACTGTCAGTATTGATTTTGGGCACTTCATATTTATGTGAGTGATATGTCAGATGACAGAATTTAATGATTTCAGTTGTTTTGAAAAGAAGAGGACAAATTTGGGGTATTGATGGAAGTTTTGTGGGCAGAACTTTGATGCCACAATTATTTGGTAATTTAAATGCAACCAGACCCAGTTTTTACAGACATGTTGATCCTGTGTATAGGAACCTCTGTGGTTCACACTGCTAATGGGTGTGGATAGCCCTCCACCAAGGCAAGAATGTAAGTTGGGATTTTATTTTTATCACAAAACATTTTTGCATTTGAGCATCTGATTTTAGAGCGTATGGTTTTTTTGATTTATAGATAAATGCTGCTGAGCTTAGTTTATATATAATGCTTGTCCAAATATCTGTCACAAGCCTAAGATGATGGCTGATTGAAAGAGTCTAGCTAGCTGAGTAATGTTTAACCGGTTATTCTTGAGTTTTCTTCATGAATCAGTTGTGTAGCTCTCCTTCACTAAACCGTGAAATTTATACTCTGAACTTTCATCCAGAAGAGTCTGTGTAAGAAACATCTACATCTCTACTTCTTTTGAAGGTTGATGGAAGAGGAATGGGACAGTGAGGATGGAGGTTACTGTCATTGAAAGGCAGTATATTGTATGGACGGACTATGGGCTGTGGTGCCAGAGGTTAGTAATTCTGGTGGTGGAAGGATGTGAAGGGTCTCTTTTGATTGTCTCTGTGTTTTCCAACAAAATAAGACACTTATTCAGTCCATATATACCTGGCACTGTGGTTGGCCTTAAGGTACAAAAGTAAGACTTGTCCTCTGCCCTTAAAAGAGAGATTCACTATTTAATAGTAAAATATTAGTATGACCTTATTGCTAAGAAATGATTTCTTTCAGTTTTGTTTTGTTTGTGTCCAAGTTTTAGCCTTAGTTTTTCTATTGTAAAATTTTTTTTGTGATCCCCCAATCCCTGTCTGTTTTTTCATGTGTTGATTGGGGAACTGAGAAAAAGGGGGGAGATAGTGATTGATTGATTGATTGATTGATTGATTTAGGCCAAAGATCTTATGTTGGGATTGTGTATGTATTTCTTTACTCTAATTTAGTTTATGCTGAGAGAATTTCAGAATTACTGAGAGTGTACTTGATTCACAGAGTTAATTCCTTACATTCGGATGGTCTTGCTTGCTATACCAAAGTAGCTTGGTCAGAACTTTAGCCTTTAGTTTTGTTTGTTCATATATACCTAATTTGCTATTTTAAATGCAAGAATCAAACATCAGACTATGCCTGTTTTGATGTAATTCTGTAAAAGTACACATTCATCATATCAAAATTATTTCTTCAACTGGAAGAGAGGAGGATTATCAAATTAAAATGTGACTTAAAAATCATAATCTGATTAACATTAATCTGATCGGTACCAAAAATTTTTAGGGGCACTTGGGTGACTCAGTCAGTTCCACGTCCAACTTCAGCTCAAGTCATGATCTTATGGTTCATGGATTCGAGCCCCGTGTCAGGCTCTGTGCTGACAGCTGAGAGCCTAGAGCCTGCTAAGGATTCTGTGTCTCCATTTCTTTCTGCCCCTCTTCTACTCATGCTCTTTCTCTCTCTGTCTCAAAAATAAATAAACATTAAAAAATGCAAAAAAAATTTTTTTAAACTGATAGCCATGAAATATGGAATAAAAATAACTTATCTGGACATTGGTACTGAAACTAAGGCTGCGAAAATATGTTCCAAATGGTCTGTGTATATCAATATTATTTTATTTGAGAAAACATAGCTTACTAAGTAGCTGGTTTCTATACAGAATACAAGTTTGTGTTGAGTCTTACCATGAGCCAATTATTTTTCTTCTCTTTTATGACATGGCTTATACTTTCTACTCTGGCCTGTATTTTGTTCTGTATGTGCCACTGGTGGCAGGGATATATCAGGGAAAATTAGATTACAAGTCCTATTGATTTATAAATTTTTGGCATAATTTTTGTTTGAGAAGGTTATGATGATACTTACCTAAGTAATATTAGTTTTTTCATTGTATAGATAGCAAAGTGAGGTCTAGAAAGGTAACTTTCATCCAGATCATAGGTGATGTACTCAGTTTCATGAGGGCAGGAACTTGAGATATCTTGCTCACTGCTGTATTCTCAGTGTCTAGAACAGTGGTCGGCACATGTAAATGTTGCTCTTAATTTCTCAGGGTTAAACTTTGTACTGATTATTCTCTGTACCTACTTAGGTGTATTCTGACTTTAAGAATGTATATTAATGTATAATCTACAATATTAAGATAAATATGAGCACACCAGATACCTATATATTCAGGCAAGAACAACTTCTAGATACATTGCCACGTTCACTTGCTCATAAGGGTATAAGATTATTGTGAACAAGCCTAGATATAATGACCAGTGTGCTTAAGTGAGAATGAAGGAACAGCTGCTCATTTAATGGTCTTTTAATGAGATGCATAAAATTCAGTCCATTTTCCTATTTCATTACAATTTAGTGATCTCAGGTTTCTTAGATGTCTTTTGGGTACTTCTGAAGTAATTATGTAGTTTAGGAAGTTGGAAATTGCGAAGTTGATGAGGTGGGAATTAGATTGTTTTATGTGTTTATTTTCCCCCCATCCTCAATCCTGCTTCCCATCTATTATCTGTATCATATCCATTTGTATTCTCATAGATGTATTCCTTAATCTTTTTCAATATCCTTTGTGTTAAAAGTAGTTATAACTAAAACCTGCTGCATTATTTAGTTCCCCTTAGGAAGTCACTTATATTATTTTCTTTTTAGCTTTGTAGATATCAGGTCTACTTAAGCGGAACAAGGTACAGGTCACTAAAATGTAGAAATTTAATTAATATATTCAAACAACAGATATGGCTTCTTCACTCCTCGGCCCTTATTTTTAGTGATTTATGTATTTTTAAATTGTATTTTGACTGAATATTTTCATGCTTAGTTTTACTCGTGAGAAATTTCCCTTTAATTTGCAAAAAGCCATTTAAATCTGCTTATGTCATCTAGGCATATGGAGAAGATATTTTTAAGTTACTTGTTTCGATCATTTTGGAATGTGGTGACCTCACAAATGGGCAAATATTTTCTTAGCATTTGGTTAGAAGAATAAACATTGTATGCTCATTGAGAGAAATTTAAATTTTGACTTACATGATATGACAAGCTTCTGTTTAAAGTGATTTTTTTCCAGTGTTAATACAATTGCTTAATTATCTAGTGGCTTTTTTTTTTTTTTTTTTAAATCCATGATTTCATTTCCTCTTTGGATAAAAACCTCTGTAAAGCAGACAAAGGTTTTTATTATCCCTATTTTGCAGATTAAGTTTTGGGCAAGTCATTTGATTTCTGAGTGTCATTCACTTTCTTTATCTGTAAAATAAGAACATTGGTCAAGATAATCTCTGAGGTCCCTTCAAGCTCTAAAATTCTCTGTTTATACCATTGTAAAATACCAATATAAAAAAAATTATACATTGTAAAATGTAAAACATAAAAAATGTTTATACCATTTTTACATGCCAATGTAAAAAATCATTCATATTTTTAAAAGGGGGAGGTCTTATAAATATCAATTCCCATAGCAACTAAAGACATACCAGAAAAGAAAGCATATCTGAAGTTATGTAGTATGAGCAATACAGTAAGTCCAAAGTAAACCAATCTCACCTGTAGCAAAAGAAAAAAATAGGAAAGGTTCTTTTAAAAAAATTTTTAGTATAGTTGACATGCGATGTTACATTACTTTCAGGTGTACAACATAGTGATTCAACAAGTTTATATGTTATTCTGTGTTCACCACAAATGTAGCTACCATCTGTCCCCAATGCATCACTGTTATGTATCATTGACTATATTCTTTGTGCTGTGCCTTTTATTTTCACGACTTATTTCAGTGAAATAAGTAATTGGAAGCCTGTATCTCCCACTCCGCTCCACCTCTTTTGCACAACAGTCCATCTTCCTCCCCTCTGGCAACCATTTATTCTTTGTGTTTATAGGTCTGTTTCTGTTTTTTGTTTGATTATTAATTAATTAATTAATTAATTATTGGATTCCACATCTGAGTGAAACCATTTGGTATTAGTAATGCTTAGTCTGACTTTTTTCTTTTTTTTTTTTTTAATTTTTTTTTTTAACGTTTTATTTATTTTTGAGACAGGGAGAGACAGAGCATGAACAGGGGAGGATCAGAGAGAGGGAGACACAGAATCTGAAACAGGCTCTAGGCTCCGAGCTGTCAGCA
The DNA here is from genome assembly GCF_046562875.1 of Panthera onca. NCBI lineage: Eukaryota > Metazoa > Chordata > Mammalia > Carnivora > Felidae > Panthera > Panthera onca. Next base: position 81,275,666 of record NC_138344.1, read on the forward strand.
CAGAGCCTGACGCGGGGCTGAACTCACGGACCGTGAGATCATGACCTGAGCCGAAGTCGGCCACTTAACCGACTGAGCCACCCAGGCGCCCCTAGTCTGACTTTTTTCACTTAGCATAATACTTTCTAGGTCCATCCATGTTTTCTCAAATGGCACGATATCATTTTTTTTCCTGGCTGCATAATACTGCATCCCATACCACATCTTCTTTATCTGTTTGTCTATCAGTGGACAGGAAAGATTCTTTTTTTAAAAAATATTTTTGGGGTGCCTGGCTGGCTCAGTGGGTTGAGCGACCGACTTCGGCTCAGGTCATGATCTCACGGTTTGTGAGTTTGAGCCCTGCATCGGGCTCTTTGCTGACAGCTCAAAAGCCTGGAGCCTGCTTCTGATTCTGTGTCTTCCTCTCTTTCTGCCCCTTCCCCACTCATGCTCTTTCTCTGTCTAAGAAATAAATAATTATTTATTTTTGAGAGGGAGAGACAGAGTGTGCGTGGGGCAGGGGCAGAGAGAGGGAGACACACAATCTGAAGTAGCCTCCAGGCTCTGAGGTGTCAGCACGGAGCCCGATGCAGGACTCAAACCCATGAACCCTGAGATCATGACCTGAGCCCAAGTCTGACACTTCACTGATTGAACCGTCCAGGCACCGCAACAGGAAAGATTCTTAAGTGACAATTTTCTTCCATTCTTTTATTGATCCAAAATTTGTATTTGAGTGTGTGGTAAGCATCAGAATGATTTGAGCTTTTCTTTTTTGTTTTTTATGTTTTTATTTTTGAATGTTTATTTATTTTTGAGAAGTAGAGAGAGCACCCACACAAGGGCAAGCAGGGGAATGGCAGAGAGAGAGACAAATCCCAAGCAGTCTCTATGCTTTAAGCACAGAACCCAACGTGGAGCTCAAACTCATGAACGGTGAGATGGTGACGCAAGCTGAAATCAAGACTCAGATGCTTAACCGACGGAGCCACCCAGGCACCCCATGATTTGAGCTTTTTTTGTTGTTGTTGGCAGAGTATATATATCCTTGGCATGAGTGTTTACAGAGAGACATTTTTTATTAGTTGGAAAGTTAGATTAGACCTCACAACCTTTAAAGGTTTGTGATTGAATCCCCTCCCATTTCTTACCTCAGTGGCAATCCCTTCAACAACTTTTCAGGATTGCATTTATTTTATAAATTATGACATTTTGTATAGATATAACACATTAATTTCTAGTTGAGCTAGGATGAAGTATTTTAGGATGGTAGAGTAGATTGTACTTCAATATAAATTTAAATATGAGTATGAGTTCTTTGAATAATTCAGCTAACTTTTCCAAAGGAAATATGATCACTCTATAAAATTTGTTCAGTATACCAGGCAGCTTTTAGATTTTTTTGTTTTTGTGTAGAATACTCCCTTTTTGGGGAAAAAAAGAGCTTATTTTGTTATTTTGGTGCTTTTTAACAAAATAGCTTTTACTCGCTTTTTCCCATAAAATATCAGTTTTCACTTCCATAGTTGGAAGTGATGATTGTATCCCAAACACTTCATTTTACAGTTGAGAAAACTGAGGTCCAGTGAGATTAATTCTCTGACCCATGGTTATTTAGCCAATTAGTGACAAAAGTGATTGGAAGTTAGATATGCCAGTTTCCCAAACTAAAACCCTTCTATTTGATGAGTAGGTATCTGGATTTTTGTCTGTATTCTGTTAGATTCATTGTCTAGTTTTTTGCCAAACTCCCCCTTTCCAGTGCTGTCTCTCTCCTCTCCCCCCCCGTCTCTGTCTCTGTCTCTCTCTGTCTCTGTCTCTCTCTCTCTCTCTCTATATATATATAGAGAGAGAGAGAGAGAGTAATTAATTTTTGATTTAGAATTTAAAATCCAAAAGCTGCATTATAATAGCTCACACTTAAAATATAATGGCATATGGAGCTACAGTTTCTCACAGTTGGTTTCCTACTTGATATGATTTAGATCTTTAAATTTTTAGAATAAAATCTGAGCCAGTTTCAAAAATATTATGTTCAAAAGCTGTAGGTATTTTAAAAAATCTTTAAAGTATTCATTTTCTGTTCTTAATCTTTATAAAAGGTTATTTACTTTGATTTAAACAATTATTTCACATAATTCTTTTGTATAAATGGTAGAATTATGATTATTCATTTAAAACAAAACCAGAATTAAATGGTAAATTATTGAAAGCTAAAACATTCTTTAACAGCACAAAGTCAGGAAATTTGCAGTTAACATTTCCATGGTTATTAGAACCCTTGCTCTATGATATAAAAGACTCTTAAAGGATCATATAAGGAAGGAATACTAACTATACATACCATAAAAAAATTCTCAAAAGTAGAAGAAACATTATAATTAACCAGAAAATGAAAAAAAAAAAAAATAAAGCGAATGAATTCTTCTATTTCTTATATTATCTGAGTAAATAATTTTCTCTGGGTCTATAAACTCTTTTATGTGTCTATTTTATTTTACAATGAAAATGTAGTACAGTAAAGCTCATATGTTTGCTAGCAAAACACTTCAGGGGCTTGAAGAATAGTGATGCTGTGCTGCATTCTGTGGGAGACTGGGAACATGACTTGAGTCCCACAGACCAGGATTTATATCACTGCCTCATCACTCACCAGCAGTCTGACCTTGGACAATTTGCTTAACTTCTCCAGTCCTCAGTATTCTTATCTGTAAAATAGAGGTCATAATGCCTGTTTTACAATGTTAGGTATTCAGATATGTTAAAAGTATTTAGTGCCTAACTTATAATAGGCTCTCCCTAACAATTCTTTTCCTTCTGCTCTCCTTTACCTGTTACCTGCAGACCCACTCTCTGTCTCTTCCTTCACAGTTCAATTCTACCTAATGGACCTAAGTCTCAAAAGTAGGACTTCAGATGGCAGGTAACTAGAACTAAATAAACATGACTGAGACAGGTCTTTACACCATTCCTGGCTAGAGCACTGGGTAGACTGGTCTCCTGGAGCAAGTGCTTCTCAAGTTCTATAATGTCCTTAAGAACTTCAGAACCCGTGGACAATGTGTATGGATTCTCTCAGTGAGGCTCAGTGTAGCTTCTGTGGCAGCTTGGACTTTGACTTCTCCCCAGTACAGTATTTTTTTCTAGGGATATTCTTTTAAATAATATTTATAGTTTTATAGTTTTCCATATTAAACACAGTACTACCTGTCTAAATATATTTTATAAACTGTCCCAAATTAGGTTAATAAAAGGATTTGTTATTCCTACTTAAAAAAAAAAGAAATTCTGAAACTTCAGCCTTTGAGTATATAAAAAGAGTTGTAAATGTTTTTAGTAATTTTTTAAAAATGAAGATATCTTGATTCTCAGTCAGGTTTATAATATTTCAGGGTTTTTGGTATCAGTCCTGTCCTTTACTAACATATGCTCGTAGATTATGAACATCTGTATATATAAGCAGTTGGCCTAAAGCAGTACTCTAGAGAATTTAGAGAGATGTTCCCATAACTCACTAAAATGCTGTTACTTTGGTGGTTGTGTCATTATTTTCATGTTGTGAGGTTTTACTGTTTCAGCTGTCGCATGCGTTTACATGGGATCATCTGCGGGCTGGCCTAGGAATTGGATAACCTTTTAAGTATTATTTCAGAAGCTAGATATAGAGTTACCAAAAGTTGACCCATATATCAACTTTTAGAGAAGAAGTCTTCTGTGAATTGATGCTGTCTCCAGGTTGGCATGGCCAGTCTGCCCTATAGCTCTGCTGGAACAACTGAGGAAATGGGAGGTGATGATAAAGGGAAAGCAAATGAGTAAAGTTTGTCTTCTTTTCGCTCTCAAACATTACTGCTATCACTTGGGTTGGTAGTGCTTTTGGAGGGATTTATTCAAGTATACTCCCCCCACACCTCTTACAATAGAAAGAAACATGTTTGAAAATGAATTAGAGAACTTTATCATCTGACAGAAATGAAAATATTAGGGAAAATATATCATTGTAGCTTGAATAATTTGTTCTCATTTTATAACTGGGTGAACTCTCATCAAAACAATCTTCAAGAATAAGCTTATTATATTTTATTTATATTATATTTTGTTGTATCATTTATTTCTATTTATTCATCAGAGATGAATAAAGAAGGGTCTCTTTTTTAAGGAACTTATACTGAAGTTGGGGGGGATAGTTACGTACAAAAAAATTCATACTCTAGGATTTTTAGAACTTGAAGACCCATTAAAAACCTGAAAGTTAGTTGAATCAAAAATCCTAAGAGCTTGGGCCTAACAAATTTGTCTCTGGGCCTGAGACATGGTTAGCTGCATCTTGTATCCTAGTAGTGGCATGGTTTCATGTCGGCTTCCAAGCAAAGCACAAGTACTTTTCTGTTTGCTACATTAGGACTATGCCTAACTAGAGTTGGAGAACCAGGAAATCAGGGACAGATGGCAGAACTTAGCCATAGGAAAGAAGTTGCAACAGATAGAAGGCCAGAATTAGACACAGGGACACTACCTTGAGATCTAGTATTTATGAGTCAAGTAGGCATAAGAGTCAAAACCAACTCTTCAGTCAGTAACCAAGCGCAGACTAGAAGGAAAGAGGTAGTGTCCGGCCCAGCTCAAGTTCCTCTAAGGATTGGCCTTACTGCTTACGGAACAAGCACCATATAAATGGGCTGCCTGGACACAGCCCACTTTTAAATTATTCAGTCTAGATTTTGTTCCATTTCCCTGTTTTATGATTTCTCTGTTCGTTCTTTAGTTACACCTTTTTCTTGCCCTTAGAAGTTTAATTCTTCTTGGGTTCCACTTTGCCTCCAGCAGGCTTATAGCTTTGCCTCCCTTTCTTGGCAGTGATTTTCCTCCCTGTTCCCACAAGGCCCAAGGTCTACCCCTGCTGCTGTTTTTTTATCAGGATCATATTGGCCTTGCTAGAAGACCTAAGATTTCAGGGACACTTTCCCTTTGCTTTGGAGCAGCATATGTTGACCCTATAATGCTTACATGTGGCAGTTCAAGTCAGCCAGCCATTGTGGGATGCCTGCTGTGTGTGATCAAGGTACTGGACCAGAATCATTTTTTAGTTTAAATGCAATTTAAGATTCATTTGAAATTGTCTTAGCAGTGAAGTATTTTTAGTTCCTTGGAACCCTCGTGGCAGTTCTCTTTAAAGAAATAAGAAATTGGAGCCAATGTGATAAATATGCTTAAATGCCAGGAAACAATAAACATCTAGTGATGGTGAGGGAAACTGCCACCCTCGAGACTGACTGTGGTAAACTGCTTGAGCTATCTGAGAAGTCCAAAATGGAATGCAACTATGGGCCCTTTCTTTTCAGACTTATAGCTCAGCCTGTCTGCACTTGTGGTCCCAGTGTTCCCTAGGGCCTGGGAGTCAGTAGGCCTGATTGCTACTGCTTTGGTCGGCTTCTGGAGGAAAGTGGGCCATGTTCTTTTCCTGTTCATAGCACCACCCTCTTCATAACTAATGCCCTGAAAAAGATAAATTACTTTATCTGCCCATACAGAAGATACACTTTTATCTCCTCAGAAAAGAGGGGATTGCCCTTATTTCAGTTTTGAATTACTTTCAGATTATTGGGCATAATTTTGAACATAAAATAGAAACTATTGTTTGGAGAAGCCATATCAGCTTAAAATCACCCCAATCGGTGTTAGTTGGGGATAGTTTCCTTTCCTAAGGTTGCCCATAAAAAAAGAAATAAAAGTAACACAGATTTAGTAATTATTCCTGGTGGCATAACTTTCAAGTGTTGGATATCTTAACAAACAAAGTGAAAGAACAATACGAGAAAGGCAATAACTTAAGTGGTGACGTTATAGCGATTACAAATACATATATATTTATAGGACAGATGAGAAAGCAATGTTCTAATGTTATTTAAATGGCTTTGAACAAAAGCTCAGTGACTACATTATATTTGGATACCAAAATTCTGTATCTCAAACACTTTAGAGGGAAATAAAAGTTATATGAAACATCTTTCACAGAGCCTCTCTTGGCAGACTCAGGTCTGAAGTCTTACCTCTGATCTGCATCTCATCCCATCCTTCCGGCTACTGGCATTGTTTTTGGTCCTCCCATTATGCTGTTTATGTCCTCCTTCGAAATTAATGCACATGTTTGACTCTCAAACTACCTTGCTGAATTCTCTGTTGTAGTGCTGCCTCTTTATCCACAGGGCATCTCTGAACTACCTTGGTAATTCTACTTCTAGACTGATTTAGTCTTTCCTGATGAGATCCCTTTATTTTGGAGTCTGAGAGGGTTTTGCCAAAGGTGAGGTTACCATGAGGTTAATGAAGTTTAAACTCTGGATTCCATGCTTGAGATGCTGAGAGCTGTAGAATGTTCCAGGTGGAGAGAGGAAGCAGGTTGCATTTGGGAAGCATTTCTGTGTAAGCATTTATGTTATTCAAGAGATCTTAGAGAAAGGAAGTTGAATATCTAAAGCTCCAGCATTTTAGGGTGATTTCTTTTCACATTCTAAATAAATTTTGACTTTTTGTACCTAAATTTGCCTTCATAATTTTGTATTCTTATTCTTAGAAAGGATCACCCAAATTGTATATGCTGCAGGCCACACAAAATCCCATTAGGATCTGCCACTGATTTTTACTAAATGAGGTACCTGGATGTTTTGCTAGTACTTAACCACCTACATTTAGTAACATGCAATTTATAAGAGTAAACAAACACTAATTAGAATCTAGAGAATCCCCACATCACTCTAAAATCAGTGCTTTGGTGACTCTTTTACAAGAGAACTGGAACTTGTTGGTAGCCAGTATATTTCAGTGTTTGTATTAGTGAATGCTGTAAAAATGGAACTCAGACAACTGAGTTCAGTTCAGTTCAAGTCAGCCAGCCATTGTGGGATGCCTGCTGTGTGTGATCAAGGTACTGGACCAGAATCATTTTTTAGTTTAAATGCAATTTAAGATTCATTTGAAATTGTCTTAGCAGTGAAGTATTTTTAGTTCCTTGGAACCCTCGTGGCAGTTCTCTTTAAAGAAATAAGAAATTGGAGCCAATGTGATAAATATGCTTAAATGCCAGGAAACAATAATGATAAATTGTTGGCACCAATCATTTGATGTTTTCTGAAACAAAGAGACTTGTCATTCTGCCAGTGCTAGGGGTTTCAGTGAAGAGGATATACAGTGGAAAGTATCCTTTATCTTTTCTGTAGATAGTTTCATAGATGAAGCCCATAGGTAAGTTTGGGGTAACTATTTTTCAAACCAAGGAACCTTAAATTGAAAATGAATTGTTATGCTCATCATTTCATCATTCTTTTTAAAATGGGTCATTTGATCAGCATCAAATACTTTGTGTTTGAGAAGTATCATAAAATTCCTGAGAGACAAGATAATATATAATATCAGGTACTGATAAATGTTTTGAAGACAAAGTCAGAGGAGATTGATGGTTAGGGGTGGGGGTGCTGTTTTAGAAATGCTGTACTGACTTCTAGCTATTGCTTGAATTTGCCAAGCATATCCCCATTGATTAGAACCTTTTCTGCACTTGCTGTTGCTTCTGCCTGGAATGTTTTGTTTTCTTCAGATGACCGCTTCAGTTATTTTCTGACCTCACTCAGTTTATTTTTTTTATTATTTAAAAAAAAAAAATTTTTTTTAACGTTTATTTATTTTTGAGACAGAGACAGAGCATGAACAGGGGACAGGCAGAGAGAGAGGGAGACACAGAATCTGAAACAGGCTCCAGGCTCTGAGCGGTCAGCACAGAGCCCGACGCGGGGCTCGAACTCACGGACCATGAGATCATGACCTGAGCCGAAGTCGGACGCTTAACCAACCAAGCCACCCAGGCGCCCCTGACTTCACTCAGTTTAAAGCAGTGCCATTCACCATTCTGTTCTTTTTCCCTGCTCTACAAGTATACTTTACCATTTGCTTGGGAACCAAAGAGATTAAAATAAATTCTTTGATAAATCCTTGGCTATCTGAACTCTTACTGTTTGCTTTCTGAAACTCAGGAATTGAAGAGATTTTTATTTTATTTTATTAAAAAAAATTTTTTTTTAAGTAGGCTTCATGCCCAGCACAGAGCCCATTGTGGGGCTTGAACTCACAACCATTAGATTGAGAGTCAGATACTTAACCAACTGAGCCACCCAGGCACCCCTTGAAGAGATTTTTTTAAAACAATCTCTTGTTTGATCTAGATATCTTAATTAGGAACCAAATAATTTTGTATAGTAAGAGATACTTATTTTCTTTATAGCACTTTTACCCACTGATTTGTCTTTATATGTGTTTGTCTGCCTGACTTCCTCACTAAACTGTTAGTTCCACAGTGACTGGGAATGGCTGGGACTTTATTTTGTCCACTACTGCATCCCTATCACCTGGAACAGTGCCTGGCACCTAATCAATTCTCAATAAATATGTGTTGAATATATGTGTTGATACATGAATGAATCTATTTGACCCTGTGTCATCTAAATCTTAATTTAAAATTTTTATTTAACGTTTATTTATTTTAGAGACAGAGAGAGACAGAGCATGAACAGGGGAGGGGCAGAGAGAGAGGGAGACACAGAATCTGAAACAGGCTCCAGGCTCTGAGCTGTCAGCACAGAGCCCGACACGGGGCTCGAACTCACGGACCGTGAGATCATGACCTGAGCCGAAGTCGGATGTTTAACCGACCAAGCTACCCAGGCGCCCCTAAATCTTAATTTTAAAAAATATAGGCTTATATTTGAAAAAGGCTTATTTCATATTATTAAGTTTTAAGAAGCAAGGTACGGGATTATATACACAGTATGATTGCCATTTAGGTTTTAAAAATCTCAAGTCTTTTCATGCGTTCATTCATTCATTCCTTGAAAGAAAACTCACTAATCATCTGCTGAGTGTCTAGTCTGTGTGTTAGGTATTCTAACTCAGCTACAGTTTCATGATACCAATCATGAAACACTAGTAAATGAATGTTACCCTTCCCCTTACTCATTCTTTCTAGCTATGTTGATCTTCTTTCACTTGCTCACACTAACCTATAACCTCTTTCCTTTGCACAGGTTATTTCATTATGTGCTTAATATCTGTCTCGTATATTATAAATTCTTTCAGCCTAGAAACCATGGTACCATTTAATCGTCAACACCTAGCTCAATGCCTAATATGTAGTAGGGACTGAAACCTTCTATGGCTGAAGGAGTGAATGAATGAATGAATGGATGTTTAGGAGACATACATAGTAGGAACACCATGTCTAATGAAAGTTAGGGGAAGTGAATTTCAAGTTGGGGTCTGAAGAATGAGGATGAATTAGCAAGTGAAGAAGGCTAGGTAGAGTGTTCTGGAGCTTAAGCTCAGACTTCATCCTCAAAGTAGTAGAAGGATTTTATTTAAAAAAACCCAAAACATTTACTTATTTATTTTGAGAGAGAGAGAGAGAGAGAGAGCACATGTGCGCATGTGTACACATGTGAGTGGGGAGGGGCAGAGAGAAAGAAAGAATTCCAAGCAGGCTCCACACTCAGTCCAGGAACCAATGCGGGGCTCGATCTCATGACCACAAGATCATGACCTGAGCCGATCTCAAGATGCTTAACCAACTGAGCCACCCACACACCCTGAAATAGAAGAATTTTAAACAAAAAGTGGCACTAACCGATTTGCATTTTATATGGACCATTTTTCAGTGGTGTAGGAACAGACTGGATGGACAATGTCAAAGCAGAGACACTGGTTGGTACGGTTTAGTGAAAGATGATTGTTGTCTCCATTGGGTTCTTGGAAAGGGGTTAAGAGAAAAGTAAATACACTTGAGAGGTTTTTAAAAGGCAGAATAAGTGACTAGTGCCAGTGAGGGAAAGGGAAAAGTTAAGTATGATTCCATGCTTCCACCTTAGGCAAATGGGAAGATCGTACTGTGGACTTAGAGGGAGAAGCCATCTAAGGTGAAAAGAGCCTATGGAATCCTTAAGGCCTATATAAATTGAGGCTGAGCCTTAAGGACTTGGTAATATAGCTGAATTTTCTAGGTATAGATACTTAGAAAGATGCCTGGAAAGAAATAATCAAAATGTTAATAGTATTGGAAGTCTAGTTCTGTTTCTAAATTTTTCTTTTGATTAAGTTTTGGTTATCATTATTAGTGTGTTTTATGAAGGAATAGTAAACTTTAAAAAATTATATTAGGATCTGTCATAGGAAATGCTGTACCTAAAAACCCAAGGTTACAAAACTAAGGCCTTCCTAGGTAAAATACTGGCTTTTCCCAATGAAAATAAATTATTGGTCCTGAATAGAAGTCTACTGTGGAATGGGTTCATCTTTAGTGTATGTGTGTATGTGTTGGGGGCGGGGGGCAAGAGAGAAGGGGTCATTTGGAAATTTTACTGTATCATTAGTAGAGGGCCTGCTAGACCCAGGAACTCATCTCTTATTTATTCATTGTTTAAAAATGTTTATTTATTTTTGAGAACGAGAGAGAGAGAGAAAGAGAGAGAGAGCACATAAGAAGGGGAGGGGCAGAGAGAGAGGGAGACACAGAATCCTTAGCAGGCTCCAGGCTCTGAGCTGTCAGTGCAGAGCTGGATGCAGGGCTCTAACTCACGAACTGTGAGATCATGACCTGAGCCAAAGTCCACCTAATGGAATGAGCCACCCCTTACTTATTCATTTATCCTTAGCCTTCAGCATAGTCCCTTACACTTAGTAATGGCTTAAGTGAAAACTGTTGTTTTAGATTTGTTGTTAATATGTTTATTTTTGTTTACATCACTAATTCACTGCAGTTGTTATATAATGATGTTATTTGTGTCATCTTGGTTTTTAGGTAGATTGGGGTCATCTGGACTATTTAGTTGTTGACATGCCACCCGGAACTGGAGATGTGCAGTTATCAGTCTCACAGAATATTCCCATTTCAGGTAATCTTAAACTTTAATTTGTGCTGTCTTTGGTATTTTGCTATTGCCATACAGAGAAACAGACTCCATGACAGGCAAACATTTTTATGTCTCAAAAACAATCATTTATAAATTTGTCTTTAGAGATCAGATTCATAAATTCAGTTTTTCAAAATATTAGCAGAATGAATGTATTTACAAAAACATGGTGGTGTTATAAATCTGTGTTATAGAAACAATAACAAATATTGTTTAGGTAGAACATTGCTGTTTGCTTCACAGCTGTCATGCAGTGACAGCATAGTGCCTGATACGTAGTGGACACTCAGTAAATATTCATTGAATAAATACTGAATACAAGTGAACATTAGGAAAATTTGGCTTTTTGGTAAATACGAGTATGGGAAAGTTTTATATTCAGTTAATTATTTGATGTTAAAGTCAAGAGAGCAATAAACATACTAGCTTACATCAACTACACAATATTTCATTCTGGTAATAGATATCTTTTCTATGATATGGAATTTAAATATCAGTTGTAAGCTTTTATGTGGAATCTGTTTCTAAGGATTTTCCTAAATTCCAGTGGAGAAATAATTGTAAATTTCTCTTATTTATAAGCACTTTGGGAAAGTAATGGAATTTTAAAATGTCATTACAAATCAGCTATCTATTGGCAATAAATAACCAAGAAATACTACTGATGCTTAATCATCAAAAGTTTTAGAAGCTAGATTTTTTTATAAGATATACACATTAGTCAGAAATATCAATATAGCATCATTAAGATGAATTTTTTTAAGGCTGCCCCAAAGGACAATAAAATGAATATTTTTGATATTTAAATTTATATGTAACTTTATTGGAGTCTGAGATTTCTTCTTTAGTGAGGCAAGCTAGAAAGTAAGAGATGGGAGTAAAGTGAGGTCATAGAGGAAAGTAGTTGAGTGTGCCTTTTTCAGAATCAGCATACTAGATAGTCTGCTTTTTCTTTTTTTAAGTAGTTTTGGGAATTTTATATTTCTAAATCTTAAGAATGCTCGCTAAATATTTATTGAATAAAATGTGCTTCCTGGCACCTTGAAATTCCTGTTGCAGACTCCCAAAATGCTTACATCATTCACGTGGATAATATATTGATACACTTGGGCGAAATTATCATGTGTTCCCTGAACTGGGACTTGGTACCTTGAAAAAGTTTAATTTACTTCACACAGATAAACTGATAGCCCTAAGAAATTTACTTTTGTTTACTCAGATAACAGCCTCTCTCTTTGGACAGGATTTATGATAATATCACTCCTAGAATTTATGCTTATATTCTAAAACCAACAGTGTGTAGATTAAGGTTAAGATTCCCTTCTTTGAAGATTTCTTTCTTATATGCTAAAATTTAACCAGTAATATTTCTTTATTCACTTCCTTTGATGAAGAGTCTGCCCTATAATAAGTAGGTCATTAATATCATATGATAATAAAAAGTAGTATTTTTTTGTTGTGGTGGTGGTAAAACATAATAGTTCAGTAGTATTGAGTATATTCATATTGTTGTGCAACCATCACCACCATCCAACTACTGAACTTTCTCATCTTCCCAAACTGAAATTCTGTATCTGTTAAATAATAGCTATTAATTCCCTCCTCTCCCTAGACCCTAGTAGCCACCATTCTTTCAGAAACAGTATTCTTTATGTTAAGATGAGGGAATGAGGAAAATATATTTTTAAAGATAGATAAATATTGATATATATAATATTGGCTTTATACTTTGTTAATAAAATTTTAAATCAACAAATATTTATCCATATAAAGGTAGATTCTAAGCCCTGTGGAGGATCCACAGACTATTAAATCACAAGCATTTTCCCTAGAGCATAGTTCTGTACCTTTTTTGATACTCAGACCTTTGAGATTTGATTAATATGTGGGTTTTCTGCAGGAAGATGTATTTGTACCTACAGAAACACTATTTTAATGTGTCATTTTAGGAGGCTTACAGTTCTCAGGTTAGAAGCCCCAGGAGACAGAGCAAGGGGAAGGGCAGGGGGAACAAGTGTCTACTCTGAAAAGAACTACAATGCAGAGTGTAAAAAGTGCTATATGAAAAATCTGAACTCTGTGCTATGGGGGATCAAAAGACAAAGAGATCATGGATTTGAGGGGAATTGTAAAACTTAATGGAGATGAGATTTTTTTAAATGTTTATTTATTTATTTTATGAGAGAGAGAGAGAGTGCAGGGATGGGGCAGAGAAAGAGGGAGAGAGAGAGAATCCCAAGCACGCTCCACACTCACTGTGGAACCTCACACAGGGCACAAACTCAAAACTGTGAGATCATGACCTAAGCAGAATTCAAGAGTTGGATGCTTAATGGACTGAGCCACCCAGGCATCCCTGGAGATAAGCATTAAAGAATAAATACAATACATTGTAGAGCATTCAAGATAGCACCGTACCTTATTTGCTTTGCTTTTTCTTGGCCTAAGGGGAAGAAGTCAGAAAATGAAACTTCGGGTGTTTATAATTCTATTATAGAAACGTAACATACCTTTTACTTCCCAAGTCTGATCCATTAAAAATAAATAGGGCCAGGTATTAACGCTGCTTTTGAAAATTCATAAATTTAGTTATTTCTGAACATTGGAAGTAAAATTATTGTTTATCAGTGTTTTCTAAATTTTCTTTAATGAGCATGTATATATTTAAATTTTTTTTTTAATTTTTTTTTTTTAACGTTTATTTATTTTTGAGACAGAGAGAGACAAAGCATGAACGGGGGAGGGTCAGAGAGAGGGAGACACAGAATCTGAAACAGGCTCCAGGCTCTGAGCTGTCAGCACAGAGCCCGACGCAGGGCTTGAACTCACGGACCGTGAGATCATGACCTGAGCCGAAGTCGGCCGCTTAACTGACTGAGCCACCCAGGCGCCCCTAAATTTTTAAAAAGTAAATAGAAAGCAGTAATTCTTTAAGAACAGATTTCTGTATAAATTGGTGCCATGATTATTGCCTGTTATTAATAAACTACCATTTAAGGACAGTCTTTGATATATTAAGTTTTATATTTAATTATCCTAGGTATTATATTTTCTCATTTGCTTAAATATTTGAAGAGTTAGGCAGCTTTCCGAAGATCATACAGTTAATGGATCCTACCTGAGGCTCATGCCAGTTCTGATAAAGTGTAAAGCCCAGGCTCTCAACCTCTACATAAAACTGTTCTAATACAAAGTCCAACACTGTTTGACTCACTGATTTTCTGAGTTTAGTTCTAGTCTATTCAAACCCATTTAAGTAGAAATTACTCTATTCTCACTGATCTCTGATAAAAATAAATTTGTTCATGAATATGCCTAAACCTGTGCAATCCTATATGATAAATATACAGCCAACGGTTTGTATGAGTGTTTACTAGGTTCACTTTTGTTTCTGTTTCAATTCCTGAGAGATTGCTTTGAGCCTCTTTAACTTGTCTATTCCAGGGAAGGTCTGGAGACAGTCTAGAAGCAGTTTCCTTTGGCCTGTAGGAGTAGAGCTCCAAATGATTCTTGGAAAGACCACTGTCATCTTTGGGCAGATCATTTGGCTAGTTTCCAGGCATGCTGGCTATCAGAGTTGTAGCGGTCAGTTGTTAGTACATTTATACTGTGATACTGTGGATTATTATGTCAATATTAAAGTTAACAAAAATGAAAAGGCTGGATTTTCTATACTGACTGTATCTTAATTTTATACTTCGAAAAAAATCCAGCAGTAAAAGTATCCTACCAAAAGGATGTAATGGGGTTGGGGTAGGAGGCGGGAGGATACATGTGATTGTGATTGTGATTGTGATTGTGTGTATGTGTCTGTGTGTGTGTGCATGCACACTTGTGTGTGTTAAATGCTTATGAGTTCCTGAGGTTTGGTTTAATTCAGGCCAGCATCATTTCATAGGTAACAAATCTGAGCCGTCTCCCAGGAAGTGTACCAACCAGAGAGTTGCTGGCCTGGCTTGAATCATGGCTTTCATCAGTTTATATTATCTGGAACAGCCTGTCAGATTCATATCTGCCTTTCTAGGCCTAACTGAATTATCTCTTCTCTAATTATGAACCAAATTTTCCTTTTCTCTTATCTTTGACTTTAGAACTCTTTTAAGATACTGTGTTCTACCATTTCTTATGTCCCATATCCTATAAAACATATAAGCCTTTTAGACTCCCATTTGAGCCCCTCTGTGATTTGACTTCCCTCTCCTCCTGCCAAACTCCTTCACATAATCTGGAATCCCTTCCCAAAACCCTTATGTAGTTACTGCCCCCTCTTTCCTCCCTTACAAAGGCTCTGTCTTTATATACATTTGACCCTCATTTAGACTATCTTTCTAATCAGTGGGTATCCATATCCTGCATACCCTTTATTTCACATGTCTACTCCCTGTCATCTTTGTCCTATCCATAGTTGGGAATCATTTCTCTCTCTTTGGAATTTACATAGCATTTCATTTAGACCACTTCTGTAGCACTTCTCATGTTCTCCATTCATAACCCGCATAACTGTGTTATCTTCTGTAACAGACCATTTACTCCCTGGGGGGCTAAGGATTTGTTTCATTCTTCTTTGTATTTTTCACAGTGCCAAACTCTGTTCCTTCCTGTAACCACTCAGGAAATGTTGAATTGGGAAATGAGTGTTTTATCTGTGTATCTGTATTATCTTCTCAAATAGGATGTAAGCTGCCTGAATGCAAGAACTTCTTCCTATTCATCATAGGACTTACAGTACCTTGAGCAGTAGCTTATGCAATTAATAGTGATTGAATAAATAACAAAGCTATTTGACTAGCTGTCACTGTTTATGTAAACAGATTTGTACCTCCTTATCGTTCTTACCATCCTGCTGACTCACTCCTGTGATCTCCTCCACCCCAACTGCTCTTATCCAGGTGTTTTCTTGTATAAGTTTTAAAAAGTATTTATTAAAAACATGCATTTTATTTTACTCTCCTTTTGGGAGAAACATACTTTCATTTTAAGGATTTATTTCTGCTGTCCTTTTTCCTCTTTATATATAATAGCTTTGTGGTCAGATGATACCTTTTAGTATTTGTTTTGGCATCTGGGAAATAGTGTTCATGTGGACACTTGCTGTTTGGTTACATGCAGGCTCTGTATTAAATTAGTAGTGAGAAATACTAGCATTGCTCCATTCTAAGACAATAATAAATTCTCTCATTTACTTCCAGGGATGCTTAGTAAGGTGCTAACTGCCTCTCTCTTTATCCTTACCTATGGAATATCTGCCTACACAACAGACTTAAAAGGGTCAAATTAGAGAATGTAGAAGTTCTATCTAAATGTATATATTTTTAGAAACTAGTTGAAGGCTTTAAAAGAGTTTTTTGGTGGGATGGTGGTGGTGAGATGTTGTGAATTAGAAAGAACCTTTGTATCAACTTTGCATATGTCTAAGCCATTCTTGAGAATGAAATGAAATGATATGTTTTATATTTGGAAAGAGACATCCTTTTGGAAAATTTATGGAGGCAGACCTATATAAACAAAAAGATCCTTTTTCTGAATGCTAATTAGCAATTCTTTGTATGAGTTCCCTTTTTTGTTTGTTCTATCAAATAGATGACAAGCTCACTATAAGAAGAAACTTGAAGGAAAAAAAAGCCCTCCTCTTATTTGTGTTAAAAGTATTGTGTACCAACACAGTAATAAATATGTTGACAGCAGTATTAGTGGCTAATGATTTAAATTTGAGCTTACATGAGCTATTGAATCATTACAAATACCTAGTAGTTGTAGTAACTGCTAGAGGGAAAAGAGACAGAATAAAGGATGGGAAATAACCAATTATAGTCTTTGGATTTGCTCTTGTTGAACTTGCCATGGGAAAAAGGCAGAGTTGTCAGTGCTGGTTTTATTTTTCTTACTCCTTTTATTTTTCTTTTTTAAGTGATACAGTTTGCTGGGGTTTTGCTTGTTGTTTGTTTAGCTTGTAAATTAGTTGTTGCCATACACTGAGTTGGGTGCATTCCAGGGTTGACTTCTGGGTTTTTTAAGACATGCGCTCTTAGGAATTTTTGAACACTTATCTGCTCTTCCATAATAGAAGAGGATTAATATTTCTTTGAGGAACATTATAAGTGCCTTGAACATTTTGAAAATACGTGCACTGTGCTAGTATTTGAATTCTGATGGATATTACCTAATTTTTTCTTTCTTCCTTTGCTTTTTCTCCCCCTCCTTTGCTTTAACTGAAGTCCTTTGCATGACTATATGAAGACTATCTTAATTTGATTTGAGCTCTTAGAATTAAGTGAAGAGTGGATGCTTCACATCAAGTATGTGAAGCACATTTTCTAAGAGACTGGAGAGTTTTAGTAAGTTGTTTCTATTATGATAGCTGTATTAGTCAGGGTCCTGACAGGAAACAGATGACATACCTCAAAAGGAATTAACAGAATGAAGTTAATGAAGGGACTGGTAATGAGGTGTGGGCAGCATTAAGGAAACCAGCAAGAGAAGGTGAAGTACCCAGGGCCTAGTGACAGTAGGAAGTTATTGCTGTTCCTCTGCCTAATGGGGCCTGGGAATGAACTGTGTCGGTAGAACCTTGGGACTGCTGGAGCCATGGAAGAGGGGCTGCCTGTTGGCTGCTGTGGCCACAGAGGGACTTAGCCAAGGCCAGAACTACTGCAAGGCAGAGAGTGCATGAGGTAGATAAAAATATTGCAATCTCTTTTTCCTCTCAGAGTCTTATATCCTGCTGGTACCTCCTACTGGCAGATCCCTATTGGAAGCCAGAGGGTAAGGGAACTCAGGTGGTACAGTCCACAGAGACCAGCTATCCAGGCACTGATCAGGATAGAGAGGGGTGGGGAATGAAGCAGAGCTTAGTGAGGAGAAGGAAGTGAAGTGCAGCAAGTGCAAAATAACTAGAACACCATCTCCTCTTGGTCATTCTCCTTATAATTGTGCATTAGTGGCTTGCAGGAGATGAAATGCAGAGCAAATATTTGTGCCCTCTAAAAGTCTGCAGGCCAGTACAGATACTAGTAGTACAAAGTAGGAAAAATCCATACTATCACAAGGTAAAATTTTACTGTTATCAAGTGTATGAACAGAATATTTATTTGTAGATAAGCAATGATAGAAGTACATTTTGTATAGTGGGGAATAATAGATGGAAGAATTTATTTTGATAGGATAGAGCTATGAACAAAAGTTGCCCTTCACTTTATTAATTAAAAATTGATGTAGGAGTGAAACTTTTGGAAACAGTTTTTATAATAGAAGGGACAAAGATTGAGCAGTTGAGAGGGGAGCCATCATGGTCCTTTCTTTGTTCCCTTTCTTTTTCTTTCAGGGAAGGGCAGAAGTGGCACAGAAAGCAGCCAAATAGTCCTGGTATGGGTCCCTCCTAGAGAGGGAGTTACTGTATATGGCAGAGTAGTCAGCTAGATAATATGCTAACTATGTTTGAGCTCAAGAGAAGCTACACTGGCAGACTAAAAATGACAAAAATAAGGTGATGCCCTTTCTTCCTGTCTAGGGCCCTTTCTGTCTGGACCGTATGGATAGAAGGAAGACCAGAGGCTTTTCTGCCTCTCACTCATTTAAATGAGATGAGGTCGGAATTTTAAATTAAGTCACTTTAATATTTCACTCACTGTTTAAAGTGAAAGTCATTTATTGCTTGTGAAAGGCATTGGGCAATTGCTACACTAACTGAACTCCTATTCACTTATCAAAGACACATGAGAAAAAGCTGGACAAGTCCACACTAGTGTTTTGCCCTCTACCAGCAGTTTATTTGGTCTAATCAATGATGTCTTTTATGATAACACTCTTTGGTTGCTAATTTGGACAGTAGTTTTGATAATATGAAAACCTACTGGGGTTTGGAGGATCAGAAACTTATTGTTGCTATTGTTACATAAATGACTTACCTTAGGCCATCTCTTGAAATAGTTTCCTTGTTTATCTGGTATTTACTATCTGAAAGGAATAGGTAACCTAAATAAAATCTTTAATTTTTTTTAAATAACTGTTTTTTCCCTTGTTAATTGTTTTCAAATTTAAAATAATTCTTCTTTAAATATCCAGTACTAATCCTTTGGAAAACCCTTGAAAATTCAAGGAAAAACATTTGGCTATTTTGGATTTTAGTGCTTTGCTTCCCCTGTAGTTTGACAGTTTATGATGACCTCAAACCAAAAAGCTAGAAACATGCTTATACTTTAAAGGTGGAAGACTGAGATCATGGCTGTTTCTAGTAGTCAGAGATATTATACCTTCATTTATGTTTTCAATTTGCAGAATGGAAGTTTGAAGGAGACCATCAATTTTGGACTTCTTCCATGTGTACTGTGTCCATGCAAATATTGGGCAGAGTTATAATTAATGTATATTTGTCAAGACTTGCATGATGTAGAAGAGAATTATTGTTTTATTTATCAAATTATAAAAATTGTTTTCAAAATAAATTTGTTTTTATACAAATTATAGCCAAGTGTTTTGACTGTGTTCCAGGGTTTTATTATTTAGGGCATTCCTAGTACTCAGTCCAAAACCTCAGTCCTATTACATTGGGAATCAAATTATAAAATTAAATATAATATCATTGGTTATGAACTACACTGTTTCCAATCTAATTTTCAAAAAAATCAGTTTTTTAGGCTCTTGTGTTTACATTAACATATAAGTTGAAGTTACAGTGTATCACTTAACAGTTCAAAGAAATAGCTTGAGAATTAAGAAATTCTGAATTATGACATGGAAAGACCCAGAAAACCTTCCTCAAATGATTCTTATGTAATTAACTTTCAGAATCACTTTGTGTCGACCAACCTATCTAATGCTGGAATTCCTTGATCATTTAGCTTGTGTTTGGAAGAGAAGCTTCTGAGGCAGTTCATTCAGTTTCATTGTTTAAGAATTCCTGGGCACTTGTCAGGCGCCTGGTGGTTCAGTTGGTTAAGTAACTGACTCTTGGTTTTGGCTTAGGTCAGGATCTCATGGTTTGTGAGTTCAAGTCCCGCGTCAGGCTCTGCGTTGGCAGTGTGGAGCCTGCTTGGGATTCTGTCTAGTTCTCTCTCTGCCACTCACCCTGCTTATGCTGTCTCTCCCTCGAAAGGAAATTTCTGGGCACTTCCTTCATGATATATGCCTAACAGCTAAAATTCCTTAATGTCTTAAAGGTCAATGAATAGTATAATGACCAATGGGTAGTCAGATTCACATTAAAAACTACTTTTAAATTCATTAAGCATTTATATGTAAGAAAAATTACAAGCCCCATAGTCTATCATTTAAAAATTTTTGCACGTGATCATAGATTTTAGAAATTTGATCAGAATCTGAAGTTTAGGTCTAAAGAATATCTTCACATCTTAAATATAATAGTATTTGGAGATGGAACAAAGCTTTTCCATATGCAGTCTTAGTCTCTATTTCCCGAATATACCTGGTTAAATAAAGTTAGGGTAATTGGGGAGTAATAATTCTTCTCTGTAGATTTGTATTAGAGAAAGAATATGTATAAAAAGGGATATGCTTCATGATTAAACAAAAAGCCTGAGGTGGTGGTGCACTGTGGGCATGGACATGCCAAGCTATACATGTATCTAACAGAATTTGCAATGCAAAATATTAAATCTAAGAGTGCAACATGAACAGACTCACAGAAGAGGAAAAGAGCTTTTTTTCTGAGTTGTAGAGATGTGTATGTACAAGTAGGCTCCCCAAGGTGTTTACTGACAAGCATTAAAGATAGAGTCAAGACTGGAAAAAAGCAACGATTTTATCTTAATTTTACTGGAAACATCAGAAGTGAGGGGAAGAAGAGAGTTAAGAGAGCAAGCGAGCATGAGTGAAGAGTGTGAGTTGTTTGTTTCCAGCTTGAGCTCTTTAAAATCTGAAAATCTCACTTGTCCCGAGTGGTTCCTTAGTGACCAGCCGTCTGGATTGCCCTGGTGAATTCTTTATTAACATCATTAAGATGTGATGATTGGAAGCCCATTCCCTGTTGATTCCATTATTGAAGAGCCAATCTTTGTCCCTAAAAGCAGACATACATGCAGATTCCTTTGATGAACTTGAATTCTTATTAAAGTTCCAAAGTGCACACTCTCTTTCTCACCAGTGATTTTGAACTACTGTGGTTTCCACTAATTATTGTGTTTTTATAATTCTTTTTGGCAGCTATTAACATAATTTCCTGTATCAAAATCCATTTCTTTTCTTTTTAATGATTATTTTTGAGAGAGAGAGAGAGAGTGACAGGGGGGTGGACAGAGAGAGAGAAGGAGACACAGAATCTGAAGCAGGCTCCAGGCTGTGAGCTTTCAGCACAGAGCCTGGTGTGGGGCTCAAACCCATGAACCGCAAGATCATAACTGAGCTGATGTCGGACGCTTAACTGAGCCACCCAAGCACCTCTCAGAACTTGTTTCTAAAGTGAGCAAAATCATGATTGATCTTAAAATTAATAAAACATATCCCTTTGTGACTGTAGTCAACTCTATTGGAATGGAGCAGAGGGTCCAAAACAGTGACTAATGAAAGAATTATTTCTATTTCCTGTTGAAACACAGTCTGAGGGTACATTTGAGGTAGATTTGCCTTTTAATCATGTTTTGCTTAATCAGATACTAATATTAGTGGACATTCGTTGATCTTACAGCAATATATATATATATATTTGTACAGAGAGAGCGAGCATGTGTGAGTGGAGGAGGAGAGAGGAGGAGAAAGAGAGAATCCCAAGCAGGCTCCACGCTCAGCACAGAGCTCAACACAGAGCTTGATCCCATGACCCTGGGATCATGACCTGAGCAGAAATCAAGAGTCAAAGCTTCAAGGAACTGAGCCACCCAGGCACCCCCCCAAATAATTTTTATAATTAAGAAAATTTGGGGGTTGCAGAGAAGAAAGGGGGGGGTGGTTAAAAATGCCAAAGTGAATCTATGTTATAGTTAATAAATAGTGATATATTTGGTATTATTTATGTTAAGCTAGCAGAACTTGAATGATTATTTTCTTTTACTACAAGTGTCTTTAAATAAATCTAGGAGAATCAGAGCAGTAAATATTAGATTACTGTGAACATTAAGAGTAGCAGTTAGGGGGTGCCTAGGTGGCTCAGTCAGTTAAGCGTCTGACTCTTGATTTCGGCTCAGGTCATGATCTTGCAGTTTGTGAGTTGGAGCCCCACATGGGACTCTGTGCTGACAGTATAGAGCCTGCTTGGAATTCTGTCCCTCTGCCTCTCTCTCTCTCTCTGCCCGTTCCCCTTGCACATGCACATACTCTATCTCTCTCTCAAAATAAACTTAATTAAAAAAATTAAGAAAAAAATAATAGTTAATTTGTTCTTTTAAGTCTTAGTTGACTTTATATTGATGTACTCAACAGAGTTGTAAGGTATGGAATTATCTAAATATAATTATGAGCAGTTTTTTGTTGTACATGTTAGATTTCAACACTGAAGTTCTCAAAAAAGCATGGGAATTAGATATAATTTATGCCCTGAGACGTATAATGGCATAGTTGACTAGTTCCACACTGGTGTAATTATGATCAGCCTAACATCTAGAATAATCCGTTTTAAATGTTTAACTACTCTGAACTCTGATCCAAATTCAGATAGGCAGTTCTAGATTTTCCTCTTGATAGTCAAGAGAATTAGCAATTAAAACAATACTCTAAATAATTATTGTTTAGGATGTTTACATATTTGCCAGAATCTGTCAAACCATCTTTTATAGTAAATCTCCGCTGTTAAAAAGTCTTTTAAAAAGATTGTAACTCACGGGTGCCTGGGTGGGTCAGTTGGTTAAGCATCTGACTTCGGCTCAGGTCATGATCTCACGGTTCATGAGTTCAAGCCCCGTGTTGGGCTCTGTGCTGACAGCTCAGAGCTTGGAGCCTGCTTCCGATTCTGTGTCTCCCTCTCTCTGTGTCCCTCCCCTGCTTGCTCTCTGCCTCTCAAAAATAAACGTTAAAGAAAAAAAAAAAGATTGTAACTTGGAAAATAGCATTTAAAAATATTATTTAATTGTTTGGACTTGGATATTTACTCTAGGAAATGGATAGAAAATTCTTCATGGAATTCTTTAGAAAGAGGTTTTATTATACTATATTTTCCTCCTGGCCAGTAATTCCATTTATTGCAAACTGAACATTCTCTTTGTTGCTGCTGACCTTGCTCGTGGTCAGTACAGGGAGCATAAACCCTCCGTCAGAAGAGTGAAATGACATCATCAGTGAAGGTATTAAAGGGAAAAAAATTTGGGCTAGTTCATATTGATTCATGTTCCAAGAGCCCTGAGAAAAGTGAAAATTTATTAGCTAGGCATTCAAGAATCATAAAGATAAAATGTAATATCAGGTTTGAAGACCATGTTTAAAAAAAGAGACAACATGAAAAAAATTAATATAATTCCTTTAAAATTTAAAAATCTAGGTTGTGATGCACAGATTGATTAATAATGATTAAGTTTAATTTTACTATATTAAAATTTTGTATAGCAAAAGAAATAGTGATCTTTATGTATGCATGTGAGTAAGTAAGCAATCTCTACACCCAGCGTAAGGCTGGAACTCACAACCCTGAAATCAAGAGTCACATGCTCCTCCGACTGAGCCAGCCAGGCACCCCAAGAATGGCACACATCTATTTATGTGTGAGCCAGTTATTTTTTGTATTCTTTGAAGAAGGCTAGAAAATTTTTCTGTCAGCAGTGTCCTGAAGACTGATTGCATTGTGATTAAGGACTTAGTTATTTAAGAACAAGTACATCATCAAAAAAACTCTTACACCAAACCCTCTTTTATAAATGTGGCTGGTAGTTCCAATGGAATGTTTATGTTTTGTAAGCATTTTATGGGACATAGAAGATGATCATTATCCTTGTCAAAAAGTTATTAATTGATGTATGAATGGTACTATTTAGATTACAAAGGAACTCAGATGGTGTGGGTGCTTATTTGTGATACTGTGTTAGGGTCAAGTACAGAGAAAACCAAGGCACTTTAATCCTTCTCTGTAGGATCTTATAGCTGTCAAAATAATGCCACCAAACATTTTTATAACACTTTTACATTCTTTTTTTTTTTTAGTGGAACATAACTTTAAGTTAAATAAGAACAATGGAAATAGGTGTATTTTACAGAAGAGTTTATTGAGATGTATTGAGATTTAGTGAGCTATTCAAGGATATATAGTTACAAAAACATAGTAAACACCACTGGAATCCAGAGCTCTTGACTCCTGGTTCAAGGAGTTACCAACTAAGAGTTCATGCAGCATTAGTCTAGGATAGATGATTTGAAAATACAGGAAAATTGTTTAAATGACCTATTCTTCATTAAGTGACTGTTTTGTGCAAGGTATTGTACCAGTTTTGTTTGATAGAAAATGAAAAAAAATCGTAGCTACCCATGAAATTATATTGTATAGTCGTAATACAAATAGTAGACAAAGGCTATTTAAAATAATAAAATGATTATATTATGTGAAAGTTAAAAGTACTTTTTAGGGCTAATGCAATAGAAAACCCCCTATATACTGGTATATAATTAAGAGAGAATTTGTAGGAAATAGCCAAGGAGTTTTTATTTACATGTGAAGAGAATGGCTCTGAGATTGAGGGGCCATTATTCTTTGAGGAGGATAGCATTTCACATTTACTTAAATAGGTTTATTGAGCAGTCAGATTGAACAGGAGTGGTTTTGGAAACTTTAGTTAAGAGGAAATGCTAAAACATTTAATCAGAGGTAGCTGAGACCTTGGAGACTATCTAGTCCTTGCATTAATTTTACAGCTAAGGAAACTGAGACCTAGAGTGATGCTGAGTTACTTGCCAAAGGTCAGTCACACAATAGATAGGGACAGTACTAGAATCAGATTTCTTCTAAATGCCTGGATATGAAAAAGCAATGAAATAGATTTATAACAGGACCTAGCAGGTGGCAAATTGTGGACGTATATTGGGTCTATCGAGTTAGAATATAATTTCTACGGAGGTGTGATTTCCGTCAATCTGTGAAAGACAAGAAACAGAATGGTCGACTAGTTTTTGGTTCCTTGGGTAGAGCAAATAAAAATAGAAGGATGTAGTAATCCATGGAGCAATTTGAAAAGCAGGATGAGCTGCCTTATGGCACATATAAAAATGACCTTCCCAGCAACATCTAAGACATTTTATTAACAGCAGTAATATAGATAAGAATGGTGATACTATAAGCAACAACAACGGCAGCTTCCTTTTACTGAATGTTTACCCTCTGTCCAGACATCATGTCAGGCATCTTAGGTACCTGAGTTTGTTTAATTATTTCATCCTGTGACCTAGTATTACTGTGCCATTTTGTAGATGAGGAAACTAAATCTCAGATTGTTACTACCCTAGTTACACAGGAAGTTGGCTATTGAATAAAAATTTGAATTATAATTTTGTTTGAATTCCAAAGCTAGTGTTTTTCAAACTTGAATAATGAATAAGCCCTCCTTCTAAAGGTAAAATAATCTGCCCCATACCCCATATTGACTTATTTTTATAATATGACTACTTAACAAAGTATAAATATAGTATAAATATAAATTCCTTAAGCTTGTAGTGCTTATATAATTTTTTAAATTAAAAATATTATAGGTTAAATATAAGCAAAACTAAAAAATATTATAGGTTAAATATAAGCAAAACTTTAAAGATCAATAAAATTCAAATTAAAGACATTAATTTAAAAGAGGAAGTGTTTTTCTTTTTTCTTTCTTGCTGGAATGAAAATATTGATTGCAAGATGAATTTGTAGCTAACTCCTCTAGCATAGTTCTTTTGACTTTGATATGCCTGTATTGACATGTGCTTTGTGATAACTTGGTTCCCTGCCACTTGCCTTTATTTTGACTTCTTCAAAATGTCCCTTCAGCCAATACTTTGTTGTACCATTTGATCTTCATTTGGTATAGTCCATTATTTATTGTTGATTCTACCTCTGTTTTCATTAGTTGAGATGAACTACTAACCCCTTGGTGCCAACTTGGTGGTTTGGGGTTCTGAAAGGTCATGTCACTATGTATTTAGTTATAACATGATGGTCATCCAGGTAATGTAAAATATGTTTATGTTAATTATTTTTCAGGTTATCATCTAGAAGAACCTATAAAATTTAAGAAATTACAAACTGCAAATCATAACCAGGCCTCTGGTGTTTCCACTTAAAGACAAAATTACATTGCACTTTCTCTAAAAACACTATACTATAGAACTATCCGGTTTCCTCAGGGTAATAATAGAGACCCAGGAAAGCCTCTATCTGCACCTACTTTCAGTGCTACCTTCATTTAGGCCACCACTATTTTGCATCTCAATTTCTACCACAGCCCCTAGTTTTACCCCTACCAAACTATTCTTCACAGTGCATTCCATACTAGTGAGTTTTCTATAATACAAACTTTTAGGACTCAGCTTGGGAGTCACCTCTTTCTGAAACCTTTCCCCTACTGCTTCTCCTTACCTTCTGCTTTTTCGCTATCCTGACCCCTAGATTGAATTGGTTATCTTTCCTTTATTTCTCCTTTATAATTCCTTAATATCGAGGAGGCATATCTCTATTACAGTGCTTAGTACATTGTGTTATAATCCTTAATTTTTTGGTTTCCCAAGTAGACTATTAGCTTCTTTAAAGTACGTCCTACCTTGTGCATCTTCTAACTAGCACATTGTCTGAATGGAAAGAAAGTTCTGATGGTATAGCTGTGATCTTGAATCACTGGTCATTTGGGGTTTTTTGTTTGTTTGTTTTTTGTTTATTTTAGAGGAAGTGCGAGCATGGGAGAGGGGCAGAGGGAGAGAGAGAGAGAGAGAGACAGAGACAGAGAGAGAGAGAGAGAGAGAGAGAGAGAATCTTAAGCAGGCTTTACACTTAGCACAGAGCCCAGCGTGGGACTTGATCCCATGATACTGGGATCATGACCTGAGCCAAAATCAAGTGTCGAATGCTCAATCAACTGAGCCACCCAGGCACCCCCCAGTCAGTTGTTATTTTAAAAGTGAGTAGTGAAAAATAGGCAAGAGTGAAGAAGATATTTCTTCATCTTTCCTGTTCAAGTATGTAAAATTTATACAGGGTTACCTATTTAATGTAGTAGACTCCGTTAGCCTGTAAGCAACGTAATTTTAGAAGCAGTCTTTTCATAAAGCATTAAATGATGGCATCATCTTGCTTTCTCTTTGCTTTTTCAATGGTTAGGTGCTGTGATTGTCTCCACACCCCAGGACATTGCACTGATGGACGCACACAAGGGTGCTGAGATGTTTCGAAAAGTCCATGTGCCTGTAAGCATGTATAGCTTCACTGTTACGAGACACTCTTAACTGAAGAAGCAAGTCATTGAGAAATACAGCCCAAATTTTAATTTAGTTCTTTACAGAAATCTATACGAAAACCCTACTTTATCTTTATGGTTACTTTAACAACACACATATAGGTGCAAATGTGTATGCACATTATATTAGTCAAGAAAGATTCTAATTGCACTAAAATATTTTTAAGAAGTCTAAAACATCCTTCATGTATGAGTTTTGTGAATAAATACTACCTTTCCAAATACCGAAAGCTATTATTGACAAAAAAAACACAACAACAACAACAACAAAAAAACCCCACCTGAGTGTTTAGGTAGATACACTTGAATAGAGCTCTGGTGGGAAGACAGTTGAAAAAAGTGACTTTTTTTCCTTGTTTCCAGTTTAACTCATACATAGCTCACTGTCTTCTAAAATGTATCTGAAGATTTTCTATATAATATGACAAAACAAATTAATATAATATTAAGACAAAGAACTATTGAAATCAGGGTTAGAAGTGAATTTGTAAACAAACTGCATGCCATTGAGGGACTTAAATTCATATGAGAAGTATGCCGTGAATTTTCTAGCAGCCACATAGAGTTTTTATAAAACTGTCCATTTCCATG
The DNA here is from genome assembly GCF_046562875.1 of Panthera onca. Taxonomy (NCBI): domain Eukaryota; kingdom Metazoa; phylum Chordata; class Mammalia; order Carnivora; family Felidae; genus Panthera; species Panthera onca. Next base: position 81,303,540 of record NC_138344.1, read on the forward strand.
AGGTTAGAAAGAGCTTGATGTTCAAGGGAAAGAGAGCTGAGACCAGAGAGGCATAAGTCTCTCCCAGGTTCTCAGAAAAAAGAAATCCTTTATATAATGAACACACTCTCATTACCTTTTCTTAAAAACCATAAATAGGGGCATCTGGGAGGCTCACTCAGTTAAGCATCCAGCTCTTGATGTCGGTTCAGGTCATGATCTCACAGTTCATGAATTCGAGACCCGAACTGGGCTCTGCGCTGACACCTTGAAGCCTGCTTGGGATTCTCTCTCTACTCCTCCATTGCTTGTGCTCTCTTTCTCTCAAAATAAATAAATTTAACCAAACAAAAAACATAAATAGGTTTTTTCTCCAAGTGTGCATCGGCGTAAGCAAGTGGACTTGTGCCAGAATACAGTTTAGAGCAAGCATTTGTGTACAAAGTCAACATGATGCCTCCATCTTGGCTATCAGATGGCCTTGATTAATTCAGGAGTAGATTATAAATCTTACAGGATAGAGTTTTTTAGACTTCAGCCCATGGGTTAGCTTCAGGGATCTCATGATTCTTTCTCCTTTCCCTCCTCCCCATCCCCAAATTGTATGTTCACTTTGAGTTTGTTTTGGTATGGAGAGAATTCGTAACTTTCATTGAATTCTTCAGTGAAACAGTGACATGGTATAAGATCCAGTGGTGTAGTAGCATGAGTGGACTCTCATAAATGTTTTTTTTTCTCAGGGGAGCTTCTGAAATGTATAAAATGGCAGAGTAGTGGAGTTGAGATGACCATCTTGGACAAGTACCTCTTCCCCCTTGTCAGTTAGTACAGAGCTGTATGCATTAATAAGCCATGGAGCTCTGGACTGGATTCACATTGTTTGATGAAAATTGAGGAGCCTGATAAGGATTATGCTTATATACTTACTTTCCAAGAGGTCTGAGGGTATTCCATAGTAGGCATAAAATTGTGATCGTAAGGTGTTTTAAGGCCACCTTTATATGTGGATAAATGAGTGTTAAACACCCCATGATGTCCTACATTGTGAATTTTAGCTTGGAAATATTTTTAAAGCAATGGTAACCAACAGCACACCTCAGAAAAATGTCTCAATAAAGCATATAGTTTGAGCAATGTGACTTCCTATTATGCCCTCTAAGATAAACTAGGTATAAGTAACACCCACCCAAATAACTAAATATGAATACTTTAAAAAATATGTTTATTATTTACTTTTAAGAGAGAGAGAGAGCAAGAGCGGGGGGGGGGGGCGCAGAGAGAGAGAGAGAGAGAGAGAGAGAGAGAGAATCCCAAGCAGCTTCCACGCTGCCAGAACAGAGCCCGATGCTGGGCTGGAACCCACGAAACTGAGAGATCATGACCTGAGCCGAAATCAGATGCTTAACTGACTGAGCCACCCAGGCTCCCCACTAAATAAGAATACTTATATGGGATTTTAAAAATATAAATCAGCAAAAAGTTAGACAGAGGGCTATCTACCGAAAACTGAAAACGAGTTATCCGTAATCTTTCTAGCAGAAATTAGGTAACAGGGCCACTGGTCTGTTACTGCCACTTCAACTAGGATAATAGTCATCCTATCAGCATGTAAGGGAATGCTTAACTTCTCATTCTGTAAGATAAGGGTAGAGACCTATGTACAGTCTACTCAAAAGCATCATGCAGTTCTTGAGGGAAAAGTCTTTTAAAAAGCTGAAACCAGCACTTTTTATTTCCCACCCTGTAAATTATCATTGCATACACCTATTTCAGCTGATGCTGTTACTTGATGGGACTTCGGCTATGGGTCAGGTTTTACATGCACTTTGCTAGTTGGATGTCTAATGACCAAATTGATGGGATCTAATGACAGATTCAGTGTATGTATCTTTTTTTAGTCTTTTATGTTATTTTCACTTACCTGCAGCACTTGATATATATTGCCCTATAAGTAAAGAGGCAAACAATCTCAATTGTTCCAACAGATTTTTCTCTAGACTCTGGAAGAAAGGGTGAGGCAGAGTCCTATGGAACATAACAGCGGGAAAGAGGGATGGTCACTAAGTCCAGGTTAGGCTATTTCTAGGTGGGTGCCACTGAAGAATAGAAGCAAGGAAATACAGTGAGGAAATATTTCACATGCAGGATCTTGGGCTGCAAAAAGCTCATAGGACTAGTGCAGGTTTAGCTAGGGAGTGAAAGAGCTGTTTGTGATCAGAAAGTAAATGTTGCAGTTTATGTGTGCAGAGTTGGAACACTTCTGGGTAATGACAAGGTCCCAGATGTGGTTGGTCATGGGTGTGTGGGGCTGAAGTGGAATAGATGTAAAAGTCATCGGAACTGCATAATCCCAAGTTAGCTTTTTTGACATCATCCTGTATCTTTATAATAGCCCTCTTTTTTTCACCCCTATGTTTCAATTATTTGCCCTCTAAACAAGAGGGAAAATTTTTTAATGTTAATTTATTTATTTTTGGAGAGAGAGAGAGAGAGAGAGAGAGAGCAGGGTGGGGGCAGAGAGAGTGGGAGAGAGAGAATCCCAAGCAGGTTCTGCATTGGCGGTGTGGAGCCCAATGTGGGACTGAAACTCATGAACTGTGAGATAATGACCTGCGCCAAAATCAGGAGTCAGATGCTTAACTGATTGAGCCACCCAGGCACCCCTAAACAAGAAAAATTTTTAAAGGAGGTAAAATATGTTAATCATCTCAGAACAAGGTGCTCAGTAATCTTTGCAAGTGAATGAGTGAGAACTTTGCAGCAATGAGCTCTGTAAACACTGGACAACCATGGTGCAGCTACATTGTAAAGGGGATCCTGGTTATGTGTGGGATGTAGATTTGATGACCTCTGAGATACTTCTGGCATTTAAGAGCCTTGGAGTCTAATCATAAAGCATCTGAAATTGGAACGTGTTCCATAAATGCAAAGAAGAACTGTTATGCTTTGTTTATACCACTTTATTTCATTGTTGCCTGGTCTTTAGTCTTGCTTTCTGTTTTTTTTTCCCTTTTTGAAGTGCATTAGTTACCATGGAAACAATGATGTCATTGGAATTCATTGGTATGGACAGAGTTTAGTAATGTCTACAAGAACATTTTGAAGTTAATTTAAATGCTTTCTTAAAACTCAAGGCTTGGATAAGGGAAGGAGAAGAAGAAATGAACTATTAAATTCTCCGTTCTCTGCCTGAAATCATATCAACTCTGCCAAATCCTTGATTATTTCAGTGTTTGTAGGTAGACTGTTTTTTTTTAAACAATAAATTTTTTTCAGGGGCATCTCTGTGGCTCAGTTGGTTAAGCATCTGTCTGACTCTTAATTTCGACTCAGGTCATGATCTCATGGGTTCAGCTCTGCACTAACAGCGTGGAGCCTGCTTGGGATTCTCTCGCTCCCTCTCTCCCTCTCTCTCTGCCTTTCCCCTGAGCATGAGCACTCCCCACCCCTCCCTCTCCCTCTCTCACACACACACATGCATACACACACAAAACAAATAAATTAAAAAAATATTTTTTAACTTTACACATTTTTAACAGTGAGTACTTTTTGCCTTGTGACATTCTAACACATTTTTGTTGCTTCTTGTACAAGGGAGGTCCAGGCACCTCAGTTTAGAGTCCTTCCCTTACCATTTGAACTTTTAGAGTTACAGGGATTTCACTCTCCAGCCCTTCCTTCTTGGGCAGTCTCTTTACCAGCTCCTGAAAATTATATTAAAGTATGTTTCTTCTCTTACTCTTTCTATAGGTAATGAACCCTTAATTTTAATTCAGTAGATAGCTTATTCTACAAATATGTATTTACTCATATTGAATGCCTTCCATAAGCAAAGTACTGTGATAAGTTCCCTTGGTGACTTAAAAAAAAAAAAAAAAAAAAAAAAAAGGGATGAAGCCTTTTCTGTTAAGTTCCTTATGGTCCTGTGGACTAGCTCCATTATGGTGAAGGTGCCCTGAATTCTGAGGAGCATGAGAACACTTTCTTCTCTTGGCTATTAAGTAGGGCTTTCATGGAAAAGTCATGATTTTTTTCTATGCCCCTGTTATTTTGCATATCCTAGTCCCTTGCCTGATAAGCCATTGTTAGCTTGGGAACTCATATGCATGTTTCAAATTCTTGCTCAGGAAATTTACTTTCTCTGGAAAGCTTTTCCCAAATTCCCAGAAAAGGTTAATCTTTCTCTGAACTACTGTATCATATACCTAGTTTGACTCTTATCCCACTACAGTTTGCCTGTCAGTCTCCACAGAAGAATGTGAGTTCCTGGAGGGCAAGAAAACATGCCTTAAATATTCTTAAATACTCAATTACCAAGTGTATGATAGGCCTAAGGTAAATACTTATATGGACATTTGACCTTGGATATAACGCCAGCCACAATCTGCTGTTGTCTTTATTCCCCAGCTCACAGGTCTCTCTGCCTTGCATTCTCTCTGCTACAGTGAAACTGGTCATCTTCCATGTATTTTAGATTGCCACAAAGTTTCTTTCTTCATGGCCTTGAGCATGCTGTTTCTCCACATGAGAACCATTTTTTTTTTTTTTAACTTACCCTCATTTTTTTTTTTAACTTAGTAGCTCCTTTTTATCCTTTGGTACTTAGATTAAATGGTTCTTTTTCTGGGAGACTGCCCTGTCCCTGTTAACTAGGTGAATTCTTTCTAGTGCATGATCTAGTAACACTCTATTTCTCCTTTTTAACTGTTTTCATATTTGTCAGTACTTTCACATTTGTAGTGCCAGACTATAAGCTCTGAGTGAAAGGACTCCTTACCTCCCTCTGTGCCAAGAACATATTGTTGCTTACTAAACATATACAGATTAAATGAATGGAATAGGATTTTCATAGCTATCGCAGGGGACTGGAGGGACAGAAGTGAGTCTGAAAAGAATCAGGAAATCACAAGTTGTGTTCAGGGTTGTTCAGTTTCTCTATAGTTGAGGTAATGTTTGGCAGTTATACTAGGCCCAGGTTTGGTAGAGCTTTAACAGCTGAGCTAAGGATTTAGACTTTGTTCTTGAGATTTTTAGAGGAGTCCATAAAGAATGTGGGAAAGGAAATAATTGATTTGAAAGGAACTTTAAAAATACTTAATTTGGTGGAAATGAATAGAAAGGACAGGAGCCAGGAGAGTGTGGAGGCATGAAGGAAGCATTTGCAATGGTCAGAGTTACTCAAACTGCAGGTTGTAACCCACCAATGAGTCATGAAACCAGTACTGTGAGGAATGAAACCAAAGGTTTCAATATCCGGGTTAATTGCTCTTAAAAAGAGAAAGTATTATTTCATAAAGATTTGGTCTCAGTTGTCAATACATAGAAGTGTACATTTGTATTGATTAACACTTAAAATATTTCTCTTATGGTAAGATAGTTTTAATAATTTGGAAAAATACCACTGTAGGGATAGGAAGTAGGGGTCTGATGTAGTATAACAGCATTGAAAATGGAAAGGGGAATAAATGTGGTGGACGTTTTGAAGGAAGAATTGCCAGGCTTGGCAATTGATTACATGAGGTAGGATGGTTAGAAAAAAAAAATGGCAGAAATCTAAGGGATTTTGAGAGTTAGGCTGCCATATTAATAAATCTACCAGGAGCTAGTTTTTTGCTCAAGATGACAGTGAGGTAGAAATAAGACATTAGATTCTCAGTCACAAATCCCTGTCCTTATTCTCTATGAGGGTTGTGATTTAAAACTGTTTGGCAAGGAAGAGACTGGTGGAGCAAATGATTTGGTGTTGGCCTTTTTAGTACTGTTCACATCACATGATGTATGTGACCATCCCTTCTCCTCACAGAAACAGATATATTAATCTGTATATTTGTAGCCTCTTATACATAGATTGATATTTTTTAGCCCTGAGAGAGCTATATTCTTTAATAAGTATATAACTTCTTTTATGGTTACAAATTAAATTCCTTTAGAAATTTTATTATAATTTTTTTAGGCAATAGGGTGCTACTTACAGTGGCATTTTTGCATAGTGGTAAAGAGAGTAAGCTCAGGAATCTGAATGCTAGAGTTCAAATCCTAGGTCTGTCACTTTGTTGCTGTATGACCTCTGCAAGTTACTTAATTCAGAATATGAGAATTATAGTACCATTTCCCTCAGAGGATTGAGAAGAGAAATAAATGAGATAATGTGTGTAAAAAGCTTAGTACAGTGTTCAGCACAAGCTGAAACAACCAATAATGTAAATATAAAATGTCGATTAATGTTGCTTATTATAATTACTTTCAGAATGTTATCATGAAACAGATACATTTCATAGATTTTTGTGTATTTGGCCTATGTGTTTTGACTAGTCCTTTATTTTCTAATAAGAATTTTAACAAGAAATTTTTTACACCTTAGATGCATAGTGTCTTTGAGATTTCCTTATTCCTTGAGTACTTTAGTTGAGCCTAAACCATTCTTTTCATATAGATTAGTTGCTAAAGTTATATAGAGTCTAAAATTCTGTGTTAATTTAAATTTGCATCATTTAATACATGTTAATTGCTGTCACAGATAAACTTCAAAATATATAATGATGCAAATACAATAGAAGTTTATTTCTTGCTCATGTAACAGTACTCATAGATGAACAGGTGAGCAAGGTGGTCTTCTTCCAGGAAGTCATTTAAGCTGCTGTAGCCTCTGCCATTTTCACATGTGAGTTCTAAACCCACCTTTGGGGCCATCCTCTTTTGAGCCAGCCAGGGGGGGAAATGGAACAGAGGTGTGTACATGGAGATTTTTATGGACCAGACATACATACATTTCTACTCACACTTCACTAAAAGTCATGTGATCATATGTCACATTTCTCAAGGAGCCCAAGAAAATTAGATTAGTTATGTGCCAATGAAGATGAGGCCATGGAGTTTGGTCAAAGCTACCTGTCTCTGCTACAGATGACCTGGAAATAAAATACAGATTATAGCCTAATGCTGGTCACGGAACTTACCTTTTTTTCCCTTGTAAGTAGTCCTGAAAATTCTATAACTATTTCAGCCTTGAGAATATTTATTTATTTTTAAAAAGGGAGATAGGAATTTTGCTTTTCCTGTGGTTTACTTTTCTTGCTGATTAAAAACAAGAAATTCAGAGAAACCAAAAATACTAGTGTGGTGTGGAACTTTTAAATATTTATTTGAAAGGGTTAATGATTATATTTTCTTCTAAGAAAAATGAGGTGATCTTAGAACCTCAATTAGATGATTCCCATCAATGTTTTCTTTCCATTTTCCACTGTTTTCCATTTTCATTACCACAGACCCTACACAATGTTCTCAACAATGAGGATCAAAGTTGTGGTTTATTATTTTTTCTGGCAGAGTGGCCAGTTATGGTAGTAGGTTGATTGTTTGGACCTGGGGTTCCACACCTTCACCTATGAATGTCTTCAAAACTCATGTATTCATGAAACACATCTTAGAGCTTTTTTTAGCATCTATCTTGTTTGTCTGTTAGACCCCAAAAGTCCAATTATATTTAATACCTCGAGCTGACCTGCCATAAAAAAACAATTTAGAAATAGGCAGTCTTATGTGAAAATAGAGGCAAGTGACACATTTATTCTCTCCTTTCTTCCTTGAATATGTTTTCCTCTGTGATTATCAAATAGTCTCATTTGGTTCTCTGGGAAGTTTCATACCTTTGATGTATTTGAAGAATCTTTCATTATTGGCTGTAGAGGCTTTACAAAGTGTCGTTTGAATTCTTTCTAGGATCACACTAACTAGTTTGCACATGATGTATCACATGTGGCTTCCTTCTTCACAATTGGTTAATTTTTCCACTTTTAGAAGAGTGACTTTTCTTTTTTGGTAACCTTTGTAAAACTGGGTAGCAGTCTGCATCTTGACCATTATTACATCTCAGAGACCAAAGTTGTATGCTCATTTGTGTCTTCCCTTAGGATCTCTCACAAGTCCATGAATGTTTTTATTGAGAATGCTGTTCTATGTGATTTACATGAATTAAAGTAATAATAACTCTCACAACCCTGTGATACAGATAACATTTTTTTCTCTCATTTTGTAGATGTGGAAACTGTGGTAAGAAGATTAAATAACTCACATAAGGTTACCTGTCAGTTTAGTGGGCATCTGGGCTCCTATCCCAAACAGTATGCTTTCCAGAGCCCACATTTTTAACTGCTTTTTCTGTGGATTATCCAAAATTGAGTAATCCAAACTGTAGTAATATGGACATGGGAGAATACCACAAGCTTAGAAATTTCAGGGAGCAAGAGAGGTCTCCATTAAATTTGCTTACCATTGGGTTTCTGACTGTCTAGGTGGGCAAGTAAGGGCAGGAAATGGGTGGATTGAATAATGGGGAGGAGTCAAGAGAGGTATAATGAGGGTGTTTTTTGGGAAAGGGAATTCCATGACCAGGAGAAGAAAATGAAATCTAAGGTTGGATTGCAGCAGTGAGTGTGAAAATGGTTCAAATTAGGCCTTCCATTATAACTGTGCTCTTCATTACTATCCCAGGCTATATTGGCTCAGTATTGTTTCAGACCGCCTAGTTCCATGAACAAAATCCTCAAGTCCATTTACTTGTCATCTTGTTTATTGACTTTCATATACAAAGCAGTGACCCAGCTGGTTTGAATTTTGGCTGTGTTATTTACTAACTGTTTGACCTTGAGCAAGTAATTTAGCTTCAGTGTTTTGTGACCCATCTCATAGGTTATAATGGCAGTTAAATGAGATTATATATGTAGTACTTAGCATAGACCTTAATACATGGCACTATAAAGGGAGGCTCTGAATGTTATTGTTTTAGTAGTAGATTTTAGGGATCATTATTATAGAGACCATCATTTAATATAAACCCTCATTTTGGAATTCAAGATGTAGAGAAGTTGAGTTTGCACCTCATGGGCACACAGCTATTTAGTTGGTCCTGAGAAGAACATGAATTTCCCCATTCATTGTTCTTTCCATGCCAGACTACTTCTGAAAAAGAAAACAAAAACATCCATGTCATTTTTAAAAATTATAATATTTGTACACTTGTTTCAAGGAATATACTAAAACCTGGTTCAAGGCTAATGGAGAACTGAATCTAATCTATTTCAGTTATTTTTATTTATTTTCTATTTAACAGTTTCTCTTCCTCATTTTTTTCTTAAATCATATTTTGTAATCCTTGTGACAAATTCCAACCAGCAAGAATTTAACCTGATTGTAACCTTGAGAAATTGGATTACATAGTAGCCTGAAAATCTTGCTTGTTACTTACCTGAATCTGAATTTAAAATGCCAAGAAGAAATTAAAATTGAGGCCTTTTGAGCTTGCTTAATTCAATTCAGTTGGACACAAAAATCCAATATTTCAAAGCAATGTTGATATTTCAAGAGAGTCAATTTTTTTTAAGTTGATAAAAGAAGTACCCTTCTGAGCCAATGATGGATTGGAATAACGTAAAAGTAACGTGTAAAAGGTTTGTGGTGGCTGATGTTAAGCAGACATGTGGCATTTACTTTCTTTCAGTAAAACTAGCTGAGGTAAAAAGAGATCGGGATCTTATACATTTTTTTCTCTTTAAAATTTTTTTATTTGAGTATAGTTGACACAAAAAGTCATGTTATATTTTGATGAGACATTAAAAAATGATTGAGCATGCTTGCAGCTGCATTTTAATGGTATTATGTAAATTAAGCTATGGCAAAGCATCTGTTTTCTAATGTTTCTGCTATACAAAATAGCTCTATAATAAACAAACAGCCTAACAATACATGAAATATTCACACAATATAAGGCATTTTTGGGGGGGAGCAGGCAGTACAGAGTTGTCACATGGACATGAAATCTTTCCTTTTTAAGAAAAATTTTTATGAACAAAATTGTAACTTGGATGTTCTGATGTCCTTTCTTATTATATTAGCTGCCCCTGTTCAAAACTCTTTGATTATAGAGGACTGCTTTTTTAAAACCTAGCATAGTGTTTTCTAATCTTTTTAACACTCCAGGCTTTCTTTTAAGTTTTCTTCCAACTAACCCCATGGTTTGAAAAAGTTGTCTGTTACATACTTTGCATATCTTAATATGTTTTCTTTCTAATTAATCAAATAAATGTATGTGTGTGTTATCACAATCAGTTGATATAATTTCAACTAAAAGCAAAGAAACTTGACAGTTTATCTTTCTTATATAGTCTTGGAGGCAACTGTTTCATGTTTCTTCAATTTTTAAAAATATTCATAAATCACTGGCCCTCATAAATGTTTTTGTGCATCTTTAGGACCTTAAAGCAACATTAAATAGGAGAACTACCAAAATAAATTCTGTAGTCATGCTTCAATTGTCTACAACAGTACTTTCCAGCAGAAATGTAATGCAAGCCACAAATGTGATTTAAAAATGGTTAGTTGCCGTATATATATTTTTAATGTTTATTTATTTTTGAGAGTGAGAGAAAGCAGGAGCAGAGGAGGGGCAGAAAGAGAAAGGGAGACAGAGAATCTGAAGCAGGCTCCAAGCTGCCAGCATAAATCCCAGCACAGGGCTCAAACCACGAACCATGAGATTTTTGATCCGAGCCAAAGTTGGATGCTTTACCGCCTAAGCCACCCAGATGCCCCTTTAGTAGCCATATTTTAAAATTAGGAAAACAAACCAAAACAAAACAGCTGACCTTAATTTTAATAACATACTTAACTCAGTATATTAAAAATATTATAATTTCTGCATGAAATCAGTATCAAAGTTGAGAATCAATCAACAAAGGAATTATATTTTCGGGGCGCCTGTGTGGCTCAGTCGGTTGAGCGTCTGACTTCGGTTCAGGTCATGATCTCTCGGTTTGTGAGTTCAAGCCCCGCGACAGGCTCCGTGCTGACAGCTCAGAGCCTGGAACCTGCTTCAGATTCTGTTTCTCCCTGTCTCTCGGCCCCTCCCATGCTCACACTCTGTCTCTCTCTGTCTCTCAATAATAAATGTTTAAAAAAAATTAAAAAAAAACAAAGGAATTATATTTTAAAATACTAGGAATACTTACAATTCAATGAAAAACAACAACAACAACACATGATCAATAGAAAAAAAAAAGACAAGAATCCTGAACAGACATTTCACAGAGGAGAATATACAATGACCATTAAACATGTAAAAATGTGCTTGGGGTGCCTAGATGGCTCAGTCGGTTAAGTGTTCGACTTTGGCTTGGTTCATGATCTCGCAGTTTGTGCCCTGTGTCAGGCTCTGCGCTGACAGCTCAGAGCCTGGAGCCTGCTTTGGATTCTGTGTCTCCCTCTTTCTCTGCCTTCCCCTGTTCATGCTCTCTCTCTCTCTCTCTCTCTCTCTCTCTCTCTCTCTCAAAAATAAATAAACATTAGAAAATTCTTAAAAAATATGCTCAACTTCATTAATAATTATGGCAACACAAATTAAAGCCACAGTGCAAAGGAGAGCTGGGCACAGCATCAGGAAGAAAGAGAGCAAACTGGAATACACGTACACTCCTGCATCTTTCTTTCACCAGCTCTAACCAAAGGAAAGTAGAGTGTGATGCCTAAGGCTTCACTGCCACCTCCGGGTTTTCATTCCACTTTCAGGGAACTTTAACCAGGAGCCATATATATGAAGGAAGATTCTAGGAAATATAGTTCCTATTATAAACACATTGACAGTTTGAACAGTCCAGCACAATGGACTCACCATACTTGCTAAAATAAAGAAGACTGATGATACCATATGTTGGTGAAGCTGTGTCACACCTGGAATTCTCATACATTACTGGGAGGAGTGTAAATTGGTAGAACTTTATTGGAAAACCTGGCATTTTTTGCTGAAGTTAAACATGCGTAACCAAAATACTTAGCAAAAAAAAAGAAAAAAAGGGGGAGACATGTATAAAAACATTCATGGAAGCATTATTTATAATAGTTTCCCCAAAGTGGAACCCAAATTATAACACCATAAATTAGTTTTGCCTGTTTGCAAACTTTATGTAAATGGAATAATAAGTATATACTTTCATGTTGCTTATTTTGCTTAAACTTCATTACCATGTTGCATTCCATTGTGTGACTGTGCCACAATTTATTTGTCCATTTTACTGTTGATGGCCATTTGGTCATTTTCTATCTGGGAATAATTAGTGTTATTTGTGAATACTTTTGTACATGTGTTTTGTTGAATGTTAAGTTCACATTCCTGTTAATGTATAACTGAGAGCAGAATTACTATGCCATAGTGGAAACTAAACATATATCAATTATTTAGATTAACTGCCAGTTTTCCAAAATGGTCGTACCCGTTTACACTCAGGTGAAACTATGAGTTTTACTTGCTCTCCGTCCTCATGGAGATTTGGTGTTGGTGGTTGTTACAGTCATATAGACATTCATCTATTCTAATCAGGTCTTAAAGCTTATATGCATGATATCTCATTGTGGTCCTAATTTGCATTTCTCTGATGATTAGTGAAGTTGAACCCTTTTTTCTCACATTTGTTGGTCTTTGCATATCCTCTTTTATGGAGTGCTGGTTAAGCCTTGCCCATTTTTTAATTTCTGACTTTTTCTTATTGATTTGTGGAGTTCTTTATATATTCCAGATAAAAGCCCTGTGTCATGGATGTGTATTATAAATACCACCTCCTGCTTTATACTTTGCCTTTGCACTCTCTCTTGTGTCTTCCAATTTAGTTATTAATTTTAATGACCACTTTAACAAAATGACTTTTTATTTATGTTTCGTGCTTTGTGTCCTGCTAGAAAAATCTCACACTACTCACACCATTCCTCAACCATGCTGGCTTTTCAATTCCTTGAAGGAGACTTCTCCCTACTTGTATCTTGAGAGTTTTTCCTCCTTTTTATTCTTTAACTTCTGCATCACATATTTCCTCAAGAAACTCCTCTGTGACTCCCAGGGTATGTTGTCCTCTGTGTTCTACACTCTCATAATACACTGTACTTGCTTCCAGAGAATCTCTTCCAGTTTTTAAGTGGATTTTTGCAATATTTGTTTAGTCTGTTTCTCTATCCAGGAGCGTGAGGATCAAGTCTGTTTTGCTCACCACTGAATGCTACCCCTTTCGCTTAGCCCGGTAACTGGCATATAATAGGAGCCCATTAAATATTGAGTTTGCTTATAGTTTTATGTTTGTGACATTTTGTGGTCTTTATAGAGAACATGTCTGAGGCATAGAGAACAGTAACAAGATACTCATACGTTAATCATATACATTGAAAATACTTGCTCCATCCCTTTCTGTTTTGGGGAGTCTAAGAGATTGTGGAGTAGGGATGCTTTTTCCATTCTCTCTGAATTAGAGTATACCCTCACCTAGGTGTTCACATTATTTGTTTTTCCTTTCCCATTTCTTTTCTTTTCTTTTCTTTCTTTCTTTTTTTTTTTTTTTTTTTTACGTTTATGTATTTATTTTGAGAGAGATTGAGAGACAGCAGAGAAGGGGCATAGAGGGCGACAGAGAATCCTGACCCAGCTCTGCAGTGTCAGCATGGAGCCCACTGTGGGACTCCAAGTCACAAACTCTGAGGTCATGACGTGAGCCGAAATCAAGAGTCAGATGCTTAACCAACTGAGCCACCCAGGCACTGCCCTCCCATTTCTTGAGTGATATATTTATGTTCAAGTTGAAAGCTCTACAGTGAGGGGACTATATCACATTTAATATAAATGGCAGTAAAACTGCCCAAGCAATGGGTATATTATATAGACATAGTGAATAAAGAAATAAGGTGTGTGATATTAGCAGTGTTTTCTTCTGGCTTTTTGGAGATGGTATTGAATTACCGAAGTACAGTGTGATTTATTTTTTATAATACTTTGCATCAGCAAAATGGCATCTATTCGATGCTTAGAAAATGCTTAGCTACAAATGTATGTCCCTCACAATTTGTCTTCATTTGCATGTGTTCTGAAAAACTTTAGTCTTTTCTGTTTCTCTTTTCAGAGAGAAGAATAAATTTGATCACCTTATCTGTATGTTTCATTGTAGACTATCACTGCTATCCTTCATTTAAAATGCACATGTTCTAATAGAGATACCTCCTGTAATGATGATCTTTTTGGTAGAATTGATAGGATGATATAGACATGTTATCTCTAAGCCTCTGATAATTGTGTTTCCTTATTTTTATTTTAGAAGCGATGCACTGCTTTAATTTCCATTAATGAGAAAATGGGATTGGGGCACCTGGGTGGCTCAGTCACTTAAGCATTCAACTCTTGATTTTGGCTCAGGTCATGATCTCGTGGTCATGGGATCAAGCCCTGCATCGGGCTCCATGCTAAGTGGGGAGCCTGCTTGGGATTTATCTCTTTCTCTCCCTCCCTCTCCCCCTTCCGTCTCTCCCCCTAAATAAATAAATAAATAAATAAATAAATAAATAAATACTAAATGTGGAGCCTGCTTGGGATTTCTCTGTCTCTCCCCATCTCTGTCTCTCTCTCAATAAATAAATAAACAAATATTTTTTAAAAAGAGTGGGATTAAAAGAAATATGAATAAGGATTATATTTGCAGAACCTGTCTATTTAACAAATGTTTATAAAGTATCTCTTTTATGCCAGAAGTTAGGAAATTCAGAAAGAGATGGACACTTTCTGTAAGACTTTAAATTTTTATTTCAAATAATAACATTCTGATAAGAGCCAAGAGTTTTTTGCTAGAAGTGTCCTTTTTTTCAGTTATGGAATGAGGATGATAAAATACTCATAAAGTTTTTGAGATGAGTAAATAAGATAGTTCATCTAAACCATTTACCCCCAGTGCCTGGTATATAATAAGCACTCAGTACTTGTTAGGTGTTATTTACTATGACGCTTTGTTCACAATAACCTCTTAATTATTTATTTTCCTGTGTTTCTGCTTAGTTTTTCTGTATTGCTATCAGGGCTAAATTTCTAAAAAATGGGTCTGATTTTGTAACATTACCTCGATCATCTTTCAACTTGAAAAACCCTTTGTTGGGCCATCTTTCCAACTTGAAAAACCTTTTGTGGTTTTCTGTTGTCTCAAGAAGAAAGTCTGAAACACGTGAATGGCATCTAGCATGTTAACCATCTGACCTTCACCTCCCTTTACCAAGCCAGCTTCTGCCTTTGCCCCCCCTTAGCTTGTAGCCCAAATAGGCCATTTGTGGCTACATTCCCCTGACTTGGCTTGTGTTCTTCTTTCCACATAGATTTCCTGCTGTAGGCCTCAACCCTTATTCTCATCCTTAACCTGAAGAAACAATTCCAAGCAATGTGGGCAGCTCAGAGATACCTCTTATTCTTCCCAGACAGAATTTTTTGATCCCTGTTATTTTTATCTCTTTAACATTTATCACATTATTAAAGTTAATTACATGTGTCTTGCTCTCCCACTAGCGTGTGAGTTCCCTTTAGAGCAGAAACAATAACTTATTCATCATTGTATCACTAGAACCCAGTGGGCACTCAGTAAAAACTTGTTGAAATAATGGATTGAGGTTTGGTTTAACTTTGTTTTGATTTCAGTGGTTTTTGTTATTCTAGGTTCTGGGCCTTGTCCAAAATATGAGTGTTTTCCAGTGTCCAAAATGTAAACATAAAACTCATATTTTTGGTGCTGATGGTGCCAGAAGACTAGCACGGACCCTTGATCTTGATGTTCTAGGTAAGACCATAGGATATTCTTTTGCAGAGGAAATGGCAGAAGGGGAGGTGTGGATAAGATGATGATGAAGAGTGTCTCAGAAAATGATGAATTGTCTTCAGTTTTGTGTTTTAAATTAAGTATAAGGAGTCGTATGTGTTCGTTAACCTTTCTTTGGCTTTATATATTTCGTTAGTGGGAGGCTTTTTGAAGAGGAGGTTTGTTCTGCCAATTATCACTTTTACCATAAGCAAGAACTGCCTATAATTGAGTTTGAGAAGAGTTTTGTGGTCTGAGTTTTATAATTTGAAGTCCTTATTTTAAATAATGGTCATCACTTTGTTTGCTAAGCTGAGAACATATCTCTCAGTATAAACAGATAGGCATATGAAAATACCTGGTCAGTGTGTTGTAGCAACCTTTGAAAGTGTCAGTTCTTGGTGCATATGAAAAAATGCCTTTCTGATAAGTTCTGAATTTATCAGTCCTTTTGCTCTAGAAAGATAATATTTTCTGTTTTCTGTAATCTTTTTATAATGTGTTTGCCATGTCTGTGAAATATAGTACCTGAAATTTACATTGTACATACCATTCACATTACTGAATTGAAGGATTAATTAGTGTTATGAGAAGTGAACTCATGTGTTAAGTGAGCAAAACACAGATTTTAGATAAAACATGATTTTTGGAAAATCTACAAGCAACTTAATGGACATTTTATGAAACATGTGTTGATAATTTTCGTTATGAATGAGTTTCTGTTCTGGGCAAAGGCAGATGTTAGATGCTGAATAAGGAAGGAATAGAGTGAATTATTAGTTTTAGGAAGTTAACAATTAAGATCCCTTAGAGATCAAGGAATTTCACAACATTGTTTATTATAATTAAACTTCTAAAAGTTGATGTTAAATGTGTTATTGTTATTATGCATTTGTACTGTAGCAGCCACCACAGTACCAGGTGAATACTAATGTTATATTATGATACGTTGCTTTAATTATAGCCACTAATTATACTCTGCAACTGTTTTTTATTTGACTAACCTAGAAAGTTCAATTTCCCAAATCTGCATAATAACAACAGATTGACATACACTTATGTAATAAAGTAAATGTGTAATTATAATGGCGCTATTGAATTATGCTGACAACATTATAATTCCCTGATTTATAAATGGGTGGTATGATATACGATATTGTAAATCATTTATTTAGAATTTGAAATATATCTCTTAGAGAAGCAATCACACTAAGTTACATTTTAACCAAGAGCTCACAAATGTGTAGTTACCCTGAGAATGTGTCAGAAATACTGATTACTGATCACGAAAAATGGATAGTGTTTATAGATGGCTGTATCTAACAGTGTTATGGGAAAACTAATTTGGAATCCCAACTCAGGACACATCTCTTCCTTTTAATGCAGTTATGGGGCCCAATGAGACTTCCATGATCTGGAGCAGGGGCTTCAATAACAGAGAGGTTGTAGTCAGGAAAAAGGAACTGAAGTCAGGGAAAGACCTCTCCCAGCTATGGCCTCCTGGCTGGTTGAACTTCCCGGGGGCCCTAATATCTCCTTTACTGACTCCCGGGCTGCCTCTTAATTTATTTTCATCCATTGGGCTGCACTAAATAATTATTTGGGAAAATGGCTCTCAGAACTTTCTCTGTAACAGTTGTGTCTCTGAAATATGCCCTTGCTTCTTTCAGACCTAGCCCCTTAAAGGTGCGTTTCAAGGCCAGACTGCATTTTACCCACTCTCCATACCATTACTCCTTTTTCTCCTCCTTTGTTATGCAACTGTTAGCCCATTACCACTCTCACTATGGTGTGCCACCTATTTTCTTAAAAGGTTTTCCTCTTTCTTGATCAACTCTTCTGTGCTTATAGATAGGATTATGAGTCCCTGAAAGTCAGAAACTATATTGATAGGTGCCTATATAAAGGAGAAGGTTGTGCCTTTTTTCTTCCATTATTGCAGTAGAAATGAAAACATTCAGGTTTCCTTACTATAATGGCATAAATCAAGAGAAAAAACTTTATGGGTTTCTAAGAATTTTATATAACATATTTTCCCCTACCCCTGTGACAGTTTCTTACAGGCTTAAGTTGATCTATAGAATAGACATCAAATTTAAATGACTACTGAAATATTCATGTATTTTGTCATTTGGCTATTGAACATTTAGGAAAGATTTAAAGAGTTGATTAAAATCCCCAAATTTGCTGACAAGAGGAGCATGAATTACCCGTTAATCTATGCACTTCATAATATAAATTATAATAGGTTTGTAATTTTGTAACATATACTTCTGCTTTATTTAAGTAGCCTGGCATAGTGCTGAATGCCTTATTTTGCATAAACATGCTCACATACACACAGGTTTCAGTAACCTTTGCATGGATTTGGAATTGTTCTAAGAATGCTCAGTACCATGATGAGTCAACTCTTCTACTTAAGACTCCATTTACAGCATTTTAAGTCTAAGCCTTTTGAAAGGCTTCATTTGTGAAGGTATGGTGGAGTCAACTAGACTATGGATCAGAGCATTTTCGCCCTAAATTCTACCACCTAATAGTAACATATCCTCAGGAGAGACACACAATCTTTCTGACAAGTCTCTGTAGTAGAGGTCTTATATACTTGCTGAGATCTCATCAAGCTCACAAGTTATATATAACGCTATATAGATTAATACATAAAGAAAAGTAGTTTGATATGATAAAGAGGCAGGTCACGGAGATAACAGATCTGGCTTACTTTCAGACAGTTCTCTTAGCTCACTCATCTGCCAACCTCAGGAAGATAATTTATTCTTTTTTGGGGCTTTGTCTCCCCATCTTTCCCTCTTCATTTTCCTCTTGTTATTTAGTACGATGTGTCTATATCAGAAATTACAGGGAGAAATAATTTTACAAATGTCTTCTAAGCCATTTCTTGCTGGAAGACCCACAGCAAAGAATAAATCAGAGTCCTTATCCCTTGATTGGCTACCATATAGCTTTCATATACTCATATACAATGTCTGAACTACCCTCAAATGGAATATGTTGCCCCTAATTTTCATTTGAAATTCCTTTTTTAGAGATTTAGCAATATGAGGATAGTCATAATTCAAGTTGACTTGAATAAAAATTTTGTTTTTTTTCTGAAGTTCACATAGTGAAATTCCAAATGCCTGTATAAACTTTTATAGTGCTAATGGATGTCTGGTGGGCTCTTTTAGGGGACATTCCCTTACATCTTAATATAAGGGAAACTTCAGATACAGGCCAGCCGATTGTGTTTTCACAGCCTGAAAGTGATGAGGTAAGTGATGTTCTTAAATATGTATTTTAGTATCTTTTTACAGGATATATACTTTTTGATATTTAGGAAGAAAGTTGGGAAGATCAAGTTTATCTATTTGCAGTCCATATATTAAATATTAGTTAACTTATTCAAAGCATCTTTAAATAACTATATTATATGGTAAGCATACCATTGCTGGCTCTGAATTATTAGCTGAACAGGTTCACTTACAAAGCCATCACCTGGGGTGCCTGCATGGCTCAGTTGGTTAAGCATCTGACTGTGGCTCAGGTCATGATCTTATGCTTCCTGAGTTTGAGCCCTGCATCAGACTCTCTCCTGTCAGTACGGAGCCTGCTTGACATTCTCTGTCCCCTCCCTCTCTCTATCTCTCTCTCTCTCTCTCTCTCTCTCTTTCTCTCTCTCTCAAAAATAAATAAAACATTAAAAAAAAGTTTTTTAATTAAATAAAAAAAAAAGAGCATTACCCTACTAGTTTTCTTATGAAGAACACTAACAATGAGCATTTGTAAAATTCTTATCCTGCTGCCTAGCAGTATCTAACTGCCCAAGATTATTGTATTTGTATTAAGTTGTATAAGTTCAGCTCATTGTTTTGAGAAGGGAACATAATGTAAGGAAATACTAAGTTGGACATAGGGAAATTGTTATACTGCATTAGAGATGGGATTTTCATTGCCTTTATTTTTAATAAATATGATTGGGGAGATGAGATGGAAAACTAGTTATGTTTCATTAGCCAGCATCATTGGAGATACAGTTGATAGGTTTTCAAGATTGCTGAAGCTTTATGACTTTAAGAATAAAATGTTTTATTTTATTCTCTTTGTTAGATGGAAATACAATCAATCATATGTATCTCTTCTGTCCTAAGTAGCACTTGTTGTGTAAGCTAGAAGCTGACCTATCACCTGGTGCATCAGTTTTGATGTAGTTTTTGTATTCCTTTGCTGAAAAGCCCCAGTCAGTCTTCTAATAGCTATTCTTTTTTTGTTTTTCCCTTAGCTAATGGGTATAGCTTTATAGTACTGTTCTTTTGACTATCTATAACTACTACTCCTTTCATTCCTGGCTTTCTCCAATCTTATGCGAACTAGAAAATAAAAGAGATGAGCTTGGTTAGAACCGTGAATGAAGTAAGAACTGTAAATAATTCGACAGTCAGGAATGTTGGATATGTAAAGTACATTGATTTTGAGTTCTTTCTCTCAGCGGCCCAAGGTCCTTTCCATTTCTTAAGAGTCAGTATCTATGGTATAGGTGATTGAGTTGCTGGGGATAAGATCTCTGAGGAAATAGAGTGTAGTGTATTGCACTTATCATTGTTTTTCTATTTTCCTGCCTTTTAGGTGGTAAATGTAAAATTTCTTTTTCAGTCTTTTCTTAAAAATCTTTCAGATAAGCAAAAACCATAACCTTTTATTACTCTCATAATTAAAGTCTGCCAACCCAACTATCATAGGTGTACTTTACGCAGAATGAAAGTTGTATGAAAATTGAGTTTAATTATACACTTTTAAATGCCTCCCAAGAATAAACTAAAGACATTCTAAGGTGATTTCTTATGACTAAGAAAAATTACTTACTACATTATATCAATTACAAATTTAGATTTAAAAAAATTTTTCTTAATGTTTATTTTTGAGACAGAGAGAGCGAGAGAGAGCACAAGCAGTGGGGGGGGGGGGGGAGGGTGGGAGGGGGAGCAGAAAGAGACAGAGACACAGAATCTGAAGCAGGCTACAGGCTCCAAGCTGTCAGCACAGAGCCCAACACGGGGCTCAAACTCACGAACTGCGAGATCATGGCCTGAGCCGAAGTCAGATCATGACTGACTGAGCCACCCAGGCATCCCACAAGTTTAAACTTTTTAATATTTTCTCCACCTATCCATTATTGCTGTTTTCTTTGAGATTGCTCAAAAGCGAGGAACCTTTCAAGCAAGTTAAAGGAATGTAATGCAAAAGAAAACATAAAGCAGCCATCAAAAGATAATATGATTTAAAACTCTAAACAGCAGTGTTTATGTAGTTTTCTGGAGTTGTTTTTTTTTTAAATCTCATTTACATTGTCATAAACGTTAGACCTATTGTTTTACTGTTACTGCCTGACATTTATGAGAATGAGAACAGCCTAAGCCTTTGTGGTTTGTGCTAGATTTGATTTGGTGAGGTCTTGGCAAAGCAGTGAGAATTTCACATACCAGGCTTTCAACCTTAAATATTGAAGATTTCTGAGCAATTTTAGGATTTAGACATGGCCATGAAAAGGAAAAAAAGAAATTAGTGACTTATTTATTCTGTTTCCATGGAAATTATTACACTCATTATTATGAAGCATCCTCCTAATAGTAGCCTTACAGTGTACCAAACATTGTCAGACATTTTGGTTACATAATTTCTATGCTTACAACTTAATACAATATATAAATAGTCCCCATTTTGCAGATAAGGAAACTGAGATTTAAGGAATTTAAATAGTTTTCCCAAGGTTTCAGAACTAATAAGTGATAAAACATGATTAACAGACAAGTCTTTTCCCTGCAACTCAATAGTTCCATTTTATCATATACCTTTCGGGTCCTATACTAATAGCTATTATTTCTTTAATTTGTTTTAAGAGAGTACAGTACTTATGTGCATTAAATACATTATCTTATTTGCTACTTCACTCTCCCAGTAACATCTAACGTTCACAGGAAGTGAATACCTAAGTGATACTGATCAACTTAAAATATGATTTGTACTGAATTTAAGGCACTATCAGACAGCTGGCAGGAGTTAGAGTACCAACTAAAAAGTACCAACAAGCTGCTACCTCCTCAGTCATCAGGCAAAACCTTCTGAAATGAGCACTACTGAGGAAAGGAGAATAGTTGACTCTCCAAATATAAGTAGCATGAAATAGCCAGAGAAAGCCATAGAGGATGGGAGAGGAAGTGGACACTTAGGATTCAGAACTCTTACGTTCCATAGCATTGCCTCTTGTTTGTGTGATTATATTGATTAATTCAACTCTATCTACTTTTTGCCTTTCCTTGCGTCCAGGAAACAAGTAATGGACGCATAAAGGACTGATATTTTGTGCTTTCATCCTTTTTATCAAGTAAAAATTTTAATATTGACATACAGAAAGGTGTACTGTAAGGTATTCCTGATAAAGTCTTTCAAAGTGGAAACTATTATCTTATAATTTCTAATTTACTATAACCTTATAATTTTAATAGGATTATGTATGATAAATTAGGACTTCAGATCCTTAAAAACAAAAACAAAGGAAAAAAGTTCCCTGTAAAACTTATTGCACTTTGTTTGCCATCCATTTCCTTTAACTTGTTAATGATAGAGCAAACAGCATCTAGCTATATTATCTGTGTTTGTAGATGCCTCAATAAAAGATCTCGAATAGAAGTGTTATTTTATGTATAACTGAGGTGATAAGAAAAGAGAATATTAATAGTTTGAGAAATCAGAATCATATTTTTTAATATATGATATGTGTATATTGCCTTTTTGCTAGTTATGGTTAAACAAAAGGCAGGGACTTAGTTTGCTTGTTCCTCAGTTAGGAAAAGTACCCACAAGTACATGTTCATATGAGCTCTTCAATGAGATTGTAAATTACTTGAGGACATAATAGTAATAATTGCAGCCACTAATATTTATTTCATTCTTTTGTGCCAGCACTTCACATACCTTATTCTTACTTAATATTCCCCAAACCCTTTGAGATAGCTGCTGTTGTTATTTTTTTTTAATTTTTTTAAATGTTTATTTATTTTTGAGAGAGAGAGAAAGAGAGCTGAGTACAAGTGGGGGAGGGGCACAGAGAGAGGGGGACCGAGGATCCAAAGCAGGCTCTGAGCTGACAGCACAGAGCCCGATGCGGGGCTCAGACCCACAAACGGTGAGATCATGACCTGAGCCGAAATCGGATGCTTAACTCACTGAGCCACCCAGGCGCCCTAGTTGCTGTTGTTTTAGATATTTTGGAGATGTGGAAACTGAGCCTTAGAAGAGTTAAGTAACTTGCCCAAGGCCTCATAGCTAATAAGTGATGGAGCTAAGATTTTAACTCAGGCCTGTCTAACTGCAGAGGCTCCAGGTCTTCACAAGTGAGCTATTCTGCCTTCCTTTTGTATCATTACATCCCACAGATTTCCCAAAACAGTGACTCGCACATGATAAGAACCAGAAATTATTTGTTGAAATGATACAGCACTGGCTGAAAAAATTCAAATTCAACAGTTTTGTAGAAGTTGAAACTGTTAAACTAAGCACTTTTAGAGATTTCTCAGCAAATGACAACCTAACCATTACTTTGAGTGTGATATATTGAAAGTTTAAGCTTGGAGATAGTCCATTAAAAAGCAAAGGTTAAATGTAGCAAATTTGATTATTCTGGAATTGTTCAGTGTTTTGTGTAGTCTGATAGGTTTATGTCTCTAATTTAACATAAGTAAGAGTTTAAAGATGATAGAATGATGGCTTTCTCTCAGCTTGCCTTAGTGAACTCTAAATTGTCGTCACAGAAATATTAGGCCTAAATATTCAGAAAAGCTACTAGGAGATAAAAGGTATTTACAGAGATCCATGGGTGAAAATCAGCATACTAGATTTAAGAAAAATATTTCTTTACAAAGTACATGGCATTTCCATTTTTATTTTTTTTAACTTTTTTTTTTTTTTAATGTTTATTAGTTTTGAGAGAGAGAGAGAGAGAGAGCAAGCAGGGGAGGGGCAGAGAGAGAGGGAGACACAGAATTGGAAGCAGCTCCAGGCTCTGAGCTGTCAGCACAGATCCCGATGCAGGGCTTAAACTCACAGACTGTGAGATCATGACCTGAGCTGAAGTCGGCCGCTTAACCAACTGAGCCACCAAGGAGCCCCCCTGGCATTTCCATTTTTAAATAAAACTTTTGTTTCTCTTAACTATAGCAGAGAGTGAAACCATTTTTAGATAAAGCATTATGACTAAAATTACTTGTACTTTGGATTTACTGTTTAATATGTAATGTAGTAGGGGAGCCTGGGTGGCTCAGTCGGTTGAGCATCCGACTTCAGCTCAGGTCATGATCTCACAGTTCATGGGTTTGAGCCCCGTGTTGGGCTCTTTGCTGACAGCCTGCTTCTGATTCTGTGTCTCCCTCTCTCTCTGCCCCTGCCCTGTTCACACTCTGTCTCTGTCTCTCAAAAAGTGAATAAACGTTAAAGAAATATTTAATATGTAATGTAGTAGAAGGATCTAGGCTTTGGAGTTAGGTGGACCCAGGTTTGACACTTTCCAGCTTAGTGACTTTGTGACTGTTTCTTTATCCAAGTTGAGTTGATGATGCTTATTTTACATAAGTGTGATTACTTATGCAAAGTACTTGGTGTAGTAGGTACTTGATAAAAAAATTTAAGCCTTTATTCATATTTTGAGAACTATTTTTTTTTTAACATTTATTTTTGATAGAGAGAGAGGTGGGGCTGAGAGAGAGGGGGACAGAGGATCCAAAACATGGTCCATGCTGATAGCAGAGAGCCTGACGCGGGGCTCAAACTCAGGAACTGTGAGATCATAACATGAGCTGAAGTCAGACGCCTAAGTGACTGAGCCACCCAGGTGTCCCTCTCTTTTTTTTTTTTTTTTTTTTTTTTTAATTTAATGTATATTATTTTTGAGAGAGAGAGAAAGAGCGGGCAGGGAAGGGGCAGAGAGAGATGGAGACAAAGAATCCAAAGCAGGCCCTGGGCTGACAGCACAGCCCAATGCAAGGCTTGAACTCATGAACTATAAGACCATGACCTTATTTGAAGTTGCATGCTTAACTGACTCAGCCACTCAGGCGCCCCAAGAACTTCTCTTTTTAAAAAAATGGACTCTTAAGTGAGATTTTAATACTTTTCTGATAAAATAAAGCATAAGTCAGCTGTTAGGGCTCAAGCATAGTTTTCAAAAATGAAAATGTGTCACACTTAAAACACTTCTGTAAGTCAGGGTAAACAGACCTCAAACAGTTCTTTTACCATGCAGAGTCAGAGAGCAGTCAGGTTAGGTTCAAAGACCAGCTCATCTGGTATTAGCTATAATGCTTCAGGCGAGAAAGACTGTTCACCTTTCTGGGTCTAGGTTTCCTTATCTATAAAGTAGGGTTAGTGACAGAATTTATCCCTTAAAGTAGCTGCCAGCTTAAATGAAACATTACTTGGTAAATACTAAGTACTCAAGTAAATTTTAGCTATTATCAACCATAGTATTGTAGTGGTGGTATATTCATAAATCTAAGTATATAAACATATAAATTAATGGTTTTAGAAGACCTTACTATTGTGTCTTACAGTTACTTTTTATAGATAAGATAGGAGAAATAAATAACATTTGCGTTGCAATTATTCAGAGCTTAAAAACATTTTTGTAAGGTTTATTTTTGAGAGAGACAGAGCACGAGCCGGGGAGGGGCAGAGAGAGACACACACACACAGAATCTGAAACAGGCTCCAGGCTCTGAACTGTCAGCACAGAGCTGGATGTGGGGCTCAAACTCTAGGTGAGATCATGACCTGATCCACCCAGGTACCCCTAATTATTCAAAACTTTTAAAATGCACATGTCATGACCATTGTTCTGACGGGACCATGTAGGCATTGGGATAGTTTGTGACTAACACAGTGACCCACAGTGGCTTAGGAGTTGCTCTTAGTATTTGGCTGCTCTGGGGATCCCAAAGATGAAGAGTGTAACAACCTAACCCAGGAATTCTTGCCTGGTACCCAAATTTCACCAGGTGAAGGAGCCTAAGGTGCTCATTGCTGGTATTGGATGCCATTCTCAGAGAGAATAGAAAATGCTCCATAGGGTGGTAATAAACAGTCCTATTTGAAATGACTAACAGCTCTTATGCCAAAGAAGTTTGGGCAGCATCTAACTCACGATATCAATTTGTCACAAGAAGAAGATACAATTTTTCTACAACTGGACTGGGTTGCTAGTTTGATGACATGGGAATTAGAGTTTGAAAACAGTAACTGCTGGTATTAAATATTGTTTTCAGAAAGTCACCTTCTAAGTAGCTGCCCCCTAAAAATGCTAAAACCCTCTCTTCCCTGCCCCCACCTGCAGTGTACATGACACCATCTTCTCACTGCTGAACTTCCTCAGCTCACTCAGCCTTTTGACTATTAAATTCAGCAGGCAACTATGGCCAACAGTTCATGAGTCATTTGATGTCTGCTGGGGAGAAATGTAGAACAAATGAGTCTGTTCTTTTCCAGGCCAAAGCTTACCTGAGGATTGCCGCAGAAGTGGTAAAAAGATTGCCACCACCTCTAAAGTGAATTCCCCAAGTGTTCTGGAAATTTGCCTGGTGTTTAACAATAAGAAGACCTTTGGAAATCAGCAGTGTGGAGATGCAACCTACAGGAATAATAGAATCATTGTTATTTTCTTTTATTTCTAAGGAAATAATGTCTTATTTTCAGATTTGATTTGCTAAGCAATGACTCACAAGTAAAATTTTTATATATCAATGGTAACTGCTAC
This sequence comes from Panthera onca, assembly GCF_046562875.1. Classification (NCBI taxonomy): domain Eukaryota; kingdom Metazoa; phylum Chordata; class Mammalia; order Carnivora; family Felidae; genus Panthera; species Panthera onca. The sequence goes on from NC_138344.1 coordinate 81,329,952, forward strand.
ATTTAGGAATTTTTTTTTTTTTTTGAGTGCTGATGTGTACCAACTGCACAGAACTGCATTTTTTTAAATGAACTACCGCTTGGGGAATCATGAGTTTATATTATAAGCTCAACCTTCAATTCAGGAGAGTTAAAACTGTATTCTTTTTGTGGGACTATGGAGTTAGTCATTTAAAGGACTTATTAACTGCGTACTAAGTGTGATAACTCCATCAGTCAGTTTGGTCTGAGTTTCAATCTTGTCTTGGACAGTCTTGGACACGTTCTTAATGTAAAATAACTTCTGCTTCATCTGGACCAGGCTCTACCCTAAACTTACTGAATATAATCTGCAGGGGTGGGGCCTGGACATGTATATTTTTAACAAGATCACAATGATTTTGATGATTCTGGTTATGATGGCAATAGTTATAATAATAGGCAACATCTATCAGGTGTTTCCTTGTGTCCATAGAGTTAATCTTGCATTCGTATGAGTGGGGTACTGTTGTTACCTTCATTCTATAGATGAGAAAACTGAGATATGGGAGTGTTAAGTGTTTTGCCGAAGGTTTCTGTTCTAGCAAGTGATAGAGCTGGAATTTGAACTTGGACAGTGGGATACTGGATCCTCCCTTTTTTATACCAAAGAACATTTGTTTATTTCAAAAGAGAAATACGGTATTCAGCATTTCCTCCAACTTACTTGACCATGAAGGCCTTATCCTATCCCTTTTAGGAGCATTTCATGGAGTTTGTGTTTCAAATGATACACTTTGAAAAGCATATATCTTATCTAGTTGAGGCTCAAAGATATTTGGGGGAGCTTTCCAAGGTCAGGAAGCAAAATAGTTATAAAGCTGCAAGTACTGATAAGAATCATTAGTTGACCCTCAGTTACAAAGAAGTGGTCTATGACTTTTGGCAGATACCTTGACATCTTCTGCTTTGTAGTTAAACGGGTAGAAAATTAGAGAGTCACATGTTGTTATAAACATGTTTTCACACACTTGTATTCACATAAAAAACTGTTCATGGCAATTTTATTTGTAGTCGCCAAAAACAACACAGAGCTTTTCAGTGGGCAGATGGTTAAACAAAATGTGATCTATCCAACCACGGAATACTACTTGCCAATGAAAAAGAACAAACTATGGATACCTGCAACAACCTGGATGAATTCTAGACCATTATGCTGAATGAGAGAGCCAATCCCAAAAGGTTTTATACCATATGGTTCCATTTATGGAGCATTCTTGAAATGACAAAATGATAGAAATGGAGAACAAATTAGTGGTTTCTGGAATTTAAGGGGAAAGGGTTGCAAGGGAGAAAATTATGTGTGCCTCTCAATGGGCAACATAAGGAATCATCATGAGGATGGAAATGTTCTTTGTTATGACTGTGTCAATACCAATATCTTGGGGGATATTGTACTATAGTTTTGCAAGATGTTACTGTTAGAGGAAATTGGGTAACAGGACACAATGGAATCTCTGCACGTGAATCTACAATTACCTCAAAGTAAAAATAAAATTTTAATTAAATAAACACGTGTTGCTGTGTCTGAACTGAAATGTCTTGGGCCAAATTATCCATGCTAATTAAAATCATGAATAAAAGTATTTATGAACACACAGTAATCATTCTTCATCACTGTGAAAAGGAGGTAATGACTTTAAGCTGTAGATATATATTTGTGTTTTTATTGACTTTTAAGAGAAGGCTGATACAAATAATCATTGAATACTTCTAAATACCAAAAAGCAGACCTGAACCAGGCTTAACTTTACCTAGAGAAAGAATGATCTAAATAAGCTCCAGAGGCACTTAAAGTTGTATGCCAATTTAATACATCTCATAGAGAAATGGGAAAGATCATTTTATTCATAAATACATTACTTAGAAAAGAGCTACACATATAATCACCTGCTCTCTTCTCCTTTACCCTTGCTTACAAGTCTCTGCAGATATTTCCAGGCAAGCCACTAAAAAGATGGTGGTTGGAGTATATATGCAGGTTCATAAGTGGAAGAAGAGAAAGGAGCTGTAAGAGCAAGAATGAAGCTTGTTCTAAAATTTAGCCTATGGCAGCCTCTGCTAAGCTTCAGAGCTGACTTTAAAGATAGACTGTCAAGGGGCGCCTGGGTGGCGCAGTCGGTTAAGCGTCCGACTTCAGCCAGGTCACGATCTCGCGCTCCGTGAGTTCGAGCCCCGCGTCAGGCTCTGGGCTGATGGCTCGGAGCCTGGAGCCTGTTTCCGATTCTGTGTCTCCCTCTCTCTTTGCCCCTCCCCCGTTCATGCTCTGTCTCTCTCTGTCCCAAAAATAAATAAAAAAAAAAAAAAAAAAAAAAAGATAGACTGTCAAGCGAAGCTAGTCTGCCTGTTGTTAGGGGTGATATTTATTCCTCTTCTTCACATTTCCATAGAGCAGAGAGAATTTCCATTCCACTCTCCAGGAGGCGAAGGCAGGGTGCCCCACTCAGTCCATGCCAGGGAAGGAGGAGTGACACATCTTATGGGTAAATTTCTTCCTGTCTGCATTTCTTTGATTTCAACAAAATCCTGAGCTTTGTGAGGCAGGCTGCAGGGAAACCTGTCCATCTCTGCCTTGGACTTGGATCCATTTAATTTAGGTGTTGGGTATTTGGTAGCCCACTATGGTCACATATCCACTAGTACAGCTTTTTGTCATTAGTATAGCTAATATATATATTTTTTTATTTTTACCTGCATTTTGTGTCTCTCAGTTCCAAACAGGGGAAGAATCCCCCCCACCATGCTCCAAAAAACATACAAATTTTCTTGAATCCTAGAAAATTAGAACCAAAGAGCATACTAGGGATCAGAAAGTTGCATCACTGCATTTGAAACACCTCTAGTAAACGGGGCGCCTACATGGCTCAGTCATTTAAGCGTCTAACTGTGGCTCAGGTCATGATCTCACGGCTCGTGAGTTCGAGTCCCACGTCAGGCTCTGTGCTGACAGCTCAGAGCCTGGAGCCTGCTTTGGATTCTATGTCTCCCTCTCTCTGCCCCTTCCCCACTCATGCTTTGTCTCTCTGTCTCTCAAAAATATGTAAACATTTAAAAAATTTAAAAAGTAATAAAATAATTTAAAAAATAGTAATCTGATTTAAAAAAAAATGAAACACCTCTAATTAAAAAAAAAAACAAAAAACCCAACAAGTTCACTAATGGCCAAAAACTTTCTGGAAGATATATGGGGAGGTTATAATGAAGTATACTAAATATATAGTAAAGCATGGAAGACAAAGTATATAGGCTAATTGTCTACAAAATGGACACCTATGTGACTACCAACCAAATGAAGAGGTAAATCACCACTAGCATCACAGAAACCTCAGTATTTTCTCTCATAATTACTACCCTCTCTGTCCCTTACAAAGTTAACCATCTACTGATATACCTAAGCTTATACCCTTAAATATTATAGTTTTACCTGTTTTTGAAATGTATATTAAATGGGATTATACAGTTTTTTGTTCTATATTAAATGCTTTTGCTGTGTATTGTTTCTGAGTTCCATATCTGCTATTGCATATAGCTGCTATTCATATTATTTGCTGTAGAATATTACATTGAATATACACATCTCTCCCATTCCACTGTAGATGGATATTTGGGTTGATCCCACTGTTTGACAGATTGTACCGTTATGAGCATTCGTGTACATATTTTCTTGGTGTTCTGTACTTAAATTTCTGTTGTATTATTTCTGGAAGTGGGATTGTAGTTGTTTAGTGGTATCTCATTATGGTTTTAACTTGCATTTCCTTGATTACAAATGAAATTGAGCACCTTTACCCATTGGCTGATTAGATTTCCTGTTTTGTATACTGCCCAGTCAAATCTCTTGCCTATTTTTCTATTGTATTAGAGTGTTTTATGAATTTCTGTCAGTTCTGTGTTGCAGATAGCTTTCCCACTCTGATTGGTCTTTCAGTCTTTTAATGGTGTGTTTTGATTAACCAAATGATCTTAATTTTAGCATATTCAAATTCATTATTTTCCTGTATGATTATTGATTTTTGTGCAATGCCTCAAGGTCATGAAGATATCCGGTATTAATTTCTAGATGTTCTAGCATTGTCTTGCTTTTACATTCTATAATTCATTTGGAATTGTTTTTTTGTTATTAGGTGAGGTAGGCATTAGGTTTCATTTTTTTCCTTGTAGTTATCTAATTGTCCACTGGGACTGTCTTTTTCCTTTGCTTTTCTGCAGTACCACCTTTGTTGTAAATTAATGTCTATGTTTCTATGGATCTGTTTCCGGGCTTTCTGTTCTGTCCCATTGGTTAGTTTGTCTGCCTTTACACCAATAACTCACTGTTTTGTTTCTTATCACCTTGTTCTTCAAGAATATCTTGGCAAATCTTGATTTTTTTTTCATTTTCATATAAATTTTAGGACCAGTGTGTAAAGTTCACAGCAACAAAAAATTGGAGAGTTTCAGTTTTGCTTAGGATGGAGAAGACTGGGAAAAGCATCATATCTGACTTAGAACAAGAAAAAACTGTATGATATACAAAATCATAACTTTTCTTAAACCCACTAGAGATCCTAAGTTACAGTGCAACCAAGTAGTATGAGATATATGAAAAGACAGACCTCTCCAAGGAGACACAGGATGCAAGCATACCTTTGGCAAAACACAGAAGAGATGTTAAGCTCCCTACAGACAGGTAAGAATAATCCAGTGAAAAACTCTAACAAATTGCTAAAAGCTGAGTGGGGGATAACAGGAGAATCTAGAACCCCTACAAGCTGTTCATTGAGGAGAGTGTGTACCCACTCCTAGGCTTTTCTCTATGGACCTGACTGTGTGCCTAAGAGAAGAATTGAGCATTGGGAAGGGGATTAGAGAAAACTTTCTTGAGTAGTACAGGGCTGGAGAAGGAGAGTAACTGCTGCTTGGAGAAAAACACAAAACCTTACCTGATTCTCCTTCCCTGTGGAACAAACACATTTAAGTCACTAGGGGAGGGTAGCAAACCTGTCCTCAGATGAAGACCCATTCTGACTGCAGGAGAGGACATAGAAAACCCTAATCATGATGGAGAACAGGAAGCCATCCCTACCCTAGCCATTAAAGGCATCCTATCACTCAGGGAGGGATAGGATCACTGAGAAAGCCCATTCACCAAGACTTGGGGATGTAGCACTTACTTAGAGCTAAGATTAGATTAGGACAACAGAGAATCCTCTGGTCCACAGCAAGCTAGCAAGCATTAAATATGAAACATTAGCAGTGTCCACTGGTGGAGGAGGGGGAAAGAATGTGAATAGAGAGGTCAAAAACTAAGAGTAGAGCAATCCATCCTTCAACTTAAGCACAAGGTAATACCAAAGAGGTTTGAAGCCAATGGTGTACTGAAGGTAACCATGACAACAATAAAACCTAAATAAGATGAACTGTTGACTAAATTAACTCAGATCTGTTCATTAAATTTCTAGTGAAATTAGAGTCCTGTGCATTTTCAGCCATAAATAACTATTTACCTCCATTTCTGTTGTTCTACACATGATGTTCAGTATTAAGTGTAAAAAATTATAAGACAACAGAACTAGAACAAATAATCCTAATTTAAAAAAAAATTTTAAATGTTTATTTTTGAGACAGCATGAGCGGGGAAAGGGCAGAGAGAGAGGGAGACACAGAATCCAAAGCAGGCTCCAGGCTCTGAGCTGTCAGCATAGAGCCTGATGCGGGTATCGAACCCACAAGCCACGAGATCATGACCTGAGCTGAAGTCGGTCACTTAACTGACTGAGCCACCAGGGTGCCCCAATAATCCTAAAATTCATATGGAACTACAAAAGACCGTAAATAGCCAAAGCAATCTTGAGAAAGAAGAACAAAGCTGGAGGTATCACATTTCCAGATTTCAAGACATACAACAAAGCTATAGTAATCAAAACAGTTTGATACTGGCACAAAAATAGACACATAGGTCAATGGAACAGGATAAAGAGCTCAGAAATAAATCCATACTTACATGGTCAATTAATCTATGATAAAAGAGGAAAGAATATAAATGGCAAAAACAAGATTTCCTTCAGTCAACTAATCTTTGACAAAGCAGGAAAGAACACTCAGTGGAAAAAAGACAATCTCTTCAACAATGTGTTGGGAAAACTGGACAGCAACATGCAGAAGAATGAAACTAGACTACTTTCTTACACCATACACGACAACAAACTCAAAATGGATAAAAGATCTAAATTTGAGACAGGAAACCATCATAATCCTGGAGGAGAACCTAGGCAGCAACCTCTTTGACCTCAGCCATAGCAACTTCTTACTAGACAACGTTGCCAGAAGCAAGGGAAACAAAAGCAAAAATGACCTATTGGGACTTCATCAAGATAGAAAGCTTCTGCACAGTGAAGGAAACAACCAACCAAACTAAAAGGCAACCTACAGAATGAGAGAAGGTATTTGCGAATGACATATCTGATAAAGGGTTAGTATCCAAAACCTATACAGAACTTCTCAAACTCAACACCCTCCAAAAATTCAAATAATCCAGTTAAGAAATGAGCAGAAGACATGAATAGACAGTTATCCAAAGAAGACATCCAGATGGCTAACAGACACATGAAAAGATGCTCAATATCAGGGAAATACAAGTCAAAACTACAGTGAGCTATCACCACACACCTGTCAGAATGACTAAAATTAACAACCCTGGAAACAATAGATGTTGGTGATGATGAGGAAACAGAGGCACACCAATGTTCATAACAGCATTATCAACAGTAGCCAAATTATGGAAAGAGCACAAATGCCTATATATATATATATATATATATATATATATATATATATATACACACATATATATGTATATATATGTGTGTATATATATATATATATATATATATATATATATAATTTAAAAAGTGAGACTTTCGTCATTTGTGACAACATGGATATAACTAGAAGGTGTTACGCTAAGTGAAATAAGTCAGAGAAAGACAAATACCATGTAATTTTACTTTCTGTGGAATCTGAAAAACAAATGAACAAACAAACAGAAACAGAGTCATACATACAAAGAACACATTAGTGATTTCCAGAGGAAAGTGGGGTGTGGGGATGGGCAAAATAGGTAAAAGTAAAAGGTACAAACTTCCAATTAATAAATAAATCACAGAGATGAAAAGTACAGCATAGAGAATATAGTCAATAATATGTAATAATTTTGCATGGTGACTACACTTATGGTAAGCACTCAGTAATATATAGAATTATTGGATCACTATGTTGTACCCTAGAAACTAATATAACATTGTCAACTATACTTCAATAATTTTAAAATATTATTTTTAAAATTATAAGACATAAAAGACAAAAACCAACCCCTTATCAACAGAAAAAACACTCAACAGAACCAGACACAGAGATGACTCAGATGTTTGTACTATCAAGTAAGGAATGGCTATGATTAATATGTTAAAGTGTTTAGTGGAAAAGGTGGATGATTTACCTGAGCAAATAGGGAATTTGACAGATAGATGGAAACCATAAGAACAAGTAAAATAGAAATGCTAGAAGGAAAAAAATATATATTTAACAAATTGAGAATGCCTTTGGGCTCATCAGTGAAACTGGACAGATGAAGAATCAATGAACTTGGATATAGTTAAACAGGACAAAGAAAATAAAGAGTTAAGCACACATGTGTGCATGTGTGCACATGAGCAAGAGCTGTGGGTAAATTGGCATCTTGTAAGAAGAAAGGAACACTGAGACAAAATATTTAAAGAGATAACTGCTAAGAATTCTCTTGGTAAAATGAAAGGTATCAAACTGGGAAATTCACAGAGCTCAGAAAACCTCAAGTGGGATTTTTAAAACAGAAATAACAAATTGAAACTGCTAGAAAAACAAAGATAAAAAGAAAATCTTAAAGGCAGTAAATGGAAAAATTCACATTATATACAGACAACAAAAATAAGAATTACAGCAGACTTCCTCTATGCAAGACATACAACAGAGGGACATTTTTAAAGTGGTGAAATTTTTAAAATTGTCAATCCAGAATCCTATGCCACTGGAAAAAAAAAACATTCAAAGAGGAAAACCTGTGTTGTTCTTGGACAAAAGCTGAGGGAATTCCTTAACAGCAGACTATAGTACAGTAGAAGCTGTAGGAAATTCTTCAGGCAGTGATACCAAAACACCAGATGGGAACTTTGATTTATACAAAGAACTGAAGATGTCTGAAAATGGTTAAAATAAAGATAAACATAAAAAGTACTTGTTGTCTTATTCTTCATCATCCTAAAAGACAAGTGTCTAAATATATGATAACAGCAATGTATTGTGGATTTATAGCATATATAAAAGTAAAATATATTACAACAATAACACAAATGATGAGGGGGATATGTTGGGAGTAAACTGTTACAAGATTCTTATATAAGAAAAGGTATAATATTATTTGTATATTAATTTAAGCCAAACACTGTAAATTTTAAACAACTTTTTTTAAATAGGGTTAAATAGTAAGCCAGTAATGGAGATAAACTTGATCATAAATCCTTAATCCAAAAGCAAGCAGAAATATAAAAGGAAGAAAGAGCACATAGAACAAAAAGAAAACAGCATGCAAGATGGCAGATTTTTATCTAAACATCGATAATGACAATTAATGGAAATGTTCAAAACATACAAATTATGAATTAAAAGATTATCATATTGAGCAGGATTATCATATTGAGCAGGATCATACTTACTATACACTTCCTGAAAGAAATCCATTTTAAATATAAATGTACAAATAGACTAAAAGTAAAAGGTGGAAAAGACATACAATGTAAACACTAAGGAAAAATAGAGTGACTATAGTATTATCACACATAGTAGACTTCCGAACAAGACACATTACCAGGGCTGAAAACTGACATTATGTAATGGTAAAGGTGTTAAGTAGCCAGGAAGACATAACAATCCTAAATATGTGTCCACCTAACAAAATAGCTTTGAAATACAGGAAGTAAAAATTGATGGAACTAAAAGTAAAACCAAACCCTAATTACAGTTAGATATTTCAATACTCCTCTCTCAGTAATTGATGGCACAAGGACAGAAAGTATTAGAAGACCTAAACAATGATCAACATTTATAGAACACTTCTCCCCAAAACAATAGAATGCATACTATTTTCAAGTATACATGGGATATTCACCAAAATATACCATATTCTGAGTCATAAACATATATCAACATATTTAAAACAACCAAAATCCTGTAAAACATGTTCTCTTATCATAAGAAATAAATAGAATTCAAGATCAGAAAGATATCTGGAAACTTCTTAAGTATTTGGAAATAGAACAATTCTAAATTGCCCATGTGTCAAGAAGGAAGGATCAAGGGAAATTATAAAATATTTTGACTGAATTGAAATGGAAACAAAACATCAACATTTGTGGGATGCACATAAAGTAGTGCTTATAGGAAAACAGTGGCATTAAATGCTTACATTAGAAAAGAAATCTCATAGCAACAAAGTAATCTTCTCTATTAAGAACCTGGTGGTAGAAGAGTAAATTAAATCCAACACACACAAAAGAGGGCAGCAAATGAAATTGAGAAGAAAAGCAATAGAGAAAATCAGTGAAATCCAAAGCTGGTGTTTTGAAAAGTGAACAGAATTGACAAACCACTAGCCAGATTCATTTAGAAGTGAGAGAAACCGAGTTTAATTGCCAAAATCAGGAACGAAAGAGGGAACATCACGAAGATCCTACAGACATTAAAAGTACAAAAGGAGCTATTACAAACAACTTTATGCCCACAAAATTGACAACATAGATGATATAGACAAATTTCTTGAAAAATGCTGACTACCAAAGCTTATTCAAGGAATAGATGGGGGTGCCTGGGTGGCTCAGTCGGTTAGGTGTTCATCAGACTCTTGACTTCAGCTCAGGTTATGATCTCACAGTTTGTGAGATTGAGCCCTGTGTCATATTTTGAGAGAGTACGAGTAGGGGAGGGGCAGAGAGAGAGGGAGAGAGAGAATCCCAAGCAGGCTTTGCATGGAGGCAGCACTTGATCTCAGGACCATGACATCATGACCTGAGCCAAAATCAGGAGTCAAGGGCTTAACTGACTGAGCCAACCAGGTGCTGCCCCCAGCTCAGTTTTTGGAGCTAGCATTACCCTGATAACCAAACCAAAGACATTACAAGAAAACTACAGATAAATATTCCTCATAACCATAGATACTCTAGGCAACATATCATTTAATTGAATCCAGCATAAAAGAATAATACATTGTGACCAAGTGGTCATTTTCCTGGTAATGTAAGGTTGCTTAAACATTTGAAAATCAATCAATTTAAATAGCAGATTAAAGAACATACAGACTAAAGAAGAAACACCATATGTTTATCCTAATAGATGCATAAAAAGTGACAAAATTAGTATATATTTGTGATAAAAAAAAATTCTCAGCAAACTAGGAATAAAAGACAACCTTTTCTTCCTGATAAAAAGTATCTACAAAAATATTTACAGCTAACATCATGACTAATGGTGAAAAATTGACTGCTTTCCTCCTATGATTGGGACCAAGGCAAAGTTCTCCAAGCTCCCCACTTTTATTCACTGTTATACTGGAGGTTTTATCAGTGCAATAGAAAAATAAATAAAAGCATACAAGTTGGAAAGGAAAAGATAAAACCACCTTCGTTCACAGATGACATGATTGTCTATGGAAAAAAAAAAAAAACCCTAAATATACAAAAAATTAACTAATGAATCAATTTAGCAGATTTGCAGTATGCAAGGTCAATATACAAAAATCAATTTTATTCCTATATACTGGCAGTGAATAATTGGAAGTGGAAAAAAGTACAATTTATAACAGCACAAAAACCATTAAATATTTAGATATAAATCTATTAAGATATGGACAAATACAAAACACTAAAAAAAGAAATCAAAGAAAACTTATATACATGGTGAAAGATCACGTTCATGGTTTGCAAGACTTAATATTGTTAAGACATCTGTTCTCCTCAGATGGAACTACTATATCCAATGCAATTCCAATCAAAATCCTGGGATACTCTCTTGCTGAAATTGACAACCTGATTCTAAAATTTATATGGAAATAAAGAGGGTCTAGGATAGCCAAAACACATTTGAATAAAAAGATTAAAGTCAGAGAACATACATTATCTGATTTCAAGATTTTTATAAAGCTACAGTAATCAAGACAATGTAGTTTTGGTATAAAGATAGACCTATAGATCCATAGAACAGAGTAGAGTTTAAAAATAGACATATTACCGATATGATAACTTGATTTTCAGCAAAGGTGCCAAGGCAATTCAATGAGGAATAGATCTTTTCAGCAAGTGTGCTTAATACTTAGACAACCTTTTTGTAAAGAAAAGAAACTTTATACCTACACATATACAAAAATTAAACTAAAATGGATAATTTATCTAAATGCAATATCTAAAACTATGAAACTTCTAAAAGGAAAACAGGAGAATCTTGAATTAGGCAAAGATTTCTCAAATAGGACATAGAAACAATCACTCTAAAACTATAAAAGGTTAAATTGTACTTAATATTAAAACAGCTGTTTAAAAACACAGTTAAGAAAATTAAAAGACAATTTTTAGACTGGGAGAATACATAAAATATATCTGAAAAAGAAGTTGTATCTAAACTATATATAGAACTACAACCCATTAAAAAGACCCCCTAAAAACCGTGATTTTAAAATGGGCAAAGCATTTGGCTAGAGACTTCACTAAGAGATACCACTGAAAACATGAAAAATGCTCAGCATCTTTAGTCACTGGGAAAATGTCCGCAAACCCAAAAAACCACAACAAAACCCCACAGTGAGATACCACTACACAGCCATGAAAGTGGCTACAGTGAAGAAGACTGACCACACTAAATCTTGGTGATAATATGGGCCCACTGGAACTTTATCTTATACACTGTTGATGGAAATGTAAAATAGTACATTTACTTTTGGAAAACAGCCTGGCATATTCTAAAAGAGTTAAACATGCACTAACATACAGTCTAACTATTCTCCTAGATATTTACCCAAGAGAAATAAAATGTATATCCAGCTGAAGTCTTATGTACGAATTAATATTCCTAACAGCTTTGTTCATAATATCCCAAACTGGAAACAAGTTAAGTGTCCACCAAATGGTGAATGGACACACCAGACTTGCTACCTCTATGCAATAGAATACTTCATAGAAATAAAATAGAATGAATTATTGATACAATATTAATAACTCTTAATGCCGAGTGAAAGAGGTATACAAAAAAAGTGGAACCTGCGTAATTCCATTTATATAAATTCTAGAAAATGCAAACTTAACTACTTGACAAAGTAAATCAGTGGTTGCCTGGAGATGGGTGTTGGGGGAGAAAGGGATGGAGAGAGGGGAAGGATTAAAAAGGAAATAAGGAAACTTTGGGACCTGATAGAAATGCTCTATAACTTGATTATAGTGAAGATTTCACAGGTATATACATAGGCCAAACCAGCCCCTTGTACACTTTAAATATGTGCAGTTTATTGTGCATCAGTTATACCTCAATGAAGTTGTAAAAAAAAAAAAAAAAAAAAAAAAAGAATGCTGCATTAATAAATTGCTTTCTGATTTTGGATTGTACTTTTTGGAATAATATTTTTAGAAGACGATAGCCCTTTTTAAATGCCTGTATATGGTTATTTTCAAATCCTTTTTGTAAAGTCTAATTTTTTTTTTTCTATCTGAAGATACCTTATTGAAAACTGGATGAACATTCTCTCTGGAGCTAGTTTGAATGACTATTGATGTTTGGATTTGGGGTTGAAACTTGAAAGATAATCAATTCAATTATTTGCTTTCTTTTCTTCTGCACATCCTATTGTGTGATCTGAAGCAGCAAATTGTTTTCACATTTAAAACTATTTTTAAATAATTTGGCTTAAAGTTTCCATGGAGTACAATGACAATAGAACTTGGCCATAGACCACTTTTCTAATCAGAAACCTTTATTTAAATTGCATTTAAATACATTCTTCAGTGTAAAGCCTATCAGTGCTTTGAAAATCTTGTTAAACTCTAAAATTGAATGGCTAATATAAATAATGATGTGCCATACTCCCAACTTATTAATTGAAAAGTAGCTCACTTTTATCCCCTGGAACGTCAGATTTGTAACAACAGGTAAGTTGGATAATACATAAAAGATGTTTAATACAAAAAAGAATAACCTTTAATTTAAAAAAAAAAGGCAAAAAGTGGTCATTTATTTGAAGATTTTTTCAAACTACTTGCTCTTTATTATTTGTAATCTTTTATAGATATTTAAAGTGTCGTAGTTGTTGGTTTTTATTTCAGCTTATTCATACCCTATCCTATGCCTTTGGTAATTTTTATGTTACTGCAAATTAGTTTGGGCCATTACGGCAATGTTAGTTATCTTCTACAAAATGAATATATCAAGCAATAAGGATTTTTAATTTTTATTATTGAGAAATATAATAGGAACAATAAATTATCTCCAGCTATCTCTGTTTTAAGCATTGGAAAAGATTTTGAAGAATATGGGTGTTGCTGCTGTTGAACTGTTGTTTAAACATTATTTCTCACACTGTGGCTAATGGATTTAATTATGGTTCACACTCTTGTTTCTTTATCATCTCTTCAGATGGGGAGCTATACAGAAACATTGTAAACCACTACGAGAACATGTTATTAGGCTGTCTCTGCTGATGAAGGTATTTTCAAATTATGTTGTAAAAGTCCCTTGCAAATGAATTCCATTAAGCACTGGCTTTCTCCTGTAGTTCACTAATCATAGTTGCCCACGTACATCAAGTACAAAAAAAAGCCAACACATCCAAATAAAAAGGTGTTATTGTGACTGGACTCCAAAGGTTGGCAACAGTGATTAGTCTAAAATCCATTTAACATGGAGAGGAGCCCATCAAAAATATTCCTTTAACTCTTTTGTAGCCCATCGTGGCCCCTCGGGAACTCATACTTCAACTGGGAATAGTAAACTATCACAATGAAGTAAAATTTAAAACTAGTAAGAGCCAACCTCTGACTTTATGTACATTGGTATTTTTAGGAAAGTGGGTTGGAGAAAGATCTACAATCAGGTTTGAAGAATAGGTGGTTTAATATGAAGAAATAATATGAGCAAAGACAGGGTGTAAGTGAGCTTACTATGGTTTACACTAGGGAGTTTTGGAAAAACTAGCCTACTTTAGAGATGTAGTTTTCTACTTGGAAGTAATGGATAATAGGATGGGAAAAACTATCAGATTATAGAGGGCCTGAAATGCCATGAAGTTCTCATTGATCTTGACACAATGGGCAGTCATAAGATTCATTTACTTTATTCTTTAATTTATAATACATACCTTCCCAATAAAATTTAAAAGGCACAAAAATGCAATGCATGAAAAATAATCGTCCCTTTTAATAAAGCGTAACAATCTGATTGAAATATCTATATGAAGAGCAAAGATGCAGGAATAGCTGAGAAACTCCTGCATAAGAGGAAAATTAGAAGGAAGAGGAGGAGGTGGGGGAGGAGGAGGGGGAGGAAAGCAACTTGACTTACCAGATAGCAAACTTACTATGAATTTATAGTAATTAAAAGTTTGTTATTAACACAGGATAGAAAATTGACAAAATAAGAGAGCCCAGAAACAGTCTGTACATATATGAGTGCTTGATTTATGACAAAATCACTGAGGAAATAGTGCTGGGACAACTTTTGGTTATCCGTGGAAAAGAATGGATCCCTTCCTCATGCCATATAAAAATCAACTTTAGAAGGTAAAATAATAGAGCACCTGGGTTGCTCAGTCAATTGAGCATTCAACCCTTGATTCAGCTCAGGTCATGATTCCAGTGTTGTGGGATCAAACCCTATGTCAGGCTCTGTGCAGAGCATGGAGCCTGGTTAAGATTCTTTCTCTCTCTTTCTCTCTCTCTCCCTCTGCCCCTCTCCCCCACTTGCACGCATGTTCTCTCTGTCTCTCTCAAATTAAAAAAAAATGTTGTTTAAAAAAGGTAAAATTTTGAAGAAAACATGGGAACTTTGTGACCTTAGGAGGGAAGAATCTCTTAAACAAGATACAAACAGCACTAATCATAAAAGAAAAGTTTGATAAATTGGGCTGCATTAAAATTCAGAATATCCCTTCAGTAAAAGGCATCATGTAAAAAATGAGACATGTCATAAAATGAGAGAATGTATTGCAGCACCTGTAATTAGTTATTTGGAATAATATAAGAACAACTACAAATAAATCAATAAGGAAAAAACATAACTTATATGAAAGTTAGGCAATAGAAAGTAAGTATTTCACAGAAGAGAAAATGTGAATGGCTCAATCCTGGTAGTAATCAGGAAAATACAAATCAAAACCAACGAGATGCCATTTCATACTCACTGGATTGTAAAAATTAAAAAGTCTTACAACCAGTGTTGAAAGGGACGTGTCTTAGACATTTCTGGTAAAATGGTAAACAACCACTCTGGAGAACACATTGTTGTAATAATACAGTCACATAATTTACTACTCTGTTCTTGGCATTTCCAAGAGGATTTCTTGCACATGCGCATCAGAAGACACAGATGAAAATGTTCATAGCAGTGCTATTCAGAGTAGCAAAAATCTGCAAATAACCCAACTGTAACAAAAGAATGAATAAATTCCTTGTAGTATAGTCATACAGTAGAATATTATGCAGCCTTGATAATGAACTGCAGATAGTTGGGCTCTGTGCTGATAGCTCAGAGCCTGGAGCCTGTTTCAGATTCTGTGTCTCCCTCTCTCTCTGACCCTGCCCCGTTCATGCTCTGTCTGTCTCTGTCTCAAAAATAAACGTTAAAAAAAATGTTTTTGAATGACTAATCTTAGAAACATAATGTATGAACATGGCAAGTTATGGAAGACTATAGCCTACCATTTTATAAAGTTCAAAAAAATATCAAGTAATACATGATATGTGTGATTAAATTTTCCTAAAAACCTGTGGGAATGATATACATTAAAATCAAGTGTTACTCTATGGTGCCAGTGAGGCATAAGGCAGGAAAGAAAGACAAAGATAGCTACAGATCTGGTAAACTAGTTGTTTTTATTTTTTTAAGTTGGGAGGGTGAGTGGGGTCATAGGTATTGTTTTATTTCTTAACTCATACATATTCTTTGTATGAAATATAACCTTAAAATTATAATTTGGAGAAAAAATATATTTCGTCCTTCTACTCACTCAACCATCCATTTTCCTTCACATAGAGACTTGTTAAATAAACTGTAGAACAACCATACAAGAGAATGCAATGCAGCTATCAGAATAAAGCAACCCTCTATGTTCTAAATGGAATGACAACTGGATTACATTGTTAAAAGAAGTGCATGTATAATGCTACAATTTGCATTAACACACACACACACACACACACACACACACACGCACACACACACACACATTTATATATGCATGAGTCAGCTATCTCTGTAAGATTACCAAGAAACTGGCTCTCATGAGTTCTTGACTCTGGAAGTGACTTACGGAAGCCATATTTTTAAAAGATTGACCCAGCCACATGTAGGAAGTGAGGTGGTGGCAGTGATAGGGTGGGGCCGTGAGGGAGCGACATTCAGTAAAGAAATCAGGGAAAACGGGGAGACCAGCTGGAGAACCATCACAGGAATGCAACCCTGAGGGAACCAGGGCTGGAGAAGGGTGATGGCTGTGGGATTATAAACAGGAGAACATAATGAAGTGAAAGGTTTTGACACTGTAAATGATTAAACAGTTCATTCTGCCTAATTACTCTTGCCAAAACCCAGTAGTCTACAAAGTCATGTAAAACTGCATTTTTAATGTACTAAATGCAATTTATTTTATTATCCTAGTTAAGACCTGTTAAATTCAAGGGATGGTCATGGAATGTTACAACACAGATGGTCTTCAGAAGGTTTTGTGGTATCCGTTTTCTCATTAAAGCCACAAAGGGAGAAGAAAATCTGAAATCCTTCCTGATTTACCTTACTTTTTGACCTTTCATCCCAAGAAGGATTTAATTGATAAATCTTCTATGAGATTATAAAAATATTTGCCTACTAATGTGCCCTATGTAGCAATGCCGAAAATACCCTCCTAATGGGGTATTCGAAGAGAAAATACTTTTAAGGCAGAAAGTAGAGATTACAGGATTTATTCTCTTGACACCTATAATTAAATTTAATTAAAACATTATAAACCTTTTCTTCTACCCAGTTACATTATGATATGAATTTTTGCATATCGGTTATATCTGCAGTTATGAATTGATTTCTCTTAAATTGTCCCATCAATTATTGAAATGCCCATACTTTTACTCAGTGTTAGTAAAATCTGCTGGCAATCTAAAATAAAATGGTCCCATCCGCTCTCTCTTCTCTCCACCCCGCCCCTCCTATGCCTCCTTTCTTCTGCACTTCTTGCCCTCCTCACTCCTCCTGCAGTTGATCTTTTTGCCAAAATGCAGCCAGGAATTAGTTGTGTGCAGATGTATTGATTATAGTTTGTATGTGTGAGTCTGTGCTGTCCTATTTTCCTGCACCTCAGATGGAGTTGTCCCTGTGCCGGCACCACCACTGACTTCTGGTTGAAGTCCCTGAGTCTTTGAACATCTGTCGTCCTTTACGTCATTCATGGGACTCAGAAAAGATCTACTTGAAGTTTTTCTTTCATACCACAGGGATTTTCTAAAACTTGTGTTATTTCCTGTGGCCCAGAGATTGTTTCATTTTCCTGCAAGAGGAGAAAAAAAAGGGATCTAAATGCTTCCTGTGATTGCATAAAGTTTATTTTAGGAACTAAAATCTGTGCTTTTTCTTTTCTATTACACCCTATTTTCCTTGCTCAAGATTTATAGGGAATGTTAGGTCATGTTTGCTCCTTTGCACCAAGGAAAATGTTTTTTACTGACTAGAAAGTTTTAAAGTAAATATTCTATGACCCTTTAGTTCAAGTTCCAGGCTTGATGTGTTTTTCAGAAGAGGAAAAAACATCACTCCGTATCTAGCTCCTTACTCTTTATTTAGCATTCAGACTGTTGCTTGAAACAGTTAACATTATTTAGTCTCCACACTAACCAATTTTTATAAATAGTGTATATAAAATCACCAATAAGCAAAAATATCAAAACTTTTCATTAGTTTATGTCTTTTTGTGGTGAGGAGAGAAAGGTTTTACTGTCTTTAATTAGTAACTAATTGTTTTCTGTTGAATCAGGGAGATTTTTTATCCTTTTTAGGAAGGAATTTTTGTATAAACAAGCTTTTTGTATATGTATAAGGCTTCCAGTTAGTTACATTTTGCAAGGAATATCAAAAATGGAGATTCATTATAATCACTTCCTGTTAGCAGAGAATAAGGCACAGGAGCTATTTAGTCAAGTTGCTTTTTTATAAAATTAGATATTGGAAGGATAGGAAAATATGCCATCTAACCATTTAGGCTGGAACCTGTAGAATCCACTTTTATTTCTGAATGATGGCTTTATAGCCATGCTTTTTAGAATGCATTAGTGTCCTGAGCTTTTAGAAACAAGTGTGTATGTGACTTGCTTGCACATTTTCTAAGAGCATATTTTCCAAATGCAGAAGAGGTGCTGCCACTTCCTTTTTTGTTTCACTTCACAACTCTGTTAATAAAAATCCCTCCTGCAAATTAATTTTCCTTAACAATTCATAGCAACCTTCACATGTTATTGTTTTAAGCAATTATTGAAGGAGTTATCAATTCCCATGTTAATGAGAACATTAGTTACCATCTTTAAAATTGGTTTGAGGAAGGGGTCGAGGGTTGATTTCCTGATGATATAAGAGACCAAACTGTGGAGAAAATCTCCTTTTGTGTAGTTAATTTATCTGTGCTGGAATGTAGCTTACCCACATGAATTTCTTTTCCTGTATTTTTTCATGTATTGGTAAGCCTAAGGTACCCATCTTTTCAGGTGGAAGAAACAGGAAGTAAATGCCCTTTGCCTAAATGTCCTTAATGCCCTTTGCCCATTTAATAAACTACCTATATAAGACTATCAAAGGAAAATATGCCAAAAGAAACTCAGGAATCATGATAAGCTTTTATTAGCTGAAACAGTCCACAGTATTAAGTGGATATCAATGATGTGAGTAAGATTCTATTCATATTGCCCTACGTTATCCATCAGAATTTCTTTGCTTTACTCACTGAAGACCTCAATGTGAATTTGAAGGAAAATTTTAATCTAAACAACAATACCAGATAAGCTAAAATAAATGTAAGTGGCATCCTTGTTAAATTAAATATTAATGAAGAATATAACTTTGACTTCTTTTTTTCTTATTCTTACTCTCCTCTGAAGATTGGTTTTCTTTTATAGCTTTAAAGACATGCTGTTTTCTCCCAACTCCATTGCTCTGGTATTTTAAAAATAATGATTGAGGGAAGCACTTGAGAGAGGTTGGCATCTGGGAGAAATAAGGAGTTTGCCTCTGATTTCCCCACCACGGAGGGTAGTGAGGAGGAAGTGCGGGGTGCTTGAAGTGATTAAATCTGCTGGGCCATCTGGTCATCAGGAAAAGGCTGTGTTTTCAATTTTGCTGTGAATAGGGAGAAGCTTATTAAGGAAGGAGAGCATTTAGTCTAAGGAAAACAGAAATCGTACTTTATTTCTACCCCTCGAGCCTCACCTACCTTATTTGTTAAAAGAAGGGTCACTTGTGGAAGACACTGACCATTGGTGTGACTATATAAATGATGCTGCTGTCTGAGTTACTAGGACCACTCAGAGTGAACACACAAGGGTGGCCACTTGGAATGGAGTCACACTAGTCCCCTGAAGTCTCCCCCCACCCGCATACCATCTTTATGGAGGGAAGAAAATGAACAAAAAGGGTTAATGTTTTTTCAGGCCCAAGGAAAGAAATCAGAGCTCCTGGTTCCTTAAAGTTTACTGGCACAGTCTCTGATCCGGGTATCACTTGGAAAGCTGTGAGTCAAGTGTAATCGATTAACATCCATCCACTCTTCTATTTAATGAACTACCTCATGCTTTAAAGGTAAAAACCAAGTTCATGTTTTATTTACCATTTTTTAAATAGAGCACTAAGTTCAAGAGAGGCTATAGAGAGAAAATAAAAAACAGGAAAAGAAATCAATGCACAAAGCATATATTTGCACTAAACATTGGAATTGGAAGTCTGGTAGAGACATGGCAATGGACAGTAGTAATGCAAAAAATTAAGAGCTTGGATGTGAGTCCACCTGTTGCCACCTGCTGCTGTCTGTTTGTCATCTTTGTGATTAATTAATACAGTTTCTGATACTACCTGAATTAAACCTGGAAAGCTCAAATCCTAGGATGTAATTGAGATTGAATAGCCTGAAACTTTTTTAAAAAATTTACTTATTTTTAAAAATTTATATCCAAGTTAGTTAGCATATAGTACAATAATGATTTCAGGAGTAGAATCCAGTGATTCATCCCCTACAGATAACACCCAGTGCTCATCCCAGCAAGTGTCTTCCTTAATGCCCCTTGCCCATTTAGCCCATCCCCCCACCCAGCACCCCTCCAGCAACTCTCAGTTTGTTCTATGTATTTAAGAGTCTCTTATGTTTTGTCCCCCTCCCTGTTTTTATGTTATTTTTGCTTTCCTTCACTTATGTTCATCTGTTTTGTATCTTAAATTCCATATATGAGTGAAGTCATATGGTATTTGTCTTTCTCTAATTGAGCTTAGCATAATACACTCTAATTCCATCCACATTGTAGCAAGTGGCAAGATTTCATGAGTTTTGATTGCTAAGTATTCCATTGTGTGTGTTTTATACTATATATATATATATATATATACACACACACACACACTACATATAGTGTATATATATATATATATATATATATACACATATACACACTACATCTTCTTTATCCATTCATCTGTTGATGGACATTTGGGGTCCTTTCATACTTTGGCTATTGTCGATAGCTCTGCTATAAACATTCGGGTACATGTGCCCCTTCAAAACAGCACACCTGTATCTTTTGGATAAATACCTAGTAGTGCAATTGTTGGGTCATAGGGTAGTTCTATTTTTAATTTTTTGAGGAACCTCCATTCTGTTTTCCAGAGAGGCTGCACCAGTTTGCATTCCCACCAGCAGTGCAAAAGGGTTCTTCCATCTCCACATCTTTGCCAACATCTGTTGTTGCCTGAGTTGTTAATGTTAGTCATTCTGACAGGTGTGAAGTGGCATCTCATTGTGGTTTTGATTTGTATTTCCCTGATGATGAGTGATGTTGAGCATTTTTCATGTGTCTGTTAGCCATCTGGATGTCTTCTTTGGAAAAGTGCCTATTCATGTCTTTTGCCCATTTTTTCACTGGATTATTTGGTTGTGGGGTGTTGAGTTTGATGAGTTCTTTATAGATTTTGGATACTAACCCTTTATCTGATGTCATTTGCAGAGCAGCCTGAAACTTTTTAAAGGATTTGTAGTACCTGCAGTTCCACAGAAAAGTGCAGTTTTCTTCATTCAAGATGTAACTAATCACTGAGCATAGGAAGAAGTTTTCCTGACCTTTTAAGAGACTATTTCCTGTGGGACACCTGGGTAGCTATCAGATAAGTGTCTGACTCTTGATTTCAGCTCAGGTCATTATCTCATGGGTTCATGAAATTGAACCCCACGTCGGGTTCCTTGCTGACAGCGTGGAACTTGCTTGGGATTCTCTCTCTCTCTCTCTCTCTCTCTCTCTCTCTCTCTCTCTTTCTCAAAGTAAATAAATAAACATTGAAAAAAGAGAGAGACTATTGCTCAGATGGTCTTTGGTTTACTAGGAGTACTTGTCAAGGTGAGAATTTGTTTTGGCTTCATTTGAAACTGGCAGTATGGAAAAAGAGAAACACGCTGAGGGGTGAATTGCCCTACCAAGAACTGCAAGAAGCATGGGGTGTGCAAAAGCTAGAAGGCCAAGAACTTGGTCAGCTTCCAGATCACAGACAAAAAGGTCAGTGTGGCTGGGATGGGGCTGAGCAGAGATGAGCTGGGAAGGTGCAAAGGGCCAGATCATGAAGCACTTCCTACCATGTGAAGGAGTTAGACTTTCTCTGCAGATGATAAAGAACCATTGGAAAATGTTAGCAGGCAGTCTTGCCTGTCTACTGATGCCCTGGCTCACAGTCTTCTTTCCTCATTCCAAGCCCATGAACTGAGTTTACTGCTTTAGTGTGCAGCTCTTGAGCCTCAAGGGCTTTTTCACTTTCCACATTCTCTGCATTCACTCCTCTGACTTTGTTCTCATTTACATCCACTCTCCATCTGAAATCTGAAACTCTCCTAGCTCTGAATGTAGTTACTTAACCATCCTTCCTGTTCTCATGTTCCCTTACCCTCACTAAAGTTGCTTTTCAGGATTCCCAATGCCTTGATGTCTCTTAATAAAGTCGTTCCCCTCTCTCTGGACTTACCTTCTATATTAGTTAGGATTCTCCAGATAAACAGAATTAATAAAGCGTGAGTATATATAGGTAGATGGATAGGTGGATGTAGTTATATCTTCCTATCTGTCTAATGATCAACTGAGAGGTGATTTATCTATTTATTATTGACATTACCAATGGACATATAATGTTAGTTTGAGATGTGTAACATAGTGATTTGACATTTATATATATTACAAAATACTCACCATGGTATAGTTATCATCTGTTGTCATACAAAGTTAATACAGTATTCTTTACTATATTCCCTATGCTATCCTTTACATCCCCATGATTTATTTTTTTTATTAACTAGAAGTTTGTACCTCTTGATTCCCTTCACCAATTTCCCCAACCCCTACCCCACTCTGGCAACTGCTAGTTTGTTCTCTGTATTTAAGAATCTGTTTCTATTGGGGCACTGGGGCACCTGGGTGGACCTGTCAGTTAAGTGGCTGACTTTGGCTCGGGTCATGATCTCATGTTCGTGTGTTCAAGCCCTGTGTCGGGCTCTGTGCTGACAGCTCACAGCCATGAGCCTGCTTCGGATTCTATGTCTCTGTCTCTCTCTGCCCCTCCCCCACTCATGCTCTGTCTCTCTGTCTCAAAAATAAATAAACATTAAAAATAAAAGAATCTGTTTCTATTTTGTTTATTTAGCATATAATACCTGCTAGGTCCATCTGTGTTGTTCCAAATGGCAAGATTTCATTCTTTTTTATGGCTGAGTAATAGTTCATTGTGTATATATACTACATCTTCTTTTTTTTTTCTTTTTTTCTTTTTTCTTTTTTCTTTTTTAATATATGAAATTTACTGTCAAATTGGTTTCCATACAACACCCAGTGCTCATCCCAAAAGGTGCCCTCCTCAATACCCATCACCCACCCTCCCCGCCCTCCCACCCCCCATCAACCCTCAGTTTGTTCTCAGTTTTTAACAGTCTCTTATGCTTTGGCTCTCTCCCACTCTAACCTCTTTTTTTTTTTTTTTTTCCCTTCCCCTCCCCAATGGGTTTCTGTTACGTTTCTCAGGATCCACATAAGAGTGAAACCATATGGTATCTGTCTTTCTCTGTATGGCTTATTTCACTTAGCATCACACTCTCCAGTTCCATCCACGTTGCTACAAAAGGCCATATTTCATTTTTTCTCATTGCCACGTAGTATTCCATTGTGTATATAAACCACAATTTCTTTATCCATTCATCAGTTGATGGACATTTAGGCTCTTTCCATAAGTTGGCTATTGTTGAGAGTGCTGCTATAAACATTGGGGTACAAGTGCCCCTATGCATCAGTACTCCTGTATCCCTTGGATAAATTCCTAGCAGTGCTATTGCTGGGTCATAGGGTAGGTCTATTTTTAATTTTCTGAGGAACCTCCAAACTGCTTTCCAGAGCGGCTGCACCAATTTGCATTCCCACCAACAGTGCAAGAGGGTTCCTGTTTCTCCACATCCTCTCCAGCATCTATAGTCTCCTGATTTCTTCATTTTGGCCACTCTGACTGGCGTGAGGTGATATCTGAGTGTGGTTTTGATTTGTATTTCCCTGATAAGGAGCGACGTTGAACATCTTTTCATGTGCCTGTTAGCCATCCGGATGTCTTCTTTAGAGAAGTGTCTATTCATGTTTTCTGCCCATTTCCTCACTGGGTTATTTGTTTTTCAGGTGTGGAGTTTGATGAGCTCTTTATAGATTTTGGATACTAGCCCTTTGTCCGATATGTCATTTGCAAATATCTTTTCCCATTCCGTTGGTTGCCTTTTAGTTTTGTTGGTTGTTTCCTTTGCTGTGCAGAAGCTTTCTATCTTCATAAGGTCCCAGTAATTCACTTTTGCTTTTAATTCCCTTGCCTTTGGGGATGTGCCGAGTAAGAGATTGCTACGGCTGAGGTCAGAGAGGTCTTTTCCTGCTTTCTCCTCTAAGGTTTTGATGGTTTCCTGTCTCACATTCAGGTCCTTTTTCCATTTTGAGTTTATTTTTGTGAATGGTGTGAGAAAGTGGTCTAGTTTCAACCTTCTGCATGTTGCTGTCCAGTTCTCCCAGCACCATTTGTTAAAGAGACTGTCTTTTTTCCATTGGATGTTCTTTCCTGCTTTGTCAAAGATGAGTTGGCCATACGTTTGTGGGTCTAGTTCTGGGGTTTCTATTCTATTCCATTGGTCTATGTGTCTGTTTTTGTGCCAATACCATGCTGTCTTGATGATGACAGCTTTGTAGTAGAGGCTAAAGTCTGGGATTGTGATGCCTCCTGCTTTGGTCTTCTTCTTCAAAATTACTTTGGCTATTCGGGGCCTTTTGTGGTTCCATATGAATTTTAGGATTGCTTGTTCTAGTTTCGAGAAGAATGCTGGTGCAATTTTGATTGGGATTGCATTGAATGTGTAGATAGCTTTGGGTAGTATTGACATTTTGACAATATTTATTCTTCCAATCCATGAGCAGGGAATGTCTTTCCATTTCTTTATATCTTCTTCAATTACCTGCATAAGCTTTCTATAGTTTTCAGCATACAGATCTTTTACATCTTTGGTTAGATTTATTCCTAGGTATTTTATGCTTCTTGGTGCAATTGTGAATGGGATCAGTTTCTTCATTTGTCTTTCTGTTGCTTCATTGTTAGTGTATAAGAATGCAACTGATTTCTGTACATTGATTTTGTATCCTGCAACTTTGCTGAATGCATGTATCAGTTCTAGCAGACTTTTGGTGGAGTCTATCGGATTTTCCATGTATAATATGTCATCTGCAAAAAGCGAAAGCTTGACTTCATCTTTGCCAATTTTGATGCCTTTGATTTCCTTTTGTTGTCTGATTGCTGATGCTAGAACTTCCAGCACTATGTTAAACAACAGCAGTGAGAGTGGGCATCCCTGTCGTGTTCCTGATCTCAGGGAAAAAGCTCTCAGTTTTTCCCCGTTGAGGATGATGTTAGCTGTGGGCTTTTCATAAATGGCTTTTATGATCTTTAAGTATGTTCCTTCTATCCCGACTTTCTCAAGGGTTTTTCTTAAGAAAGGGTGCTGGATTTTGTCAAAGGCCTTTTCTGCATCGATTGACAGGATCATATGGTTCTTCTCTTTTTTTTTGTTAATGTGATGTATCACGTTGATCGATTTGCGAATGTTGAACCAGCCCTGCATCCCAGGAATGAATCCCACTTGATCATGGTGAATAATTCTTTTTATATGCTGTTGAATTCGATTTGCTAGTATCTTATTGAGAATTTTTGCATCCATATTCATCAGAGATATTGCCTGTAGTTCTCTTTTTTTACTGGGTCTCTGTCTGGTTTAGGAATCAAAGTAATACTGGCTTCATAGAATGAGTCTGGAAGTTTTCCTTCCCTTTCTATTTCTTGGAATAGCTTGAGAAGGATAGGTATTATCTCTGCTTTAAATGTCTGGTAGAACTCCCCTGGGAAGCCATCTGTTCCCGGACTCTTATTTGTTGGGAGATTTTTGATAACCGATTCAATTTCTTCGCGGTTATGGGTCTGTTCAAGCTTTCTATTTCCTCCTGATTGAGTTTTGGAAGAGTGTGGGTGTTTAGGAATTTTTCCATTTCTTCCAGGTTGTCCAATTTGTTGGCATATAATTTTTCATAGTATTCCCTGATAATTGTTTGTATCTCTGAGGGATTGGTTGTAATCATTCCATTTTCATTCATGATTTTATCTATTTGGGTCATCTCCCTTTTCTTTTTGAGAAGCCTGGCTAGAGGTTTTTCAATTTTGTTTATTTTTTCAAAAAACCAACTCTTGGTTTCGTTGATCTGCTCTACCGTTTTTTTAGATTCTATATTGTTTATTTCTGCTCTGATCTTTATTATTTCTCTTCTTCTGCTGGGTTTAGGCTGCCTTTGCTGTTCTGTTTCTATTTCCTTTAGGTGTGCTGTTAGATTTTGTATTTGGGATTTTTCTTGTTTCTTGAGATAGGCCTGGATTGCAATGTATTTTCCTCTCAGGACTGCCTTCGCTGCATCCCAAAGCATTTGGATTGTTGTATTTTCATTTTCGTTTGTTTCCATATATTTTTTAATTTCTTCTCTAATTGCCTGGTTGACCCACTCGTTCGTTAGTAGGGTGTTCTTTAACCTCCATGCTTTTGGAGGTTTTCCAGACTTTTTCCTGTGGTTGATTTCAAGCTTCATAGCATTGTGGTCTGAAAGTATGCATGGTATAATTTCAATTCTCGTATACTTATGAAGGGCTGTTTTGTGACCCAGTATATGATCTATCTTGGAGAATGTTCCATGTGCACTCGAGAAGAAAGTATATTCTGTTGCTTTGGGATGCAGAGTTCTAAATATATCTGTTAAGTCCATCTGATCCAATGTATCATTCAGGGCCCTTGTTTCTTTATTGACTGTGTGTCTAGATGATCTATCCATTTCTGTAAGTGGGGTGTTAAAGTCCCCTGCAATGACCACATTCTTATCAATAAGGTTGCTTATGTTTATGAGTAATTGTTTTATATATCTGGGGGCTCCGGTATTCGGCGCATAGACATTTATAATTGTTAGCTCTTCCTGATGGATAGACCCTGTAATTATTATATAATGCCCTTCTTCATCTCTTGTTACAGCCTTTAATTTAAAGTCTAGTTTGTCTGATATAAGTATGGCTACTCCAGCTTTCTTTTGGCTTCCAGGAGCATGATAAATAGTTCTCCATCCCCTCACTCTCAATCTAAAGGTGTCCTCAGATCTAAAATGAGTCTCTTGTAGACAGCAAATAGATGGGTCTTGTTTTTTTATCCATTCTGATACCCTATGTCTTTTAGTTGGCGCATTTAATCCATTTACATTCAGTGTGATTATAGAAAGATACGGGTTTAGAGTCATTGTGATGTCTGTATGTTTTATGCTTGTAGCGATGTCTCTGGTACTTTGTCTCACAGGATCCCCCTTAGGATCTCTTGTAGGGCTGGTTTCGTGGTGACAAATTCCTTCAGTTTTTGTTTGTTTGGGAAGACCTTCATCTCTCCTTCTATTCTAAATGACAGACTTGCTGGATAAAGGATTCTCGGCTGCATATTTTTTCTGTTTAGCACACTGAAGATATCGTGCCAAGCCTTTCTGGCCTGCCAAGTTTCAAAGGAGAGATCAGTCACGAGTCTTATAGGTCTCCCTTTATATGTGAGGGCACGTTTATCCCTTGCTGCTTTCAGAATTTTCTCTTTATCCTTGTATTTTGCCAGTTTCACTATGATATGTCGTGCAGAAGATCGATTCAAGTTACGTCTGAAGGGAGTTCTCTGTGCCTCTTGGATTTCAATGCCTTTTTCCTTCCCCTGTTCAGGGAAGTTCTCAGCTATAATTTCTTCAAGTACCCCTTCAGCACCTTTCCCTCTCTCTTCCTCCTCTGGGATACCAATTATGCGTATATTATTTCTTTTTAGTGTATCACTTAGTTCTCTAATTTTTCCCTCATACTCCTGGATTTTTTTATCTCTCTTTCTCTCAGCTTCCTCTTTTTCCATAACTTTATCTTCTAGTTCACCTATTCTCTCCTCTGCCTCTTCAATCCGAGCTGTTGTCGTTTCCATTTTGTTTCGCATTTCGTTTAAAGCGCTTTTCAGCTCCTCGTGACTGTTCCTTAGTCCCTTGATCTCTGTGGCAAGAGATTCTCTGCTGTCCTGTATACTGTTTTCAAGCCCAGCGATTAATTTTATGACTATTATTCTAAATTCACTTTCTGTTATATCATTTAAATCCTTTTTGATCAGTTCATTAGCTGTTGTTATTTCCTGGAGATTCTTCTGAGGGGAATTCTTCCGTTTGGTCATTTTGGATAGTCCCTGGAGTGGTGAGGACCTGCAGTGCACTTCCCCTGTGCTGTGGTGTATAACTGGAGTTGGTGGGCAGGGCCACAGTCAGACCTGATGTCTGCCCCCAGCCCACCGCTGGGGCCACAGTCAGACTGGTGTGTGCCTTCTCTTCCCCTCTCCTAGGGGCGGGATTCACTGTGGGGTGGCGTGTCCCGTCTGGGCTACTTGCACACTGCCAGGCTTGTGTTGCTGGGGATCTGGCGTATTAGCTGGGGTGGGTAGGCAAGGTGCACGGGGGCAGGAGGGGCAGGCTTAGCTCGCTTCTCCTTAGGTGATCCACTTCAGGAGGGGCCCTGTGGCAGCGGGAGGGAGTCAGATCCGCTGCCGGAGGTTTGGCTCCGCAGAAGCACAGAGTTGGGTGTTTGCGCGGAGCGAGCAAGTTCCCTGGCAGGAACTGGTTCTCTTTGGGATTTTGGCTGGGGGATGGGCGAGGGAGATGGCGCTGGCGAGTGCCTTTGTTCCCCGCCAAGCTGAGCTCTGCCGTCCGGGGGCTCAGCAGCTCTCCCTCCCTTTGTCCTCCAGCCTTCCCGCTTTCTGAGCAGAGCTGTTAACTTATGACCTCCCAGACGCTAAGTCGCGCTTGCTGTCGGAACACAGTCCGTCCGGCCCCTCCACTTTTGCCAGCCAGACTCGGGGGCTCTGCTTGGCCGGCGAGCCGCCCCTCCGCCCTGGCTCCCTCCCACCAGTCCGTGGAGCGCGCACCGCCTCGCCGCCCTTCCTACCCTCTTCCGTGGGCCTCTCATCTGCGCTTGGCTCTGGAGACTCCATTCTGCTAATCCTCTGGCAGTTTTCTGGGTTCTTTAGGCAGGTGTAGGTGGAATCTAAGTGATCAGCAGGACGTGCGGTGAGCCCAGCGTCCTCCTAAGCTGCCATCTTCCCTCCAACCTACATCTTCTTTATCCATTCACCTATTGATGGATACTTCATCTGCTTCTATATCTTGGCTATTGTAAATAATGCTGCAATGAACACAGGGGTTGCATATATCTTTTTGATTAGTGTTTTTATTTTCTTTGGTAAATTCCTAGAAGTAGAATTGCTGGATTGTATGATATTTCTATTTAAAAGTTCTTGAGAACTTCATACTGTTTTCATTGGTGATTGCACCAATTTACATTTCTACCAGCATTATACAAATGTTCCCTTTTCTCTTCTACTAGCAATTGTGACAGTGTGAAGTGATATTGTGATTTTGATTGGCATTTCCCTGATGGCGAGTGATGTTGAACATCTTTTCATGTGTTTTTTGACCATTTCGCCATCATCTTTGGAAAAATGTTTATGCAGGTCCTCTGGTCATTTTTAATCAGATTGTGGTTTTTTTTTTTTTTTTTTTTTTGATGTCGAGTTGATTGGGTTCTTTATATATTTGGGGTATTAACCCCCTATAAGATATATCATTTGCAAATATCTGCTCCCATTCAGTAGATTGCCTTTTTGTTTTATCTCCTTTGCTGTGTAAAAGCTTTTTAGTTTTATGTAGTCCCAATGGTTTATTTTTGCTTTTGTTACTCTTGTATGAAGAGACAAATCCAGAAAAATATTGCTGAGACCAATGTCTATGAGTTTACTGTGTATGTTTTCCTTTACAAGTTTTTTGGTTTCAGGTTTTACATTTGGGTCTTTGATCCATTTTTAGTTTATTTTTGTATATCATATAAGAAAGTGGTTGAGTTTCATTCTTTGGCATGTAGCTGTTATTTCCCCAACACCATTTATTGAAGAACACTCTCTTTTTCCCATTGTATATTGTTTCCTCCTTTGTCAGATTGACCGTATAAACATGAATTTATTTATGGGCTCTCTCTTCTGTTCCATTGCTCTATGTGTCTATTTTTATGCCAGTGCCATAGTGTTTTGATTCCTACAGCTTTGTAGTATAGTTTGAAATCTGGGAGTGTGATACCTCCATCCTTCTTGTTCTTTATCAAAGTTGCTTTGGCTATTTGGGGCCTTTATGCTTGCAAACCAATTTTAGGATTATTCTACTTTTTTTGAAAAATGGTATTGATAATTGTTAGGAATTTTATTGAATCTGTAAATTGCTTTGGATAGTATGGACATTTTAACAATATTAATTTTTCCAATCCATGAGTACAGTATATCTTTCCATTTATTTGTGTCATCTGCAATTTCTTTTATTGGTCTCATAGTTTTAGAGTACATGTCTTTCACCTCCTTGGTTAAATTTATCTCTAGGTATTTTATCCTTTTTTATACAATTGTAAATGGGTTCATTTCCTTAATTTCTCTCTGCTAGTTTGTTATTAGTGTAAAGAAACAGATTTCTCTATATTAATTTTGTATCCTCCAACTTTACTGAATTCACTTATTAGTTCTCATAGTTCTTTTGGTGGAGGTTTTATTGTTTTCTATATATAGTGTTATTCCATCTGCAAAGTTTGACTTCTTCCTTACCAATTTGGATGTTCTTTCTCCCTTCCCTTGCCTTCCCTTCACTTCCCTTCGCTTCCCTTCACTTCCCTTCGCTTCCCTTCGCTTCCCTTCGCTTCCCTTTCCATTCTTTGTCTGATTGCTGTGGCTATGACTTCAAGTATTATGTTGCATACAAGTGGTGAGAGTGGACATCCTTGTCTTGTTTCTGATCTTAGAGGAAAAACTTTCATGTTTTCACTACCAAGGATGATGTTAGCTGTGGATTTGCCATATATGGCCTTTACTGTGTTGAGTTGTGTTCTCTCTATATCCACTTTGTTTAGAGCTTTTTATCATGAATGGATGTTGGATTTTGTGAAATGCTTTTTCTGCATCTCTTGAGATGGTTATATGATTTTTATCTTTCATTTTGTTAATGTGATATAACATGATGGCTGATTTGCATGGAGAGAGGTATATTTTAAGGAATTGGCTCACACACTTATGGAGGCTGGTGAATCCAAAATCTGTAGGGTACATTGGCAGGATGGAGATCCATGGAAGACCTGATGTTGTGATTCAACTCCAAAGACTATTTGTTGGCAGGATTCTCTCTTGCTTAGGGAGGTCAGTCTTTTGTTGTATTCAGGCTTTCAGTCAAGTGAATAGGCTTATCTACATTATGGAGGGCAAACTGCTTTACTCAAGGTCCATTTATTTAAATGTTAATGTCATCCAAAAACCCTTTCACAGTAACATCCAGAATGATGTTTCACCAAATATCTGGGTGCCATGGCCCAACCAAGTCAAAACATAAAAGTAACCATCACACCTTCCTGTCTTCTCTAACCTGGACCTATGCCATGAATGGTTCCATTGGCTTCTTCCTTGCTCCTTTACCTTGTTGTGTAACTACCACACCTGCTTTGTTAATGCCAAAGTTTGTATTACTCTGGAAATCTGCTCCCTCTACTCCTGAAACTGTTCAGCAACACTGAAGAAAACCACACACCAAGTATAATGGTGTTAAAACAAGTGAGTGGTCCCTGGCTCCAGTGAGGTCCTCAGGACTGCTTGTGTGTCCCTGGGCAACTCCATCTCCAATCCCACAGAGAGACTTTCAGACCTCTATGGTTCTAGGGAATCCCTTCATGTCCCAGTCTCTCTCTCTCAGCTAATGAGCTTAGCTATTACTACACAGTGGAAACTGTGGGTTTTAAACATGAACCACATCAACTTGCTGCTCTTCGTCCCTGTCTGAACCATTTAAATGATCTTGGTTTGCCCTCATAGGAGAATGTTGGGAGCAGGTAAGGGGCCAACAGGCATATGCACTTTGTCTTCAGAATACATCCAGTGCGACTGTGCCTCTAACCCCCTACCTAGGACTCTTTGAAGGTCATTACCACCTGCCTCCTGACTTCACCTGCCCCCTCCATGGTAGTCCATTCCATCTTTCAATTTGCCTCACCTACTAAATGCCCACTTTCACCTCCTTATCTGACATAACAACTCAGAGTGATGAATCCAAATAGGATTTAGAAATGTTAGGACATGGTGTCTGTATGTGGTTGGACGGATGGTACCAGTCATAGAGATGGCAGTAGGAAGTGGAGCAGGGTGTTTCAGAAGGAAGATGATAAGTGGTTTTGGCCACAGTAAACTTCAGGTGCCTGTGGAACATGTATAACCACTGTGATCTCTTAAAGGGCTTTTTATTAGGCCTAAATCACACAGCCTGATTTATTCCCTCCCTCCAGGCCATTTGAGTTCATTTTTCATCTTGTAGGTTGCTAAAACAAAAGGAACAATGTTGATCACTTAATCCTAGTTGTTTAAACAAGAGGGGATTTATTAAGTGTAATTGAAAAGACCCTTGTTACAGCAGGAATACCTTGCATACATCAAAGATAGGTCCCAGCCCATGACAGCATCAGCAATCTGTCAGTCTCTGTACTATAATCTTTTGCTATTTTTGCTTGTTTGTTGCCTGAAGTTCATCCCAGACTCTGGTGAGGTTATAGTGAGTAATTCTAAAGTTATCAGCTGCTAGTTGTATTGTTTGGGTCAAGTGTGTAGTTTCTGAGAACTGTTAAATAAGGTTCCTCCACAACACCTCTGTTTACTCATCATTTCATTTAAGCATGTAATATAATTGCCAGCAAGGGAAATGGGTGGTGAGGACAGCCCTAATTGCACTGCAGGCATTTGGGAGGGGCTAGGTTGTCAGCGGCTATTTGCAACATCGGTCAGCATTAGAAACAGACACGGAAGAAAACACGTGCCCAGACATCTTTTGAGTCTGTTTCTACACTGAGAACCTGACTCATTTCTCACACAGAGACCCACTCTTAAAAGGCTATTTCATGTTCTTGGTGGCAGATGCCAAGTGTGTGTGTGTGTGTGTGTGTGTGTGTGTGCGCGCGCGCGTGTGTGTGTGCGCGCGCGCACTTGAGTGCTGAGCCTTTGAAACAGGCCATGCAGACTTCTATGCCATCAGAGTGATAGTGTCAGAAAGGCAGCTCTGTGTCTAGCCTGAAGCTCATAAAGGAGACTGGGTTGCACACAGAGCTTTGGGAGTCATTACATGCAGGTGGAGGTTGAAGCATTTTGTTCTTAGATAACCTTTGCATCCTTCCAACTCACAGATTCCTCAATTCCAGCATGAGGAATTTATGTTCTCCCTGACTGTACCAAAATTCAGCAGGCATGTGACTCTTTAACATGAAGTTATTAATGATTTTCCCCCCATCATCACATAGTTGTAAACATGCTGGTATAGGGTATAAATAATCTTGTTAGTAGAAAAATAAAGGGTGGAAACATTGTAAAATGTTTAAAGAGGAACATTTAAAAATGATTTTTATTAATTCCAGAAAGATTGGAGAATGAAGACAGATCCTCTAAATGTCTTACAAGAAGGAAATCCTTGAAGATTTTGCAATCACTAAAAAGGTATCAATAGAATGTATAGAAAAATGGGCAAGTCAGTTGTTTTATTTCTTTTTTTTTTCTTCATTTGAGGTATTTAACAGACATTTTCTCAAAAATGAATTAAGGGAGGGGAACGTGGGTGACTCTGTTGTTCTACTTCTTAAATAATGAAGTACATCTAAAGGTGCACCCAAATACAAAATTACAGAGGAATGAATGAATGAATGAATGAATGAAGTCAGTAAATTCTCCTTGAGAGTAAGTTAAACTCTTTAGGATATTCCTTTTCTTCCTCAGCCTACTTATAAGTTAATGGATGGTGCTCCTTTAGTGCCTGAGGATCTTCCACTACTCCTAAGCCAAAAGCAAAAAATGATAGCTCCAATGTCCCTATTAATTCATTAGTTATCTTTGCATTTTTTCATCAAGTGCCACCAAGGAATTTCTGTCAGTCACCCAGTTTTTCTCTTTCTCTAGTGTACAGAGCTGCTGCAAATAATATATGCTTTTCATTCATTCTCTGTGTCAAATCTCCAAGAAAGGTGGCATCCCAGGGCCAGGAGACCAGACTTTCAAGGTTGGTGACAGTAGATCTTACACTGATGAAATCAAATATGTTTTGCTGGGAATATTGATAAAACGATTCATTTTTACTGAGGGCTATTCACATTGATAGATGGTCAGATGCAAGAAGCAAAATAAATATGGATGATCCTGGCATTACTGCCTCTGACACATTTTTTTTTATTCCTTTAATATTTTTCTATACAATCTGTAGGTGTGGATGAATGCCAAACTGCATTTAATTTTCCTATGCCTCCTGGAATTGTGGATGTGAGTTTTATGTACTAATTCTTACAGGAAAAGACATTTTTCTATATGAAGATATGGTGCTTCAGCTTGATAATATGATTGTTGCTTTCTAAATATGTTAAATTTTAATTAACAGAATGTGTGTCTAATGAGATATGCAGATTAATTGAAATATAGAATTATTAAGACCTTCCTAACACAAACTTTTTATAATTCCCTACCTTAATAAATTATATTCAGTATAGTCTATTTACCTTCCTTTGATTAATCTCAATTTTGTCATGCTTCAGGCTATAAATAATCATTTCTGCTTCTACTATAATATATATGCATAAATAGAGGGAGAAAGCAATTCCCCTCTCTTTATTTCCAGGATGTAGCCTCAGAATTGCATTTAAAACAACAACTAAAATCCTTTCTGTCCATTTGTTTTCTTTTTGTTACCTCTTTAACCCACAAGCTGAGTACTGTCCCAAATTCAATTTCACTGGGAATTTAGTTATTTGAGGTTTTAAAATCACTGTTAATCCTTTTTTTCAATTTCATTTGGAAGTCATACATTTTTATAAGATATAGTGAAGTTGCTGACTAAGTCAAACAAATAAGCCTCCCCTGAGTTTTAGAAAGCAAGCGTTTTTAAACAAAATCCTAAGTTAGATGACCTGAAATGCGAATTTATCTGCTGTTTGAATGCTGTAATCATCTCTGGTCTTTCTCCTAACTCTTCATTCATTGTTCAGGCAATGAATATTTATCGAGTGTTTACACCTTGTCAGACAGTGTGAGATGCTGGGGAACACAGAAATGACAAATGACAATCTTGTCTTCACTGCACTTAAAGGCTAGTAGGACATCAGACTGTTCAGCATCAATGGTTGATAGACTACAGTCAAGGCTAGATTTCAAGTTAATTGTTCTCAGTCAATAAAAAAACCACAAAATTTCAGCAGCCTTCCTGAAAAATTAAGGCTTTCTGGTGGCAAATGTTTGCAAGAGTCTTCAACAAATAATGGTACTAGATCAGTGGTTTTCAAACTCTAGTATGCCGTGGATTACTAGAGGGCTTATTAAAACAGATTGCTGTGCCCCTCACCAGAAGGGTTGATTCAGCAGGTCTGGGGTTGGAGATGGAGTGGAGGGGGAATTTCATTTCTAGGAAGTCCCCAGGTGATACACAGACTGCTGGTTTGGGAACTGCACTTTGAGAAGCACTGGTCTAAAGTATTTTGTTCCTCAGTAGACCCTCCCTTTGGTGATGATGATAATGTTAACAATATTCATGTAGTGAGCTCCTGTGGAGTGACAGGTACCTTGCCTGTTACATCCATCATTACATTCAGTTCTCACAACAACTTCATGGAATAGATGCGATTACTCTACTCATTCGACAAGTAAGGAAATATACTTGGAGAGGTTAATTTGCTCAATGTCACAGAGCTAGTAAGTGACAAAAGCCAGGATTTGAATTTAAATTTTCCTGTTACATGTCTGTGGTTCCAACCACAGTGTTGTTCTGACTTCCTATGATGGCAAGCACACCTGGGCAGTGATGGGCACAGTCTCCTTAAGAGACACCCATGGATGTCCACTGGACCTGTGTCCACATGCACCTACACCTAGGGAATTCTGAATAGATGGCTTTTTAGGTTCTCATGGGAAGGAGATAGCAGAAC
Source organism: Panthera onca (assembly GCF_046562875.1). Lineage (NCBI taxonomy): Eukaryota > Metazoa > Chordata > Mammalia > Carnivora > Felidae > Panthera > Panthera onca. The sequence goes on from NC_138344.1 coordinate 81,366,122, forward strand.
TTCCATTGTCATCTATTCTAGTGGCTAATAAGCTTTTTGTGATGGGAAAAAAGTTTTAATTAGATAAAGTGTTTCTGTTTTACCATTTTTTAAAAGCCATTCAGTCACAGAGAATTAGATAACTGTAACACAGCACACCCAGTTGAATTGAACCCGTATCTCTCGATGAAACAGGATTTGACAGCTGGAACCAGGTGTGCTGCTTTATCCAAAAGGTCAAACACCCCTTTCCAGTCCTCATCCCCTTGCAACCCATTAAAAGATGTCTTTGAAATTAATTTGAGCTCTTTGGACCTGAGTTAAAATACTTGTTGCATATCACCTAACATAAAAATAGTAATTATTTGATATATTAATTAATAGTTCTGTCAGGAAGGCTCAGTGATCTTACTCACAGGGTGAAGAAAATCAAAGAATGTGCTGGTGGTTCATCAGCATCCTGGGAAGGGCCAACTTGGTTCCTGGTTAGACAACATTTTCTGTTGAGGAGTTGATCTCATCTCCTGACCTTACAGCAGACTATTCTTACACCTACAGAGGATACAGTGGTCTTTCAGATGGGCTATTAATGTAATAATATGATATTATTATTATTTTATTATTATTATAAAAAATGCAGATACAGAAAACAACACAAAACAATTATTCTGAGTTATTCTGAGGTGAGTTATTCTGAGTTATTCTGAGATGAACATTCTTGAAAGTGCCAAGTCAAGAATTACAATTTTATCACCCACCATGATGGCTAATTTTATGTGTCGACTTGACTGGGCTAAGAAATGTCTGTATAGTTGGTAAAACATTATTCCTGGGTATGTCTATGCGGGTGCCTCTGGAAGAAACTAATATTTTAATCAGACTGAGTAAAGAAGATTGCCCTTAACAATGCAGATTGGAATTATCCAATCCATACAGGGCCTGGAAAGGCAGAAAAGGAAGGGTAAATTCACTCTGCTTGAGCTGAGATATCCATCTTTTCCTGCCCTCAGACATTGGTGCTCCTGATTCTCAGGTTTTTGGACTCAGCCCAGGACTTATACCATCAGACACCCCCGATTCTCAGACCTTCAGACTTGGACTGGATTCCACTATTGGCTTTCCTGGTTTTCTGGCTTGCGCATGGCAGATTATGGAACTTCTTGGCCTCCCCAGTCATGTGAGCCAATTCCTATAATAAACATCCTTTTATATCTGTATATATCCTATTGGTTCTCTTTCCCTGGAGATACCGGACAATACTCCCACCCAAAAGTTCCACCTTCCTCACAAAAATAACCTGATCCTGACTTTTTGTCATAATCACTTTGCTGTATTTTTATATATGCATATATGCCTTCTTAGCACTATCATTTAGTCTTGCTCATTTTTAAAATTTGATAGATCTTTAAGTTTCTTTTAATTTATAGAATCCCTCTCCATCACCTTTCCTCTAAATTTATGTGGAAGAATCTAGGCCATTTGTCCTTTAGAATTTCTCCAAGTCTGGATTTAGCTGTTTGCAGCCTCTTGGTGCATTACAGTATGTTGCTCTGTCCTCTGTATTTCTTGGAAATTGGCAGCTGGGTGCAGACAATGGAGCAGACTCATGTTTTCTCCCTTTGACAAGATTCTAGATCGTGTTTGGCTAGATGGTAGGAGGCACATGGTATCAGGTTGTCTCTCTTTTTATGATAGGAACAGCTTTGAGGCTTAATATCTACATCTTTTCATTAGATTAACAAAATGATGTTATTCTTATTCTATAATTTTTCCCACTTATTAGTTGGAATACACTTAAAAAGAAATACTTCATTTACTGTTGATTGATCAGTGGTATTGCTCATGCAGGGAGAGAAGGTTAAATGTTTCATTCTTTCCTTTTACTTGCCAATTCTCAGGAACTAGCACTTGAGAGGTGACTAATTCCTCTTTTCAAAGATTATTTAAGAACTCATGGATTTAAATATGTTTATAGGTTTAAATACATTGCATTTATTATAATTGCTAAAGCTCAAATGACCACATATTTGATCAGTGGAAGCCTCTTCAAGGTAGCTCCTGAGTCCTTTTAATGTGACCCAAGTAGTCATTGATACCTTCCTTGCCTTCTGTTATGGTAGGATGTTCCAGCTTGTCTTGTATACTTTCTGTGTCATGCCTGGGATCCACAATTTCTCTAATAAGGTTTTTTTTTTTTAAGTGAGAAATTATATCTTAAAACTATATGTGGTACTAGGGATGCTCCTTGCTACTGGATCAGTCTTTTGTTTCTAGGCCTTTTCAGTAGACTGAGCTTGAAAAAGGCACAGGTGTGTAGACACATAAACACATGTGCATATATTTTGCATCTGCTCTCTTCCCTAGTTTTTAATAGCTATACTTTTTCTAATTGTTTATATAGATAGTATGTAACTTTTGGGCCTTTTTATATCCTATGTCAATATCACCCTAGTCATCTTGGTTGTCTGAAGCCCATTTCTCAGGAAAGGTTCTTGGGAATAATAGTCCCTGTGTCCTTGTATATTGATAAGTTTGTGCCCTTTGTACTCAAAAACAAGTTTTACTAGGTATTAAATCTTTGGCTCATTCTTTGAGCATCTTAAATATGTTACATCATTTCCTTCTGGGAAAAAAGCATTGCTGTGGAAAAAAAAAACCTAATAACAATCTAATTTTCTTTCCCTTGTAATTCACTTGTTCTTTTCTACATGCCCAAGCAAAATTTCTCTTCCTGTCTCTTCTCTTCTCTTCCCAGGATGGCTCCATAGTGGTCAAATTATATGTGTGTGTGTATGTGTGTGTGTGTGTATGTGTGTGTGTATATTTTATAATTTTTAAAAAAGTTTTTCTTGAGTTACAGTTTTTAGTACAGTAAAACCTTGGTTTGTGACATAATTCATTCTGGAAACATGCTTGTAACCCAAAGCACTTGTATATCACAGCAAATTTCCCCATAAGAAATAATGGAAATTCAGATGATTTGTTCCACAATCCAAAATTATGCATATAAAAATGATTACAATACTGTAATATAATACAGAATAATAAAGAAAATACAAAATATAAAGAAAAACAAATTAACCTGCACTTACCTTTGAATACCTTCGCAGCTAGTGTGAGGGAGTCAAGGGAGAGGTGGATTATTGTGTAGGATGACTTTCACTATCACTAACAGATGTTGACCACAGTACAGTATTAATAAAATCTTGTCATATGCTGTATTTAATGGCAATAAGACAGCACAGGAAAGGGTCTATATGTGCAGGCAGCCTGACCTAGAATGAAGCGCAGCATTCCTAAGCTCACTCTTGTATGGAAAAGCAAAGGACTGTCCATAGGTGGTTTGAAGTGACAAAAAGTACACTAGCGCCAGTTGTGAGCACCTTCCAACGTTCTGAAAAATCACTGATTTCTGCCAAACTTTGTGGCCTAAGACCAAGCATTTGAGCATGCGAGGTGATCACCTCCAATTCTGCAAAGAGGTGGTGGGGGTGGGGGTGGGACGAATCATTGGCTCAATTGTGATCATGTGACATTTGGCATCACATACTACTCGAAGCGAGTAAACATTGCTCGTTTATCAAGTTAAAATTTATTAGATATATTTGCTCATCTTGTAGAACACTCACAGAACAAGTTCCTCACAATCCAAGGTTTTACTGTATGTGTTCTATTCCCTTACTTTGGTGTTTCTTTTATAGGGAATCCTATCAGTACATTCAAGCTCCATTGCATACCTTTATTTTTTTTTAAATTTTTTAAATGCTTATTTATTTTTGAGAGAGAGAGAGACAGAGACAGAGTGCAAGCAGGAGAGGGGCAGAGAGAGGGAGACACAAAATCCAAAGCAGGCTCCAGGCCCTGAGCTGTCAGCACAGAGCCTGACGCAGAGCTTAAACTCACGAACCATGAGATCATTGACCTAAGCTGAAGTCGGACACTTAACCAACTGAGCCACCCAGGTGCCCCTGAATATCTTTAATGTTACTCATTTTCTTTTGAATCTTTCTAAAAATTTCTTTCTTCATTACTTTTTGATTTTTAAGAGATTTCTTTTTTGTACATTTTGTTTCTCTTAGGATATTATCTGTTGTGTGTATTTTCTCTCATGTTCCTTCATGTTTACTCTTCATTCTTGAAAGGATTTTTTATTTCCAATTTGTATGAGTTCTGTCACCTCATTTCCAAGTTTTTCTAATTTTGATTTTTTTTTTCAAGTCTTCTATCAGTTTCCTAATGTCTCTGAACTCATTGTGAAGTATTAGATTACAATTTTGTTCTGTGTTGTGGACGGGTCTTTCTGGCATGCTTTCTTTGCCTATGGGATGCTATTCAGTTCCTTATTTTCTTTTTCCTTATAATAACTTGGTATGGTATCTACTTTGATACTTCCCTGTAGCATATTTCTTAGTGAAATTAGCTTTTCTGAACTTCAGAAGGGGCAGGGGTTCCATGAAACATTTCTTATTTCACAGAGCCCCCTCTCTAGTTGTTTTAGCCCAGTGTTCAAATATATGGCAGCCTTCTCTCTCAGCTTTCTTGGCTCTGTTTCTCTCCCCGACTTTGGTCTGAACTGTCTCTTTCCATTGTCTCTGTTTCCCTGTTCTGCCTGGTTTTCACTGCACTCCCATCGCTTGTCTGCAATTTGGGCAAAGTGCTAGAAAGGAGACCTGATTCACTAGCTTGCTATTGGAGAGAGCACAACCACCCAATTTCAGCTGCTGTTCTCAATTTGGTCCTCCCTATTTTCATAGTATGGTTTTTCTGTTCTCGGGTCCATAAATGAGAAGTCCCATTGCTTCCTTCTTCCTCCTGTACAGATGGGCCACCAGGCAGGTCTTGTGAGGTTGGGTTGTCTCCACCCACTTATATTTTGGGGTTCATGGGGACACCTTGTCACCTAGTTTTGTTATAAGTGTTGTCCACAGTTTTGCTATCTTGTTCTGTTTTTATGTGGGAATTTGGAGAGATTGAAACACCGTGCTTGCCACACTGTTGGCTTCCCAGAGTCGTCCCCTACCAATGAACTCTGGATAAATATTCCCCCAGTTTCCATTTCACTTAGAGCAGGGAGGACAATTTTAGCCTTCCTGGTGAAGACATTTAAGCGTTTTTGACAGATAAATTTCTCTCTTCTCTTCAGCCTCCTCTCAAGCCCTGTTTATCCTTCCTTGCCTGCCCTGGGCAAGTTTTAGCAGGATGGAGGGGGAAACAGGTATGCTTTAGAGCTTAACACTGTGGCAGGATACTTGGAACATTTTCCCAGCTTCCCCTCCATAGACTGAATTGGAAGATCAGTGACAGCAGAATGTTTCAGAGATGAGAGCTATTTCTGTCTCAACTGGACTTTTGGTGATTCATTCTTAAAAAGGAGGAAATCATTTCAAATACAGTTTTTCTGGGACTGATATTCCACTTCCAGGTGGAAGCAGACACCACTAGGGGAAATTGGCACTGTGACCTGAGAAGCATTTCAATTTTTTTTTTTTTTTGGCTGGCTACTTTATTGATGGAAAATGACAAGGTAGGGCTCCTCAAGCCCCTCCTCTTCTTCAGGGGGCCTGGGATGGAAACTGTGGAGGTCGGGAGACCCTCAGTGTGTTGGGGGTTGAGCTGGGGCAAGGGCTCCCTAGCAGCTGAGGACCTTTCTCTTCCTCTTGCTCTTGCTGGGGCTGGTGGTCCAAGGGCCCTTACTCCTTGGAGGCCTTGTAGACCATAAGGTCCACCACCCAGTTACTGTAGCCAAATTCACTGTCATGCCAGGAAATGAACTTCACAAAGTGGTTATTGAGAGCAATGCCAGCCCCAGCATTGAAGGTGGAAGAGTGGGTGTTTCAGGAGACAAACCTGGTCCTCGGTTTAGCCCAGAATGCCCTTGAGGGGGCCCTCTGATGCCTGCTTCACCATCTTCTTGATGTCATTGTATTTGACAGCTTTCTCCAGGCAGCACATCAGATCACAACTGATACATTGCTGGTGGGGACACAGAAGGCTATGTGGGTGAGCTTTCAATTCAGTTTAGGGATGACCTTGCCTATAGCCTTGGCAGTGCCAGAAGTAAGGATGGTGTTCTGGGCAGCCCCTGAGAAGCATTTTTTAATGTTTATTTACTTCTGAGAGAGAGACAGAGCACGAGTGGGAGAGGGACAGAGAGAGAGGGGGACACAGAATATGAAGCAGACTCCAAGCTCTGATCTATCAGCACAGAGCCCAATGCGGGGCCCGAACTCATAAACCATGAGATCATGATCTGAGCTGAAGTGGAACACTTAATGGACTGAGCCACCTAGGCACCCCCACTGAAAGGCATTTTTAATGTTTTTATTCATATGGTGAAAATTGGAAAGGTGTAGGATTTTAAACTTTATTATTATTTTTTATTTACTTATTTATTTTGAGAGAGAGAGAGAGAGAGGAAAGGAGGGACAGAGGGAGAGAGGAAGAGAGAGAATCCCAGAATCCCAGGAAAGTTCTGCACTGTCAGTGCAGAGCCCTACATAGGGCTTGAACCCATGAACCATGAGATTACCACCTGAGCCTGACTAAAGAGTCAGACCTTTAACCTACTCAGCCACCCAGGCACTCCAAAAGAGGTATAGGATTTTAAACCTTGTTATATGGAACAGTTTTGTGTGTGTAAAAATGCAGCAGTCCACCCAAAGTGGTTTTCTTCCTCACTCCCACTTCTGGAGGAAGGCAGTATATGACTGAACTTGGCACTCCTTCTTCCCTGCCTGACTGCCCCTATGCCCTCCCCGGGCCAGTGAAGGACCATCAACTCACAGCCTCTGTAGTTTTTCTGTGCAGGTGGTGGACACCCTTAGAAATCCAAGTGCTGTTCTGCTTTGGGCTATCTGACAGCTAGGACTCCTGAGTTTCAAACCAGGCAGAAGGCCCCTTTGATTGGCATTTCTTTTATTAGCCAGGAGCCTACAAACAATCAGCCCTTCTACCATGCCAGCTTTCAGTGTTTGTCTCGAAAGTGTCTCTTGGTGACCTTTATTTGCATTGGCCTGCAGATAATAGTAAGTTTCCTTAGTAAGGAGGAGACGGGAGGAGGTAAAGGGCATATGTGAAGCCTAAGTATTAACTGTGAGGACTTAAGTATAGGCTGTGCAGCCAGCTCTGGCAACCTCAGTTCCGTTGCCCTTTACGACGGAGACAATGACTGTATCATTAGCCACCCTGGTCCACCACCACCGTGGGGACACTCACAAGTTCAAAGATTTTAGAGATCAAACTGCCACTGTCCTTCAGAGGTCTCTAAAACAGGAAGCTGTGCCTCGTAGCTGTGGAAGGAATACAACTTTGCCATATAAGAGAGGTTGCCAACTGGCAGCCTGCAGATGAGTTTTGTTTGGACTTCAGAGAGTTAAAAAAAATTTTTTTAATTAATTGCCAACATTTAAATATCAGACTTTATGTTTAAAAAAAAGAAAGAAAGGAAAGAAGGTCATTTTCTGGCTTCTCTTGAGTAACCAGGGAACTGGCAACTATTAGCTGGAGCTGAGTGGCAACTGCCCCCTTTTGTAAGGGCCTGTGTGCCCCACGTTGCCGTAGTCTCTCTCTCTGCTCTGCCATCGTTTTTGCTCTTTCCCCTGGATTATTCCCACCAGCATAAACACCTAATGTTATTTCTCCCTTCTGAAAAGACTCAACTGTTTCTGGACTCGACTTTCCCTGTGAGTGCTCACTCCCGTTTCTTTCCCCCTCTTCACAGCACAAACTCCTCACGAGAGTTGCTCACACTCAGTCTCCAGCATCCTGCTCCTGTTCTCTCATTCTCTCTGAGGTGCTCTACAGTCAGGCCCTGGTCCCCCAGGTCCCACTGCAACATGGTGAGGCCCCCAGGGGTGCCAGGGCTCATGTTTCCTCCAAGTCAACCCATGGGCCACCTATGACTCTGGCACTTGGTCCCTCCCTGACTTCCGTGCTCACTTTTTGCTCACCTGCCCTCCATGCTCCATCACTCTTGAGCTTTCCTTTCTGTCCACACTCTTAGCTGGGAGACATTTAGATCTCTGCCCATGGTCCTTTGTCTCCCCTCACCCCTTCCTGATCACCGTCAGTTTTAAGGCTTTAAGAAGCATCTGTGTATGAGCACAGAACAGCATTATGAGCATTCTCTCTGCACAGAGCCTGGCCCTCTCTACCCTGTGGCCCAACCTTCCTGTCCCAGTCGAGCAACTGGAGGTGAGGTCAGTGACCTGAGGCTCACAGGCCCTAGGGAATGGTGTAAACAGGGTTGGACCTGCCCTGCATTCGTGGTGTTTCCTGTGTCATCAAGTCAGGCTATTAGTCCTGAGAAGAGTGTTCTAGAGCCAAACTCATAACGTCCACGCATTCTGGAGATTTCCTTGACTTCAGACCCCTGGGCAAATGCCTGCAGTTGTGTGGGATCAGGCATTGCAGCCAGATTTGGATGGAGGAAATGATGCTGGGCTGTTCCTTCCTCGTGAGCTAAGGAATGACCATGGTTGGAAGGACTGCACTGGCTCTCAATGAACTTGTAAAGGAGGCAGCATGTGTCACATGCTGACCTCATCCCCCAAATGCATCCCCTGGCTGAGCTGGAGTAATCCACCAGTTAAGATGCTGGACCACAAGGAAAAAAAAAGAGTATGATTTTGTGTTTTAATTAAAATGCAACGCTAAGCCATGAACACAAGCTGACCTATTTCATTTTCATTTCTTACTGTCCCTCAAGTTGCCAGGCCATGTGTTTTCTCTAGACCTGGGAATTTAAAGGACCATCTTTTCCTGCTGCACACTGCACTGCTGACCTTGCCGCACCAGTATTCTTCTCAAAGCTAGAACAAACAACCCTAAAATTTGTATGGAACCACAAAAGACCCCCGAATAGCCAAAGTAATATTGAAGAAGGAAATCAACGTGGGAGGCATCACAATCCCAGACTTTAGCCTCTACTACAAAGCTATAATCAAGACAGTATGGTATTGGCACAAAAATAGACACATAGACCAATGAAATAGAATTGAGACCCCAGAATTGGACCCACAAAAGTATGGCCAACTAATCTTTGACAAAGCAGGCAAGAGTATCCAATGGACAAAAGAGAGTCTCTTTAACAAATGGTGCTTGGAGAACTGGAGAGTAACATGCAGAAGAATGAAATTAGACCACTTTCTTACACCATTCACAAAAATAAACTCCAAAAGGATGAAGGACCTGAATGTGAGACAGGAAACCATCACAACTCTAGAGGAGAAAGCAGGTAAAAAAACCTCTTTGACCTCAGCCGCAGCACTTTCTTACTTGACACATCTCCAAAAGCAAGGGAATTAAAAGCAAAAAATGAACTTTTGGGACCTCATCCAGATAAATAGCTTCTGCGCTACAAAGGGAACAATCAACAAAACTAAAAGGCAACTGATGGAATGGGAAAAGATATTTGCAAATGACATATCGGATAAAGGACTAGTATCTAATATCTATAAAGAACTCACCAAACTCCACACCCGAAAAACAAAGAATCCAGTGAAGAAATGGGCAGAAGACATGAATGGACACTTTTCCAAAGGAGACATCCAGGTGGCCATCAGACACATGAAAAGATGCTCAGCATCACTCATCATCAGGGAAATACAAATCAAAACTACAATGAGATGTCATCTCACGTTGGTCAGGGTGGCTAAAATGGACAGATCAGTATACTATAGGTATTGGTGAGGACGTGAAGAAATGAGAACCCTCTTGCATTGTTGGTGGGAATGCAAACTGGTGCAGCCTCTCTGGAAAACAGTGTGGAGGTTCATCCAAAAATTAAAAATAGAACTACCCTATGACCCAGCAATAGCACTGCTAGGAATCTACCCAAAGGATACAGGACTGCTAATGCATAGGGGCACTTGTTCCCCAATGTTTATAGCAGCATTTTCAACAATAGCCAAATTATGGAAAGAGCCTAGTCCATCCACTGATGAATGGACAAAGAAGATGTGGTTTATATATACAATGGAATATGACTTGGCAATGAGAAAGAATGAAATCTGGCCATTTGCAGCAATTGGATGGAACTAGAGGGTATTTTGCTAAGTGAAATAAGCCAGGCAAAGAAAGACAGATACCATATGTTTTCACTCATATATGGATCTTGAGAAACTTAACAGAGACCATGGGGGAGGGGAAGGGGAAACAAAAGTTACAGAGAGGGAAGGAGGAAAACCATAGGAGACCCTTAAGGACTGGGGACAAAATAAGGGTAGATGGGGGGTGGGGGAGAGGGGAAAGTGGGTGATGGGCAGGGAGGAGGATACTCGTCGGGATGAGCACTGGGTGTAGTATGGAAACCAATCTGACAATAAATTATATTTAAAAAAATAAAAAATATTTAAAAAATTAAAAAAAAAGAAGAAGAAGCATTTGTGTGCTGGGTCCTGAGTATATATTTCCAGCTCAGTCATAGATGCAGCTGTCTACCTGACACCTCCTCTGGATATACAATAGATGTCTCGTGTTGGCACATGCAAGCCGAACCCTTGGTCTTTCCCCCTCTGCCGGCAATCTTCCATGGATCTCCATGTACATTCCTCACCTTCCCTCTTCTCTCCCACTCACTAACCTGCAAGACTGACTTGTATGGGCTTTTCCACAATCAGGCTTCTGGTTGGTTCTCCCAATGCAAATCCCAGCAGGAACCCAGGAGAGGGAAGTCCTGGAGTTTATTTCTTGGACTCCTTCCCCACAGGTTCACCTTCTTTGCACCCTCTGGTTGCATCCCTCTATCATTTCCATATGATTCTATCCTTTCTGGGTCTGGATCTGGTCTCTCAGACATAGGGATGCTCACTGCCCCACTGTTTACTAGACTTGGAGTATCATTCTATCACTTGTGGTTTGCCTCCACCCTGCCTACACCTTTGTAAATAGTCCCTCCAGTAAATCCTCCCTGAATTATCCTAATTTGAGTGTGCCATCTGTTTCCTGCTGGGTCCCTGATTGTACCTCATATTATTGCCCTTTTTATTTGAAGAGGATGTTATTGAGAATGACCATTCCTTGTGTGAAGACACTTAGAAAGGCAGATGTGTGTCCGTCATTTTAATGTTACACGTTGATAGAAGCCTGAGGGGAAACAGAGCGACAGAGTCATTTCAATAAATATCTGTGACTAGACCTTCACCCAAGAGGAAAGATAACAATTTGGAAGTAGATGCAAATGAGATAGAAGAGCATTTACCTTAGATAACAACTCTGCTGCTCATGCCACACCAGTTGTGGACTCACGTGGCTCACTCCAGCTGTGGGAATATCAAAGTGAAATTGATAGAAACCTTCCAAGAAGGATGCAAACTGTATTCCTACATCTTTTCAACCATTTTGCCAAGATACATGTAGTAGAGAAACATTGCATCTCCTTGATATGAAGAGTGGGCATTGATTTGGCTCCAGAGACAGAGGAAGCTGGAATCATTATTAATTTATCTACAGACACTGACCCAGCCATTCAATAAACAGGAGGTCCAGTGCTAGGATTATGTTTCATCGATAACTATTGTTTACTCTTATTGTTAATGCTATCTATGTGCTCAGCAAAAATTCAATTAAGCAAGATCCTTGCTTGTTAACGCTTCATGTTCTTTTTGCATCTGAGTATAAAAGGAAATAGAGTAGCTCATCTGTGTGCTGATTGGGACAACAAGAGAAGACATCCCTTTATGTGTAAATTGTGAGATAGTCAGAGATTTTATCTTGAATCTTCCATTTCCTGTCCCTTTCCCCCTCTTAGAACACCTTTTGCCTCTAACTTTCACAAATTTAAATACAGCCTCATCTTTTCTTTCTGCAAATAAAACAATCTGATAAACATTTTTAACATGAAACCTTCAGAGAAAGATCTGTGGGCTTTTCCAGGGCATTTTTCCTTTTAAAACCACAAGAAAAAAAAAGGAATAGTAAAGATAAAACATAAATCAAGATAAAGTAAGTATCATTTATTGCATCATTTTGGGGTCAAATATTATTTTTAAAAGTCCAAATAAAGGAAAATAAAAGCCGAAGAGGCAAATAGAGAGGCAAAGTTTTTATACACAAGGAGGTTTATTCCACATAGAATATTTATCCTGACAGAAGCAGCAAAAATATGCTACATAAAAAGAATGGTTAGATAAAGTGTGATATATTCATACGATAGTTAAATAAGTTTCTGTACACCCATATGCACCCATCAAACATTATCTTTTCAAAGTATATTTGAACACATAGGACACTGTTCAAAATAAAATCTTAGGTGAAAAAAGCAGCTATATGTTTAGTATTATCCCTGATTTGACTATATACATGTATGTGTATTACATATATGCATACCGATAATAATTGATAAAGATTTAGAAGGGTGTATGCTAAAATGCTAGTGATGATTATCTCTGGATGATAGGATTATAGATGATCAATAGTTTTTTCTTTATAAGTTCTGTATTATATATACATATTTTTTCATTAAACATATAAACATGTTTATTTTATAATTAGAGGTAAGAAATTACTCTTTAAAGGGGAAGACATTGACTTACAAGACATTTCCACCAAGGAATGGTGGAATTTCAGGCAGCAAGGAATGGGCATTTTAATGTGTGTGAGAGCCTCCTATTATATCAAACATAACAGGCAGCAGTAATTACCAACAGGCTTCACAGAATAATAGAAATGAACCTTTTTTGCACATTTACTTTTTGCCAGGCCCTGTGCATTAGCATACTTCGTATTCATTGCTTCTCTTTTAATCCTCTTAACAGCAGTATTGAAGGTAGGTGCTAGAATTATCCTGAAGAGGTAAGTGAAGTTTAGAGAAGTTAAGTATATTGGTTAGGGTAAAACAAAGTGCTGTAATGTAAACTTTAAATCTCATTGGACTAGCCAAAGAGAAGCTGATTGCTTAATCACATAAAACTTATTTCTTAATCGTGTAAAGTTCCATTGATAGCACCTGGTGGAGGGTGGGGTGAAGTTTCTACTCCATGCATGGAGGCCCAGGTGTCTTCAACACATGGCTTCCAAGATTGCCCTGGATATTCATAGCAGGCCAGCAGCCAGGGTGATTGAGAGAATGGAGAATTCTGAGGTTTTTGTGGGCCAGAATTTCTGCCTACTTTTCAGTGGCCAGAACTCAATCCCGTGGTTACTCCTAACTGCAAAGGAGGCTAGGAAATGGAGTCTAGTCATATCTCCAGGAAGAAAGAGGTAAGGATTTGGAGAATGGTTCACTAAGTTCTGCCATGTGGGGTATCATACTAGAGATAGCACACCAAGCAAGTGGCAGGGCAGGATTTGAATATAGTCAGTCCTATTCCAAAGGTGACATCTTAACCACAAAGCTGTACACATTCATACCACAGAGGACTAGAAGTTTGAAAGCCAACTCCCTTAGGCACTGGCTTATAGAGCAGCAGAGTTGCTGTCTTTGGAAATGAGATATTCAATCTTTTATTTTTACTTACTTTTGAAAAGGAGATTTTACTTTTTTTTTTAAGTTAGATTCAAAATGAAAGGAGAGGTTGAAGTATGGCCGAGGCTACATACCCAAGAGTGGAATAAACATCCAAGAATTATGGATAGGATGAGCTGAGGTATGTGAAGAAATGCTTTCAATTGCAAGAAGGTAGATTTTAGAAGAGTGTAATGTAAGAAGAATAACATGTTATAGACTGATGACAGAGGAAAGAAAAATTGCTTAATGCATATTCTATCAAGAATAATCTTCAAACAAGAAAAAGCAGAACAATTAAATTAATTAGGAGGGACTTGGAACTGAGATACAAAACAAAAAGGATCACACAGTCCGTTGTCCAATAAAGTGAGTTCCGGGACATCGATTTTATAGAGATGGCCAAGGTGCACATTTTGCCTGCCATTACTCCCCAGCTCTAACCAAAATGAAAGTAGAGAAGTACCAAAAGGAATAAACCCATACCAGAGAAGAGAATGGAACTAAGGTTCACAGAGGAAAGAGACTTCAACACGTTTCTGGAAGGTGGAAAGTGGTTGACAGTGAATTGACCAATAGAGGCAGGTAAGGGTGATAGCCTAGCACCAGGGGCAGGGGACAAGGGAGCCATCTGCCCAGTGGAGAAGGCTTTGGGCTGAGAGTCAACAGATCCTGTGGAAAGGAGGGATGAGCAGTGGGACCAAAAATGGCAGTGAGGGGTGGAGGGAAACAGATATATGTGTTGAAGATCTGTCTATTGAAGAATCTATTAATGTAAGAGTCAAAATATACCTGATGTAAGGAAAGAAATTGGAAGGGTAGGGAGTCAAAAAAGGATGCCAATTTTTATGTAGGAAGAAATAGAGGTTTGAATATTAGTTAATGTCATAATGGTCATTAATAGAAAATCTAAAGAAAAAAAGAAATTTAAACATTGAGAAGAGGAGAGAGGAATGCGTTAGTATAAACAAAATCATTCTCTTATGTATTAGGGAGTCAATAAAAATGCTTTATTTGATAAGTTAAGAAATAGAAATATTTCTTAATATTTTCTAATTATCCAGTGGAGATAATAACCTCCAAAAGAATAAAAATAAAAATATTAAGAGTTTGCCTTTTGGGTAGTGCCCCTCAGGGTGGAGAAAGAGCCAGTGGATTGTAAGGTCTCACTCACTATTTCAGTTGTTCATGTATTTTCTTCATGGCAAGTAAAACTCAGTGCAACTGTCTAGATTTCCTTTACTTTGTCATGCATAATATTTTCCCGGAAAGTCCGTTAGAACGTAGATTTCCAGCCCCACCTCCAGCAACCCTATGAAGTAGGTACAATTGCTATATGCATTTCATAGATATTGTTTAGCAGGGGGTTCTGATACAGGCAATGGGCTGTACGCTAGGAACCATGGCTGTACACTGTGAAAAATTATGTCATGTTTCTGCCAAAATCATAGGTATGAGAGCAGAACCAGTGTTCTCTGCTTCCACTTTTCTGAAAGTGGCATTCAAATCTGGCTGCTCAGTTTCTAGCAGTTGGGAGCGTCTCCAGGGAAAGATCTGAGAAGCTGTGCCCACAGATCAGCCTGAGAAGATAGCATCTCCTAAGTGACTTCTCTTGGTCCATGGCCAGAGCCTTCTGTTTTTAAGTCCAGAAACAGTGTTGTCTGTGCCCTCAGAAAGTCACACCACTGCATATGACAACAAAGTCACTTTAGTCATTTATAATGAGAAGGTGACTGCCACTTGAACTTGACATCTGATTGCCCAACTAGAATACCATCCTCTTATGGAGAAACCATTGAGAAAACCAAAATAAATCTAGAAAGTTGCCTTGTAGATGTGGAGTCAGTTTATTGGCTGAATAGGGTATTTAATAGATCAATTGTTACTAAACGACCTCCGTAGCATGTGTGTACCTAGCAGGCCCACACTTCCCAACCCTAGCTATACCCTACATCCATGGATGGAGCTTTTCCTAAGTACTAGCATAGGCTCCATCCTAGATCAGATCAGGTGGGATCTCTGAAGGGGGGGCCCACATACTGATAGTTTTGTTAATCTCCCTAGAAGATTGTAACATACTGCTAGAGTTGAAAACATGCATTCTGCCAAGTTGTCTGAAGCCTCTCTTTCCTCTGATCCACATGGGAGACAAACTAATATGTGCTTCAGGGAAAGGCCTACATGCCTGTGGCATCACTCTGGTGACTTCATATGGACCATGACTGACTAGTTCTTTAACAGGTCCAGAAACTCAATGCCGTCTATAATACAAGTAAAACTTTGCTTTATGTGTGTTAATTCCTTTAGTCATCATAGCAACCCTATGAGATAGATACAGTTGTTATCTGCATTTCATAGATGTGGCACCTGAGGAAACAGAGAGATTAAGTAAGTTGCCCAAGGTCACACATTTGTTAGATGGGAGAGCTGGGATGTGAGCCCAGATGGCCTGGCTTGCAGTCTGGACTCAACCATTCTGCTATATTTCTTTACAATCACAAACTTTCCCCTGCTCCCCTTTTGGCTGATGGCCTTGCTTCTTACTTCACTGAGAAAACCAAAGCAGTCAGCAAAGGCCCTGCATCTGCTTGCACAACCGCACCTATGAGCCTGCTGCATCTGTGACCGTCCTCTGCATTTGTGCACCAGATTCCGTCTCCTCTTGCTGACTCAAGGACGTGGTTCCACTGCTGAAACCATTCTGTCCTCCTTCTTTCTCACTAGCTGGCCGCATAGTAGCTCTTACACATATGCTATACCATCTTCCATGGAAAAAAAAAATTCCTTCTTTGATTCCACATCTGTACACCTCATTCCAGCTGCCATCCTGTTTTTCTTTTCTCTTCTGCAGCCAAGTTCCTCAGAAGAGTGGTTTGTATTTGTCTTCACTTCTTTTCCCATTCTGCTCCAATCAGACTTGAGAGGTCCCTTCCCCCAACACACACACTTATTCTCATTGCTTATCCACTGGTCTTAGTGCTTATCCACTGGACTCCAATCTTGCCAACTCCAGTGATCCTCTCTGAGTCTCTGCCTTTTCCACTTACAGCAGGATATGGCAGTCTTCACCTAAGAACTTCTGGGACTCCACTCTGGTTCAGCTGTCTTCTCCTATGTGACTGACCATCTATTCTTTCTCAGTCTCATCTGCTGATTCCCCTCACTCCTTCATTTTCTAAGCATGGGCATGCCCTGGGCCTGAATCCAAGATTTCTTCTCTCTCTACAGTCGTTCCATAGGTGATCTTATCCAGTACACTGATGGTCCTCAGATTTCTATTTCTAAATATCTTCATGACCAGGGGGTGGGAAAAGATTTCTTAAACAGAGCATAAAATGTGCTAAGCATATCAAGAAACATGGAAAGTCAAGCTCCATTAAAAATTTAGACTGCAGGGGCAACTGGGTGGTTGAGCATTGGACTCTTGATTTCGGCTCAGGTCATGATCTTACATTTCATGGGATGGAGCCCCAAGTTGGGCTCTAAATTGACAACATGAGGCCTGCTTGGGATTGTCTCTCTCCTCTCTGTTCTCCTCTCTCTCTCTAAAAAATAAATAAAATTTAAGAAATTTAGACTGTAAATCTAAAAAAAAATTTTTAAAGGTGCCTGGGTGGCTCAGTCAGTTAAGGCCTGACTCTTGATCTCATCTCAGGTCATTATCTCAGGGATTGTGAGTTCAAGCCCCATGTAGGGCTCTGTGCTGACAGTATGGAGCCTGCTTAGGATTCTCTCTCCCTCCCTCTCTGCCCCAACCCCATTTGTGCTCTCTCTTTCTCTCAAAATAAATAAATAAACTTAAAACAATTTTTTTTTTAATTTTAGACTGTAAATCAAGACACTATTCAGAGACTGAAAAGGTAAGCCACAGAGTGGAAGATAATTATAATGCATATATCTGACAAAGGACCTCTATCTATATTATGTAAATAACTCTCATAAATGATAAGAAAAAGACAAAGCAATACAAAAAAAAATGGGCAAAAGGCTTTAACAGCCCAGATCTCTTCTTTAAATTCCAGACTTGAATATACAACTGCATATTCATGATCTCCATTGAATAGGCATCTTAAATATAACCCATTCAGAACATGCCTGCCTTCTCCCCTCCCTTTAAACCTACTCCTCCTTCAGTAAATGGCAACTCCAGATGCCAGTTGCACAGGCCAAAACCCTTGGAGTCATCATCAGCTATTGTCTTTCTCTTAAATCCCATATCCAATCTATACTAGTTCTCTATTGCTGTACAACAAATCATTATACTTGAGTTTCTGTAGGTTGGGAATCTGGGCATGGCTTGGCTATCTCCAGGTTCATTCCCTTACATGGCTTTAGTCAGGGTGTCGGCCAAGGCAGCAGTCATCTCAAGGCTTGACTATGGAGGACCACTTTCAAGCTCACTCATGTGGCTATTAGCAGGCCTCACGTCCTTGTTAGTTAGAGACAACAGTTCCATGCCACATGGACCTCTGGAAGTGAAGATCACAGTGTGCCATCTGACTTTCCCCAGAGTTAGCCAGAGAGAGAGCTAGCGAGGGCAACTAGACAGGAGTCAAATTTTGTAACCTAATCTTGCAACTGACATATCATCACTTTGCCACATTCTTTTCATTAGAGGTAAATCATTAGGCCCCGCCCATAGTCAAGGTGAGGTAGGAATTGTTGGGGGCCATGACAAAGGCTACCAATCACATACAGCAACAAAGTCTGCCATTTCTACTTTCAGAATACATGTAGAATCCAAGTACTTCTCACCACCTTCGTTGGTAGCTCCCAGGTCCAGTCCTCTGTTATCTCTCACCTGGCTAATTTCAATAGCCTCTTACATGGTATTTTTTCCTTCATAACCACTCCCACACACAAACTGACATACAGTAGTGAGAGTGAGCCTTTGATAATATGAGTCAGATCTTGTTAATCCTCTGCTAAAAACAAAACAAAACAAAACGAAACAAAAAAACATACCTCCAATGTTTTTTAAGGACCCAGGTGCTCTGCTCCTATCCTGACCTCCTCTCCTACTATTCCACTCTGCTCATTCAGCTGCAGCCGCACTGGCCTTCTTGATATTCATTGAACACACCAAGCATGTTCTCACCTTAGACCCTTTGCATGTTCATGTCTTCTCTTTGAAATCTGCAAGGTTGTATAAATGTCACCTTTTGGTGAGGCCTTCCCTAGTTGCTCTGTACAAAAGGCAATATGCACACCCTCCCCACCCCCTTATTCCCTACACCATTTAACCAGCTTGTACTTATCTCCATAGTACTTGAAACTGTATGTCTTGTTTTACTTGCTTATTTTCTGTTAAATGCAGGATTCTTAAAAGTTCTGAAGAATTTATTGGCATAGAAGAGGAGTGCAGTAAACATTTATTAAATACATACATACCCTCGATCAAGTTACACCAAATTCTTGCTCTTCCTGTGGCTGACACAGGACAATTTTGTGTCTGTGTGCCAGCTTTTCATAGTTGACTTCATCTGAGTTGTGGAGAATTCATCACTTAACTTTATTGTAGTGACAAGGATAGGTGGGGATATGAAAGAGGGGTAGGAGGACAGATTGGCTAGTATGTCCCTAGTCCCCCAACAGTTCCTTCCAACCCCCTGGTTCTTCATCTTCTTTTAAAAACCCTTTCTTCCCTGAGCCTCCTGGCACCTGGTTCATATTTATACCTCCTTGCTCTCGTTTCCAGACCCATGTTCCAGACCCTGCATTCATCCAGGACCTTAGGCTGGCACCCTCAGTTTAGACCTGTGGCTCTTGCTTTACCTTTGAAATCACAAACTCTGGAATATCAGTCTTTGACCCCAAATGTCTAACCTTTCAATTTATTCTCCTTCTATTTGTCCTTGAAACACCCTGAGACCTCCACCCCTATGCTCCTCCATTTTCAACCAAACAATTATCCCTTTTTGGCTTTATGTCCTGTATCCAGCCTACACACCTGATTTATTTTCTCATTCTGTACAGAGAAGATGTAGTGTAGTGGTGGGAAACATAGGTTCTGGAGATGCAGACATAGGTTCAAAGCCTGGCTCTACCACTTGCTAAATCACCACTTGGGTGAATTAATGTGTCTCAACCCACTTTCCTTGACTATGAGAATAGGGAGGTTGTGAGACTTGCATGAAATTTAAAAAAGCTTTTAGCTCATAAAGAGAACAATAAGTGGAAGTGATTGCTATGAATGATAATTTTTACATGAGTTAATATTTTAAAATGTTTATAACAGTGCCTGGCACATAGTAATTACTATTTAATGTTCATTAAATAAATTGATGTTTCTTTTTCTTTCTATATCATTAATTTCCTTACCTTTCCCTCTTGCTCATAAACTCCCAGTTTCTGTTGCTCCAAAAGGAGTTCTGTTCGATAAAATCACACACCAGGCAAAATGAGGAGAGTAAAAACCAGCACCCATCGCAGCTGAACAATCTTTCAGTTGTCCCTCAAAACCACCATCTCTTCTCTGCCTAGCAGTTATCTCACCCCTTCCCTTCTCATACTGAGGGCCCCTCTTACCATGTCTTCTCGCACACTGAGTAGATGTTCTTAACCCCCTACCAGACAGAAAAAGATGGAGGTCTGGCACAGACATCTGCTTTTCGACCCCGTAGCTACAACTCTTCTTCATTTATACTCATCCTCACTCTTGTCTCCCACCTAAGGGCTCTATCTTGTCTGGGCTCCTCAAGAATGCCACATTCTCTGCATATTTAACCTTCCCCTCTCTGCTGCTTCTGCTCATCTTCTAGATGTGGACGCAGGAAAACACAGTGGTTACACATCTAGCCCTGTACCCAGAATCGTCAGGTATGGACCCTGGTGCTCCTGCTTCCTGGCTCTGTGGCCCTGGACAAGTTACTTCACCTTACCCTTGCTTGATTTCTTCTTCTATAAAATAGGGAGGATACTGGTAACTATCTCATAAGGTGGTTGTATGAAGGAGTACATGTGAAACACTTAGAACAGTCCTGGCATACAGCATGTTCTCAATAATTGTATGTTATTATAAGTCATTCTAATCTAAAATGCACATAAAACTTTCATATTTGTGTCTTCTCCTAGCAACTACTTTATCTAGTTTCCTTTCACATTGAAGTTTCTTGAGAAAATAAATATCCTTTGATATGTTTGTTCTCCCTAACCCTAGTGCTTGTTTATTCCCCTCTGCCAAATGCATTGTTCAACTCTTTCATTAAACTGCTTTTGATTAGGCCTTGCAAATACCAGTATGTGTATGTGTGCATGCATGCATGTGTGCACGGGTGTGTGCTCACATACTTGTACTGGCCTCCCTTGGACCTCTGGCACTGGACCATTTTCTCTTCCTTCACGTCTCTCCCATGGCCTTCCAAGACAACATTTTCTTTTCATTCTCTGATCTCTCTAGCCCAATATTTTCCTCTTTTCCCCATGGTTACCTTATAAATGGTGGTTGCCTCCAGGACTCTTGTCATCAGCCCTCCTCCTTTTCAGGCTGCACACTCTCCTGCAGTCTACCCAAGCATTCAGTGTCCCCTTATGTGGGAGGACTCTCAGACTGAACTCTGACTTATAAACTCATCTCTTCCAAGCTCTACTTATAATTTTACTTAGTTGTGCTACAGACTCACTAAATTTATCATGCCCAACTTGAACTCTTCATCTTCTTCACCAAACACACTGCTCTTTCCTTATTCCATATCTTTTTAAATGGTACCATCATCTACCTGTTGCCAAAACTGGAAAATGGAGTGTCACTCTCAACAACACATTTTTGCTCCTATTACTCTATATTTAGATGGTCATGAAATCTCAGAGATTCTACTTCCTGCTTCTAAAATCTGTCCCCACCACTCCACTCCTGCTGTCTGTCTCTTGGCTAATCTCTCAGTATTCAATATTTCTTGCCAGGATTATTGCAATTCCCTCCTGATGCAGTTTCCTCACTTTACTCTCTAGCTGTGCCAATCTGCGCTTCACAATTCTACAGAGATGTCTTTTTAGCATACAAATCTGCTTATATTATTTTTTTTTGCTTACAATTTCCAATAACTCCTATGAAAAAAATTCAAATTGCTTAGCCTGACATGAGGCTCTCATGAATGCATCTCTCTGCCTTTCTATCTTCATCTCGTAGCATTCCCCTTTGTAAATTCTGTGCAGTTCTCTGAGCACATCATTATCTCCCTTACCTTCCTGGCTTTGCCTGGAACATCTTTTCCTGGTTTTCTGTTAGACCAAATTAAGATTCATCCAAGCTTTGGGGTGCCTGGGTGGCTCAGTTCGTTGAGTGTCTAATTCTTCTTGATTTGGGCTCAGATCATGATCTCATGGTTGTGAGATAGAGCCCCACGTCAGACTCCATAGAGCTCCATGGATCGTGGAGCCTGCTTGGGATTCTCCCTTTCCTTCTCTCTCTGTCTTCCCCACCTGCCCACGTGCTTGCTCTCTCTCTCTCAAATAAATAAATAAACTTAAAAAAAAGATTCATCCAAGCTTTATCTTCTCCTGGAAGACTTCTCTGACAACCTCCAGACTATATTAAATATCTCTTTGATACAGTTAGGAATTTATTGTAGCCAATGATCTATTCAGCTAGCTTAAAAAAAAAAAAAGGCCGAGTAGGGAGGAATAATTGCTCATAAAATTACTAGAAGGGCTAGAGGAACAGGCTCTAGGCTGAGTTTCTAATTGGGACTCCTAGACTAACACTGCACAAGTGGCCCATCAGGGGATGGGTGCCTCTGTTGTGATCCGGACACCAGAAAGTAAGGAAAGTGCCACCACAATTCTTAGCTCTAGGTCCACACTGCCTCTGCCAAGGTCCATATCAGCATGGGACCTGGGAAGATGGGGCTAGATGCTGGCACCACTGCCACTGAAAAATCAGAAACCTCCACAACTGCTTATCATTATAAACAATAGAAGCAGTACCATGTGGCCTCCTTCTTGGGGTGTTTATGCACACGTTCTCTTTCCAGAGAGTAGGGACACCTGGATGGCTCAGTCAGTGAAAATCTTGATTTCAGCTCAGGGTCATGATCTCAGGGTTGTGAGATTGAGCCCTGTGTTGGGCTGTACATTGATAGCATGGAGCTGGCTTGGGATTCTCTCTCTCTCTCTGACTCCCCCTCCCCTCTTTCAACCCTTCCCTGCTAGAGCACACTCGTGCGCTCTCTCTCTCTCTCTCTCTCTCTCTGTGTTTCTCTCTCTCTATGAAAATAAATAAATAAATAAATAACCCTTTAGGTCTTTCTAGAGGGTAAATATGTGTGGGGAAATCAAGCTGCAAGGCAACTGGGAAGTGTAGACTTTAGTTCTCCAGTCCCTAATGTGCAGACAGGCATGCTAGAAGGCGGGTGGAATAGAGCAGAGAGAGCCATACGTGCATTTACCTCTCGCTCCTTTGTGGTCTCTTGCCATCATGTACACAGCTCTGCAGTAATACCTTGTTCTACTTAATTGCTTAATTATGTTTCTGTCTCATCTGAACAGACTGTCACCTTCTTGAAGGCACAACTGTTTTTATTCATCACTCATCTCAAATTGTGCCTGGCACATGACAGTTTCTCAGTATGTTTGTTAATTGAATGAATAAACAAGAGATTTTAGCATGATCTTGGAATCATGCTCCTTTAATCCACCAGCCAGCAGTTTCTATTAAATCTATCTTCAGGGGCATCTGGGTGGCTCAGCCAGTTAAGCATCCGACTTTGGCTCAGCTCATGATCTCATGGTTTGTGAGTTCAAGCCCAGCATGGGGCTCTGCACTGACAGCTCAGAGCCTGAAGTCTGCTTTGGATTATGTAACTCTGTCTCTCTCTGCCCCCCCTCTCAAAAAGAAATAAACATTAAAAAATTCTAAATATATCTTCAAAATGCCCTTCCAGTGAGCTCTCATCATCTCACCTAGTACAACAACCTCATTTTCATATCTGTTCCATTCTGTGGTATAAACTCCATATCACCACTACCTACCTTTCTAAAGCACAAATCTTCCCATATCACTCCCCTAAAAGGTAAAAACCTAAAAGCTTCCAATGGCTTTTTCATTTAGGAAAAGTGCAGTTTCCTTAGCATAGCATTCAAAGTCTTCCTCCCTCTGTTCACAGGCTCTTCGTTGAGCTTCGGCTCACATCACTGTCTCATACGCTCTCTCAGCACTAATGGCTCCCTCAGTGCAGCTGGAATGCCAGGCTTCCCTGCCTTTGCTAGAGATGCCCCACCAATTCAGCCTTTGCAGTACCCCCTATTTTAGGGTGGTTTTCCATTACATGTTCTTTATAACCTTCACTGCCCAACACTCTGCATCTGACCAGCAGATTACTTTCATTCTCCGAAGTTCTAGAGCAGCGGTGTTTACACTGTGTTGCTTAGGACCCAGAGGCTCCGCAGGGCTTTTTCTAGAGCTTCTGGAGAGCAGAGAGGGAAGCCAAGTAGGTGAGGCTCTCAGCCTCCATTTCATTTCAGCCATAGCAGCTCTGCTCCAGTCTGATTCATCTGTTGTGTTTCATATAAGACTGTGTTGAGAAAAAGCTTATGTTGCTATGAGAAAAAGAAAAAAAAAATACTGTGGGTATAGCAGTCATCCTAATGAATTAAGTTTAATTATATGTGTGTGTGCTACTGCATCTGGCTCATTTTCTAATCCCTTCTGTTTAACCCAATGGAAGCATCCAATAGCGTTTGTCTATTTGGATTGAAGAGATAAGGCCTAAAGAAGACATCATAGTAGTCATCAATTTCATACAGAACCTTAAGGGAGAAGAGAGTTGGACCTCCTCTACTTCCTCCAAAAAACAAAAAGTAAGAATCAAGGGAAGTGTTACAGAGAAGTTTTCGATTCATACGAACAACTATCCATTTGACCTAAGCTGTGATGAAGTACCTTGCAAAAGCCTCTCAGCCAGTGGGATTATCTGCCATGAAGAGCACATAAGTGATCTCAGTGTGGGGTTGGCCATTCCACTGGAAGGCCATGCAGGTGCCTTTGTCTTCTGTGCTTCCATGATCTTCTGTTATAATGAACAGTAAGTCCCCACTGAGATTCCAGATGGCTCATTATCTGGACTTTCAAGACTATAATATTTTTCTTTTTAGTTGGAAATGAATTGATTTGATACTTTTATATTATTGAAATGGTCGCTGTCTGTTTCTGACTAAGGCCATTCTAGAAAGGCTGTCCTGGAATTGTAGTGGTGTCAGATGGGAGAGCCAATGCTGTTACCAAAGCAATGTTGTTGGCATTTTCCGGTCACAGATTTGCTACGGCAGCACATTTAAAGGAAAATTTATAGCTTCTGCTCCTTAGTAGTAAAGTAAATTCACTTGACAGAGGTAATGGATTGTGGGGGATTCTGTGATTGTCTCTGTGGGTGGTCAGCAGCTGTTTGTCAGCTGCATTAAAGTTAAGGGTTTACTTTGCCGCCTATTTTACGCTATACTTTTACTGCAGTTTGATTGAGTTTTCCCACTTGGAGATTCGGTAATGGTACATTTTATTCCCAGAACAACTAACTTTGTACTAGAAACCAAGAAGATTACTTATTATTTCCACACCCTGGGATCTTTTGCGTGGCATGTTTTGGAATGTATTGGCAGGCAAGAAGAACAATGACCCAAGAAGTGCCACGGTTCTCAGGGAATTTTGACACAGTATATACAGTACTTAGAAACATTGAGAGAATTTGTTTGCTCACTGAACTGGACCAAATACCTTTCTTTACTAGGAATGGTTTATAAGATATAAAAGTACTAGTTGTAGTTTAATAATTCTGTTTTATTAATATTATTCCAATTAATTCTTGAAGTCCTGCCAATTATCTTCAGAGCAGAATGGCTAGCACAATTAATTAATTTTATCTCTACTTTTCCTGAGATGGTTTTTTAATTGAAGGCTCTTGGCATAATATTCTTCTTTAAGACAGAGAAATGTTTGATTTTATAAATCTCATATGTCACATAAGGGCACAAATTCAACAAATAAACTTCAAAGAACATTTCTCTGTGTCAAGACCAGATATTTTCCTTGATCATTTATCCTTGTGAACTGAAGACTAAACAGAACTATAATTTATGCATTATGTAATAGATCTCAGTTACACTGACATTCATACTAAATACAGGGCTGGTCTATAACACTGTACAGTTTGTGATCACCAGAATATTTTCTTCTGTAGCTTAATCTGTCCTGTATCCCTTAGCCTCTCATGCATATATGCACACATTCCATGTCATGGAAATGGAATTCTCCCTAATTCGGTTATGTCCCCTGCTGTTACTGCCAGTTGCTAATAGGGCAAAGGAGAAATTGCAGTATTTGAAATGCTATCTCCTTGGATGGGCATTCTTTTGGATCCAACCATTGATCTATAGCTAAAGATTCCCTTTTAAATTTTGGCAAAATCATTAGGTGTCTCATTTTCTAACCTGACACTACATTAGCAAGATAGTTTAGTTATTCAGCATTTGCAACAGAGTGAATAAGAAAGGAATTTATGTAATTGTCCACAGCTTAAACTAACAGGATTAAAAACCCAGAGAGTATGTGTTACAAGCATATGGCCCATTTTCATGACGAATCACTTGAGATATGTAAATGGTGTCACCATAGAAGCAGCAGAAGGAAATATAAAAATATGTGATATGATTATGTTTCAGAGGTGAAATAACCAATTATATTACAGAGGATCAGCTCTAAAAAGAATCAAGAAACTTCTTATGTGTGGCTAAGGATCAAACACTGCTTTATTTTACAGGCTTAAATAATTTCAGAAACCACAGTCCAGGATTAAAAGGACTGTCATAAGAGATGCAAAATGCTTAGCACAGACACAATCTTTGATGCAAATGTCACAGTTCTAAAACTCCCTGATAGCATTGGACAGCCTTTGATATTTGGTTCATATGTCAAGCTTGTCGATAATGCTACCCATTCTGCCAGAGGCTTAAAATTGGTTCTTTTCTTGGTTCACTGGGGTGGGGGTAAAGAAATGCAAAATTTTTTGCTTATTCATTATATGTACAAGGCAACATCTGTTCTCTACTCATTTTTTGTCTGCATTTCTGCCTTCAGAGTCTGTTAAATAAACATAAAAATGAACTTTGTGGTTGAAATTTGCTAACTAAAGGTGAAAATAGATAGGCAGGCACCTTACCTGGGCTAACATTCAGCTGGAATGCACAGCTGTTAAAACACTAATCCCTTCCGTGTTGGTTGGTCAATAGCCACAATCCTGACACTCCCAAATACTATCGACTCTGGCTGCCTCGGCCCCTCCTTGGGGACTCTCTAGGCCTTTCAATAATTGAGCAACAGGAGGGATAATGCCTGGTTCAGCAGGGTCTCCAGGACCCTGCTGGGGCGGTATGTTAGATATTTTGAATAACACCTCTGCATATTACCTAACTATCTGGAAAGCAGATTTCCATTAAAAGACTGGAAGGTTTCAACCCCTCCATATCGAGCAGTATAACATTTCCAGTCAGGATTTTAACAGGAAAGGATGACATACCCAAATTGAGATGATCTGTTGAAAATCAATTTATAAGGGAACTATTTACAAAGATGGGGCTGGGGTCGTATGTGGGCAGGGGACCACAGCGTAGCCCAATAACCCATGGCTAGAAGCAATAAAACTGCCCTCACCCTGGGTCCTAGTGAAGAGTACTATTGGTAATAGTGAGAAGGCTGCCTTGAAGGAAGTGACCTTAGGTCAAGCATATGGTACACCTGAAGCAATCCTGAAGGGAGAGATTCTGATTAGCCACGGACAGTTCTCAGAAGGCTCATCTCCTGTGAGTTCCCCATTGGCAGAATCCAGTGGGAAAGAGGCCCAAGAGACCATTGACATCATCTATGGGTTGTGCCTCCTGGGGCAGCACTCTGAGTGGAGAAGGTAGAGAGCCTGTTGGGAGGGTTGAAGGGAAGACATCTAGCCAACTGTCTAGTTGTTGTCTTTCTTTTTTTTTTTAATGTTTATTTATTTTTGAGAGAGAGAGAGAGAGAGAGAAAGTGCATGCATGCAAGTTGGGGAAGAGCAGGGAGAGAGGGGGACGGGGATACAAAGCAGGCTGTGCGCTGACAGCAGAGAGCCTCACACAGAACTCAAACTCACAAATTGCAAGATCATGACCTGAGCCAAAGTTGAACACTTAACCAACTGAGCCGCCCAGGAATCCCGAATTGTTGTCTATGGAATTTTTCAAACTAGTTCATATCTCACATGAAGTGCTCTTCACAAGGAAAAAATATGAAAGCTTTAGCTTGTTGCTTTGAATTTATTACTTTAGGAAATGGAACTTTTTGTTTTGTTAACTAACTTCATTCTCCAGATTATGCTTAGCACCATACCAAAGCCACACCTTTCAAATGGATTTTTTCACAATCAGGTTTACACAAAATGTCAATGTTAGAATGAGAAAAAAAAATAGGTGTGTAATTGGTCAGTAGAGATTCCTGAAAATAAAGTGACAGAAACTCAAACAGGTGTAATCACTCCTGAGGTAGGGCAGTGTAATTATTCTCAGTAAGATTCGGTTGAATCCTTGTGATGTCCACAAGTGTGAAAATACAACTCTCTTAGCAGCTCTGTGTGTAAAACGTACTGGTTTAGAGAGGTCACAGTGATCTCTGACCAAACTGATTCATATTACTTCTCCATGCAAGAACAAATACTTATGATCTGCATATTCAAGGATCAGAAGATAGATTATAGGTCAAAGAGAAACTATACTTTTTTATTTTTTTATTTTTTTGCCCTTGTTTCTTTCCAGCTCCATCTCCAAACTGTTGAAAACACAGTGGCCTTATTCAGAGATGGATTTATGCTGCTGACTTCTTGCCCCCAGGTTCCCAGGGTCCCACAGCTTTCCACTGCCACTCACTTGCCACTGCTAGACTTTAAGGAGCCATCGAGGTAGTAGAGTACGTGCATGGGTAGCCAACAGTGATAGAAATGGTTTCCAAGGTGTGGGAAAGCAAAAATCCTATGCCCTGATGAGATAGTCTAGTTGGAAGCATTGCCATTTCCAAATCCAGGTCCCTCCTGGGGGGCATGCTGCGATGCCTGGGGTGGTTACTCCTGGGAATAACAACATTAATCCTATGTTTGGTATCATGGGAGAGCTGAATTCTAGATTTCAATTAGGCAAATTACTTCGCCTCTTATACATATTTTACTTTAGTGGATATTTGTGAGCATTACTTAGAACAATGGTGGCTTGCCCTCGCCAGAGGGGTCACTTTCCTTTTAACCAAAGTCCTGACTGGCCATTTTTATTCCTTGGTCAACAGTAGCTTTTGAACTCATGATGATGTCAGCCCTCCTTGGATCAAACTAAGGAAACTATAATGTTTTTACTTCTTAAGGATATTATCTAATGCAAAAACATACAAACAGCTTTGTATATGGATAAGTATTCCAACCAAACAGAAGAGAAAGGAATGAGTTTTAAAATTCTCTGAGTATTGAGGGTTTTTTTGTTTTTTGGGTTTTTTTGGTAATTATATGCTTCAAGAGGGTAGCAAGAAACTCAGATAATGAAAAAATAACAGGGAATTCCAAGTTCAAATATTTGTTAAGGGTCTACTGAGTGCCCAGCATTGTTCAGGGTACTGACATAATGATAGAATATGATGCCTACCTTGGCCTCCAGAAGCTCATGGTCTAATAGGAGAGTACATTTAGACTTAGGAACACAGGGGATGCAAAGTAGGGAGTATTTAGCTGCTGGAGGGGGAGATGGAAACAGGGCTGGACTTTGAAGGAAAAATTCTAGGCAGAGGGAAAAACAAGGCAAAGGCATGGGATGTGAAAAACAGCATGGTGGGTTTGAACAGGCATGGTTGGGGAGGATGGGTCTGGAGGGGGAGTAGAGGCTTGTGGAGAGCCTGGTGCTAGGAGCTGGGATTTTATTTAGTGAGAAGGGGGGAGCTATTGCAGGACTTTAAACCAAGCAGAGACATGGTCACATCAGCATTTGAGAACCAGCAGCCTCATGTGGGTGCAAGGGATGAACTAAATATTCCTTTTGCAACTATGTCTATTGGACCTAAGCATATATTAAATAGCTTTCTAATTTGCGTTAATTTAAATTAACAGGGAAATTACTTGCATATCAGTCCGAGTCCTGTCAGGAGTCAGAAATCACATCAGCTTTTTGAAGAGGGAGAATTAATACATAGAACTCTTAACTAGGTGTTGAAAAGACAAAGGATACATGAAGGTATCATGGTACCATGACTGAAGGAAGTAGCTGCCAGCCCAAGGACTAGAGGAGCAGGGGGAGAGGTCAGCATTATTAAAATGTAAAAGATTTTAGGGATGGTGGCCATGTACTATGAGGCTAGTTCTGTTTTGGAAAAACTGCAAACTAGAATCACCTACTTCTACCGGAATGAAGGGCCAGGGCCGCCACGAGGGCCAAAGCCGCGACACTGAGGAGACACCTATAAATCAGAAGTGAACAGAAAGCACAGGAGAGAGCAGGCCCCGTTTTTCCTCTGCAGACCTGCTGGTTCCGTCCAGCTCTCTTTCCTGGCAGAGCCTAACAGGGAGCAGCCAGCCACAGAGTCCCAGCCCCAAACTGCCAGACAGAGCATAGAGGGGCGAGTTTGGGTCTATTATGGCTTAGTAACTAGCCCAACTACAGTTCCCACAGGACTGTGGGTGCCAATGGATGGGAAGAAACAGGGCAGACATCCTAGAAGCTAAAAATTTCCTGAAACATTAGCAGGTAATCATTCACCTTTTAGGCTTATTTTCATAATGACCCATGAGTGCTATTAGCTCTTTTTGTGACCTCTAATTCTCATCTGCTTTGATGTCTTTTCCTCTGACACCTCCTACCCCAAGTCTGCTGTCCTGCAGACCCTGGAACTGTAGGGAAAAGACATGAGTGGGCCCAGGTGCCACAAAGGTAGGCAGTGCTATTCTGGTGCTGCCACCTCATGCTGATCTTATCAGTCACCTTGGATTATCTGAAGTGTATGTCATTGATGGAAAAATCTTGCTTCCAGGGGCACCCAGGTGGCTCAGTTGGTTGGACGTCCGACTTGATTTTGGCTCAGGTCATGACCTTGGGGTTCAGGGGACTGAGCCCCTCATCAGGCTCTGTGCTGACAGCATGGAGACTGCTTGGAATTCTCTCACTCCTTCACTCTGCCCCTCCCCCACTTGCTCATGCCCACTCACACACACTCTCTCAAACACAATTTTTTAAAAAAGAAAAATCATGCTTCCTTCAGTCACTCTACTTTATTAGTGTCCCTGCCAGTATTTTGCTTAGGGCCTTGCTCTTTGTGGGCATTTGTACTTGTTTGTAGAATTGAATTAAGGCGTATCAACCATGTAGATTAAGCATTTGATTACGTATTGCTGGTGTTTGTCTCCAGTTAATTTCTGTGTGTAAGTCTTGCCTCACCCACTAGATGACAGTCTTCTTGAGGGCAAATCCACGTGGCAGGAGAACATGGATTTGAAGTCAGTAGAATTAGGTTCAAATCCCAGCTCTAAAACATACTAAATAATTGAAGTAAGTTACTTAATCTAAGACTTAATTGCCTCATCTGTAAAATAGGGGATAGTAGGGTTGTGATGGTAAAATGAAATGATATCCTAACACACAGCCTGGTACTTAATAGGTGTTTAATAATTTACTTCCCTTCTCCCTTTATTTTATATCTCCTCCACCATTTCTCATTACGCCAGGAATGCAGTAACTTGGGTGACTTAACAAAATAGGGAAGTTGTGGAATCCTTTTAGGAGAGAGTCTGAAATGTCTTTATGTAGTTTTCCTCTTCCCCAGGCATCCAGAACATTGGGTACACCAATAACAATTTTAAAAACTATATAATGGCTGGAAGTTATTTCTAAAGAGGAAGGTCATCTTCAGTGTGTAGACATGAGCAGCCGGATTGTGTCAGAACAATAGCTATTCATTGTGTCGGTTTCAAAGCTGGCACCGGCAAGCTAGTATTCCAGTGTTGTTCCCACACAAACAGATCTCGAGCAAAATTTCCATGACCCGACGGATTAGTGTAAACAACTCATTGCAAGAGCTTTTTACATCTATCCCCATGTCATTCATTTAAACATTCAAGGCTTTGCAGAGAGTCTTGTAAGTACTGCTTCAGATTTTTTTTTTTTTTTAATTTTAACAAACGTTCATCAACGCTTACCCTTACGATTATGTTTTGTTGTTGAGTACACAGGGTAAAGCTTGGTTCCTTCCACTGGGGCTGTAGGTGGGAGATTCAGCCATTGGATATCACAGGTTAAGGGAAAAGTCCTTTAAAGGCACCAAAGTGTTAATGGGCTGGCCAAGGCATGCAGGTTGCTAGAGGTCTTGACCCCTGGACCAAAGAATAATGACAGGCTTTTTATTTTTAAGTGGTAGTTAGCATTTGATAGCACTTCATATTTGCAGTGACCTTTACAGCCATTGTTATTAGTTATTCCTCCCAGTGGCTCTTTGAACTAAATGACAAAACTATTTTTACTCAAATCCACCAACTCCCTCCCCTTCCGTTCCAATCACAAGACCTGGTGGGGTTCTCTGTACATCACGCTGACATTTCCTCACGAGCAACGATCTCACTGATAAAGAATATGTTCAAGTCAAAACAATATGAAATGCAGTGCATTTTAATATATTCAGTGCAAGTTAGATCATGTCACTCCTCTGCTTTAAACCCAACGACAGTTCCTCATCTTACTTGGAGGACCTGCCACTCTTCCCTCACTGTTTGGACCTTACTTCCTACTCCTCACCCTCTCCCTAACTCTGCCCCAGTTTCATGGGCCTCCTTGCATCTCCTCCAACCACACAGGCTCTTGTCCCAGGCCTTAGCTTTGGGTGTATCCTCTGTCTCCAATGTTTTTCCTTCAGATATTTACATGACTGACTGTCTCTTCCTTCTGGCCTTTGCATACACATGACCTTCTCAAAGAGGTCTCCCCTGCCAGCCTAATTTAAAACTGCAACTGTGATCAAGTATGTAAAGCTTTCTAATATGCTATATAATCTACTCAGCTATTGGGTTTAGTGTTTATTTTCTCTCCCCCCACAAGACTATAAAATCCACAAAGATAGGGATCTTTGTCTGGTTAGCTCAGTGCGATACACCAAGCACCTGGAACAATGCACAGAGAAGGCGTGTAATAAATATTTGTTGAGTGGACAAATACTGCTCCTCTGAAGGTCATTGTCATGAAATTTGAACTACAGACTTAGAATGTGTCTCTATATGTGGTTTATCTTTATATTCCTTAGCCATGGGTCCTATGCTTATTTTCCACTTGTATCAAACAACTCCTTTTGATAGCAATTCTATAGAGATAAATGAGGTGCACAGGTTCTTAAGGTTGCAAAGGAAGCATAATATCTCAGTGTTGCAGCATAAGAAAGACTTTATGGGTATTGTACTGCAAACACTCATCTGTTGGAATCCTAACAACGTCATTGCCATGTTGCGTTCATCTCCCTTTCCATCTTTACCGGGGCGTAGATTGCTGAATTGGTTAAAAGGATAGGATCAGGTGCCCCTATCAGCTAATTCATGTTCCACCAATGTCTACAGTGTGACTTTCAAAAGGTGTTTTAGTTTCTCCCAGCCTCAGTTTCCTCATCTGTAAAATAGTGATAAAAATCATCTCTATCTCATACTGTTTTATGAAGATTAATGAGCTAAGGCATGTAAAAAGTTTGATACAGGCATCAAATAAATACTTGCTCTTATTATTAATTCTGATTTTAAACGAGTCCTTAATGTTGAGTTTAATCAAGTCTTATTTATTACTTGTATATGACTGATGTAAGCTACCTCACAAGTTTCTGGGTGCCAGGATACAAATAATAGGTGTATCTTTTCCCCCCTATCAGTTGCCAGAACACCTTGCTGTTCACATGAGTAGAGATTCCAAAATTTCTCTCTTAAGGCCCCAACCACCTCCCACCTCTTCTAAACGTCCAAGAACACCAAGAACACCCTGGTCTTAATTCATTCCAAAGGGTCAGTCTTGAGTCTGAGTGGTTGGCCAGTGTTGCTGAAAACTGGCTCAACACAGTCCACCACCACTTCCCCACTGCTGCCGGGATTCTCTTGCTGCCCTAGAGCCTCTACATGTATGTGTGCTTGGGCTCCAAGATCACAGCTCTTTTAGTTCATAGTGCTCAGTCATTGTTCTCAAATCACACCTACACCCTGAAGGGTTTCCAGCCTCAGCCATGGCCTGTGCTGGAACCAGCCCTCTCCAACTCCTGCAGGGGTTACCCTGTATCCTTTCTGTAACCAAGACCCTCAGTCCAGATTGCCCATTTTTTCATGGTGAGTTACCCCTTTGGGGTTTTTGAGGTCCCTTTCTCCCAGAAAGCTTCTTATGGGGTCTATCCTAACCCATCAGGGAGACTTAAAAAATTTTTTTTTTTAATTTTAGAGAGAGAGAGAGAGAGCAGAAGTGGGGAAGAGGGGCAGAGGGAGGGAGAGAGAGAATCTTAAGCAGGCTCTGTGTTCAGTGGGAGCCTGAGGATGTGGGATCGTGACCCTGGGATCACGACCTGGGCTGAAATCAAGAGTCTGATGCTCGGGGCACCTAGGTGGCGCAGTCGGTTAAGCGTCCGACTTCAGCCAGGTCACGATCTCGCGGTCCGTGAGTTCGAGCCCCGCATCAGGCTCTGGGCTGATGGCTCGGAGCCTGTTTCCGATTCTGTGTCTCCCTCTCTCTCTGCCCCTCCCCCGTTCATGCTCTGTCAACGTTGAAAAAAAAAATTCTAAAAAAAGAGTGAGATGCTCAAGAGACTGAGCCACTCAGGCATGTCCATCAGGGGGACTCTTGAACTCCACGTACTTTCCCACATCTCGTCTCATTAGAGACGTGCTCTCCATAATAAGGGGTATTAGACATGCAGGCTTTGTCAAGCCACAGGAAGCTTTACTGGTTCTCTCTCTAGATTGCATCTTACAGCATCATAAGTAAGAGTGACCACTTAATGACTTTTCCCTGAAGGAGGGAGATAGGTATTTGCTTAGGCAGAAAAGTAACTTGGCATTACCTAGCTGACTAATTTCAGGTCGCATTCTACCCAACTCCCTATTATACTTACATTCCCTGAGTCTGGTTCTACTTCTTGAAGTCAGTATAAGCCTCTCTTCTTCCCTGTGACAGACCTTCACTTGCTAGAAAGTAATTACCCAGGCCCCTCAGATTCTTTTCTTCTCTACTGGTTCCCCAACTTGCAGAGTGATCTTAGGTGCTGATTGAGCGTACCAACAGCCAGGCACTGTGCTAAGTGTTTGAATGCATTAACTAATTTAATCTTCAAACGACCACATGAAGTAGGTATCATAGCCCCCTTTTTGTAAATGAAGAAACTGAGAGTAGGAAGTCTTAGTAGCATGCCCAAGTTCGTGTATAGCTGCTAGGATTTGAACTCGCGCTCTCTGGTTCCATAGCCCAGTGATGTAATGCTGTTTCCTTAATTCAGTTTCACGAGTTCAATCCTTTCATGAATTCAATTCAGCTCTCAAAAACAGAGATAATACTTATCTCAGAATATCATGATCATGGTAAGGATTAGATGTGATAAATTATGGTAAAGTGGTTAATGCACTAGCTCCACTAGTGCTCAAAAAAACACGCATTTGCCACCTTTTTTCTTCCATTCAAATGAGCATCTCATAATTTAACTCCTTCACATTTTAAAAGTGCCTGACACAGAGTGGGTGCTCAGGGGGTGGTAGCTACTCCTACTATCACAGTGTGTGGTTTGAAATCCCCTCCCTATCCTGATTGTTCTCCTCTAGCTCATTTATCATTTAGATCTTAGATTGTGGTACCCAGGCTCAAATAGATAACAGAGGGGAAGGGGACAGTCATCTTCCACAGGGAAGGAGGTCCCTATTAATATTATATCCTATTGCCTGCAGTCATTACTTATTTAGTTAATCATTTATACTGTCAGTAGGTATTGAAATTGCTGCCAGTCAAGTCCTCAACATCTCTTAACCTTATACTGATCATCACCTCACTTGGCTTGTCCTTGGATGATTGTCTTTTTCTTTTCCAAAAATGTCATTCTTCCCCCCCCCCCCCCCCGATTTCTTAAGTACTATGTTTGTTGTGGAAGCTTTGAAAAGTGCAGGAAATCATAAAGAAGGAAATTAAAGTCACTGTGAATAGCACAATCTAGAGATAATCACTATTAATATCTGCATATGTATCCTTCCAGTATACATGTAGGGTGTATTTCTTTTTTATAAAATTAGGATCACACTATTCAACATATATTTTGAGTCTTCCACCATTTACCATTTTCTCCCAGCTTAAGACAACATCATCTGTTTCTTAAAATACCAGAAAACTATTAAACTACTATCCCCCCACATTGATTTCCCTACTTCCATTCTTACCCCCTCTTCAGCATATTCTCCAAAAAGTAGCCAGTGTGATCCTTGAAAATCCTAACGACCTGCTCCCGACCTTCCAGTGGCTTCCCATATCACGTAAGGAGAACCCCCAGTAGTTCCCTTGGCTGGCAGGTGTGTGTGTGCAGGCCTCTCTGACCTCAGTGTCTTCCCTTCTGCAGCATGCCCTCTGGGCTTGCTTCCAGCCCCAACCTTTTCCTGCTTTAGGGTCTTTGCTCTTTGCAGCACTACATGGCTCGGCTCCTCATTTCAGTCCCTGATCTAATACCATCCTTCAGAAACCAGCTTCCTAGAGTACCTCTACTTCCCCCACCTCCTCTCCCTTACCCTGACTCACTTTCTTCCTTGCCTTAATCATTCTTCTGTAATTTATCACAAATATTTTCTCTTTACAGCTTTCATCTTGGGGGGCTCCACCATTTTAGCCTGCAACAGGTGTTTGGGATCCTGATAATTCTCATAATCAGGCACTCGTCTAAGTCCTTTTATACATACTAATTTAACCTATGTCATCTAGTGAGGTAGGTACAATTATTACTCCCATTTTCTAGATGGGGAACCTGAGTCAGAGCATATGAGTACCTTCCTTAGCATCACACAACCAGTAGAGAGTGGAGCTGGGATCCCGACACAGGCTCTCTGCTTCCACAGCTGTGCTCTTAACCCCTCCTCCACCCACCGGCTGCCTCCTGGTCTTTCTCCCAGCAGATGTCAGTAAACTTCCTTGTCCTGAAAGTCAAGATCCCAGACTGAACAGAAAGGCACTGAAGACAGAGTCAAATGTCATTAAAATCCTTCTCTAGATTTATGCTAGCCTCTTTTCCAGCCCTATTTGGAGACTATAGTTGAGCCATTCTGAGTTCTCCTGATTATTCTGTTATGTAGCCTTTCTCCCCTACCTGCTTCAGGAAGAGATTGGTACAGCTTCATGTGTTACCATTTCCTACCTCTGTAACACCCGTGGCACAAAGCTCCCATCTGAGGAATCCTGTGAGAGAGATGAGGATGGTGTGACCAGTATTAATATTCCTGGATCAGTAGTACAAGGTTATCCAATCTCTGTTAAAATTTTGTTAAACATATCTGTTACTATAATGGAGACCTTTGTTTCTCTATAAGTTTCTGGAAGTTCTACCATGCCTCAGAAATTCTCATATGTTATCTCATTGCTACTTTTTTTCACGAATTGATAAAATCCATGTTCTTTTTTATTTATTTATTTTTTTAACATTTATTTATTTTTGAGAGACAGAGAGAGAGCATGAGCAGGGGTGGGGCAGAGAGAGAGGGAAACACAGAATCTCAAGCAGGCTCCAGGCTCCGAGCTGTCAGCACCGAGCTGCACGTGGGGCTCAAATTCACGAATCACGAGATCATGACCTAGGCTGAAGTCAGTAGCTTAACCGACCGAGCCACCCAAGCGCCCCGAAATCCATGTTCTTTTAGGGTTTTATGGCTGTTTATTTTGCTGTCCGAGTTGCAGTCAGTTTTGGGTGCATGTTCGGATGGTGCTGAGGTGCAATTGAGCAGAGTTTGGAGACTTCAAGACAGCAGCCAGGTGCTCTCCTCCTATCTCCTTACTATCTCAGACTTTAATTTCCTCCTGGCCATGTTTTTGCTCTCCTTCCTGGCTTGCAGATCATTCTTGTTGATAGAGAGGATGGGGACAAACTAGGAAGTGAGTAATTCTGTTTTCACCGTATCATCTCCAAGTTAACTGTGTCGTCTGCCCCAAGTAATAGGCCAACACTTCTCCTGTCCTTTTCTTGTTCTGTGCCCACCCCAGTGGCTCTTATTGTTGTTCTATGTATGCTTTAGTCCCAGGCCCCAGCCTCCCACCTCCCTGACTTGATTCTTTCATTTCATGCCATTCCTTTATACCTGCTCTTGGCTTCAAATTCCTCCCTCCTTTGTAAGTGTCCGTATAAAATATAAGCTGATTGGAACACACAGTAATTTTTTGGATAATTCCCTCTCTTCTTCCTCCCTGGAATTATGTATGAGTAGATGGTCAGGATTATATTATGTGGAACCTCCAATATTTCTAGAATCAATTTCTATCTGATTAGAGTCTCTGACCATGGGGTCAAAGAGCATCTAGCCTAGTGCCTTACACATAGGACGTCTGCAATATGGTTCCAACAACACCAACAATGATAGCCGGTCTTTATGTGATTCAGACACTGTGTTAAGGGCTTTCTGTGCCTTACCTCATTTAATTCTTAAGGGAGGTTGTGTTACTTATGACTCTACTGAGGAACCTGAGATACGGGGAAGTGTATCTGTGTAGTTGTAAGGGCAGAGTCAGGAGCCTGACTCAGGTCTGCCCATATTCCTGAGCATATGCACTTTAACGTCCACAGTATGCTGCCCATACTCACAGTATGCTGAGTTTAAGTCCATTGACTCACCCCTTCTTCTCTCTGGACCTGTGGAGTTTTCTGCTTGCTTACAGTTTCAGGAACACAAGATGCTCATATTCCCTTCTTTGGCTCTTACAAATCATATGATGACATGATTCCTTTTGTCTTCTGAGTGCCAGTCACCTCCACTCTGTCATCCATGTAGTTCTCCCTTATTGGCTAAAAATAGGTCCCTATCCTTCTGTCATGTGAGATTGTCATCAGAGCAAGGCTTGAGTGAATTAAATGCTCTGCATCTGGCAGAGTAGGGCTCTGAACAGACCTCTGGATGGTTCTTCCAACATCCCTTGGCCTGCAGAGAGTGGGGCCTGGTAGTGGAGTGACAGGTGTGCCTAGCTGGGTGGGCCCCAGGGTAAGCAGCCCTCTGTCCTGCTGCTTCCCCACTGAGCTTTTCATGCTCTGGGATTATGTTGTTTTGAAGGTTTTTCTTCAATTATGATTTATATGCCACCTACTCTCAGAAAGAATGTAAAGTGGTTTACAATAAAGCATGTCTACAACAGGACAGTTAAAACACATTTTAAAAAGAGAGGCAGACAGAGAGAGGTCAGAAATCACTTGGTTTGAATTCCTGACAAGACGTTTTATAGCACATGAACGTATTTGATTAATTCCCAGTACAAACGTGTAAGTATGTGGGAATGGGTAAAGAACTCTGCTGATGGGGAGAACCTAGAACAGCAGGGCCCGTTTTATACATGTAATCAAAATCAAATGGCATCATGCCTAGTGACGTGTCTCATCTCAGGAAGCCTCTGGGGAAGGCAGCCGAGGGATAATGCTAATGGGTTAATCCTAAATTGAGAGCAGCCAGTCTGTCCGAGGGTCCTAGCCAGGATAATTCATCACTGTCATTGACAAAGGACCACAATAAATTTGTCTTTAAATTTTAATACCTCATCACATTTATACAGATAGAACTCACACTGTCCATTTATCTCTGTGTTATTATTTTTAAATACAGAATAGGTATAATCATAATGGAACCCTTTAAAATTAACACATTTGCTTCAAGGGAAGTTTATATTATTGCTTATCTGCTGAACAAGATGTCTAATAGGGAATAGATGAGTAAGGAATAAATGAATGAGTGCCCACATGGTCCCCTAACACCCGTGAATCAGTATCGTCCTAGCTGTGCTACAAACAGTTCATTCATTAAGGCTGGGTGTGTCCTCTGGCTGCACTTCCTGTTGTGACAAAGGCTGGCACTGAGTCAGACTGGCAGCCAGCACCGTGACTCAGGACATCGGGGGGCAGGGCAGGCAGTACAATGACCTTGCTGACTCTATCCAGACGCACACCTACAACCACCTTGATAGGTTTGCATATGACCAAGTTCATCCTATAGCCAGATGGGAAGATAGAGAAGGAGCATTGGCAGGTGGGGTGGAGAGAGGGCTTGTGAGTTTCTATGCCACCAGAGACATAATAGACACTCAAAGTGGCAAAATGAATCAGAGGAGAGATTCACTGAGATCCCTGGTAGAGTATTTTTTGCCTTCCCTACAATTCTGTAGGCATGTTTCCGTAGTTCATTGAATGGAATCAGAGTGTTAAGGCAATCTAGGAACTGAGGTCAAGCCAGGCACTGTTAAAAACAAACAACAACAGGCATGAACTATGAAATATCACTGAACAGATCCAACTAAAACTATTTTCTTAGTTATTTCTGCTTCCCTCATATAATTTCTAAAATCGTAGGTATTTATGGGAGCAGTAGTAGTTATTTGTTATAGGCAAACACTGATATTCTCTTGGGTTGAGGAAGTCATTACAAGTAAAAATGGCATTGGTAAGTCAGCGTATAACTATTTTTCATCAGCCTCATAAATTTTTGGAGAATATTAATTTTTAAAGACATCTTATAAAGCTGGATTAAAATTTATATTGTAAGAAGCTTTGAGATGACATTATAGCAAAACCCAATCTTCACAAGTGCTTATGTGAATTTGCTCAATTCACCAAGTGTTTATTGACCACTTGGTTCTTTATCCATCCAGTCCATCTATTCATCGACCTACCCTTCCACCATTTACTCGTCCAACACTACTCATCAGCTCCAATGAGCTGAATTTTGTGACATCCCCCACCCACTGCGAATTTATGAATATTTTGAAATCCTAAAGTGCAGTGCCTCAGAATGTGACTGGTTTTGGAGATAGCGTCCTGAAAGAGTTAAAATGAAGTCAGTAGGTGGGCACTAATATACTATGACCACTGTCTTCAAAGAAGAGGAGATTTGGACAGAGACATACAGAGGAAAGACACATGAACACATAGGAAGAAGACCATCATCTACAAGCCAAGAAGACAGGCCTCAGAACAAACCAATCCTGCTGACACCTTAATCTTAGATATTTAGCCTCCAAAATTGTGAGGAAATAAATTTCTGTTCTTTCAGTGCCCCCCCCCACCCCGAGTCTTTGGCACTTGGTTATGGTAGCCCTAGCACACTAATGCAAGTATCTATAATATACCAGGGCACTGTGTTAGATGTGGAGAGATCATCTCTACCTTCAAAGAACTCCCAGCCTGCCAGGTACAGAACATTGCTAAGTGTTGGGAAAATTGCAAGGCTACAATGATAAGTCAGCTACTTAGTTTTTGAGATGTTAGCATTCTATAAAACCAAAGCTCTTGTCCTCCATTGGTCTGATTGGCACATGCCCTCATTTTATTTTGAATTCTGACAACAATTTTTTCCAGGATGAGGAATCAGTTGGTGAAATATATGTCAGCCACAGAGAGCTAAAACCTGCAGAGGTATGGGAGGTCGTGTTTTGTTTTTTAATCCATGTGGCATTATTTAGGTTTAAAGTAGGCTTCAAAGCATTTTTGCTGTTTTAAACTCATCAGAAAACTCATTTTCACAGTAAAATCCTGTCTTCATGGCAGATTCATTTATTCCCAGCTCACCCAGCTTTTGCTGATCTCCAGAATAAGCAGAAGGCACAGCAGTGACCCTGGCTCACTTGGATTCTGTCTGTGCAATTGCTGTTTATAGGGAGTCACTAACTTAAGGAACAAATCATGACTAGAACCAAGGCGGAGGACATAGACCAGGGCCCTGTGGCTTTTGGAGTAGTGTAGTCCAACATTTTAACAAACAGCAGGAACCAACTGTAAAAACATGGAATTTTTAAAGCTTTAAGGGATTTTGGGGCACCTGGGAGCTCAGTTGGTTGCATGTCCGACTTCGGCTCAGGTCATGATCTCACAGTTCATGAGTTTGAGCCCTGTGTCGGGCTCTGTGCTGACAGCTCAGCGCCTGGAGCCTGCTTCAGATTCTGTGTCTCCCTCTGTCTCTGCCCCTCCCCTGTTCACTCTCTGTCTCTGTCTCTCTCAAAAATAAATAAACATTAAAAAAAAAAAAAAAGCTCCAAGGGATTTTGGGTATTGTCTAGTCTGAAAACAGTCCCTCATATTTTATTGATTTGGAGCTGGGGACACAGGTTAAGTGTTTAGTGACTCACTTAAGGAAACAACAACAACAACAACCACCAAAAAACTAGTAGCAGAAATGGGATGAAGACCCTCATCTCTTGCTGCAAGTCCAGCTGTCTTTTCTGACCCTGTAGGTTCAGGTTTGGGAAATTATCCTCCAGAGATAATCCCCTCGCGTACACTATGTCAGTAATTCAGGTGCATCGTTGCTGAGTAGAAAGGGCTGTCTATCCGTGGCTTTGGTCTGAAGTGACTAGAATTCCTATCAGTGTGGGAAACCGAATAAAGCAAGGACAGCCCTCTTTTCCACTCAGAAATAGAGCTGCTTATTAACATCACAAATGGGAAAAAGAAGCAAATCAGGTACAACAAAGCGGCAGACAGCGTGCCATCACTTCGAGGCAACCGAGGTGGCAGGTATGGCCTCCCGCATTTTGCATATGAGAACACTGAGGGTTCAAAGATTATATCTCTCATCCAAGATCTCACAGTACCAATGGGTAGATCCAGGATTTGTTTTATTCCAGTCTGTGATTCTCCCGTGTTTTTATGCTGCCCTCCTCAGCATAATTAATAAGTGTTATAGGATAAGGCCAAATTAACTTTATGTTAAGATATAAAGATACACAAACACAGAGTTATGTCTTACTGGTTCACCTTTAACCTTTTCTCAATCGGTCACTGTTAATACAATACTGGTTCATCTCTAGGCTAAAATTGAACACCATTGAGGCTCATTTGGAACTTCTGTTGGCCAGGTAAATTCCTGGCCCAGAGTTATATAACTTTGGGACAGTTTTGCATTAACCGCCATTGCAAGAAGCTTCACTTACCCTTATAAAAGAGGAGAGTCATCATCTCCCTGGGTCCTCTTGTCTTACATAAGAGATCTGGCTGCTTTCTCTGCCGAGATGTGGATCCTCCTATGAAGACGACTTTTTTTTTTTTTAATTCCAGGAAGACCTCGGGTACCATGTCCTGTTCTCATGGCCAGAAATCTGGGTACTTCGATCTACTGTATATTGTTTTTTCTTTCATAGACAGATAAAAGAAAGGCCA
This sequence comes from Panthera onca, assembly GCF_046562875.1. NCBI lineage: Eukaryota > Metazoa > Chordata > Mammalia > Carnivora > Felidae > Panthera > Panthera onca. The sequence goes on from NC_138344.1 coordinate 81,408,892, forward strand.
GTGATCCACAGTGTGTTAGTTTGGCACAGTTAGATTCTGTTTGTGGAGTTCCCTTTTCTATGGAGCTAATATTTACTGAGCACTGATGTCCCAGACACCACATGGTGTCCCAGACATTATGCTGCCCCTCCTATTTTACGGAGGTATAAACGCTCACTGAGATCAAACATCTCAGCCAAGTTTATACTGCCATCAAGAAACAGTCCTGAGCTTTGAACCCAGGCTGGTCTATGCAAACTTCTGTGCACACTGCCTCCTGACCCTGTGTTTCTTTGTGCATTTCCCTAGTCAGAAGGTTTTTCTCCACCTGACCATTTATTTTCCATAATTTTTGCTCTTGGAACAGATGATTTCCAAGATCCTTTCGAGTATTGAAATTCCGAGATTGATTAAAGTTTGTAATTTATGCAGATTGATTAATTTGCACCAACGCCTGAGTTCGTTTATTACATTAATTATTTCACTGAAGACTGCAACAGTTTTTTAGTTTACTTTCAGGTCTCCTGATGTTAAAGGAATCATGCTGCTTTTCCCAGAATAATATTTAAAACCTGAATTTTAAAATTTAAGGTTTAAAAACATATCTGAAAGGATTTTACCATGCACACAATGTATCAGTTTTCCATATGGACCAAAACAGTCATCTGAAACCCCCATTCTCTTGGTTGTCTTTCCCCAGTTTCACAGATGCAGTGCTAATTGCTTGCAGCTTCGGGTCCTTTTTAACATGAGGTAACAATTTCAGCATCTTGGGGTTGAATGCTGCATTTGTCAGACATGCCAGGTCTGTACTTGGTGTTGGCTTGTCAGGAGACTGACTCCACATGGGGATCAGCTCACGTGACCTGGGGAGGCTTCCTGGAGAAGGTCCTGTGTGTGCCACTCTTAAACTTGTTGTGACTGTGTGGTTCCGCGGCCAGGGCGCCTCTTGGTCAACCTGGCAGCTTTGAGTGATGGCCTGTTGGGACTAGCACAGGCATTTGAGTCCTTCCAGGCCAGCTGTGGTTTTTGAAGAATGGTTCTGGAAGTGGCATTTATTCACAGACCTACCAGCTGGGCTGGTCTTAGTGACTGACTTGCCCTTTGCCGCTGAAGACAGACTCCACTTGGGACACGTCTAAAATTCGTTTTGACTGGATTGAGAAGACCAAGAAGGCCAAAAAGAAGGGAAGTGACAGGATTCTGCTATCGCATCTGTAATTAGGGAGCCATGGGTCTAACTTCGGGGAATGTCTGGACCTTGTCTTGTTTTGCACCTTGTCTGTAGTTCTGGTCGTTGGAGTCAGGCAAGACTGGCTTCCAACAAAGCTCTGCTATTAATGGCTGTGCAATTAGGGGATGGCATTTGACCTCCCTAGCCTCAGTTTCCTCATCTATAAATTGAGATGATGGTACCTCCCGCATGGGTGTGTTATGAGGACGAAAAGGTGTTGCTGAAATGCCTAGACACCTTGTGCTCTGACCGGCCACTGCACGGTCAGCGGCTACATGATGTCATTTTGACTCTCTTCTCCTCCTCCATATGGGATACACAGCTAGAAAAATAAGGCTCTTGCAAACGAGTGTTTTAGGAGCACTTATATAGGTGTGCACCATGTAATGCATGTGTGCTTTATGAGGTTTCAGTAAATTTAATGTTGAAATTATATTTTGAATATACTTAGGGAAATATAGAAAGGTACTCCAGAATAGGTCGCTTTATAGAGACAATAATAATTATTTGAATCATTTTGATTTAGGCTTTTTATATATCATATTTGTGTAAAATGAGACAACCCCCTCACCCCCATGGCTCCCTAGAGGAGAAATAGCAATGAGTAAACAATGTTTGCCTCCCAGAGATGCTCACACTCAGTCCTTCCTGTGTTTCTCCAAAGGGCAAGCTCATTTAGTGCGGTGGTCAGGGGCTTGCTACCCTTTTTTGTGATGAGGGATTGGCCCCAGTCCTCAGCTGGCTAAGACTTGAACTAGGATGTTAAAGTTGAAGAGTCAAGATGGGTCTGTGTGACAGAACAAGCAGCAGAAGGGACAGTCCACCAGGGAACTTCCCGAGGCCACCTTGGTGAGGGTGGTCCTCACCTTGCCCCAGAGATCCTATTCCTAGTAAATCCATGTGAAGCATTAGAACTGCACCTGACACACAGTAAGTGATGCGTGCTGACCATCATTATTACCACTACTATTATTACAGTACTGGTTGAAAGATGCTCTGGGATTTCTCTTGGGTTGTCTTTCCAAAAGGGTCTTCCATTTTACAAAATCAAGGGGTGGATTTTGGAGCTAGTATCTGCACAGCCGATGAAGGGGCAATTTGGCAGCCTTAGGATTGAATCTACAAATCACCTCAGACCTTCTATGTCCTCCTTAGTCTCCCTAAACAGCCAAGACTAGCTGAGCTCTGGCTGGGTCCTTCCAATTTACCTGGACTATTGCCGTCTGCAGAATCCTGCAGAAGCGATGAGCACCTCATTGTGTATTCACCCGATGGGCTGATGGAAATGGAATGCAGCCAGACTGCTAAGTCCACACTGTCCTGCATTTAGGCCTCAGAAATCTGACTCTGAGAATGTACATCTTGCATTGCAATCTAGATTTCCAGAGGAAAGTTTTGGACAGAATAACCCAGATCCAGGTCTGGGTAATTTAAAGACTGGGTGAAATGAGGCAGAAAGATCCCAGAATATACAAGTCTGAGCTTTGGCTGGGAAGATGTGGAAGAATCAAGGTGCCAGACAGCTGGCTTCCCTCCAAGTGTTTACCATACTGGGGCCGTGGGGTGTGGGCAGCCCATGTGCTTATTTTCCCTTCCCCCTTCCTCCTCCTACCTTTCTTCTCCCTCCTTCTCATATTGTACATAGGCTAAAGAAATTTAGGAACCTGTGGGACCAGAGGGAAGGTAATGAGACAAATGAACCCAAGGAATAAGACTTTGCCCTGGTTGAGGATACTGTGGGTTTACAGTGGATGATCCCTCAGACTGCAAAACATAAGGGCTGGCCTTGGACTTTGGATCCCAGTGTTTACCCTCCTCTGCCTGGGTGTGGACCTTCTTCCCCAGAAGGCTTGGTCTTTAGGAGAGAAGATGGCATGAGGCCTGGGGTTGTATCTAGGAAACAGGGAGATTGTGGCAGCCATGGATTCAGACCGAGCTAGTGACAACAGGGCTGCTGTTTTCTCTCTGCCCCATGCACCCGTCTCTGCCTACCTACCTCTCATTCTATGGTGCCCAGGCTGCCTGCACTATGTAGGCACCACAGACCTTGCCCTGGGCCTCCTAAGAGACCTCTGAGGCATGCAGCTGGGATCCCGTTCATGGGCCTTTCTCTGAGTTCGCTTCCCAGGGGAGAAAGCACACGCAGCTGGGGCCAACTGCAGCTCCTTACTGATGTGCCTGCTACTCAGGCAATAATTGTTGTTCAGTCTGGGATTGCTTTCTCTTCTTTCTAAAGCATCATGTCACATCAAGTCCTGAGCTCTGAGCCCAGTCTAGCCTCTTGAACAGGAGAATATGTGCTTTTATAAACCCATAATATTGCCGGTGCTGCCCAGAGGACATATTTCCCCAATTCCTCCCCTCCTCCTGCAACTATGTCCCAAACTAGAGGAATTACTTTAGTAAGATGAGGGTGGGTGTCTTGTGACTGTCACTGTTCCATTCCCTGCAGGGGAATACTAGAGGCCAGGAGGGTGGTAAACGGCAGACACAGCCCAGGTTGCGTGTCGGGTGGGCAGGGGTGGGGGGACACTGGCACTGTGTGCACATCTGCAGAGTCCTGACTTCCCTCTCGCGTACCCCGACACACCTATCCCGGGGCCACAGTAAAGGCGGGTCTTTCATCCATGGATCTCACGGTCACCAAAGGCCTCAAATTTTGATTTTTGAAAATTTTATCTCTAAAGATATGCTAATAGAACTGGAAGAAGGGAGTGATCATCAGCTTTAAACTTCTGCCAAATTTTGCTACCATGCCTGTGAATTTTAAAAATAAATCCTGCTATTATGTTGTGAATAGGATGATCACATTGCCTTGTGTATGTTTTAAATTTTACATGTGCTACATGTGCTACATGTGTAAGTTTCTAAAATGTATCACAATCTTCAGAACCCTATTTAGACATCTCTTTGTTTTAACGTACCTGGAGCCTCAGACCTCAGGCCTTGCTTGATGTCACCTCTTGGTAGACTGTGGGAAAAACTGTTCACTTTCCACATGTCATTTCAACTTCAGGGAATCTAAAGAACTAATCCCTGTTTCATTACAGTGGCTGACCGAGAAACTTAACAGAAGACCATAGGGGAAGGGAAGGAAGATAAGTTACAAACAGAGAGGAGGCAAACCATAAGAGACTCTTAAATACAGCGAACAAACTGAGGGTTGATGGGGAGGGGGTTGGGGGACAGGGAAAATGGGTGATGGGCATTGAGGAGGGCACTTCTTGGGATGAGCCCTGGGTGTTGTATATAAGTGATGAATCATGGGAATCTACTCCTGAAGCCAAGACTACACTATATACACTGTATGATAGCTAATGTGACAATAAATTATTTAAAAAGAAAGAAAAGAAAAGAGAAAAGGGAGAAGAGAAGGGAAGAAAGGAAGGAAGAAAGAAAGAGAAAGAAAGAAAAAGAAAGAAAGAAAGAGAAAGAAAGAAAGAAGAAAAGAAAGAAAGAAAGAAAGAAAGAAAAAAGAAAAAAGAAAGGAGGCCTTTTAGGTTCAGCATGCACAGTTCAGCCTCTTTCTCATGCCATTTTCTGTACTGTACTGTCTCACACCCCCACCACCCCTTAGGAAGTCAGTCTCACTCACTTACTTATTGCAGCCTGTTCAGCTCTGGCTGATAGTCTTGAGTCCTTTACCTTTAGATGATAGGGCACAACCATAGCTGCCCTTGGAATCAAGGGAGGAGTTTTTTAAAAACTGCTATCTGGGTCCCACCCCCAGAGATTCTGAATTACTTGCCATGGGGTGTGATCTGGGCATGGGGAAAGCCCAGGTTAAAAGCTCCTCAAGTGATCTTAATGTGCAGCAAAGTTTGAGGAACAGAGCGCTAAGACAGTGATTTGAAGATATAAGCATTGGAACTACCCTACAACCCAGCAAATGCACTACTAGGTATTTATCCAAAGGACACAAAAATACTGATTCAAAGGGATACATGCACCCCAGTGTTTATAGCAGCACTACCAACAATAGCCAAATTATGGAAAGAGCCCAAATGCCCATCAATTGATGAATGGATAAAGAAGATGTGGTAAACACACACACACACACACACACACACACACACACACACACACGGGAACATTACTCAGCCACAAAACAAAAAAAGAAAGAAAGAAAGAAAGAAAAAGAAAGAAAGAAAGAAAGAAGGAAGGAAGGAAGGAAGGAACAAAAAGAAAGATCTTGCCATTTGCAATGACATGGATGGAACTAGAGACGATTATGCTAAGTGAAATAAGTCAGTCAGACAAAGACAAGTACCATGTGATTTTGCTCATATGTGGAATTTAAGAAATGAAACAGATGAACATAAGGGAAAAAAAGAGAGAGGCAAACCACAAAACAGACTCTTAACTACCTAGAACAAACTTAGGGTTGATGGAGCGAGATAGGTGGGGTATGGGTTAGGTGGGCGATGGGTACTAAGGAGGGCACTGTTGTAATGGGCACTGGGTGTTGTATGTAATTGATGAATCACTAAATTCTATTTCTGAAACTAATATTATGCCGTATGTTAACTAACTAGAATTTAAATAAAGACTTGAAAAAGAGGCAAAAAAAGAAAATATTAGTATGTATCAAAATAATGTTGGGGGCTTATTAAAAATGAGATTGCTGGGCCCCATCCCCATAGTTACTGAATCAAAGTTTCTGGATGGTGCCTGGTAATTGCACTTCTAACAAGTTCAAGTTCCTAGGTGATGCAATGCTGCTGATCCAGGGACCATATTTTGAGAACCACTGTCCTAAAAGAAAGGAGCCAGGGACATGTGCTCAGAGGGAAATATGAGTGAATGCACAAATATCCAGCTATTTCTTATTCTCAAACTCTGCAGTTGGCTTTCGAGGCCAGGACACTTCTAAGCTCCAGAGTACGGGTCACCACAGCTGCCACTGTACAGAAAGTCCAAGTGGGGTTAAGTTGGGGTCCAGGCAGCTGGAGGCCCAGTGGTTAGGTAAGGAGTGGGCCTGGAACAGAGTCTGGGGGTCTGGAAGGACTCTGACCAGAAATGTGAGTCACATATGTAACTTCCTATTTTCTATCCACACTCAAAGAAAACTAGCAAGAAGCAATGAGATTAACTTTAACCTAATTATCCAAAATCTTATCATTTTAACAGGTCACCAACATTAAAAATCACTACTGGGAGAGTTTACACCATTTTTTTTCATGCTAAGTCTTGGAATCAGGTGTGTGTTTTGCACCTAGAGCACATTTCCGTTCAGACTAGCCACCTTTCAGTGGCTGCATGCACATAGCATAAGTCTGGATACACCGGGCTGTGGGGCCGTGTACTTCTGAAGAAGGGCTGATGTACACTGGTCCCCACCTCTCTCAGCAGCAGGCATCCTCTCCTTCCTGTCCTTCCTGGAGCCTGGAATCTGTTCTCAGGGTCTGAGAGTCTTTCCCACGTTCTTCACCAGCAGCACTTCTGGAGAGCACAAAAGGTCGACTGGGCCAAATCATGTCTGCAAGGCTTGTTTCCTCCTGTCTGCGCGTCTGAGGTCAGGATCCGAGAGGCTCTGTAGATAATAAGCAGAGCCCGGGTGTTTGGGGGCAAGGAGGAGGCTTTTGTTGGAGAGAAATGGGTGTTGAAATGGATGGAGGAATAGAGTGAAGGGAAAGCTGTGGTTGAACTGAGCAGTAGAACCAGGATGGAGTTTCCTTTGGAATGTGGCAGGCAGGAATGAACAGACCTTTCTAGTGCTTATGCTGGCCACAGGAGCCCGGAGCACTGCAAGTTTTTCACAGCACTGGGTCAACAGTTACTGTGCGCTCTGTGGCATGCTGCCCTCTCTCCGAAGTCATTAAACGCTCAAATGTCGAGAGTGCCTACTGCATGTGCAAGCATACTGGTGAGGCAGTCGATTGTAGTTATCGGAATCACATGCTTTAGAAAGTCAGGCCTGAGTTCAAATTCCCATTTTTGCGGTATGATCTTAGGCGAGTTATTTAATCTCTAAGCCATGGTTTCTTCATTTGCAAAATGGGGATAATAACACCTATACCCCAGAAATCTTGTGAGGCGAGGTGTGTCATTTCTTAGCTCGGTGCCTGGCATGCAAGCACTCAGTGGACAGTGGTGGCTGGGACTAGGTGAGGGGAACAAGGTACATAACGTGCAAATTTTAAGGAGGCACTTGTTCTCAGGGTCACGCAAGTTACACCGTGTGGAACTCTCACTGCCGTCACCACTGTTGCTGTTGTATCATTACACTGTGGTCAGTGCCTTGGGAATTACCAGGCTGCACAAAGCACGGTCCCTTCTCTCAAGGAGCATCAGGTCGTTGGAGGGAGAGAAGATGTACACACAAACAAATCAGAGATGGGCTAGATTTAATGATTGCCGTGAGCAGGAAGGAGAAATCGCTTCTACTTAAGGGATTCAGAGACTGTGTCCTAAAAGAATAGATGAGATATCTGTAGGCAGATACTGAGGGGAAGGACAGTATAGAGAGAGAATGGCTTGATCAAAGCCATGGATGTGAGGGGAGGTTGGGTAGCTCAGTCGGTTAAGCATCCCACTCTTTATTTTGGCTCAGGGCACGATCCCTGGGTCATGGGATTGACCCTTGCATTGAGCTCCATGCTGAGCATGGAGCCTGCTTGGGATTCTCTCTCCCCCTCTCTGTGCTCCTCCCTCTCCTTCTCCCCCTCACAATAAATAAACTTAAAAAAAAAAAGCCAACTGTGGTCAGGGAACATCGGATGATTGTGATACTGATGCACAGAGACAGTTAAAAGGGAATGATGAGAGGCTGGTTGCAGGACATTAAATACCCGACTGAGGAGTTTGGATTGTACTTGGTAAGAAATGGAAAGCCACAGCCCATGTTCCAGGAAGGAGTAACAAGAGTAACGATGAATACCTTTTCCTTTTGAAACAGGGATTTTGAGAGTCAGAGTTTATTGGCATTTTCCTGTCAAAGTTGAACACAAGCTCTCATGCATTGAGACACATGTAACTTGTAAGTCATGTTATCCACTAGCACCCCTTCCAACCCCACTCCCCCAAAGTAGCCACTGTTAGCATCACGGTATGTATCCTTCCAGACTGTCCTCTGTACATAGACAATATAGAGAGATTTTAAAATTTTAACCAACATGGGATCACATTATATACTTACTGTTCTGCCATTTACTTTTTTTATTGTAGAAAACATATAACATAGAATTTTACCATTTTGAACACTTAAATGTATACAGTTCAGTGGCATTAAGTACATTCACATTGTTGTGCAACTATTGCCAACACCCATCTCCGGAGCTCTCTTTATCTTCCCAAACCAAAATGCTGTATTCATTAAACACTGCCTCCCTGTTCTCCCCTCCCCAGCCTCTGCAGCCACCACTCTACTTTATATTTTTATGAATTTCACCACCTCATATGAATGGAATCATGCAGGATCTGTCCTTTTGTGGCTGGCTTATTTCACTTAGCATAATGTCCTCAAGGTTCATCTATGTTATAGGATGTGTCAGAATTTCCTTCCTTTTAAAGGCTGAATAATATCCCATCGTGTATATACACGATATTTTGTCGCTCTGTTTGTCCATCGATGGACACTTGGGCTGCTTCCATCTTTGGTGTGCTGTTGAATAAGAAATACATTGTGGACATTTCTCCATGAATTCCTATAGAACCGTCTCATTCTTCTTTTTTTTTTATTTAATTTTTTAATGTTTTTATTTTTTGAGAGAGAGACAGAGTGCAAGCGGGGGAGGGGCAGAGAGATAGGGAGGCACAGAATCCGAAGCAGACTCCAGGCTCTGCACTGTCAGCACAGAGCCTGACATGGGGCTTAAACTCATGAACTGTGAGATCATGACCTGAGCCGAAGTCGCACGCTGTACCCACTGAGCCACCCAGGTACCCCAAGCCATCTCATTCTTCTTAATGGCTGCCTAATAGTCCATCACATGGAAGTGACCAGTCTAAAATCACAAAACTAGCTGGTGATGTAGCGGGGATTTGAACCCATTTATTTTTTGACTCCAAAAGCTGAGGGCTTTTCCCACTCTAGGAGATGTGAGGGATGTGTACATTTTGAGCCACCACATGAACAGCAAATATAAAATAATATGATACAACCTGACCGGGTTCTGAGAAGACACTGATAAATGAAGAGAGTGGGTGGAGGCCAGATCCAGGCCTGATTGAAAAGTCCCCACTCTGTCCTCTTCCAACATGGTTATCACCAGTTCTCTGTCATTGCTCACCTGGGCCCTTCTCAGGGTAGCTCTGGAATGCAGTGGTCCCCCCTCATCCACGGGGCATACATTCTAAGACCCCCAGTGGATACCTGAAACCATGGATAGTACTGAACCCTACATATAATATGTTTTTTCCTATCCATGCATATCTGTGACACAGTTTAATTTATAAATTACACACAGAGAACAATCATAAAATAAAGCAATTATAACAATCTACTGTAATAAAAGTTATATAAATATGGCCTCTCTCCAAAATATCTTACTGTACTGAACTCACTCTTCTTGTTGATGATGTGAGACGATAAAATGACTGCCTGATGAGATGAGGTGAAGTGAACTATGTAGGCGCTGTGATGTAGAGTTAGGCTACCATTGACCTTCAGTGACAGGAGAAAGTCTGTAAGAAGGATGCTACTGCATAAGTAGCATAAGTATCCTACTGGATAAGAAGGAGAATCGTCTACTTCTGGACTGCTGCTGACCACGGGTAACTGAAAGCTCAGAAAATGACACCGCGGAGGAGGGGACACTACTGTAATAACAAATAGTGGCATCTTTAGGCCAGAAGGAACCTTAGAGTTAATCTGACCCAAATCTTTGTTTCAGGAGAGGAAGAAACAAGCCATCTCTGGGCCCACTCCATGTGAGTTTCTTCTGCCTTCACCTTGAGGATGCACCTGCTAGGTAAGCAGTGTGGTAAGAGGCTCCATGCTGTTTCCCATCCCAACTTTATTGACTCAGTCACCGTGTTGATGCTGGAAACGCATTTTCCCAAGTGCATTATTTTTACTGTTTCTTTCTCTTGTACACACATATTCTTCCAGCAGCCTGTCTCGGCTTTATTAAAAGATATTTATGTTTTCTGATCACTTCTGCTTCCTTCTGTTCCTTCCAGGAATGAAAAATCAATCTGAGTGTCATTAAGAGGATAGTCCCTGAAGAAGATTGCTGGTGACAGTGGATTTGTCACCCAACTTACTTTCTTTTACTGAGCAATTGGAATTTCTTCCACAGGGGATGAGACCCGGTGTTATTACACTGTCTGGATTCAGGCAGGCCTTTTACTGACTCGCCAAGTTTTCATTCCATTGTCTCTCTGTCATTGGCCCATTTGATCTCTACACTGATTAATTAGTTTCAAATCCCCTCATATTGATCTAATAAAATCCGCTTGTTTAATTCACGTCGGGAAATCCTGAGAATGTTTCATTTTGGACTTTGATGAGGGGTCTTTCTCAGTGTCCTGTCGGAGACATCCCTTGGGAGAGAGATTGCCTTCTTGCAGTATCTTGAATTTCACAGAGCAGAGGCTGAAATGGTGGCAAGAAAAGGGAGAACCCTGCTGCCAGGTCTGGATGCTTTCACAACAAACAGTTCTGCCTGTTAATGGGGCAGTTTTTTTCATGTCCTCTCACTACAGGCACGCTAGACTGCTGTCTTTTCCACCTCTAGAGGTTGTCTGAGCTGGTTCTAAGCATCAAAACCTAGCCTGCCACCGTGGGGCCTGCTCACCATCCATCCCTGCCATCGAGCGCCAGGACAGAGCCACGGCCACTTCACCAGCCCCAGTCTCTGCCGCTTGATTTATAAATGCCTTCTTTTTATCTACCGGCTGTGATCCCCTCGGGAGAGGCTGGACTGAAACTCACAAAGTTGAGTGTTTTCGCTTCTGTCACAAAAAGAAATGGATGGGCAGATACAAGTGGCCTTAAAGGGGAGAAGAGAATGGAGGTAGGAGCTAACTCCTAGCTCAGTGAGCACTCAGTGAGATGCCCGTGGGAGTGTGGTTACTCACTGGCTGGAATTAAAATTCTAATAGCTACTTTCCCAATCAGTAACCGCCAGGATGCAGGGAGCTTGTTTATTTAACACGATCAGACCATATCCCGCTAAGCTCTACTTGCCTATCTCCCCTAAGATAGCTTTCATAAGCATGTGTAAACATGCTCTTAGAATCCTCTTAGAATTCCCACAAAGCCCCCAGCGACTGCCTGTCCTCCAGCCCAGGCTGTCCAGGCAGTGGCTGAGGTGCCCGCTCAGTGAAAGGGTTCTCCTACCTCTCTGCCAGGCAAGGCGAAAGCTGCAGCCAAAAGTGGGCAGCCCCCACAAAGCAGCTTCCCTGTGAGACAGGGCCCTGGGAGCTGCTGTGCAAGCTGCCGCGTTCGGCTGATTCATTTGTCTTCATTAATGTTGCTTATAGCTGAGGCCTTTGTCACATATGTGATTATGTGAGATTCAATTCTCCTGAATGTGTAAACACAGAGCTCTAGCGTGAGGCTCTGAGCCCACAGCAGCCTGGAGAGAAGCTTTTCTGCTGTCACTGGGATAGCATATGCTTTCAGCCCTTAAGGATGGGGGCCATGCTGGGGACCCACGTCTAAATGTCAGGAACTGGTCCTTGGAATGATAAAGGTTAGAGATGTGCTTCCTCAGTCCTTGGCCCCGGAGATTCATCTCTGCCCCTTGGTCACCTCAGTGAGTATGTCTTTAATCCAATCCTCCCCACCAGCTCCACATTCATCAGGTCCACTCAGTGTTACCCCCTCAACATCTCTTCGCTCAGTTCCTTTCTCTCTTCTTCTCACCTCGGGCCACCATCACCTTGTGGCTGGGTTCCTACAACAGCCTTTTAGTCATACTCCCTATGACTGCAGTCTTGTTCCCCTCAAATCCATCCCACACCCTGTTGGTATCCTGATCTTTCTGAAATGCCTGTCAGTTTGGGCCTCTCTCCTTCTCTGGGAAAAGGTCAAACTGCTTCTTCAGCTAGCCTGGAAGGCCCTTCAGGACTGGGTCCCCAGAACCCTGCCAGGGTTCAACTCTATCACTATGCTCATTGCCTTATTCCCGCCCCCACCTTTCCTTCCATTTTTTAGTTTATGCTTTGTCACAGGGTTCCAGAGCAATGCTACCTTATGCCTAATATCTTAGGGCTTTTAAAAAAAGTAATTTTTAAGTTTTTTAACTCACTCTGCTCTTTCTCAGATTAAGACAGGAAAACATGGAGACGTGAATCCAATGAAATGTCCTGGTCACTACTTTGCTATGTGTATTTTTTTCCACGGACTGAAGTTTCCTTTCTGAACCATCATACTCAGGTCACTTTAGGTTCAAGAAAGACAACAATCAAGTTACCAGAGGAATGGGGGTGGGGGAGATTTGTTAAAGGATATGTATGCATGAGGGAACCCAGAGAAATCTGGCTTCAGGAAAGGCAGAAACAAGACAGCTCTAGGGCCGAGCCAATCTCTGTCTGTCTCTCTCTCTCTTCAGTTCCTCTCATCAGCTTTGCCTCTGTCCATTCTTCTCACATTCTCTTCACCAGCTTCCTCTGCTTACTCATCCTGTACACAACCCAAAATGGCAGCCACGTGCTAGGGTCTACACGGGCTTCCAGCTTAACACCCACCCTCCACTATAGCTTCCTATTGTCTGAGAATGGCTTTGATGGTCCTGTGTCATTTCTCTGAGCCAGCAGTCGTAGGTCCTGGCAAGCTTTAAGATTGGTTGTCCTTGGCTCAGAACTCCTTGCATTCTTCCCGCTAGCTTTGACCCAAGGTGAGAGGTCACAGGGGTGTTCTGCTTTCTCTATCCGGGTCTGGAGGTGGAGGCAGCTTATCAACTGGAGGCTGTATTAGTTATTAAATAAACTGTGTTAGTAACAAACAACCATAACAAATTAACAAAGGAGGCTGTATTGGTAACAAAGTACCACAAACTGGGTGGCTTAAACAACAGAAATGTATTACCTCACAGTTCTGAAGGCTGGAAGCCTGAAATCAAGGTGTTGATAGTGTTGGTTCCACTTTTTTTTAATTGAAATTTTTTTTTATTTGAGTATAGTTGATACACAATGTTACATTAGTTTCAAGTGTACAACATAGTGATTCGACAAGTTTATACATTATGCTGTGTTCACAAGTATAACTACCATCTGTCATCATACATCGCTAATATTGACTATATTCCTTATGCTGTGCCTTTTATCCCCATGACTTAATTCATTCCATAGCTAGAAGCCTGTATCTCCCACTCCACTCCACCCATTTTACCTAATACCCCACCCTTCTCCCCTCTGGCAACCATCAGTCTGTCCCCTGTATTTATCCAGGCATCTCATTCTGCTTTTTGTTTATTCATTTGTTTTGTGGATTTTTAATTCCACTTATGAGTGAAATCATATGGCATTTGTCTTTCTCAGTCTGACTTGTTTTGCTTAGAATAATACACTCTAGTTCTTTCTGTGTTGTCTCAAATGGTATGATCTCATCTTTTTATGACTATATAATATTCCTCTGTGTGTGTGTGTGTGTGTGTGTGTGTGTGTGTGTATGTGTGTGTGTGTGTACCACATCTTCCTTATAGGTGCTGCCATATCTTGGCTACTGTAAATAATGCTGCAATAAACATTGAGGTGCATATATTTTTTCAATTCGTGTTTTTGTTTTCTTTGGGTAAATACCAAATGTTGGAAATATTGGATCATATTTTTTTAAGGAACTTCCATACTGTTTTCTACAGTAGATGCACCAATTTACATTCCCACCAACGTGTATGAGGGTTCCTTTTCCTCCACATTATTGTCAATATTTGTTCTCTTAGCTTTGATTTTAACCATTCTAACAGGTCGGGTGTAATGTGATATTTCATTGTGGTTCTGATTTGTATTTCCTTGATGATTAGTGATGTTGAGCACCTTTTTATATGTCTGTTAGCCATCTGTATGTCTTCTCTGGAAAAATGTATATTCAGGTACTCTGCCCATTTTTTAATTGAGTTGTTTGGGGTGTTTTGGTGTTGTGTAAGTTCTTTATATATTTTGGATATTAACCCCTATTGGACATATCACTTACAAATACCTTCTCCAATTCAGTAGATTGCCTTTTTGTTTTGTTGATGGTTCCCTTTGCTGTGAAAAAGCTTTTTATTTTGATGTAGTCTCAGTAGTTTTGTTTTGTTTTGTTTTTACTTTTGTTTCCCTTGCCTTAACAGATGTATCTAGAAGGACGTTGCTCAACAATGTCAGACAAATTACTGCCTGTTCTCTGTTCTGGGACTTTTATGGTCAGGTCTCACATTTAGTTCTTTAATCCATTTTGGGTTTATTTTTGTGTATGGTGTTAACTTGTGGTCCAGTTTCATTCTTCGGCATGCAGCTGTCCAGTGTTCCCAACACCATTTATTGAAAAGGCTGCCATTTCCCCCATTGTATATTCTTGCCTCCTTCGTCATTGATTAATTGACCATACAATTATGGCTTTATTTCTGGGCTCTCTGTTCTGTTCCATTGATCTATGGGTCTATTTTTATGCCAGTACCATATTGATTTGATTACTACAGCTTCGTAGTATATCTTAAAATCTGGAATTATGATACCTCCAGCTTTGTCTTTCTCAAGATTGCTTTGGCTATTTGGGGTCTTTTGTAGTTCCATACAAATTTTAGTATTATTTGTTCTTGTTTAGAAAAAAAATGCTTATTTTGATAGGGATTGCATTGAGTCATAGATTACTTTTGGTAATATGGACATTTTAATAATTCTTCCAATCCACGAGCATGGGAAAACTTTCCATTTGTTTGTGTCATATTCAATTTTTTCCATCTATGTGGTGTAATTTCCAAACTTTGGTTAAGTTTATGGGTTGGCTCCTTCTGAGGGCTATGATGGAAGGATCTGTTTCATGCCACAACAACGGCTGACTTGTTATGTTTCAACCCAAAGCATATGGTAAGGGCAGGGCCAATAGCCACCTCTATAGTTTCTGTCTTAGGTCTCCTCAGGAGCTCCCTGGACACCCACTTTGCTAGTCCTTCAGATGCAACTAGATACTAGACAGAGATGTTAGGTTCAAATTGAGGTCCCCTACAGACAGAAAGAAACTTGTAAACTCCACGTAAACACATTCTACAGGCAGCAATGCCCCACTACACCCTTTCCAGGAATATAGCCTTTCAGTATTGTGAGACCTCTAGAGAAAGATTATTTATAACGTGGATAGGACCATAGCTCTGATAGCAACTACTAATGTGGTCATACTATTTACAAAAATAGTGATGGTACTGTAAACCACATGTGTGGTGCATTAGAATTGTCAAAGCATTTTCACATACGTTATTTTGTTTCATCCTTACAGCAACTATGTGAAGTAGGAAAAGCAGATTTTGTTTTGTTTTATCATTTTTTATTGAGGAATAATTGACATACAACATTATGTTAGTTTCATATGTACAACATAATGATTCTATATTTGAACATACAGTAAAATGATCACCATGATAAGGCTAGTTAACATAAATCACTATAGTTAGCTACACATTTTTTTCTTGTGATAAGAACTTTTAAGATCTACTCTCTTAACTACTTTCAATATGCAATATAGTATTATTAAGTATAGTCACCATGCTGTACATTACACTCCCATGACTTATTTATAAGTGAAAGTTTGTACCTTTGGACCTTCCTTCACCCATTTTGCCCACCCTCCAGCCTCTACCTCTGGCAATCGCCAATCCATTCTCTGTATCTACAAATTTGTGTATTTGTTTTATATTTCACATGTGAGTGAGATCCTATCATATTTCTCTTTCTCTGGTTTACTTCACTTAGCATAATGCTCTCAAGGTCTATCTATGCTGTTGCAAATGGCAAGATTTCATACCTTCTTAATTGCCGAATAATATTCCATTGTGTATATAAACCACAATTTCTTTATTCATTTATCGTCTATGGACACAGGTTGTTTCCACATCTTGGCTATTGTAATAATGTTGCAACAAACATGGCAGTGCCAATATCTTTTCGAGTTAGTGCTGTTGTTTTCTTCAGATAAATACCCAGAAGTGGAATTATTAGATCATAGGGTACTTCTATTTTTAGTTTTTTGAAGAAACCCCATACTGTTTTCCATAGTGGCTGCACCAATTTACATCCCCATCAACAGTGTACAGAGGTTCCCTTTTCTCCACATCCTCACCAACACTTGTTATTTCTTGTCTTTTTCTTAATAGCCATTCTCACAGGTGTGAGCTAATATCTCATTGTGGTGCCTTTCCCTGATGTTTAGTGATATTGAACATCTTTTCATGCACCTGTGCAGTTTTTTCTTATATTATCTCTTTGTGCCTCAGTTTCTCATCTGTGAAATAAAGATAGCAATAGCTACTCAAAGGATTGCTGCATATGTTAAATGCATTAATAACTTTAAAGCACTGATACCTTGAAAGCATGATGTAACAGATGCTATTTTCATAACTGTCATTCATATTACAGAGGGTGAAAGGAGATGCAGAGGTTAAGAGTCTCAGACAAGACTCCCAAACCCATGACAGAAATTGGACTGGCCCTCAATCAGCAGGGAGAGGATCAAATGAGTACATCTGTGAAACCAAGGAGATGCCTCTCCATTTCTACCCCCTATTCCTGTCATAGCCTAGAGTTTCTTTGCTAGTGGCTCATATAACACCATTTCTTTACACTGTGTTTTCATTGATTTTATTTCCTGTCAAAGCTAGTCTGTTGTTACCAAAATTAGGAAAGTATAAAGAAAATACATTTTAGTATAAATAACATGCAAGTGTTTAGTTAGGCCTATAATATCCCAAGATCATGTAGTGCAGTCCTTTACCAGAAAGGGAAAGGGACAAGAAAAATTATGTGCCCATAGGGGTGTGCATGTACACACACACACACAAACACACACACACGCACACAGTTATTATTAGAAGATATATGGGATCTGGGAGATTGTACAAAATGTTTCTTTTCTCTACTTTCCCCATCACATCTCCTTTCAGTCTCTACATCAAGCCCTTCTCAGCCCCCTGCTGCATCTCCTGCCCTCCCACACATTGCGGGCTTATTCTCTCTCCCCCTCTTGGCTCAATTCTACAATGTCAGATTGGGATCATCAGAGGCAGCTGCTGATATGAGGTACCAAGTGAAAGTGATTTATTAGGAGACTTTCCTTGGAAAACTTAGGGTTGGCGGTGCAGAAGGGGGAGCCAGTAGGGAGGTATAGAAAGGTATCAAGCAGGGTCCCCACGGAGTTGCTCTTGGAGACAGAGGAGGTCTTACTTCAAAGTTTTCTTCATCAGCAAAGGATGGATAAGGAGCTGGAGTAGTTTACACCCTTGCAATCAATAATCATTGGTTGTTAAGGTCTATCCCTACCTTCCTCCCCAGGAGGAAAATTCCCATATCACTTCCCAGCAATCTGTGCAGACCTGAGGGTCCTTTTCAAGAGAAGCAGGTGCTGGCTGTTGGGAATAAAGGCACTGCTAAGGCTGGTGTGTAAGTAGGTTGTGGAGAGATCTGGGGGGAAAGGGGTCTGTTCCATCACGTGCATGGTGACTCTTGGAGATTCTGTATGTAACTCCCTCATGTAACGGACTGCATGAAGTCCCTCCTGAGGTGGGAAGAAGGGGACTTTAGATCCTTCAGATGGACAGTCTACAAAACAAACATCTTTTTGTTGTTCCCGGGCACTGACTCTTTTAGCAAAGTTCTGATGTTTTATGCTACTCGGGGGCCTATTTTTATTTGCTTTGCTAAACTCAGAGAAGGGAAAGAAATGACAAGACTGAAGGTGGAAGAAAACGCCACCAGTCCAAAGACATGAATATATTTTAGTTCCATTTTACTGATTTTTGAATAAACTAAAGATTGGTGAGAGTAATTTTTCATGCCAATTAAATCATATCTTAGGTCTACGGGTCTGGGGGCGTCTGCTCTCCCAGAAAGGGTTTCTGATTTAATGTCAGGTGCCCCCACATCCTAAGACTCTCACCCCGCATCTTTTTTGTTCTTTGCCTCGCTCTTGCTTCTTGTGTCAAAAATTGGCCTTAATTTCTTATTTTCTTCTCCCTTTTACCTCTTTGAAAGTAGTAAATGGGTTCACTAGTATGGAAGAGACACTGATAGAGGGGATTGAACACCCAGTTGGATCCTTTTGGGGAACACAGTTTTATGTGAGGTGAGGAGAGACCTGGTGAGCTCACCCTCAATGGCAGCGAAGGAAGATTTTATGAGTGGCAGGCGTGAACAAAAGGGAACAGGGAAGTACAGAAAGAACATGCTGCCTGGGCTCTGTGTGTCAGAGCTGATTTCAGAAGAGACATATTTTCCCTAATGAGGGAAGATGGGTTTCTGGCCTCCGCAGAGGGCAAGTGCTTGGTGAGAAGGAGGCTGTTGGCAGCTGGCACCTGTTGCAGAGAACTGGGCCACTCACCTTCAGTGCCTCTTGGCAGAAAGGCAACGTACTTCCTAATGGAGACTGATGAAGCCGGAACTCAGAGAGATAATGAACTGAAACAGGATTCCTCTCTGAATGGAAAGTCAGAGCTGGTGATAATGAATGCAGTTGTCTCTGTTGAGCCTAGAAGCTCCACTTGGCGTGGAATTTTGTGAAATGAGGCCCTCCTTGTAGAACAACAGATTGTGAGGAGAGGAATCTATGTTTAAATTGCTGTTAAACTGAGCTCAGCAAAGTTAGGCAACAGGCTTCCACCTCAACAGATTGATCCTGCAAACTAGGTGCTCAGAAATCTCTGAGAGGCTTGAAATTTTCTTGAGTCTTCCAGCAAACTCTGAAAGGAAACAGGTGCAAAATTCTTTCTGCCACGTAGGCGCTTAAGCATCTCAATGGCAACCTAAGACTATTGTCAACGGATGTTTCTCTGAATGGAAGGACATCTTCAAGATGGAAGCTTGTGATATTATGGGGAGACCAAAAGAAGACAGAACCCTCAGGTGCAAGTACTTTGGAAATCTAGAGATGTTTTCCTGGCCAGGGAGTATCAACAAAATGCCCTAGACTCTGGGGCACATTAAAAGAAGGAACTTAAGGAATATTCATCCTATAACAATGTTGGATAACAAATCAACTGATCCTGAACTTCCAATATAACTGCCAACTTCATTAGCATTTCTACTGCACTGAATGGAAAAAACTGGGGTCTGAACTGGAGAGATTTACTCTTAAGGTAAGATATTTTAATGATTTTTAAACTAATCTATATCTGCATAGTATTTGATATTTGCATGGTCATTCACTAAATTTTTAACTCATTCCCTACATGACTGTCAATAGCATGTACAGTCTGTACTTCAGAAAAGTTTGTGTAAATTAAATGTTTGTAAATCAATGAATTTTGATGATTTAAGGTGATAATAACCCCATACATCTATAAATCATCTCCATAGTTTACAAAGCATGTTAGTACGTATGGCATCAATTTTCACAACCTCTTCATGGAGAAGTATCTTCATCTTCATTTTTAGAAGAGGGAACTAAGACTCATGGGGATGAAGGGATATATTCAACCTTCTGCTGTTTCCTAGATTGTGCTCACAAGTCAGTTCTCCCAATTGTAAATCTTATATTCTTTTTTTTTTTTTTTAACTTGGTACTCCTTCATTAAGTTAATCCCCTCATAGAGTAAATGCTCATTCTGAAAAGTTAATTTTTCTGTTTTATGTGTATGTCAACAAATACTTATTTTTATTTATCAAATTGTTGTAAGCTGGGGAATAGTTATAATAGTGGGTCAACATGGAATGATTGTCAACTAAGACTCAAATAAGGATTTTATCCCCATGTTGTAAGAAAATGAAAGAACAATGAGGTTAAGTATATTTCCTAAATTCTTACTGAAATGATAGTATCAGTTCTGGGTAGTTCAAGCCTCTGGTTAGCCTATAAAACACTCCTATATTTTCATTTCTTGCTTTGATAGCCTGGTTATTTGCAACACCCATAAGAACACTTTCAGTAGAAGCATAATATGTGATCTTACCCAAGGCCCAAGAGCAGATCCATGTATCTGTGCTTTGAAGGTTACACAATTTGGCAGAACAATTTTAAGAAAAAGAACACACAATTAGTGAAGGACTCTGAAGATTAAGCTCCATTAGCTTCATAGTAAATCTCCCTCTGCCAATAGCTGGCAGGAAAGCTCTAGTAGCTCTCTTCCAGATTCTTACCCCACCCCACATCCCAGAGTTACACTATCCCAATGGGCACAGATGAGTTGGTTTTTGTCCTCCTTCATCAATGAGGATATATCCTGGAGAGATGGGGTGAAGCCCCAGTTGGGGACAAAGATATTGAGAGAAGCTGGCCATTGGAAATGCATTGTAGTCTGTAAGCCCAGATGAATAACAGTCCAGGGAACAAAAATAATTTAAAGAGAAGATTGAGGAACAAGCTTTAACAGTCTTTGAACAATTTACCAAGGATTGAATATCCACAGATGAGAGGGAGAAAATGTTACCCCAAATTTCAAAAGTGGATTTTGGAAACTGCAAACTGGTAATCTTAACATTAACCATCAACACATTTCTAAAATGGGTTATCTAACAAATTGTTAAAATGTAGAAAAGGGAGACATGATTACCAGATTCTCACTTGGATTCACTAAGAAAGAAATACCACAAATGAAGTTCATTTCCATTTTTTAAGCTGAAATATTAAACTCAATGATCAGGGGGATACATCTGGGTTTTAGAAGGCTACTTGACAGGATCTTTTGTGATATCTTTTCAGACAAGTTAGAGAAATGTGGATTGAACTACGGAATAGTTTGGTTGATAGGGTGAGATGAATCAGTGCTGAAGGGAAAGTTAGAATTGCCCCTTTCTTTTCAACTCTTGCTTGTCAGTGACAATGGAGATACAAAGATGAATATGACGGGGCTCCTGCCTTTGAGAGTTCAGCAGGAAAAAACGACATACGTATAAACAACTAGCTCTGATCATTGTGGGGAGGGTTGCAGCAGGGATACATACAGGAAATGGGATGACTGAAGTAGAACCACTTGGGTCAGGGGTGGGAGATTTTTATGGCAATTTGTGATGTCTGGCTGTTACACAAAGCTGTCTTCTCGAGTGGTGAGGATTTCAACTACAGACTACGTGACTGTTGGGGTAGGACGTTGAAAGAAATGACTTTCAGGTTCTGTTCAAATGCTCAAGTCCTGCGTTTGTTCATGGTTAAATCCCCGCAGCTGCTCTCAACATAGCCACACCTGCTCAAAGTTCTGAGGCTGCAACTCCACAGCCAGGTTCAGGGTGGGTGTGCAGACAGACGTAATGGCTGAGGTGGCTGACAGAGTCAGCTGGCAGACCACGACCACACTAGGAATGAAGGAAGGCTAACGGAAGCTTGTTAGCTTGTTCAGATTATTAGGGTCCTCGCTAAGGGGAATATACTTGACTGTTTAAAAAATTACAAGCCAATGGTCCAGGAATTAGAGGAAACGTCCGGTCTAGCAAATGAAAGCTGGCAATATGAGTGGGAGACCCTCCACTCGGAGAGATTGTATTTATACCTAAAAGTGCTAAAAGCCTCCATATTCTCCTCATTTCAAGGCTTGTTCATGCCATTGAAAAGACTGATTCTGCTTTTCTAAAGAACAATGTGGGTTATTTATTATCATTTGTAAGAAATATTTCTGTAATGCTACCTCAGGGTTTGAAACTAGCCTTGCTGGATGATATCTAAAGTCTGAAAATCCTAATAATGTCAGCCTTGTTTCCTGTACAGAGTGTGGTTTAAAATGAAATATTAAGTTATTGAGTCATTTAAGTACCTGGAAACAACTCGTATAGACTGGGAAGCATTTATTAGAAAAACACATCTCATTCCCCCAACACAGGAGCCCACAGCTCACTGTGCACAATTGTCCGCAGCAGGGTTCTATTAGATTCTATCATTGGCAAGTGTCCTGGCCTAAATCTAAATTCTGACTGGGCATCGCCTCCCCACCCGGAAGTCACGGTAACAAGATAGCCACACATCCTCAAAATTCTTTATAAATGTGTCTCCCTAGAGGCTCACCCTTTCTCAGATTAACACCCTCCTCTGAGGACAAAAACTGGGCATGTGGTACCAGCAAAGCCCTTGTTACCAGGCCGGCTAATTACGCACAGCCTTTCCCAGTGTACTCCGAGTCAAAGACTGGCAAGACAATGAACTCATGTTGCAGAGCTCTGGATAATGCTGGTTATTTAATGTGGTTGAATATTGCAGCCAGGTTCTTCCTGTTTCCAAGCTGGTCAGTAGTAGAGTTGTGGGTTTCTGGGTGTGTTCCTCAGCCTTTCACCATCCCATAGAGAACAAAGACGAGTTTGATGTTTGTGCCCTGAATACTTAGTGTGAGATGTGGACGTCCAGCCGTTGCTCTGCCCAGCAACAACAGGCCGTGGTACTTGGACAAATTAGGGTAGAGCTCAGTGTGCAAGACAGCACCATGCCTCTGTACTCCTAGGTCTACAGATAGGATGTTCTCAGCATGACTGGAAGGATATTCAGTCATAAAATAATATCTCTTCTCCTGCATAAACACACAGACACTGTACTTCAATTCCTTCAGGAGCTTATAAATATTAGTTGGATTTAACCATTCATTTTTGCATCCTGGCATTCCATGTTTTATTTGTAAAACCACTTGTGTTCTTTAAAATTTAATGAAACAATATTAAATAAATAATCCAGAAGTGGCATAATAAAATGCCAGTACCTCCAGGCTGTGAGTCTGTTCTGAGAAATGGGTGATGTATAAACCTCGCCGCCTTTCTATCCAGGGAAACACTCTGATTCTATGAATGTGGAAATGCAGCTGGGATGGGCCTTTCCCCTTTGGATCTCAGTAATAGAAAGGGAATACAGACTTGTGTACAGGCAGTCTCTTCATTTTATCCATAATAGCTTGGCAGTCAGATTATCCCCATGTTTTGGTTGAAAAAAAAAATGCTATGAATAACAGTAGGGTGTGTGAGTCCAATCCATCCCTCCTTCCTCCCCCTTATTCCCCACCCTCTATTGGAACACTATTCCAAACATCTCAGGCAGCTAAGAATGAAAATCTAGAGATGCTATAAAAAATGTATCCTCATGCTCCTTCCTACACCATGTCTAGCAAAGTACTCAGGACTTCTGTACACTTGGCTAAGAATACAGTAGATGGGTAGATAGATGAATGGATTTAGACAGATAATT
Organism: Panthera onca; assembly: GCF_046562875.1. Lineage (NCBI taxonomy): Eukaryota > Metazoa > Chordata > Mammalia > Carnivora > Felidae > Panthera > Panthera onca. The sequence continues at coordinate 81,432,330 of NC_138344.1, forward strand.
ACATTATCACTTAATTTTTATGGCATGAAGTCCCTTTTAAGTACATAGAGGAAAACCAAGGTATCATTCCTAGAAATGGTCAAGCTATTTTAAATCTCTTTTAAAATAGTCTTATCTCATTCTCTTTAGCACCCTTAACCAGACAGCTCAAGGTCTTATTTTAGGAAACACCAGCCCCAGGAAACCTTCCATGACTTCTCAAGACTAGGTTGGTTGCCCTCATTCTGTATCCCCAACACATGCTATTTGTTCCCTGTCAGAGCATCATCATGCTAGACTGTATTGTTACTGCTTGTTTTACTGTCTATCTCTTCCGCTGTTCTGTAAGTTCCCTGGGGACCATGCTGTCTTTTTCACATTTTGATCTTTAGCACAGATTCTGCCACATGGTAGTTATTCAGTAGGCATTTGTTTAATGAACCAATGACCTCAAGGTCACACTGGACTTTGTAGAACCAACAAGCATGAATTGTTACCCTTTTATGTGTGAACATCATGGTCTGTCTGGTTCTCTTGAGGCCACCAAAGGATATAAGCAGTGGCCCTGCTCTCAAATCCCTTGCACACTGGGTAGACAAATGAGACAATCAGAGTCTCATTAAGGGTCACACTGAACCATTGACTTCAGCTGAAATTCAGAGGAGCAAGAGATCAGGGGAACATAAGAAATCCTGAAAGGCAGGGAATAAATGGAACTTCAGCTGGGTTTGAAGGAGGGATAGAATTGGATTAAGCAGAGAGAGTAAGGAGGGCATTGCAGGAGGGAGGAATAAGAAATGGAGGTGAGGACGAGTCTGGCATGAACAGGGATCAGGGAGGAGCCCAGCTTCTCTGGAATGGAAACCCTAGATCTCCATGAGCTGTAGAGGTTGGGCTAGATTATGGAGGTTGTGGAAAGCCAGACAGAGGGGTCTGAGCGCCAGACACTGCATCATGGGATATCAACATAAAATTTGGAGTAGGGAGTTTCATGATACAAAAGTCATTTAGGAAGAAAGTCTTACGGCCATAGCAAGGAAGACTCATGAGGGAGAGAGCTGTGCTGACAAGGTCACATAGTAGCCATCGCAGTTGTCCAAGAATGACATGGCACAGTCTGGGCTAGGGTGATGTGAGAGTGAAGAGAGGAAAATGAAAACCAGGAAGATATTTTGGAGAAAAAAATGGCAGGCTGGCCTCAGCTAGAAGCACTGATGCTCTTTAAAAGTCTAGGGGCACCTGGGTGGCTCAGTCGATTAAGTGTCTGACTTTGGCTCAGGTCATGATCTCGTGGTTTGTGAGATCAAGCCCCACATTGGACTGCCTGCTGTTAGCTTGGAGCTTGCTTTGGATCCTCTATCCCCTCTCTCTCTGCCTCTCCCCTGCACTCTGTCTCTCTCTCTCTCTCTCTCTCTCTCTCTCTCAAAAATAAAACATTTTTTAAAAAAAGTCTAAGAGGTCTGATTTCTCTGAAGGTACAAAGGCCACTGGCCAGGGACTGCCTGGCTAATGAGGAGGAAGGAGATGGCTTTTGAGATCTTCATGCTGTGCTAACTCATCTCATACAGGTTTTTGGCCAAGCTTCCCTTCCCTGGGACTGTGCTGCTGTGCAACCTCTCCTCACTCCCAGAGCAGAGCTCAGCACAGGAGGGTAAACTTCTCTGGACACCACAGTTCTGAATTCCAGGTGGGGTTGGGGTTATGGGTAGTTGTTGTCTTGCTGCCTTGCAGAGTTTTGAGACCCTCCAGGACAAAGCACCCAGGCTGTGCTGGAGGCTTAGCTGACAGGACTGTACCAGTACCAGCTAGGGAGGAATTATTATTATTATTTTTTAAATACGCCAGCCTCTGACTGCCTTCTCTAAGGCCTCACATTCCTGCTTTCCCAGTTGGCTCCAGTGGCTTTTCATCGTGGTCTTAACAACCATCATGTGGACGCATTTAAAAGAAAAGGTGCCACTTTCCAAAATGGACTCAGGAGGAGTAGCCACCACTCCCAGTTAAGTTCTTGGTCTGGAGAATGTGGGGACTCGTTGCCATGATTTATCATTCTGGTGTCATTCCCAGACAGTCTGCCTGCTCCCCTGGTTCAGCCTTTCATCATCTTTTCAGGGCTGTTTGCTCAGCCTTCACTATTGCTGTTGCAATTGTGTTTTGGACCTGACCTTCTGGCAGGCTGTGGGCTTGGCTGAGGAAGCTGGCAGATGCTGAACGTGGCAGAGGAGAGCAGACCCAACCTTGTGAGGAAGGGGAGGAGATGGGGAAAGGACTCTGAGAGGTGCTCCTGCTTTCTTACTTGGAAAGGGGATTCATCAAGCAACTAGCTTAGGTGCACTTTCAGAGCATCCCCTGCAGACAGGGGTTCCCACGGAGGAATGGCTCCCTGCTTCAGCTCTCCTCAATTCCATCTCCCCCCTCAGACTTTCTTGCTGTTGTCACCTCCCAACAAAATGATTCTAATTCTCTCCAAATTGTGCTTCATTTGAAATGAACCCAAAAGCAGCCCTGAGGGCAGCGAACAGCTGCCTGCCTCCACTTAGGAGCCAGGACCCTGGGAGCCGCAGGGTCCGTGGGCTTGCTGAGTTTCCCAGAGCCTTCTCCCCAATGCCCTCCTGCCCCCCAGCCTGAGTCTGCAGGCCAGTGAGATAGTAGAGAGTTGGAGAAGAGAGAAGAACTTTGGGCTGGATATCTGGAAATCCAGGAGTTCAGAATCAGCTGTAAAGCAGACTTCTCCTGTGCTGCCTACTTTATAAGAACAAAAACAACCTTCATCCTTGCCTTGGAGGGATGGATTTACATACACTGTTAATCCTTAAGACAGCCCTTAAGACTAAATATTCGGGATGGGGTGCCTGGGTGGCTCAGTCGGTTGAGCATCCAACTTTGGCTCAGTTCATGATCTCGCGGGTCATGAGTTGCAGCTCTGTTCTGAAAGCTCACAGCCTGAAGCCTGCTTCAGATCTCTGTCTCCCTCTTTCTCTCCGCCCTTCCCCTGCTCATGATCTGTATCTATCTCTCTCAAAGATAAATAAACATTTAAAAAATATTTTTTAAATAAATAAAAATATGAAAGTAAAAATAAAGACATAAATAGTTGTGTCCCAAATTCATAGTTGCTCAGAGAGTAAAAGTAATAACTTAAGGCTGTACAGCTAGTAAGTGCTAACGCTGCAATTGAAGTCTTCCTAACTTCTTTTATTCCGCACTGTCTCTGAGAAAGGGTGGGCCAGCCCACGCACTGACTCTTCTGATCCGTAGTCAAACAAACATATTAAAAGGCTGTTTTCAACATCTAAAACTGTTTATTTATTGAGTCCCTTCAATGTAAGGCAAGAAAATGCATCTACCTTCTTGGGGAAAATGCCATAGAAAACTCAGATTAGGTACATAGCGGCTCCTGCCTGCTTTTCTTCAGGGCCATTTGATTACCTTATGATGTGAACTGTCGGCATCATGCTTTCTCCTTTCAGCCCAGATGAGTCAGCACTGTTCAGTGGGAAAAGTGTTCTTGAACAAGAGCCTAAAGGCTGATCCCAGCTGCCTTACTGTAGGTCAGAGAACTCATCATGTAGCCTGTCTGGGGTTTAGTTGCCCCACCTCAAGAGAAAATGAACCCCATGCTCCACAGAGCTATGCAGTGGAGATATAGGCGAAGCATGCCAAACAAAATGCTATGCTGGAGGTAATTTTCTGTTGTCCCCTCCAGGGAAGACAGGAGAAGAAAGAGTACTCCTCTAACCAGCTGCCCTGAAACTCAGAGAGGACCCCTTCACTTTGGAAATAAGTCCTTCCTTCCTTGTTTTCCCATCACCCCCAACACAGGGACAGATGCAGTTTGCTCCATCCAGTTGTATAACATCAGGATTTTCCACATGGACAGGGGATCATGGGGGTACAGGCAGCTTATAGCTGAGGCATGTCTCCCGGGTGAACTCAATTATTCACTCAGTCTGGTGCAGAATTAAGTTACTTCACACCCCCTCCAGTGAACTGGCTGCTCCACTAGACTCAGGCTCTGGGGTAACAGACTTTGCCAAGTCACCCGACTTCTTAGCTTAGTTTCTTTGGTCTCTTGGACAACAGGACCTTTTTCTGTCTGGGTCTCAGATCCAGCCCCAGGGCACTGCTTGAGTTAGGCTGGGACTGTTCCCCATGCACCTAACAATTTACATAGGTTCAAGCCAGACCAAAGATCTCTGTTGTCCATTGGGGTGCCGCCCAGGTCCCCTTCTTGTCTTCTGTCAATGACCTCACATTCTTTCACAGCCCTGTCCTTCCTTTACTCTAGCTCAGCCATGACTAATGGCTTATATTATGTCTATCAACACCAACCACCCAGCAATGACTGCATGAAAAACAGTGTTGGCAAGAATTCTAAAGTTAAACCTCAGTTTGGTGGGAAAGAATAACCTAGCCTTGATTAGCACTGTCTGCCATGGGCATGGGAGGAAAAGGGTCAACATGCATGCAAGGTATTTGCCGTGTCTTGTACCAGCATTAAGAGCTCGTTTCTCTGGCTTCACATCAAGTGTGTTTTTTGTTTTTTTTTTTAATCTTTATTCAGCTCACATATTTTCCTCTTGGATGTGCCGTACCATTTTTTCTCCTGATAAGAGTGGCATATTTTAAAAGCACACATTTACATTTTATCATAATTTTCCCTGCCCAAAACAGTGATTTGGGAAGGAAGGGTACTCTTTTTGCCAGTGAATTCTGGAGAAAATCTTACTACTATTATTTTCCTCCTATCTCCCTGAGAAGTTAGGAAAAAAGGGAGAATATCTTTTTTTGGAGATAGGTACTAGAAATTTATTTACTCAATAAATAAATTTTAATGGAGTAGTTATTATGTGCCAGACACTTCTAGTCACTGGGATATAAAAGGAAAATGACATGGACAATTCCTATAAGGAGCTCACATTCTAGCCTGAAAAAAGCCACATGTTAGAAACCAACTATAGAAATAAGACAAAGTCTCACCACTTTCTCTAAGGGAAGCTGCCATGATGTTCTTGGAATTGGACAATTGTTCTCATCACCTTTCATTTTCTAAAGAGGCTAAGCTGTTCAAGGAAGAACCACATTGTTATCCATCAATGATTCTCAGTTTCCAGTGTCAAAGATCCTGTGGTGCCTTTAAAATGCTCCCAGGCAAAAACTGCTGAACTGGGCTAATAAATCTGACTGAGGTAGCAACAAGCTATTTGGCAATAGTCCGTGGAACCGCCCTGTTCACCCTGTTCAGCTTCCACAGATTCCTGTGTTCATTACTTGGCCGCCCATCCTGGCTCCTGAACCAAGTCTGCCCCAGGCTTGAGATCTTCAGACGATGCCCCCTACTCCTAGTGCAAACTCACATCCCTAGGCTTCAGATTTGGGTCTTCATCCTGAAACAGCACTTGGTGCTTCCTCATGTGAATTCCCATGGCTGACACCATTGCCCACCTTCAGTGTTGTCTTCAGATCAGGCCTGACCTAGCTTCACTGAGCTGGCATGTCCCAAATTCCATTTTTGCTAAGAGTTACTTCCCAGGAATGGGTCACCCATGTAGTTGCTAAATGGTGCTAGAGCATGGGGAAATGCCTGAATTACTTTGGCTATGTCCAGGTATTTCACATTTGCTTTCATTGTGATTCTGGGCTGCATTTCAGTGCTCATCAACATGTTTGGCAATACAGAGACTCAGCTTTGGCCTGGAGGAGGCTGAAGCCATCTGTTCTTTTAAGTGACAGAAAGAATGAAACTGGATTAGCTAGAACCAGGATAACACAGGAATGCTTTCTGAAGAGCATGGCCTGGGTAGAAATTTTGCTTTGTGTGCTTATGTGGAGATCCACAAAACTTTTGAATGCACTGGTCAGAAGTCTATGGTCAGAGATGGAGTGTAAGTTAGTGGTTGCCAAGGGCTGAGGGCTGGGAGATAGTGAATGATGGCTAATGGATACAGAGTTTTTGGGAGAAGCAATAAAAATGTTATAAAATTAGATAGTAGCTATAATTGCACAACTCTGTGAATAGAGTCAAACCCACTCAATTGTATACTTTAAAAGGGTGAATTTTGTGGTATATGATGTATATCTCAATAAAGCTACTAGGTGAAGAAGAAGAAGAAGAAGAAGAAGAAGAAGAAGAAGAAGAAAAAGAAAAGAAATCAATGATCTATTATAGCCCCTGAAAAAACCCAAAAGCAAAAACAACCTGGTATACATTTAACAAACTATGCACCAGGTTTTGTTGGAGGCATGAGAGGCATTCAGAAATGAGATAGACAAGGAGTCTGCAGCTCTAAGTAACCCTTTGATGCAACTGAACTTCCTCCTTGCCCACATCGAGGCACAGTGGTTACCTTTGGACTTCCTACCAGGAAAAGACTGCCTGTCTTGGCAACACCAAAGCTCTTTCATCTTCGGGGAGTGTTTCACTTATGAGCTGGATTATCTCACTTGTTAGTAATCACAGGAACAGAACAGGTTGCAATGAATCTTTCTCTTTCCCTATGCTTGTGAGAGTCATCCAGGCCATCTCTGGGGCTCCATAGTCAGAAATATGGTTATGAGACCTCTAATAGAAGACGTTCTGAGTGGGTGGCACTCTTGCAAGGTGGAATTACCTGGCAGTTTCAAGCTCCTTGGTTGGCTGTTGCACTCAGTTTTCATCTTTGCCTTGTGAGGCTAAGTCCGTGGATTAGCAGTCATGACCTAGACCTCCACTTCACCTTTGGGAGACTGTATCTGCTTTGACAAAAGCAGTGTGTTGTTTATGTGAAACTGTTCTTAGCCATGGTACCCAACCACACCTCCATCTACGACCACAATTAAAAGGGGTTGGAAGCAAGCAGTCTTCTATCCTCCCCAGGCTACATTTTCTAACTTCTACAAATGCTCAACATCCAACCCTCAAACTTTCCTCTGAACCAGAGCAAGGCCAGGCCCTGACTGACCCCATTAAATACAACCCATTGTCCCAACACCCACCTCTCTCCTGTGGAACAAAATCACTTGTAACCAGATGAGAACTTCCATATGTCCCAAATGAGCTCTCAGTCAGGAAAAGAAAGGGACAGTTTTGAAAAGATGTCATGCAGTATGGAGACAAGCAGGAGTTCACATCCTGGGAGCCCAGGCTATAAACTGAGCCTAGATTCCTGTTCTGAGACACACATACATATCCCTCAGGGAAAGGAAAGCTGTGCAGATAAGCACAGTTCTGGTGATGTATTTGGAAACTGCAGGAGCAGTGAGGAGGGGCTTGTGGGAAGACAGAAGGACCCAGGGCATCTAGAAACCAGACACTTCCAACCTAGAGGTTGTCTTGGGAATTGAGTGGGGCTCTTGATGCCTTCTGTGAAGACTTGCACTAGGTGGGGAAGCTTGCTTGGCACAGGTGATAGAAACAAGACAGTTCATTTTTATTTTTGATGAAGTGGAACTTCAGCTTAAAAAAAATTCTGTTGTGACCAGAGCGCATGTCACAGATGAACGCAGAAAAGCACTGGTAGCTGTTGCCATCTCCTCTCAGAAATTGTGCCTTCAAAATCACAATAAGTGGCAGCTTGAAGGTCATGAACAGGTCCTGTCCAGCTTTCTCACAGGAGAAAACAGGCAAGCAGAAGGGAAAGAGTATAAAATAACAAGGGGGCTCTTTAAATAGAGCTATAAAACTGGGTGGCAAACCTAGTCCAAGGGTTAAAAACAAGCTTTTCCTCCAAAGTTTCTATGGCAACTAGATAAAATCTACAGCAAGAGTGTAGTTAATGAAATATTTCTTCTAGATCAACATGTAGCAGTAAGTAATGAAGGCTGACTTTGTGTAAGGATCCAACATAGGTTACATTTTTAGCTGCTGCTTCTTTTTTTTTCCTGGCGAGAATTGGCATGGAGTTTGGTGAGACTCCATATATTATACACCCTGATCTTTCTCATAGAATAGAGTCTAGAGGACTGGGGCAGAAATACTGGTGTCGATCCAAAACACTTGGAGTGGAGTGATACCTTCTCCCTCCCTCTTCTTGCCCTCCCCCACCCCACGCCAACAGTTTGGATTCATTTGACACACACTTACGATGTTAATTTGGACATTTAGAATAAATGCTTTTGACTAACTAATTTTATCTGTACACAAAGAATAAACACAATCTGGTGAGGTTAGTTGGGAGTTACTTGTGTTGTACATGACTAAAAAGCACTCAGAATGCTTAGATTTGGAGGACTTGAAATACTAGCAGTGGGTCTTTGGGCCTATTATTTGTATTCTGTGTTTCAGTTACCCATTACATGGGCCGAGGGTAGTACCCACCCAAAAGCTGGTTTAAGGATTAGAGGAGATTAAAATACATAATAAATGTGTCTAGCAGTGACTGGTATAGAGTATGGGTATTCAATAACTACTTATTGAATCTGCTTAAATTTCTTTGGTTGCATATAACTTCAGGATTCTGGAGACTCTCCACTGTTTCTCACCAGGAAAATTAAATCCCAAATCCTTTCTTTTAAGGTGGCTTCTTAGAGAACAATTTAAAAGTATGGGATTGTTTTGTGTCAGGCATTGTTCTAAGCACTTTATATGCATTTGCTTGTAATTTGCTTGTGATAGTAGTAGTACTATCTGTTTAACAGATGAGAAAATCGAGGCATAGAGAAGTTAAAACGCTGGATAAACCCCTAGATTGTTAAAGTCACTACCACTATCATTATCAATCTAACATCTGAGCCTGACACGGTGCTAAACATTTTACATGTGTTATTTCATCTCACCCTTTTTTTCCCCCATACTCCCTCTCCTATTTCATCTCATCCTTATAACTTGGTATCACTGTTGTACAGATGGGGACAATAAAGTTTGTTATACTAAGGAATTAGGCCAAGATCACAAAGCTACATCCCAAAGCAAGTGGTGGAGTCACCATTCAACATAAGCAATCATGCCATTTGTAAATAGAGAGTTTTACTGTTTCTTACAGATCTTTATGCTTTTAAATTCCTTTTCTTGCTTTATTGCACTGGTTATGACCTCTGCGTGCAATGATGACTAGAAGTGGTGAGAGTAGATTTTCTTGCCTTATTCCCATTCTTAAGGAGAAAGCAGACAATATTTCACTACTAGGATATTTGCTGGAAGTTTTATAGATGCTCTTTATCACACTCTGGAAAGTTCTGGTTCTCATTTAGTGATCGTTTTTACCACAGATAAATGTGGAATGTCAAATGTTTTTTCTGCTCCATTAAAATGGTGATATGGCTTTTGTCTTTTATTCTGTTAAAGTGATAAATTTCAGTGGTCAGCTTTCAAATATTATGCCAATTTTCATTTGAGAATAAACCCCACTTGGTCTTGATACATTGTAATAACAATTATATTGATGCATTTGATTTGCTACCATCAAATCATAAATTTTTGTGTCTATAATTCGTGAGCAATATTGGTCGATAATTTTCTTTGCCTGTATGTTATTGTCAAGTATTGGCATCAGGTTACTTCTGGAATCATAAAAGGAGTTGAGAGGTGTATCTATTAGAGTTCCAACAGAAAAATATCTGGTTGTATATATATATAGGAGTGTGTGAGTGTGTGTATGGTGATATTGCAAGGTATAGGCTTATAATTATGGGTGCTAGCTAGTTGAGCCCAAAATCTGTAAAAAGGTCATCAAGAAGGACAGGTTAGAAACATTCATGCAAGAGTGAAACTTTCATCCACAGGCAGAGTTTTTTCTTCTTCAGGGAAACCTCAGTTCTGCTTTTAAAGTCTTTTAGCTGATTGGGCCTGACCCATCCAAATTAGTGAGGATAATCTCCTTTACTAAAGTCAGCTGATTGTAGATGTTAATCACATCTACAAAATACTTTCAGAAAAACACCAAGATGAGTGTTTGATTGAATAACTGGGTACTATTGCCTAGTAGAGTTGACATAAAACTGATCATCACAATCTATCTCTTGACAGCTTGGCACCCATACACATCTCCAGAAACCATACTTAATCTCCAAATAAAGACAGTACCCAAGCCCTACTTTTTCCTAACATGATACAGGATACAACTATTCTGTATATAACCAAAAATACACTGACCCTTTCTCCAGAAGAGGATAGAAAGGTCTTGAGTAATTTGGACCCTTCTCCTTGATATCCTATAATTCAGATACCATGATGTAGAGTTAACTATTAATAATTATTATTAATACATCTTATATTGGGTGATACGGAGATAAGAGAAGGAAGAAAACAAAAATATCAAAATATCAAATTATGTATGTATATACATTAACATGTTTATAACACAATAAGTTAGAAATACTCGTAACAATTACAGTCCTCATGTCTGCAACTGGTCACATGGTCAAAGCTGGTATTTGTAATTATCTTTTAACACTATTTAACACTACTATTTCCATATTCCTTTGCCTAAAGCAAACATCCCAGCTGGTGTTGGTTCTTTGCTTGGTGGGGTGACTCAAACCATCTTTCCTGAAGGGTCTGGGCCATTAGCAGTTCTGCTTGAATTGAGTTACTACAGTTTATCACTGACTTCAATAACAGGGAATGGTAATACAAAGAGACACCCTAAGGGATTCCTGTGTTCCAGAGATACTCTTCCTTATATCCATTGTATAGTGCCAGCCCAGCTTCCCCTTGACAATTAGGATCAAAAATAGCCAGTAAAGACCCTCATCTTGCCTGTTGACTCAGGGACATGAGGAACCCAAAGTGGCTGGATGGCAGTCATAACTTCCAGTTCAGTGGAATCATTCTTGTGTCTCCTGGTGGAAGTATTCCTCCCTTTGGAACTAAGATCAGTAGACAAGCAAAGTATAAGCTCAGAAGGATCAAAGCAAAAATTTTACTGCTGGATCAACAGATCTAATAGTGAGTGGTGCTACTCCTATTTCCACCCCTTAATTCTTGGATTCATGAATTCTAGCTGTGGGAAAAACAGTGCCACATATTGCATCTTGGTATAAAACACACATAACTTCTTGGAGGACATTGCTACAGTCCTTTAAGGTATTGTCACCTAGATGGCACTATGACTACATTTATTTTTTATTTTTATTTTTTAACGTTTATTTATTTTTGAGACAGAGCATGAATGGGGGAGGGTCAGAGAGAGGGAGACACAGAATTGAAACAGGCTCCGGGCTCTAAGCTGTCAGCACAGGGGCCCGATGCGGGGCTCGAACTCACGGACCGCGAGATCGTGACCTGAGCCGAAGTCGGCGCTCAACCGACTGAGCCACCCAGGCGCCCCATGACTACATTTTTTAAAGGCCATTCCACCATTCTATCAAGGCAGCTGCTTTAGGATGATGAGGGACACAGTCAGACTAGTGAAATACATGTGCATAGGCCCATTGCCACATAGCCCATTGCCACATAGTCCCTTAATCAGAAGCAATGCTGTATAGAATACCATGATGATGGAGGAGGCATTCTATAAAGTCCACGAATGGTAGTTTTGGCAGAAGCATTTGCATTCAGGGGAAGCAAATCCATATCCAGAGCATTTATTGCAGTAAGAACAAAGCACTGCCCTTTCCATGGTGGACATGGTTCATTGTAATCAACTTGCCACCAGGTAGCTGGCTAATCAGCACAGGGAATGGTGCCATATCAAGAACTCATTGTTGGTTTCTGCTGCTGGCAGATTAGGTGCTCAACAGTAACTGTATCCAGATTGGCCTTGGTGAGTGGAAGTTGATGTTGCTGATCTCATGCATAATCTCTTTCACTGCTGCCATAGCCACTTTATTTGTGACCTCTTTGGGAAATGGCAGGAGTGGTCAGGGAAAGAGGCTGACATTGTATCCACAAAAAGTATTATCCTATCTACTTGATTATTAAAATCCTCCTCTGCTGAGGTCACTATTTGGTGAGCATTCACATGTGACACAAATATCTTCTCAGCCCACGCAGAGAAGTCTATCCACATATCTCTTCCTCAGACTTCCTTGTCATTGATTTTCCATTCATGTTACTTCCAACTCTGTGCCCACTCAGCCAAACCATTGGCTATAGCATGTGAATCACAATAAACTCATACCTCTGACCATTTTTCCTTCCAAGCAAAATGAGCAACAAGGGGCGTTGCTTGAAGTTTTGCCCATTGGAAGGATTTCCCTTCACTGCTGTCTTTCAGTGACATCCTAGAAAGGGGGTGTGGTGCTGCAGCTGTCCACTTTTGGGTGGTGCCTGCATAAAATGCAGAACTGTCTATAAACCAGGCACAAGTTTTCTTTTCCTCAGTCAGTCAATTTATTGCATGGAACTCTCCATGATGCCATTGTTCTCATCTATATTTTCTATTTCTCTGCTGAGATTTTTCCATCTGTGCATTGATTTGGGCATCTTTTAGTTTAAGTCCTTTAACATATGCTCCTTTAAAGCACTTGTCTAGGGGTATCTGGGTGGCTCAGTCAGTTAAGCATTGACTCTTGGTTTTGGTTCAGGTATTGATCTCATGGTTTGTGAGTTCAAGCCCCACATCGGACTCTGTGCTGACAGTGCGGAGCCTACTTGGGATTCTCTCTCTCCCTCTCACTCTGGCCCTCTCCCTCCCTCCCTCCCTCTCTCTCTCTCTCTCTCTCTCTCTCTCTCTCTCTCAAAATAAATAAAATAAACATTAAAGAAAGCACTTGTCTAATAATTCCAGAATCTGGGACATGTTGGATTCTGTTTTATTTTTTCTTTCTTTAGCTTGGGTCATATTTATCTTTTACTTTGCATGCTTAGTAAATTTTTATTGTAACCTGAACATTATGGATGATTCATTAAAGAGAGCCTGGATTAAGTGTTGAATGTTGAGTTTAAAGAGTGTTGAGTTTTGTTCTTGTGGGCATTTAAATCATGGGTAGATCCTTTTTGGTTCTGTTAGGCTCAGTTTTGTTCATCATTAGGACAGACCTGTTTTGGTTTTGAAGCTAGTCCTAGTTGTAGCCTTTACTTTGTGATATGGTTCTTATTTCCAAAGTAGGAAATGTATTCCTAAAACACAGTGTTTCTCCGGTCTCAACTGGATTCTAGACCAGAACTCAAATATCTGCCACTGCTATATGACTTTTGACATTGTTATGCCCAGAATTCGTGATCCCCAAATACCACCAGGGAGCTGAGTCTGATGTAACAGCAAAAGAGCCTTTATTCGAGCTAGCTCGAGCTCAATCCCCTACCTGCACTGATGCAGCAGTGAGATACTGGGGAGAGAGAGGGGGGTTTCAAAAGGACAAAGGTTTTATTGGGGCCTAGGGGCAGTTGGTGAGCTAATGGCTGTGGCCTCAGCCAATTGGCTGGGGAAGGGTCCAAGTCCTGTTAGGCAGGTGGGGGGGGGGGGTTACTCAAGGGGAGGAGGCGTGGTCAAGGCGAAGGACACAGAACAAGATGGAGTCCGCCCGGCATAGGCCCGCCCTTTCAACATTACCACTGGTATCACCATTCAGCTCTCAGCCCTGCAGCAATCACTCTTTTTTGGGCCTCATGGATTCTTGCCCTGTGCCTTGCAGCTCCACCCTTACCCAGGACCCATGGTGAATCCCCACACAGACTTTTGGGAGCTTTTCTCTGCACAGGTTAGTACCTGATCTTACAAACTCCAACTGTTTTAGCAACCCAAAACCATAATCTCTGCCTTATCTCTTACTCTGCTTTGTCTCCATCTCCCTGTTATGGCAGGAATGTGCCCAAGGCAGTTGTGGGTTCATCTCATGCTTTCCTTCTCAAAAATTACAGTCCTATGCTGCCTGTTGTTCTTTGTCTAAAAACAATTGTCTCATATATTTTGTTCATTGTTATAGTTTATTTCAGTAGGAAGACAAGTCAGGTATCAGTTATTCTGTATTGTGGGACATTGAAGTCTGTGAACATGTCATCTTCAAACCATTTTGAAATATAGTAAAGAACAAATGCTTGCATGTGATACTTGCCAATGAAGAGATATCAAGCTTCTATAAAGAAAAATAAGGCTATTTTTTTTAATGTTTATTTATTTTTGAGAGAGAGAGAGAGAAAGAGAGTGAACAGGGGAGGGACAGAGAGAGGGAGACATAGAATCCAAAGCAGGCTCCAGGCTCTGAGCTGACAGCACAGAGCTTGACATGGGGCTCGAACCCACAGACCGTGAGATCATGACCTGAGTGAAAGTCGGGCGGGGGCTGAACTGACTGAGCCACTCAGGCTCCTCAAGGCTATTCTCTATAATTTTTAATGAATGTTTAAAAGATACTGCAATTGGAAAATATACCATCATTAATTTACTTAATAGCTAAGAAGTATTACATTTTGTACTTAGTTTCTAGTAAAGAATGACAGAATCAATTCAACCAATATTTTTTTATAATAATCTTCAAGACCCTGAAAGAGGTAAAGAAAGAAAATAAAGGGGAGCTCTAATGTCTAGAAGCTTTTACTGTACCAGGAAAGGCAAGTATCATATACAAAATAAGTTAAATATGAAGGCAAGGCAGAATGCAATCACATGATAAGACTTGTTGGAACAAATAAATGAGACAGACCTGACTTAACTTCCCCTTCTAGCTGCAGGAGAACCTCTCCATCACACATGATATCCATCCCCACACCCAAGTCACAAAAGCTGGACCAGGACTGGATATCTAATCCAAAGGGTACCAATCTATAGATAGGGCTTCGCCAGTGACAATCTCCTCTCAGAATTTTAGTAGACTCAGAGATTGCAGTACAGATAAGAGTGGTTGTTTGGTAAGGAAAGTCATATAGAGTTGGCAATGAAGGTGGCACTAGGGCAAGCCAAAGTCATGGCCAAGTTATGGATCTGGAGAAGTAAGAACCATTGGTGAACAGTCTTCAGAGAGACTAGAGTAGATGCAAAAGAGAGAAATAAAAATATTACAGAGAGAGAAAAATAGATTCCTACCCAACAATTTCTAATACTTCATTTCTGTAATAGTCCACTGTATACTTTTAATAACTCTCTTTTTACTTGAGATGGTTTCAATGGTTGTTCTTGCTTCCCCCCTCCCCCCCTTATAATGACATAAAGTCTAACTAGAACCATGGTTTAGATGAAAAGCGCTATAGGAATTCAGAGAAGATAGAAATTACACTGGACTATAGCAATCGAAGAAGACTTCACGGAGGAGATGAAACTTAAATTTCATCTCAAAGGAAAGACTATATGTATTTCAATGGAGCAGAGCATGGGTGATCTTCACATGCCTCAAAATTTTCCTTTGTAGTCTATGCTATACAATCTTTGAAAATATCCCAGTAGCTTAAACCTTGCACTATGTTTCCATTGATCACTGGTAGTTACTTCTCTACTTAGTTTCTATGTCAAAGGATAAGCCTTCTAGTACTTTGTGAGATCTCAAGGTTTGAATCTCTTATCCTATCTCCTTTGGTTTTATATGCTTTACTCCAGGCAAAGAGCTCAGTAAAAAGTTACAGCAATGCTACTGAAACTCTATGGAATTATTTTTATTTTCACTCTATCTTTGCTGATACTTGTTTATTTATTTTTTGTGCTTTATTTTATGCCTCCAAGATGTAGAATCATTTTTGTAGCACTAGCACTAAATGAGAATCAAAACACTAAGTTTTAATTCTAGCTTAGCTAATTTCCCTGTGACCTCCCAGCACCTTGTCTCACTCTCCCTGTCTGTAAAGAGAATGAATATTGAAGGCCTTGGTCCTTGTTTCATATCAGTGTATTATCATGGGAATTAATAAGATCATGTTTATAAGAGGATTTAATATCTTCATTGTGGTAAAACATCAGAGATTGCAAATCCACCCAGCAATCGCTACCATGATTATAGTAAGCAATAGGGAATCTAAAGAGAGACATAGTTTTCTACTTTTTCTATAATTGTGAAGAAGATTGGGAAGTGAGAAGGAGGGGGTAGAGACACAAAAGCCAGGTTCACCTGGACTTAGATGGCATCTGCCTTTCCCTTGGAAGTGGACGAAGATAAGAGTCTCAGAAGGAATACAGTTAATTTCCTAATCATTTGCTCTGCATCACCACAGTCTTCTCACTGTCCCCTTTGAGAGAGTACCAGTGAAAACAGCTCAGTCCTTAACTAATGCTCTCCCATTTGTTGGGATAAATGGTGACATTTGGTATAATGGCAGTGCAGGTCAGGTTGAATAATTGTATTGCTGTAAAGGGACCCTATACTGACAGGAATAGTATTAAATTTGCAATGGTCAGTGAAATAAGGGCCTCATTTTGCATGTTTTGGATGGTTAACATATAGGCAGCATTCTGACATGCATTGGCAGAAATATCAGGCAAGACTGCATGAGTGATAATGTTCCCCTTGAAGAGAAAAACTAGGGGCCAGAAGGCAACCAACTATCATAAAAGTAATTAATTGTTTTACTTTTTAATGGTCTGGCAAGATTGCTTTTTTAAAAAATGAATCATACAAATGGGACTATGATGTCAGACAGACTGTCCATTGAGACTTAAGAGACTAGTTCCTGCTATAAATTATGATAATGAGTTAGTTTTAAAAATGTTTTATGAGGTTGAGAAGAGCAATGTCAAATTATTTTTCTTCAATCTCTCATAGCTTTGAATGCCTTTCAGGACACAGAGGCTAACGTTTCCTTTCAAAAATTCCTTCCAAGTTGGCTATTAGCTTTACCAATCAGGTCTTTATCCAAAGATAGTTTTAGTGCATGATTTTCATGACTCAGCTTAAACTGAACAAGACCCCATTGTGGCTTTCTTGTTTTTGCACCAGCATTATTGACAAGATCTGCATAACTCTTGGGAAAAGGTCTGTTGTCTAATGAAGCTACTATGGAAACCTGAGCCAGGCCATTTAGAAGCATAATGCCTTTTCCTCTTGAATTTGTGAAGAATTTTGAGGCTAGTCAAACTTTACTCAGAAAATATTCATCAGGGCAGAGGGGTACAGCTTGTTCACTACATTTCGCTTTTCATCTTGAATCAGCTTTGCAAATAGACTCACTGGCCCGGGGTGAGGGGCAGGTGGCACTACTCAAGGGGTCATTGTAAAGCATTCAGATTTCATTTATTTTATTCCTCACATTCTGTCTAGGCAAGAGTAGACAGAAGCAAGGCTTGGCCCCCTTTTTTTAAAAAAGCATACCCACAAAATTGATACTTGGTAAAAATTGTATTAATTGTTCTACATCAGTGAATAGCTCTTTATTCAAGAGAAGAGTTGAAACTTTACCTCAAACCTGTAGGTTCTAAAGAAGAGCTCAGAGATGTAGTCTGTACTCTATCTCCCATGAGAATTTTCCTCCTCCCACCCCTTTCCTTTAGATATCAACTTGGTAATTGAAATAACACTCGTGGAAAGTGAAGCTAGAATGCCTGCATCACACTGGCAGCCAACACCAGGAGTGCCCCAGGCTGTGTGGCTGGTCAAGGACTTTCCTCAATAAATTCTTCAGGGTATTTCCTTTCTTTGTTTATTGCTAAGTATCATGAGGCCTTAAAAGGGTAGAGGAAGGATTCACTGCCAATATCATTCGGTATAAATCTCATCCCTGTGAAACAAGCCTTGCAAAATTTATAATGTGGTTATTCATCATTATTTATGATTCATATATACTTAAACTTTATGATAACTCTGACCACAGTCATCTCTCCTGGAACAGGGGCCAGAGGGATGGAGCCTTGGGGATATTTCCTGTGAACATTGACAAGATTCCTCACTGCGTAACAGCTGGGAGATGGGAATCTGTGAGTTGAACAGTCTTCTTCTTGGGGTTTAATGTGCAGGATGTGCCCGTGGTGTGCAGGCAGGGTACAGAAAAGGAGGAGATCATAGCCTTTTCATATTTTCCTTTCATCCTCCTCAGAGGTGATGATATAATTTTACCATTATCTGAGGTAATTGGGATAACACAATACACCAACTCCATCCCTAATTCTTGCCAATATTTCAAACTCTTTTCCTGCCAGATCTTTTATGCAAGCGCAAAACCAATGCTATTAAGGTTTATATCTACCCCCCTACCCCTATGCTCAAGTTATACAGATTTTGCCAATAATTATGATGCAAAAGCAAAGCAAGGAAAAGGAACAAAGCAAGAGTTTTAACACCCTAATGCTAGATTTGCTGCCCTCAGTGAGGTCATTCTTGGCTCAGAGCATATAGCTGAAGTTGGGGTGTGGTTTGGGCTCCCTCAGATTCCCCGGAGAGAGGGCAGTTTCTTGCACAGTTTTATTTATAAATTCTAACATACTGGCACAAAGGTTTCAAGGAAGTGGTCTGATTCCTGGCAGGTTCAGGAAGAGGTAGATTCTGAGGCTAAGGTAAGGGCTATTTGATTATAAAATATTATTAGATTATTAATTGGCTCAATCAGCAAATTTTACTGAGTACCTACTGTGGACCAGGCTCTGTTCTAGATGCTTAGAATACATCACTGAACAAAAAAAAAGACAAAGTTTCCTGCCTTTCTGAAGCTTACATTCTAGTGGAAATGAAACAGATAAAAATAGAACCAGTAAGTTAACAGTAAATGTAAGGGGGGTTGGAAGTGTTGGAAGGGTGCATTTTTGATTTTAGACAATAGTGATGAGACAGGGTGGCCAGGACAAATCTCACCAGAAAATGAGATTTGAGGAAAGAGTTGAAGGAGGTGAGGGAGTGCACCATGGGGTATAGAAGAAGAGCATTTAAGTGGAAGGCACAGATGGAACAAAAGTAGGAGGTAGGAACTTGTTGGTGCACTTAAGGACAGCAAAAAGCTCTGTAGCTGAAGCAGGGTGAGCAAGGGGGAAAGGAATGGGAGTGGTGGTCAAAAGTAATAGGGGTGGACAGAGCAAGTAGAGAGTTGTAGGCCATTGTAAGGACTTTGGCTTTCATTCCACATGAGGTGGACAGCCTCTGAGGAGAGGTAATACAACTGGACTTGCTGAAATGCATTCATGGGCTTCTGTAAGGGCCATTTCCCCATCACTCCTGGATGTCTGCCTTCAGCAAAATGCAGAGGGCAATAATCTCCCATGCACAGCATCAGGGTCCATGCTGGGCCTCAGGTCTACTTAGCTCAGGGTTCTTAATAGTTAAATCTTGAGACTGGAAAGGAAAAAAAATCCTGGGCTTGAGAGGATACTTTAAGAGGACATATAGAGAAATTAATCACACACCTTTCAAGAGCCTTAGCTTCCAGCATCTGAGCCAAACAAAATAATTGTCTCCTGCCTCCCATATATTGAATTTAACCATCTCAATATATTCTCTTTCCCAAGCTCAAGCTGTTCTTGGACTGACTGGTAAGAGGAGCAAGCCCCCTATAGAGAGCATTTCTGATCTTTTGTGTCTATGACAGCTTCTCTGCCCAGGAATGGTGCAGGACCTGCCACACCAGCTGCACTTGTCAGATTCCTTCTAGAATCTGCCTATGATGCCCAAGACAAAAAGAGTACTTGTGTGGCTTCTGGTTCCACATTAAATGTAAGACTTTAAATTAATACATGTCATAATATTTAAGGCATTTTTGGATTAAACTAATTGATTAAAAACATCAATCAAACAAATAAAAAGGTACAACTCACCTCCTGTTACCTTTAAAGGGAAATGTAGGAGATGAAAGGGCATTCTTGGAGAAGGAAGAGGAGAGTATTTGGGAAGTCGATAGCCTGAACCGCATTTGTCCCTTGAGTGACTTCTAAATGGGGAGCAGATGACATGATGCCTGTGTCACATCATAGGGGAGCAGAGCTGGGGAGGACATGGGCTCACCAGTCAAGAAGCTGGAGACCCAGGAACTGTTGGCCTGGCTTGAAAGGATGATCTGAGATCATGACACTCCTCTGTGGGTCAACTGAGACTGAGAGATGATGGAGGTGAAGCAGTAAACTCAAAACTGGAGCTGTCACACAGCATGGTACAAGTGGAAATTTTGAGGAAATTAGGAATCAGGGAGAGCAGAAGAAGCCAAGTGTGCTAATGGTGGAGTGCTGGAGTCAAGATCTTCCCACCGTGGCCATTGAAGTCATGGTAGCTCTTTCTAGTTCTTGCCCTCAGGATACCTGCCCTACCAAGGAACCCCCAACACTCCCATTCTTAGATTTCTCTGAGATTCCTTCTTATTAAGGTAAATCCCTTTACTTGACATGGTTTGAGCAAGTGTCTGTTCCTATCAACTAGAGAAGGGATGACTAAAAAATATATTCATTCACTTGTTCATTTATTCAATCAACATTTTTATCTCTGAGGACCCAGCAATGAATTAGACAAAGCCTCTATTCCTATGGAGTTACATGAATGTGGGGGCTAAAGATGACAAACAAATAAACAAGTAAATCTATACTATATTAGATTCTGGTAAGTACAGTGGAAGAATGTGGGGAATGGGGTCACAGTGGAGGAAATGACAGAAGTTCTTACTGATAACGTGGCATTCCGAGAAGGTGAGTGAGCCAGTCCCACAAATACATGGGGGAAGTATTCCAGGCCAAGAGTATAGGAAATGCAAAAGGAGGCAGGTGCTTGGTGTATCTGAGTATTGGCCAGGGTCCTATGTGGCTGGGCTGAATGAGTGAGGGTGAAAACATCAGAAGATGCATCAGAGAGCCTGTAAGACATTTCAAATAAATATCCTTCATTCATTATAATAATTTTTATTAAACTCTACTATGTGCTAAGTTTCCTGAAAGTCCTGGAATCAAAAATTAGGATACAAGTGTCTTCTGTCATAAAGGCACCGAATTTTAAGTCAGCCATCTGACACTAAAATAATCTGTAGCTTGTATTTTTCCATTCTTGGAAAATGAAACTAATGTATTAGGAGAGATAAAGTGATTGCTTACTTCTTAGGGCCAGTATACCACATGGAAAGTGATACAGAATAGCAGGGTTGAAATGAGACATTAAAGTTTTGTTTATCTACTTCAGCCCCTGCCTGCATGAGGGAGTGCCCCCAAATGCAGTCTTCTTTGCTGTACAAGTGAGGAATTTTCATAGCTTTCTTTGGAAATGCCTTCTACTAACGCAACATTGAATGTGTGCAATTCTGCATGAGAGCATAAAGCACCCCCCCCCCCAATATACTGATACTACCAAAAATTTCACCAGGTGACCCAATTCCTTCATTCAAATGTTATTTTTAGTGAATGTCAGATAAAGGAAGAGTATCATTACGAAGCTGAGAACAAATCCCCTGTATATGCCTCCTCTTTTCATCTGCACCACCCATGGAGGACAAGAATGATACTTGGCCAGTTTCTCTCTCTAGAAGATGATATCTGACAATATCCCAAAATAGTTGTGTTTCAGCCAAAAGATGAGTCTGCCTTTTTTCTTCCAAAGAAAATCAAAACTGTCCCCAAATGAAGTTCCTAAATACATAACAACTCTGCTAAATAATGGACTTGAATGCAATTTATCATTCCCCCAGAAACAGAAATAACATTAATAACTATAATTTGGTTACAACTGCTCCTCAGATTTACAATCAATCTAAGAGATTATACTTGTTTCTGTGTCTTCTAGGAGGTCTAAACGTTGGCATGTGATCCTTTAAAGAAAATGCATGAAAGTGAAGTATTATCAAATCTCCTACTCTCATCTCCTAATACACAAATCACTGGTCACTCTTGTTTCTGCTGTTCTGCTGTTGGTTGCTGTGTGTGTGTGTGTGTGTGTGTGTAGAATTGGGAAAATCTACATTAGAAATCTGCCTTCTCCTTGTCCCATTGAATTTTTATTTTCTCTTCCTCTCTTCTTGCAAGTCAAGAACGGTAAAAAGAAAGCTTGCTCAACTGTCAGAAACTCAGATTTTTGCCATCTGTTTACTAGGGTACAAAAAATGAAATTGGTCAAGATAAGGCTTGGGATTTCATTAGGGCAATTGGTTTCTTTGGATGAAGGGCAATGCTAATATGACCAAGGCACAGCTTCAATCCCTTATGGGCTACCTAGAGTCGCATAGAGATGAAACCTGGCTTCATAGTATCTCTACCGTCTGAACCTTGACCAGTTGTCCTTTCAGTGTTGGCTGTTGGCCACATGATATGACAATGGATCCATGAAAATTACTATAGACTAAATGTCTTAAACGTCTGGCCCTCCCTACAGGAAATACCATCTATATGATGTAATGACGAAATGACAGGATATTGCCAACATTGGTGCTTATGTAAACATAAAGACCGCAACGTCTGTACACAGATATCTGTTTTTCAGGATGATTACTTTCTTTATATATTCACTGGAGCCTAGTGGTTAGCATTTTGAGCTGTCAGAGTCAGAGAATTTTTAACTCAAAATCTTCCTTCATCTCTTACTTGCTGGGTCATCTTGGGCAAATTAATGAACCTCTCTAAGCCACAACTTCCTGTTTATTAAATAGAAGTTTAATAGAACCCAGCTCATTGTTACAAGAATTATGAAGATTATATGAGATGATACATGTAAAGCAGTTGGCATAATATCCCCCATGATAAGCATTCACTAACTGTTGCTGTTATTATCCAGTATTATTTGCTTCTGCAGATAACAATAGTGCCCATTGTATCAGGTGGTTGCAAACATTAAATG
This sequence comes from Panthera onca, assembly GCF_046562875.1. Lineage (NCBI taxonomy): Eukaryota > Metazoa > Chordata > Mammalia > Carnivora > Felidae > Panthera > Panthera onca. The sequence continues at coordinate 81,454,812 of NC_138344.1, forward strand.
AGATAATCCAGTAAAAAGCTTAGCATAACACCTAACTCATAGTATAAAGTCTCAATAAATGCTGGCCATGATAATTGTGATAATAATAATAATAACCAGAGAGGTGAAGTAACTATCCCAAATTTACACAGCTGGCTAATGGGTGAGTGAGAAATAGAATCTGAGTATAATGTCACTTCTATACTATGCCTCTATATTAAAGTGTGAGCTAATAATTGTTAATGAAAATTATTCTTTTTGAATCTTAATATCTTTCATTAAGCAACAGCAGACAACTTCTTAGTATTTGAAAAAGTTGCTTACTTTGGGAAATCCAGGTTTTTCTAGAACCACACTTCAGACAAAAGTCTGCTTATTGTCCCAGCCTTCACATCGTGAATTTTCAATCTTCAGTGGACACATTGGTCATTTCTCATAAAGAAAAAGTTTATCACTTCTAGAAAGCTATTGAGTACCATAGCAGTAGAGAACAAGAAGGCCACATTAAGATGAAGTTCAAAATGACACATTTGGGGGTGCCTGGGTGGCTTAGTTGGTTAAGCATCAGACTCCTGATTTCTGCTCAGGTCATGATCTCACAGTTGTGAGATTGAGCCCTACGTTGGGCTCCACACTGAGCACTAAGTGTGGAGCCTGTTTTGGGATTCTCTCTCTCTACCCCTCTCTCTGCCTATCCCCTGCTCATGCGTGCATGCTTTTTCTTTCTCTCAAAATAAATAAACATTTAAAAAACGACACATTTCTATGCAACATAGAACTCTGTAGTTTCTTACAAATAGCAGAAATTGCAGATTGTAATGTGCTATTGTGAGTTACTCATATGCCAAGGGTCTGCCCTCCCCATTCATTTCCCAGGATATTGTTCTAGGAGAAATATTTGGAGAATTTGGAGAAAAGACCAAAGTAATTTCAGAGACCATTAACGTTAAGCCATCTCTTGGTATGCAAGTTTCCTATGTTTGAATTTAATCAAATTTATTTATTTTAAGTTTGAATAAAGAGATATGATAAAGGACACCCATTATCATAGTCAGTGGTAGAGACAGAGTTATTGTTTTAATCTCACTAATCCATCATGGTGATTGAGATGGTTAGACATGGAAAAGCACATTTCCTTGGTGACGTGAAAGATTCTTTCAACAAATCTCATTTGGAGTTATAGATTTAATCATAATTTCTTATATTTAATTACTTATTATTTTGGATTCACACCAATTAATCGTTACTTTGGATTCAAGATAACAAGCATTTTTCAAAAGCCATTCTTCCTATACTAAGCTGGATCTTACAGAAGACAATAATAGATTTCCTAAGTGATAATCCCTTGCCCAAATGTCTCTGAGACATGGGAATAAACATATTTCTCATTTTGTTGCTTTTTTTCTCTTGTTAGCAGAACCTTTGTCTCATATTTTATGATAGTGAAAATTATTCAAAGGATTATAAAAAATGGGAAAGGAGGATAATGGCAAGAGTTGAAAGAAAAAAACAGGTCTTGAGCAATATGTGATACCGATGAAGTAGATAGCCCAATGGTCATTCTTCATCACTGACATCTGTCAGTGGAGATCCAAATGAAGCCCATCCCTCATGTGCATGGGTGCACTCCACAAATCTAAGCTCTCCTGGAATTTGGGTAGAGGAGGAAGGAAGAGGTAGCATCTCTGGCTCTTGATTCCTGCTTCTGGTGAAATGATGTATAGATCATCTGACCACCCATGAATGCAATCCTTGCTCACTTGGTACTTTCTCACTCATGATAACTCAGCACCATTCACTGTTTGCCAGAAGCAGATAAAACAGCTAAAAGTCCTCACCTGAGACCTTTGTGTGTATAGCGGACTTTATGTAAATATGTGTAGATGAAGGATTTTTTAATGTTTATTTATTTTTGAGAGCAAGACAGAGCGTGAGCAGGGGAGGAGCAGAGAGAGAAAGACACAGAATTAGAAGCAGACTCCAGGCTTTGAGCTGTTGGCACAGAGCCTGACATGGGGCTCAAACTCACAAACTGAGACCATGACCTGAGCTGAAGTCATACACTTAACTGACTGAGTCACCCAGGTGCCCTGAGATTTTTTTATTTTTAAGTAACCTTTACACCCAATAGTGGGACTCGAACTCACAACCCTGAGCTCAAGAGTTGCATGCTCCACCATCTGAGCCAGCCAGGTACCCCAAAACTGATTTTAATACAGCCTCGAGCTTCAGCATCTCTGCTCCTCCCTTCTGAAACATTGTTCCGCCCTCTCACTTTCCTTTCTCTCACCTCTTAAGGGACAGTTTCTTCCATTTTCCTATGTATAATCATTTAGTTTTTCTTTTGTTCTGCCTTGTCCTTCCAAGTGCTATAGTTAGTCCATCTATATGGTTCGTCAGTAAGTTGTATATGCATTCATTTTCTTTCAATGAATACTTATCGAGCACCAGTTTTATGCCCATCACTCAGAGGTATTTGAAAAGAAGTAAGAGATCTAGTCCCCATCCTCAGGGAACTTAGTGGTCAATTCTCCTCACAAAAGAAATTCTGGTAGTAACAGTTATAAGATTAATTCTTTTTAAACTTCACTACATTATAATTGGCATCTGAACTTCCTAATTCATCATGGCATCCAACATTCTGTCATGATGACAACAATTTTCAAATATGTTAAACCATCACAGGACTATAACAGGGGCTATTCAGGTCCCAAGGAAGTTTCTGTACTTTAAAATCAACAAAGGAAAAACCAGATCCAGGGAGATATTTAAGATGCTAAATCCACAGGACATTATTGTGAACACTCCCTGAAGGCCTGGACACAGGCATGGCTTACCTCAGAGCCATCATGAAGAAGGAGGAGGAGAAAGAGCCCTGTTTTCGCTGTCAGACTGCCTTCTTTGGGGAAAAAGTACAAGAGAAGTACGCAGCATGTTCCTAGGAGTATGGGTTAGAATAAATAGTGCATTGTGGATACATGAAAACAGCATTCTTTAAACATGTTTAGGCCTCAAATTAGAGATTCCCCAGGACACACAAGAGTGGAACAAGTGTGAGGGCCAGGAGTTTGAATTAGCTCAAAGGGAGTCTTTTCTCCTCTCTTACAAGTGCCATGCAGGTGCGACTGAAAAGCATTCAATTGGGGACAGCTAGAGACATGCAAAATAGGAGTCTAAGCCAGGAGACTTTGGTACTTGGGACTGGAAAGAAGGCCAGCAGTCAATGGGCAGATTGTGCCGGCTTCTTATCAGGCCTCACAAGCTAAATAGTACAGGACTTGTCCAATATGCAGATGGGGAAAGAGCATATTCTTGTTTTACTAATGGCCTCATAACTACTGTCAAGTGAGAAGCAATAGCAGTGGGTAGACAGTGGGGATTTATTTACAGCAAGAGGAATGGAATGGCTTGTGTTGGCCCAGGCCTCGTGCTACCAGCTTGTACAGCAGTGTGCCTGGGTCAGCCCTTTCCAAAAGAATGCCTGCTGCTGGCCAGCCTTGGGACACCGATGTGGCAGGTAGTCTTCTATTTGTTAGCGTCAGTGGAATGTGCTTCCCAAGTGAGTCTGCCTGGGGAACCTTCCTGCTACAACTCCCTGGAAATCCAGCAGTTCGCTGAATACACACAGAAGTTGGAAAAGTTGGTTGCACTCTCCCCTTTTATGTAAGAAATATATTAGAATATTATACTCTACTCCATAATATATTGCTATTTTAATATAAAATTAAATTACTAGTTAAATTGCTCTGTATGTCCCAACCCCCAAATCTTTGGGGAAAAATATATATTCTAGGAAGATGGACTTTTTTATCCTTTGGCTACCAGAACTGAGCACATGGCACCATATTCCCTGGGATTAAGGAGGTGAGTATTCTGGTTTGAGAAATAGAACATAATGGAAATGAATAGCAATACCAGCAAAAATGTTACATATACCGGGAGAAGGGAAAAATTGTTTAATAAGTCATCATATTGCTACTGCCACTACCACCCTCTCCTCTTTCCCATCCTGTGTCATTTGAATGTCAGTTCCTGCCAATTCTCAGTCATTTAAGCATGATAAACAATCGCATAGCCACCTCCTTAATAGATTGAAAAGCTATGCATTATTTAAACCCACTTGTCTCGCCTTTCACAGACAGAATCAACACAGCCTCTGTCCTCTCTGGATGGACCTATAAGAAATGGTCTGAGACAGAAATGATCAAAAGTGGTCATTAGCTTCTTCCTCTTTCATTTGGAAGTGAAAATAATGGGCATAAAAGCAGATGTGTGACTTCCATCTTTCTTAAAATAGGATAGACACTGAGAATAAAGCAAAGTAAAAGAACCAAAACTTGAATCCCTTCCCAAGTTCTAATATAACCACTTAGATGCAGGTAATCCATGTGAGAGACGTGTGAGACTCCAGTTATACCTCAAAAGACAGGTCTCCAGAGTAAAACAGAATGTGGAGACAAGTATCCAGATAGAATTCTAGCCTGTCCCTAAATTAACCTGGATGATTCAGATATAAGTGAGATTTTGCCTGAATGCCTCAGATAAGTACCTAATGTCCCATGGCCATTGAGATGGTGAGAGCTTGGCCCAAATGAGAAATGTGAATACAAGTGTTTGAGACATTTTCTGGCCAAAAGAATAATTGGCCAATTACTTGAAAAACTTGGTTGCAGAAAAACAGAATCATGACTGTGCTTCCCAATCCATTATTGTTAATGGATTATTAATAATAAATTAATAATAATTATATTATGTATTGGGTGGAATAACAATAATAAGTTAATCTCCTCTTTAGTTGGAAATGTCATTTGATCCACCCAGCAAAATCTGGAAGGCATTCCACCAGAAGACTGAGGACACATTTTCACATGGGATATGTCAAGGAAATCATACCTGCCAAAGCAGAGGAAAACTGGCTCTCCTTTAATTTAGAGGTTTGCCTTCAGCCTGGGTGCTGGGAGACTTGCTCTTTGAAATGAAACAAGAGATCTCATGGCTCCAAATGGGATTATTTCAGTTTGAAATGTACACTAGAGGGGGTGGGAGGGGCTAGCTAATGAAAATGCTGTCATGGACAGCTGGCTTGCCAAAATCCATAGAAAATGAGAACTGGTGATCAAATTTGAAGTCACTTCTGAAATTCTAGTCTCAAAACCAAGAGAAGCGAGTTCACACTCCATGTCATAGAGTGCCAGTGGAACACTCTACAATCAGGAATTTTGAGGATATAGAGGATGCTCCTAGCCCATGCAGCCTATTCAGGATAGAATGGGCAGGGCCCTTCTAACACTTAAAAGGGTGAAGATAGCTTTATCAGTACCCAAAATAAAGCTGGGTGTCAACTTTTCTTTCCTTTGTTCTTTTTTAAAAGCAAGCCTTTACTCTCAGGAAGAATTGCCAAGGTACCAAAGCTGAGACTCTATTGACCTAATTAATTTGACATTAGACCCCAGAAACCTCTGAGCTGCAAACCAAGGGCTGTAGGTCAAGATTGTAAAGAGTCCATTCTGAGAACAGCGGAGTTCTGAGTGTGTGTGGGCAGGTGTGCCAGCCCAGCAGGCCAGGGAGTGGAAACAAGGCATAGAGTCTTCCAAATCACTGGCTGGACCAATGAGATAAGACTGGTCTGCCTGCTCCCTCTCCTTGCATGGCTCTGGCTTACATATTCTTCCACAGGGCACGAGCAGCATTGTGGACAGGGTCGGCTGATATACCTGGGAGCTTATGCTGTCTCCAGCCCCCCTTACAGAGGGGGTAGCCCAATGAACAAACTCCCACTGGCTTGTTAATGACTCAGTGTGTGGTTTGTGGTCTTCTCCCAGGAGGTGAGGGCAATGATGGAATTTCACGGATGCTATTGGGCCTGGGAGGGAGTGTTGCCTGGGTATAGGGTGTTTTCATCTCCCCTCCATCCCCACTGCCTTTTCTGACAGCGTTCATGAGGTCTGCCCACACTCTGAGCTCCACACTTTCTATGCTAACATGGGACTGGCCATCTGCTTTCCTGACCCCAGAGGAAGCCAATATTGTCTGGTATATTCCTGTCCATTGTGAGGAAAAATGTATGTAGTTGCCTTTTCTGTAGGCACCTGCAAGTCCTGGGAGATTAGGGAGTCTGTGAAAAGGCAAATAGTTACATAAGGAAAGACAGACTCACTTTAGTTCTGGATCTTGTGTAGGGCCTGCAATACCACGTGGGGCATTAAAAAATAATGTGGGGATTAACGACATCCCCTCCCTGTTTGTTCTTCTGAGTCATGCTCCACTTTAAGCAGCAAGAAAGATGATGACCTTTCTCTTCACTTTAACTTAAGGAGCAGCTGATGTCTAATGGAAAATTTTGAGAAAGTTATTGTCATGAACCAACTCAGTGGCCAGAGGATCTCCTGCAAGGTTTTCTTCTGGAGAAAAATGAATTTCAGGGTGAGAATCCTGGGTGCCATGGGTCCAGGGAAGTATTAGAATGACAGGGAGACCAGAAATAAGTTCCCATTCATGGCTGTGGTTTTCAAATTTTCTTGAGATTTTTCTAGACTTCTTTTAAATTTTTATTTATTTATGAGAGAGAGAGTGCATGTGCTTGTGGGGAAGGGACAGAGAGAGACAGAGGATCCTAAGAGGCATCTGTGCTGACAGCAGAGAGAGCCCGAAGTGGGGCTTGAACTCATGAACTATGAGATCATGACCTGAGCTGAAGTTGGATGCTTAACCGACTGAGCCATCCTAGTGCCCCGAGATTTTTCTAGACTTTTAACTCAAGGACAAAAAGGGCCCTTTAGGCTGTGAGCAAGGCAGGAAGCTCATGTCCAGATCCTGGAGGTTTTCCTAGCTGTGCTGATAACCAGCTGGGAAAAATCACATTCCAGTTTCTTCCCTCATGTGGAGGGGATCATTCCTGCCCTTCATGAATCTTATAAAAATGTTTGGAAGATTAAGTGGTTAATCTTTGGATAAATAGTTTGGGTAAATGCTAAAGAACTGTGCAGTTAATTTCCAATCTGAAATTGTCTTATGGTGATTCTCTTCCCTATGATGGGTTCACCATACTGTGTACTAGGATGTGTTAGGAAAAGGCAGCAGGATCGGGTCTCATTCTCTATTCAGCTATTTTTCAAAGCCTTCCTTTGGGGGAGATGGCTAATGAATGACCTAACAGTAAAAAGTATGAAGGAATGTACTGTACAGAAGATAGGCACTAGTTAATCTCCTCTGTTGAGTCTGGACAGAGAAGAAACAAGGAACTAGTATTAAAGCATGAGAGATGTAAGTTAGACATGATGAAGAACTTGCTGACGATAAGCATTTTAAGTGGCTGAGCAAGGCACATAACACCATAATCTTGGTCTTGGCTGATATAAAATGTGATAAAAAAAAAAAAAGCCAAATTTCTCACAAGGAAAGAGTCTATAGTATCTGAATTAGTTCTGCTTTCTGGCATAAGCAGGCTCATTTTCCCCACAACCAGCACTTGAACCTGTAGGCCTGACAACTTTAGGACCTCTCTCTAGAAAAGTCCCTTTTGGAAACGAAAGTCTTTCTCATCACTGTGAAAGTGAAGATTCTAGAAAGATTATAGATTTTTTTAAATTGAAGGGTTTCGTCTTTCCTTCCTCCCTCCCCCATTCCTCCCTCTCCTTCCTCTACCTTTCTTTCTCTCTCCCTCTTCTCTTTCTCTCTTTCCCACTCATTCTTTCAACCTGTTTTATTCAGTCTGTTAAACCATCACAAACCCGGATTCTTCCCAGGGGGCTATTTCGGTCTCCCATTTACTGAGACTACCAGGTCATATCACTTGTTTTTGATTAGCCCCCAGCTTTCTAAAGCTGCGATTAGGCATTGACTGCCTTACTAGACACCTGCTCTCCAGTCTCCCTCTTCTTCCTGCCAGCCTAGTAACCCCCACTGCCCTTCTACCATCCTATATTTTCCTCTATCCCTCCTGCTTGCCTACACCCTCCTTCTCTTTCCCTTTTCCCTCACCTTCTCCAGATAGTGCCCTTTCCTTCCTTTCTGCCTTTTCCTTCTTTTCCCTTTTAGCTGTGTTCATTGCACCTTCCAAAGCCATATTGTAAAAGTTACATAGTGTCTTGGAATCTACAATAGAAAGCTTGGCTGAAAATCACTCCTGGGAGGTTCAGTAAAGCCAGAAGAGGCGGTCAGATTTGTTTATTCATTCAACAAATATTTACTGAGTAGCTACTATGTGCCAGGCCCCTGCAACTAAACTATTGGCAGTCTTTAAACTGAGAGAGAGATGGTCTCACCCATCTGACATACAAGTGTCCTTGAAGATTAGAGGTTGCACTAAAAGATCTTGTGTTAATTTCTAGACCTGTGTTCATAATCGGTGATTATTGCTGCAAAAAAAGTGCAACCACAGACCTTTTACAAACATCCCAACAGCCATAGTGGGTTGCCGTAGAATGTCAGTAGGATTATGTGTGGTAATTAGTTTCCTTTTCTTCCAGCCAAAGACCCCTTCAGCATAGTAGTGTATGACCCTTTCAAATTCTTTCTGAGCAACCAGTTTCTAGATCATTATAATCAATTGTTTCCTATGGGCAAACCCTTGTCGATAATGAGCTCGCCATCCCATCAGGTGAAAATACAGCAGCACAATTAATATTTGGGGATGCAAATAAATTACTGTTTTATGAATAATGAGCCCTGAGTCTGTTTTAGAGCTGAATATGCAGAGCAAGACCAAAATTTAATTCTTTTCATGAGAACCGACAGACTTTACTTCAAACCAACTACACTTCATTAAAACTCTGATAAGAGTCTGCAAAGCAGCACAGAAATATTGCAGCTGTGGGCTCTGAGAGAGAAGGAAAGAATCCTTATATTGTTCAAGTATGACACAATGAGTTTGTAATGGAGTAACTCCATTCCAGATATATTCAGATTCAATGCATTAATTCTCCTCGCCTGCCACCCGGGTTCACTTAATGGTGAGAGGGAGGCAGCAACCAACTCTCTTACTTGTTTTAGACTGTGCAGGAATTGAGCAACCAAGTTGGGGTGAGGGGAGGGGCAGAAGCATGAGAAAGATACACTCCCTCTGAATAAGAGGCTGGTACCAGGACCGACAACAGTTTTAGCAAGTCATGTCCAGCCAAGATGTGAAGGAGGGAAAAGTGAGTGGGCAATTCAATAGCCCTCCACAGAGGTGGAGGTGTTGTTCAACCTTTGTGACTGCCTTAGTGACTCTTTCTCTTGACTACAGATGGGGGATTCTGAAGCCACTCAGAGAACATCTCCTCCAGAAAGCTTTCTGTAATGTCTCAGACTAAGTTAGGTGACTTCTCTGAGCTGCCTAGGTATCTTGTACATCCCCCTTAATATTCTTACCACTGTCTATTGAAATTGTCTATTTTTTCACAGTGGTTGCATCGTGGCCTTTCATTTGACCCTGTCACTAATTAGCTGTGTGGCCTTGAGCAAGTTACTTAACCTCTCTGAACCTCAGCTTCCTCATGAATAAAGACTGGAGGTAATAATACTTAATAGGGTTGATGTGGGAATGAGGTGAGTTAGAAAAGGGTCTGGCATATATTAATCATTTTTACCATCATCATTAGTAATATCATCTTTGTCACCTCATCATAAGTTTCTTATGTACTCAGAGCTCAGTAGACAGGATGTTCTCAATAAAAGTCTATTCAATGGATTTCATAACAGTAGCTTCCAACATCGAGTAAAAGGCTAGATGTGCCTCTCACGGGATAATGATTTAGCCTGGAGAAAGCTAAGGGTCAACAGAGATATGGAGGGGTCACCTACTCTTGCACTGTATCTTTGCATTAGTCAGTGAAGAGTAATAGGAACAGACTTTGCTATGAAGGGTTAGCATAGATTTCTTGATAAGGAGATGGTACAATGAATCCAGAGAATCTTGCTTCATTTGCAAGCTCCCTGCCACACTCAAGTATGTCCATTTGGAAGGAAGTGGCTATTGGGGTATGTCTCCCAGGAAAGTCTCCTTGATAAAGAGCCCAGCATAGGGGTTCCTGGGTGGCTCCATCGATTAAGCATCCACTTCAGCTCAGGTCATGATGTCACAGTTTGGGAGTTTGAGCCCTAGTTTGGACTCTCTGCTGTCAGCACAGAGCCTGTTTCAGATCTTCTATCTCACTCTCTCTCAGCCCTTCCCCTACTCGCATGTGTATGTGCTCTCTCTCTCTCAAAAATGAATAAACATTAAAAAAAGAAAAAGAGCCCAGCATAATGTATTTAGAACATGAAGCAATGGTTACCTTTGTATTTCCTTCTCCATCTGCAATGCCTTCCCTGGACCTCCAGGGGCAGTGAGGGGTTCTCTTGTTCCCTTGGCTGCTCATTATAAAGTCTGGCCATGGTGTGTACTCATGTGGGGTTCACTCTTAGTGAGACTTATTAGAAACTAAAGGGCAGTTTTGAAGGAATAGTACTCTGTACAGTCAACTCTGCTTGCATCTAGGATGCACGGGTATGGGCATGTCCAAGAAGAACAATCTGGATAACTTCTTAAGCTCCTTTGCAGCATATTTTGAGTGCAGGAAATAATTGTTTGTTGTTGTTGTTGTTGGTGGTGGTGGTGGTGGTGGTGTGTGTGAAAGAAAGAGAGAGAGAGATGAGGGTAAGAGGAAGAGGAGCAAAAGTCGTGACGTCTCGAACCAAATTGTTTTCATAATTTTGCCTGTCTTAAAATTAGCATAGCTAGTAAAATGAACAAGTGGCTTAGAAATACTTCAGACAGCAATGTTTCCACCAGTTTATCAGAGATGTCACTAAGAAAGAGAATGACTAAAATCTGGTGGTATAAATACTGTTTTCAGCAGCCTTTCTCAAGGAGTGAGACTGGCTAGTGTCTGGTACAATAGACTTCAAAATTAAAGGGGGAGACATTCATGGAACATGGTAGCGAAAATACACCTAAGGAGAAGTCCTCATTACTGACCAGGGCATAGAGGAGGAAATGCCAAATGGGAGTTAGGAATCTGTCCAGATCCTGGACCAGGATCTGCTACTAACTAGTGCGTGATCTTGGACAAGTCACTTTATTTCTTCAGGACTCAGTTTTTATATCTGATAGCAGTAGATGGTAGTAGTCCTGGTTTATAGGAGTCCTCAGGAAACTCCTGGATAAAGAATTTGAACTGAGTCAAATTTGAAGGAGAAAGATGTATCAAACACTAAATTGCAAGAGCTGTGCAGTCCATGGGCAAACGTTTATCCTTAAGGGAAGAAAAATTCTGGCACAGCAAGCTGGGCTGAGCAACAGGACTTAAGGATCAAAAGGAGTAATGACTCTTGATTCAGCACGGAGGCTGTTATTTACAGCCACTGTGGGCCAATTATTCTGGTGTTGTATGCTAGCCCTAGAGGGAAGAACAAAGCTAGATAAAGCAGTGCCACCAAACTCTGTAACACCCCGGAGCCCAAGCAACCCCACTGCAGGATGAAGCCTCTCCCCCAACAGAGCATAACACCAGGGTAAACACCATTTCCTTTCTGTGTGGCAATTTACTAGGTGGCCAGGGCAAGGCTCTGCCTTCAGATCAGAACATGGGCAATAGCAGGGCTATCAGCCTGCAGGGGCAGAGGCTGTCACCATTGGGAAAGGGATGCATATAGAGGCATTTCACACTAAGCACAGACCCAGAAGGAGCTGCAGGCACTTTTGAGACATCTCCCCAGGTCTCCCAAGAATACCTACAGGGTGAGGGACTGCTGGAAAACAGTGAGGCAGATGGAGTCTTACAACCCAGTACAACTCCATATTAAGGACAAAATTGCTTCATTAATTCTTACAGCCTGGAGACAGCTTGGTCACACTTCTTTGGGAATATGCTTTGGAAGGGTGTTTGAAATACTTATGTTCTACTTCACGTATTCTCAGCCTTACCTGTCTGTTTCCAGCCACTGCAGCACTTGCCATTTCTGTGTGGGCTTCAGTGGACTTCCGGTGGCTGACATTGTCTAGCCTCGTAACTGCACTGCAAGCCATGTACTTTTTTCCCAGGACTTCCCTATTGACACCCAAGCATATGTCCCTACTAGGTATCCCTGCATGAGCAACAACCTAGAAATGCAAGATCGTTAATCCCATCGTTATTAACCCAGTGGGAGAGAAATTGTTCCATCTTTCTGTCCCATTCCAATACAACATACAATCTTTAAGATTCAGTTTATATAGTTTCTTGAAGGATGGTTTCATCATATGGAGCAAGAAGGTATAGAGAGGAAACATGTAGCTTGACCTATGGGAGTGGGCACCTCGTATGTAAATCTTTGTGTCTCAAAGTAATGATCACCAAAGAGCATCCACAACAGAGGAGGATTTTAACAACCAGGAACAGATGAGTCATCCTACGGATATAAGCCAGTGTCTCTCCTGAGCTACCCCAGTGTTCATGCAATGATCCCATAAAGAGAGTGACCAAGGTAGCAAAGAAGGAGCCTATGCATGGGTCCAGGAGTCTGGGCTCTAGCACTGTCAGAAGCAGAGACTGATGCTTATTCCTTGGTATGATGCGATTCTTCAATGAAGCCAGCCAACCACTTCATGGCAGAACAGTTACATTGGTCCCTTTTACCCCCACATGTAGTAATTCATTTTTACTGGAATTGATACCTACTCTCCATATGGGTTTGCTTTACCTTCCCAAAGTGCCTTCTCCAGCATATCCATCTGAGGCTTTACAGAATGCCTAATATACTGATGTGGTAGCTCTCATGCCATTACATAAGACCAAGAGACCTATTTTACAGCAACAGCAAAAGAAGTATGACAACAGTATCTACCATCTACCTGCTCATCAAGAAGCAGCCAGTCTAACAGAATAGTAGAATGCACTATTAAAAGCTAAGTTGCCACCTTAGGGAAAATACCCTGCAATACATGTGTTGAGCTCTTAGCCAATATATGGTGTTATGTTCCCAGCAGTTAGAACACATGAGTGGGTTTGGGAAGGGGCATGGCCTCTCTCATCATCACTCCCAGCAACCTTCTTATGAAAGTTGTGTTTTCAATCCCTACAAACAGAATTTTCCAGGTTTAGAGCACCTGATGCCCAGAGGTCACATAAGATTTCCACTGAACTTGGAACTACAACCACTACCAGATTACTCTGGGTTCCTTATGCTGGTGGATCAGCAAACAAAGAAAGAGTTACTGTACCGCAAACCATGAGGACCTGATGTTGCACCATGTGAGCAGGGAAGAGTACAGCTGAAATTCACAGGATTCATGAGGATGTATTTTGGTACATCCATAGAAAATGGGTAATTATAGCTATCACAGCCCAAGGACAAAGCAATAAAGACCTCAGACCCCTTGGGAATGTAGATCTCACTTATACTTCTAGGCAAGTGCAGTGCGTATCAGTGGCAGACTGCTGGCCCAAGTGATAGAAATCTAAAATGGGAAGTGGAAGAGGAACATGGTGAATGTCAGTTATGGCCTTAGGATGAGCTGCAACTGTGAACTGCATCTTATTTCACTCACCCTCTTGCCTTGGATCTTTTTGGAAATTTCAACTGCTACCACCCTGAAGGAAACTCTGTGACTGATTAGACTCAGACCAAGAGACACTTAGAAGACTCAGACTTAGACTTCGATTCAGCCCTTCAAGGAAAAAGTGAGGGCCTGTTGTTCTTGGGAAAACCCCAGAGTATATAAGTGAGCCAGATGACAGAGGGCACAAGCAGGCTGTGTGGTACAGGGGTGGACTGCATTAGACCATTCTCACCCACTGCTTTAGATCTTTCAGCTTCACTTGTCTCTTGCTCCAGCTGTCACTGCAGCAAGCAGCTCCACAAAGGCATAGCCTGGCTGAGCTTTGCCTCACACCCATGCTATGCAATGCTTGCCTGTTACTCTAAGACTTCTCTGATACCAAGATGTAGACATAGAAATTCACAGCAACTCTTACACACACACATCTGGGTGTGTAGGAGAATTAACTCTGTAGAGTGAACCTTTGACCAATGGGATATGGGAGCAAGGGATAAATTCTTCCCCTTTTCTCCCCTAGAGGGACATTCCTGAGACATTGTTTATGTGGCTCCACAGAAGATGTTCCTATGATACCAAACAATTCGTTGTACTCAGGGGTGGCAAGCTCAAAACACTTTCTTGTATGGGTTCTATCTCTTTTCCTATCTTACTTCCCATGTCCTTGACTCCTGATTCTTGGTCAGTCCTCCCTCACAAAATAGTAGCGCATGAACCTTTGCCTCAGGCTCTGCTTTCTGAGGAATCCAGGCTAAGAAAATTGTGTCTCTGACAATAGAAAAATAGATAAGTGTACAAAAATGAAAATATTCCCCTCCACAGGAAAAAAAAAAAAAAGATAAGTCAAAGTTTAAGCCTCACCATAGATAAATAGTCCATGGTACCAAGTGTTCACTATGGGGATGTGATTTGGGCTTTGAGTAGCAAGAGCTACAGGGTAGTTTATAAGCCTTTTTAAATTGCCCTGGGACATCTCCATTGGAGTACCAGGAAATTTTTATTTAAAATTCAGGAGCAGCAAACACTCATATAAAGATTTGTGTTGGCCCAGGGTAGCCTGGTAAGAAAGTGAAGTTGATCCTTAATGCTTCTCTGTAGACATTCTTTCAGCATCTTGCACTCCACTCCGAGAACATTCAGTGCTATGTTCTCTTTTCTGTGTCCTTTATCCCAACCTTTTTAGCTACACATTACTTGGAAATGGTCACTTAAGATTTGCATTTGAGTGTTAATGACCAGTGGAGCCTAATCTGGTAGTCCTCCAAAAACCCCAGGCGGTTTTTATAGACTAACCCCTTAACTCAAAAGACTGTGTTTCTAATGGGGGAATTTCTGACATCAACAGTTGGCTGGTAGAGATAGATTTGAAGGTTCCTTTTTAAAAATCACATATACAATTCCTACTTTTCATTCATGTCTAGAACTAAGTCTAAGTCATTTTTTCTGTGTCCTTTCAGATTATGATCTTTATTAGGGGAAGGGGGAAGGGGTAACCTCAGTTGTTCCCACCATGTTGCCATATAATATTAATAATAAAGTTGAAAATTAAAATAATTTTATATGAGCAGGCTTATACCTACCACTTAGATTTTTTTCATTACTATTTTACTATACTTGCATTCTCACATATCTACATATCTACCCATCTCCATATCCACAGAACAATCCATCTTATTTTTTGATGCATTTCAAAGTAAATTGCAGGCATCAGTCCTCTTTTCCCTAAACACTCCCTTGGCTAGATTTTTCTCCTAAATAGTCTGCATGTCAGGACAAAGCGAAAAAGAATTCAGCTATCCCTGCTTAAAAACTCATTCATTATTTTGGGAATCGAGGCAAAGCGAAATACAGGGATGGAATGAATTCGGTTCCCTCCTATTTGTCTAGCAAGAAGGTGACTGAAACCATGAACATTCGTTTCCTGGAAACTGAAGCCCTGATTTATTAATCTCTCTAGTAAGAAAAAGCCATCACACATTAGCTCCTACATAGCCACATGCAATAGTAAAACCAGCTCTCAATTGTTCATTTTTTATAATCAAATTGTTTTGCAGTATCTTTGTGTTTATAGGTGTTTGAAGCCATAAATCATATCTCGAACTGAGCGCAAAGTTTGAGTCAGACCAACATAAGTTGTCTGATTGCATTCCTGACCCACACAGATACCCTTTGTGGATAAAAACAAGTTGCCCCATCTCGATCCTTCCTAAATTTATGTTCTCCCTGACACTCCCAGCCACTGAGTGTGCAGCTTCTCCACCAAGTGCCCTTGACAACTTCAGCCCCAGTGCTCTCTCTTGCCCAGCTGGCACAGGGCTATTTACAACCACACAGTTGAGCACTTAATTGCTTATTTATTTTGCATAGAAAGGTCCTGTCTCCCTCTTGGTGTCTAAGTTTCTGGAACATAAGAAGCCTGTCTTCTGAATCTTCTACATTCAGTGCTGGGTGCTTGGCACAGTGCTAGGCACATGCCTGAGACTTTACGTATCTTAAAGCTTTCTTATATTCTCTCATTTACACTTAATGCAGAGCAGTGGACTGCTTGGCCTACTTGCTTCCAAACAACAGGCTCTGGATACTTGCAACTGTTTCTCCCCGGATACGTGATCACGGCAGTTAATATCAGCCAGAATACTCTCCAATAAGTCCGCAGGCAGTCATCATGAGCAGGGACTTAGAGACAGGGCTTTTCTGTGTCAGAGCCAGAATTCAGAAATGCTCTGCTTTTCTTGGGCAAAAAAGACCCAGGGTTTTTCTTTTCAACACCCATTTGCACTGACCTCTTTTTCTGGCTTCTCAGTAAAAGGATTAAGGACTCAGGAAGCATTGGGGGGGAAATGGCTTATTTAGTTGGAGAGGGGGCTTCAGCAAGTGTGACACTGCGGGGGTGGAAAAACCATAAAGGAGCTTCCATTGCTCTGTTTTTGGCAGTTCTACAAAGCCAGGTCCCTGGGTCATCCCACAGTGAAGTGTGTGACAGTATGTCTATTGTGTACATTGAGATGAACTGTTCCCTCGAGTAAGCACCTTCTGGGAGTTAGCAGGACACAGGGTGCTGAAGCACTGGGGCAATTCATTAACCAACACCTTAATAACCCAAATCATTTATGTCGACTTCCAGAGAGTCCAGTCTCTTCTGAGACTGTAGCCCATGGCAATGTGTTGATCCTTACATGTGACACCTTGTGGGCGTTTAAATAATAAATACACTGATGTGCTTAAAAAAATGAAAACAGATTCAAGCGATAGATAAATATGCCTCTCTTTCTTCTAAATTTCCCCAGAGAAGCTTCCTTCTCATTCTGAATTTTATATGATAGAAAAATCATCTACAAACTCATGGAGCTATTGAAAATCATTTCACTGAGGTCTGATGGTAGATGATAGCAAGTGGGTCCCATGTCTTGTCCCTGACCTGAGCTGGTTTAATTCTAGAACCCAGGTGGGCAACAGAATGACCTTCTTCTCATTATCCTTGTTTTTACTGTGATTTTACATTGGTTTCAGTGGAGAACAGACTGAAAGAAATCCCTAGGGCCTTATCATCAAAGTTGGATATGGAAACATAAGGCACCCAGCAAGCAGCCAATTGTCTAGAGAAGAGTGAGTCCCAGAACTGCTGCTTTTGTGTTTCTTCTTTCCTCTGCCATTCTATAAGATCATCGCCTTCAATATTTTTCAGATCAGTCTTCTCAGGAGTGGTCTGGAAAACAAAAAAGCATTGAGAACAAATTTTGCCAGAAGAAACATAAGTGCACTGGGGGAGCAGAGGTGGGGCAGCTTTACTGTGATCTTGGCAAAGAAGCATCAATGTGATATTCAAGGCACCACTCAGTTCTCCCATCCTCATCTACACATGTGGTGGGTGGCCTTACATTCCCATCAGAGCCCACATGCTATGGTGACTAGAGTTTGAGGAGATCCCCTACAGCCACGTCAGATACAGCCTGTAGGTTGCCAGACCGGAGTCCCAGTGACTCGTCAAGATATTTACATGCAGCAGCTGGCCCTGCAGGAGCCAGGAAGGCCTACCTATTTTCTAGCTAGATTCTGCTCAGAAGTAGGATTAAGAATGAGTAACTCCCTCCCCCCTCCTTAAAGCATGACTCTCACACTGGAGGCTGTTATCAAACCAACAGCCTATTTAAGAGACTTCCCAGAGCAGATTAAAGAAAATCAGTCACATACTGTTAGGAGGGAACATCCTAAAAAGTTTTCACCAGAGGAGAAATCAGTACATGGTAAGCAAAGCCAACAGAACAGCTGGAGGCAGAGACAGCAGGGCTTAAATGCTGGGTCAATAGTGACAATATTAGATGGGATTGTTCAGCAGATAGCAACAGAAAATCTACTGTGAGAATATCCATTGTTGACTGAAGAAAACCTTGAACTAGGCAGGTTTCCATCAGCATCTTCACAATGCAAGTATACTGAGTCAGAGTCTTTGCAATTCTCTTGGACTTTCCCCTCATGGTCACAAAATGGTTGCCATAACTCCAGGCATCATGGCCTTACAAAGCCATTTCCAAAGGCAGCTAGCAGAAAAATTTGTCATAGCCTTCTATCTTTTATTAATTATAATCATAGCTAACATCTTTTGAGAATTTACAATATTCCAGGGACTACCCTAAGCACTTGATGTGTTGTTTCATTTAATTCTACAGCAGATGAGAAAAACTGAAGCCTAGAGAGTATAATTAGCTTTATCAGGGATTCACAGACAAAAACTGATAGAGCTGGGACTCAGACTTGGGCATTTTGGCTCCAGAGCCTTAACAGTGCCAAACCACCTCTGAACTAGGGAAGAAGAGATTTCCCAGAAGCCCCCTAGCTTCTTTACCTTATGCTTTATGGTTTAAACCTGGGTTACATGACCATCCTGGCTGTAAGGGAGGCTGAGAATATAAGTATTTGCCTATTTCAACCTATAGAAAGATGGGGGCTGTGAAAGGCAGTTGGGTAACCAACGAACAGTATCTGCCACAGTTACAAAAGAAACAATGGCCTTTGTCATAGGGAAAAGATTCTGGTGCACTGGGCTTAAGTAAAAATTCGGGGTCACCAGGCTTTTTGGCTTAATGCCACTAGGGGAAAAAACCAAGCTTCTGCTCTAGAACAACCAGCAATAGTAAAAATGCCAGCAGCCTGACAGTCTTATCTTTCAACCACTCACTGGAGTTTCTGTGCCTAAGCAGTTCTTAATAAATTATTCATCCTGATTTAATGGGGAGGAAATCAAATGCAACAGGTGTGGTTCTTCCTGCTTGTTGAATGGCCTTAAAACAAGCTTTCAGACACTGGTCGCCTCAGAGAAAGTAGCAGGAGGACAAATCAGCTGTATTTTAAACTAATTACCAAAATGCTACAATACCTGTCACATGGGGACATTTTGTTCTAGTATCAGTGGTCATAGAATAGAACTCTGGAAAGGAAAGGAGAGTATTACATAAGCAATTTGCTTTACATATACAGTACACTGAAAAGCAAGACATGGTCACATTCCAAATGTTATTGTACCTACTTGTAAACTTGGGTAGAATCTCATTTTAATAAGCTTGAAGAGACTTCCAAATTGCTGCGTTAGATCCAAATCTCATTAAACTTGAAGCCTATTTCTGTAATATACTAAAATATACTATATTGTTTCCTGGGTTTAAAATTCACTTGCACAAAGCAAATGTTAGGTGCACAATTTACTTGCAAATGACATGTAGGAGGGAGGAAGGGGTGGATGCCAAAGGATGTGCCTGCCTTGTGCCAACCCATTAAGAGCCAGAGAAGGTAAATGATGCTACATCCTTCTGCAATGAATGTAGTTGAATGCAACACAATATCTTAATGAAATATGACATGTTTTTCAAATGTTAAGTGGATATGTTTTGCAATTTTATAAATTGCATGGTTTGTTCTTGCTCCAATTTTTCTTTCTGTTTTTTGGTCAGGAGCTCATTGTATTAGTACTAACAGCTAAGGAATGCTGTAAAACAAACAGGGTTCTGAATTGCCATTATCTATTTGGAAAATAATTCAAGGTTCACTAAAGATAGTCTGTAACTGGAAGATGGGTAGAACTCCAAAGCAAATCTATCCAGACCTGCTGCTTTCTCTCCCTGGCCCTGGAGAAAGCCATTACTTCTACTGTCCCTAATGTCTTTCAGCCTCAATTTTCTTATCTGCAAGGTGGGGAACTGGGTGTGATTAATTTTGAAATTGTGAGGTTCTAAAATTCTATGATACCAACACCCTGGATCAGGATTTAACAGAATCTTCAAATTTGATAAATGTCACTGAGACAGCTGACATGCTTTTCCATATGCTGTTAAGCATATTTAACAAAGCAGACAAAACACTATATGAAAAGGAAATATCTTCATCCAAAAAATGGTTGATTAAAAGGATAAATATTTGTCAGTGCTTTGTCAGTCTGAGATTTCTCTCCTTTATATTGTTTCTACACTGACAATGTTAATATGTAAAGCTCTCTCAAGGAATGGAAATAGCCTTGTTCACTTGGATGTTAAAACGGCATTCTCCCTCCATTATGCTTTATGAATGGAAGGCTAATGAAATTGTGCATGTTTCAGTTTTCACTCTGCAGGTTATTTTCTAATAGGGATGAGACTGTTCTGCCTTTAAGTTGGTGTTTTATTAAATTAAATGTATTTCAAAGGAAGGGCCATATTCTGCTATTCTGCCTTATATTCACAAGCAAGAGGGTATGCTAACTGCTTCTCTCATTGATTCTTTAGAAGTCTCCTGTTTCCAGTGAATGTGGTATACACCCATATTTTCTGCACAAGAGAAAAAACTATAAATTTTCTTTACATCAGAAGTTTTTTATTTTAATATTTATTTATTTTTGAGAGAGAGACAGACAGAGCATGAGTGGAGGAGGGGCAGAGAGCCAGGAAGACACAGAATCTGAAGCAAGTTCCAGGTTTGAGCTGTCAGCACAGAGCCTGACACAGGGCTTGAACTCACAAATTGTGAGATCATGACCTGAACCAAAGTCAGACGCTTAACCAACCAAGCCACCCAGGCACCCCTAAATCAAAAGTTCTTAAACTAAGGCAGGAGCTTCCTTTTGGATTCCTATGGTTTACTCTCATCTCATCTTTAAAAAAAAAAAAGGCATATCAATGGTTAACCAATGGTTTTCAACTAAAGGGCTTACTATGTCCCTTAACCCAAGTGGTTCTCAATTGGGGGTTACCGGCATTGGATGGGACAGTATTTAGTTTGCATGACTGACCCATGCATTGCAAGGTATTTGACATTCCTGGCTCCCACCCACTAAATGTCAGAGCACGCACTGATCATTGTGACACTCATACCAGCCCCACACACATTTCCAAATGCCAATTTCTCTGAAAGAGTCCAAAGTGGAAGTGTCCCTCTGCAAAAAAGGAGGTCTAGCAATAAGAGATTACCTTTCAAAAACCCAAAGAGGGTCTGAGTCCACATGTGGATAAACATGACTTTATCATGTTTTTAGTTAACATACATTGGTGACATCATCACTCCCCCGATGATGACATTTATATTAAGAGAAAAAGCATAAGAGAGGATGTTTGAAAATCACGTGACATAAAAAATAATACTCTTTTCCTAGATTTTAAATAAAAATGGGAGCTTTCATCATGTAACCTTGTAGAAAACATAGACTTATTTCCCTTTCATACCATGTAGAATAGACTAAGTGTGGTCCACCATAAAATAACCCTTGAGAAGTAAAGATCCTGCATAATGGGAAACACACACAAGAGAATGAGTAGATTTTGTTTTCACGTTCCAGATTCCTCTGTGATGTCAGGGTTTTGAATTCCAATAAAATTCAACAAACGGGCATTGAGTGCTAAATGAGACAGATGTTCTCTTGGGCCCTGGAAACGTAAAAGATGAATAAGACACATTCTCTGCTTTTGAGGCTCAGAGCTGTGCCTGGGAGACTAACTCTTGGGTAATCAGGATGTAAAATAATAAACATAACCACAGAAGTATGTTTACATGCTATAGGAATCAGGTAAAGGGATAGTTGGTTTCACCCAGGCATAGAGGGGTGGGGAGACAGGGAGACAGAGACTGAACAATTCAGAAAAACACTTCAGGGAGAAGGTACCAAGTGAGTTGGACCTTGAAGGATAAATGAGTATTTGCTAGGTGGAGATGGTGTGGGGAACAAAATTCCTAGCAGATAACAGCATATTCATGGTCCAAAAGTGTGAAAGACAATGGAGAAAATCCAGTGTGGTGGTACTGGTGGAAGGTGGTAGAGAGGAGGGTAGAAGATAGCCAGGAGTGGCAGTGTCTAGAGGGCCTGGCATACCTGGTGAAGAAGCTAGAGATTAAGGTACAGGCAGAAAGGAATCACTTTATATTTTTAATCAGGAAAGTAGAATAATCAGATTCATATGAGGATAAGAACTCTGATGGCAGTATGGAAGATGAGTAAATGCAGACAAACTCAACCAGGGGTAACAGTTAAGTGAATTGACCTTAATACTGCACTGTTAAGCATTCATTCATAAGATTTGGGAAACTAAGTTAATCCATAGCAAATTAAAGGCAGATAATATGTTTGAGGATTTTTGCCAATGAAAACAAATGTTTTTTGATTGAAGTATAATTAATATGTAGTGTTATATTCAAAAGAATGTAATGATTCAACAGTTCTATACATTACTCAGTGCTCATCACAATAAGTATACTCTTAATCCCCTTTATCTATTTTACTCATTCTCTCACCCACCTCCCCTCTAGCAACCACCAGTTTGTTCTCTGTATTTAAGAGTCTGTTTTCTTGTTTGTCTCTTTTTTCCTTTGTTCAGTTTTTCTTAAATTCCACACTTGAGTGAAATAATATGGTATTTATTTTTCTCTGAATATTTCACATAGCATTATACCCTCTAGGTCCACCCATGTTGCTGCAAATGGCAAGATTATTTTTGATAGCCAAATAATATCCCATTGTGTATACATACCACTTCTTTATCCATTCATCTGTCAATGGACCCTTGGGCTGCTTCCATATTTTAGCTATTGTAAATAATGCTACAATAAACATAGGGGTGCATATAACCTTTCAAATTAGTGTTTTCATTTTCTTTGGGTAAATACCAAGTAGTGCAACTGCTGGATTGTAGGGTAGTTCTATTTTTAACTTTTTGAGAAACTTCCATACTGTTTTTCAGAGTGCTTGCACCAGTTTGCATTCCCACCAACAGTGCATGAGGGTTCCCCTTGCCAATACCTTTTGTTTCTTGTGTTGTTGATTTTAGCCATTCTGGCAGGTGTGAAGTGATATCTCATCATAGTTTTAGTTTGCATTTCCCTGATGATAAGTGATGATGAGCACCTTTTCATGTATCTGTTGATCATGATGTCTTCTGTATGTCTTCTTTGGAGAAATGTCTGTTCATGCCTTCTGCCCATTTTTAAATTGGATTATTTATTTTGGGGGTGTTGAGTGGTATAAGTTCTTTATATATTTTGGATATCAACCCTTTATTGGATATGTCATTTTCAAATATCTTCTCCCATTCTGTAGGTTGTCATTTTGTTTTATTGATGGTTTCCTTCACTGTGCAAAGCTTTTTATTTTGATGTAGCTGCAATAGTTTAACTTTGCTTTTGTTTCCCTTGCCTGAGGAGAAATATCTAGAAACTATTTCTGTGGCTGATGTCAAAGATATTACTGTTCACCACTGTAAATTTTAATGATTTGCCCTATTCCTGATATTCTGAGTGCTGGCTCCAACCACTATTCCTTTTTAAACAAGGAAGCATAAAGCATTTTTTTTGTACCAGATCACCATGTTTGTATGATATATTCATACTGCCACAGGCACAGTCAGAGATTCATAGTAGGCACAAAAACAGCCATCAAAAACCTAGGTGGATTGGCTCTGGGTTCTGACCAGTGACAGGTGCCCTATATTGGATAAGGGCTATCTAACAATCAGATCCTCTCAGAGTATCTGAGCACAAGACATAGACAGAGACTTGCAGAAAATACAATGGCAAAGAAGCCATCATACTCAGATAAAAGCTCACAGAAGAAAACAGGAGGTGCTGAGAAGAGCAGAGTAGTCAGTCAGAAGCAGCAGAAAAAAAGAGATGCTAAACCAATGAGGAGCTAACTCCTGTGGGTAAGGCAGCCAGTGTCCCTCTTGAGAAGTACTTCTGAGCTTCTAGGCCCTTCTCATCACCTATGTAATGCTCTCATGCCAAGAAGCTAGTTGTGTGGTTGCTCAGATTTTTTCCTGCTCTTTTTTTATGCCCTTGCATCTCTTAGAAAGTATATTCATGTTGACTGAGATAACTTTTATATGTCTCTGTTCTTTGCAAACTATAGGAAACATACCCAACTCACTAAGTGAGATGGTGGCATTTCTTCATAATTAAGAATAAAAACACCATTTGCTGAGTGCTCACTATGTGCCAGGCATAGTGACAAGGGTTGTATGTTCATGATCTCAGTTAAATCCCATGGCAACCCTGTGAGACAGATCCTTCCATTATTCCCATTGTACAGACGAGGAAAAGATCTCAGAAAAAAGTGAAATTAGCATGCCCACATGCACAGCTAGTGAGTGACAGAACCGGGGTCTGGATCCAGACTCACTGGACCCTACAACTGGCATTCTCGACAGTTGTGCCACTGTGGCAAAGATGGCTTTTGCTCCCCACAAGTTATGCTCCACCTTCCATAGAACATAGTTGTTTCTGAGAAGCCACTACCTAGCTGGTCACTACATTTCCCAAAACCTCCTTGCTTTGAGGGGAAGCCATGAGACCAACTTTTGCCAATGGAATATGAGCTTTAATTTTCTGTGAGCAGAGTGCCCTCTCCATACTCCCCTCTTCTGCCAGCTGAATGCAGATCACAGGGACAAGGCTGCAGGGAACAACGGAGACACAATGTGGAAAAGCCCGTGTCCCTGAGTTATAACATAGAAGAAAATTACCAAAGAGGAATACCAGAATTGTACTATTAAGCAGGAAATAAAACCAGATGTTTGAGTCTTTGTTTTCACAGTCTGACACAGGTGTGTTGCCTCCCTTTCTTGCCTTGGACGTAAAAAGCAGAATAAGCTTGAAGCTTGAACCTCTCATGCCATGGTAGGTTACCCAATGTTGTTAAAGGACTATGGTAACGGGGTGCCTGGGTGGCTCAGTCAGTTGAGTGTTTGACTTAGGCTCAGGTCATGATCTCACAGCTTGTGAGTTTGAGCCCCATGTCAGGCTCTGTGCTAACAGCTCAGAGCCTGGAGCCTTCTTTGGATTCTGTGTCTCTTTCTCTCTCTGCCTCTCCCTTGCTTGCACTCTGCCTCTCTCTCTCAAAAAAAATAAATAAATAAACTTAAAAAAACAAAGGATTGTGGTAACTATCTCAACTTCACTCGTTTCTCACACCAAGTATAGCTCCCTTGTTTTACTCAGCATTACAGAAAAACCAGAAGGTGTCATAAACACAAAGTATGTTTGTAAACACATTGTTCTCATGCCTTCTCAAAATCCTTGAAAATTCAGGAAGAAAAAAAAAAAACCAGCAGAGCTTTGAGCCTAGTAGCACCTCTCATCTTTTAGCAGCCTCCATTCTAGTCCAACTTATGTTTAGATGTCACTTCCTATTTTACGCCTCCACCTGCTGAATCGTAGCCACCTTTGGTGTGAAACCCAGCACCTGCTTAACGGGCTCACAAGAGATGACACAGCTGTTTTAGGTAATAAGCAAAAGTGTAACACACCTGGGAAGAGGCAGAGCGACTGTAAAGGACAGAAGCTAGGAATTTGAAGCATTGCCTCTATGGCTACCCACTTGTGGATTATGTCACTTGTGGATGTGGCCAACTTGGATCCATACTACAGGGCTCCCAAAGAGAGAGAATGCACCTGGAGTTATCTGCCTGAGGACTAGAAGAAGAAAGCATTTACCCATGAGGAACCATTCCCTATTGGTCAAGAGTTGCCCTCTGGGTTGGTAAGACCCCTGCACTTTCAGCTTCCACATTCCTAAGGACCAGTTTTGACAGTATACCATGCTCAGGTATCAAAGAGGCCCCATTAAGGGAGGAGAGGGGAGGAGAGGCTCCAACAGTGTGTGATATAGACCTCCCTGCTAGAAAATGCAGGCAGGACTTGAATCCATACTTTCTAATGCTGAAGTACAATGTCACTGCCCATATGCCACTGCTCACCTGCCTTGGGGGAAAAATTGCAGACCTGGGAGTTGGAACATTTGCCTCTGGTTCTAGAATTGCTGTTACAGACTACTTGACCTAGGCAAAACATTTAATATCTGGACCTCTGGGATGCCTGAGTGGCTCAGTTGGTTAAGCGTCCAACTCTTGATCTTGGCTCAGGTCATAATCTCATCATTCATGAGTTTGAGCCCTGCATCAGGCTCTGTGTTGACAGCATAGAGCCTACTTAGGATTCTCTCTCTCTCTCCCTCTCTCTCTGCCCCATCCCCACTTGTGCTCTCTCTCTCTCTCAAAAATAAACATAAAAAAATCTTTAAAAAAATATATGGACCTCAGTTTCCTTATTTCTAACATAGGGATACTGGACTACTTCATTATTTCCCAATGTGTGTCCAATTGTAATGTTGCAGAATGTTAATTAACAGGGATAGCTGGGAAGAAAGGATTTTGTGCCCAAAGAAGATTAGTAAATGGAACTAACAAAGTTGTACAGATTTCTTCACTAAAGGTATGTTAGTCTTTATAGTATATACTACACAATATCCTTTGTTTGAGAACCATCTCACAGACTTAAGTTGTTTTTTTTTTTATTTTAATATTTATTGAACACTTACTGTTTGCTGGGAATCATGCCAAGAATTTATCATTTTTTTTAATGTTTATTTTTGAGAGAGAGAAAGAAAGGGAGAGTGCGAGTGGGGGAAGGTCAGAGAGAGAGAGACAATCTGAAGCAGGCTCCAGGTTGTCAACACAGCCCGATGTGGAGCTTGAACCCACGGACCAAGAGATCATGACCTGAGCTGAAGTCGGATGCTTAACTGACTGAGCTACCCAGGCACCCCAAGAATTCATCATTTAAAAAAAATTCATTTATTTTTTAAAAACGGTGTTCAATGAGCTCCTGCTGTGTGTACCACATTGTTTGTTGCACTGGGAATACCTCCATGAACAAGACAAGGTCCTGAGGTAAGATAGAAGAAAGGCAATAAACACATAAACAAATACACGAACAAAAAAATTGGCATGCACCATTTCGTCTTATTCTCACAACCATAAGTGACACAGGAACTTTTAAAATTATGCCCATTTTATAAATAATAAGACTGAGGATTTGAGAGGGTAACATTTAAAATCATAGAGGTAGGGGAGCCGGGGTGGCTCAGTCAGTTGAGCATCTGATTCTTGATTTTTGATTTCAGTTAAGGAATAATCTCATGGTTGGTGAGATTGATCCTCACATCAGGCTCTGTGCTGACAGCATATAGCCTTCTTGGGATTCTCTCTCTCCCTCTCTCTCTGCCCTCCCTCACTTGTGTGCACATGCCCTCTCTTTCTCTAAATAAATAAATAAACAAACAATTTTTAAAAATTCAAAAATCATAGAGGTAGAAATTACAGAACTAGGATGATATCTGGATTAAAATCTGCTTTAACTTTGTTGACATCAGGTGCGCAGCACTGAAATAATCAGTGTCCTGCGTCTCTTACCTTGTCATTGATCTAAGTTCAGCTCATGCCTATCACCACTACGGTGTTAACCGCTCTGCTCTATTGTCTTTTCCTTCTTGAAGGTGGGTGTCCTGCAAAACACCAGTCTGAAAAACAACACACCAGATAGTCTGGAGAAAGGAACTTCCAGGCCTAATGAGACAAGCTGCAATAAAATTTTTTGCTCAAACACATGGCAGAGATTCAGAACTCAGATTGAGAAGTAACAGTATTGCAAAGAACTACATTAAGTATTGTGAGTTATGCCTTTCAACAATTCTGAATAGACTTACATTTTTCTCTTCTTACCATAATAATTAAATTTTTTCTCCATAAAAAGTAAATGATGTTGTGGAAGTTCCTGCAACTTTAATAATCTAAGGAGTGACTTGTCAGTGATAAGCTGATTTAAAAAGCATATACTTTATCTTGACAACTTCCTTTGAAGAAAATAAAAAATCCAGGGCCCAATTTTAATGATCTTTCATTCGGTCTGTGATATCACTATCAGAAATAATAAAGTAGGGAAAGGAGGATTATACTTTCTGGTATGGCCTACTGAAATGGTCAGGATGGTTGAATATTAGAAATAAGAAATATCCTTTGAAGGTATGAACTATTTGTTTGTAGATAACACTTTCTTTGGTGATTTGCTATTTTTACTATTGAAAGGCTCCTCTTAAAACTCAATCTAGATCTAATCTGACTTAAAAACTTCTCAGACAAAAGGAATTTGAGAAAGTTATAGTTTGTATAAAATCTCCACAGTAGATGGAAACATCTCTCACACACAGACAGACAGACACATAAACACACACACACACACACACACACACACACACACACTATTATCTTTAGATAACAAAGTAACAAGATGTGAAAAATGGAAAAAACAGATTGCTTTTTTTCCAAATTTTCACATTAAAGGGTCACTAACAATTAAGACAACACAAGATAATCTTAAACAGATGGGACCCCAATCATCTGAGGCTTTTATAAGCACATCCCCATTGGTGTTAGGATCTAAGAAAAAGATATCAGGAAACTGTAGCAGAATAGTGCCTTTTACTTCTACTGATTGACATTCAGTGGGGTCATGCTCTTTAGGTGTGTAGTAGGGAAAGGGATGGGAAGGGAAAAAGAAGCAAGAGAGTCAATGTGTTGACCATTCACTATAGACTATGTGTTGTTGTTTTTAATATATTATCTTATTTGATAGGGCTGAGGCAGGAATCATGTATTTCTAATTTTTGACTTAGATGCAAGTAAAAGTGACTTGGAATGTGTTGGAGGCTGTGCTGGAATATTAAAAGCCTAATAGTTATATGACTCATTATTAACCCCTAAGGCAAGCCTCAAAAACTAGTTCTCTGCTTCTCTAGAAGAAAATATGGTCATCTGTGAGCAACCTCTTTGAATAACCAAGGTTTCCTCAAACATGGGGTAATTATACAATATTCAAGTAAACGATCAAGGGAAATGTATCCCCTGTTCTAAACAGGTCATAATGGAAAACTAATTGCAGATGATTGCAAAAAGAAAAGGGCAGGGTGTATGGAGAGATATGAAGCCAAAGCTATCTCATTAAGTCTTTGAAATTATTGATTCAGGATTCCTGGGCCTTGGTTAAGGGGAAGTAATGTTAAGCTATAATTCTCACCTTGTACAAGGTGGAGGCCATTTACTACATATATAAGAATTCTTTGGATACTCATGTAAAATCAGAAAGAAGAGAACAGACCCTTGCAAAGGAAACTCTTGCCTGTCCTAGCAGAATAGAATCAGAATGTAACTGCTTTTTAGAAATTACTGGGATAGAAAAGGTCTGGTGTTTTGTTTTAGGGGGGGATTCAGTGCAACTACACCCCCTATACTTTGATCCTTTCTGTCTTGTTGTCACCTAGTTTAGACCTTCCCACCCCCCGCCAACAGGATCAAAAATCTGCCTCTAGTCTGAGATAGCCTACTTTTTCATCCAGATGACACAAACAGAACACTTCCCATTCTACAAGACTATAAAGGTGGTCATTAAAAGGAACTACCTATTAAAGGTACACGTGGCTAATTTTTCCCTTTATTAATCTATCAAATATGTACTGAGGAATTCACATGTCTTTACCAGGCCTTGGGAACACCAAAGTGACTTACAACTTGTCTTCTTTGTAGAGCTTTCAGTTTAGCATGAGAAATAAAGTCAGAGCAAAGCACAGTGTGCTAGTTAATGGGGCAGATACAAAGGCCTAAGAAGACCTTGGGAAGTCAGTGAAAGTTTCACAAGTTGCCAAGTAATAATGACTATAAAAAGATTTTGATAAAATATTTTCTTTATGTACATGGTTCTCTTGGTGTCCAAATATACAAAGCTCCTTTTGCAAGTCTACACTACTTCTTTTCCCTGAATGCTGCCAACTCTTGTGGTGGGTTGAATGACTCTGGCCCTGAGGACCTGTTGGTGGCTTATTATGGAACGAATGTTTGTAACTCCTCAAAATTCATATATTGGAACCACACCCCACATTGCGATGTTATTAGGAGATGGGCCTTTGGAAGGTTATTAGGTTAGATGAGGTCATAAGGATGGAACCCACATGAATGGGCTTAATGCCCTTCTAAGAGTCACGAGAGATTCCTCTCTCTCTTCTCTGCCATGAGGGGATACCTCAAGAAGTCGGCAGTTTGCAATCCAGAAGAGAGCTTTCACCAGAACCTGACCTGTTGGCACCCTGATAATGGACTTGCAGCTTCCAGAACTATAAGAAATAAATTTCTGTTTTTTTATCAGCCGCCCAGTCTATTGTGTTTTGTTTCAGCAGCCTGATCTGAGTAAGACATGGCCTCTTGCTTACCTTCACTTAGTCTTACAGGTCACATTGCTTACATGCTGTCTGCATCCTTTTCCAGGCTTGTTACAAAGGCAGTGCTGGGCACAGATCCAGTTGAAGAGCTTGGCCTTCATCATTGTCTTTTAAGCAAAGCACAATGTCAGCTTTGTCTCTTTTATTATGCTGATAGTCGGCACTAATCAAATTTAACATTTTTGTCCTTCTATTCATTTTCTATAGCTATCATTCCTTTGATAATTCATTACCGACTTCTTCAGAAGAAATAGTTTTTATCCAAGGTGGCAGGAGTGATGGTGGAGAAGAAGCTGATTGCAAAAGATTTATCTAAGCAGACATTCACATAAAATCAGTTTATATCAATTCAACAAAGAATTAAGTGTCTATTATGTGCCAAGTAGAGGCAAGTTAAATTTTGGGTGTATATGTTGACATATATATAAATAAATGAGTAGATGCAAAGC
This sequence comes from Panthera onca, assembly GCF_046562875.1. Classification (NCBI taxonomy): domain Eukaryota; kingdom Metazoa; phylum Chordata; class Mammalia; order Carnivora; family Felidae; genus Panthera; species Panthera onca. Next base: position 81,485,290 of record NC_138344.1, read on the forward strand.
CATCTACAGATTTAATGCAGTCCCTATCAAAACACCAATAGCATTTTCTACAGAAGTAGAACAATCCTAAAATTTGTATGGAACCACAAAAGACCCCGAATAGGTAAAGCAATCTTGAAAAAGAAAAAACTTGTGGTATCACAAGTCCAGACTTCAAGTTATATTACTAAGCTGTAGCAATCAAAACATTATGGTACTGGCACAAAAACAGGACATATAGATCAATGGAATAGAATAGAAAAAACCCAGAAATAAACCCATGATTATGTGGTCAATTAATCTTCGACAAAACAGGAAAGAATATCCAATGGGAAAAAGATAGTGTCTTTAACAAATGGTGTTGGAAAAACTGGACAGCTACAAGAAAAAAATGGAATTGGACCACTTTCTTACTCCACACACAAAAATAAAGTCAGAATGGATGAAAGACCTGAAACCATAAAAATGCTAGAAGAGAGCACAGGCAATGTCTCTGACAGTGGCCATAGCATCTTTTTTTCTAGATTTGTCTCCTAAGGCCAGAGAAACAAAACCAAACACAAACTATTGAGACTACATCAAAATAAAAAGCTTTTGCACAGGAAGAAAACAATTGACAAAATTTAAATGTAATTTACTGAATGCAAATGTAGCTTGTAAATGGTATATCTGATAAAAGGTTAGTATCCAAAATATATAAAAAACTGATACTACTCAACACTAAAATAACAATTAAAACCGGGCAGAAGACATGAAAAGGGACTTCTCCAAAGAAAACATGCAGATGACCAACAGACACATGAAAACATGCTCAACATCACTTATCATCAGGGAAATGCAAATCAAAACTACAATGAGATATCACTTCCCACTAAAATCAACAACACAAGAAACAATAGGTGTTGGCAAGGATGTGGAGAAAGGGAAACTCTCGTGCGCTGTTGGTGGGAATGTAAACTGGCACAAGCACTCTGGAAAACAGTATGGAGTTTCCTCAAAAAAGTTAAAAATAGAACTACCCTAGGATCCAATAATTGCACTACTAGCTATTTACTCCCAAAATACAAAAACACTAATCCAAAGGGATACATGCACTCCTATGTTTATTGTAGCATTATTTACAATGGCTAAATTCTGGAAGCAGCCCACATGTTCATTGATAGATGAATAGCTAAAGAATAGATATATGCATATATATATACATATGTATTACACACATGCAATGGAGTATTACTCAGCCATTAAAGAAGAACGATACCTTGCCTTTTGCAAAAACATGGATGGAGCTAGAGAGTGTAATGCTACATTAAATACGTCAGTCAGAGAAAGACAAATACCATATGATTTCACTCAGATATGCAATTTAAGAAACAAAGCAAATGGGCAAAGAGAGAAAAAAGAGCAAACCAAGAAATAGACTTTTAACTAGAGAACATACTGATTGTTACCAGAGGGGAGGTTGGTGGGGGATGGATAAAATAGGTGATGGGAAAAAAAGAGTACACTTACCATGATGAGCACTGAGTAATGTATAGAATTGTTGAATCACTATATTGTACACCTGAAACTAATATTACACTGTGTGTTTACTAGAATTAAAATTTTAAATTTAATAAAAATAAAGAAATAAAATAAATGAATGAGTGGAGGGTCAGTTGGATGGATGGGTATGGGTGAAAGAACAGTCAAACAGATAAGGCAGGTGCCTCTGCCCCGAGAATCTCACTAATAGGCAAACAGTTCACACCCCTAGTCGGATATATGCCATAACTACAGTTGCCATGTTGTCTAAACCAAGACTGCCAAGTACTGGCATGCTTATGTGGATAAACTGACAGAATATTTGAAACTGAGATTGCCAGAGAGCTAGGACTTAAGTTTACTTTACCTGTAACGCAAAATAAAATCAAAGAACAAATTCATTCTGACCAAGAAAACAGGGATGTCTACACAAAGGAATTGATATGTAGGTTGGCTGTGAACAGTAAGCACGATTATTCCATCAAGCAACCAAGAAGGAAAAAGCATCGAGACAAAAACCAGTGTGAGCAAGGGCACTGAGCTAGGGAAGCCCATTATCTAGAACAGCTGAAGAGTTGGGATTCTGCCCTGAGGTGTTGGGAGATGAAGCTCAAGAGAGGGATTGGGGCTGACAATGAAGGAGTTTTGCTCCATAGAAAATGAGGAGCCATAGATGAAGAGGCACTTTAAACCTGAAATGGGAAGGAAGGCAAGGAAGACAACACATCTCAAGCTCCAGAAGGCCAAAAGCCGTGTCTTCTAGGTCAACTCAATTCCACAAATAAACATTAGAGCTTGAAGGAAGATTAGAAGTGATCTAGTGTCTAATCTGGCATCCCTCACTCCAAATGAGAAAAATTAATGACTCAAATGATTCACGTAACTACTCAAATGACTCATGTACTACTTAGTGATAAAGCCAAATTCCTGCTTTGCCACTTACTATCTCTGGTTTTAGGCAAATTACTTAACCTTTCCAACTCTTAGTTTCCTCATCTGTAAGATGGATGGTTGTTGTGATGATTCACTGGTAATATATGTAAAGTGCTTAGTAACATGGCTGATATGTAGGAAAAACTCAATATTAACAAAACTTACATTTAACAACAAAAATAATAACTATAATGTTTTTTTAACGTTTATTTATTTTTGAGACAGAGAGAGACAGAGCATGAACGGGGGAGGGGCAGAGAGAGAGGGAGACACAGAATCTGAAACAGGCTCCAGGCTCTGAGCAGTCAGCACATAGCCCGACGCGGGGCTTGAACTCACGGACCGCGAGATCATGACCTGAGCCGAAGTCGGCCGCTTAACTGACTGAGCCATCCAGGTGCCCCAATAATAACTATAATATTATCAAAGTTCCCTCATTCTGTTCAATGCTCCTTTATATATGCCAGCAGTGCCTAATCCTGCACCCGGGGTGTTTTAGGCAGTCATAAATTTCCTGGCCTACCCCAAGCCTACTGGATGTGAATCTTGAGATGGTTGGGGAATCTGAACTTTTGAAAGGCTTCCTAGATGTTCCTGACAATAAGAACTAGGATTAAAAACAACTGTCCATATTTACTGCTTTTCAAACTTTATTTTCTTAATCTTTGAATAAGAACATTAAATTATTTTCCATGTTTCAGTCCTTTAAATGTAGAGGTAGGAGCTGAGGGCGGGGGAGGGGATATTGCACATAATGCTGGAATCCCAGGAGGTTAGAAACACACATCTGTGCTCAAAAGAAAGGAGAGATTGGACAACAAGGTTGGAAATGGGATATTCATCACTGATGGAAATGATTAATTATGCCCATTTTGCACATACATTTGCATGCCTCTTAATATAACATATGCAAATACATCTTTAATAGCATGACTTGTTTGCCAATGTTGAATGCTAACTGTAAATAATTTCTATTTTTTGTAGTGTTTAGGAAACTTCAATATGGTACTTGCTGGCAGGCAGTTGCTGTCTCCTGGATTTAGCAACATATTAAGTAATCATTACAGAAACATTTTTCACTTACTACTAACAAAAGATGTCTAGACAATAATTTGTAGTTGTCTATGGAAATAGAGGATAGGTAAAGCAGGAATAATTTAAATTTATGGAAAACTGAAAAAATGTGTCCTATAGTTTCCTTTTTTTTCTTACTCTGTTTGCTAATACAGAACAAAATAAGCCATTCAAAGTTTTGCCCCTTCTTTTAGGACCCTACTTACTTATTCTGATGATGTCAACAACAGCCAACAAAATATGGGCAATAGAATAAAGGAGAGAAAATAACTATGGGCCCTGGCAGTCAGTACCTGGAAATATTGATCACTGAATACCCCGCTGTTGACATCCCCCTCTCCCTGCCCTCCTCCTCCCCATCCCTAGACCCCAGTCCACTGTTTTCAGTCTGTAGAATTGTAGAAGCACTTGTTCAACCTGCAGATTCCTGGGGACCCACTTCCAGAGCTGCCTCCCAGATACAGCATATCTAAGGGGTGGGCCTAGGGCTCCACACTAATAGCAGTAGCTTCTCTCCCCAGTCATCCCTGTGTTTTTGATAGAGATAGTCTTTAGGGTACACTTTGAGAAACACTGTCCTGGGTAATGTAGGACCTCAGTGTGGCTCCTGGACCAGCAGCGTCATGTGCATTACCAGAAATGCAGAATCTCAGAACCCCCTCCAGCCCTGCTTAGTCAGAATCTGCATTTTAACAAGACCCTTAGGTGATTCATATGCACATTCAAGTTTAAAATGCACTGGGTTAGAGGAAGCATCTTCTTACCCTTTGCATGTGTGAACCTATTTGTTTTACCCATAGTCTTCCCTCCTCAACTTCCTGGGATTGCTGAGTTCTCAAGGTGAGTCCCCAGATGAGTCAGAAACTCTAGAGGGAGGACCCAACAGTGTGTGTTCTAACAAGCCCTTTAGTCCAGGTAATTCTGATGTATACTGAAGTTTGAGAACCACTATGTAGCTGATGTTACTTCATTTAAAAATGAGGTTTACCAGAATACTCAGTATCTTCTGTTGCATATAACAAATGTTATATGATATAAAGCAAATGACACAGACTCTTGCTTCATATTGTCAATCCTCCAGAATCAGTCAATCCCGTAATATCTCCTACCTCCTACTTCATGGATGAAGAAGATGCTTTGATGAATACAGTGTCAGAGGTGATATCACCTTCTCTTGTAGTAATCAGTGAAATGCCAGGACCTGAGAACAACCTGGGTAGCTGTGCCGTAAAATGGTATCAGGGGATGAATGACTCAGACAGTTGAGTCTCAAATGAAAAATAACTTCCTGATCCAAAAACCTTGGAGCTTACAAATTAGTATTCTCCACTTTCTGGCGACTGACCCAACTGGAACAGCCTGAGTGAAAATACCAAGGTTAGAGGACACTCAAAAAAGAGACCCTGGACATGAAGTAGGGTGCAATGTGGTGGGAAGGTCAGAAAATTTATGACTGGGACACTGAGCAAGTCGATTTAAGCTGAATACATCCACCTTTGTTTCACTCTTGTTTGAACTCTCCAGTAGATTGTTATACTCGTTGCCTAAACTAATGCCAACTAGCTCTAACTTAGAGGTTGTTGTTTCTCTCTCGCCTCTCTCTCTGTCTCTGTCTCTTCCTCTCTCTGCCTCTTCATCATACTCTATGTCCTCTGCCTCTGCCTCTCCCTAGCTTCCCATCCCAATCTCCTTAATGAAAAGATTCAGCATACCTCCCAAGGGATGGAGGGGAGGAGGAATGGATTTCAATATGGACAAAGGCAAAGAGGCTGCCAATAAGGTTTTTGTTGGTTACCGTTGATTACTTTTTCTGCTGTTGGAGACTTACTTGTTATATGCTATCTCTGCTCCCCCCCCTTTTTTTTTAATTTGTGAATGTTTGCCATAGATCATTATCTTGATAGTTCTCAATGGGACTGGAGTACTAGTTTATCAAAATGTCAGCATCAAGACCAAAAGTCAAGCAAATTTGCTGCAATAAGGAGACGCTGTAAATTTGCTGTCAGTTAAGAAATCCTCTCAAATTCAAAGTGCAAGCCTAGCTGAAAGCATTTTTTAATAATTGTGACTAAATGAGTGTGAGGTTAACCCAGTGTGTGTGCACTTTGATCTTGTGCCTTGTTAAATTTCTCAGTTTTAATAATTGGAGCCATTATTTATGCTATGGTTTCTGGAGCTATGCTATCAGGGAATGCCTAAAATATAAAATCAGGTTCATTTTGCTAATTTCATTTGTTGAAACTCACACTATCCCCCTTTTATTCTTTTTGAATGTTAATGATGATGTACCCTGAAATAACTCTCTTCTTCAAGCCTTAATTATAGTCTGGTTGAAAAACAGAACCATTTAACATTGAAAATATTTGGCAAATCAGCCTGATAAGAGAAATTTTATGAAAGTTCTCATTGTGTCTTGGATATAAGCACAAAGAGATAAACGTGTGGAGAAAGACCTTTATCTCCTTGGAATTTTATGTCTTTCTGCAATACAGAAAACAGTGAAGTCACAGCAGACAAAACAAAAAAAAAAAAAAAAAGAAAGAAAGCAAGGAAGAAAGATTTCCTCAAATCTAATTATCAAAAAGCAATTCATCTTGCTTGAGTATTTCAATCAACACATCCCTGAAGCCACTTTCTCAATTTGCCCTCCTGTCTGATGTATGGATTTTTGTGCGTGTGTTATCATTTGGAGAAACCTCTTAGCATATGGTGGGAAAAAAAGGCTGTTTTGCTAATTTTATGTTTTATTTCTTAATGACCTACTTCTCTGCAGCAGCTTTAGTGGAATGGTTTAAGCTCAGTCTGACTTTTTTGAGAGTCCTTTACTCTGTGGCAGTGACTCAGCTGGGATACAGCCAAGATGTTTACAGGACTGTGGTGGGGGAAAGGAGGGTTGGTTGCATCGCCTCAGCTTTTGCCACTTTTGGAGAGAGCTTACAAATTGTAAGCACTCAGAGTAAGTGGCATCATTAGTGGGCATAAAATGCCCTAAGGATGTGGGAGTGATTTAGAACTCTAGGATTCAGTGAAGAGAGAGGAAGATAGGGTCTCAGTTGTCTAAAGGACCTGGATCCAACAGTAGTGCTAAACTGTGACATTGGGTAAATCACTTGACCTTAATTCTTTTACCTTTAAGTAAGGTGAATATATGCATTTTCCTTTTATTGAAATACTGCGAGTTATCAGGGCAGTATTGGCCAAGCACAAAGAAATCTTTTCACTTTAAGACAATTATTTTAGTTAATATTTTGCAGAAGACTGCTTAACATAGGCAGCTTCAATCTAAGATTCTATGCAAATTGAATGTGCCATAGAGGATATTAGCTCCTAACTGAAGGGGTCTTTGGCAGAATAATTATTTCCCCAAAAAGGAGAATGGGCTGGGCTCTTTGTACCTTTAGTCTTTTGTAACTAAAGTTGAAATTGTATGAATAATTTAATCAGTCAGTATTTTGTAGCCTAGATCAAATGATCTTGCTTACATTAATATTTCCATTAAATGTGAATACTCTTGGTGAATCAATAAAGCAAAACACAAGTACTCAATTGAGTTCCTTCTATGTAATCATTATGTTATGCACGGCTGGGTTTCTAGAACTTTTGCTATGTATAGTCTTTGTCTTCCAAAGGTTTATATTTTAGATAGTACCCTCCAATAGAACTTTCTATGGAGGTAAAAATGCTATAGAGATATTAGTGCTATCCAATATAGTTCACACCAGCTACTTATGGCTATTGAGCACTTGATATATGGCTAGTGTAGCTGAGGAACCAAAAAATTTAATATTATTTAATTTTAAATGATTTAAATTCAAATAACCACATAAGGCTAATGACTACCTTATTGGATGGCCATTTTAATCAAAGACAAAATCAATGCCCATAAAACCATTAGTGACCACCCATAAGGAGGTATATAAAGAAACATTATCTTGGACAGAGGGGATCTTGAGCTGAACCTGGTAGGCTAGGGTAAGGCAGAAAATGGAAGAGAAGAGTAAATGTTCTGGGCTGAGGGAGTAATAAACCAATGACCTGAAGACAAGAAGAGCCTGCTGTTATATCTGAACAGTTAGGAGATCACCTTGATGGGCACTGAAGGAAGGTTCCTGCTAGAGCTGAAGAGGAAAAAGGACTGGTGGTGAGGGAAGAAGAGTGGGGTGCAGGGGGAACACCTATCATGTACCAGGCTTTTCACATGTATAATGTGATTTAATCCTCACAACTAACTGATGTATGGTTAGTGCTATTATACTTATTTTATGTTCAGGAAATAGACCCAGGGAAGTTATGTAATCTCCCCCAAGGTCATGAGCTAGAAAATAGTGAGCCAAACTTTAGAACCTAGGTGACTATTCTCTTAGTGCCATGCTCTTTAACCATATCACTCCACTGCAGTGGTTGAGAATGCTGATTCTGGAATCATTGCTCTTCTGTCTCTGTTAGCTTGTAAGTATAGGCATCTATAAATTGAGGAGAAGAAAAGTACATCATTTAAGATTGTTATGCTAGAATTATATAAGCTATTGTATGTGGAGTACCTAGTAGTGCCTGGCACATAATAAGGGCTCACTACATCTTTGCCTAATCTTATCATATCAGAAATAGATTCAAAAGGCCACAGAGTAATTAGGACTTGCTTGAGGAGGCATTAGACAATTATTGCAGCTTCTTGAACCAAGGATTGACATGTTCTGTTATAAAGGACAAAGGACAAGAGGGGAAAAAGGAAGGAAGACTGGAATCAAGGAGGCCTCCAAGAGGCAGATATTCAACAGATGACAAAGTGTGGTTTTATTTGCTCCTAGAAACAAAGTAATAAATATTGATTGGAGATAATTTTTAGATTTCAAAAGAGGACAAGAAAGAAAATTACAATCTCCCATAATACCATATCTAAGAGATAATCACTGTCAGTATTTTGGTATATATCTATCCGGACTTTTATGTTTTTGTGTTTTTGTGTGTTAATTCACATTTTAAGTTTATCATATTTACCTGTATTTGAAGTCACACTTTTGGTGTACTACTCTATGAATTTTGACTAAAACACACTGTTATGCAATAACCAGAACAATTAAGATACAGAACAGTTCGATCACTTTAAAATTTTTCTTTTGCTGTCCTTAGTCCTCTTACTGCCAAACCTTGTCCCTGGTGACCAATGATCTGTTTTCTGTTCCTACAATTTTGTCTTTTCTGGAATGTCATATAGTGGAATTTTATAGGATTTAGCCATTTGAGTCTGGCTTCTTTCACTTAGCATTGGCATTTCAGATTTATCCATGTGTGTATGAGTAGTTTGTTTCTTTTTATTGCTGAGTAATATTTCACTGTATAGTTGTACCACAGTGTATTTCTATTCACCAGAAGGACATTTGAGTTGTCTTCAGTTTTTAGCAATTTGAAGAAAGCCACTGGAAAATAAGTTTTCATTTCTTTTAGGTAATACCTAAAAATGTGTTTGCTGGATCATATGTTATGTAAATGTTTATAAGAAAATGCCAAACTCTTTTTCAGAGTGGCTCTACCACATTGCACTTCCACCAGCAAGTATAAAGTTTCTAGTTGCTCCACATCCTGACCCAAACTTAGAATGATCAGGTTTTTTTAAGCCCCTTTCATAGATATGTAGTGGTATATAATGGTGGTTTAATTTTCATTTCCTTATACTAATGTTGAGTATCCTTAGATGTGTTTTATATCTTTGAACAGAGAAAATTTTATTTCTCCTTTTCCGAGTATCTGCCTTTTGTTTCTTTTTCTTGACTTATTACATTGGCTAGGACCTTATGTCCTAGGAGTGATGAGAATAGACATCCTTACCTTAGTCCTGTTCTTAGAGAGAGAGTATTCATTCTTTCACCATTGGGTATGATGTTATCTGTAGGTTTTTTTTTTTATAGATGCCCATTTTTAACATAAGGAATGTCCCTTCATTTTCTAAGTGGCTAAAAGTATCATGAATAGATGTAGAATTTTTTTTCAAATGCTTTTGTGTAATTATTGAGATGATCTTACAATTTTTCGTCTTTAGTCTATTGATGTAGTGAATTACACTGACTGATTTTCTAATGTTGAACCAGCCTTGCATTCCCATGATAAGTCCCACTTAGCTATAATAAACTATCTTTTATATTTGTTGTTGTACTTAATTTACTTGTGTGTATATGTGTTTTTGTGTATGTATATTTTTAAAAATAGTCCCATACATACTTGTTTGTAGTCTTTTTCTGAAAACTCATATTTTCTTTCAATGTAGAAGAAATACATGTTTGTAAGCTGCTCTCTGATTACTTCAGGAAGTTCATTTTTTCCCTATGTGTTCTCTTGGTAGAAGATAGGTACCTCTCTAGGTAGAGGTAGTTATTATATGTATTTTGTTTCAGTTTCATTAAATTAAAAAACTGGAATGAGAAGTTTCTAACCCACATAAACAAACTCTTAGCTGATAAATTTTGAAAAGAACTATTTGCATCTTGACAAAATATGAAGAGAAAACTGCTGTAAGTTTTGAAGGCCATTATAAATGCTGAAAGCAATGGAATGAAGGTAGACCCCTGAAATGTAGCTATTCATCAGGAATCTATGGAGTCCAAATTTTCTGTCATATGATAGTTACCTTAAATAACTGAATATACAACAGACAGCTCTGATGTTTATGAAGTGAGTTTTCCTTCTTCCATTAATAAACACTTGGGGTACCTGTGTGGCTCAATCAGTTAAACATCTGGCCCTTGACTTTGGCTCAGGGTATTATTTCACAGTTGGTGGGTTTGAGCCTGCATGGAGCTCCATGCTGACAGTGCAAAGCCTGCTTGGGATTTTCTCTCTGTCCCTCTCTCTCTTCCCCTCCCCTGTGCATGCTCTTTTTCTATCTCAAAATAAATAAATAAAATTTAATAACCACTTATGTAGATAGATAGAGATATACATATGCACATACATAAGCTTAAAGAGAGCATCGACAACTTTTTGATGAATTTTATTCTGAAGCTTTCTTTTTTTGAGGTATTTCTTCCCTGGACAAGTAAGGTTTTTTGATTTTAAAAAAAAATAGAAATATGAAAGTTTTCTACTCCAGAAAAACGCTTTCAATACTAATATACTCCAGGAACCCACTTTAGGCCTATTTTTAGAATTCCAAAAATCTAGTTTTTTTGCAAGATTTATTTTAGAAACTACAATCTAGTTACTCTTCACATCCTCATAAAGAAAATGGCATTGCTTCATTTTACATGTGAGACAGAGTTCCAGATCATGGTAAATCTCACCAAAGGTCTCAAGGACACTAAGCATGAACTTTGGGAGGAGTTTTTTGGGGTTTTGTTTCTTTTTTTCTTGGTGTCTCTCATTCCCAGTCCAGGTTAAGATGGGTCTGGGTCTCTCAAAATGTTTGCATGAGAGGATGAACTTCAATGTTTGCATCGTTTCCCCTGTTTTACACTCTCCTCGCATAGACCACAGCTGAGACTTTTAGAGAAAAGGCGCTTTGGGCAAGTGCAAAGTGGTATTGTCATGTTGCTACTGGAGCTGTCTGTGAGAGCCAAGAAAATAGGACAGAATGAAAAGGAAGTAAAATAAGTCATAGTGAAAACTTCTCCCTCAGAGGAAGGAAAGCAAACATTGAAATATTGCTTTTTCCTGGCTGCTTATTAAAGGGGAAATTTGCCTACTGTGCTGGAAGAGTCTTTTATTCATCGTTCTGTTGATGCACAGCATCCAAGTTCGGGTTTGTTTTTGTATGCATAACCCGTTCTGTTTCTTAAGGTGAACTCTACTGACAGTAAGTATTGAACAGATTCAGGATTTCTCTGATTACAAAACATGTTGATTTGTTTTCATCGTTCAATAATTTATACTAGATCAATTCCCCAAAACAATTTAATTTAAACATGTGTTGCTGCAAAATCTGTCCAAATTTTTAAAATATATGAAGTCATTGTTTATATGAGAATGGACGTCTTATTTTATTTTTAATATGGATCACTTTGTTTGAAATAAGATGCTACTTGGATATTTTTGTAAAACTTACATAATTTTGTCACTTTCAGAAATGTTTAGGTACAGGCTATTGTAAATTAATTAACTAGTATGAAAACCTTGAATTTATAGGTATAGAATTGTAGTGCCACATTATGCAATTAAATACCCCACATTCTATTTTCACAAGTATAAGGTCATTGGTCTACAATTACATGATTTCTGTTATGATTATTGGTGATTGGTATAATTTGACTAATTATTGACTAAACAATAGAAGTTGGCTGGGACTCAAATTGCAACAAATGGTTTTTTATATGAGAAGAGCAAGGAAACTGAATGCTTTTCTTCTTTTGTCATTCATTACGATGGGCTGCAATTAATCATAAATATTGCACTGGGGGGTGTAGAAAGCTTTCTTTATTTTCCAGGACCATCTTGCTTGAACAGGATAGAAGGAAGCCCTCGAGAGAAAAATAAATGATTGTGTTTAGAGAAACATCACATTGACTGACTAATTGGAAGGATAGTGGAAAAATCCCACAGGAAATAGTCTGGAGCCTGTGACTTTTATAGTCAATACTCTTCTTAGACAGAGCAAACATTCCTTTTAATGGCATAAAAATCCATTTAAATTAAAAGTACCATCTGCCAAACCTTCTTATCTGACCAAGGGTCAAGAATAACCACTGTCAGATAAGGTAATAATAAAAATGTTTTGTAAAATATAGGAGAAACTTGTGTTTACACAATAAGAGTGCAGTTACAACTTTGCACTTTTGAAAAGGCACAATAAGAGTGCAGTTACAACTTTGCACTTTTGAAAAGGCACTTGTACTTTTAGACAACTACATATTACATAATTTACTAACACCTTTTTAGCCTTTCCAACTTTTTCCACTAATTTCTTTGGCTGTTTTGACCACAAGCTTTGAATAAATCGGTGATAAGAGAATCTGGTCGTTGTCATTTTCCAAAGGCCTGGAGATATGTGTGAGTGTAGATAACACAGAATGCCACAATTCGAAATAGAAAGGTAGGGAAGAAAATAGTATGCACTATTTAGCTGTGCACCTGAACATGTTGGAAATTGCTCAGGGTTCTTGGAATTCCTTGGCATCTCTGCTGGGGCTGAGGAAACCACTGGCCCCTACAAGTGAGTAGGGAGCTGTAAGGATCCACTGCTGAGGTACTGCTGGGACATCCTAGGCCCAGAGTTGGTGACAAGTTCCTCCTGAGAGCCTCTAGGCTGTGAGGTTTTCCAAGTTAAAGTGACAGAAGTGAGGGGCGCCTGGGTGGCGCAGTCGGTTAAGCGTCCGACTTCAGCCAGGTCACGATCTCGCGGTCCGTGAGTTCGAGCCCCGCGTCAGGCTCTGGGCTGATGGCTCGGAGCCTGGAGCCTGTTTCTGATTCTGTGTTTCCCTCTCTCTCTGCCCCTCCCCCGTTCATGCTCTGTCTCTCTCTGTCCCAAAAATAAATTAAAAAAAAAACGTTGAAAAAAAAAAAAATTAAAAAAATAAAAAAATAAAAAAAATAAAGTGACAGAAGTGAGAATTCAATCTGTCTTATGGCTACTTTCCACAAATTCTAGGAAAGGGTTGCCCCATCTTGAAAGAGGCCCTAAGTCCATGTCTCTAAATGTTGTAGGCTCAATGCAAGAGAAATTCCTATTGAAAGAATAATATTGTATAGGGAAAATTTTCCATACTGATATCACATTCCCAAATTAATAGTATGGATTCTGAAGTACTGAATGAAATAAATTGCCTTTAGTACTGCACAATGTAGCATAAATAAAAATGTAAGTTCCTCATTTAAATCTCATTTGAACATTTTACGTTGCTTACCTTAGAGATTGTCTCATTTCCTTGGCAACTAATCGCAGGTAGGCAGAAACAAGCTAACCATTGTAGAGCTGGACTTTGAGGAAACAAAAGAGGCCTTCTGGGAGGTGGTATATCATATTGCTTAAACATGTCAGATCTGGAACCCTGTGGCCTCAGTTAAATTCTTATCCTGCCGTTACCAGCTATGAATCTTTAAGTTGCTTAACTTTTTGGACTTGTGTTTTCTCATGTGTAAAATGAAATATATAATTATACCCACCTCAAAGGATTACTATGGAGATTAACCAAGATCTTTTGTGTCAAATACTTGATAAATTTTAGCTGCCAGTATTATTAATTCATTTCATCTACTTTGATATTCCTTCTTCTAGCCTTCCAGACCCCAAGATTATTCAGAATTATTATTAGTTGGAATTATTATTGAGAATCATTTAGCCTACCCAAATTCTGAATACCTAAACAATTCTAGAAAAAGCTCTTTACTATTTAGGTACAGAATAGACACATTTCCACTAAAAGCCTTTCTGTGTTTCTCTCAGCATTGATAGGATATTCTTACACCATAATTATACTCAAAGTTATTTAAGTGGGCCCAATGCTTCTAAGAAATGAGGTAAATGCAAATTTTTCAGGCCAAGTAGAACTCTGACGATTTCTGAAAGTCATGATTACAGATGTCCCTGGCCCACTAGGGACATACATACTCTTCTCATTTGTCTTGGTAGAGAGAGCTTTGTAGTTCCACTGGCCCCTTTCAGACTCACAGAACTGGTTTTTTTTTTTCATCTTACAAGATATACTAAAATGTGAAGGGAGAAGGTACTTGAGCGCCTACATAGCCTAGTGCCCCCCCTTGGCCTTTGATGGGTTATCAGTGGTTTGGTTCTGGAGTTCATATTTTGAGTTATATGTGGATTAGAGGTTATTGGCTGGCATTTTTTTTTAAAGCCAGGCCAAAAAAAATTTACTTTGGTTTTTTTAGGTCATAACATTTATGAATGTTATTAAAGATTAGTATGGAATATAAAAAAAATTGTTTTCCTTAGAATTCTTGACCTAAAAAAGTAACCTTTTCATTTTAACTTCTGAGCTTACCTTGCAATACAAGTAAATAGACTGTAGCAATATTACACTCCTTAGCTGCAGCAGAAAACATTTTATCTTTCTTGGATGCTGCAAAATCATAAACTGGAGAAGTCAAAGTCAATTTATGAACTCTCCAAGATCTTGCTAGGGAAATAGCTAGAAAAATACATAGAAAAAGAATATTTATCCTTATGATACATACGAAATAATCTCAGAACACTTCCCTAAGTGACTCTACTATGTTACACAGGCTATGTAAGATTATGAATGCAGTGAGTTTACTTAATATGATGCTTTTGGGAATGTGGTATAATTGAAAGCTTTGGAGATAAAACTAGCATCAATTGAGTTGAAAAGTTCCTTTTTAAATAAGAGCTGTTAAATTATACTGCAAAATGCTGGAGAAAATATTACACACTATCTAAATGTGAAATTAATGTCTCCCTCAACATTGCTATAAGTAGTGCATCTCAACTTAGTTCATAATTGAATGAATGTGTTTTTTTGTTGTTGTTTCTGATGATTCAGATTTCCTGTATAACAAAATACCTTTTTCTCATTTCTCTGTAACCAAGTTCTGCCACTCAACTAGGCTGCCCGAACTAGCAAATTAATGCCTCCAAGGAAGGTGTTAATAAATTACAGGGCAAAGAGGAGCATTTCCGAGGAGGTAAATGTCTACACAGTTTTCTGATAAGTACAGCAAGTTTGCTTCATGATTTTCCTCAGTGAGTTAGAACCATAGCCATTTCACCGGTGCTCTTTTTTTCTCTTTTGTAACTTGTGTCTTCATTTATATGACTCATTTCACTTGTTAAGCTTGTCTCCATGCACACTAACTGCCCAATAAGTCACACTTGGCATTTTAAAACGAGATGTAAATCAACAATTCTCAACCTGTGCTTTCAGTATCCAAGGATGTATTGATGTAAATCAAGGGGTATCTTTAGTTCTTTAAAAACAAGCTCAAAATAGCTCTGGACTTCAAGGTGCAACTGAAAATGAGAATGAATGATTGTGTAACAACTTGCTTTCTAAGATTGGAAATACTATGTACCTGAAGAAGTCTTAGTCTATAGGCAACTACCTGATTGAAGAAATTGGTTGCTAAGCAAACAACTGAACTGTCTTAAAAATATAACTGAAGTTATACCTGCTTTCATTTTTGGATTCCATCCCCTTCCCCCAAACCCATGATATTTGGAGGCACTGTGTTGATATAAAATTTATAAAGAAAGCAGAGTCTGCTTCTTTTGTTTCATCATTGAAATGTTTAGACCGTTTAAGTCATTATCACTTAAAATATTGGCTTTCTGCAGCCAAATAAAATCAGAGATGTGTGATTTTAGAAACTCTTCATTTTACAAATGAGGGGGCAAAGTCCCACAACAGTGAAAGGAACTGTTTGAGTTTACCCAACTGGTTGGCAACAGAGTTCTACCAAGGCCACTCCCACCAGTATTGTATTTTTTCCCCACTACAACAGACTACTGCCTTTACTCATACCTCTACTACTATGGCATGGCTCCATCTGATTTAGAATAAAGCAAGTGACAAAGCAAGGCAATAGTTACCTGAGACTTGGCAATTCGGGGTAAGGTCTGTGACATTGTTTCTTAAAGTGTGATCTGAGGACCACTTACATTAATTACCTAGATGCTGTTAAAAATATTGATTCCTGGGGGATGCTTGGGTGGCTCAGTCGGTTAAGTGTCTGACTTTGGCTCAGGTCACAATCTCATGGTTCATGGGTTTGAACCCCACGTCGAGCTCTGTGCTCAGCTCAGAGCCTGGAACTGCCTTGGATTCTGTGTCTCCCTCTCTCTGCCATTCCTCTGCTCATGTTCTGTCTCTCTCTCAAAAATAAATGAACATTAAAAATTTTTTTAAAAGTGTTGATTCCTGGACCCTACACAGACCTATTGAATCTCAATCTTCCAGGGATGGGACCCAAGAATATGCAGTTTGAACAAGGTCTCTAGGTCATTTTTCTTACAGTTTGCATTCATAGACCAATGATATCTTACATGTTTCATTAGAAACTTTTTAAATAAGTTTTAAATTGTCACTATAATGTGATATATTCCCATTTGAGAAAAGTGTAATGTTTTGCAGTGGATTCTTTTTTTTTTTTTCTAAGTTTATTTATTTTGAGGGAGGGCCAGTAAGGGAGAGGCCAAGAGAAATGGGGAGAGGGGATCTGAAGCAGACTCTGTGCTGAGAGCCTGATGCAGGGCTCGAACTCTAGATGGTGCGATCATGAGCTGAGCCAAAGTTGGACACTTAGCTGACTGAGCCACCCAGTTGCCCCTGTTTTGCAGTGGATTCTAAGGAATGGTGCAGAGGAGGCCTGTGGTGAAAGGGAAGAACATTGAGTGTAGGTTCTAATACAGGCTCTACCACCTTGCCATGTGGGGCTGGGCAAGTTACTTAAGTCTCTGAGCCTCCAATTTTTCCTCTTTAAATAAGAATAATGCAACCTTTACAGGATTACTGAGAGATAATGGATATAAAATACCTGGCAGGCACTGGGCCTAGTGTAGAAGAGGCCTGTACCTATTAATTACTGTCATTACCTAAGCTAATATAACTATTATTTTCCAGGCCTCTTCCCTTACTTTGTAAGGTGCAGTACACTGGATTCTACATTGTTTCGGACCTAGCTACCGTTTGTGGATTATTTCTGTCCTTTGTTCCTCCTCCTCCCCTCTGTGGCCTTCTGCCTACCTTTTGGCTACTTCACTGTTCATTAGTCATCTCCACCAGAAAGAAAGGGAAAATAAGACATTCGACTCAAGGCATCCATTTTCCTTATATGTTATTACTTTTACTAAAAGGTTTGGTTTGAGGGAAAGAGGCTGAATCACTGGCCAAAGTACTATTTTTTTGTTTTCTGAGAGTTTAATGGACCTATTTTTTAGATCATTTCTATTCCTACTCTTATAATGGATAACTTAACATACCCTCATTTGAAAACAGTGATTTTAATCAACATTGCATGATAAATGGACATTTCTAAATGAATCATTTTGATTTGGTTTAAGGAAACTGAGAAGATTTGGTTTAACAAAACTCATTAAGATCCTACGGAGAAGGAGCCAGAGTATGAAGTAGGTCAGATTCTATCTTCCTGGTCATGCCCTACAGGCATTGCTGACATGAGTTTCTAGCTTGACAGAAGCGGACTGTGTGTGGATGGATTCCTAGATTGCAGAGCTCCTCCGTCCAGGCTGACACCTAATGGTAAGGTGACTCTGCAGGGCGTGTGGTCAGGAGTCTTGATTTTCATGTAAAATGTCCTCAGTTTTTTCACATGTTTGGGTTTTGCCTCATGAAAGGCCCTGTCTCCCAGGTGCTTGGTGTTAGGTATCCACTGGTTGGAAAGAAGAGCCACGAACTCAGCTGCAGCCACCGAGACTCCAGAGCCTGTGACAACCCAAAGCCCCACACGAAAGTGAGTGTAGCAAGAGGGAAAATTTTTCTTAACCATGCTGGTACGTAGTCAGACTCTGGCAGGAGATCAGGGGTGCAAGGTAGGGGTGGGGAGCGGCAGCTGTCCAGAAGCCTGGTCTTGTCGCCTCCCCATTCTTTACCTATTGTCAGGCTTGTGCCCTGACAGGATGTTTGATCTTGAATGTTGACTGACTGTTGATCTGGTTGAGACATGTGGCATGACTGAGCCACTAGAATGGCATCTTCTGGAGGCCAGGTATTTTTGTCTGCTTATCCACTGCTCTAATCCTACACCTGAAACCAGGTCTGGCATAGAGCAGTCACTCAATATATATTTATTTGTTGAACAAATGGATGAATTAATTATGAGAGTTAATAAATGCTTGTTGAAGCAGAGAAAGAAAAAGTGGGGGGGGAGATGGGAGAGGAAAATGGTGAGATGATGATGGCTTGCTTGAGTCAATCTGATTATGTGAAGACTGCCTTTTTCAGATAAAAGAAGATACTTCTTTGGTCAAAGGCATATGAGATTCCTGCTACTGTTAGGCCCTCCAAATAGTTTTAGTGTCTACTCCTGATGGTATTAATGCTGGTGACTGGTTGGATTGGAAAAATAACAAAAATGAGGATAACAGCAGCAGCAGCAACTAACATTTATATAGCATTTACACCATGTGCATTATCTTTTCCAATCTGTTTGTAAAACTTGATGAATGATAATACAAGTTTAACGGCACTTTGCCACAGCAGTGTGAATACTATATCCCATTTTGATAATACATGGTAGCAAGGCCGTTTAGTCACTGGAGTGTGATGTTATAAACAGGTCCTAAAGGCAGAAGGCAAGCCTGGTTTCTCTAAAAAGATACTGTGTGTATGTGTGGGTATACATCTAAATGCCTAAAGCCTCCTCAAAATCATTTTAGTAATAACCTCGATTCTGGAAGTTGGGTTGCTAGGTAAGGCTAAGTGTCATTTTTACCTTAATACAACATCCTTTTATTCAGATCATAGTTTTCTGGGAAGTTTCCCAAACCACAAATGCAAATGACACATGCATCTCTAGAAAATTCCCTTTTAGGAGAATGGCAGTATGCCAACAAGGGTGAAGTATAGAGCATACTTTTTAAAAAGATCCCCAACTAGGCCTGTATTTTATAGATCTGCTGTGTGACCCTTATTTTGTCCTCTGTGCTGCTTTAACACTTTGGCTTTTAAAGGCACTTTATTTAAATTCAGTGAAGGCAAACTGGAATGAATGGAACCATTAAATAAATTGTAGTGTCCTTGAGTGTGTCCTCTGTGAAGGGCCATGGGTTTTGGAGGAAGACAAACCTGACTGGTGTGAATTCCAGCTCTGCCAGTGGTCACTTGCATGACCTTTGATAATTTTCTTAGTAAACAGAATTCTCCACAAAATAGTAATAACTTCTAAGGGTTGTTGTAAGGATCAAGTGGTTAATATATGCAAAAATGCGTAGCACAATAACATGGCAAATACAAGGTGTGTACATAATTATTTCCCTTATTACCTGGTCTTATTAACCCCCTCAGCATCCTGCACAGTAGAGACTGCTTAAATACCTGCACATCCCAGAACTAGAGGAAATTAAGGAAAAAATTAATTGTTTCTTCTGTGTCTTCTGCTTTACTTTCACACAGAACACTTCACTTCTGATACTTCTGGTCACCAAATGTTTGTGTTTTTTTCACCCACAACAAGCAATTCTCTGTGACATCCGCTGGGTGTCCTACAATTTAGCTCAATTGTGACCCTATCTATTTGGAGACAGTGTGTAGATCCCACAGGTTAAGTGCTCACTGTCACAAAACAGCTCCCATCCCACTTCAGATGCCAGTCATAAGTAGTACATCCCCAGGTTATCCCAAACTTTTGTCTGACTCAGTTTCAAGTCAGAGGTTCCCACTACCCCCTCCTCAGGTTTGATTAGTTTGCTGGAGCAGCTCACAGAACTCAGGGAAACTCACACATTTACCACTTTCTTAAAGGATATGGTAAAGAGTACAGATGAACAGCCAGAGGAAGAGATACTTAAGTCTGGGAAGGTCCTGAGTACAGGAATTCCTGTCACTGTGGACATGGAGTGCATCACTTTCCCGATGTGGATATGTTCACCATCCTGGAAGCTATCTGAACCCCATACTATCGGGATTTTATGGAGGCTTCCTCATATAGGCATGATCAAATATTAACTCCATTTCTAGCCCCTGTCCCCTCATTAAAGAAGTGAGAGTGGAGGAGAGCTGAAACTTCCAAGCTTCTAATCATGGCTTAGTCTTTTTTTTTTTTTAAGTTTTTTCTTAAGTTTTATTTATTTATTTTGAGAGAGACAGAGACAGCATGAGTGGGGAAGGGGCAGAGAGAGAGAGAGAGAGAGAGAGAGAGAGAGAGAGAATCCCAAGCAGCCTCCACGCTGTCAGCTCAGAGCCCAATGTGGGACCCGAACTCACGAACTGTGAGATCATTACTGAGCTGAAACTGAGTGGGATGTTCAACTGACTGAGCCATCCAGGCACCCCATCGCTTAGTCTTTCTCATGATCATCCCCCAAACAGGGGCCATCTAGGCACCCACCCAGTGTCACCTCATTAGAACAAAAGATACTCCTAGTGCTCTTGTCACTTAGGAATTCACAATGGTTTTAGGAGTGCTGTGTCAGGACCTGGGGACACAGAGAAAATATATATTTCTTATTATAAACCACATTATCAAGTAAGAGCCTCAGGGAAGACCATTCTTTCTCTCCTATACTGTTGCAGTTAGAGCTAGACATTGTACTCCAGCCCACTCTCTACATTGACACAAGCATTACTTTCAACACACATGCACACACACACACACACACACACACACACACACACACACACACACTTTTATATTCCATACCCGTGTTAGCTTTCTGCTGCCTACAGGATAAAGCCTAAGCTCCTTGTTGAAGCATATAAGCCTTCCTCTCTAGCTCTAGGTCTGTTGACTCATTTCTTGCTGATCCTGATGTGTTTCTTCAACCTTGCTATGCCCTTTTATACCTCTGTGCCTTTGCATATGTTGTTGTTGTTGTTGTGTGTATGTGTGTGTGTGTGTGTGTGTCTGTATGTGTGTAACAGCTTAGAATGCCCTTCTGCTCTTCTCCACCCAGGGAATATCCACTATTCTTTCTTTCAAGACAAAGCTCAAAGCTCAAATGATATCTCCTCTATAAATCATCTCGACTGCCTGAAGCCTTCCTAGCCTGAAGCCGACTTCCCTTTATGCCTTCCTAGCTCCCATAGTTCTTTGCTTATATCTTTATTATAGCAACGTCATGTAGTAATTAAACTCAAACATGCCTAACAATGCCACTTTCTGGATGTGTGACCTTGGGCAAGTACTTAACCTCTATTAGCCTTGTTGTCTTAATTTGCAAAATTGAGGCAATATTAGTGCCTAACTGACAGAGTTATTTCAAATATTAAATTAGATAATCCATGTAAAGCACAAAATACAGTGCCTAGAACATGGTCTTTATCTTAGACTTTATGTTAGACTGTAAGCTTCTTCATTTTTGTATCCCTACTACCTAGCACAAAGCCTGGAACATAGTAGGTATTTAATATATGTTTGTTGGAAGAAAAGAAGGAAGCAAACAAGCTACCATTCATCCATAGAGAAACAGAAAATGTTAAACCATATTTATGAGGAAGGGTTAACTGTCTTTTCTTTCATATTTTAGTTAATTTTCTTGGATCTTAAGTTTCACCAGCTATAAAATGCATGCTCTCTCCCCTCTCCCCAAAAAGTTTACAAGATATAATATATAAAAATGACACTGCCTTAAGTCCTGTAGATATTTCTTAACTATATAAACTGAGCCAATACTGTCCCAAAAAAGAGAACAAAAATTATCTCCTATTTTAAGAATACATATAAAAAGTGAATTAATCAAACTTGGTAAAATGGAGGTCAGATAAGCCATTCAAAAGCATTTCTAGAATCTTCTGTTGTTGTATATAGTGTCAACATTTTTGTCTTCAGGAAAATTCACTTGCCCAATTATCAATTCTTTTCTAATTAATTGTTAATTAGGGGCACCTGGGTGGCTCAGTCAGTTGAGCATCCGACTTCCGCCCAGGTCATGATCTCACGGTTTGTGAGTTCGAGCCCCCCCCGTTGGGCTCTGTGATGACAGCTCAGAGCCTGGAGCCTGCTTTGGATTCTGTGTCTCCTTCTCTCTCTGCCCCTTCCCCATTTGTGCTCTGACTCTCTTTGCCTCTCAAAAATAAAATAAATGTAAAAAAAATTTTTTTAATTGTTAATCAAATAATATTGTTGTCTTCTACTTAAAATTCAAGACCCAATTATTAAAAATGAACACAATGTTTCACTGTAATGGTCTATTTCATCTCATTTATTTCTGTTGGTTTAAGTTTATTTATTTTTTAGAGAGAGACAGAGAGAATGAGTGGGGGAGAGGCAGAGAGAGAGGGAGGGGGAGGGGGAGAGAGAGAGTCCCAAGCAGGCACCACACCATCAGCATGGAGTCTCATGTGGGGCTCAAACTCACGAAATGTGAGCTCATGACATGAGTCGAAACCAAGAGTCAGACACTTAACCGACTGAGCCAACCAGGTGCTCCTGTTTGTTTAAAAGTTGAGCATCATTGACAGTGTGCAGTAAGATTTTTGAGTTCTAGTGCAGGAGCAGTTATTGACAAATTGATTAATCCAGCCAGGCTTATAATTTACCATATTCATAGCACTGCTGATTATCTCTCAGATGCTTTGAAAATTTTTAACACAATTTTTTCTACAATTCATGTTCCTTATTTGCAAAAGAAGAAGGTACAAATACTTATGTGAGGGTATGAAGATTAGACGTGAAGGTTAGATGAATAATATATATAAAACATCTAATATTATGCTTTGCATGTAGCAGACACCTAATAAGTATTATGTTCTTTCTCATCAGGATTTTGCTTACAACACCATGTTTTATTAAGATCAACCTGTTTACATATGCGTGTCCCTTACTCTGCTATAAATTCACCCAAGACAGGAATTATGTCATACTTATCTTTGGATCCTGAGCACCCAGCACACTGACACATTACAGGTGTTGAATACATAGTTATGAAAGGCAGGAAGAAAGGATTAGAGGAGGGGTGCCTGGGTGGCTCATTTGGTCAAAGCTTCTGACTCTTGATTTCAGCTCAGGTCATGATCTCGTGATTTGTGAGTTTGAGCCCTGCATCAGGTTCTGCACTGACAGCGTGGAACCTGCTTGGGATTCTCTCTCTCTCTGCCCCTCCCGCACTTGTGCACCTGCTCTCTCACTCTCAAAATAAATAAATAAACATTAACAAAAAAACCCAAAAACTATTTAAAAAAAAAGAAAAGATGGTAGGAAGAAGAGGAAGAAGAAAGGGAAAAGAAAGGAACTAAATACCATGAGTACCATGGGACAAAAATGCTTGTATGATTATTCAAGTTATTGTTTTGAATATTTATGTTTTCTCATATTAATTCTAAAAATTCTAAATTGCCATCATTATAAAAATATAGTTGAATACTCTTTCATACCTTTGAAATGAAAGAGACTGATATATGTCTTCTTTTGTTTTATGCAATTTCATATGAACAAACATTACTGAATGAAAATTGCTTGTCACAAATGTAACAAATGGGAGATGGGGCTGTGATTTTGATGGCATGTGTCATTTATGCCAGCAAAATGAAGAGTGTCATCATGTTTCAGGGCTCTTATGTGGCAGTTAGAAAACCCTGCCGTGTGCAATCTACTCATTCTGTGACCTAGCCAAGGTGATTTATCACAGCTAAAAAGCATATGTTTCATGCTTTTTTAGTGACATGCTTGACACGTATTACAAAATGATACAATCTGTATGGCATAAAGTTGCAGTGCATACCAATCAGAGTTGTTATGCTTTGGGGTTACACAATGCACTGTTTGAAAATACCTTATCTGATATCAAGAAAAGATCAAGAAGTGGCTACCAAGATAGTTTTTAGTCTTCTCAAATAGACTTCCAGTACCCTTTTTCTGATGTGTACTGTGGCTCCTGACTTTCTTCGCTTTAGGCTTTTTGTTGCATTGCTGTTCTTTTCTCTTGGTTAACAGTTAGTGAATACTGTTTACTTTTTAATTTTTAAAACAGTTTTAATCATATAAATGACAGCAACATAAAAGCTTGAGAAGTAACAAATTCCCCTTTGATATCTACTTACCCCATTTTCATGCATTCTATCCACTTTCTTCCACAGCTGGGCATCCTTCCCAACCTTGCCTATATATCAGATGTATAGACATATGTACATGTACATGCACATACATTTTTGAATATAAATGGGATCCAGCTATATACATATGCATTATTAAGCAAAATTATTTTCTCACTTAATATGCCTTGGAGATTTTTTCATGTTAGTACACATAAGTAGATCTCTCTTTTTTTTTTTTTTTTTTTTTTTTTTAAGAGAGAGAGTGCATGGGTGCCTGGGTGGCTCGGTCAGTTGAGCATCCGACTTTGGCTCAGGTCATGATCTCTCAGTTTATGAGCTCGAGCTCCGAGTCGGGCTCTGTGCTGACAGCTCAGAGCCTGGAGCCTGTTTCTGATTCTGTATCTCCCTCTCTCTCTGCCCCTCCCCTGCTCATGTTCTCTCTCTCTCTCTCTCTCTCTCTCTTTCTCTCTTTCTCTCTCTCTCTCTCTGTCAAAAATAAACATAAAAAAAAATAAGAAAAAAAAAGAGAGAGTGCACATGTGCACGTGAGCTGGAGCAAGGCAGAGAAAGTATCTTAAGAACGCTCCATGCTCAGTGAGGAGCCTGAGGCGAGGCTCAATCCCCCAACCCTGGGATCATGACCTGAACCAAAATCAAAAGTCAGACCCTCAACTGACTGAGCCACCCAGGTGCCCCTACATTTCATTCTTTCTAATGGTTGTACAGTATTCCATACCATTGTTCTAACAATTGATGTACCCATTCCTCTTTTAATCAGAATAGTTTGTTTTCCTGTTTTCATGATATAAATAATACAACAATGGACATTCTTGTCTATTTACATCCCCATAGGACAGAGTCCTAGAAGTAGAATTGGCCTGTTAAAGATCACACCGTTTTTGGAGTACCACTGAGAGCAGTCTTTTGCAATATTTAGTAACCATTGCATTTTGTCATTCTTTCCCATTTTACATGAGGTTGGAATTTTACTCTGGTTTAATTGATTCTTCAAATACTATATTGAGATGTCAGCATAAAGAGAACTTAGCTTCTTAAACGGAACGGGGAAAAGGAAAGATTGTGCCACTAATGTTAATTTAATCAGTAAGTTTTAATGATGTGATATTTGGATTTTCACCATAACAAAACTCATTTTAAAGTTGAATTCAGCTTAAGTTTTGTATTTATTTTATGTTATGCCACATCTAAGGATATTTTAACTATTTGAATGGGTAGTCTTATCTTAAAAAACTTATCCTACATCATGGATTTGAAGGGGAGGGTGTTTCAGGCAAATATGGGATGAAGTGCTTTTCAGCATATAAGACTATTGCAATCCAGTTCTGTTGAAGTGCTACAAAATGATTTCTGCTAAATTTAATGTGCATTTTCTGTTTTGTTTTCTTTCTGTTTTTGTGTTGAAACAAATACTTCCATTATTTCCTTTGTATTGAATAAGGGGAAGCACCTAGAATTCTGAACTTCTAAGTGTTAAAAATGAGGAATGTAGGTTATCATTATATGGGCCATATTTTGAGCTAACTTTCAAAAAGGTAATGGAGATATTTCTAAGAATGGGGATATATCGCAGCCTCTCAAATGGGAAATTATGAATAATGTTCAAAGAGGGTTGAGGAGTTAGGGTCATATTGGCTGATGGTTTTTATGGGCTGTTTGATGATGCCTCTCGGATTCCCTCCTGTATTCTCCCAGTTCCTTTCCCCACCTATCCTGACTGCTGTAGTCACAAATGAAAGTTGATCTTTTTCTTTTTTTAAATCACTTTATTGTTACATTTGTGTCACTGCTTTAAAAATCAGAAGATTTTAAAGTGGATAAAGAGTCCTTGGCCATTGATTCCTTTCTCTTGCCCTGAAGCAATAAAACTCTAGTGTAAACACAAGTTATCTGTCTTTCCAAATGATTCCTACTGAATTTCTTTCAGCTTTTTTGTAATTAAGAAAACTTGATGGCTGATGAGAATGGAGTGATCAAATCAGACTCCTCCCTCTCCTTGCCCTCTGCACATGTGCCCGTTCCTTGATTCTTTCTGACTTCCTTCACCATTGCAGTTCCTCCTCTTCCTCCTCTTTCAAGCTCTGGTTGGAAGCATCCCTTGCTACATCCTCACCCCAGAGGAGACTTTTCTTGCATCATGTTTATCACTATGATTCGAGATGGTTCTCCTGTTTGTCTCTCCAATTAAACAGTGAGGAGAGGGAATGTGTCTCTTTCTTCATATGTCTAGTACCAAGCACAATATCCAGCTCTCAATAAATGTTTAAATGAGTGAGTGAATGAACAATTGACTGAAAAAACCAATGGACAAATACTCCATCCTTAGATATCGTAAATGTATTTCAATCTAGGGGAAGAAAGATGGGTTAGAGGTCCCTCTCTATTTTCTGAGTCCATGTTAAAGCAATAATCCTCTTATTTAGACTCTTTAAAGTCTTTGTGTGAAGATGATAACCACTCACTTTGGACAATGACTACCGCATGATTTGGTGTTTGTTAATGTGCCAAAAGGCATCATGACAGCATTTGTCCATCCATCATTTGGTAATTTCCTGGATTCTTAGGCAATGGAAGTGATTCCAGAGGTTTGTCATAGAGACTTCTGATCGTTTGGATTGGGCCAAACTAGTTTATACAAATTTGAATCTTTAGGGGGCATTTGTACCAAGAAATATTCTAAAATTTGTGTGTGATTAAGTCCAGGTTTGATTGCCCCCCCCCTTTTTTTTAATTTGTAAGTTGAGGGCAAGATTGACAAGACAAAATATGTCATGAAAACTGCTAAACAGTGGCACTTGGGAAACATGGTGTGTGCTTTTGTGAAAGTGATTAAACTGAAACAGGATTAGCAAAAATTTAGGGTTCAAGATTAGCATAGAAATTAATTTCTGAACAAGCAGGTTGTCTTGTTTCATTTAATAGCTTCCTGTGTGATTATGTAAAGCTGAAATTAATTTCTGAACTTTTTTAAGGCTTGAAATAATAGTAGTGTCTCTCCACTTTCTACTTGTGTTTGTGTCTAGATTCCCATCTTGTGTCCTCCCCTCATGCAGTGGCCAATCAAGAGTTTATTTTTACCCTCATGAGTTTCTGAGCAGTTGCTTCTGCCCCTATTTATCTCATGTGGCACTTTCCAGGTTGTATCTGAACCATTCCTTAATCAGTATATTTTTGAGGAAGATCTTTACCCTGCTAAGCAATCCTGGGAAAATTTTATGAAGAGACTGCTCAGCAGCCTTGAATTTGCAAGTGCTTAATCAGAGCACAAACTTGCTCCAGCTTGCAGAGTCAGTGTCCTGAATGCATCCAAATCCACACAGCAGAGTGACTGTGCAGGGGGCCAACCCCTTACAGGGACCTGCAATGTGGACCCATCATCCTACTTCACTGAGGAAGAAGAAAGATAAAAAGAAGAAAGAGTTGAGTTGACAGAAGTCTCAGGTGCTATACTTCCTGGCTCTACAGAAGTTTTCTGGGTTTTAGTTCCTTATGATTTAGGCTCTATTTTTTTCTCCTTTCCACTGCCAGCTAAACCCCTGCCTCTTTATCATGCCTATCTTGATATGATTCCTTAGATTCTTAATAAAATGTTTTATGCCTGTGTGAAGTGTAAACATACTAAACCCTTGTTAAACTGGTACTAGTTTATTCTGGACAGAGTTCTCTTGCTCCAAATTGAAAGCTACTCTTCTTCCAAGTACATTAGGTGCTCAGTTGAGCTTAAAACATTGGCTACCCTAAGTTTCTTGAAGGAGAAATATCTTTATTTCTTAACTTCTAGCATCCTAGAACAAGATATTTTCCTGTAGTTAGGTTTTAAAATGATGGTGCAATTACAAATAAAAGTTATTCCTATGGCTACCTGAAATATCCACTGAGAGTTCAAAGTGATCAAGAAGAGGAACAGATGTGTGCATGGCATTTAAATATTACATATGCATACTGGTGTATAAGGTCATATTAGTTTTGTACATAAGCTCACTTCAGGAAAAACATAATCAGAAGAGTAAAATAAATGCTAAAAATAACACTAGAATTTGCTGAAGAAAAGTAAACATATCAAACAGATATATAAACATTAAAATGTGACTTGATATTTAAAATTTTTAAAGTACACTTATTGGGGCAACATTCAGTTGGTTGCACATCTGACTTGATTTTGGCTCAGGTCGTGATCTCACAGGTTCGTGGAATGGAGCCCCAAGTCAGGCTCTGCACTGACAGCATGGAGTCTCCTTGAGATTCTCTCTCTCCCTGTCTCTCTGCCCCTCCCCTGCTCTCTCTCTCTTTCTCAAAATAAGCACTTAAAAATAACAAACTAACTATAGTATATTGAAATTTACTAAGAACAGCACTTAATAGGATTCCAGTAACTCATTCACTCTCAAAATTTTCCTGAAAATACTATTTACATGCAATAATATTAATATTAAATATTTAAGGTAGAGTTTAACTTCAACATTTAAGAAACACACAAATCCTGAGATAGCAGCATTATAATCTTTTAATCAATTACAATCAAATAGCATAAACTAGAAAAATACTGAGCTAATAGTCATCAGTAATTAGGACAGTGACAATTTTGGATAAGAAAATCATCTGCCATGATTATTTCAATAACTTACTCATTACTGTGAAGAGAGCATAAACAGATTCTTTTACCGTTCTTTTAGTGTTCTTTGCAGAAATAATCAAATGACAGCTCCACTCTAAACCATGTCACTGACTTATGTGATCCTTTGGACAGCCTTCATTGTTTCCATCAATAAGGATAAACATGTTGAAACCTAATTTTTAAGATCTATTGACTAAATGAAATATAAAAAATAAAGCAGTATTTAAGTATAGGTATACTGGATATTTATAATGGGTTCACTAAACATGAATACATAGGAATATTGAGAAATTTTTTATAAGAACAACTTCCCTAGCATGAAAAGCATATTAATAGTGCCACACATTGACATTTACATCCACATATGACATTTAAATCCAGTTACATATGGTTGCTAAATAAAGGACCTGGTACAATCAAAGAAGTTTTAGAGCTCAAAGGATTCTTGAGAGCAGCTAGTCCAACCTCCTTATTTTATGGATAAAAAAATTATGGTTCAAAAAAGCGAAGATATTCACTCATATGTCCAAGGAGTTACTGCAGATCTAGGTGTCCTTGGCTAGGTGGGGTAATTATTCCCTTAGAGGGCTGACTTTTGTTGGGAACTTTGAATACGTATGCCAAACATTGTCTGGAATATTAACACATAACTTTCCACAGGTGCAACTTTTCCAATGTATATATGCCACCGGGATTAACAAAATACACTCTTTTTAAAAAATGTTTATTTATTTTTGAGAGAGAGAGCGTGTGTGCGAGCAGAAGAGGGGCGGAGAGAGATGGAGACACAGAATCTGAAGCAGGCTCCAGGCTCCAAGCTGTCAGCACAGAGCCTGATGCAGGGCCTGAACCTACAAACTGTGAGATCATGACCTGAGCTGAAGTCAGGCAGTTAAGCCACTTGAGCCACCCAGGCACCCCAACAAAATATAGTCATCTTAAAACGGTTTTAAAAATTGGTGGTAGTTTTTTGTTGTCATTTTGTATTAGTTTCATCAGTAGATTCTCAAAATACAAAATATCACATGGAAACCATTGAAAAATTTTGAAGTGAATATGAAGTTGGGCAACCACAACCCAATATTCCTTTTCCTTACCTATTTATTGAAACTCATAATGATTCAAAATGTCACAAAAATGGGAAAGAGATAATGATTTATTTGTTACCGATTGTTATTATTATTACTATTGTGATGATGATGATGATGAACTGAAGGAATGGAGGACCAGTAGTACTGATCAAAAGATAAGTCTGAAACTAATGAAACAGTAGAAGATAATAGTAATTCTGATATTGGTATGTACCCCAGGCCACTGGAGCATTATCACCATGTGCTCATATCAAGTGAAAAATAATCTTTACACACTTGTTAAGATGCATGGAACATTTGATTTTAATGGCATTTTCCACTTAAGAGTAGCATCATAGGAATATCTGCCTAATCCTTTATCCTGACTTAACAGCAGCACCCCTGATTCTCTCTCATTTTTAAACATCTCTAGAGAAACCTGCAAAACCCTATGGGTATCTAATTTTTAAAATCAGCACTGGCAGGTCTTCCTTCTTTTTAACCTTATGGCAGGGTAAGCTTATTTCCTTTTGTTCATTCATTCTTCATTGCATTCTTTATATGCTTAAAAGTAGTATTCCTTTTCTCAAGCAAAAGAACCCAAGTTACTTCAGCTCTTATAAAGCATCTTTCCCACAAATTAGCACACTCAAAAGTATCTGTATAAAATTTTGCTCTGTGAGTAGACCGTGAACATCCTAGAACAAAACACTCTGCCATGAGTCTGCACAAAGGCAGGGTTTGAGAAAATATGCCAAGCCTTTCCCAGATGAAATGAGGACCCGGAACACAACCCTTATTACAATTCAACAAACCAATTGCTCATTCACAGTCAGAATGTTCTCAGAGTCTCCTCTGCTATTATATTCTGTGGGTTCCATGCTCGCCTTGATGAGTGCGCCTCATTCCCATTAACTTTAATGAGTTTTACCCGCACATCAAAAGAGACTGACCCACTGTATGTGGGGAACTACCATAGGCTTTATTTCTCAGGAAACAAGATGCCACAGGGGTAATCTTACATGGTATGATAGTAGCGGTCTTCCTTAAGGTCTCCTCTCCATAACAGAATCTGTTCCTGTTTCTCTTTGTATTTAAAGTGCTTGGAATCCAAATAAACTTTTGCATTTAAAAGAGAAACTAAGATTTTTAGGCTACAAATTTGGCAACCCAGAAAAACCTAGTTTTCATTTCAACAATTTGAGAAATAGCACAAATTGCTAAAGAATTGCGACTATTATTTGTATTGAATCAACTAATACATGTACAAAATGACATTTTTAACTCTTGGATTTCTTAGATTTGTTTAAAAGGGTTGACATTTTATGTGCTTAACTATCTTAGAATTATTTTTCTATACTACTCTTACTACTGGTCTTGCTGTTACTACCGTTAACATACTACCAAAAGGACTTGCTGAATAAGAAATCTGTTTTGCTTGTCTTAAACATCTCCCTTTCTCATTTTTTTTTGGAATGTCCTGCCAAAAGTTTAGTTACATTGAAGGAAATGGAAACAGTATATGAAGGAGGGATGGCTTTTATGAAATGGAATTTGTGGAATGCCCTTATTTTGGATGAGTTGCAGACTTCCAAATTCCATAGAAACCCAAATAAAAACAGTTATATGCCAGTTAAAACAAGACTTCACTCAGACTTGGAACAGCCTCTGTGTCATTTGGTGGTATGGCACTAACCTAAAGACTGCAAAACAAAGCCACAAGACTACAACATTGACAATGGAAGAGAAACATGAGTTGATTCAAAGTGCCTCTAACATTCAGCATGTAAGTCTGAAAATATCCTGATCACAAAAGTAATTTGAGCAAGCTAGTTGTTTAATTTGATTAAGAAGAAATTATTGTCCATTCAAATTTGTCATTCTTCAGTAGTTTATCTATCTATCTATCTATCTATCTATGACCTACCTACCTGTCTATGCTTGTCATGTTTATAATAAGAAATTATAAGTGATTAAGCTATTATCAGATAATAGAGATTGAAATACTTATTTGCTCTTCATTAGAAGATGCAATCTATGGGCCTACTTCTAGGACATGATCCCATCCTGACTTGAAAATGAGCTCATTACAAATAGGAACCATGCCTTTCATGTTTATATTTCTGATTTGAGCACAGTCTTTGGCACATAGTGGGTACATATTGATGGTTATTGAATTAGAGGGCATATCAAAATGGTATTCCAGGGACACCTGGGTGGCCCAGTTGGTCGGGCGTCTGACTCCGGCCCAGGTCATGATTTTGAGGCTTGTGGGTTCCAGCCCTTCATCAGGCTCTGTGCTGACAGCTTGGAGCCTGGAGCCTGCTTTGGATTCTGTGTCTCCCTCTCTCTGCCCCTTCCCCAGCTCACAGTCTCTCTCTCTCTCTCTCTCTCTCTCTCTCTCTCTCTCAAAAAAATAAATAAATAAACATTAAAAAAATGGTATTTCAAAGAGATAGTCTACCTAAATTTCAAAACTCCTGTTCAATATATTCTGCCAGTCAATGTAATTTTAAGGAATGTTGTGAATAAGAAGGTATAATTATGTGCAGCATTACAAAAAATTCTCTACTTTAAATTCTAAGAAAGAATGTAGATATATGAGAAAGTATATATGAGAAAGTATATAGGATGCACATGTAAGAAAGAATATATGACAATATATTTCTCAGAAAATTACCCAGAGATAGCTACTGTTAATGTTTTCACATATTTTTCCCCAGGCTACTTAAGTATTCATATTTTTTATATTAGAACAAATTTGGGATAATATAAAATTTCCAGAATATATCAAACTCCAAATATGTTTCATATATAAAATAATCCAGAGTAAACTGAAAATAACTACCCTATAACCTGCGTGCACTTAATATATATCACTTTCAAACAATAAGAGTTCTCAACAAAATTAATCTAAAAACTTAAAGCAAGTAGGGTTTGGATCATTGAAACAGGACTAGTGAGACTCAGGAGATTCTTGGATCTCTAGATGGTCTGCATTCCTGAAGTGTTTCCACCTGTATGAAGATTCCTCTATTTTTTAAAGGACATTTCATTTTAGTAACTTTGTGTATTTATTCTCTATGACTTAAAAGAGTTTGATGGGCAAGTCTTTCCTCTAAGTTGTATGTGTACATGGTAACATCTGATCTAAAAATACCCTCACAAATATCTATTATTGTGATGATTTAGCTAAAAATACTCATCTGAATGGCATGGGCTGTGGCAGCTGATTACACCCGAGTTAACTGATGAGATGACTGGGGAAGGTGAAGAGTTTTACCCTAAGGTAAAATCAAAGAATTGTCAGCAGCCTGTTCCAATACAAAGTGAACATACAGAACACTCTCAAAGCCAGAGCTCTTTTATTAGGATTAGGATGACACTTGGGATACATACCACAGTAACATGAACCCACAGGCCACACCGTGGATGTACACATAGTAAATCAGAAGGGAGGACTGAAACTGCAGTAGCCTCTTTTCTTTCTAATCCCTAAATCACTGTGGCACATGATTTCTTTGGGGCCAAGAAGTTGCCTTGCACTGCAAAATATTAAAAGGCATGGCAGTATTTTGAGGCATCAAATGAAAAGATCACTTTGAAGTGCTCTAAAATTATACTCCTTTGGCTGAAAAGAGTTAACTCACTTTCAAAAATACTTACAACTGAAAACGAATTAGGCACCATGGAGAAGAAGATTAGTTGCAGTTACTCACTTTTGATTGAAAAGACTCAAAAGTCTTGCTCAAGGCTCATGTTATTGAGATCCTAATTGGTGTGGATCAGGGAGCTCACTGTTTAATAATCCTACACCAGTTTTTCTGATAGAATGAATATACTGTTTCCAACAATAAGATCAAATGGGATAATTGGCTTGATGCTATACTGTTTGAATAAGGAGGAATTGGGAAAGAAAGCTTGATAAACAATGTATTGCCAAATAAATAAACTGGCTATAAGAATGCCCTAGAAGGGTAAGTATTTCACTCAATGACGTTTTATCTTTTCCAACTTTTTGCAAGTTGGGAAAAAGAAGTATTACAAACTTGCAAGGAAGTGATTCTTGGGAAGTATTGGGAAATATTAAAATAAAGTCATAGTTGCAGGACACCTGCAACTATGTGATAAACATGTAAGTGTTAAACACATAAGAAATGCTCAACATCACTTGTCATTAGGGAAATGTGAAGTCAAACTACAGTAAGACATTACTTCATACCCATTAGAATAACTTTAATAAAAAAGGCAGACAATAACAAGAATTGGCCAGGTTGTGGAGAAACTAGAACTCTTATACATTGCTAATAAGACTATAAAAATGGTACAGCAACTTTGGAGAATGTTTGGAATTTTCTTATAATATTAAATATAAATTTACTATAGGGGCACCTGGGTGGCTCAGTCGGTTAAGTGTCCGACTTCAGCTCAGGTCATAACCTCATGGTTTGTGAGTTCAAGCCCCGTGCCTGGCTCTGTGCTGACAGCTTGGAGCCTGGATGGAGCCTGCTTCCAATTCTGTCTCCATCTCTCTCTGCCCCTTCCCCGCTCATGCTCTCTCTTTCAAATATAAATAAAACATTAAACAATTTAAAAAATATATATAAATTTACTATATGACCCATTAATTTCATCCACAGGTATCTAAGAGAAATGGAAACATATATCCACACAAATATTTGTGTGTTCAGAGCAGCATTACCCATAATAGTGAAAAAGTGAAAACAATCTAAATGTCAACCAACTAGTAAATGGATAAATAAAATGTGGTATATGCATATAATAGAGTACTAGACAGCAATGAAAAATAATGGATTATTGGTGCATGCCAATATATGGATGAACCTCAAAAATGTTATAGCAAGTAAAAGAAGCCAGATGCACAAGACACATATTGTATGATTACATTTACATTAAATGTCCAGAATAGGCAAATCCTGAAAGAAACAAACAAGATTAGCAGTTGTCTGGGGCTGAAGATGGAAACAGGATTGTCTATATGGACTCAGGGAGAAAAGACATGGACTGTTGGGACCCAGTATTGACTACTTGGATGATTTGGATTATACTGTTTGAAGAGTATGCAAAGTGATGAATACATTGTGGGAGAGTTGTGGACTTAGAAACCACAAGGCAACCTTTTGTCAAGGAAGATTCAGAGCACTTGACCTTATAACAAGGATGGGGCAGTCTTTCTCTGGGAAATCCAGAGGTTCAAACCTAATGAAATAGATTTTAGGGATGAATATTAGAGTATTAGAGTATTAGTATTAACTTTCTTTCATTAGGATAAAGGCTTTTTTGTTTTGTTTTTTTCTCTTTATTAGGGAGAGTTGATGTAAGGGCCCTAGACAAAACCAATAGGGAGACTAAGAGTAACAGCCTTGTCTGGGTGTGGTGGTGGGTATGGGTAGGTGTTTAAGTGCAAACCAGAATAAAGTGGTCCCTGGGCTAACCCTGCAAAATAATTTCAAACTTAATAATGTTAGAGTGGTAAAGGCACCATTTTGTGGATGCAGAAATTTCAGCTCAGAGAGCTTCAATGACTTCTGAAGGTCACACCATAAGCAGAACCTGAGATACTAATTCAGGTCTCCTGACCCCCAGTTTGGGTCTTTCTACTACAAATGAATTTGTGCCCCAGCATTTCTTTGCAGTGTAGTAAGACCATTTTTGCCTGTTCTTTAAACTGGTAATTGATTATCCTGTGCTGAGGAGGATGCAGTGAAGGAGGAGTACTACAAGATAAATGCTCTGACTTAAAACAGCAACCCTCAGTTCCCTGGGGTGATGGAAGCCAAAGGTAACTTCCAAGTATCAGGAAATCCACATGGGAAACCATCCAAATGGAACACATTTTATCATAATCCTTGTGGTCCAAAGGGGAATACCAGAGCATGTGGAAAGATCAGTTTGGCTTTATCAGCAGTAGAAATTCTATCTATTGTCTATGTCAGAAAGCTTTTGAACAGTCTTAGTGTAGAAACAGTTTAAAAATAGAATCTGTGCCATGAAATCATCAGCAATATAGGCAATAATATGGGCAGATTTATATAATTAAAAATAAAGTCATTAAATATAAAATGTACATTCTTTGATATATTTTGGTCTGTAGGACCTTTAAAGAAAATTCATCAAAGACAGGCTACAGTCCATTGGTGGCAATATGTTTATCCAGGCCATTTAATTCCATTACATCAGAGGTTGCTGCAGATGGAACCAGTCAATGCCCAAGGTGGCCTGTAAAAGGCCCAAGAGATAATTAAGAGAGTAGGAAAAGCAGATGGAGAATCAAAAAGGAAGGAAGGAAGAAAGAGGAAACAATCTAAAATAGGAGTAAGAGGGAAAAAAGAGAGAAGTAAAGGAAATAATAAAAGAGAAACGAATAGAGATATATGTGGTAGGCAGTTCATTGCTTCAAGAGAATTTATCTCATCCTGCTTTATATATTCTCTCTCCATTTTCAACACCACCATAATCCAACATTTTATTGCAGAAGAAATAATGTTTGTTGTAAAAAATTAGAAAATATAGAAAAGCAAAAAGAAAATTAACATTAGCTATAATTCCACCATCTAGATTAAATCACTGTCAACATGTCAGTCAATAACATTGTCATCTTATTTTCAAAACATTTTCTTTTTACAAAAATGGAATCATACTACCTTTATTTCTTTGTAGCCTGATTTTTTTCACAGAAATCATTATAGATATTTTTCTACCTCAAAAATATATACTTTTAAAATATTTTATTATTACTTTTTTAAAGTTTATTTATTTTGAGAGAGAGTGCCTGTGTGTGCACACTTATCCGTGCAAGAGAGGGAGAGGCAGAGAGAGAGAGGGAGAGTGCAAATCCCAAGCAGGCTCCACTCTGATAGTGTTGAAAGCGTGAAGCCCTATGTGTGGAGCCCGAAGTGGGGCTCAATCTCATGAACTGGTGAGATCATGACCTGAGCTGAAATAGAGAGTCGGATGCTTACCCAACTGAGCCACCCAGGTGCTCCTAAAATATTTGAAATATTTGCCTGCATCATAATGTAATTTCATAAGAATTTGATCTACAGGACACGTTATGAATTTTTGCTACTTTACTTTTACTTTGTTACCATGTTTGTAAAATCTCAGAATTTCTAATGTAAATACTTTTTGAGGGAAGAAAAGAATTATTTGTGGGTACTAAGGCTAGAAACAAATGAATTATATGCTGAAGTCCTGTACTAGACTGTGCTGAAGAGAGATTGGAAGCCTATTTGGGGAAAGAGGAATATTATTATTCCTTACTATGTAATAGATGTGTTTGAAATAAGTTGTGTGTCCATCAGAAAAACCACATTATTATTTGAGAAGCTTTTTGAAGAAAATGCAGAAGCATGGATTGGCAAAGCAAACATTTATCATCTACTTGCAACTTATAATAATAGGGAAAAATAACAAAGCCTTAATTATGAAGTGATTATACAGCTTTTCATTGATTTCAGAAACTCTTATGCTGCACCAGGTCTTTACAATGTTCCCTGATATTTCAGATCCGCAGTTATTTGTTGCTAGTAACTCACATTTACCTTCTAGAGAGATGTGATTTAGAGAAATGTGGGTTGTACTCAGGGAAGGGCATCTAACTTGACTTTCACTGGCTAATTCAGCGACTGCTTTAAGTGATTTGTATTTTCCAAAGTGATTATCTCAGCTGGTATTTCAAAATATAATCTAAATCCTTCTGTTAGTAACAAATCCACAGAAATCCATAAAACCTAAAGTGTTTCATGTTATTATTATTATCAAACATTCATTGAGCTTTCTGACTATGTTCCAGGTATTGTATAGGGCCAAATGTTCATTTGCGATTCTTACCTAGAGGGGCTCACAGTCCAAATTTGGCCTAAAGAGAGCAGGAATAAGGGATATTTACAAAAAATTATGTTCTTGTGGTTAGTCAATGGATACAATTTCCTGTTTCTCACTGTAATAATGATTTATGAATGACAGTGGTAACAATCTCAAAGAGACAATTCCGTTAGCAACCTCTGCAATTATTTTTTAGCTTTGTGGGGTTAACCTTATTGGGGTTGATTAAATTCAAGCTGTGATATTTCATAAAAACTCAATGGAGGGTCCAGATGGCCCAATAATACCTCCTTGTGTGAGAGAAAATAACTTGAAGATTTTTGTCTAAGGTATTTGTGCTGGTGGGACCTGAATGAATTGTTATCCCTTTAAAAGGAGTCTGCATTACAAATAATTTTTATAAAATACTAATTATTAAAAAACAGAATTCTGCTTTCACTATTTCAGTTATGTTCTAGGACCAGAGTGGCAAGAACATGACATTTTGAAACTAGACTCTGATACCATCTTTGGGATTTCAGTCTGAAAATACAATTCTGGAAAATCAACAGAACAAGGCTCTGTGGAACAAAATGCCAGGAAGGTCAATGCATTACATTCCTACTGTTCCAGTCCCATGCTCACAATTACCTTAACTCTTGTCAAAATATTTTCTACAGTAACAGCCAAGACATAATTAGCACCTTTTCTTCACGCTGAAAATATCATTGGTAGCCATAAAACATAAATAAATTTGGAGAAAGCCTTTCAGCACCCAACTCAGCAAGTGGTTACAGGGGTTATTGGGTATATCACGGTTTGCCTACTAGTGGGAATAGCACCCCATCTTACTCTGACTTCTGTTTGTCTGGAAGTTCTACCTGTATGAGACAGGGAGAAAGAGAGAACTTTCTCTTTCAAAGGTGGGGGTTGGTGGGAGGTGGAAATGAGTTATGAAATTCAACAGGAAATTACACAATAAACAATCATTCAGTGCTTTAATTATTTGGTTAATTTGCCTTCCTTATACTCCAACTTCCTTGTGTATTTTGTGTGTAATCAGGCGACATTGGGAAGTAGTTTGTTCTTCAAACTACTTTGCCTGTCTTGTATCAGAAGGGCAAAAGGTATTGGTCAATTTTGCCATGAATGCAAAGGCCCTTTATTTGGCTTTTTGTATGTTCTTGGTGGAGGCTACAAAAGCGAAAGTGGTTATGATCGGAGATTTCCAGCAGGGGGTGCAGCCGCTTCTATAGGGTAAGTTCTTTTGAAGCCAAATCACATCAAACATC
Organism: Panthera onca; assembly: GCF_046562875.1. Taxonomy (NCBI): domain Eukaryota; kingdom Metazoa; phylum Chordata; class Mammalia; order Carnivora; family Felidae; genus Panthera; species Panthera onca. Next base: position 81,524,228 of record NC_138344.1, read on the forward strand.
TGAATATTGCAGATGGTAGAGTTGGAATTTTGATATTTATGGCTGTCTTCTCTTTTGATCCTAGAAAAACCATACATATTAATATTTTGTTAGGATATGTTAAAGAACTAGAAATTTGTGGAGAATATTTAGATTAACAACCTAAAATGCCTGACTGAAATCTTATTCTGCTAATTTTTTCAAAGTAAATGACAAACAAAGCTTCGGGTAATTTTAATTATCCAGTAGAGTGGAATAAGTGGTTAAATTTTTTATGTTAGATAAGAAGAGTAGATGGTCTGAAAGAACTTGGTAATATTTACTCATCTCTCACTCTCTCTCTCGTGTGCATGTGTAAAGAATAAATCACTTATTTTCTCAAAATTTCTCCTTTGGGTGGGGAGGGTGGGTGTTTAAAGCTATTTATCTGAAGGCCTGGCTCCTGATAAACTTTAGGAGATGCCATCTTATTCTTTGTCTTTTATTTTTTCCTCTTTATTGCCTTTTATTTGTAGATATCTGAGCATTTTCAGCCATAGGACTTTGGCCCCCAATCCTCATGTTCAGATTTTTATTTGTACAGAAAACTATATGCTTCATTTTTTGAGAAGAGTAAGTAATATAAAAACAATAAAAATCTGTTAACTTTTTCATAATAGTAAGCAGTTTTAGACTATGTATTAATAAGGAGCAAAGTTCTAAATTTCTATACCCCTTAAATCAAGATGGATGGACTAATAGTAATGTCAGCTCTGAAAATTATCCTTTGAAAACCATGGCTATGTTTGTTTGTTTGCTACATTTTCTGGGTCTTCATTATGAGATAATGAGATTTCAAGTCTTTTTTTCCCTCCAGAATCAGGTCTTGATTCTTTAGTATCATGTCCTGTTTTAAAGGAAACATCATCATATAAAGAAGGTATAATTTTCACCTTCTTTATATGATGATGTTTCCTTTAAAGGCCCTGATTTATTTGACTTTGGTTTATGTTGATACATGTCCATGGTTAGGACATTTCTGATTATTTAGGGAGTAATTTTTTAAGTATCTTTCGGGTGGACACCTTATAACACTTAACATTTCAGAGTCAAAGTTGTGACTCTGAATCAGCTTACTGTATTTTTAAGGACTCTTAGTACAAAGGTCATGAAATGCATTTAAATGCATGAACTTTCCTACCTGTACAAGTGGTATGGGTACTTTAGGGCATTAGTACCTCACTTTGATGGTTCCACTCCCTTTCCCCAATTTATTCCTCTTCTCTTTTTCTCCTTTCCTCCCCTCTATATTTACTTTAATTGTAAGTTTTCTTTTGCATCCTTCCCTGTGTATGGTTTGATAGAAAATAAGTACCTACAGTCCTTAACTACTTAACATCTTTGGCAGCATTCAAATGCAAGAAAGTGGTTACAGTAAGGAATTTTAGTGATGCCTTTTTACAGTTAGGGAGTAAGAGAGGAATTAAACACCTCTCTTCTGCTTTGTCTATTAAGTTTACCTTTGAGAAATAATGCAGAGTAGAGGGGCAGGGGTGTGAACAAACCTGTGCTGGAATACTGGAATAGATTTACTGACAAATTTTGTAATTTTTACGAAAAGGCACTTTTGTTTTTCTAGCTTAGTAACAGACCATAAATGTACTTCTGGTTGGCAGCAGCTGCATCATTATAACACAAAAAAGCAACCTTGCCTACCTCCAGTACCTTATGTAAGAAATAAAGAGTAACTTGAATTTAAAAGACTTTTTAAAGGTTAACTTTACTGATGATTAACTGTTTTCAGCGTAGAAAACAAATCTTCCCCCAAGAGAAATTCTTCCCCAAATTACTTCTTTTAGACTTAACAAATTGGGGTAGATTCATGTTTTTGCTCATTTATCTGCTGGCAACTATTTTCAGATCTCTAAGATTCTGATGACCTTGGGAAAGTCGCAGGACTTCAGTTTCTTCAATGGTAAAAGGAAAGGCATTTTTCTACTGTCCGTCCTTTCTCCACCTTTCAGTACCAATGCCCGGAAGAGAAATACATCGAAAGCCCAGGGCACCCCCAAACTTGTAAAATTTCTGTAAGCTTAAAAAAATATTGAATATACTTAAGGCTGTATAATAGAAGCCTGGTGGCCGATGTTTCCTAAGATTGGGCTGGTAGTGGTGTGGAGCCGGCGTCTTTGGGGCCACCTTAAACCCCTAAATCTTGGTATCTCGCTCAACTTCCATTAAGAATGGAATAAACCACGGGCCTGTGAGTCTCTGCCATGTCGATGGAGAATGGGATTCTTGCTCCCATGGAGTTTTGCCTTCTGGGTGAGTATGGCACCAGGTCCCGGGCGGGTGATGTCTGTAGTAAGCGAGCGATCCCCAGACAGGAAACTGGCTGCACATGCAGAAGTATCCATGCGAGCAGGTCCCCGCCAACGTGTTAGGGCGCATATTTTCCTCTCTTCAGTTCTTTAATGCTCGGAGACCATAGGGGAATTTACCGAAAATCTTTCAGTGCCCGTGCGATATTTTGCAACGGCTAACACGGTATCAGGTTCTTTTGCAGTACTGTGGTTTGCTCTCAGTTTCAGCCAGAAACCGGAACAGAAGGAAAGGGAGAACGCAGGGAAGGTTCGGAGACTACCGCGCTCAGGGCTGCATGGTCTGCAGCTTCTAAAGCGTGGAGGATGGGACGGAGGAGGAGAATACGGAGAAAGGGGAAAGCGGAGGAAAAATACCCACGCCAATGGGTAAAAGGGAAAAGGTGAGAAGGAATGGAGTAGGAGAGGGAACCAATGGGTGGGAGAGGCGGAGGAAGAAGGGGGAGGGGCAGAAGCCAATCGAGGAGCCCGGACGCGAGCGAGGACGCGGCCCCGCGCTTGCTCCCCTCCCTCCGGCCCAAGCGCTCGCGCCTTCCCAGGCTCCCCGGAGACGAGGGCAGGGGCGGGGCCCAGCCGGGCGCGCGGCGCGGGAGGCGCCGCGAGGTGAGGGCGGCGGGGGCGGGGAATTGTGGGGAGGGCGGTGCGGGTACGCGCGCGCGCGCGCGCCCCGTCGAGGCTGCGCCGCCGCTCCGCCCCCGGCCGGGTGTGTGGCTGCGCGCGCGCGCGTGCGTTCCGGCGGTGCGCGCCGGGAGAGATGCTGAGGTAAAGTTCGGGAGAGAGGGAGAGAGATCCGTCAGCGCGAGGGAGCCGGAGTGGCCGCCATTACTGAGCCCGGCGCGGCGGCGGGCACTGGGGAAGGGGGGAGGGACGGGGCCGCCGCTGGTGGCGGGAGGGAGGGAGGGAGGGTGGGTTACCCGGCAGCGGGAGCTGTAGGGCTTAAGGTTTCGGGGCGTGTGTGTTGGGGAGGGCGGGGGGAGGTGGCTGAGGGGACGCGGCGCTGGGTGAGCGCGCCGGGGAAGAGAGGCGAGCAGAGAGTGGAGGAGGAGGCGGCGGCGGCGGGAGCGCTCCCCAGGAATGTCGCTGCCGCCGCCACCGCCGGGGCCGCTGCCGTTGAGGAGGAGACGGAGGAGACCCACGGTGTTAGGTAGGACCTTGCCATCTCAGCCCCTCCGGGCCTGCCCACTCGCCCCCTCCCCGACCGGGACCCTCCCGCCACCGGCTGCCCCGCTCGGTCGCCGCCGCCGGTTGTAACCAGTTCAAGGCGCTGGGGCCCCGCAGCCACGGAGGGGAGCCTGGCGCCGCGCTCGGTCCTCGCAGGCCGAGCGGGGAGCGGTTGCCGCGGGGGGGGATACGGTCGGCGTGAAGGGCAGAGAGGCCGGGGGAGGGGGCGCTTTCTCCACAGGTGACGCGGCCGGGGTCGCCGGAGGCCTGGTTGTGGCCGGGGATCGCGCCGGCCCCGCCAGGCGTCCGCTCTCGCCCGCCGCCCGCCGATGGTACGTGGGGAGGGAAGGTGGCGGTGTCTGTTGGCTGGGTTGCTGCTGTTAACGAGTTCCACCTGGAAGGGGGAGCGGGGGGGGGGGGGGGGTTGGTGGGCGCATATTCACGGAGACACAATCTTCATTGCAAACTTAAGCGCTTTTCAGGGGATCGGCCCTTTCACTTTTCCCCGATCTCCCCCACTCCTCCCTGGGTTCTGTTCACCAATTTCCCATCTGCTGCGAAAGCTCGGGCAAGGGTGTGAGAAGTTGCACTGCGCAACCAAAACACGGGAGTCTTCTGGGTTGACTGCGTCCGGCTTGAGGCTTTGATACTGAGTGTTTGCTAGAATAACCTTTAGATTCTTCCTCTGTTTCCACTAAAGAAAAGTATCGGGGTGGGGGTGGGGAACCGCGCGGGAGCGCGCGCGCACTTATCCACACATAAATACTCACTCCCTCACACCCTCCCTCTTCAGCGTTATTAGAAATGCAAGTGAGGTGGAGGCTGTGGGTGTAGCTGACGCCGAAAGGTGCTCGGAAGTAAAGGCAAACTATTGGGACGTTTGGTAAAATTCCGACAAAGTTGTAGGGAGACGCTTATACTTTTGCCATACGATAGAAATCCAGTTTTGGCTCATGCTTAATAAATGGGAATTTTAAGTGTTTTAAGTCTCGACCAAAATAGACCTACGTACGCCCGTTTTTAAGTTTAAATTCCTAAATA